>NC_063447.1:54965286-56311122 GCF_020379485.1 Brassica napus
CATAAACTGGTGGAGAATCACCAGGAAGTTGAATAAATCTCATAGAAGTTGGCATGAAGAAGCTATCCCACTTTCAAATCAGGTGATTCCAGTTTCCCAGTTTGGGAATAGGACAGCTTTTTGGTCGTTCCAATCAAACCAGGATGAATCACTTGGTGAGAAGCTTGATTTGGATACATAAAGTGGTGTAGAATCAACAGGAAGTTGAATAAATCTCATAGGAGTGGGGATGAAGAAGTTATCCCACTTTCAAATAAGGTGATTCCAGTTTCTCAGTATGGGAATAGGACAGCTTTTTCGTCGTTCCAAACAAACCAGGATGAATCACTTTGTGAGAAGCTTGATTTGGATACATAAAGTGGTGGAGAATCACCCGGAAGTTGAATAAATCTCATAGGATTTGGCATGAAGAAGTTATCCCACTTTCAAATCAGGTGATTCCATTTTCCCAGTTTGGAAAGAGCACAGCTTCTTCATCGTTCCAAACAAACCAGGATGAATCACTTTGTAAGAAGCTTGATTTGGATACATAAAGTGGTGGAGAATCACCAGGAAGTTGAATAAATCTCATAGGAGTTGGGATGAAGAAGTTATCCCACTTTCAAATCAGGTGATTCCAGTTTCCCAATTTGGGAATAGGACAGCTTGTTCGTCGTTCCAATCAAACCAGGATGAATCACTTGGTGAGAAGCTTGATTTGGATACATAAAGTGGTGTAGAATCACCAGGAAGTTGAATAAATCTCATAGGAGTGAGGATGAAGAAGTTATCCCACTTTCAAATAAGGTGATTCCAGTTTCCCAGTTTGGGAATAGGACAGCTTTTTCGTCGTTCCAATCAAACCAGGATGAATCACTTTTTGAGAAGCTTGATTTGGATACAGAAAGTGGTGGAGAATCACCGGGAAGTTGAATAAATCTCATAGGAGTTGGGATGAAGAAATTATCCCACTTTCAAATCAGGTGAGTCCAGTTTCCTAGTTTGGGAATAGCACAGCTTCTTCGTCGTTCCAATCAAACCAGGATGAATCACTTTGTAAGAAGCTTGATTTGGATACATAAAGTGGTGGAGAATCAGCAAGAAGTTGAATAAATCTCATAGGAGTTGGCAAGAAGAAATTATCCCACTTTCAAATCTGGTGAGTCTAGTTTCCCAGTTTGGGAATAGCACAGCTTCTTCGTCGTTCCAATCAAACCAGAATGAATCTCTTTGTAAGAAGCTTGACTTGGATACATAAAGTGGTGGAGAATCACCAGGAAGTTGAGTAAATCTCATAGGAGTTGGCATGACGAATTTATCCCACTTTCAAATCAGGTGATTCCAGTTTCCCAGTTTGGGAATAGCACAGCTTCTTCGTCGTTCCAATCAAACCAAGATGAATCACTTTGTAAGAAGCTTGATTGGGATACATAAAGTGGTGGAGAATCACCAGGAAGTTGAATAAATCTCATGGGAGTTGGCATGAAGAAGTTATCCCACTTTCAAATCAGGTGAGTCCAGTTTCCCAGTTTGGGAATAGCACATCTTCTTCGTCGTTCCAATCAAATCAGGATGGATCAATTTGTAAGAAGCTTGATTTGGATACATAAAGTGGTGGAGAATCACCAGGAAGTTGAATAAATCTCATAGAAGTGGGGATGAAGAAGTTATCCCACTTTCAAATAAGGTGATTCCAGTTTCCCAGTATGGGAATAGGACAGCTTTTTCGTCGTTCCAATCAAACCAGGATGAATCACTTTGTGAGAAACTTGATTTGGATACATAAACTGGTGAAGAATCACCAGGAAGTTGAATAAATCTCATAGGAGTTGGCATGAAGAAGCTATCCTACTTTCAAATCAGGTGATTCCAGTTTCCCAGTTTGGGAATAGGACAGCTTTTTGGTCGTTCCAATCAAACCAGGATGAATCACTTGGTGAGAAGCTTGATTTGGATACATAAAGTGGTGTAGAATCACCAGGAAGTTGAATAAATCTCATAGGAGTTGGCATGAAGAAGTTATCCCACTTTAACTTTGTTATCCTAACCGAACCAAAAAATTAAAATAACCAAATTAAAATCAAATCGAATTTCTTAAATAACCAAGGGAATCATATATCTCTAAAACTGAAAAATCAAAAGTTGAAATAATTGAAAAAATCAAACCAAATGCCCTAACGACCAGTTTCTTTATTTTTTTCGTAGACTGGCTATAATCCTCTTTTCTATTTTTTATTTTTTGTTTATAATCATCTTCTTTTTGTTTGTATCTGGTAGAAGTCATTTCTTATGAAATGAAAATGTTGACAAAAAAAAAAGACATCAAAAGATTTTACGTTGCTTAACTTTTGAGCTAATTTTTATGTTTTAAAAGTAGTAAAGAGGGTAAAAACAACTGCCAATTTTAATATTTAGTATTAGTTTAGTCAAGTCCTCAACCGTTTAAACTTTTCTAGTTTTGTGGGTTAAATATGATCTTTTTATTTTTGAGTTAGAGCCCACAAATTATTATGTTTTTGATATTGAACTTTAGTATCTAAACTGTTGATGACTTGAGTAAGAAGTTTAAACTGGCACATCATAATTAGAATCCATCTGAATTGTTGTCATTCGTTAATCTCATGATGTGGCTTAGGGGCCAATGTCTCTACCATTTCTATTTCTCACTGATATGATGCCGATTGCTCTAGGTAAGCTTCCAAGTTAAGTTCATCGACTATGATCTGCTCCTTTTGTGTTAGGCTATATTATCAAGTAGGACAACTGGACAAGATAATTCGTGGTGTTTGAAAAGGAAACACATGAACAAATGGGTTGCAAGTATCTTGAACATGATTTTATTTTGTGGTGGTGTTCATGCTATGTTGTTTTCTTTTGTTTGAGCTTGTTAATTAACATTTGGTCCGGCCACATTCAGTATACGGACAGATGTTCGCAGGTGCCATTTCTTCTCATCATCTCTGGTGAATCAAAATTTAGTCTTACTTGCAACATATATTATGAGCTTTGTTTACTTGTTGATCAAGTCACAGATGGTTTGATTTTGTGTAGTTGTCTAGCTGTACACATTTCGTGATACGACTACCAGGTCTTACATCAATCACTGCACTAGCATTTAACACGATCCACACATCCTCCATGGACACCAGAGGGATATGTTGAAGCATTTCTTTATGTCTCCACGGGGAGTGAAATCACTAGGAACCAAACTTCAAAAATGTAGCTGCACCAAAGGATCTCAAGGCTCCACCTGCTTCTCACTGATAAGCTGTATATTATATGTTATTTACTTGTCTGCCAATGATGATATAACTTTGGAAGCCGAACCAGTCATTTGTGTACTTTTGTAGTTAGTGTTGTAGGCTCTAGTACTCTTAGAGCTTTCTCTCTTCTCACTTCTATGAGAGCGTATTAGTTTGTTAATCTAACCCTTTAAAGTAGGCTTACTTTAAAGGGCTCTCATGGCTCTGTAAACCTTTATATGATTCTGATCTCTCTATTAATCGAAATAAAGTTTTCCGACAACAAAAACTAAACATGAATCTTATTGTATACAAGAATCAACAACTGAAT
This sequence comes from Brassica napus, assembly GCF_020379485.1. Classification (NCBI taxonomy): domain Eukaryota; kingdom Viridiplantae; phylum Streptophyta; class Magnoliopsida; order Brassicales; family Brassicaceae; genus Brassica; species Brassica napus. The sequence goes on from NC_063447.1 coordinate 54,968,839, forward strand.
CACTCGTTTAACTAATGAATAACAACATCTGTGAGTATTCCACATTTGTTTTTTTTTTGACATGTGTCAGCAATGTTACCCTTGTTAAACTCTTGAGATTAGGTTTCTCATGGTCTTTGCATCAACTCTTCAGTTTCACGAGTCTGTTGAAAAGTTTGTAACTCGGAACTCCCTTATCAACACAATCAATCTCGAATATGTAAAGAAACTCTCAATCTTACTGAAACCCAAACCAACGTTTACAAGATGAAAAGGATAAACGAAAAGCAGATAAAGTGAATCTCAGATCATGATCTCATGGCGATCCGTGTCTGAGGATTCAATCACGATCTCATGGCGATCGTGATGAACGGAGACTCATGGCCTCTGCACTCTCTGCAATATTCAGCATGAGACTAGAAAAGGAAACATCGGTCTTATTTTATTTATATGATAGTCATGAAGTCTTGAGCAAAGCCTCTCTTTCCCATAGAGTCTTTGCCATCCTTTGACAAATCAACTCTTTAAACATGCGTTCCTTCTCGCCCAAGTTGCCTTCCACCTCATTTGCTTTGTTCTTCTTCTGGAAGGCTAACATATGGAACCTATCATCTGTATTGTCTAATTTTCTCTAATTCCAGATCGATTTTTACCAGTATGAATGTGTTATCAAAAAAGGAGTTTTGCATGACAGGAAATTTCAAAGGGCCCGTAGCACTTCTAAAGATCCTCCAGTTCGTAGTCGTTATGGCCACCAAAGTCTCTTCCCAGTGTACAATATGCATCCCAAAGACCAAAAATCAAGGCCCTTTCTCCGTCTCTCTGATCAAAGCATCATGCAGCTTTCTGTCTTTGAATTGGTTAGTGAAACTCCTCAAGCTTCCTCCAGGTGCGTACTTTCCGTGTTCTGTTAAGCCTCTCTTGCACTTTGGTCCCATTCCTTTGAATTCAGATGAGGACTCCAAACTCTCGATTCAGCGTGATTATCGTCACGTCGTTCTTTGTACTTGAAGAGGCTCACCCATCCAAAAGACCCTTTTACCACGAAGTACAACTCACTCATTCTTCTTTGAGCTTTGGGAAAATCTGAGAATTCGTAATAACTCCTAGTTTTGGAAAGCTTCTGTAACTTGGCAAGCAAGCAATTATTTTAAGCAAAAAAAAACTAAGTAAAAAAAAAAGAAGGTAAAATCTGTGAGTTTGGAAAATAACTTGGTGAAGTCTCGAAAGCAAAACAAAAAGATCGTGCTTCGTATTCGTAGGGACCAATTAGTTAATTGGTAAACTACAGGGAAAGTTCGTAACAGATTATAAAAACAGGGGTCATTTTGCAATGATTGTTTAAATAACAATATTGTATGTCCCGACGTCGTTTAATGAGTCATAAGTTTTCTTCCTATCGACCACGCCGGCGGAGAAGCCACCTTTTGAAACCCCCCTAACGTTAAATTTTGAAAACCAAGTGTGAGGCTTCAGTGTCGACTTGGTTAAGATACATGGCTCACAAGCTTGAGTACTCCCTCACCCTCAGTCTCAAGGTTCCTCTCTTTCACTCTCTTGTTTAGCTCTCCATTTCTGTAATCTGTGGAATTGATTTCAGGAACAATTAAATGCTCTTAGAACTCTGCTTCGAAATGGTATCGGGTGATGAAAAGGAGTCTTTTGTTCTCGAAAAGGATCAGTGTTGGGTAGTAGCTGAAAACAAGGAGATCAAAGCTAAGGTACAATCACTTCTTGGGATGCTCTAAAGCAAAAGTATAGTTCTCTTTCTTGTTGACTTCATCACACTTTGTGTGTGTTGCTTTTGAACAGGAAGCATATGATAGTCGTTACATTTGGTCCAGTTTCAACAGCAAACATTGTTGGAAGAGCTATGTATTGTCTGAGAACAGCTGTGGTTCATGGTCCTGTTCGAAACAGTTACAAAAAAAAGCTGAAAGTCTTTCTTGTCTCTTAGTAAAACAGTTTTATCTTTGGTTTTGCTTACACTCTTAAAATGCTTGTGAATCAGTGACACTGCAATGGGACGAGATTCTCCAATCCTGGCGATAGATTGGACGTGGAAGAGATGGCTAAAAACCACAAGGCACAATAAAGAGACGCTTTTTTATATACTTGTGTCACAGCTAAATTGCGTTATTTGTTTTAAAAATAATTGTTGTTAATAAAAATGTGTATACTACAGAAAGAATGACATGCCAGTTAATAAAATAGTAAACAATAGTCAATAAGCGCTCAGGTTGAATTTTCCTTTGTGTTATTACGAGATGAAGAAAGTTTTATATCAAGAGATATTCAAGTCTCTTTATCTGGCTAGAGATATAGGATTTATACCCTCCTTACTCTATATGGTGTTCTTTTGGTATCACACATGTTATGGAATTTTAGATAGCAGGAGCTTCTCTAACTCTACTGCGTGTCTGTGGCTAGAAGAACACTTGCCTATTACCTTGCTCTTCTTGTCTGGTTCACAAGGGTCATGGATGGTTTATTTGTTTTTTTTTTAAATGAATTATTGGAAGATTTATATTCTCCTGTCTATGTGATTAAATTGATCTGTTCTTAGATAACACATACGTGTACCTAGCGCATTAGGGAGAGAAGTCGAACTGCAAATCAAGCATCGTCGTAAAAGGAAGTGACAACATCTGTATCCTCAAAAGATCCCAAGTCCGGAAGAGGAGCGTTGACGTTTGCGTATCCTGAGGTGGAAAAAAGCAGGTCCAAGCCGAAGCAGTCCTCATCATTGCTACTTGGAACATCATTGAGAGTCTTGAAATCGAGGTCGCTGAAGGCGTCCAAGTAGCCGCAGTCCACTTCCTTGGGAACAAGAGCAAAGTGTAGTTTTTCTTCACGCCTAAAGGACCAAAGATCAAACTTTTCACCCTCTTCAAACTCGTTGTAACCTGCAAGAACAGGGTTCCAGCCAGATAGAACCAAGTTCTTCTTCCATTGTTTCAACCAAACTCCATACGTTATGTAATTCGGATCAAGAAAGATAGCTTGAACCCCTTCTTTACGTGTTGCTTTGGCATCTCCTTCCAAGACTCTGATCTCTTCATCCCTTAGAAACTCTTCTTTGCTCAGAACCTTGTTCGCAGGAAGCATAAGACGTGCCTGGCTCTGCTTCACGTCACTCGCGTACAACACTTTATCGGCGATAACCAGTCGTGCCTCCATGCCGTTGAATCTCCTCAGAGCTTCAAGAACCCAATGTCTATCGTGTCACAATTCACAAGACATTTGAAGGAAATTTAACAACAAAGCCAATCAATGGTGCGATCTTTATTTTCAATCCAAGAACTGGGCAGCTATTCCTGAAGGTATGTCTTCTTCTACCATTCTTTACATTAAGAATATGCATGTTGTGACGCAGCTTCTTCTTTTTATTAAGTCCTATAGCATGCAGTTGGATGTTAAGTAACTGCTTTTTGTTTCTGTAGGTTATCCATACAAGCGTTTGGGCTGGTCAGAAGCGTCTTGGTCAGCTAGCGAAATGGAAAACTGCTGAAGAGGTGGCGGCACTTGTGAGGTCTCTCCCTGTTGAAGAACAGCCAAAACAAGTTATTGTTACTCGTAAAGGAATGCTCGACCCCCTTGAGGTCCACTTACTGGATTTCCCCAACATTGTTATCAAGGGAAGTGAACTGCAGCTTCCGTTCCAGGCGTGCCTTAAGATTGAGAAATTTGGTGATCTGATTTTGAAGGCCACAGAACCGCAGATGGTCCTATTCAATATCTATGATGATTGGTTGAAGAGTATCTCTTCGTACACTGCCTTTTCAAGACTTATTCTGATCCTTCGTGCGCTTCACGTGAATAATGAGAAGGCTAAGATGTTGTTGAAGCCCGACAAGTCTGTTGTCACTGAGCCACATCACATCTGGCCCTCTCTCACTGACGACCAGTGGATGAAGGTAATTCCTCTGCCACTTTTCATTTAGTTAGTTTCTTATTTGATAAGATCCCTCTTAACCTGATTTTGTCTCTGTATCTACAGTTTTTTTACTGGTCTCGAGTTATTTATAGAATATTATGCTTCTGTTTCCTGATTCACAATTATGTTTAACTAGATGCCTTCACCCCGCGGGGATAGTGTGTTCAATATCGTTACTATCTTCTATATTTTGGGCTTTACTGTTTCGTTATCCTAGCTTCTATTTGGTCCATAACTTTTATTGATTTATCAAATAATCACACACTATATTAAGATCCGCGCAAGAATAAACATTATATATATAAATTATTTTATGTATTATATGTTCTTACATATTATGAAATAATAAATATATATTGAATAATTAAAAGTCATTAACTATTACATATATAATTAAATTGGTGCGAACGTATAAATCAATTTTATTAATCCAAACATTTTAAAAAAAATTTGATAGGATATGTAATTAAATTTAAATAATATTAACATACATAGTATATTTTTAATATTAATGTCTATTTTTTTTTAAATGATGCTTTCTACTCATACGTTTTTTTTATCATGTGTATTTTTAATAGCAAAAACTTTAAATTACTGATAACAAAATTTCCATTGTGGGATTAATAATTTTAGTAATTGATAATTTAAAAAAATTTATCAATGTTAGTTCAAAACTTTTATCAAAAAAAATTATTCAAAGTAAATTTTGAAACTAAAATATTTATTTATTCAATATGGTTTATAGTTTAATTTAGAATTATATATATACATATATATTTTAAATCTTAATGATTAATTAAATTAGACTTTTGCTTATATGATTTTGTAATCATTTGTATTTTGTCATAACAAAAAATTTAAACCATGGATCGCAAAATTTGAATGTGAGACTTTTAACAGTTTTAGTCATTTATAGTCATTTTTTAAAATTCAAAATATAAAATATACAGAAAAATCTAAATTTTTGTAATATGGTTATTGTGTTTTTTTTTAAATTATTTTAATAGTTTTAAATTAAACAAATTTGATAGAAGATAAATTTTTTTCAGATCTTTATTATTCAAAATCATTAATTGTCATATATACTTTACCCACATTAAGAAATTCCGTAATCTTTATTTAAGAACATAATAAATGACATTAATAATGAATTTATGGTTAGTTTAATAAAAAGCTTATTATATAATTAGATGGACCAACCTATTTTTCTAATAATTCTAAGAATCATTCTAGTGATGACATGTGGCTACAAAAAAAAGTTATAATGTTTCACAAATAATATATAGGGGATATTATTTTCTCTATGTTGACTTTGTTGTTTTCTCCTCTTACCTATCGTGTTGATATTTACCAAAGTTGATGCCCCTCTCAAATGGAATGCGCTGTCATTGTTAATTTTACGTAGGTAATCAATCACTCTATTACAACGATCTATTGTCTTCAGAATTTAGGTGTAGTTTAGTGCTCTTGTTGTTGACAACCATCCAACATGTTTATTGCTGCTTCCCCATCCGTTCTATTGTAAATGTAGTATGTATAGGTCATGTTTTAAATACTAAATAATGGGAAATCTTTCGTAAAAGTCACTATATTTACACTTTCCTGTAGATTTTGTTTGTTATTTGATCTTAACTCGTATGTGGTATCAAATATATCTCAAAAAGCTTTTTATACTCACATTTTTTTGAACCGGCGCTGGCCTATAGTCATGTGAAAAGATACCATCTGCTAGTCCTGAACAAAAAACCTGATCTGCAAATCCATACATATCACATGATCCAGGTACTATGTTGAACAACTGAAAGGAAAAAATATAAAGGAAAATTGTACGTTTATATTGGTTGGTGATGGTTCTGACTCTCGAGCAAATACTTGGAGTTCAGGTTGTTATGGAAAGCAACAACCTGTTTAGAAAACAGTAGATTAATTAGCAATGGCTACAGCTTTATAATCAATAGATCACAAAGCGTCAATCAAGGAGACTGGAACCAGCATCAGAAACTTACAACATATTTGTCTACATCCTCTATCCCGACTTAATGAAGAATGGCATGGGAGTTTTTATTATAGCGACATATATAACCATCAACTGCAAGAAAAAGGTAAACATGTTAAGATAGAAGCTAAATAGCTAATTATATCAATCAAGATTCAACATCGTAAAATACCTTCTTGCAAAATAATCAGTCTGAAAGTCATCAGTCTTGACAAAGATCATATCCTAACCAAGGAAAGAAAAACAAAAAGTAGGATTATATCATTATCAGGAAACTTATAATCAAAAATGGCAAAAGATACAAAATTGATATGACAGAAATATGGAAGCTAGCTCCACATGCATAAAGCCACATACATTGCTGACGCTCCCACCACGTCTATCACCCCACCGCCGCCACAGCCACTACCAGCACCACAAAATAGACCACCATACCAAATCTTGTTAACCCCCCAAGGCATTGCCTGTAAGTTTTTTCCATCTCACCGATGATTTACTCTCATGTTAGTGCAGCTTATGACAACTTTGAAAACATAACCAAATAAAGGGAAGCATAATCTTTCTGAGACCAAAGTTATAAATAAGACTTGTATGATATTGATGTTTGAGAAAGAGAAACCTTTCGTCGGCCTTAGTCCCCATTTTTTCCGTGCTCCTCTTTAGCCATGCTTCTACTATCACTAGGGATGTTAATATGGGCTTTTGCCAATAGGGTTAGCCCGGCCCGCATCTATTTTCTTAACCCAAAACCCGTTTTGTTTTGTGTGGGTTAAAGTAGGGCCGGCTAAAATGAAACGCGGGTTAGCCCTAAGTCCGTTATGTTTTTTTTTTTATGAAAACAAACACTATTAACACGACCTCGTTTTGATTTTTCTTCAAGGTCCTCTCTTTTTTCCAGAAACCAGAAAAGAGAGAAACAAAGAGGATCGCAACGTGAACCCTAGAATCTGAACGAAGCTGCTCAAATTCAAATCCGATAACACGACGTCCTCATCAAGTTCTGCTGCTCCTGGATTGATTTCAACGAACACACCAACCCTAGAGATCGATTTCGAAGAGCGTCGTCGGGGTTGTATCCGTCTTCTCCAATAAGCATTCTGTGAGGTACGTTCTTCTAGTTTTGTTCTGGGTTTGTTGAAATCGATCTCTAGAGTTTCTGGGTTTGTTGAAAATCTTAGACTGATGTTATGATCTTTATGATACTAGACTACTAGTAAACTGTATCTTGCTGTCTTGTGATACTGTGATTCTTTTAAGCTAATGGCGAGATGATAAAGCTTTTTGAACTGATGGATTGTTGTAGAATTGAGATTGTCTCTTCTTTGGAAAGAACGTTTTAGCTCTTTGTGAACTTTCTGTTAGTCAACTAAGCACTTGTTTGAAACAGTCTGTAACTTTGTTTGAACTTGTGATTGCAAAGCTTTTTCCCTGATTGACTGTAAATACTCTGTTATATCAAGCATTTGGTAACTTCTGTAACTTGAGTTTTAGTTGTTTAGCTTTGTTTTGGACAAAAAAAGCTTTTATGAATTGTGTCTGATCACTCGGATTTAGTCAGAGAGTAAACGTTGAAACTTGTGCCAAGTAATGATTTGTGGGTTTGTTCTTATTAGCCATGTAATGATTGTGTTTAGTCCCTTTTTTTCTTTGTATCATACGTGTAAGTTAAAGAACTGAGGATCTTTTGCAGACTGCATACTCTTGTAGTTCACATGCTTGTTTATCAGTTTGTGACTGCTTTAGCTCATGACATTTGTTTCATCTTTTTTTTGATGTTCTTTTCGTTTGTTGAAATCGATCTTTAGTTGTCTCATGTTTGTTCTAGACTAGAACTTCTAGTGACTGCCATCTCTCTTGTTTGATTTTTACACTTTATAAAGTTAAGTTGGAACTTTGATTTTTACACTTCATGAATAAAAATATGTAAACTTTGGTTTTTCTAATTTCATACTTTGAATTTGAGGACTTTTTTTCATTTATATAATCATATTTTGAGTTTTTAAAAACATGTAAACTTTGATTAAATTTGATATACAAAACATTATTACATTGCATAAAAATTAATTGGGCTAACCCTGTTACCAGCCCTAACCCTATAATCAAAGAAGGGTTAAAATAGGGCTGGGTTAAAATAGGGCTGGGCTTATATTACACTAGAGAGGGTTGGGTTCTAACCCATGACTTAACATCCCTAACTATCACACACTCACATCCAATTGTCTCTTTGAGACAGATCAACACTGATTGATAAACCGTTGCAGATGATCTCACTTATACTAAGTTTTCAAAATATTGTTACCGTTTACTAAACCAAAATAAACCTATTCACACAACCTATTCCACATTTAAATTTCTCAATCATTCAACTGTGGCCTGAATATCACAGCTTAGATATGTATGACTCTACATATGTGTGCTGCTAATAAATGTTAAGAGACTTTCTATCATGATTAGATTATCTCCGTAAGAGGACTGAAACTTGAGATGCATGAATTTGGGGATTCAAACCAAGATAAAAGGGGAACAAAATTCAGAAACTACAAAAGATCAGAGAGATCTGAATTTTTCTTACCTTAAACAATGTATGCCACTGCAGATAAAGCTTGGGTTCGTTTTGGTCAACAATCTCCAGTGTATAACAAAACAGATATATCTCAGTCAAGAACATTTTGAAAATCCTATAATTACAAGACCAGTTCCTGATATCAAAAGAAATAATTAAACATACGAAAGGTCGGTTGTTTAATTTTGAGATTTATATTACCTCTAAGATTTGATGAAATGAAACCTTGCATCACAGTGCCCTGTTGGAAAAGAAATCAGTAAGATGTAAGGAAGTTTGAGTGAGAATCCACAGGAAGGAAATTGTAGAGAAAATCAATCATACCTGTTCGTTGAGGATTAGCAGCTCCTGCCACTGGCAGTGTTTTTGGCCTCCCAGAAATGGATCAAACTAAAGCGTAATCCCGAGTCCGATGGCCCTGGTGATATGTCGACGAAATAAAATGCAATAGGAGACTTGTCGGATGTTGAATCAATTTCGGCCATCGGTCATTGTCATCGAATGGATGCTGTAGAGAACGGTTCGATTAAACCTTTGAGGAAGTGATTTATATAGGAGTAGAAAGAGAGGGAGTTGGAAGGTTAGTTCAATAAGAGAGAATTTAAAAACATGAATAAATGATTAAGTGTGGAGAAACATGCAGTAACGGAGAAACGTTGAGAGTCGGAAGACGCAGAGGGAGAGGAAGAATCAGAGACGACGTCTCTCTTTTCGCTGAGATTATGACGTGGCAGTAAGGAATGCTCTGATTGGATGATTTTTTTAATCTGATGTGGCAGCTCTCTCCATTGAGCATATCTCCTTTTTAGTATTGTTAGATTTCAGGTGGAGGTAGCTCTTAGGGATCTTATCCTATCTGACTACGCAAAGAAAAACAATGTGAATACCTCAGCTCTGACACAATCAGAGATCAGAGATATTATCCTTGGCGCCGAGATTACCCCACCCTCGCAACAGAGGCAACAGATAGCTGAGATTGAGAAACAGGTACCCTTAGTTGTGATTTCTTTAGAACAAAAACAAGTCTGTGCATATAATTCTCTCTTTTTTTTTAATTGAATGTTAAATTTAATTCAAAAGAAAAATACTGTTCTTTACAACATTGTGTAACATATAATAGAGCTTTTCCAATGAACTAAACTCTAAATCTTGCAAAACTTCAAAAAATCTTAAAAATCTTCTCTAGTACATATAATTCTGCGTTCACTGTGAACCTATATCTTCTTTGCAGGCAAAAGAAGCCAGCCAGCTTAATGCAGTCACAACCAGAACGGTAAATGTTCATGGTGAGGAGCTCATTGTCACTACCACTAGCCCCTACGAGCAAACTGCATTCGGTTCCAAGACAGATTGGCGTGTGCGTGCAATATCAGCTACTAACCTCTACCTCAGAGTCAATCACATCTACGTGAACTCAGATGACATAAAGGTTAGAATCCAATTTAATCAGGTTCATTTCCAGTCCAAGTAAAAGCCTTCTCCGGTCTTTGCCCTTGACATTAATTCTTGTTGTTCACAGGAGACGGGATACACATACATCATGCCGAAGAACATCCTGAAGAAGTTCATATGCGTAGCAGATCTTCGAACTCAAATTGCTGGATATCTATATGGTATAAGCCCACCGGATAATCCCAGGTTAAGGAAATCCGTTGTGTTGTGATGGTGCCGCAGTGGGGAAGTCATCAGCATGTGAACCTGCCGTCAGCTCTTCCTGAGCATGATTTCCTTAATGATCTCGAGCCATTGGGATGGCTGCACACACAGCCTAACGAGCTACCTCAATTGGCACCACAGGTAGTATTATTATATACGCATTTATCTTTTCTATACCTAATAGTTTCAGCCTGTTAAACCCGTTACTAACTGATGATGTCTGTGATTAGGATGTTACCGCTCATTCCCGCATTCTGGAGAACAACAAGCAATGGGATGGAGAAAAGTGTATCATCCTAACATGCAGTTTCACTCCGGGATCCTGCTCTTTGACATCATATAAGTTGACCCAAGCCGGATATGAATGGGGACGTCTCAACAAGGACACAGGCAGCAATCCTCATGGCTACCTTCCCACCCATTATGAGAAGGTTCAAATGCTGTTGAGTGACCGCTTCCTCGGATTTTACATGGTAAGGAGGAGCACCAGTGATAGTTTCTTTTTTTTTTTGTCTTTGATGATGATATAACGCTGCTGATTTTTGAAAATTGTATTGTTGTGATATATAGGTTCCTGAGAACGGACCGTGGAACTACAACTTTATGGGAGTGAATGATATTCCGTGTTTTTAACGGTTTTAAACTCGTTTTGGAGCAATTAAATGGTCGGTTTTAATTAATGTTTTGGTCTATTTGATGCGTTTTGGTGCTCTTAAGTGTAATATGCAGGTTACTAGATAGCTTGAAAGAAAAGAACGTATTCGGGATTTATTCAGAAGCAAGATAGACCGAACAATGGACCGACTGAAGTATTGATCGCACAGGACGTGGGATCGACCGATCCGGTCAATGTGGATCGACCGATCCTATTCTTTCATGCACTAGATCGACCGATCCTGTCTATGTGGATCGACCGATCTTAGGCTCTACGGGCTCCACACGCACAAACGAGCTTTTCACTCCTTTTTACCCACTCCCCTCAATAATTCAGGGAGGAACTCGACCTTTGAGACTCAGAAAAGACCAGGGGCGACCAAGGAGGAGATTTACAAGTTCTAGAGAGAAGATTTGAGTGTTTTGTACTTGTTTTGGTGTGATTTGTGAAGATTTGTAAAGGAGTTCATCTCAAAACCATTTGGAGAAGATCTTCTGAACCTTTACTCTGTTTTAATACAATCTTATCATGTTTTCTTCATCAAAATCGTTTTGTTCTTGCTTAGTTATGTGTGAGTAGTCATCTAGTTGGGTTTAGGGGTTCTCATAGGGGATTTCTTGATGTTTTGATCCATAAAACGTGTGTAGACTAAGGGATTACGTTTTGGTTCTTCATCTAATGGATTTCTTACTGCTTGAACTGAATTGATCACTTAGTTCATGATTTCAGATTGTTTGATGCACCGAAAGTGATTGTTTGAACTTCCGAAAATACTTTAGATGAGCAAAGTGTCCTTAACCCTCGGAAGTTGATGTTATTGCGCTTTGTGAACATATTGAACCTGTTCTTAATGCTTGTTTAGAAATTGAAACTCAGCGGAAGTTAGTGTGGAGATTTCTATAACATAGAGAATTAGCGCTACGGAAGTAGGTTAATTCTAATATCGTGTTTGAGTTCTAGACGGTTCTTAATATATCCCTGTGTCTTCCATTAATTGTATCTTGATTAAAAAGAAATCCCTGAGAATTCCCAATGCCCAACGTTTGTTTTAAAATAGTTTTCAAATCGTTTAAATCATCTTTTTACATGCTTGTTTATGCTTTGTGACACTAGAGAAAATTAAATAAAAACCATCAAAAATATATCTTGATTCGCTGTAGCTATTAACTTGTCTGCAACTCTACGTGTGATCATCGGTCCCTGTGGATTCGATCCCGTATTACTACTGCGTACTTTACTGTGCACTTGCAGTTAGATAATCGGGTTAAAACTCGAGACATCAAGTTTTTGGCGCCGTTGCCGGGGACCATTTGGTCACCCTAGAGTTAATGATCAGTTTAAGACTATAGCATTTTTTTTATTTTGTCTAATGTTTCTGTCTTTCTCTTTCTGTTTGTGTTTTCAGGTGAATGAGCGGATTTCATACTAGAAGCAAAGGATCATCGAATTTAATACCTTTGGAGTTAGAGCTCGGCCGCCTAGAGAGACAAGTGAAAAAGAAAAGACTTGAGTCCGCTGAAGAGGTTGAAATGGCTGAACACCAAGAAGACCAATTTCAGGACAACCCGCAAAATCCAATTCCTGTAAATGAACGAGAAGGCAACAATGCTGGTGATAATCAGCAGGCTGGTGTAGCTGCAAGACAACAGGCTGGAGACTATGGCATGCCTAGGATGACGCTTGCACATTATGATACACCAGATGCATTCTATGCCGATCGTTCTGGGATTCGCCCACCTCCCATTGAGAGAAGAGACTTTGAGATCAAGACTGGTCTCATTAATTTGGTGGAGAAAAATCCGTTTCATGGAAACCCGTCTGAGGACCCGATGTATCACTTGGAGCATTTTGAGCGAGTCTGTGACACCAGCAGACATAATGGAGTTCCTCAAGGCGCTTTGAAATGCAGGTTGTTCCCGTTTTCCTTAGCTGATAAAGCTATCAGATGGTTAAAGTCCATCCCTCCAGGATCTCTTACTACATGGGAAGAGACAAGAGCTGCTTTTCTACAGCATTTCTTCACCAAGTCAAGGTCCACATATCTGAGAAGCAGAATTGGAAGCTTTCAGCAGCTTGATTCAGAAAGCTTTCATGAGGCTTGGGAGCGTTTCAAGGAGTACACACAGGACTGCCCTCACCATGGCTACACTGATGTGAGTTTGCTGAACATTTTCTATAATGGAGTTCATGAAGAGAGTCAAGATGCCATGGACACAGCAAGTAATGGTGATTTCATGACCAAGACTGTTGAAGAAGCTTACACCTTGCTGAACAACCTGTCATCCAGCAAAGCAAACCGCAAGTCAAGGTTTGACACCAGCCAGAAGGGTGTTGGTTATGAATCCAAGAAGATAGATGAGCTGAATGCCAAGATTGAGATGCTTCTCAAGAGAGATCAGAAATCTGTGAAATTTGTGGAGGAGCAAGGCTATCGTTCCTCACAAGAAACTGTTGGTGATGATTCAGATGATATGCAAGCTGATGTGAACTACATTGGTGGTCAAGGAAACTACAACAGAGGCTACAATCAGAACCTTGGATGGAATCAAAATCAGCAAAATAATCTGTCTTACCGAGCAACAATGTGGAGAATCCACAACATCAGTCCTACCCTCAGGCAGGAAACAGGCAGAACCAGAATCAGAACCAGAGTGTGTTCAACCAAGGATTTCAGAACAGAAATCAATATCAGGGGAACAACTCGGGCAACTCAGGATTTCAGCAAAGGCAGCAGTACAACAACTATCAGAATCAAGGAAATGCCTCTTCGTCACAGCCTTCTCAGGATAACGAAATTAAGAAGATGCTGCAAATGGTGCTAGAAGGTCAGAAGAATAGCACTGCAGAGATAAACACCAAGGTGGATAACATGTATGGAGAGCTTAATGGGAAGTTCGAAGCTTTGAACACCCATTTGAAAGTTTTGGAAAAGCAAGTTGCTCAAACCGCCTCCAGCAGCAGAACAGCACCTGGATTTCTACCAGGGAAGTCAGAGACGAATCCCAAGGAGTTTGTGAATGCTATAACACTTAGGAGTGGAAAAACGATTGAGGAATCGAAAGAGAAAGAGATCGACCGATCTCAAGAACAGATCGACCGATCCAAGGGAAAGGAGATCGACCGATCCGGTCCATCTGGATCGACCGATCCCGTGTCGACGAAGCCAAATTCCTCTGAACCTGAAGAGGTGTATGTGGCGCCTCCTGCTTATGTTCCTAAGGCTCCATACCCATCCAGACCAAGGCAGAAGATCAAAGAACGTGAGTACGAGAAGCTAAAGAACCTTGTTGGGGAGTTACATGTGAGATTGCCATTCGTTGAAGCGGTGAAGATGGTACCTTCTCTTAAAAGGTACATGAAGGAGATTCTTACCGATAAGATGAGCCTAGAGCGTGGTGTGTTGATGCTCAATGAGGAATGTAGCGCAGTTCTACAAAATGTCATGCCTAAAAAGCGTGAAGATCCCGGAGCATTTGTTCTACCATGCCGCATTGGATCACTTACTTTTGAGAAGAGTCTCTGCGATCTGGGTTCAGGAGTGAGCCTAATGCCTTTCTCTGTCTCTGAGAGGCTAGGCATGACGAACTACAAACCTACAAGGATCTCCTTGGTCCTTGCTGACCGATCAGTGCGAAGACCAGTCGGTGTACTAGAGAACATCCCTGTTGGTGTTGGAAAGGGATATGTGCTTATCGATTTTGTAGTTCTGGAGCTGGAAGAGGAACCTAAAGATCCTCTCATTTTGGGCAGACCGTTTTTAGCTACTGCTGGAGCCATGATTGATGTACAGAATGGGCATATAGACTTACGTCTAGGAGACATGGCGATGAGATACAATGTGGAGAAGGTGCTGAAAAATCCGACTATTGATGGACAGACTTTCTGGGTTGATACATTGACTGAACTGGTGGAGGAAATGGATGAAGAGTTGCACACTGATGATCCTCTACAAGTCGCATTGACCCAAAAGGAGAGTGAGTTCGGGTTCATGAACCAAGAAGTGGTTGGATTTTCTGAGATTTTGGATTCAGCCTCACCGATTGAGAAGCATGTCGCCTATGTCAGCCTTGAAGACTCAGGCACCGATAAAACCGTCAAACCGTCATCCTCCCAACCAGATTGGAGTGAGGAGAATGCTCCAAAGGTGGAACTTAAAGCCCTCCCAGCTGGGCTGAGGTATGCATTCTTGGGACCGAATTCCACATATCCTGTTATTATTTGTGCTAACCTGAATAATGTGGAGACCGCTTTGCTTCTTTCAAAATTGCGAAAGTATAGAAAAGCATTGGGGTACTCTTTGGATGATATTACAGGTATTTCTCCAGATCTTTGCATGCACAAGATTCACTTGGAGGATGAGTCAAAGACGTCCATAGAGCACCAGCGAAGACTGAATCCCAAACTGATGGAAGTTGTGAAAAAGGAGATTCTAAAGCTGTTGAGTGCAGGGGTGATCTACCCAATTTCAGACAGCACTTGGGTGAGCCCGGTTCATGTGGTTCCTAAGAAGGGTGGCATCACTGTCATCACAAATGAGAAGGATGAGCTGATTCCTACCAGAACAGTCACAGGGCATAGGATGTGCATTGACTACAGGAAGCTAAACTCAGCCACAAGGAAGGACCACTTCCCACTTCCTTTCATTGACCAGATGCTGGAAAGACTAGCCAACCACCCCTACTACTGTTTTCTCGATGGCTACTCCGGGTTCTTTCAGATACCCATTCATCCAGACGACCAAGAGAAGACAACATTCACCTGCCCATACGGTACTTTTGCCTACAGGAGAATGCCCTTCGGATTGTGCAATGCTCCTGCCACTTTCCAGAGATGCATGATGTCGATCTTTACTGATCTTATTGAGGACATTATGGAGGTTTTTATGGACGATTTCTCAGTCTACGGTTCTTCATTTAGCGACTGCCTTGCTAATCTGTGCAAGGTGCTGGAAAGATGTGAGGAGAAGAACTTGGTGTTAAATTGGGAGAAGTGTCATTTCATGGTGAAAGATGGCATTGTTTTGGGTCACAGGATATCAGAGCAGGGTATCGAGGTTGACAAAGCAAAGATTGAAGTTATGACCAGCCTACAGCCTCCCAGGACAGTGAGGGATATTCGGAGTTTTCTGGGACATGCCGGTTTCTACAGGAGGTTTATCAAAGACTTCTCTATGATAGCGAGGCCACTCACCCGTCTGCTGTGCAAAGAAGCGAAGTTTGTTTTTGATGCTGACTGCCTCGCTGCGTTTCAGATTCTCAAGAAGTCTCTAGTCAGTGCTCCCATTGTGCAGCCACCAGATTGGGACTTGCCATTTGAAATAATGTGTGACGCAAGTGATTACGCGATTGGAGCTGTTTTGGGGCAGAGAAAAGACAAGAAACTCCATGTGATCTATTATGCCAGCCGAACGCTTGATGATGCTCAAATCAAGTATGCTACCACTGAGAAGGAGTTGCTGGCAGTAGTTTATGCTTTCGAGAAGTTCAGGTCCTATTTGGTGGGCTCGAAAGTAATTGTGCACACAGATCATGCAGCCTTGAAGTACCTGATGACGAAAAAAGATGCTAAACCGAGACTCTTAAGGTGGATCTTACTCCTACAGGAGTTTGATATTGAGATCAGAGACAAGAGAGGAGCAGAAAATGGAGTGGCAGATCATCTTTCCCGAATGAGAGTGGAAGCTGAAACACCACTGGATGATACATTACCCGAGGAGAATGTCTATGTGATCACCTTGCTGGAGGATGAGTATTTGGATCAGGCTGATTGCTGTGTCATGAGACAAATTCAGGATGATCTCCCATGGTTTGCAGACTTTGCAAACTACCTATGTGCTGGAATTGAACCACCGAACCTGAAGGGGTATGAGAGGAAGAAGTTCATGAGAGATGTGAACCACTACTACTGGGATGATCCCTTCCTCTACAAGAGATGCTCAGATGGTTTATTCAGGAGATGTGTTCTGGAGAATGAGATGCAAGGGATTCTTTTCCACTGCCACAGTTCAGAATACGCAGGCCATTTTGCAACATTCAAGACGGTTTCTAAGGTCCTGCAGGCTGGTTACTGGTGGCCTACACTTTTCAGAGACGCCCATGAGTTTGTCTCAAAGTGTGATGCATGTCAGCGGAAGGGTAACATCAGTAAGAGAAATGAGATGCCCCAAAATTTCATCCTTGAAGTTGAAGTTTTTGATGTATGGGGAATTGATTTTATGGGCCCTTTCCCATCTTCTTATGGAAATGAGTACATCTTGGTTGCGGTTGATTATGTCTCCAAGTGGGTGGAAGCAGTAGCCAGCAAGACAAATGACTCTAGTGTTGTCAAGAAAATGTTCAAGACAGTCATTTTTCCAAGATTCGGGATCCCGAGAGTGGTTATTAGTGATGGAGGCTCTCACTTCATCAACAAGACGTTCGATAAACTGCTGAAGAAACATGGAGTAAAGCATAAGGTAGCTACACCTTATCATCCTCAGACAAGTGGGCAGGTTGAAATATCGAACCGAGAAATCAAGGGGATTTTGGAGAAGGCTGTAGGCAAAACAAGGAAAGACTGGGCTGTGAAGCTTGATGACGCCTTATGGGCGTATAGAACCGCCTACAAGACTCCCTTGGGCACCACTCCTTTTAATCTGGTCTATGGAAAGTCTTGTCACCTACCTGTGGAATTGGAGTACAGTGGTTTTTGGGCAACGAAGTTGATGAACTTCGACATTAAAACCGCAGCAGAAAGGAGGATGGTTCAGTTGAACGAGCTGGACGAGATTCGGTTGAACGCCTATGAGAACACCAAAATCTACAAGGAAAGAACTAAGGCATGGCATGACAGAAAGATAATCCCGAGAGACTTCGCTGCTGGAGACAAAGTCCTTCTGTTCAACTCTAGACTCAAGCTATTTCCTGGAAAGCTTAAGTCTCGTTGGTCCGGACCTTTCACCATCACAGAGGTTAGACCTTATGGAGCTGTTGTCTTGGAAGACAATGGGAGGAAGTTCACAGTCAATGGGCAGAGGCTAAAACCTTACTTCACAGATGCAAAACCCGAAGAAGGAACCAACATTCCATTATCGGAACCCGATCTCGCCTAAGGACAACATAATAGTCAGGCTCGCGACTTTAAACAAGCGCTGACTGGGAGGCAACCCACATGGTTTGATTTTCTTTCTCTTTTTGTGATTATGTTTTCTTGTGTGAATTGATTTTTGGTTGTGTTTTTAGATGATTTTTAGGCATGTATCACGATCAGGCATAGATCGATCCGAAAGAAACAGAACGGCGATCCATGCGCATAGGATCGGTCGATCTAAGGTAAGTTTGACCGGTTTGATTTCACTTAATTTAAACCGGAAAACACTCATAAAATTCCAAACTCGCGTAAAAAAAGATCAAAACACCTCTGATTTCATCTTCCTCTCCTCTCAAACTCTCTCAAACCTCTCAAGAACACAAAATTCGATTTCCATCATCTCTCATCCGATTTTTATAATTCTTGGTGCTAAACTCATTAGTTTTTCAAGCTCTAACCATTTCTACCATCAGTTTTCATCAAGACACAGGTATGACTCTCTAATTGGAATCTAAAATCGCCCTAGGGTTTGATGAGGGGAATCTCCGAATTCTAAATGGAATGCATCTAGGATGGTTTATTTGTGATGATTATACTCATGGGTTACCTTGATTGCCAATTTATGGGATGAATTGCGATTTTTTTTAAAAAAAAAAAAAAAAAAAAAAATTTATTTTGGAGTTTAATTGAAAAACGAAAATTGGAATGGAGTGTGATGTGTTATTTTGAGTTTAGAGAAGAGATGTGTGCTAAATTTTACATGTTTAGGGGATTGATCAAATTGATTTTATAAGAGTGTTTTTCTATTTGTCTCTTACTTGGGTTTTGATGAATTAATTTTGCAGATAATGCCTAAGAGACAGAAGAAGCAGGGTGAGCGTGGGGGTTCCTCGGTACAGACTGGTAGGCTCAGCACAAAGGGCAAGTTCCGAAAGACGGATAGGTCTCATCCTGCGAATCGAGAGATAACCCAGCAGTGGGATATACATGATGATGATTTCTATGAGCAGATGAGGGGAGTGGAAATATGTCCGTCGCGCTTCGCTCACAGAGACACTACAGATGCATTGGGGATAACCGAGGATATTGAAGCCTTGTTCGAGAAGATTGGCCTGGGATACATCTTCGATCTCCACTGTGATTGCTATGCTGACTTGACCAGGCAGTTCCTCGCTTCAGCCCGCCTCTACCATCCTGACGAGGACAACCCAGTTGCTGATAAGGCGATGTTCTCCTTCATTGTGAACAGGCAGTTCCACTCCATGACCATCTTTCAGCTGTGCGACGTCTTTGGGTTCGGGAAAGGACGTCAATCTTGTGTTCCTGACTTCCCGGAACACAATGATTTCTGGACATTCATCGCTTCAGGAAACTTCATCTCTCGAGAGGCCAAGCAAGCTAGAATTCGTAGCCCTGTTCTGCGATATGCAGTGAGAGTGATCAGCAGTGTTATCTATGGGAAGACAGAACCCGCTGCAGTGACAAAAGATGAGCTAGCTCTTCTGTTCATCGGGGCTGGACACCTATGGCCTCAAGGCGCGGACATTACCTATGTTAGCGGGAAGGACATAAACATAGGAGCTGTGATCGCGGAGAAGCTTGCGTACTTCAAAGTTTCAGATACGAAGAGATGTGGGTTTGGAGCGGTTATCACACAGATCTTAAGGCATTGTGGAGTGTTTCTTCCACCTGTTGACAGAGTGGTGGATAAGAAGGGGATGTATCAGAACTTTTTCGACATGAGAGCACTCATTAGCAGCCACTACCTCACCGGCCCTTGGCGAGGAAGCATCGACAAGTCCGCCCCTCATATCTACCAGTTCCAGAACCAACAAGGGAGAGAGCAATTTGTCAAGCTACCCGATACCGCCATCACCGAGCTGACTGATCCAGGTGCTATCATATTTCTACCACCGCCTGCATCTCTCTGCACCAGACCCGCGACACTGAAGAAGAAAGGAGTCGCATCATCATCGACACACCAGCAGACACCACATGATGATATAGAGGAGGAACCTGAAGATGAGGAAAGTCTTTTCCCCACGGATTTCACTCCGTATATGCTGCCACCAGCACCTCCCGCTACTGCATCCGCTGCTGAGATCAACGCTTGGTCGATCAAGAGCCATCAAACCAACAACTCCATACTGCTGAAGATGTGGAAGGGAATCTGCAACATTAAGAAGGGATGCGCATCACAGCCAGCTGTTTCTGGAGATAGCGATGACGACTCAGGCGCTCACGACACCGCTGCTGGACCTGAGGCAGCGGAGGACTCTGATGATGATGGAGCCTTGGAGAGGCGCTCCAAGAGGCGTACTGACCGCAACGCCTGATCGGTAATCTCTCTTGGAATTATTTTCACACCGAGACGGTGTGAAGTAAGTCTGGGGGAGGATGCTACTTATGTACCATATTGCTTTTATTTCTTTTATTTTCTTAGTTTATCGGATTTGATTGTGTTTTAAAAAAAAAAAAAAAAAAAAAAAACTCTCTACGTATTTTTCTCAGACCCTGTGATGATTATTAGACTATTTCCTTGTGTGTTGTGCATTACATTTCATATTGACCATTTTTCAGGACTGTTAGCGCAGACAAACCGAGGAACCACTTGACCAAGCAACCTCTCCTTAAATCTTTTATCAAGTCTCGGTGAATTGTAATCGACTCAAATATTTTTGACCATTAATGAATTTAATTTCTTTTGACCAGGAATCAACATCAGGAAACGGTACACCATATACACATTCAGGATTTTCTTTACCACATTTTACCACTCTTTAATAATCCTGAATGGCCAGACTCATCAATAGTTTGGTACCACACCTACACCGTACCCTTTTATTTCATCTCCATGCATTCTTACACACTGATTATATGTGCATACATGTGCAAAAACAATGGAGAGATTAGGGTAGACATGGTTCATCCGACTGCTTAGGTAGGATCGGAACATTTAGGTGGTTAGACACGGACCTGTGTGTCTAGAGGTGTAAATAGAAAAATTGGGTGTTGTAAGTGTGTGATTGCATCGCAGTGTATATATTCGATTTCGGTTTGAATATGTTTTCTTCAAAAAAAAAAAAAAAAAAAAAAAAAAAAAAAAAAGATATTATTCGATCGATTACCACAAAACATTTGCAAGTAATCGGTCCAAAAAAAAAAAAAAATGTTCATGTTTATATCTCATTCAGTATATTTGATTTAGACATTTTATTTTTATTTTATGTACTAGAGATGATGCTTTGTTTAAATCTGGGGTTAGAGTTTGAGATTTGTTGGGTTTTGATCATTTGAAACTTGAGCAGTTCGAAAACGTGGTTATCAATATACTCGGTTTCTCCAGCGATTTTGCATAATGTTTTGCATTTTTTTTTTTGTTATCGCTGATACCCACAAACACTTGAGCCTCACCTAATTAAACACTAAAACAGCCTCCCAAACACCAAGCCCGTTATACCTGATGGAGATATCTTTGGTGGAAAGGTCACGCACTTTTTAATGAATGTAAAGAGTTGATTACTTGAAACTGAGACTTGCAGGTCTGAAATATGGAAAGGTTTGCGCGGTCTTGGTGGGGATTTGGAATGAAAGCCTTGACAGTCTCTGATTCAAGTGGTTAGCGAAATCACAAGGTAAGGTCTACTGAGGGTTAGTGAGCTCCCAAATTTTAATCCTCTTTACTTGAGGACAAGCAAAGATTCAAGTCTGGGGGAGTTGATATTCCGTGTTTTTAACGGTTTTAAACTCGTTTTGGAGCAATTAAATGGTCGGTTTTAATTAATGTTTTGGTCTATTTGATGCGTTTTGGTGCTCTTAAGTGTAATATGCAGGTTACTAGATAGCTTGAAAGAAAAGAACGTATTCGGGATTTATTCAGAAGCAAGATAGACCGAACAATGGACCGACTGAAGTATTGATCGCACAGGACATGGGATCGACCGATCCGGTCAATGTGGATCGACCGATCCTATTCTTTCATGCACTAGATCGACCGATCCTGTCTATGTGGATCGACCGATCTCAGGCTCTACGGGCTCCACACGCACAAACGAGCTTTTCACTCCTTTTTACCCACTCCCCTCAATAATTCAGGGAGGAACTCGACCTTTGAGACTCAGAAAAGACCAGGGGCGACCAATGAGGAGATTTACAAGTTCTAGAGAGAAGATTTGAGTGTTTTGTACTTGTTTTGGTGTGATTTGTGAAGATTTGTAAAGGAGTTCATCTCAAAACCATTTGGAGAAGATCTTCTGAACCTTTACTCTGTTTTAATACAATCTTATCATGTTTTCTTCATCAAAATCGTTTTGTTCTTGCTTAGTTATGTGTGAGTAGTCATCTAGTTGGGTTTAGGGGTTCTCATAGGGGATTTCTTGATGTTTTGATCCATAAAACGTGTGTAGACTAAGGGATTACGTTTTGGTTCTTCATCTAATGGATTTCTTACTGCTTGAACTGAATTGATCACTTAGTTCATGATTTCAGATTGTTTGATGCACCGAAAGTGATTGTTTGAACTTCCGAAAATACTTTAGATGAGCAAAGTGTCCTTAACCCTCGGAAGTTGATGTTATTGCGCTTTGTGAACATATTGAACCTGTTCTTAATGCTTGTTTAGAAATTGAAACTCAGCGGAAGTTAGTGTGGAGATTTCTATAACATAGAGAATTAGCGCTACGGAAGTAGGTTAATTCTAATATCGTGTTTGAGTTCTAGACGGTTCTTAATATATCCTTGTGTCTTCCATTAATTGTATCTTGATTAAAAAGAAATCCCTGAGAATTCCCAATGCCCAACGTTTGTTTTAAAATAGTTTTCAAATCGTTTAAATCATCTTTTTACATGCTTGTTTATGCTTTGTGACACTAGAGAAAATTAAATAAAAACCATCAAAAATATATCTTGATTCGCTGTAGCTATTAACTTGTCTGCAACTCTACGTGTGATCATCGGTCCCTGTGGATTCGATCCCGTATTACTACTGCGTACTTTACTGTGCACTTGCAGTTAGATAATCGGGTTAAAACTCGAGACATCAGTGAAGCACACGGTGGGAATGATTTACAGCGTCAAACTTGGATCCCCAAAGGAGTATTACCACGAGGAACATCGACCCACTCATTTCCTAGAGTTCAGCAACATGGAGGAGACTGATATCGCTGAGGGAGATCGTGAGGACACCTTTGCTTGACCATTATGTTTCTACCATGTTTTGTAACTTCCTTGCTAGACTTGTAATGTCGTTATGTGCGGGTGACTGAGTATTACTGCATTGTGTGTGTGGTAAGATTGTAATGTACTCAAGTTTATGACTTTTTTTTGCCAGTAGGGCTAAATCTTTTTATGTACATGCAAATCGCTCATGGTAAGTCTAGAAACTTAGTTTTTTTTTTTGAAACACTAGAAACTTCAGAGTTAGGAAGGTAACTAACTTTCTTGTAACAAATGGGGAAAAGTTTTAATAATGACAGGTTAAGGAAAAAAAAATGTTTTTAATGTTCATAATCTTGTTGACCGGACGGGGGCGCTTCTGGGATACCAAAGTTTAGTGCTTATCCCTTATAATTTATAACCAAAAGAAAACAACACAACCCTTTTGTCACCCACACACATGCCATGGCTTTTGTCCGACGATGTATAAGCATTTTCCGTTTCTTTCATGCAAATTCATATAGTCAAAGCTTTTTGTTATGTTTATTAAAATAACCTAACCAAACCTTTTTAAAAAAATTATTACATAGTTGATCGTATATGTCAAACAAACAAACATGAAAACAAAATTTCTAAGTTTTTAGTTTTAATTTTCTTTAATCTTTCTTAATGAAGTTTAACTAGTTACTATTATATTGTTTATTAAAAACTTTCATATATATCAGCACCGTACTAGAGATTTTTTCCTTTTTATTTGCAACAAATATTAATATCGTTCCAAAAGAGGGTTTACAAGCAATCGTCTCCAGCCGGCATGACATCACGTCGGAGAAACATCCCTGAGGGCCATAATACAATCCTTCAATGCCATTCACGAACATGCACCGAAGAATACTCAGAGACAATCCCACATGATCTCATAATCGAGATAGTTTCGAGATTACCGACGAAATCGGTGGCTAGATGTCGTTGCGTATCCAAGCTCTGGTCATCCTTACTTGTCCATCCACATTTCACGGAAACCTACTTGACAAGATCATCTGCTAGCCCGAAGATCTTATTCGCCTGCGTAAAAGACAGCAAGGTATTCTTCTTCACCTCACCTCAGCCTGATGATGATGACAAGGCGTCGTCTGCCGCCACTTATCATATGAACTTCCCCTTTGATCATGTTATTGATATATACAGTCCTATGAGTGGTTTGGTCTGTATCAGAGATGATCGGATCTTAAAAGGTAGGAAAAGTGCAGCCATGGTGTGGGAGATATGCAACCCTAGCACCGGACAGTCCTTTATTTTACCCAAAATGAAGTCAAGGAAGTGGACTGGTGCGAAGAGCTTTTTCGGTTATGATCCCACTGAAAAGCAGTTCAAAGTATTGTCAATGTTCATTACTAAGAATGGCATCTCTAACGAGCATCAAGTTCTGACACTAGAACCAACTGGGAAACTGTCTGTGAGAATTATTGAATGTAGCATACCACACTATCCTCAATCTCCTGGTATTTGCATTAATGGTGTTTTGTACTACAAAGCTTCGCCTAACTGGTCTTCCGAAGTTGATGGAATCATGTGCTTTGATGTTAGGTCCGAGACGTTCAGATTTGTTCAAGTCATGGAACCTTTCATTAGGGCAGTGCATCCTCTAGCAACTCTGATCAACTACAACGGTAAACTGGCTTCAGTTATGTCGACACAGTCGTATAACTATATTGATGAAAAAAGTACAGGGTTTGTCATGTATGTTGTACAAGACATTGAAAAACAGGAATGGTCCAAGCATAACTACGAATTGACTCGTCTGCCGGAGTATGGAGTTGCAATGTTGTTCTTTGCTGGAGTGACTGTTGCAGGTGAGATTGTGTTGTTGCCAAAGTACCCATCAAGTCCTTTTTATGTTTTTTTACTGCAGCCTCGAGAGTAGATCTATAAGAAGAGTTGAGATCCAAGGAATGGGAGGGTTCAAAGAAGTTTATACGTTTGTAAACCATGTGCAGGATGTGAAACTTATGCAAACGTTTTAAGTTTATTATTTAGGTTCTCACCCTCTGTGGATAGAGCCACTGGTTTTGATTTCTTATAAATCAATTATTGGATTACTTGTTTTCTCTTGTCTCCATCTTTTCTAGATAACATTTATTCTCATGTTCAGTGGTTCATATACTTTGGAGCAGTGTTTTTTTTTTTTCTTTCTTTTGAAACTCTTCTCTGCCCATCTATATGGTACTTGGTGATCCCTCTAGTTTACTTTCTCACTATAGAACGGTCAAGACCACCCAACCAACATGATTACAAATGGCACGACACAAAATTATTTCCCCTTGAGCATCATGGGTTGTAGCAATAGACTGTTAAAGATTCAGAGCGTAGAAATCGTTTTGCTTCGATGATGAACAGAGTACAAGGTCTTGCTAAACCTACCGGTTCAGAACTAACAAACCAAAGCAGCTTTAACCACTTTAACGTAAACCCATCAAGAGGCAATATAGCAGTATACGTGCCAATAGATAAAACCACACAAAAAGAAGACAAGTGAAGAAAGTACTACTCTGAACACAAATTCGTTTCCCCTTTAGTATCATTGATTGTAACAATAGACTTTCAAAGATTCAGAGCGTAGAAAGTGTTTTGTTTCGATGATGAAAATGTCTCTCTTCACATATCAAATCTTACACATTGATTTTTCGTGCCTTCAGTGTCACTAAGCATTGTGCATTGAGACATCAAGAAGTCGATCATCGAAGTTGAAGAAAAATGTAACCAAAGCATCTTAAAACCCGGGCCTTTTGTATTTATTTTGTATTTAGAGAAAAAAAACAATTTGTGATTAGTATTTCTCTTGCATCGAGGAAGAGACTGTTAGAGCATCCACATTGCAAGGACCAATTTTTGTGTCCTTACCTTAGTTTATTAATATTGTTAAGTTAAGATACATAGTTAAGGACAATAGCTAAAATTAAGATTATTGGTAGGACCATTTTAAGTCTTAGTTAATTATTTTTTTTTAATAGGAAATGAGATATATTAAACATATAACATTAAAATAGAAACATAATTTATTAAACAAAGTTGAAACACCAAATTAACAAAAAAAAAGTCATTAAAAAACAACTAATTACAAAAAATAAAAAACCCATTAATAAAACATAAACATTCAAATATTAAAAAAAAAAAACAAACTTCAATTCATAGAAATTTAAACATTATACATTAAATTTAATTCCCAAATTTATCCCATATATTTTCAATCAAATCGTGTTTTAGTTGTCGATTAACCGGTCTTTCCCGAACTCTTGCTCGACGATCAATTGTATTGAAAAGAGGAGTAGGCATCTGGACGGAAAATGTAAGATCCACACCTTCATCATGTTGAAACGAGTCAAGGTCAAACTGAGTGTATAAATCTCGTTCGTCTTCGACAATCATATTATGGAGTATGATACAAGTTCTCATAACATTTGCTATTTTGGATTTATCCCATAACTTCGATGGATTTTTAATAACGACAAATCTAGCTTGTAGGACTCCAAAAGCACGCTCAACATATTTTCGATGTCTTTCTTGCTTCCAAACTATATTATCACCCATTGTTTTTGACCCATTGTTTTTGACCCATTGTTGTGTACTGCAAGAAAGTCATAGCCTCTTTTTAGTCAGTCATAGGCTCATTGCCTCTTTGTTTGTATATTGACCTTTTATCTTATATTTGAATATATCTGATGAGCAGAGTAATTCTTGTGTCAACTTCTGTCGAAGGTGTGAACTGTCATGAATCAGCACCGTCTCTAATAAGATAAGATGACACTCAAACTAATATCATGCCATGTTTGCCGTTTTTATCAAGCAAAAAAAAAACGACATAAATGTATCTTTCGTTGACTTTTCATTTACAGTTGGATGGATTATTATACAAGGAGTTGACGCAAGTATCTCCGCCACGAAGTCACGGCGGCACAACGTCTCCGATGATCATCAAACCATCCGTGGACGCCACTCACAAGTTAACACCTACGAATTCTCATCAACGATCCCAGTCGATCTCATCATCGACATACTCTCAAGGTTGCCGTTGAGGTTGTTAGGGAAAATTACCCAATATCGATGAGATGAAGATGGGATTAGACAACTAAAAGATTTAAGAAGAAGACTCTTTATAATTTTGGAAAGGGTTTCCAAAGATTTTGTTTTTGGAAACTCTCTCTTACAAATGTTTTCTCTTTTTGTTTTCTTGATTCTTGGATTGATTACAAATGGTGCTAAGCACCCCTATTTATACAAGTGAAAGAGTACACTCCAACAAGTTCTAGATTTCTCTAAATTATTATTTATTTCAAAATATCTAACTCCATAACTTTCTCTCTTCTTCTACACAATTCTTCTTCTATACTTCTCCACTTTTCTCTAGATGTTTCTTTTTCTTAGACTAAGGCTTGATTATGATTTGATTAGTTTTGGGCTTAAGGAGGGAAATCCAACAAATCTCCCCCTTCCCGATTTAGCCCGAAACAGTTGTCATGCATGTCCATTTGCAGCAATCTTCAAACTTCTTGATCGGTAATACTTTGGTCATAAAGTCTGACCAGTTTTCGTCGGTGTGTACCTTTGTGAGATGTATGAGTTTCTCTTCAAGAACTTCTCGGATCCAATGATGTCGAATGTCAATGTGCTTCGAGCGAGAGTGAAACGTTGGATTCTTTGCTAAGTGAATAGCACTTTGGTTGTCACATAGCATGTTGTACTTTTCTTGCTTTACTCCCAACTCTAGCAAGAAATTCTTCATCCATAGCATCTCCTTGCACGCTTCCGTTGCTGCGATGTATTCTGCTTCCGTGGTGGATAAGGCAACACACTTTTGTAGTTTTGATTGCCAGGAAACACCTCCCCCTGCAAAGGTAGTAACAAAGCCTGATGTTGATTTCCTTGAATCTTTATCACCAACCCAATCTGCATCGGTGTACCCGTTCAGCTCCAATTTTCCATTGCCAAAACATAGAGACTTTTTCGTTGTGCCTCTTAGATAGCGTAGAATCCACTTAACTGCTTTCCAATGCTCCTTTCCTGGGTTTGCTAGAAAGCGACTCACAACTCCTACTGCATAGGCAATGTCCGGTCTGGTGCACACCATAGCATACATGAGACTGCCTACTGCTGATGCATATGGGGTAGTCTTCATTTCTTCTTTCTCTTTCTCACTTGTTGGACTTTGCTCCGAACTTAACTTGAAATGTCCACCAAGTGGAGTGTTCACTGGCTTTGCCTTATTCATGTTGAATCTCTCCAACACCCTTTCAACATATCGTTCTTGGGATAACCACAAAAGCTTCTTTGGCCTATCCCGAGTGATATTCATTCCAAGAATCTGTCTCGCTTGCCCCAGATCTTTCATCGCAAAGGACTCTCCTAAGTCTTTCTTCAATGCGGCTATTTTGTTGCGATCTTGGCCCACAATCAACATATCGTCAACATATAGTAATAATATGAGAAAGTCGCCGCTTTCGTACCTCTTTATAAAAACACAATGATCGTTCTTGGTTTTCTTGAAGTTGTGATCCACCATGAAGGAGTCAAACTTCTTGTACCATTGTCTTGGGGCTTGCTTGAGGCCATAAAGACTTTTCTTTAGTCGGCACACCAAGTCTTCTTTTCCTGGAACCTTGAATCCTTCAGGTTGCTCCATATAGATCTCCTCCTCGAGTTCACCATGTAGAAAGGCCGTCTTGACATCGAGTTGTTCAATCTCCAAGTCTAGAACCGCTGCTAGACCAAGAACCACTCGGATAGAGGACATCTTCACCACTGGAGAGAATATTTCTTCAAAATCTATGCCTTTCTTTTGGTTGAATCCTTTCACAACCAATCGAGCTTTGTATCTTGGATTTGAGCTTCTATCTTCATACTTCAACCTGTACACCCACTTGTTCTTCAAGGCTCTCTTTCCTTTTGGTAGCTTCATCAGCTCATAAGTGTGATTATCATGCAAGGATTGCATTTCATCTTGCATAGCTTCAACCCACTCATCTTTATGGGTGTCTCCTATGGCCTCCTCATAGCTTTGAGGCTCCCCCTCATCTGTAAGATTAACGTACTCATCTCGATAATATCTTACAGATGGTCTTGTCTCTCTTCCAGACCTTCTTGGCTCATGTTCTTCCTCTGGCTCCACTTGAACTTCTTCTTCACCTTCATCACCATTCGGATCCATGATTGGATCCCCTTCGCCATCATCTCCAATCACTTGTTCATGATCTTGAGGCTTATGAGAATCTTCATTCCTTACAACCCTTAGCTTTGGTTTCTTTGATTTGTTGATGTCTTCGATTGTTTGATCTTCGAAGAAAACAACATCTCTGCTCCGGATAACTTTTCTGTTAACTGGATCCCAAAGCCGATAGCCGAATTCGTCTTTTGGTGATCCAAGATAAATGCACTCTTTAGTCTTAGAGTCTAGCTTGGCTCGTTTATCCTTAGGTATATGGACAAACGCTCTGCAACCGAACACCTTCAAATGGTTGTAAGAGACCTTCTTACCCGACCAAACTTCCTCCGGGACATCGCCTTCCAAAGGAACTGATGGTGTAAGATTTATGACGTCCACTGCAGTCTTTATGGCTTCTCCCCAAAATGGTTTGGGTAGTTTAGCGTGAGAGAGCATGCACCGAACTCTTTCTGTGATCGTTCGATTCATTCTTTCAGCTAGTCCGTTCAGTTGTGGCGTCTTTGGTGGTGTCTTCTCCATTCTAATTCCATGAGCTTTGCAAAACGCTTCAAAGGGACCTCGATACTCTCCACCATTATCAGATCGAACGCACTTGAGTTTTTGACCCGTACTTCGCTCTGCTTGGGCTACAAATTCCTTGAAAGCATCAAGAACTTGATCTTTTGTCTTCAAAAGGTATACCCATACTTTTCTTGAGTGGTCATCAATAAAGGTGACGAAATATGATGCCCCTCCATTGGATTTCTCAGACATGGAGCATACGTCAGTATGCACAAGATCAAGAATATGATTTCTTCTCATAGGCGTAGACGATCTTCGGAAAGCGACCCTATGTTGTTTTCCAGCTAAGCATTAATCATGACATGGTGAAAGATGCGTACCTTTCATATCAGGAAGAAGTTTCTTGCGAGAAAGTATATTTAAACCTTTCTCACTCATATGCCCAAGTCTTCGGTGCCATATCTCCATGTCATCACTCGCAATATTTACTTCTTCCTTGCAAAGCTTGGCTTGTGTTACATATAAAGAGCCTTCTTTTCTTCCTCGAGCCATGATCAAACTTCCTTTGATTAACTTCCATTTGCCACCACCAAAATGACTCTCCAAGCCGGCATCATCAAGCTTTCCGATTGATATGAGATTGAGTCGCATGTCAGGAACATGCCTCACATCATTGAGAACTATCTTACATCCAGTGTTTGATGTAAGCATAACATCCCCTTTTCCAACAATCTTACTTCTTCCTTGATTTCCCATTTGAACATTACCAAAGTCACCACTTTGGTAGTTTGTGAAGAAGCTTCCATGAGGGGTGACGTGGAAAGAAGCACCAGAATCAACGATCCATGAGCTATCATCAGAGCTAAGATTACATTCTCCAACGAGATATAATTCTTCGCTCTGGTCTTCCACAATGGTGGTAGTCTTGTCTTCATGCTTCTTTGTAGGATTGAACCGGTCTGGTTTGATATTACCGGCTTGTTTGTCTTTCTTGAAAAACCGACATTCTGACTTCATGTGACCCGGTTTGCCACAGTAATAGCAAGTAACTCTCGGACGTGACTTAGATCTTCCTCGAGATTGGTCTCGTCCTCTGCTTCGGTTTTGACCACGAGTCTCTTCTCTACCTCGTCTATCAACAATGTTAGCTTCTGAATAAGAGCTCGAACCTCGCTCCTTCCTGCGAACTTCTTCGTTTAGAAGGCTATCAGTGACGGTATCCATGGTAAGCTTTCCCTCCGGTGCTTAATTGCTTAGAGTGACAACTAGTGTGTCCCAACTCTCCGGTAGTGAACTAAGGAGTAAAAGGGCTTGCATTTCGTCTTCAACCTTCATATCAACTTTGTTAAGCTGATTTACGATCCCCTTGAAATTGTTCAAGTGCTCCATCATGCTTTGGCCATCCTTGTACTCCAACTTTACCAACCGTCGAACAAGAAGAGCTTTGTTTCGAGGTGTTTTCTTTTGAATCATAGATTCAAGTTTTGTCCATAATTCAAAAGCATTTGTGTAGGTAGAGACATGTTCAAAGAGAGATCGGTCGACATACTTACGTATTACGGCAACCGCCTTTCTATTAAGAATCTCCCATGCTTTATCATCCTTTCCTTCCGGCATATCCTTCATGATGATGGGCTCATGCAAATCCTTACAATAAAGGTGATCTTCCATCATCGGTTTCCAATAAGAGAAGTTGTCCGTCGTGAGTTTGAACATGTCACCTTCAACGGTAACGGTAGCCTCCATCTTGAATCTCACGGGTTTTGATGTTATGTTTGAGCCTAGCTCTGATACCAGCTGTTGGAAAAATTACCCAATATCGATGAGATGAAGATGGGATTAGACAACTAAAAGATTTAAGAAGAAGACTCTTTATAATTTTGGAAAGGGTTTACAAAGATTTTGTTTTTGGAAACTCTCTATTACAAATGTTTTCTCTCTTTGTTTTCTTGATTCGATTACAAATGGTGCTAAGCACCCCTATTTATACAAGTGAAGGAGTACACTCCAACAAGTTGTAGATTTCTCTAAATTATTATTTATTTCAAAATATCTAACTCCATAACTTTTTCTCTTCTTCTACACAATTCTTCTTCTATACTTCTCCACTTTTCTCTAGATGTTTCTTTTTCTTAGACTAAGGCTTGATTATGATTTGATTAGTTTTGGGCTTAAGGAGGGAAATCCAACAGGAGGTCCATCGCCATATGTCGAAGCGATGGGCCCCCATACTTGGCCGTTCTGACTTCACGGGTTTGTTCTTGAGCAAGTCTTTGGCTCGTCCCCAACTTTTGTTCGCCCGCAGAAAACGAAAGGAAGTGTTCTTCTTCTCCTCACCTCAGACTCAAAATCTTGATTAGGATGTTACCGCAGAAAACGAAAGGAAGTGTTCGCTTTGACTTTGTCTGTGAAATATCTGCTACTACGGTCCTACCAACGGTTTGTTCTGTATTGGCGATGATCGGATCTTAAAAGGAAAGAAAACCGCAGTGACGGTGTGGATGATATGTAACCCTAGCACGGGACAATCTTTTCCTTTACCCATAATGAAGACAAGGAAGATGACTTTTATAAGAAGCTATTTAGGGTATGAGATCCTGTCTAGAAACAACACAAGGTGTTGGCGATGAGGGGACCGGATGAAAGAGCTGGGGAGCATCAATTTCTGACGTTAGAAGGAACATGGAACCTGACATGGAGAATGGCTGAATGTGGCATACACCATTCTTCTCCGATGCGAAATAGTATATGCGCCATGCAAAATGGTATATGCATCAATGGTGTTTTGTATTATACAGCTACTACTGTCGAGAGTTCTTTGACGAAGGACTATATAATAGTGTTTGCTTTGATGTTAGATATGAGAAGTACAGCTTTGTTAAAGTCATGGAACCTTTCGTTAAAGCGTTGCATCCTGCAGCAAATCTGGTAAACTACAGACATTATTTTCTAATGTTCCCCATTTATAAGCTTTGACAAGATTAGGAACATTAAAAACATTATTTTTTTTCCTTAACAAATGGGGAACATTAAAAAATATACTCCTCCCTCTCTTGAAAAGTTCTAATTTATGATTTATCCCATCAATTAAAAACAATTTCCATTTATTTATTTTTAAATAATGCTTTTAAGTCCATTAATGGGGAACATTAAAAAATAACATCCCACACTTTATAGACCTTTAGTAACACTTTTATCCAAATTGCCCATACGGTGTAGTTTGTTGAATTTAACATAGGACACTTGATCGAAAGACCTCCTTCTTTCGCTTTTGTAGTCACCATTGTTGTTGTAATATCTCCCATACCTTGTGTCTCGTATCTCTCTCGTATGTGGTGTGCTCGGATCGATTCCTAGAAGCTCTTTACCAATTCTAGAACTGAAAAAACTCAAAGATCAATTAAGAATAACTCAATTCTTATTAAGTTAAGAAAATATCTCAAAACTTAAACTCTCACAAAGATCTCTCTAAACTCTCAAGTTATGTCACAAGTTGACATCTCCTTATATAAATCTTAAGATTTCCTAATCTCATTAGTAAAACCATCCTTATCTAACACAAAACTTAAATAGGATAATGATAAATTAGTCAAGTTATCTTTCAAGTTTATCTCCAACCGTTACTATTATATTTTGTTTATTAAAAACTTTCATATATATCAGCACCGTACTAGAGATATTTTCCTTTTTATTTGCAACAAATATTAATATCGTTCCAAAACGAAAGCGAAACAACCTTAGCTCTAGCTAGCTATAGATAGGGTTTACAAGCAATCGTCTCCAGCCGGCATGAAATCACGTCGGAGAAACGTCCCTGAGGGCCATAATACAATCGTTGATCAATGCCAGTCACGAACATGCACCGAAGAATACTCAGAGACAATCCCACATGATCTCATAATCGAGATAGTTTCGAGATTACCGACGAAATCGGTGGCGAGATGTCGTTGCGTATCCAAGCTCTGGTCATCCTTACTCGTCCATCCATATTTCACGGAAACCTACTTGACAAGATCATCGGCTAGCCCGAAGATCTTATTCGCCTGCGTAAAAGACGGCAAGGTATCCTTCTACACCTCACCTCAGCCTGATGATGACAAGGCGTCGTCTCCTATAACAGCCACTTATCATATGAACTTCACCTTTGACCATGTTATTGATATATACAGTCCTATGAGTGGTTTGGTCTGTATCAGAGATGGTCGGATCTTAAAAGGTAGGAAAACTGCAGCCATGGTGTGGGAGATATGCAACCCTAGCACCGGACAATCCGTTATTTTACCCAAAATGAAGTCAAGGAAGTGGACTGGTGCGACAAGCTTTTTCGGTTATGATCCCACTGAAAATCAGTTCAAAGTATTGTCAATGTTCACTGACAATGACTTCTCTAGCGAGCATCAAGTTCTAACACTATCAACAACTGGGAAACTGTCAGTGAGAATTGTCGAATGTGGCATACCCCACTGTCCTCTATCTGATGGTATATGCATCAATGGTGTTCTGTACTACAAATCTTCCACCGAAAAACGGGTCCGTGGAATAATGTGCTTTGATGTCAGGTCCGAGACGTTCAGATTTGTTAAAGTCATGGAACCTTTCATCGGAGCAGTGCATCCTCAAACAACTCTGGTAAACTACAAGGGTAAACTGGCTTCAGTTATGTCGGGATGGTCGTATAACTTTATTGGTGAAACATGTACAAGTTTTGTCATGTATGTTGTACAAGACCTGGAAAAACAGGAATGGTCCAAGCATAATTACAAATTTGCTCCTGGGCTGATTGATGGATTCTTTGCTGGAGTGACTGTTGCAGGTGAGTTAGTGTTGTCGCCAAAGTTCCCATCAACTCCTTTTTATGTTTTTTACTGCAGTCTTGAGAGGAAATCTATAAGAAGAGTTGAGATCCAAGGAATGGGAGGGTTCAAACAAGTTTATACATTTGTAAACCATGTGGAGGATGTGAAACTTATGCGAACGGTTTAGGACAAGTCTGGCTATTCTTTAAGTTCTCATCCTCACAGGGGTCATAGATGGTTTATTTATTTTTATTTTTTTTAAATGAATTATTGGAAGATTTATATTCTCCTGTCTATGTGATTAAATTGATCTGTTCTTAGATAACACATATATTCTCATGTTCATATATTCTTCTTCTCTTTTCTATGGTACTATAGCCACTATTATAGAAAGGTCCAGACCACCCAACCTAACTTGACTGCAAATGCCACGGACACGATTTATATATATAGTAAATAGACTGTTGAAAGATCAGAGCGTAGAAAGTGTTTTTGTTTTCGATAGTACTAAACATACCGGTTCAGAACTCCAACCAAACCAAAGCAGCTTTAACCAGTTTAACGTAAACCCATCAAGAGACTTGTAAACAATATAGCAGTATACGTGCCAAAGAAGATAGAAGTGGAGAAAGCAATACTGCGAACAAGCATATCATAGAACTAAAAAGACTTGATATTCTTTAGCCCCCAACTCCAAACAAATGAGTTAATCCATTTACAGAAGCATCAACTAGTAACAAAGCAGAAAGAAAGTGAAAGGCTGTTTCTGAATCTCAGTCCTATATTCCACCAGCAGATGTGGTCTATCTACAAGAAAAGAAAAGCTAACCAATGTATCAATATCATACGTGTACCTAGCGCATTAGGGAGAGAAGTCGCAATGCAAATCAAGCATCGTCGTAAAAGGAAGTGACAACATCTGTATCCTCAAAAGATCCCAAGTCCGGAAGAGGAGCGTTGACGTTTGCGTATCCTGAGGTGGAAAAAAGCAGGTCCAAGCCGAAGCAGTCCTCATCATTGCTACTTGGAACATCATTGAGAGTCTTGAAATCGAGGTCGCTGAAGGCGTCCAAGTAGCCGCAGTCCACTTCCTTGGGAACAAGAGCAAAGTGTAGTTTTTCTTCACGCCTAAAGGACCAAAGATCAAACTTTTCACCCTCTTCAAACTCGTTGTAACCTGCAAGAACAGGGTTCCAGCCAGATAGAACCAAGTTCTTCTTCCATTGTTTCAACCAAACTCCATACGTTATGTAATTCGGATCAAGAAAGATAGCTTGAACCCCTTCTTTACGTGTTGCTTTGGCATCTCCTTCCAAGACTCTGATCTCTTCATCCCTTAGAAACTCTTCTTTGCTCAGAACCTTGTTCGCAGGAAGCATAAGACGTGCCTGGCTCTGCTTCACGTCACTCGCGTACAACACTTTATCGGCGATAACCAGTCGTGCCTCCATGCCGTTGAATCTCCTCAGAGCTTCAAGAACCCACTTTGGTGGCTGAGGCTCTACCATCGTGCGTAGGTTTAGAGACGAGGCTTCCTTCGCAAGAAAATGGAGAAATAGAGAGTGCGAGGAGAGAGATGATGATGATGATAGATTGTGAACTTTATATAGTCGTAACAACGAGAGAATATGTATGACGTCATCACTAACCCTTTCTTTAAATGCCTCTTTTTATTATTTTTACTACAAGCCTAAACACATTTACCATTTACCCTGAACTGAAAACCGAATAGTATCTAACCGAAAAATTTAGAACCAAAATCAAACCGGATTTCATGAGTTACCCGATATTTTATTCAAAAAATTTGAACTTTCCGATATTTTTTTCTTCTGAAAAATTGAATTGCCCATCAAACTTACCCAAATTAACTGAAACTATTTGTAAAAGCATAACCAAATTGGATCCGCATTTGACCCTAAATCTTCTCAGATATTAGTCAGTTTTTAATTTTGTTATCCAAACCGAACATCAAACTAAAATCAAATCGAATTTCATAAATGACCGAAGGAATCATATATCTCTGAAACTGAAAAATCAAAAGTTGAAATAAGTGAAAAAATCAAACCAAATGCCTTAACGACCAGTTTCTTTATTTTTTTTTGTAGACAGGCTATAATCCTCTTTTCTATTTTTTATATTTTTGTTTATAATCATCTTCTTTTTGTTTGTATCTGGTGATTTTGACGTCAGAGGATTTTACGTTGCTTAACTTTTGATCTAATTTTTATGTTTTAATCTAAAAAGTAGTAAAGAGGGTAAAAATAACTGCCAATTTTAATATTTAGTATTAGTTTACTCAAGTCCTCAACAGTTTAAACTTTTCTAGTTTTGTGGGTTAAATATGATCTTTTTATTTTTGAGTTAGAGCCCACAAATTATTATGTTTAACCAGGACGATTTAGTCCGGTGGTGTACGGCTTGCGGCTACAAGTACGGCCTCCGTGTTCGATTCGCACTGGCCACCAGGGAATTTACATGCGGACTTGCTCTGGCGCTCGAGACCGTAGACCGTTGCCTGGCCATGACCCACCCTCGGGTGTGCGTCCGCGCCGCTAAAGGGTTCGGTCTCTAGTCTGGACCCCCACGGTGGGGCCAGGACACTCGGTTATCAAAAAAAAAAAAAAATATTTTGTTTTTGATATTGAACTTTAGTATCTAAACTGTTGATGATTTGAGTAAGAAGTTTAAACTGGCACATCATAATTAGAATCCATCTGAGTTGTTGTCATTTGTTAATCTCATGATGTGGCTTAGGGGCCAATGTCTCTACCATTTCTGTTTCTCACTGATATGATGCCGGTTGCTCTAGGTAAGCTTCCAAGTTAAGTTCATCGACTATGATCTGCTCCTTTTGTGTTAGGCTATATTATCAAGTAGGACAAGATAATTTGTGGTGTTTGAAAAGGAAACACATGAACAAATGGGTTGCAAGTATCTTGAACATGATTTTATTTTGTGGTGGTGTTCATGCTATGTTGTTTTCTTTTGTTTGAGCTTGTTAATTAACATTCGGTCCGGCCACATTCAGTACGGACAGATGTTCTTCGCAGGTGCCATTTCTTCTCATCATCTCTGGTGAATCAAAGTTTAGTCTTACTTACGACATATATTATGAGCTTTTTGACTTGTTGATCAAGTCACAGATGGTTTGATTTTGTGTAGTTGACTAGCTGTACACATTTCGTGATACTGCTACCATGTCTTACATCAATCACTGCACTAACATTTAACACGATCCACACATCCTCCATGGACACCAGAGGGATATGTTGAAGCATTTCTTTATGTCTCCACGGAGAGTTGAAATCACTAGGAACCAAACTTCAAAAAGGTTGGTGCACCAAAGGATCTCA
Organism: Brassica napus; assembly: GCF_020379485.1. Classification (NCBI taxonomy): domain Eukaryota; kingdom Viridiplantae; phylum Streptophyta; class Magnoliopsida; order Brassicales; family Brassicaceae; genus Brassica; species Brassica napus. The sequence continues at coordinate 55,006,714 of NC_063447.1, forward strand.
AGGCTCCACCTGCTTATCACTGATAAGCTGTATATTATATGTTATTTACTTGTCTGCCAATGATGATGATATAACTTTGGAAGCCGAACCAGTCATTTGTGTACTTTTGTAGTTAGTGTTGTTGGCTCTAGTAGCTGTCTCTCTTCTATGGGAGAGTATTAGTTTGTTAATCTAATCCTTTAAAGTAGGCCTACTTTAAAGGGTTCTGATGGCTCTGTTAGCCTCTCTTGCACTTTGGTCCCATTCCTTTGAATTCAGATCAGAATTCAGAGGATTGCCGTCACGGCTCACCCATCCAAAAAGACCCTTTTACCACGAAGCACAACTCTGGCCCGCCCGGCTTTAGCACTCTTTCTTCTTTGAGCTTTGGGAAAATCTGAGAACTCGTAATAACTCCTCGTTTTGGAAAGCTACTGTAACTTGTTAAGCAAGCAATTCTTTTAAGCGAAAAAACCGAAGTAAAAAAAAGAGGGTAAAATCTGTGTGTTTGGAAAATAACTTGGTGAAGTCTCGAAAGCAAAACAAAAAGATCGTGCTTCGTATTCGTAGGCACCAATTAGTTGATTGGTAAACTACAGGGAAATCGTAACAGATTATAAAAACAGGGGTCATTTTGCAAATATTGTTTAAAAAAAAATATTGTATGTCCCGACGTCGTTTAATGAATCATAAGTTTTCTTCCTATTGAAAACCAAGTGTGGGTCATGGCTTCAATGTTGACTTGGTTAAGATACATGGCTCACAAGCTTGAGTCTCAAGGTTCCTCTCTTTCACTCTCTTGTTAGAACTCTGCTTTCTTCTTAATTGATGATATAATCATCTGTTTAGATGAAAAAGGAAGACTTTTGATTCTTGAATGCTTCTATATTCATACGGATCCAAAGGTTTCTACTTGTGTGTCTATATAAGTGTTTGTTGGAAGTAGTATAGATCTTTACATGATCTATGCTTACTCATTGGGATTCTGTCCTTAGGTATCTATTCGTTGGAGATACTGTAGTCTTAAAGGACCCAAAAAATTCAGATAAGTGTCTAATAAGAAGATTAGCAGGTGTAGAAGGATTCGAGATGGTATGGGTGATGATGATGATAAGGAGGAGCCTTTTGTTCTCGAAAAGGATCAGTGCTGGGTAGAAGCTGAAAACAAGGAGATCAAAGCTAAGGTACAATCACTTCTTGGGATGCTCTAAAGCAAAAGTATAGTTCTCTTTCTTGTTGACTTCATCACACTTTGTGTGTGTTGCTTTTGAACAGGAAGCATATGATAGTCGTTACATTTGGTCCAGTTTCAACAGCAAACATTGTTGGAAGAGCTATGTATTGTCTGAGAACAGCTGTGGTTCATGGTCCTGTTCGAAACAGGTACAAAAAAGCTGAAAGTCTTTCTCGTCTCTTAGTAAAACAGTTTTATCTTTGGTTTTGCTTACACTCTTAAAATGCTTGTGAATCAGTGACACTGCAATGGGACGAGATTCTCCAATCCTGGCGATAGAATTGGACGTGGAAGAGATGGCTAAAAACCACAATAAAGAGACACTTTTTTGTATACTTCACTACAAGAAAACACACCGAATTCCGACGGAGGTTCCGACGGACACCAAGGTCGTCGGACATTTGCGACGGAATACTGACAAATTTCCGACCAAATCCAAAAAAATGAAGTCGTCGGAATTCCGTCGGCCATTTCCGACGGAATTCCGACGACATACGGTTCGTCGGAATTTTCCGACGACTTTTCGACGACATTCCGATAAAAAATGTAACCGTTGTAGTCGTCGGAAGTTCGTCGGTATATTCCGACGGAATTCCGACGACATTCCGATTAACAGCAAAGTCGTCGGAATTCCATCGGTATTTTCCGACGGAATTCCGACGAACCATGTGACCGTTGCCGACAAATACATATGACCGTTGTATAGCCGTTTGGGATTGGACAATTCCGACGGAATTCCGACGGACTTCTTTATCCGTCGGAATTTCGTCGGAAAGTCGTCGGAGGTCCGTAAGCAATTTCCTATAAATACAACCCCTCCTCATTCAACTCATTCACACTTCATTCTCTCTTCATTCTCTTTAGTCATAACAATTCCGTGAAAATCATGTCTTCAGAAGTTTATTATCGTTCGTGGATGGATAAACCTCATTTGGATCCGAACACCAATTTGCTTACGGAAGAATACGTTCAAGGGATTGGAGAATTCATGAGGCTTGTTCAACAGCAACCGGATGCAAAAAGTGGTATGTTAAGATGTCCCTGCTCTTCTTGCAATAATAATAAGGTTATAAAAGAATTTGATGTTTGGACTCATTTGTATATGAAAGGGTTTTCACGTAATTATAAAGTTTGGTACCTTCATGGGGAAACTGGTTATGAATATGGTAGTACTAGCGAACCTCAGCCTGTTAGTGAACCTCAGCCTGATATTAGGTTAGAAGAATCTAGAACGGATATAGATTATGGTGTAGGTACTGAGCAGATGGTACATGATCATTATAGAGGGGAAGAACCAAACCCCGAGTCTAGGAGATTTTTTGACATGTTGGATGCAGGAAAACAACCTTTGTATCAAAATTGTAGAGATGGTCATTCAGTCTTATCATCTGCAACTAGATTAATGGGTATTAAGACAGACTATAATTTGGCTGAAGAATGTATGGATGCGATTACTGATTTTGTCAAAGGTATTCTACCTGAGGATAACCTTGCACCGGGTTCATACTACGAGGTTCAGAAACTTGTTGCAGGTCTTCAACTACCGTATGAAGTGATAGATGTATGTATTGACAACTGCATGATCTACTGGAGAGCGGATGAGACACGGAATGTATGCAAATTTTGTGGGAAACCTCGTTATCAGGAGACGAGGGGAAGAGTTCCGATCCCATTCAAAAGAATGTGGTATTTGCCTTTGACGGAAAGATTGAAGAGGTTGTATCAGTGTGAGCGCACAGCAAAAGCAATGAGATGGCATGCAGAGCATTCCACAAATGGTGAGATTAGACATCCTTCAGATGCAAAGGCTTGGAAACATTTCCAGTCAACATATCCAGAATTTGCGGAAGAGAGAAGAAATGTTTATCTTGGATTATCTACTGATGGTTTCAGCCCATTTGGAAAGCATGGAAGGCAGTATTCTCTATGGCCAGTTATTGTGACACCGTACAACTTACGGCCGAGCTTGTGCATGCGACGAGAGTTTTTGTTTCTCTCAATTCTAGTCCCCGGGCCAGATCATCCTAAAAGATCACTAGATGTGTTTCTTCAACCACTAATATATGAGTTGCAACAACTATGGGCGCATGGTTTTGAGACATACGATGTTTCGCGCAAAGAAAACTTTCAGATGCGGGCAGTACTTATGTGGACAATAAGTGACTTTCCAGCATATGGTATGTTATCTGGATGGACAACACATGGGAAGCTATCATGTCCATATTGTCAAGATGACACAGATGCTTTCCAACTAAAGAACGGAAGGAAAACGTGTTGGTTTGACTGTCACAGACGATTTCTACCACCTGATCATCCATACCGCAGGAGTAAGACTTCGTTTACGAAGAACAAGCAGGTGTTTGATGGTCCACCTGAGGAAGTTAGTGGGAAAGATTTGTTGAAGCAGTTTAGGTATTTTGATGCAGAAAGGACGCCAGATGTAGGTGGACATGAAAACATTCGAGTCAATGCGGTTGGAGAGCTACATAACTGGCACAAAAAGAGTATTTTCTGGGATCTACCATATTGGGAGAGTCATCTATTGCGGCATAATTTAGATGTCATGCATATTGAGAAGAACTTCTTCGATAATCTGATGAACACAGTCCTTAACATCCAAGGTAAAACGAAGGATAATTTGAAGTCAAGGTTGGATTTAGTCGATATTTGTGATCGTTCTGAACTTCACGTTGATGAGAACGGTACGGCCCCTTTTCCCATTTATCGGCTAGATGGTGCTAGAAAAGAAGAGTTCTTTGATTGGATTACAGAGAAAGTGAAATTTCCTGACGGATATGCATCAAATTTGGGGAACTGCGTTGATAGAAGCGAAGGAAAGTTTACTGGCTTGAAGAGTCATGATTGTCATGTAATTATGCAGCGCCTCCTTCCGTTTGCCTTTTCAGCATTATTGCCACGTAATGTTCATGAAGCAATTGCAGGGATTAGTGTTTTTTTCCGTGACTTATGCAGCAGAGTATTGACTGAAGAGGGTATTAATAATTTGAAGACAAACGCACCAGTCAGCATGTGCAACCTTGAGAAGATATTTCCTCCATCATTCTTTGATGTAATGGAACATCTTGCTATTCATCTCGCAAGAGAATTGGAACTTGGTGGTCCTGTGCAGTACAGATGGATGTATATTTTTGAGCGTTATATGCATCATCTGAAGAAGATGGTCAAAAATCAAAGCAGGGTGGAAGGATCTATAGTGGCACAGGTGATCAATGAAGAAACTGCAATCTTTGCTGAAAATTATTTTCCACCAGAAGTGCAAACAAAACACCGAAGACCTGCTCGGCATGATGATAGAGGGGAGAGAGCAACATATCATGTTACTGTCCCAAGCATGTTCAAGGAAATAGGACGACTTAGTGGAAAATTCACGAAGCGGAGACTTACGGACACTGAGAACGCTCATTTGCAAACATATTTGCTCACCAACTGTGAAGATGTTCTACAATATGAGAGGTAAAAATATTTATTCATTTATTGTTAGATTAATATTCAATAAATTTATTTCATATTGATAATATTTTTGTATATAGTGTATATATGGCGGAGTTGCGTATGACTCACAGGCATGCAACAGAAGATGAGCTTCGACAACTTAGAGATAACGGATTTGCTGCGTGGCTTCGTAGTTATGTGAGTCATATATCCTATTACCCTATGCAAATGATTAGTTTAAATTTAATATATATAAACTAATTAATTTTGCAATCATATATGTTTTTTTTTATAGGTGAATGATGGTTTGGCCAGAGGTCTTGTGTTCGATGATTGGATACGCGAATTTGTGCAGGGACCAAACTATGTGGTCAAATCATATCCTAAATTTTGTACGCGAGGATATGCATTCACAAGGAAAGGTCATTCTAAGACAACATATGATGCTGGTGTTTCATCTTCTTCTGGTGACGATGTCTACTACGGCAACATAAAAGAAATATTGGAAATCCAATTTCCTGGAATGGTTGGATTGCGTTGTGTAGTATTCTATTGTGATTGGTATGACACCACCCCAGATAGAGGAGTGAAGATTGATGCGTTTGGTGTTACATCAGTTCATTCGCGGCGGAAACTTCAATATTATGATCCCTTCATTCTTGGTTCGCAAGCTGATCAGGTATGTCAATATATTCATAATTTTTTACCAATATAATTAATTAATGTTATATATTGAACTAATACTTTGTATAATTGATATGTATAGGTGTGCTACATCAGTTACCCTCGGGTGACGTACAGAGACGATCCATGGGTTACTGTAACGCAAATCAACCCAAGAGGACGAGTGGATGGAACTTCTGATGATGATGAACCATTGCAACCAGAGTCTACCAGCAACGCCCAGGCAGTTGAAGATTTGGAAAATGTTCAACTCGTTGAGAATTTGACTGTGTTTGGACATGATGCTGTCGTACATTCAGAGCCGGAAGCCGAGGTTGGGGAGTTTGATGAAGATTCAGAAGATTCTGATTAGTTTTTTTTTTTTTTTTTTTTAATGGTCCGTCGGAAATCCCTCGCAATATACCGACGACATAGCGACGACAACGGGTTTCATTGAAAATTGGAAAGGTCGTCGGTATTTCGTCGGAAAATACCGACGACATTCCGACGAACTTGTCGAGTTCGTCGGAATGTCGTCGGTATTTTCCGACGAAATACCGACGACATGTTTTTCTATAAAGTTTCAATCATAAAAATCTATAAATTTAGATGCCAAAACTATGAAAATAACACATAATAAGTGTTTAGTATAGTATTAGATCGCAACCGTTCAAATATAACAACTCATTAAAATATTTATGTATGCATATCATTGTTTTCATAACATCTCATCTTAACATTATGTACTTATACAATCATATTTATATAAGCTTACACTACAAAAAATATTGTTGTGTAAAATCGTGTTATAAAACATTTTTATTGTTAAATCTTTATGCAAATACTATATATATTATCAAAGGTTTGGATTTTGCATTTAGAAACTTGAAAAGAACACCCTAAACACTAAGTCGTCGGAATTCCGTCGGAATATACCGACGGAATGTGTCCGTCGGAATTTCAATTAGCCCGGGAGAACCAAACCGCTTGAAAATTTTCGCGAATCGGCATTTGGTATATTTTAAATATACCGACGGAATACCGACGAACCCGTGTCCGTCGGAATCCACGGAAATAAAAACCCTTCTCCTTTCTTCTTCGTTATCTCCGCGGCCTCTCTCTCTCTCAAAACTCTCCGGCGATTTCGGCGATTTCGGCGACTCTCCGGCGATTCCGGCCTCTCTTCACCGGCGAATCCTCTCCTCACCCTCCTATCTCTTCCCCAAACCCCAAATCATGTAAGAATCATCCCAAACCTTTTTTTTTTCAATTGTTTAGGGTTTTGGAAGTTGATCTCGGATTTTAGGTTGTTTGATTGAACATTTTAGGATTGAATGGATAGTTTAGGATATATAAGTTAGGATTGTTGTTTTAGTTTTTTTTGGAACATTTTTTGATTTTTAAAAACGTTTTTTGATTTTTTAAAACGTTTTTTTATTTTTAAAAACGTTTTTTGATTTTTAAAAACGTTTTTTTGAAAAAAATATAAATATTTAACACCATTTTTCTTCATTTATAAATTTTAACAACATTTTTCTATATTTATAAATTTTTTATAATTTTGTATACATATATATATATATGTAAATCATGTATAGTAAAAATTTTAAAATTTTAAAATTTTTTATATTTTTTTTTAAGTTTCCACTAATAAATATTTAACAACATTTTTTTTTAAAATATAAATATTTAACAACATTTTTCTTCATTTATAAATTTTTAACAACATTTTTCTATATTTATAAATTTTTTATAATTTTGTATACATATATATATATATATATAAAAGGTTTAATAGTTTTTTTTAAAACGTTTATAAAACCTTTTGTAAATATATAAATGAAAATATGTTTGATGGGTTAATTTTTTTTTTTTAGGGCCGAGGATGAAGCCCGCCCCGCAGCCCGTCTTCGACGTAGTTCGGTGAGCGGTTCCCGTGCATCGGTATCGTCTCATGACTCGGTTCCCGCATATATTCCCGCTCCAGCTCCCTCTGCCCCTCACGCTGCCCCTCACGCTGCTGCTCAACAGGATCCGGGGGTCATGCCGGTTCATCTATTGGTTCAACAACCAGGTCGAGAGCATCTCCCGTTTCTCCAACTCAACCCACGACGAGGCCATAGCACTTGGTTAGTATTTTTTTTTATTTGTACCGTTATATTTTTTGCTTTAATTAACTTGCTAACTTGTATTTTTTTTTAAAGGTTCACCAAGTCGAAAAATGGCATTAGCCGGAGCATCAACCAGATGATGTACTCCATGCTCCGTTTTGGATATCCAAAGTGGAGTGTGATCCCTTCCGACGAACGAGAGTTGTGGTTTCGTCAGTTTGCGGTATAGTAACCCTTCATTTTTTTTAAGTTTTTACATTTTTTTACATATATTTACTTATTAAATTGTGTTTGTTTTGTAGCAAGAGTTCAACTGGCACTCCGATCTTACGGAAACAGTCCGTAAGAAATTCAACGAAAAGGCCATGGACTCTTACACAAAGCAGATAAACGCGTGGAAGACAGTTTGGCAGAAGAACAAGAAGCCACGGTTCATCAACGGGGGGGTGTGGGAGCAGTTGATAGCTCATTGGGAGAGGGAAGACACTGCAGAGACGTCTTCTAGGAACTCCAGGAACCGGAAGAGCGATCGTGGCGGGAAAGGTATGTATGTGCACAACCTCGGCGCTTGCTCCATGTCTACTAAGGAGGATGAACTTGTAAGTTTTTTATTATTATTTATCTTTATATTTTTTAAATAAATATTTTATATATTTTTTGGCTAATAATGGCGGTTTTTTTAGATCGAAGCAAATGACGGTAATCCCGTTGATCGTCTCCAACTCATTAAGGTGGCTCACACTAACAAGACGACGGGTCAAATTCAGGACCCCGTGATCAGAGGTGTAGTTGATTTGGTGGAAGCTGAGATAGTTTCTCAATCTCAGCCTCTCTCTGATGACGGCGACTCCACGGGAGCTTCAACCAACCTGTCTCTATTGCAAATAAATGAGATGGTTGAAAAGGTAATTTTTTTTATTAATATATTTTTTTTATAATGTCGATTACTTACTTGTCCATATTTACTTACTTTAAATATTTTTGTAGGCGGTTCCTAAAAGGAAAGGAGGCCGTTTAGTTGGGTTGGCCCGTCGTGCTTCTTCGTATCCGGCATCTTCTTCGCAAGCTCCGTATGCCGATCCCATGATTCTCGAGGAGCTACATGACAAAGATGAACGGATTGGGGCATTGGAGGAGCAGAACACCACTATCCTTTCGGAGAATGCCACTATCCGTTCGGAGAATGCCACTATCCTTGCTGAGTTGGCATCCCAGAAGAAGTTCAACACCGAGATTATGCAGAAGCTAGATCGTTTGATGTCTTCGAGTTCATCTTAGTTTATTTCGGCTTTATAAAACTTTCGGAATGTTTTTTTTTTCTATTTCGGTTTGTATGAATTTTAAACTTTATGAATGTTTTTTTCCTATTTCGGTTTTTATGAATTTAAATTTTATAATATTATTAGTTTTAAATTTCCAATTTTTTAAATTTATTAATATCAAAAAATATATAAAAATGCAAAATTAATTTGTAAAAAAAAAGGGTATATACCGACGGACAACGGTCGTCGGAATATACCGACGGACATATATCCGTCGGAATTTACCGACAAACTCATTTCCGTCGGAATATACCGACGAACGTGGTTCGTCGGTATATTCCGACGACCGATGTCCGTCGGTAAATTCCGACGCCCAAAGTTCGTCGGAATAAACCGAGGAACCACGTTCGTCGGAATTGTAGTTTTCCGATGAACTCTGGTCTCGTGTAGCCGCATCGTAATATCGTCGGAAGTTCGTCAGAATGATGTTTCTCGGTATTCGTCAGAAAGTCGTCGGAATTTCTGACGAAATTCCGACGAATTTTTTTTTTCCGACGAAACGATACCGACGGACGGGTTCGTCGGAAATTCGTCGGAATAGACCGATTCCGACGAATTTCCGACGATTTCGGCCATCAGAATCCCCCTGTTTTCTTGTAGTGCTTGGTGTCACAGCTAAATTGCGTTATTTGTTTTAAAAAATAATTGTTGTTAATAAAAATGTGTATACTACAGAAAGAATGACAGGCCAGTTAATAAAATTGGATTTTTTAGAACATGGTTATCGGAAGGGTTTTTTTTGTCTGAAAAAAAATTAAAAGCGAATCCATTTCATTCGTCAGGCCAATAAAATTGGCCCAATCCGTTATGAAGGTTCCAAAAAAAAAAAAAAAAATAGTGGTTCAGCTGAGAACGAACCAGAGCAGGCCATAGTGGATCTGAGTGGCGCCGAGCCGTTATCCGTCCACTGCAGAGAGCGGGAAGTAGTCGCTGCTCTGTGAAACCAGCCTGACGCATTGCCTTCCGACTTTAGCACCCACCTGATTCGAGCCTTCGCTCAAACCAGACAGATAACTCTCAGCTTGGACTGGGCAGCTCAGAAACTTGCCACACCAGACCCGACCCGTGGACCAAACCAGTGTTCCACCATCTTATTGTCCCCACTTGGGTCACAAGCTCTCGTTACTTAGCTCGACGTTGAGTTGCTGCTTCTGTGACCTATATAAAGAAACGTAATATGGAAAGAAAAACCGATGTGGGATGTTGGACAAACTTACGTTATCTAGAGTTTTTTATTCAGGCCCATGAAACTTATAAGCCCAAGAATGCTACCATAGTCAGACGTGTGTGACATTTGATCAATATTGCCAAAGTCAGACGTTTGGGAATTTGATTGAATACATTTGTGTACTTAACATGATTATGAAGCTATTTCGGTGTAGGACTTTACTTGATTGTATTAACGCACACATATTTTTGACTTATTCCCTACCATTCGCTCTCTGATGAATCACTGTGATGATCTGGTGTTACAAGCATGATCCGGCACTAATCAGCATGTACTAAATAGTAAACAATAAGCGCTCAGGTTCAATTTTCCATTGTGTTATTACACGAGATGAAGAAAGTTTTGTATCAAGAGATGCTCAAGTCGCTTTATCTGGTTAGCAATATTGGATTTATACTCTCGCTTACTCTCTGATGTTGTTTTGGTAACACACAGGTTATCGAGTTTTAGTTAGCAGGAGCTTTTCCAACCCTGCTGTGTCTAGAAAGAGCACTTGCCTTATTACCTTGCTCTTCTTGTCTGGTTCACAAACTTGGCATCAAGAATGGACAACATCGAGAAATAGATAGTGGATCTTTTTAGGAAAGTCCAAGCTCAGCTACGAGCTCGAGCTGCTACCTTGAAAGAAGGTTGAAGAAGCTTCTAAAAGGACAAGGAGGAAAAGAGACTGGGACAGTGGATTCTCTTCTTAAGTTACTGAAGAAACACTGGCGGATGCAGAGAGGAAGAGACGGGGGGTCATGTGCCCCCATCTACTTTTTATTTTTCTTTAATGAGTAGTATGAAATCTATATAACTGCTCTTTATCCTAAGACCACAATTATCGGGGGAGAATAACAAGAGTCCTTAACAAAAAAACAAATAAAATATAATGTGGACCCCACAAAAAAACAAAAAACCAGTCACAAGAGTAATGGATTAGTGACCGATCTTGGTGTGTTCCTTAAACTGTTTGCGGGCCCCGCTGAAATGTGGCGGCCCGCAATTGGTTTCTTTTTTAATTTTTTTTTTTTTTTTTTTAAATCAGCAATAAAAAAAAAAAATTAAAATTAAGAAATCCAAAAAGTGTTCCAGGGATAATGATGGCCTAAGGTAAGACATAGTGAAAAAGTTTACTGTGCCCCCAGTTAAATTCAATCCTACATCCGCTGAAAGCACACAGGAGAACAGAGCACGAAGAAAGTTGGCTATTTATATTCGAAGAAGTGGCAACATGGAGATGATGGTGTGGAAGGAACATGTCAAAGTTCCAATCATTTTGATTCATAAAACAGAGATCATAATGCCACACCCTTGTACTAAGAAATAATGATGATGAGTCTTTAACCCAGAGGAAGAACCTGCCAAGACTAGAGTGCACTGAAGTCGATAGAACTTAGAGCCATAGCAAAATCAAGGTGTCTTAAAGGGATTTCAAATATGAAGAAAGGTGAGCTGATGAACTTACGAACATTGATTTAATTTATTATGCAGCCAATGAGTCTCCAAATATTTATTTCATTCATGACCTTAGTGCATTCTCATTACAGTTAGTTTCTCCATTAGTCAATGAAGTTTTCCCTTTTGCTTCTAACATCAGAATTAAAATGACTTTTGTGTAAAGTCACTGTCCTCGTTTGCATAATCAACTTGATTAGCTGAGGAAAAAATGTTAAAAGATATTATTAGCATATAATCATAATCAAAATAATAATTTTAAGATCATAAAATAAAATAAAAAAATGGTAAGAGAGTCGAAAATATAACAGGACATGAGGATACAGAAAGAGAAAAATGTAGTAGGGTTTAGTTTCCTGCCCATCTTCCCGAACTTTCATTTTAAGACTGTGCCCTTAAAATTTGTCAAAAAAAAAAAAAAGAGTGTGCCCTTAATCTTGATTAAGCAATAAAAGGCCATTTCATTGTTTAATTGTCATTGTTATTCGAGATTGTTATTATGAATAAATGACCTTCGTATTTCAATTTTTTATTGAATTGAAAATTTTGTTGCGTCGTAACTCGTAACTAAGCATAATAATTAACTAACCAAATGGTGTTTAATTTGTCCACAATACGAGCGTGTTATTATATTTATCAAATCAATCTCGTGAGGAAGTATAATGGGACAAAAGAGGAGCAAGTACCAAATATGTAGATTATAAAATGAGAATCACTTATAAAAACATAGTATTATTCTTAGTTTCTTACTAGCTGAATGTTTGTTTATACGGTTGGTTGTACCATAGCCAAAAAGTTAATTATAATTAAGCCGACAAAAAAAATTATAATCCAACAGTTTATTTTAATTATTGTTGTACTATCTGATTTATCAACATACTTCACTAAATTAGGTGATATTGGATTCAAAAAAATCCAGTTGAAAATATTTAATAGTTTTCAAAACATTTAAGAAGATTTGGCCAATATTTTCATACATTTGTCTTCTTATTTATTTTTTTTAAAAGAATTCAAATACATTTTTTAGATTTCATTTTTTCTGAAATCCATTAACTTTCTGAATCTTTTGTACATAAAAATGAAATAAAACTTTAGTAATGAAAATAATAAAAACAAAACTATTTTATTTCATATTAGCAAATTAATTATTTAAAATTTAATAAATTTTTGGCTAGCTAAATAATATTATTCAAATTATTTATAATAAATAAAAATAATTTAAGGGGCCTTGTCCATTACAACATGAATTACAGTTACGACAATTGATATATTGTTGTCACTTGTCAATCATCAAAAAAAATTAAAAAATTAAAAAAATTATAATGAAAATTACATTTCTAAATTTATCATATATAGTGTCAATATTTTGACGCATAGATAAAATGTTGTAAAAAAATATTTTCAGTTCCCAGCTTAAAACCACATAACTAGTTCTTTATATTTATGTAGTAAAATTTTCAATTAATTTATTTCAAATATAATTATCACAAAATTCATTAAAAATTGAATGGTAAAATTACTAAGTCTAGATAAAATAACATTAAAATTTAAAAGATTTTTATAAAATTGATTATAAATATTTAATCAAATAACATAAACATTTCAAAAATTGATAATACTGATCAATAACTAAATTTAATGAAAATTTCAGTTCTTTCAAATTTAATCGATCTTTTAAATTATTACCGAGTTAGATTAAATTTGACGCATTATATATTGTAGTAATCTTTGTTGTTTGTGCTTCTTTTAAAAAATGGTATTAGGCTATTAGTAATTTGATCTTGTAAATTTCATTCACATTATATATTAAGAAAACGTAATGTTATTGTTAATTTATGTATTTCATCTATATTACTTTCTTACGAATCAAAATAATTCTAGTGAAACCCAAAGGAACATTAAAATGGGTGCATGTTGTCTTTCGAAATAAAATAAAAAGTGACACAAGAGGGTCGGTGGAAGTTACTGTCCTCATTTAGTATACGACACCGACTGGTGTCAGGTCACATCTCTAGTTTTTACCCTTTTATTATGAGCCTCTTGCCACTTTCAGTACATTCAAAGTTTTTTTCTTTTCTTTTTTCTTTAAAAGAATAATTTCACATAAAACTGTATGTACCTCGAGGTGCGTTCGATAACCTCTATCTATTCTCACCTTGTATTAAAAAAATTAAACAGATCAGATTTTTTTTTTTTTTTGAAAAAGGGCATCAGATATATTTTTTTTGCAACTAACAGATCAATCAATTCACTTGCTTGATTCAAACATAACCTGATACTTCTTTTCAAATTACCTATTTTAAATTTAAGATTTTAAAACGACGGATTTTCATTAGGTAAATTTTATCTCTTGATTCTTTTTGTGAAACATGTGAAATTATCGATTAATATTAGGAAAAAAATCAGAAATTAAAAAAAAAATCGAATATTAAAAATATATATATTCAAATTTACTAAACAGAAATCGAAAACAAAGAACATAAAAGGACAGTATAATTACTATGGCTGGATTTTCTTTTAACTTGCTAGCTTTTTTTTTGTTAAAGAGATGGCCATAGCTTACATTCACATGTATATATATTTCGCACGCTCTCGACGCATGAAAATTGTGCATGCACGCAAAGCATTGACGTCTTCAAATGTATTGATGTTAATAAATTTTAAAATTGTACAATAACTCATGAGGCGAATGTTGAGAGGACACTGGTTACTTAAATATATGTTCCTTGATATTTACAAAGGAGTACAGTTCTCCTTCGGGCCTCTGCTATCACCTTGCTAAATGCAATATGTGTCGTCAGTTTTTAAAATGATAAATAAATAGTCCGAGGAAAGTGTTTTAAAACCTTCCAAACTTTATTAATGTGTGTTATGTAAAATTGTACATGGTTGTGTAAACGAGGATTGGTTTGTAAGCTAGTAACAATTAGTCTGATCCAGGCAGAATATTTGATCGTTTTGTGATTTGTGGTGGAACTCAATATGCTAGCCTATAAATATTTAATTCTCGAATCCAATTGGCTGATAAATGAATAATTTAATTTATAGTTTATTATCAAAACTTTGTTTTGAATCTAGATACAACTATATAGACGAAACGAAATGTCTACACTTTTATAGTTTGATACGAGTTACTAAATGTTGGATATCACCACAACATATATATTGTCATTTATTGAAACAGAATGTTGAATTTTCTTATATAGTTCAAAAGTTAAATACATATTTGTGAGATTTTATTTAGTGTGGGCAATAAACCGAACGGAGTTTATATTTGTGTAATACTTTTTATAATATGCTAATAGTATTAGAGATATTTGATTTAGTTGCATTACAAACAACTAAATTTAACTACATGCAACTATAATAATAAACACATGCACGAACACCGAATTTATAACATACTTTTTCTACAACATACAGATTCCTAGTGGGCAGGTTTCATATATTTTACAAATGTGACGAATGATTCTACCTCTAATATTCTTAAATTTCAGATAAATTGTATCAAAGCGCTGCATTTTCTAAAAATCGAATTTAATATTTAACGTAAGAATAACGTAAACTAGACTAAAGAGTTCCCGACTGTTTAATACTTTTATAAACATATTTTGAAAATTAAAAGATAAAAAAATCCATATGCAGGGCAAATATGGTAAGATAGATTTGGACCTGCGATGCAGTTAGGGTGTCTATACTATTCATTCTCGAATGTTTCTATTTATGTTTGGTTAATGATGTCAGAAAGAGGTTAGATAGAAAACTGGAAGTTTGACCCTCCCCCCTCCTCCCCAAAAGAAAACCGGACATATGCAACAACTAGAAACAAATTAGATTTCATCCGGTACAATAATAGAAGTCTATAGATACTCATGGAAATTTTTATACATTTTTTCACATTCTAATTATACACTTGAGACACACTTTCTTTTTGTCAAAAAGACTCGTATAACCCTAGATCCTACTCATTCTCTCGTTGCCTTTAATGTTTTTAATATAATAAATGTTTTCTTCTCATCACATGAATTTCTCTCTTCTTTTTATTTCACTTTATGTTTTAATTTATTTTTATTTCAAATTCTAAATTGTATTAAATAAAAATAATTGTCATAATAAATTATACATAAAATTCTCTATCTTTTAAGATATATATATATATTAACATGTAAACAAAATTAAGTGTGGACGTTGACACCAAAGCATAGATAGTAGAGTTATAAACTAGTTGTAGACAAAGACATCTTAACACGGAGGTCGTTCGCTGATACCTTTAAGAGATTATTCTTCGCCATAGTCTCCGGAAAGGAGAAACCTACATAACCACGTTTCCACCGTTACTCCCACCGTCACCGGCACCGCCGACGCCATCACCACGATCGAATGGTTCCAACTCGCTAAAAGTCTCATCTTTCGTTGATGAAGACTTATCCCGTGACCACATCCAATCCAACGCAATTAGCTCTCAATCTCTGATAAGACAACTCTGATCGAACTCCAATGGATAAGACATCTCTGATCGAGCTGTCTTATCGGAGATCGAGAGCTAGTTGTGTTGGATTGGATGTGGTCACGAGGGAAGTCTCCAGCAGAACGATGTACATTGGATCGAAAGATGAGACCTTTAATGAGTTAGAACCGAAACTCGATTGTGGTGATGGCGTTGGTGCCGGTGACGGTAGAAGTAACGGTGGAAACATGGTTATGTGGGTTTCTCAGAGACTATAGCGAAGAACAAGCTGTTAAAAGTATCAGCCAATGACCTTTGTGTTAAAATGTGAATGTCCACAACTAGTGTATAACTCTACTATCCACGTTTTGGAGTCCACGTCCACAATTAATTTTGTTTACAAGTTAACATATATATATATATGAAAATGAATCTTAAAAGATAAATAATTTTATATATAGTTTATTATGATAATTATTTTTATTTAACATATTTTAGATTTTGAGATAAAAGTAAATGAAAACATAAAGTAGAATAAGAAAAATAAACAAAAAACCATTTTTTTCTTTTTTTTAAGAGTATAGTTGTCCAAAAATCTAATAAACTCTGCAATAAAATGTATCATAAGTAAAAAAGGTCTATGAACGTAGGAGAAATTCAAAATGTGTGATAGAGAGTAATCATGTCATACTCATGTCATTGTTAAAAGAAAAGTTTGTATTTAATGAAAGGGAAGACCAGCCTGTGGTCTAACTTTCTTCTTGGGCTATTGTTATTTAGCACTATTTACACGCTCTAAATAAATTCTCTTTTCTTTTTCTGATAAAATAAATATTATAGATACGTATTAGATCTTTTGTCCGTTGGTCCGAAGAAAAAACCTTTTCATTAGGTCGGGGATGGATCGGATATCCGGATAATTTTAAGATATCCGGATCCGGATCTTTATCCGGCGGATCCGTAATTTTACTATTTTTATCCGGATCTGGGGTTCGCGGATATTCGAGTGTCGGATATCCTTCTAAAAATTATAATATCCGGCGGATATCCGAATCCGGATTTGGATCCTTAAAATAAATAAAAAATAATATTAATATATATAAAATATTAACAATAATTTAAAAATAAAAAGATATATAATGTTTTTAATAATTTCTATGTATAATATTACAAAATTTACATAAAATTTATATATAGTATTATAAAAATGAAAATTTATTAAATAAAATTAGTTTTTATATATATTACTATTTTTGAAATAATTATTAATAAAATTTACGGATCCGGATATCCAGACTAAAAAATCAAGATATACGGATCTGGATTCGGCTTTAACGGATCTAACATTTTACTATCCGGATCTGGATTCGGCATCTCCGGATATCCGGGTTTTCGGATCGGATCTGGATCGAATCCGGATCTCGGATAAAAGTCCCTGGCCTACTTTTCATATGTGTCCAAGGGAGAAGAATTGATGGCTATTTTGGTAAATAACAAGGAACTGTCAATCAGTTCTACAGTGGAGATAGAAAATATATTTATGTTTTGCAAATATTTGTCCATTTTTTTCAAACTTTTGGCTGCCTTTATCCACACCTAAATGCCCAACTCCTTTTCTGGCTTTTTCTAGCGACAGAAAATTATTTCTTTGAGAAAAAGAATAAAAGAAATCCCTAAAAGAAAAGAAGACTATACTGTTTTTTTTTTTTTGCTAACATGAAGACTATACTGTTATATAATCATTTTCTAAACTTTACGATAACTCTCTCTAGCATAGCAAGTGATGAGAGTATTTAGCTGAGTTCTTTACGTTGAAGTTTGGACTGTGTACAAGATAAATTCAAACTTCTCACAAACTGTTCAAACAGGTATTGATATAGCGGAAACAATGATAAAAGCTCAACCGGAGAATTCAAACGTACATCATGCAGGAAACGCTTGTTATCGTCAAGGATTTTAAAAGAAATCAGAACCCTAAACATAACCCTAAATATATATAGGATAACTATTTGTTTATTTTTGTCATCACTATTAGGACATTTCCAACCCGTTAAAAACTACATCATTTAGGTGTCAAAAAGTTTTTTCATCTCCAACCACAACATCAAATTTTACATTAAAATTTTATTTTTGATTTTTATATTATTTAGTTAAAAAATTATTATTACTTAATATATATAAAATATAAAATTACTATGTAATTATATTGCACAAAATGTGTAACCCTAAATATTTGTTTTAAAATAAATTATTATTATTTTAAAATATAATAATATTAAAATAAAAAAATAAAATTAACTATTCCAATATCTGTAATTATTTAATTATTATATAATTATTTACCTATTTATATGTATTTATCTTGCCATTGATATTTATTTAATTAATATTTTATTAATAAAAATAAGTGAATAGTGTTTGGCGTTGTGAATAGTAACGCATCAAATTTGTTGTAGTACTGTAGCTTTACACTAAAATAGTGTTTTGCAGTTGGGTTAGAGATAGCCTTATACTTTAAAGAAGCAGGGTTGGAGATAGCCTTATACCTCGAAGAAGCAGACAGAAGAACAAAATTGTATCCATAAAAAAGTGTTCATCTATTTATGATCCATATTATTAATTAACAAATCATAATATTTGATAAGTTATACGGAAACCATATTCACGAACTTCGTTTAGTATTCTTCCCCAAAAGGCTATTTAGTTCATCCGACATTAGTTTCGAAATATTACACTAAAGACACCAAACCCGGTATATGAAATAGAGACAAAACAAACAAAGGATTGCAAATTGTAAAGATCAGAAAAGTAAATTCTACTTATCTCAACCAATATAAAAATAAAAAACTGCCCCGAGAAAATTTTAATTTTTCTTATAATATATATTATTATATTCTCAAAAATATATAATTAATACAACATGATATAAATCTTCACAAAGTAACCTTATATTTCCCAACCGCACAAACAAAAGGTTTAGCTTCTCTAAAGATCAAGAATCAAGAAAAATCCGTAGCTAGAACCTAAACATCGATAAAATGGATATGTTTCCTCAATTGATGGAAGGCTCTTCGGCTTACTCAGATAGCACAAACCTCAGCATCATCGCAAACATCTCCTCCTCCTCCGTCACCGAAGCCACCGCTGCACAACCACCGTCATCCTCCTCTCCATCAGCAAACTCGAGCCGTTACGAGAACCAGAAGAGGAGAGACTGGAACACGTTCGGACAATACTTAAGAAACCACCGTCCACCGCTTTCCCTTTCCCGATGCAGCGGAGCTCACGTGCTCGAGTTTCTCCGTTACTTGGACCAATTCGGTAAGACAAAAGTCCACACGACCGTTTGTCACTTCTACGGCCATCCTAATCCTCCGGCACCGTGTCCTTGTCCTCTCCGACAAGCTTGGGGAAGTCTCGACGCTCTCATCGGTCGTCTTCGAGCTGCTTTCGAAGAAAACGGAGGCAAGCCTGAGACTAATCCATTTGGAGCTCGTGCCGTTAGGCTTTATCTAAGGGAAGTTAGAGATATGCAAAGCAAAGCTAGAGGTGTTAGCTACGAGAAGAAGAAGCGAAAGCGTCCGGTTCCTCAGTTGTCGGCCTCTTCTTCCTCCGCCGTAGCTAGCCACCAGCAGTTTCAAATGTTACCGGGTACTAGTTCTACTACTCAAATATCAAAGTTTGAGAAGTAACTATATATATCTAGTTAAGAGAAATCAAATTTGAATATTTTATGTAATCTGAAATATGACTTGGTCTGTTTCTTAATTTTATGTTGATTTTAATTTAGTCTTACAATCTGGGAGAAGAACTAATGTTCTTTTGTTACTAGTGTATCTGGGGTGGGGGGGGGGGGATAAGTAAGGTAGGGTTTCAATTTTTATTTTATTTTATAAAATATAAATTTCACAACATATATATAGTCACATGTGTGTATTGTAAATACGAATATATCATCAAGCAAACTGGTCGTCTTCTTCACAATCTTTTCTCTTGATGTGGTTCTAAAACAGAGAAGTCTTATGTTTAATTTAGGTCGATTTGGGTATTATGATGATATCCTGGAATTGTTTTATTGGTTTTCTGCTTTTGATGCAAAACAGTGGTCGTTGTCTAATAGTGACTGTGAACTATAAGTCTATAAGTCATAAGTGGTCTTTTATACTTGGAATATTTCAATAATTGATTGCACTCTCTCTATTTTTTTTTTTGTGGTCAAAATTGCACTCTCTATTTTAAATTCATGAAATCAACTAATTTTTGGTCCGATATTGTGTAGTTTCATCGTGTAATCGTTTGAATCAATATACTTTTTAATGAGTCATTGAGTCGTATGTTTCTCTTACTCGTTTACTTTTTTTCATAAGCAACATGTAGTGTAAAAGAGAAAAACAAAGTCAAATTTCCGTAACTCTCAACTTTTTTATCCTTTTCTAGCTATACTCTTTTCACTTGAACATTGCACATGTCTGTGCATTTGCAAACCCTAGAATTAGTATATATGGTAACTGATATATAGTGTTAGTTTTTTAATTAAATTCTATTATTATGTCGACAAAAAAGTTATATTATTATACACCACGTCGTGTATCAGTCCGATAGTTAGTACAGTAAGTCAGTAATGCGAATTACTTGATCCCGATTAGTAAGCTTCCAAGTAACATATGATATGCCTCCCTGGTGAAGGCGAAAATGAGGGAAACAAACTAATGTTATATATGGCCTCAATTACATCTCATATATTATTGAAGTTTAGTTTAGTTTTGAATGACCTGCTAGTACTGCTGTACAATACTATATTAGATACTGTTCGAAGTTTGATAACTCACTTGATCAAATACTGCATGTAAAAAGTTTAATAATTCACTTGATCATGGAGTTGATTCCCTAATTAATACAGAAAGATTGTCTATTGCACGCCGAAACATATGCATGAAGATGAAATCGCTAATAATCGCGGATTGAAGATCATTTTGTTTATCAGCTATATATGTTGTAATCAAATCGCGGATTGGACATCAATTTGCAATTTGCAATGTAGCATGATTTTGTTACTAGTGTAGGATTAATTAAAAATCTGACAAGATAATTCTACAGATCAGTAACATATCTCTAAGAAACAGTAATCTTATATTTGATAATGCATATACATAAAATATATCAACTGATACATTTTGCATAATGATTTTTTGTTACTTTTTCGGCATATTAAAACCGTTTTATAAGCGTGTTGTTAATCAAAACCTATCGATAGCAAAGTCCAGATGAGTTTTGAGATTTGTGGTATTGTGCTTTGACAAATAAAAGAGATTTGTGAGATTGTGATATTGTGAAAGAAAGATTTTTTTTGAACATATATGTATAGTTAGCTTGTTATAGTAATATGGTTTCGACAAACAATATATGTATATACAGATATATATATATATATATATATATATATATATATATATATATATATTATTTTTGTTTTCAGTAAAGTTTTTTGCTGTTTAAAAATTATTTTCTTGTAATGGGTTTCTAATTTTTTTGGTCACTGTCATAAAGTAGATGTCTTATTTAATATTTAAATAAAAATGAAAATCGACAAATACATGATGAAAAGTATTGATTGGACAGTTTTAAATTTCATTTGATATAAAATTTAATTGATATTATAGTTTAGATAGCATCCCAGAGATAGGTCCGGCAGATGAAACAATCTTTTGACGAAGTTGGAAATCAAACAACATATGTTACAGCATTTTTATACTACCTTAAACCTTATTTGTGATACTATTGGTATTTTGATAACCTTATTTCGTGTATATAAATGAAATACTGTAATAAATAAAATATTTAAACGAAATAAAATAAAATTTGTTTTGGTAGCTTGCGGCAGTGTTGCATCATTCATGAGTGTGTAGATAGAGGTAGAGCCAGAGTTCTGTCTCTCACTTGTCTTGTCTCTGTAAGTTGTTCCTCGCAGAGCACTCACTCAAAGACCCAACCATTCAAACCTTTATTTTTCTTGTCCATTTCTGAATTTCCTGTTTTATAAAATCCAATTCAAAAGATAAAACAATTCTGTAATTCTACATTTCAGTTTACCTAAAGTTTTCAAACCCACAGTTGTAGGATTCATAAAATTGATAATGACTTGACTGATCTGATCTACCAATATGTTTTATATATCTTTCAGTTATATTATTCTAAGTAGAAATCCTAGTTTATATATCTCTTATAAATATATTATGTCAGTTTAAACTTAATTAGTTAGTCACATATCTACAGCATTAACACATTATGTAATATGTTAGTCGAAATAGTTAATTAATTCTCGATGTTCTTAGAAAATTCAACAATTGCCATACCAAATTAAATTTTATCTCTCTCATATTTAGAAGTTTTCAGACATTATTCTCACTTTTGTTATGATTTAAAACCAGTGGTCAATAATTTTAAAAATAAAAAATTTCTTGTTTGCAAAAGAAAAACTAAGATAGATTAAGATATTTTTAAACAATTTAAGAATGGAAAGTTTAGTTCTAGTTTCAAATAGATTAATCACTTTGTTTTTATCAATTTTTTTTTTTAAATAACAATATTGTGCGATATTGATAAGCCCTTTTCATCGGTTCAAAACACCTAATCATATTGGGTCAGTATTCCCTTTAGACCCGATCGACAATATTATAGAAAAATTATAGTCTATACAAGGTTTCTACTTCGAGCTATAGCAAAGTCTTGCACACATTTTCATGCATGACGTATGAATAATAACACGATGGCATTGATGCTACGTGTGTTTGCATTTTAGTTCATTATTCAACTAAAATGAAACTTTGTTCCAGTTATAAAGCGCACTTATCCGGGTTGGCAAGAAAAACCATCCCTAGTAATAACAAAAACATAAGCTTCGTCTCACTAATTCATGAGTACTCAATTATCAGAATATATTTTGTAGATTTGATGTGGATTGGAAGTGAGCATTATCACTTGGCCTTTCGACTTTAGACATGGAATCATGGCATTTCCGCATATGGTTAAAACAAAAAGGACCTTTCAAGAATCACACACCCATTTAATTGTTTTTTTTTTTTTTTTTTTTTTTTGATAACCCAGGTGTTTCCACCTTTCAAGAATCACACACCCATTTAATTGTTAGCACTATTACATAAGTTACATCATATATATTCACATTTTTGGATTGATACGAATATTTCATTTAATAAGAAGAAATATATTTGAGGAGACAGTCGACATTGAAATGAGGGACCCCGAATTTTCCTAATGATTCCCTTGTTTCATCATTACCCGCCTCAAACCTATATCTAGTGAAACCCATGTGAGACTCCACCACATGTATACTCCAAAACTAACATCTCTTTGCTCAAGTCAAAAACAAGATTTGTAAGAACAATAAATTTGGCAAACCAGTTTCTTTTCCTTTTCCACGTTGATTACATAACCGGATTGAATCGAAATCAACAAACCAGATCCGGTTCAGTTTAGTTGGATTTTTAAAGCGTTCTCACCTTTTCGCTTGGCTATCATTTTCTTTTAGTTAAATAGACAATTAACTTCCTATGGTTACTCTGAGAACACCACACAGCAAAAATGAATGAAGCAAGAATTCAATGTAACTCTTTAGACGTTACTCGAAATCAACAAATATGATACAAAACAAGAATAGAGACTATAGTATATAAGTTTAAAAGCTCAAGTTGTAGTTGCAGGCTCTTGACTGGTCTCCAAATCTTTCATATTCTTTATTTTTTCTTGCGTCTGTCCTCTCCCTTCACTCTCTGCAACACATGTTCTCTGCCAGTCCAGCTCACTTTAGCGCCTTCTCTTTGAGCTGCTCAAGAACCAGAGGACAGGAAGAAACAAAACAGTTCAGTACAAAAGATAAAAGAAGTAGCAAAACGGGCTTCAATCACCACACAGAACGCAGAGGAAGCCAGTGGGCCGTATGTGCCACTGAAATGTTATGACGGGCTAAGCTAACTTGGCCCATATTGAGCCTGACCCTGATTTAGTATTTTAGGCTCGAAAAAGATGAAGTAATTGGATAGCGAGAGAGAAAGCCTATGAAACGAAATAACGGTTTGTGTAAACCGCTTTTTTTTCCGGTTCGGTTTAAACAAGACTTGAAGCAAAGCGCTTTGCCCTAAAGCGTCAGTTTCTGTGTAAGCGACGTGTTGAAAAATACAACAATATTTCACTTGGTCAAACTGATTGGACTGTAACGGATATCCTTTTTTTTGTAGCTTTAATATTCTAACCATTGTTGATCTCAGATTCTTAGTTGCTCTGAGTTTAGTTTTTGTATGTAAAACAAAAGAGTTGTATTGTTCTTAAAAGAAAATCTTCACAGTTGCCGCAAGCTCTATCAGTGAATTGCGGCTGTGCAAGCGAAGTGCAAGGAAACATAAGATGGAATACGGACAGAGCTTGAAGTTTTTCGGAGCAAGTCCTTCCATTAGAACCCCTAATGACCTCTTATGATTAAATTAATTAGTAATTAATAAAGTTATTTAAAAAGTTAAGAACTTTAGTTAGTGAAAATATTTTTTTCCTCCTCTAATGGGATAACTTCGTTGGGTTCTTAAATTTATTTTTTTAAGTAGAATGATTTAAAATAAAAGCATACATAAATTTTTTAATAAAAATGACATAAAAACATATTAAAAATACAAATACAAATTGTAAACGAGAAAAAGCCGATTAGTTAAAATCTTGATTTGTTCCAAATTTTTGTCATATATTCTCAACCAAATCAGCTTTCAATTGTTGATGTATTGTTTTATCACGAACTCGATTCCGAATGCTCATCATATTGCCGAGATTTGAAGGCATATTCGTAGAATACGTGAAATCCACTTGTGAACTTCGGTTGTGCAAACACTGATACATCAAACTGAGTGCACCCATCTCGTTCGTCTTCTACGATCATATTATGTAGAATGATACATGCTCTCATTATCTTTCCAATTTTTATTTTATCCCACAAAAGAGCTGGATTTTTGACTATGGCAAATCGAACTTGCAAGACCCCAAAAGTACGCTCGACATCTTTACGTACAACTTCTTGATGTGTAGCGAATAAGGATGCTTTCGGACCTTGCGGAAGTGAAATAGATTGGACAAAAGTAGCCCATTTTGGATAAATACCATATGTGAGATAGTAAGCCAAATGGTACTCGTGTCCGTTGACAATGTAATTAACCTTTGGAGCTCGACCTTGTAATATATCATCAAAAACCGGTGATCGATCAAGAATATTGATATCGTTTAATGTACCTGGGGGTCCGAAAAATGCATGCCATATCAGATATCGTGTGAAGCTACAGCCTCTAAAACAATGGTTGGCTTTCCTGATCCACGTGTATATTGACATTTCCATGCGGCCGGACAATTCTTCCACTCCCAATGCATACAATCGGTGCTTCCTATCATCCCGGGAAATCCGCGTATCTCTCCAATATCGAGTAGTCGTTGAAGATCTTCTGGCGTGGGTCTTCTTAGATACTCATCTCCAAGTAAATTTATGATTCCAAGAACAAAATGTTCCAAGCATAAAAGTGCGGTGGACTCACCAAGTCGGAGGTATTCGTCGACCGCATCAGCTGGGCAACCATATGTCATCATATGAATTGATGTCGTTGCCTTTTGTAACGGAGAGTGACAGAACCTTCCAGTAGCATCTCTTCTTTGTTGAAAGTATGGGAGTTCAACGGAGAGTCGATCAACAATACGCATGAACAAGGGCTTGTTCATTCGAAAACGGCGTCGAAACATGTGAGAAGGATATGTTGCATCTTCACTAAAATAATCGTTCCATAACTGCATGTGTCCTTATTCTCGTTGTCTTTCAATGTAGGCTTGTTTCTTTTTAGACCTTGATACTTCTTCATGCTCGCCATGATGAATGAGAAGATTTTCGAATTGTTGATCGAAACTTTGTTCAAATCTTTTATCCATTTCTTCGAAATTATTAGAAGAAGATGATGCCATTAAAAAAGATATGTGAAGAAAGAAGTTAAGAAATGTGAAGAAACAATATAGAGTATCTCTCTCTCGGTAGTTAAGAAATGTGCAGAAACAATTTAGAAGAAATAAGTTAAGAAATGTGAAGAAACAACGTAGAAAGATATGTGAAGAAATATTGTGTTATGTTTTGCTCGGTTCTTTTAGTATCGTTTTGATGTGCTCGGTACACGTTTTGGAGAAAAATAAGAAATAAGAAAGCAAAACACAACTTATAAAGACACAACTTATAAAGACACAACTAATATTGTCTTCTTCTGTCACAAGGTTACTGTCTACTCACAAGATACAACTTATTACAACACTTATTACATTGAACTCACGAGATACAAACCACCAAATGTCTTCTTCTGTCACAAGGTTACTGTCTACTCACGAGATACAACTTATTACTACACTTATTACATGGAACTCACGAGATACAAACCACCAAATGTCTTCTTCTGTCCCATGTTTTCTTACTGTCTTCCACCTGAAATAAAAACAAAAAACAACACGAGAAACATCAGACCAAGACAACACGAGAAACACAACAGAGCAACTGATTTAACCCACACATACGAATCCCTCATCTCAACTGAAACCAACAAGAGAAATATTATTCAGACCATACAACCAGGTACCTGAATCAAAGCGAGCTTAACCCACACATACGAATCCCTCATCTTCAGTGAAGCATATAACCTGGAAAAAATCAGGATTAATTAGTCTTTACTTGATACATTGGTCATAGATGTATATATAATAAACTGAATCAACAAAGCATTTGTTAAGGAAGAGATTTGATTAACCATTAATTAAGGAAGATGACAATGTTACAAACCCAAAGAAGACAAAATCAGACACAAAAGCATAACAAAATCTTAAAACAAACTAAAACTCAGAAACTAATTAGCCAACATATCATTAAAAAGCTTGTTTTTCAAAGCAATTTCAAGTTCATCAAGAGGCTCTGTCTTGGCAATGAGGCTGTCAAGCAATTTTTGCTTGTTAAGCTTCTCCTTCAAAGCAAAGTCCTTTTGCTTTATCTCCCAAATACTCTGAAACTCCATACGCGCCTTCCCTTCCTCTTCGAAAGTCATTTTACCTTTGCCCTTTGCGGCTTTAACACCAATAGGCCGAGCACTACCTTCATCGTCACCATAGGTAAGTGGCACTGACGTTGATGACTGTGCGGACTGCTCATCAAGCTTTCTTCTTTTTGAGTTCAGATTTCCTTTAGCAGAGGAAGCATCACACCATTTCTGATCATGCCTTAGTTCTAACCATGCATGCTCAAGTGTGAATTTGCTCTTGTAATCATTGAAGAATATTTCATGAGCCATCTTCAACACATCATCCTCGCTCTGGCCACTTGATTTTTGTTTTGTTGCAGCATCGTAACACTCAACAAACTTACACACGCCCTCATTTATCTTCCCCCACCTTTGTTTACAGTGTGATAGCTCTCTCTTTGCAAACCCGCAAGCTTAGGACTTGAACCAAAATAAGCTGCAATTCGTTTCCAAAACGCAATTGCTTTCTGCTCATTACCAACCACTGGGTCTTTGGAGGTGTTCAGCCAAGCACTGATGAGCACAACGTCCTCTGTTGGTGAACATTTCCTTCTCTCCTTGCGGTCGTCCACACTGTGAGCTTCTACGTCTGCAGCTTCACCCCATTGTGTACCGAAGAAAACATTCGAGTCAGAGGGTTGAGTGTTTGGTTATTGGTTGGTTAAGAGCTCTAAAAAGCTAGAAGACTGGCTATAAGAATCCATATAAGTTAGAAGATTGAAGGAAATAACAAAGGAGATTGCAAAGGAGAGAGGGCTGTTGTTCAGATTTAAAGGGCAAGTTAAAAGTTGTAAAACTTTTAAGTAGTTGAAGTTAATGCCAATCACTTCACCATTTAGGTTTCAACTACAACTTAGAGAAACGAGTTCATCGTTTCATCTTTTAACTACACCTTACAGAAACGATTTCATCGTTTCATATTTTAAATAATTACATTGTAAGTATTGTTTTTAGAAGTTAATGTCAATCAATGTCTACCTAAATTCAATGTCTACACCTAAAACTAAATGTAAATCACCTCACCGCAACTAACGCAAACCATAATACTAATGTCCATTTAATTCCCAACCAACTCGATATCTAACTTCTCTTAAAGGAAAAGTATACTAACCTCTTGCTTTCTGCAATGAAATACGGATGCTTTAATGATGGTGAATCCGTTTGTGTTATTTCCGTAATGCATCAAAAGTAAACTCACAACCAACTTGTTACAAAACCAACAAAGAACGTTAGCTTAAATTAAATGGAACTTAACAATTAAAGGCAAACAGACGAACACTAAAAGATATGAAAATAAAGAGAACAACAGCTTGGTGTGATCATGTCTACCTAAATTCATATTTTACCACAGAGCCTTAACCAATTTTATCTCCTTGTTAAGACAGAAAAACTAAGAACATAAGCAAGTATATTAATTTTCCCGAAACAATCATTCCCACCATTATACTAAAGTCCATTATAACAGGGTAAGGAAAACAAGACTAACCAATGTAACTACAACGTCTTTTATGAAGCTTCAGTAAACCCGATACTGAATAGATCCTTCTTTCTTCCTCTCTCCATGGAGTACCTACGAAAACCATAAGCTCAGTAAACTGATTCGATCAAAACAAACATTGAATCAGAGACATAGAAAGATACATATCTCTCTTTTTGTCGCGGCTCTTTGAATAACAACGAGGTCTGGAATCTGAACAAGAACAAACAACTATAAGATGGAACTCATATGATGTAATAAGATAGACAAACATGGGAGATAAACACAGACATACAAAGATACATACCTCTCATTCTCTCACGGCTCTTTGAATAACAACGACGTTATGACCCTGGACAACAACAAAGGAATATACGATGAAACACATACGATGTAATAAGATAGACAAAGGGAGGAGATAAACAGGGTCAAGGAGATAAATAGAGTCAAATCTCATCATCGAAACAAAAATTCCAATCCTAATCGAAGGGATTCAATTCACGGGAACAAAAAAAAACAAAGGAAATCGAACCTTCATGGTGATTGCAAGGACGGATTGGGAGAAGAACATCGACGAAGAAAGAGTGAGACCAACCGACGAAGAGAAAGACCAACCGACGATGGGATTTTGAGGCCGTCGAAGAAGAGACAGACATAATCGAGGACGACGAAACATATCAAACATCTTTTTCGGTCGAGATTTCGACGGAATCGACGACGAAGAGAGAGACCGACAAAGGATTTCAAGTTCATCCAAGACGAAACACACAAACGACGGAGAAAACAAGGGTTGGCTTTTTTCACCCTTTCGTGTGAATAGAAGAAGCCAATCCGAGTGTGCCAAGTAAATGGCTCTTACCAATCCTTTTTCCCTTTAATTAAGCACCAGTTCTTGTTAATTAATGTCTTTTTGATTCATTATTTTCACACTTTACATTAAGAACCCCTTTAGATACACCAATGGAGGTGGTCTCAATAAGCTTTTCAAGAAGCTTTTCAAGAAGCTTTTCAAGACAGCAGGGATGGATGACAAATTGTAAAATCTCTCTTAACCAAACCATGTCATGGGCTTGTTATATCAGGTTTTTACATTTTGGGTTCGGTTTGACAAAAAAAAACTGATTACACAACTTGGTGTACACATGGAATCATGGTAATTTCGAGACGTCTAATTTAATCACAAGAGGAATAGTCTAATTCCCTGTTCGGGAACGCGCTAGGCGCTAGTCGGGCGGTTGGGTTGGGCCTAGCGCCTAAAGAGAAAATCGGAGATTAATCGGAAATTATGCGGGTCGGAATTTTTAGATGGTTTACTATGTTATAAAACATGTTAATATTTAATTGTGTATAACATTAATACATTTTCATGTTTAAGATTGTATAAAACACAGAAATAGAATATATAAACTTAATATAGTGTAATTTTCATCAAAATTATGAATATAAATGATATTTATAAAATTTTAGATCAAATAAATAAATAAAAATATTATTAAAAAAAAAAAAAAAAAAAAAATAAAAAAAATAAATAAATAAAAAAATAGATTAGGCGGCCGCCTAGGCGGCTAGGCGGTCATTTAGGCGGTCTAGGAGGAAAAAAATCGGATATCCGATTTTTTAAACCGATTTGGCATAAATCGGGGCGGAAAAGTGACGCGTAACGCCTAGGCGGCTAGGCGGCCGAGTTTTAGAACAGGGGTCTAATTTAATCACGAGAAGAATAGTAGGAAAGTGACTATATTTTATATCATTTCAGCCATTTTTAACAATCTTGAGTGGATTGGCCAAAATTTTATATATATTATATAATTTATGTTCCATGAAATTTTGGAGTGGATAGTTTTTTCACACATGGTTTTAGAGATTAAGATTTATCAATACTATATTAATCTTAAGTATCCTTAAAATTTAATATAATAAAATAAAGCTAAACCAAAACAGTTCTTAAAACATCAAAATATTTATTATATTAACTGAGTGCCTTTGGAAAAAAGCTTTGTTGTGATATATTATCCAACTTTTGTTTGTTTGCTCATAAAATATTCTTAATTTATCAAGATTTAAAACGTGAACCAGTATAGCCCTAAACAAAGTAGAGAATGTTTTAGGATGATGTTTATATTTAAAGTTCAAAGAACAATCTCAGTGGTGCGATATTACGTATGCGTCAACTTTAATTATTACATCTTCGTTTTCACCTAATCACGTTTTTATCATTGTAATTGTTCAATCAAATAGTCTCAATCCAATAACCAGCTTATGATATTTGAACCGAATGGTGTTAACGTTGATGGTTTTCACCTAATCACGTTTTTATCCACAGATTTTAAGGTCCACAAAATATATTTATTTTCATTTATTCGTTTTAAAAGTTTAATAATTATGAAAGAAAGAGATAACTACTGCTGCTATTGATGGATTAAAGTACTGCAAATGGGAAAAATATTACAATATCTTTTTTAAAAGAAAACATTACAATATGCAAATTGCAGTATTTGAAACTATAATGGATAGACAACTGACATACTTAATACATAATCTGTAATATTTTGCGTATTCTGGACGTTGGAGTCTTGGACTTTAGATGCAGAAGCTTTTGAAATCATCGACCTTAACAACAAAACTAAATTCTTGTAACATATAAATATAAAATTATAGCGGAAAATAGTAGTATAGTTGAAATGGAAAAATAACTGAATGTGAAGACTACTAAATCGACTCATTATTTGACTTCGGTTGACTTCGAAATGGCTCTCTGAAATGGTTAAAATGATGTAATCGATTCATATTTTACATGCAACTAACATAGAGGATTTGACGGGATGAGTCAGCTCTACTGGTTAGAGCCTTGGGAGCCAATTGTCATGTTCCCGGGTTCGACGCCAGCCGGAGGCGAACTGTTCATCCCTGTCACCAAATGCGGTACTGGGTGTTGGACCTTGTCCCCAGCCCAGGTACAGCCCTCCCGGGTGAAGTGGACCGCTGCCTAACCGGGTCCAGGGGAATGATCCACGTAAGTGGGGAACCCCTGGATTATCAAAAAAAAAAAAAAAAAAACTAACGTAGAGGAAACAAATATAACTTTTTAAATTTATTCATTTGGTTTACAAAAAGACTCTTTCAAGCCTTAAGGACAAAAACCAACACGAACTCAAAGTCAGAACTCAGGTATGTCGGAAA
The DNA here is from genome assembly GCF_020379485.1 of Brassica napus. NCBI lineage: Eukaryota > Viridiplantae > Streptophyta > Magnoliopsida > Brassicales > Brassicaceae > Brassica > Brassica napus. The sequence continues at coordinate 55,038,332 of NC_063447.1, forward strand.
ATGCTTCAATCCTACGACAGCTAGTGAAAAGATCAAACCAGAACTCCATGTCATCATTATACAACTTCGAGTTATTATAACTATGTCTCTTACTATTCCTCTCTAGCAATCCTTCCCAACCTTCAATCTTTTTCTCATTGTTACTCGAATTATCTACCGATACGACCTCTGACCAAAAACTCTCATCAACCAATGCAGAAATATCCTCGTGCGACATCGTATCGTCCTTGTTATTATTATCTGATATGTCGAGTGTCGTAGTGCTATTTGAAAACTGTTGCGGAGAGGTTGTGTAGACCATCACAGGCTCTTTGTCTTCGTGTGTGGTGTCGTTAGAACCGTTAATGTCCTTGGCGTCTCCGCCATTGTTTTGATTTTTGTTGAGTCTTTTCTTCAAATGAGTGTGCCAAACATTTTTTATTTCATTGTCGGTTCGTCCTGGCAACTTTGCAGCAATCGCAGACCATCTAAATTAATAGCAAACAAACAAAAGTAAACACTATTAGAAAAGTGTCTTACATATGATATATTATGGATTTCATCAATTTATTAGTTAAATATTGCCTTTTAAAGCAGAAAACATGGAGATACATCATACATAGAAGATGACAACAAAACAAAAGCTAATATACGCCATATGTTTTGCATTGGTCGAGGTGCGTATCTTGTCTAAGAGTAACATTGAAGGTTGTTTTATTTTTCTTTATAAAAACTCTGAAAACAAATCTTTCGAGACTGAGTAAATCACGGGTATAAATAATGAATATCCTCAGCTCCACAGTGTTAAAAAACATATTAAAATATTTTGCAAACCGGAAATAACAAAAAAAAAATCATTTATAAACTTGCAAAGTGGAAAGAGTAAAAGGGAGCTGAAGTAAAATTAAAGGAAAATAAAAAATCTTCGAACCAGAAACAGTTTTTGATCCTTCTTCAAGAAAAGATTGAACAAATTGATGATTAGTTCTCTTTAGACAAAAAAAAAAGAAGAAGACAAACCTGTTGCCCAACACTTCATGTAGATTGATGATAGTTTGTTCTTCTTGAGGGGTGAAATTGCCACGTTTGATGTCTGGTCTCAGATAATTAATCCAACGAAGTCTGCAACTTTTTCCACATCTAAGTAATCCTAAGAATTTTCCAAAGAAAAACCAAAAACGTATTGCTTACAGATCAAGAAGTAGTGATAGAAAATAAATATACAAAATAAATTAAAATCACCTGCGTGTTTGGGAAGGGCTCGCCAGTTAGAATGACCATAGAGATGAATATAGTTGATCAAGATTTGATCTTCTTCAGGAGTCCATGGTCCTCTCTTCATCCCCATTTTTTCACAACATGGTGCTCTTCCCATTTTTCCCGGTTGTACTCACAAGAAAATAAACCAAAATTTTAGTAGTTTTTCTCCTCAAATGAGTAAAATGATTAGACGGCCAGGTGTTGGATGGGTATGGAGTTTTTTGAGAGCTAAAGAAGTTAAAGGAAGCATGCGATGCAGACATTTAGTCTGTTTATTATATATATATATATAGACATTAACAATATGGGTTAAAATATTAGTTAATTACAAATGCAACCGTGAGACAATTCCAAGTTGAAAATTTCTCATACTTTTGATTCACACTGTCCAAAGTTTCCAACTTTATTTCCTTTAACTTTTTAGCCATGAGAAAGTTAATTAATACAATGTAACTTCGTTTAGGTGGTCGATATAATGGTAAGAAACTTAATAAGGTATTACTATTACGTATGTTAAAAAGTACAGAAAAAATTGTTATTACATTTAATTAATACAATGTAACTTCGTTTAGGTGGTCGATATAATGGTAAGAAACTTAATAAGGTATTACTATTACGTATGTTAAAAAGTACAGAAAAAATTGTTATTACATTTAATTAATACAATGTAACTTCGTTTAGGTGGTCGATATAATGGTAAGAAACTTAATAAGGTATTACTATTACGTATGTTAAAAAGTACACAAAAAATTGTTATTACATTTTAAATACAAAAATATATTTTTAAATGTTTCTAACATTTAGAAGATGAGGAAAAATTCTGTGAATTTTAATCTTTACTAATTATAATAAATGAAAACATATTATGTCGTTCTACTATTCCATGTGTAAGTTGCTTTTTAAGTTTATGCAGAAGAAGAAATGATATTTGTGTAAAGGCAGATGAGCAGTAAAGCACTAGAAAGGGGTGGACAAATTTTCTAAACTCGATTTGATATTTGTCCTGATCTATGTTCCTATGGTTTTAGTATTCGGAAGTTGAGCTTCATATTCATACATAAATATTTGCAGGGTACAATTTCAAAATACGTTATAGATTGATAGAGATTTTAAATTCTAGTTGAATGGTCATTTCATGATTTTTTTTAATTTTGATACATCCCTTATATACTAAAAGAGAATCATTACAACATTTGAAATAGCCAAAGTGTCATCGCCATAATGATTCTTAGAATCTTTAGAAAATATGTTGTTTCATCTAAATATATAATAAATTTTTTATTACCCTAACTATAAATTAATTATTAATATTTTTTATTCTTTCCTTAAATAAAAATTATGGAATTGCCTAATGTTGCTAAAATATATATGACAATTAATTATTTTGAATAATAAAGAGTTGATAATAATTAGTTAGTCCTCTATCATTTTTTAACTCATTAAAATAAATCAAACAACCACATTAATCATATAATAAAAATTTAGATTTTCCGTATATGTTATATTTGATTTTTTTTTAAAACGACTATAAATGACTAAAACTGTTAAAAGTCTCAGATTAAAATTTTGTTATCCATGGTTTAAATTTTTTTTGTTATGAAAAGATTCAAGTAATTACAACATCATATAAGTATGGAATCTCATTTAAGAAATATTAAGATTGATATATATATATATGTGTGTGTGTGTGTGTGTGTGTATATATATCGCTTAATATAAATTATATACCATACAAAAGATAAATAAATATTTAATTTCAAAATTTGCTTTGAATTTGTTTTTTGATAAAATCTTCGAACAAACATTGACAACTTAATATGTAAATTTTAAAATTCGCAGTGAATTTAATTAAAAATTTATAAATTACTAAAATGATTTAACATCCCACCAAAAAAAATGTTATCAGTGATTTAAAGTTTTTGTTATAAAAAGCACAAATAATCAAAAAATAATATGAGTAGAAACAATTATATAATTAAAAATGATGTTAATATCATTTAAAAATAAAAAATATGTATTTGAATTAAAAAAAAATATTTATGTGTTTGCACCAATTTAATAATGATATACGTAACAGTTACTGAATTTTAATTATTCAATATATATTTATTATTACATAATATATAAAAGAATATATAATACGTAAAATAATTTATATATAATGTTCATTCCGTGCAGGACGTAGATCTTAACCTAGTATAATGCTATATATATATATGATACTTATGTTTTATTTTCTTATGATACGTTTTTCAAAATCGTTAGATTTGAATGGTTTTTGGATGTTTTTAACGTTTCAAAAATTAACAATGAAAATGATCTGTTTTTTGTTTGAAATGATAAACTCACTAAATCAGAAAAAACTATTTTTCAAAGTGCAAAAGAGAAAATACATTGCCTAAACTTTCCTAACAATTGGATTAGATAGAAGACCGGTAGGAGAGTAATCTACTGAAAGTGAAACTATATTGAATGATATTTGTTAGAAGAAAAATTTTGGAACTAGGTTAGGATCTGCGACTTGCGCGGGATGAACATTATATATATAAATTATTTTAGGTATTATATGTTTTTACATACTATGAAATAATAAATATATATTTAATAATTTAAAATGCAGTAACTGTTACATATATAATTAAATTGGTGCAAACATATAAATAAATTTTATTAATCCAAACGATATTTTACTTTTTGATAGATATAAAATTAAATTTAAATAATATTAATAAATAAAGTATATTTTTAATATTAATGTCTATTAAATGATATTTTCTAATCATATGATTTTTTTGATCATTTGTATATTTTATAGAAAAACATTAAATTACTAATTTTTTTCAGTGTGGATTAACAGTTTTAGTAATTTATAATTTAAAAAAAAAATTAAATTGTCAATGTTTGTTCAAAGCTTTTATCAAAATAAATTGTTCAAAGTAAAATTTTAAATTAAAATATTTATGTATTTTATATGGTATATAGTTTAATTTAAAATGATATATATATATATATATATATATCTTTTGATCTTAATAATTAATTAAATTAGACTTTTTACTTATATGATTTTGTAATCATTTGTATCTTGTCATAAAAAAATTTTAAACCATGGATCAAAAAATTTGAATATGAGAATTTTAACTATTTTATTAATTTATAATCATTTGTAAAAATTCAAAATATTACATATACAGAAAACCTAAATTTTATTATAAGGTTAATATGGTTTTTTAATTTATTTTAATAGTTTTAAATTAAACAAATATGATAAAATATACGCTAATTTTTATCAAATTTTTATTATTCAAAATTATTACTTGTCATATATACTTTAGCCACATTAGAAAATTTCTTTTTATTTAAGGAAATAATAATAAACATTAATAATGAATTTATGGTTAGTTAATAAAAAAATTATTATACAATTAGATGGATCAACCTATTTCTCTAAGGATTTTAAGAATAATCTCAGTGATAAAGTTGTAATATTTTTTAATTAATATATAGGAGATATGTATTTTCTCGTTTGACTTAACAATATATTTAAAAATAATTCAGACATGGGTATTTCTGGTATTTGAATTTTATGTAAGAACTAGAATTCTGATGAAGTATAGATATAAGATTTGACTGGATATTGCCTCCTCGATTACAATCTAGAGTGCATGTAGGTCTAGGCATTTCATGTATCAGTTCGGATATTACCTGACCTATTTTCGGTTCGTGTAGTTTGGTTTGGTTCAGATAGTAAAATTAAGAACTGAAATATATCCAATTTTTTTTTGTTCTTATTTGGTTTCGGTTCCAGTTCATTCGGGTTAAATATCGAGTATTTTAGGTAAAATATTGAATAATTAAGATGATTCAGATAAAAATCTTGGATATTTCTGATTATTTTGGATATTTTGGTTAAAAATATTCGGATACTTTCGGATAGTTCGGATACTTTATAATAATTTAGTCTTTTCAAATATTTTCAGGAATTTTTAATTGATTTTTAAATTTAAAATATATATTTAGTTATGTTATATCTATATATAATTAATATTTTTATATATTTACCCATTACATTTTTGGTTCGGTTCAATTATTTCGGATTTAGAAATATATGAACTATTTGGACATTTGAAGGTTTCGGTCTGGTTTCAGTTTCAGGTATTTTAGTTCGGTTCCGGTTCGGATCTTTGGTTACTACGGTTTACTTGCCCATTCACTAAATAGTAAGTTAATTGGTTGGATTAGATCTGGTTTAAATCTGAGTAGGTATATGCTTGAACCTTTTCTTTTATTTTAAAAAGAGTAAATTTGTATATTATTATTTAATGTAAAACCTTTGTAAAAAAAGTAAATACATTTATGTTTTTTTTTTAACGCTGATTTGTTATGATCTTACAATTATGATATGAGAATGATTACATAGACGATTCGACAACCGACAATACTACCTGACTTATGAAGACCTACGCTTAACTGCATCATCTGAGCCGTCCTATGAAGATCCATGCCTTGCCAGATTTACTTGTACCATGTTGAAGATCTCTTGTAAGCCTTTCTTTCGTAGTCTGCATAATTGTTTAATAAATCGTTCTCTCCGGGACTTGAAATCTGGATTTTTTGTAATCTGCAATAAATTGCATAGTCTTGGATTCGAACCGTAGACCTGAGTGTAGAAACCTTTAAACATTAACTAATATCCACAAATGCATTTATTTATGTTCGTACACATTCTGCTCACACATGGCAAAGCTACATTGTCGAGTTGAGACACTGTTTAATCCCAGAGAGCCTCGACAGCCACGACTCCAATCAGAGCCATATATGAGTAACACTAATGTAAGATGAAGCAGATGTCCAAAACATTTTTTTTTATCAAAAAAATGTCTAAATTATATAACATAAAATGTCAAAGAAAGAGGCTCTTAGTGCTCAATTACAATCAGATCGTGGCCCAAAATTAACTAAGCTTTTAATTTCAATCAATCTTTTTGGACCTATAAGTCAATAAGAAACATTAAAAAGTGTCATATTTTTTTCTATGCGCATATTATACACTTTTATTATTAGGAACTATACATTTATGATGAATAAAAATAGGTATGTAGAGCCAAAACTATTGTGGTGTCAAGATTGAGGGAAAAATACAGACATCAAAGTAGGTAGGTACAAAAGGGGCTCCTCTTTTCTTATATAATGTGAGATCATGTTAACAAAAAACAAAACTTTGAAATGATTTGCTATGATTTGGTGACTCCTCTTTTCGTTTCTTGTTTTCCCAACTTCTTATTATATTAAAAATCTTTTATCATATGTATGATTAGCTTGTAAGTAGAAATCTGAATCAATGAAACCAGCGATTCCGTAAATTAAATAAATAGTTTACCAGATGTTCCTTTAAAACATTGAAGCATATCTTTCATATGGAATGTCATTAAGTAAAATAGTCACAACCATGATATCACAGTATGTACCAAAATATTGGACTTTACTGATAATTTTGTGATATGGATCCACAGTTCATAACTTCTTACAGGTTTCATAATTGTATATACCTCACCTACAACTTCTTCACAAAACTATTTGTTTGTCTCTGTCAAAAGCAACTTTGAATAGTGTTTCAAATTAAATGTATTTGGACCAAAACTATAACAATAGAAAAAAGACTAAGATAAACAAAGATCATCGACACCTATTTCCATCATTACTTGGGATCTTGCTCTTTTTCACAAACTTTCTTTTTCTCTTTTCCGTTTTCTTTATGATTATTATTTTTATTTGATACAATGCGGGTTATCTTCTCTCATTAACACTACTCCAATTATGAAGGTCCCATGTTTTATAATGCAAGTGTTGTTTCATAACTGATGAAATCAATTCAAAATGTACAAATGGATCGTGACCTAACTAAATATAGATTTTAGTGGGTCCGATTTAATATATTAAATACTAATTCTGTCTCTTCCTTTTGTAAATTTTCCAGGGTCGGCTGAGATACATTATTGATCTATAGGTGCATGCAAAAAAAAATTTATAAAGTAAAAATTCACTCTTCAATACGTTAGACCGTCATTTATCTCCTTGAACGGATCCAACTATCTAATTTCATGCTACACAGCTACACTCTTCGAGACTACAGTAATAGCAAATGACGCAGTTGATGACGCATTACCCCTGTTTTAGATCATTTGTAAAAATAACTGAAAAACGTAAATTTAAATATTATTAAAATAATTTTAAATTATTTAACCACCGTATAAAATTTCAAAAAAAAAAAATCGTCACCTCTGTAATTTTGATGAAGAAAAATAATATTCTATATTTCTTTTAGAAAAGTTAATTATAGAAAGAAAAAAATTATATCCGAATTTTGAAAATAATTTATTTCTAAAAAGACCTCTTCCTTCTAAATATATCACCAAGCAAAATACAAATCTCGCATGCATCTAAAGCTGATTTGTCTCTCTTCATGCAACTCTTTATGCATCATTTGAAAACCTACCCATAGAGAAACTCTAGTCTTGTTCCAAGCTGAAACAAAACCAAAATCGATGGAAAAAAAAATCAAAATCGATGGAGCCATGTCTCCAGTAGCTTGGTTCAACCAGATGATCATCACACACTTTATTTTACAGCAAAATCATGATTCGAGTTTTCCGTCCAAACTAGTATTAGATTAATATATTCAACAACAGGCAACAAAAACCCCAAACAAAGACTAAAGAGTCCATGGCTAAGGATAAAAATTGCCAGTACACATGATTTGACCATGGATAAAATACAAAATTTAAACCACAAAGAGATACCAACTTTTTGTACTTAAAACAAATATATTTTCATAAAAAGTATTCATCAGATTCCACTTTGAAATCATATGATAATATATTGTAGTAGACCTAACAATGACCCTCCCAAAAAGAAGTACAAACGACGACAAAGAACTTTTCTCTTTTCTCCACAACACTTTGGTTTCACCTAACAATCTGACTCTAGTCTTCAGCCACTAGATTGTGTCTACACTTGAAAAACTTTACCAGAAACACAGAGCTACCAAGCAAATCTTGTACCCGTGCCATCCAAAAATCTATCGGTATACCATCCTTTAGCCTGCACTTGAGACAAAAACGGACCGAAGACATCGTTCATCTTGTCATAAGCGTCTTGCAATATCACATCATCAGGGTCATTGTATATCTTTGTCATCGACTTGGCATACGCTGCAACTAACCACCCTCGAAACGCATCTTCACCGGTTGCATCGTGCTCCAAGACCATATCGGTCCATGATTTGCCTTGGCTCAGTAGAAACTTCTCTTCTGCAAACACTTCTTTTAGTTTCTGCACCTGAGAAGGCTTCACAGCTTTATGCAGAGCCCTTCCTACTCTCACGTTTCCTGCATCTTGGATTGGTCTCTCCGGGAACAGTAGGTTTTCTTGGAATTTTAGTTCAGGAGGTCTTGGGACTTTACCAGTCTGAAAATAAATGCCTTTGATATCATAAAAGATATTAACAAATTGTTAAGAGGATTGAACTAAAGGTGGTTATATATACCTTCAGAAAATTAGCCACGATCAAAGCTGTTCTCTGTGGATTCAGTGTGTTGATTGGGACTCCTCGCATCTGCTCTACCACACAGTACACATGTACAGCCGAAAGAATCGATCCAACCACCAACTGCAGATAACAGTGTATTCTAAAATAAGCGAGTTGCAAACAAAACAAATAGATACTAATAGATGAGCAGAAGAAGTTACCTTTCCTTCCATTGATGAACATATTGTGGAAGCAAGTTGAATCCCAGCTCCAATTCCAGCAACATTAAAAAGAGTAGAGATAGCTTCTCCTTTAGCAAAAATGTCACTGAGATTTCCTTCTTTGGCGAAAGATGAATAAATCGGTAATCTTGTTGCCCTTGCTGCAACCACAGCCATTCCCTACAGAAAAAAAACTCAGAGATAACTACAATCAACCCATTGAAACTGATTGACTTATGATAAGATGGTCTCTAGAAAGCTATTTTCACTGTTGAGGAAGGTAGACACCGGTGTTAAGAACAGTTTCAGTTCAATCCCCTTTGGATTTGGACAAAAAGATTCAGTGCATTGTGCATAAGAGCTAACACAGATTCTCCCTTATAATTAAAAAAAAAAAAAAAAAGAGGATATATATACCTTAGCGAAGTTCCCAAGACCAGCCAGTTCAAGAAACAGATGGGGGCATAAAGGAGAAACGAGTTCCAGACCAGTACCAAAATCGTAGAGCACGTCAGCTGAAAATAAAAATGAAATAACGTTTTATGGTTGACACTGTGAAGACACGAGCAGAAACATGTAGCTAAAGAATGATGCAAACCTAGAATCCTCCACTGTTTAGGCTCAGAGTCCATTCTTGCACCCAAATTGCTACAGATAAGCTTTCCCACATGCTGCATCCCATCCTTGAGAATCTATTAAACCAATGTAGTCAACAAAAACTTACTCACCTGTAGGTTCAGAACAAGTAAACGAACTAAAGTGGCAACATACCCAGCTGACGACGGTTGCTTGAGCCGGTGTAGGCCGCAAGCCTGCAGCAAATAGCAGTGACTGCAGAAGAATCATATATCCATGTTAATAAACCTCCATTGCAACAGCTAAAGTAAGCATGAAAAATTTATGGCAAATGAATGCAGTGCAGCAAACCGATTAAAATATATATGTATAGACATCATTTATCCCTCAGTCTTTAATTGTTAGAAGAAAGGAAGTGGAAACTGGAAAGTAGATTGCAAGAGTGAAGAACGAAGAAGACCTGAGTGGATAAGACTGATAACGCAGCGCTAGAGAAATGCTGAAGTGCTCGAAACTGTGTGTACCTAAGATACCCTTCGTTCACACTGTAGTGTAGACAACAAAGAAAAAGAAACGCTTTCAATGAAAAGGAGAAGTCTCTCTCTCTCTCTCTTGCTTAACCTTAAGGACATTAAGTAACCTTTTATAAAGCACACTTCGAAACAAAGTCTTTCTATTGCTTAACACAAAGGGCACTGAGTCACCTGTAAGGATATCCAGAAGGAAAGAACTTGTTAAGGAAAGACTCAGCCATCTTCTGAGGAACTGGTCTTGCGTCATCAACAAGTTTCATCTAAAGAGAAGAAAGAAAAAAAACAACCATGATCACTGAAGATTGGTGAAGCAAAGGGGGGGAGAGAGAGATTTACAGAGAGGTGACCGTCGGATTCGAAGTGGAAGCGGCGAGAGACGGAATCTGAAGTTTCGTACCAGTAAAGAGGAAGGCTTTCAGGGTTATTCACCGTCACCGGCGGCTCTTCCTTCTTTATCATTTTCACCTTCTCCTGTTTTCGCAATCGTTCAGAGAATTGTACATCAAGCTGTAAAACAAAATGGAGAAAAGTTGAAATCTTACCAGAAACTGCATCTTTGAGAAGGGGCGGTGGAGTCGCCGGAATTGCGTTAGAGCTGATTAACACAATTGAGAAAGATGGGATAGAGATGACCCGTAAAACGACGTCGTCGAGAGCTCCCTTCTATTTCTCACACAGGTTTTTCTTTGTTGCTATATAATATGGGCCGAAAAGGCTAAGCCTAAGAATCATCATTGGCTAATATGGGCCGAAAAGGCTAAACCGAACATGATTAGCCAAAAAAGGACAAGAACAACTTAGAGTTCGACCGGTCACCCTTCCGGAGAGGAACAAATAGAAAAAAAACTTAAAGAAATAAAATTTTAGAAATGAAAAAGAAAGGATTTCTTAAATTTAACAAGGAATATGTTTATTCTTTATTTTTCTACAAAAAAAAATGATAGGAAATGAGAAAAAAAGTTTATTCCTTGTGAATGGTGATATTTTTTAGAAACGTTAGGAAATGCATTATTCTTGCCGTTCTCTAGTCTTCATTTATGATTGCAGTGCTGGGAATATGAATCATTATCTGCAGGCCCCGCCCCATTTGAACGTTGCAGGGCGGATGCGGGTCGAGTGATTTGAAAAATTTAGTTTGCGGGTGTAGGTTGAGTGATTTTTACGCGGGCGGGTGCGGGTCAGCCAAAATTAAATGCAGGTATCCGTCAACCCGCAAAAATTTGAAAAAAAAGTTTTCTTTTTAAATATTATTTTTAAACAGAAATTTTTTTAAAATATTTAATTTTAATTATAAATAGACTAATATTTATTATTTTTAATAAAAATATTAAAAATATTAACTTTTTTTAAATAAAAATATTTAAAAGATTAAATTTTATTATTTTTTAATAAAATATTTAAAATATGAAATTTTATTATTTTTTAATAAAAATATTTAAATTAATAATTTTTATTATTATTAATATTATCCGCGGGTCTAGCAAATCAACCGCATGTTTAAGCGGCGTGGGTGCGGATTTCATATTTTCTTCTTGCGGGTCAAGCAGATCAAATTTTTTGAGTAAAAAAAATGATCAAGCGGGACGGGTTTGACCCGCAACCCGGATTCAAATCTTTTACTATGTTTCTTTTAAGAAATGTTACTATATTTTATAAAAGTCCTATTTTTCTGTTTTCGAATTTATACAAATTAATTAACTTCAATGTAGTTTTAAAAATTTGTTTTGTCATATGTATGCTAAGATGCGAATCATGTTTCGATAGGATATAGATTATGAACTATGGCTAGAGTGCTTTAATCACTGTTCACAAATATGGCTAGAGTGCTATGACATCCGTCTGTGTGCTAATCGGATCAAATGTTGATATCTGAAAAAAATCTAAAAAAGACCTCTTACATTTTGATTTTTATTTTGAATTAATTTTAAACATAAAAATAGTCAAAAAGACTTCAAAACCCAGAAATTTCTATTTATTTACCAACCCAACCACTACCTATCCAAACCCAATAATCCGACTCAACCCAATCCGGATCCCTAGACCCCCAACATCATTTTTACGTTCTTCATCTCCATTTTTTCATCACCATTTCTTAAAAATCAAACTCAAACTCAAACTTAAGTGTCATTCATCTAATCCTTTCCATATTATCTGTTTTCATTTACTTCATCCGGATTCACAACCTTAAAAAAGCTCAGATTTTAAATCTCCATTTTAACAAATTTTTTCCATTCCACGATCAAAATCAAAATAAAAATAAACTCTTCAACCCTTACGAATTTTCGTTCTTATCTCAAATCGATCAATTCTTCATCATTCCCAATCCATTTTCTCTCATATAAAACTGAATCTCACTTTTAAATACAAAATTTTTGACAGTGAAGAACGCAAAGTGCTACTAGTACACATAGTACAACTGAAACTAGTATAACTAGTACAACTACAACGAGTATAACTAGTATAATTAGAGCAACTATAACTAGTACAATTTTATAACTAATATGGCTATATTAGGGTTTTTGTTTTCAGCGAATAATGTTATAGAAGAGGATAATGTAGAACCAAAATGTTGGTCTAATTTTGCCATGCATGAATTTGTCAATATATGTTAAAATTTTGTTTTATATAATATGTATTTGAATAATTAGTTGTTTTACCAGTTGTACTAGTTGTACTATTTACAGAAAAAATCATTTTATCCTTTTGCTCTCGAAACCAAAGAAGACAATTGTCAAACCGAAAAATGTTGCAATAGTAAAGGATTAGAAGAATATATTCCAGAAGATGACACAAAAAACATCAAGAGTTTAAAATGATGTATAAGCATTCATGTTTGGTGTTTGGATTACGATAATAATAGTCTGACTGATACAACTGGTTAACTACAATAATAGTATTACTAGTTTAATTGTGGCAACATTTGAGTTGCGTTGTTTTAAACACTTACCAATTTGGCCATCAGATTATTTTTTCATATGTTGTACTAGTTTTTGAGTTGTACCAATTTGTGTATAGTTGTACTTTGACGGTGAAATCAAAAAATATTAGATGTACCTCATAATAAATATATTTACCTCAGTTGTACCACTTATTTATGTGTACATAGCTTTGCCCAGTTACAATGAAATCATCAATTTCGTAAAAATATATTTCATGTATGTTTTCCATAAATTATGTAGACAAACAAGTTAATAAACCTTAAAAGTATAAGGTAGATCATGTAAACTTATGTGATGGTGTAAGAATTGCTAAAAACAAAAAAAAAACAAAAATCATTAAAAATAAGGAATCTATCTAAACAGTTACCAGTTTGGTTATTTGATTGTTTTTACATATGGAATACCGAATTGATTTTGTCAATATTTTCTGCTTGCATCTGTCAAAATACATGTATAACTAGAACAACTAAAAAAATGTATAATTACTACAACTTTACAATTAATATGATTATATTTGATTAAATAATAACTAGAAAATAATATTAAGTCAAATATATTGCAAGAAATATTAATGCAAATAATACATAAAATTATTTTTACTTTTAAAAAAGATATCAAATATATTCATAGCATAATTTTAATCTATAATTACATATTTAAATGGGATGATATATTTAAGTTACAACATAATGCATATTTACAATAATACTAAATTAAATGACAAGTAGTTGTACAAGTTTTCTAGTTGTACCGACTGTACATAGTTGTACTAGTTTTTGAGTTGTACCAGTTTGTGCATAGTTGTACTTTGGCAGTGAAATCATAAAATATTAGTTGTACCACATAATAAATACATTTCCCTCAGTTGTACCACTTATTTATGTTTACATGTCATTGCCCGGTTATAATGAAATCATCAATTTTGTAAAACTACATTTCATGTATGTTTTCCAAAAATTATGTGGACAAACACGTTAATAAACATTAAAAGTATAAGGTAGATCATGTAAACTTATGGAATTGTGTAATAATTTTTATATTTTTTTCTAAAACTTCAAATTAAATTAAGAGAAATTTTATGAGTACATACCAACTGAGATATATGATTGTTTTTCTCATATGAAATACCAAATTAGTTTTGTTAATTTCTGAAACGTCGAAGTTGTACTAGTTGTACCGGTAATACTCGTATAATATATATATATATTGTTTATATGTCTAGTCATAAGGGTTGTACGAATATTTTCACATCATAGCTTTGTAAAATATGTTCGATGTTTGATTATCATAAAAATATGGCTAATATAGTTAATAACCTTAAAAGTATAAAGTATATAATATAAAATTAAGTGTGTAATGCAATAATTTAACAAAAAAAATGAAAAATCTTAAATTAAATAGATGACATTTTTGTCATCATATACCAATTAGAATATTTATTTGTTTATTTCATGTGTAAATTATAACATTTTTATACCAATTATATAATTTTTTAAAAATATTTAGTTGTACGAGTTATACTAGTTTTACCAACTCGAATGAGAAAATGAGATAAGAAAGATTGTGTGGATGTGAATGGCCGAGAGTAAAGAAAGAGAATGAGAGAGAATGAGACATATGTGAAATTGTATGACCAAGATTAAAACATAGATGTGATGATCCAATGACTCATATCACTCTTTCATTAATGGCAAAATCGTCATTTCTCTTTAATCGGTCCATATAGATTTTTTTGGATGTTGTAGATTTTTTTTTGACCATTTGGTCTATAAGAGATTTTTGTCCGTGCTAATCGGGTTATGTCGTTTCCGATCGAGACCGATATGCATTATCGAGGAATAACACGATTAATTTTAGAAATAGGAATAATTTAGTTTGAAGAATGGTTTGGTCCAATTGTATTAATTAAAAAGAAAACCAAACCAACCGGTTGAGAAAACCGGGTCGCTACAAGCGCGTTCTCGGGCTTGTCCTTGAAAGCCCACGTACATTTTCATTCTCTGAGCAAGTTTATTGTAACTATAGTTTAATACACACTATTTTATACGAAGCCTTTCGTCATATATCGTTTGCTGGTGGGACTAAACAAAGGACATTGTTAACTTTGTGATTTCACACTGACAAAGCCCTGATTGCATTGTAAAAGGCTGATGCAAAATGTCTTTTCTGGCATTCCTTTTTTGATTCTTATAAACATTGCAAAAAATCAACTAACGTCTTCATCTCGTTTCTCTATCGCGAAGACAACATTATTTTTAAGCTCTTAGCGGAAGAGAACTAGCTAATAATGAGACGACAACAATATGGGAAAAAGCCAAAACGTTTACTTATCCGTCATCATAGCTGGACAGAAAATCCAGAGTTCAAAAAGTTGTTACAAAAAATAATAGCAAAACGGACCCAACATTCAAAAGTTCTTAAGAAATCGAAAACAAGCAGGGAAGGAGAAATAGAGAGACGTCAATAATCAACAGATTAGTCGACCTCTTCGATCTTAGGGCCAGCACCGCCTGAGGCAGGAGGAGCATCATCGTCCATCCCTGCGGCTTCACCACCAGCTCCTTGGTACATCTTGGCAATGATTGGGTTGCAGATGCTCTCCAACTCCTTCATCTTGTCCTCGAACTCATCAGCCTCACCCAACTGATTGTTCTCCAGCCACTGAATCGCCTGCTCAATAGCGTCCTCGATCTTCTTCTTGTCTGCAGCCGGTAGCTTCTCACCAATCTTCTCGTCCTGGATGGTGTTCCTCATGTTGTAAGCGTAGTTCTCGAGAGCGTTCTTGGCTTCCACCTTCTTCTTGTGCTCCTCATCCTCAGACTTGTACTTCTCAGCCTCTTGAACCATCTTCTCGATATCGTCCTTGGACAAACGACCCTTGTCGTTGGTGATGGTGATCTTGTTCTTCTGTCCGGTGGTCTTGTCCTCAGCAGAGACGTTGAGGATACCGTTGGCATCAATGTCGAAGCAGACAGTGATCTGGGGGACACCACGTGGAGCCGGAGGGATTCCAGAGAGCTCAAACTTACCGAGGAGGTTGTTGTCCTTGGTTCTGGCTCTCTCCCCTTCGAACACCTGGATCAACACACCTGGTTGGTTGTCAGAGTAGGTCGAGAACACTTGCTCCTTCTTGGTTGGTATGGTCGTGTTTCTTGCGATCAAAGTGGTCATGACACCACCGGCGGTCTCAAGACCGAGTGAGAGAGGGGTGACATCGAGCAAGAGAAGATCCTGGACCTTCTCGTTTCCTTCACCGCTGAGAATAGCTCCCTGAACGGCAGCACCGTAAGCAACGGCCTCGTCGGGGTTGATAGACTTGCAAAGCTCTTTGCCGTTGAAGAAGTCCTGAAGCAATTGCTGAACCTTGGGAATACGGGTGGAGCCACCGACAAGGACAACATCGTGGACGGTGCTCTTGTCCATCTTAGCATCACGTAGACACTTCTCGACTGGCTCCATACACTTCCTAAAGAGATCCATGTTGAGCTCCTCGAATCTAGCACGGGTGAGCGCAGAGTAGAAATCAATGCCCTCAAAGAGAGAGTCAATCTCGATGGTGGTTTGAGCAGTGGAGGAAAGAGTCCTCTTTGCTCTCTCACAGGCCGTCCTCAACCTCCTAAGAGCTCTTGGGTTTCCGGTAATGTCCTTCTTGCTCTTCCTCTTAAACTCCTGAACAAAGTGGTTCACCATTCTGTTGTCGAAGTCCTCACCACCAAGATGAGTATCTCCAGCAGTCGCCTTAACCTCAAAGATACCTTCCTCAATAGTGAGAAGGGAGACATCAAAAGTACCACCACCAAGATCAAAGATCAACACGTTCTTCTCTCCAACGCTGGTTGCCTTTTTGTCAAGACCGTAAGCAATAGCAGCGGCTGTGGGCTCGTTGATGATACGCATAACGTTCAAACCAGCAATCACACCAGCGTCCTTTGTAGCCTGACGCTGAGAGTCGTTGAAGTAGGCAGGGACAGTGACAACTGCGTTCTTGATGGTGACACCGAGGTAAGCCTCTGCAATCTCACGCATCTTAATGAGAACCATGGAGGAAATCTCCTCCGCAGCGAACTGTTTCTCCTCGCCTTTGTAGTTGACGACGATCATAGGCTTCTCCGCAGGTCCTGCGATGATCTTGAATGGCCACAACTTCATGTCGCTCTGTACAGAGCTGTCGCTGAAACGACGACCGATCAGCCTCTTCGCATCTGCCACGTACACACAACAACAATCAATAACCGCAAGAATCAACACCCTATCAAGTCAGATCTACTGATAGAATCTGACTATTAACTTGTCAAACATCAATAAACGAATCACGAAAGCAATTATCAAGTGAGAGATCTACTAATTGGATCCTAGATTCAAATACGGAAGAAGAGATACGTACCGAAGACGGTGTTGATAGGGTTCATGGCGACCTGGTTCTTAGCGGCATCACCGATGAGCCTCTCGGAGTCGGTGAAAGCGACGTAAGACGGCGTGGTCCTGTTACCTTGATCATTAGCGATGATCTCAACACGGTCGTGTTGCCATACTCCGACGCAAGAGTACGTCGTACCGAGATCGATTCCGATCGCTGGACCTTCTCCTTTACCAGACATTATAATAATCGGGAAGAAAAGAAGAATCTGAGGGCGGCGGCTAGGTTTTTTGAGTTTCGTGAATTGGTGAACAACTAGGGAGAGGAGATTTGTTTTTTTATAGAGACTTTAGCGCTTGGCTTGGGTTTGATTGGACGGTCACGAATGAACTGGACTCAGATCTAGGGCGTCAGGCTGTTTAAAAAGGGTTCCAGAATGTTCGATGGTTAAAACCCTAGTTTGTTAACCTAATGGGCCGAGCTAGCTATACTTATGGGTTTTAGTGTTGGGAGAATGGGCCGAGTTAGCTATACTTGTGGATTTTAGTGTTGGGAGTGTATTTTTTTTTTCTCTTCACGACGAACAAGAAATGAGTATTATTCAATGTTCTTCCTAAATACGCGGATTGTAATTTTCCTTATTTGAAAAACTCAGCAAATGTTTATTTTCCTTTTCTTTCTTAACCCAAATAAAATGGATTTTTTTCCATTTGTTTTAAAATTTACACTAGGTGATAACCTGAGATTATTATTTTTGATATTTATAAGATAAAAAAACATAAAAGTCTGTTAAATGTGGACATCCGTTTGATTGTATGTTGGATTTTATTGTATTTTACTCCGTTGAAATATAAGAATCATTCGAAAGTCTTATTTATTTTGGTTTGGAGAATTCACAAAAGTGCTGGAGGTTAACGATGAAGAATATTGTAGAAAAAGTCTTATAAATAAAAAGCTCAATTTTATTAAAACGCATAAAGATAAAATTGATAACACAATTTAAATCTATTGCCATAAACTAAGTTTTTGAAATATATGCAAATCCCCTATTCATAACTAACTCAATCACGCATATTAGCAAAATAGGCAACCGTCATATAGTAAACTTGAAATAATCGAACTGAAGTGTGGTTTATCTTCGTTGATTTCAATGGACGTTCCAACTCGGAACCGACCGGTTCGATTCGGTAAACCCACAATCAGAAGTTCCAACTTGGAACTAACAACAGTCGCGTATGAATATAACTTTTTTTTTATTTTTACGTGTCTCTCTTAGCCATTCATCTACAACAAACTGCACAACACAAGAAAAAAAAAAGAGACACTTCTAGTTTAGCTTGAAAGCTGTGTGTTTATCCTATAGATTCTGTACCGATTATCAACTTTGTTGCAGAATCTCCATGATCTCATAAGACTTTGACCCTTTTCGCCTTCGCATGCACCGCCTCCATTAATTTGTACGTGATAATAAAGAATAAACAGTATGCTTAAAAGAACGTATGGTAGGTAAGAGTGTGCTCCAGCCATGCAAACGTAAAATTATTATCATTGGCAATATAAAAATGTTATCATTTGTGTTCATGAGCTTGACGAAAGAAAGGGGAGAAGAGTTTGCGAGCTGCAGTAGTTTGTAATAACGATAATTCTAAGCTTGACGAAACAAAGGGAGAAGAGTTCTCTTTTTGACAATAATAATCAACAGCTACGCACAAAGACGCAAAAGAAGTCTCCTCACAAAGCCGATCTAATGAAAAGAAACTTACATGTTCTCTTCTCATCTTCAAGACTTCAACAATGGACTAACGGATGCGTTGGATTTCTCACAGGTTCGGTCGAGAAACACAGTTCTTTTCATCTCAGTTTGCGTGACGCTTGTCCACGACTAAAGTCTCCATCTCAAGAACCTCGCCGAGAATAACCTAGATGGATCGTCGTGTAAGCCATGCGAAGAAGGAAGAGGAGATTTCTATGTTCAGTAGACTAACGGATGTGTTGGATTTCTCTATTTTGTCTTAAAACACAGTTCTTTTCATCTCAGTTTGCAATTTATAATCCTTTTTGTCTATAAATATTGTCATCACTTGATGTCTGATAAGATATGTTGAAACCTCGAAGGTGTGAAAAAGATTACAAACTGTTTCAATCCTAAGGCTAGTTTATAATCAAAAGCTCGTTAAGAAGATCACACAAAAAAAAAAACGCCAAGATGCTCCAAAAGATGGAAAATAAGGAAACAAATATTTGAGAGTGTTTCTCTAAACGATACGTGTCAATATTGGTGTGAACGCATTAATTGCAATGCTCTTCTTTTAATATATAAGGGATAACAGTATTTCCAAAAAATACAAAGTATATGTTTGTGTTGTTTAATATAATGCAATAAAGATATGTTTCTCCTTTAACAAACCGTACTTATCTAGAATTGGTTTAATATGAATTTTTTTTTGCATCAACCATAACTTTTCTTTTCACTGTGTTGGTCCATTTTTAAAGGCTAGCTCATATGCTGATGTGCTTCTCTACTCACATACTAGCTAAGATGAATAGTAACTGACCCTATATATATGTGTCAGACCAAGAATTTGGCACTTTACACTACACGAATGTGTATTGGGGATTTTGTTGTAGCATAGATTTACACCTGCATACTCTCCTTAATTATTTGTTTTGAACAAAAGTCATATCCTACAAGTTGTTTATCCCACACAACAATCAGCCTTTGAGTTCTTTATCCATATCTTATGACTACTTCCAAGACCAATCTCAAGTTATACTACTTACAATGAGCTACACAAGATGATCACAATTTCCATATGATTACAAAAAGAAGCTTCACTCTTTCAGCGAACTACATTCATCTAAACCCCATTGAAACAACCAGGAAGATGCAGAGAGGCTCAAGAATGAAACTGCTCTTTGGAAGATTGACGCAATAGAAAATGAGTACCACAAAAAAAAGGACGAATGCTACGGATGAATGCTACGTATGTACCACATAACATCATGCAAATAAAAACCTTATGCTAATGTGAAAAAAATAAATCTGTAAACAGAATAATTCTCATGGTAATGTGAAGAAACTATCTTTAGACATAACAATTCATAATGTCAAGTGTGTGGTTACTCACAAGCATCAAAATCTAAACTGACCATACCATGAAGTCTCAACAACTAGTTGGAACTGAGGTACAAGCGGGAAAGGCGCAGAGAGAAGACAATGTGCATGTATAGAAAAGTTGTATGATTGCTTTAAAACAAGTAACTCGCATTATAAAATTTTGAATGATGAAAATTCTTTTATCTATTCATAAAAAAAACACATTGTCAAAGATACATTACTGGCGAAACATGTCGACTATATGGAATGCTAAAGACATGTCTGATTCCAGCACATAATAATTATTTTGTGGTAAGAAACCAAAATACAAAAATCTCATTCAAATTTTGGGTCGGTCACCACGAAATGGTAAGCAATGACCAGTATGAAGATGAAAATGCCGAGAAAATTGGCAAAGAATCCGAGGTCCTGGTCATCAAACATCTGTAACATCACAACGATCAACAATCAGAAAATAAAAATCACACATGAACTCTACTACACTTAAGAAACATCATTATTCACATCTAACATTGTTTTCTATCTCTACATTCAAAACCCGGTACTATCAAAACATAGGTTAGACGAGATGGAGAGCACAAAATACAGATCGATCAAAGGTGTTGTGTAACGAATACATCAACCTTAGATCATGCCAAGAAAAGAAAACGAAATTAGATTCATGCGTAAGAACAAGTAAGATCCACAAATTCCCGACGATCTAAATATGTAATATATTTGAGGAAAAGGAAAATGGATAAATCTCAGGCTTTTTTTTACCTTCGTCAGCGTAGAGGCAAAGAATTTATCTTCGATTCTTCTTCCCTAACATTGTTAACAAAACAAATCGGAAGCGAAGACTGTGTCCTATTCCATTAGATGAACTTGGTTACGACGTCGTTTACAAAAATAAACGAGAACAAAAATAATGTGTGGCTGCTCGGGTTCGAGCCCAGGTCTCCACGGCCACAACGTGGAATTCTCACCACTAAACAACAGCCACATTTATGTTGAATAATCTAACAAAATTACAGATTTTGGTTTATATAAAGAAAATCCAAACACAATAAACAACTAAATTTGTTAAGAAATAGAGGTTTCATAAAAGTGTTATGTGCATTGCATGCCACTTGAAACATTTCTGTGTGCAAAGAAGAAGTTCAATACATGCTTTTAGACGGAAATAGAGGTTTCATAAAAACGTTATTCTGATTAAAAAAAACAAATAGCAAATGATTCCATTCAACTTTCAGTACAGTCCTCAAATCTGTTAGACGGAAATTTGTCCAACTTTTTTTCTCAAAATCCATTTATATTTTTTATTGAATCCTCCTATATATTAAATGAGAAATCAATTAAGTGACTTTTGCCTAGGTGTCAACCATAGAGAAAGTTTAAGAAAATTGTTATAATTTGATTGGTGGAAGAATATTTAATTTTTAGTTATTTTAATTAGATCTGAAATAAAAAGTAAGTCTATAACTAATTAATATAACTTACCAAATAGTCTAAATGATATTACAGATAATAATTCATGGTAACTCATTGTCAAAATTATAGAAAGTGTAATAATATTTGATTAATTCTTTTTATATTTATATACTACATAATATAATTAGTCGAACACAATTTCTAGAAATTGATATAGTGATTTCATATTCTTATATAAAACATTATATTCATATATATAAAAATATAATAATTATTAATGTTTTATAATGTCCATATATGTCTTATAAGTCATTTATAAAAAAAATAAAGAATTTATAAAATTATCTATCATGGCTTACAAAATTATTTTATCTTAATATTAAATTATTTATATGAGTTTATAAAACATTTATAAAAAATAAAAATTTTCCTATATATTAAAATAAAAGTCACTTAAGTGAATTTTGCTTACATGTCGATCGTTTGTGAAGTCTTAAGAATTTTTTTAAAATTTGCTTGATCGATAATTTTTAATTTTATTTATTTTATTTTAGATTTAAAATCAAAAAAAAATCTAGATCCAATTAATATTACTTGCCAAAAATCTGAATTATATTACAAATACTGATTTATGGTAACTAATTGTTGAGATTATACAAAGAATATTAGCACTTGATCAATTCTTTTTTATTTTTATAAACCACATAATATAATGAATTAATTTTTCTAAATTTTATTATTTTAATTATATCTAAAATAAAAGAAAAGTCTAAAACTAATTACTATCACCTGCCAAATAACGTAAATGACATTATAAATATTAATTAATGGTAACTAATTTTCAAAAATATAGAAAATGTAATAATGTTTGATCAATTATTTTTATATTTATATACTACATAAAATAATGAATATATTTTTTTTATATAAATCGATATAATGATTTCATATTCATATAAAAAGATAGTTGTATCTATAATAATTACTAATCTCTTATAATATCCATATATGCTTTATAAATAATTAGGTTTTGAAGATTAGAAATATTATATTTAACGGATCATGTGAGAACTTTGATTAAAAAATATTTTGCATTTAAGTCAAATATATATTGAATAAGGTAATGTTATGATTGAAAAGAATTCTAAGATGGATTTTTGGTTCGTTGCTTGTATGTTTAGAGAAAGAAATAAATATTTCGCAAAAATATGTAAAAAATTAGAAAAACATTAGCAAAAATTTAATAAAAAGAACGAAATGATAACGAGAAAAATAAAAAGAGGCTGAAGAAGATGCATAATATATGTTGAAAAAGTTTATGTGTTAATTACATATATAATTCCACAAACAATTGTTACACTACAAGAAAACACATGTTTAACGACGAAAATTAACGAGGAAAAACAATCCTCGTAAATTTGCGTCGAATTTACGACGAATTTACGTGAAAAACTAAAGTCATCGTTATTTCCTCGTAACGTAACGACAAAACTGTTTCGTCGTAAAGTGGATGTAATTTTACGAGTATTTTACGAGGAAAAACTATTTCCTCGTAAATACGACGTAAATTTTGCGTGGTATTTACGAGGGAATAGTTTACGTGTATTTAGCGAGGAAATTTTTGAATCCACCAACTTCATAGGTGTTACACGTTTTTTTTGCCCACCTAATTAATTTTCGTCGTAAATTCATAGCAAAATTACAACTACCAGATTCGAATTTTCCTATAAATATGGATGTTTGAACATCATTTTAAACACACCAACAACAAAAAACGTGAAAGAAAAAAAATGGCTGGCTCCGGGACTATTTACGAGTTGCGGAAGTGGATGTATATGCATAGAGATGCTAACGGGAGAGTGACGAAAGAATACCTTGCGGGTCTGGAGACATTTATGCATCAAGCAGATTCAACACCGCTCGCCCAAGAAAGTGGTAAGATGTTCTGTCCTTGTCGGAAATGCAACAATTCGAAACTGGCAAACCGTGAAAATGTTTGGAAGCATTTAATAAATAGAGGTTTCACGGCAAATTACTATATCTGGTTTCAACATGGAGAAGGTTTTAATTATGATCAGAATGAAGCTAGTAGTAGTAATAGCAATTTTCAGGAAAAAGAACCGGTTGATCATCATTTGCATAATGAACATAGTTACCATCAGGAGGAGATGGTAGATTATGATAGGGTTCATGATATGGTAGCTGATGCATTCGTAGCTCATGATGAAGATGAAGAACCTAATATAGATGCAAAAAAGTTTTACGAAATGTTAAACGCGGCGAATCAACCACTTTACAGTGGTTGTAGAGAAGGTCTCTCTAAATTGTCGTTAGCTGCTAGAATGATGAATATTAAAACTGATCACAATCTACCTGAAAGTTGCATGAACGAATGGGCGGACTTGTTTAAAGAGTATTTGCCGGAAGACAATGTGTCTGCTGATTCTTATTATGAGATTCAGAAACTGGTTTATAGTCTTGGGTTGCCTTCGGAGATGATAGATGTTTGCATCGACAACTGCATGATCTATTGGGGAGATGATGAGAAGCTAGAAGAATGTCGATTCTGCAAGAAGCCACGATTCAAGCCGCAAGGACGGGGACGTAATAGGGTACCGTACCAAAGGATGTGGTACCTACCAATTACAGACAGATTGAAAAGATTGTATCAATCAGAGCAGACTGCTGGAAAGATGAGATGGCATGCCGAGCATACTCAGACGGATGGTGAGATGACTCATCCATCAGATGCAAGAGCCTGGAAACATTTCAACAAAGTACATCCAGATTTCGCTAGCAATATCCGGAATGTGTATCTCGGATTATGCACAGATGGATTTAGTCCGTTCGGAATGTCAGGGAGACAATATTCATTGTGGCCAGTCTTTCTTACTCCATACAACCTGCCACCGGAGATGTGCATGCAACGGGAGTTACTATTCTTGACCATATTAATACCTGGTCCGAACCATCCAAAAAGGTCCCTGGATGTTTTCCTACAACCACTGATAAAAGAGTTGAAGGATTTGTGGTCAACAGGGGTGAGGACGTATGACTGTTCAACGAAGACGAATTTTACGATGCGAGCGATGCTTTTGTGGACCATAAGTGATTTCCCTGCCTATGGGATGTTGTCTGGATGGACTACACATGGGAGATTAGCTTGTCCATATTGTAATGGAACGACAGATGCGTTTCAACTGAAGAATGGTAGGAAGACAAGTTGGTTTGATTGTCACCGTCGATTTCTTCCCATTGGCCATCCTTACCGAAGAAACAAGAATTTGTTTAGGCACAAAAGGGTTGTGAGAGACACTCCTCCTCCATATCTAACTGGAGAACAAATTGAAGCGCAAATCGACTACTACGGAGCTAACGAAACAGTTCGTTGGGGTGGTAATTGGCATGTCCCTCGTAATATGCCAGATTCTTACGGTGTTCATCACAACTGGCACAAGAAGAGTATATTTTGGGAGTTGCCATATTGGAAGGATCTTCTTCTGCGCCACAACCTCGATGTGATGCATATAGAGAAGAATTTCTTTGAGAACATCATGAATACAATATTGAATGTCCCAGGGAAGACAAAAGACAACATAAAATCGAGGTTGGACTTGCCGGATATTTGCTCAAGAAGCGAGTTACATATTAAAAGCAATGGACAAGTTCCCGTTCCGATATTCAGATTATCTTCAGAAAAAAAGTCGGTGTTGTTCAACTGGGTGGCATCAGAAGTGAAGTTCCCCGATGGGTATGTTTCGAATCTCTCTAGATGTGTTGAAAAGGGTCAAAAGTTCTCCGGGATGAAGAGTCATGATTGTCATGTATTTATGCAACGACTACTGCCCTTTGCATTTGCGGAGCTACTTCCAACAAACGTACATGAAGCACTTGCAGGTACGTAGTGTATTATATCACAATAATTTACAAAATAATATATGACTAACAATGTGTTTAATTTTTTTTTGAATATAAAAGGCATTGGAGCATTTTTCAGGGATCTGAGCACACGCACTCTTAAAGAAGAAGTTGTGGAACAGCTTCAGGAGAACATTCCCATCTTATTGTGCAACTTGGAGAAGATATTTCCTCCCGGATTTTTTGACGTCATGGAGCATCTAGCTGTCCACCTCCCATATGAGGCATTGCTTCGTGGACCTGTACATTACGGATGGATGTATCAGTATGAGCGAGCCATGAAATATTTGAAGGGAAAAGCAAAGAACCTCGCCAAAGTTGAAGGTTCTATAATTGCTGGAAGTTTGACGGAAGAAGTTTCTCACTTCACATCGTACTACTTTGCGTCAAAAGTACGTACACGGAGAAGAGCTCCAAGAAGATATGATGATGGTGGTGTTGCGCCAACATATGCAGTTGCTGGTGTTCCAGACATCTTTAGCCAGATTGGGCGACTCGGTGGGAAGTCTAAAGAGGTTTGGTGGTCGAGTGAACAAGACGCTCATAGTGCACACACCTATATTCTACTCAATTGCGAAGATCCATTGATGCGTTATTTTGAAAGGTAACATATATTGACACTTCGAAACACATATAAGTATAATTAATTGTATAATTGCGAGAGATTCATTCCTATAAAATGTGATTTTACAGCCTATTTGTTTCTCAAGTCGAAGAAACATTTCCTGGTATATCCACAAGTGACGTAGACAAAAGGAAAGATCAACACTTCATTAAGTGGTTGCGGAATCAGGTATTAACTAAAACTTTTTTTTCATACATTATCTGTATTTCATTAACATTCTCTTTATTTTTGCAGGTTGATTATGACGACGACGATGCAGATTATCCTAAGTGGTTACACGAAGTAATTCAATCTCCACTTGTAAAGGTCACCACATCACAGATGTATTTCACACGAGGCTATACTTTTCATACATATGACTATGGTAGACAGCGGGCGACCAGTAACTATGGAATATGTGTGAAAGGGGAAACAGATTTCTACGGGATCTTGACGGAGATTATTGAAGTCGAATTTCCAGGGATACTGAAGCTGAAATGCGTCCTCTTCAAATGTGAATGGTTCGACCCCGTCGTCAACAGAGGTGTTCGGTCTAACAAATTCGGTGTAGTTGATGTCAACGGTGGACGAAGGTACAACAAATTCGAGCCTTTCATCTTAGCTTCACAAGCAGACCAAGTTAGCTTCCTTCCATACCCTCGGATGAGAGATTCAGGTATAAATTGGTTAGCAGTGATCAAAGTTACACCTCGAGGACGAATCATCAGTGGAGAAGAACCACCATTGCAAGAAGAACAGATAAATGAAGTTGAGGAACCTGAACAAGAAATTGATGACATCCTTCTCATTGATCCGCATAATCACGAGTACGAAGATCTTACCGATGATGCCACAGACGAAGCTGTTGAAGACGAGTTTAATGAAAATGATGATGTTTCTAGTGATGACGAGAATGTCGATGTATCCGATTGATGTATTTGTTTTATGAATAAGATGAGAGAGTTTGTTTTATGAATAAGATAATGTGGGGTTTGTTTTATGAATAAGGTAATGTGGGAGTTTGTTTTATGAATAAGCAAATGTGGGAATTGTGGTTTGGAATGGAAATAAAGATGGGGTTTGGAATATATGAAGTAGAAAATAAGGAATATGGGGTTTGGGGTTTGGGGTTTCGGGTTTTGGATTCTAGGGATTTAAACATAACAGTCGTTAATTCCACGTAAGCTTAAATCGTCGTAAAATCCTCGTATTCCAACGAGTAAATAACGACGAAGGACTCGTTAATTCCACGTAGGACTAAATCGTCGTAAATACCACGTAGGATGAATTCGTCGTAAAAACCACGTAGGATGAATCGTCGTAAATATAACGTAACATAACGAGGAAATAACGACGAAACCTAAAAATAAATATGGAATATGGGATTTGGGGTTGGGGTTTCAGGTTTCGGGTTTCGGGTTTGGGGTTTGGGGTTTCGGGTTTGGGGTTTGGGTTTCGGTTTGGGTTTCGGGTTTCGGGTTTCGGGTTTCGGGTTTGGGGTTTCGGGGTTGGGGTTTCGGGTTTTGGATTTCGGGTTTCGGGTTTCGGGTTTCGGGTTTCAGGTTTCGGGTTTGGGGTTCTAGGGTTTAACGTTTAACGACGTTTTAAATATGGGGTTTGGAATATATGAAGTAGTTAAGATGGGGGTTTGGGTTTCGGGTTTCGGGTTTCGGGTTTGGGGGTTTCGGGTTTGGGGGTTGGGGTTTGGGGTTTCGGGTATGGGGTTTCGGGTTTCAGGTTTGGGTTTTGGGTTTCGGGTTTCGGATTCTAGGGATTTAAACATAACACTCGTTAATTCCACGTCAGCACAAATCGTCGTAAAGTCCTCGTATTCCAACGAGAAAATAACGACGAAGGACTCGTTAATTCCATGTAGGACTAAATCGTCGTAAATACCACGTAGAATGAATTCGTCGTAAAAACCACGTAGGATAAAATCGTCGTAAATATAATGTAACATAACGAGGAAATAACGACGAAATATAAATATGGAATATGGGATTTGGGGTTTGGGGTTTCAGGTTTCGGGTTTGGGGTTTGGGGTTTCGGGTTTTGGATTTCGGGTTTCGGGTTTCGGGTTTTTGGTTTCGGGTTTGGGGTTTCGGGGTTTGGGGTTTCTGGTTTTGGTTTCGGTTTCGGGTTTCGGGTTTCGGGTTTCGGGTTTCGGGTTTGGGGTTCTTGGGATTTAACCATAACACTCGTTATAAATAACGACGAAACTTAAAATTAAATATGGGGTTTGGAATATATGAAGTAGAAAATTAAAGATGGGGGTTTGGGTTTCGGGTTTCGGGTTTCGGGTTTGGGGGTTGGGGTTTGGGGTTTGGGTTTGGGTTTCGGGTTTCAGGTTTCAGGTTTCGGATTCTAGGGATTTAAACATAACACTCGTTAATTCCACGTAAGCACAAATCGTCGTAACTACCTCGTAGGATGAAATCGTCGTAACTACCACGTAAAATGATTTAAACAAAACACTCGTTAATTCCACGTAAGCACAAATCGTCGTAAAGACCACGTAAACGGATTTATACATAAACCCGTTAATTCCACGTAAGTACAAATCGTCGTAAATATCTCGTAGTGTACAAACTTGAAAAAAAAGGGAAAAGGAGAAAAATACCAGATTAACATGTGGCAAGACTTCCAGCAATTATAATACGTAAGTCTCGCCCACATGAATTCTTATATCTTCTCCTTTTCCTATTTTTTTCAAATATTTATAATTTGAATAGGATTTTTTTGAGGATTGTGATTTGAGATAAGGTGTGATTTGAGAGTTTGTGTGTGGTTTGAGAGTGAGAGTTGTGGGTATATTTATAGGAAAGCATGCCTCGTTAATTCCTCGTAAAGTAAATCGTCGTTAATACCTCGTATAAAAAAACACGGGCCTTTGTGATTCCTCGCAATTTCCTCGTAAAAAAAAAGACGGGCCTTTGTAACTGCTCGCTATTTCGTCGTAAACTTACGAGGAATTTGCGACGATATGTAATCTTATATATACACCCGAGCGCTCACTCTTTCTTTCCTCTCTACTTCCTCTCTACTTCCTCTCCATTTCGTAGCAATGGTAAGCCTCTCTGATTCCTCTCTAATTTGGTTAGTTTAGGATAGATTAGGTGGTTAGTATAGGGAATTTAGATAGGTTTGCGGATTTTATGTTATTTAGTGTTGATTAGGTGGATAATGTTGGGAAATATATTGTTGATGTTAATTTTAAAAATTTCATTTTTTTCCCAGGTTCGAAAAGGAAGACTTACTGCCCATTACAGAGAGATCTTCGGTGAGCCGGGTAGTCGTTTAGACCCGGCCTCTTCTTCCGCTCCCAGTTCTTCGGGCCAGGAGACTGTCCCCGAGACTCAGTACACTCAGAGAGTCTCTGGGTCTACTTCTTCTAGTGCACCATCGGCTCCTCATGTGCCTCCTCCGATGCCTCCTCCTGTGCCTCCTCCGATGGCACCTCCGATGGTCGCCGATATTCATCCTGATCTGATGGTGCCTCCGAGTGCTCCTTACTCGCAGTACACTGTAGAGGACATTCTCAGTCTGCCAGGCAGAGAAGGTTTACCAGTCATCGACCCAGACCGACCGGACGGAACGTTGTGGTATGTTGCATTAATTTTTTTTAATTCGTTTAAATTTCTTTTATAACATTAAAAATAATTTATATTTTAAATTTGTATTTTCCAGGTGGGGGGTTGACGGATGTCTTGCATCGGACGTAACCGACACGATCAAGGGTTACTTCTCCATGGCACATCCAAACTGGAGTAAGACGCCTCACTACGTCAGAAAGACGTGGTTCAAAATTTACGCTGTAAGTTTCTATTAATTAATTATATATATTTTAATTTTTTCATGATTTATATATATACTTTCTAAAAAACTAATTGTTAATTTATTTTTTCCAACAGCAAAAATATAATTGGGCCTTGGGGATCACTGAGAGGGTGAGGAAGAAGTTTAACGCGAAAGCGAAAGTTCGCTTGTTGGACACGGTCTCCAACTGGAAGGGTGACTGGATCGTGAAGGGGTATGAGCGTGGCAAACCCGCTGAGCTCACCACGGATGTGTGGGATGGCCTCATCCGTTATTGGCGCCTTCCTGATTCCATTAGAATCGCCCAGGCTTGCTCTAACTCCCGTAACACGGTCGATGAGCACGGGAACGGGCCGATGCTTCACACTACGGGCCAAAAACCCCACGCCGGTGTCCGTTTGGAAATGGTAATTAAATATTTTATTAAATAATTTTTTTAATATATATATTAATTTATTCTAACTTTCTTAAATGTTTTTTAGGCCAAAGAGACGGGACATCTCCCGTCTCTTATGGAACTTTACGAGAGGACCCACAAGAACAAGGCGGGCGTATTTGTAGATGGCAAGTCCGAGCAAATCTACAACGACGTAGTTGCTCGGGTTGAAGACCGCCAGACTCAGCTGACCCAGCAGTCTACCGACGGATTACCCGTCACCTTATCCACACTTGAAGTGGATAAGATTTACGAGGAGGTAAATTTTCAAAAAAATTAATTTTTTATTATTCATTTAATTTAACTTTAAATTTTTACTTACAATATTTATTTTTTGTTTTTAAGGTTGTCCCCAAAAAAAAGGGACGGACGTTGGGTATTGGTTCCGTCAACGATGTTCCGAGAGCGACATCGTCTTATGGTCAGCGACGGGATGATGAAGTCACTGAGCTGCGTAGAGAGTCCGCTCAGCTGCGTAACGAGTTGACCGCGACAAAATCTCGTATGGGTGGAGTCGAGGGCTTCTTGGACGTTATTGCGGCCACAAATCCGGAATGGGAGTCCATGTTGAGGAACATGCGACAACAACATCCCATTCAAGGCGAGTCATCCGACGTACATAACGAGGCGGATGTTACGAGGAGGAGTGATGAATTCTACCGGGCGATGAACGACCCTTAGTTTTTTTTTTTGGTTGTTGTATTATATAAATT
Organism: Brassica napus; assembly: GCF_020379485.1. Classification (NCBI taxonomy): domain Eukaryota; kingdom Viridiplantae; phylum Streptophyta; class Magnoliopsida; order Brassicales; family Brassicaceae; genus Brassica; species Brassica napus. The sequence goes on from NC_063447.1 coordinate 55,069,740, forward strand.
CAAAACTTATTTATATATAAAATATTTTCATATTGATTTATTTTTATTTTGAATTTTAATTTATTATTAAATTAAATAATTTTAATTATTTTTTAATTATATTTTTAAATTCTGTAAAATAATAAAAACGAAGTAAATTCGTAGCCAATGTACGACCTCTTTACGTGGAAACCTCACGAGGAAATGACGAGAAACATTTAACGAGTATTTTACGAGGAATCATTTACGAGGAAATAACGAGGAAAAGTTTACGACCATTTTACGAGGAAATCATTTCGTGGTTATTACGTGTATTTTGCGAGGAAACTCTTTCAAGGTATTTGGGTGTAGATTACGAGGAACTATTTTCGAGGTATTTACGAGGTATTATAGCGACGTCCTTACGTGGAATATTGACGTGGTCTTTACGACGAATCGTCCTACTTCGTCTTTACGACGAAATATATTCCTCGCTAAGTTACGAAGAATTAGCGAGAAAATATGTGTTACGACAGACGTGTAACGAGCAAACGCGTTTCCTCGCTAATTCGTCGTAAAGCCTCTCTTACGACGAATTAGGGAGGAAAACCGCCCTCGTTAAGATTATGTTTTCTTGTAGTGTTATTACTAAATACTCATCAGTTATTTTTGCTTCAAATTTATAGAAACTTTACGATTAATTTTCAAACTAATTGAAATTAAAAAAATTATATTTTTGATATTTCTAACTATTATTCAAAATTTATGACATTATATACATAATATATATTTCTTACAATATTTATATCCCCGAATTTGTGGGCAACCACCTAATAAAAAACAAACTATCACACAATTATAACGTGACTTTGTTAACTTCACACATAATGCGGCAAACCGTCCTACACGCGAATAATAACCAAATATTTTTTGGGGTTTTTGCCAAAACTAACCCACAACTTGATTTTAACCCCAAACTTATACCCAAACTTGAATCAAATGCAAAACTAACCTAAAAGCCTAGTGAAATTACAGCTCAGCCTCTTGTGACCAAACAAAAAAACAGAAGCCATTTTTACGAATATAGCCCTAGTAAATCGTCTGAGTCGTCTGAGATGTTGGAAGTCGTCTGGACGACTGAAGTGTAAGTCGTCTGGTACCGGTTTATTCTAAAAATAATTTATAAATCTTGTAAAAGAATATTTTGATGCGTGAAAAATAAAAATCAAGTAATTATAAACAGTTTTAAGTGATATAAATTAAGATATGATAAAATTGATTTGTTTTGAAGATAGATGAGTGAAAGTAGTGAATCATGAAATACTTTGGTTTAGGAGTTTGGCAAACATATGTTGTAGTATTGTATGTATTGTTAGGGTTAGATTTTGGAAAACTAAAATGTTTTTTTCAAAAATTAGTTTTCACCTATATGTGTTTATTTATGTGTATAGTAAACACTTTTCAAGTTTGATTTGATTTTATGAAGTCTTTAATTAGATAATTAAGTTTAGGGGTTATGTTTAGGGTGTGGACGACTTATATTTCAGTCGTCTGTTGAATAATTTACTCGGACGACGTATATTTTAGTCGTCTGTTGAATAATTTACTCGGACGACTTACATTTCAGTCGTCTGGTGAAGAAATTAAAACAGATGACTTACATGTAAGTCGTCCAAATATTCCCGCCTAAAATTTTTTAAAAAAATTATTTTTCCGCTTAAATAATTTAAACCAGACGACTTACTTGTAAGTCGTCTGGAAAGTCTTCTATTTTAGTTTCCCGCTAAAAATATTTAATTTCCCGCTAAAAATATTAAACGCTTCTGGACGACTTACATGTAAGTCGTCTGTTTTAATTTCTTCACCAGACAACTGAAATGTAAGTCGTCCAGGAAGTCGTCTGAGTAAAAAATATTTAATCTAATTGGATTTTTTGTCTCCCTATATAAAGAAAAATTTACACATTCTCTCTCCTCCTCTCAAATGGCTGCAACAAAAATGTAATGTTCATCATTCTAAAACTCTCCAACCTCTCTCTAATCTCTTTGACTTGAAAACACCAAACTTTATATGAATTTTTCAGTTTTGTCTCATGTATTTCTTACTAATCTATCTGTTTTACAGGTTTTTAATCAAATGGTACTCATCTTCCATTAATTTAAAGGTAGATCTATTAATTTTAGATATGTATTTTTGTGTGTTCTATAAATGTAGATTTATCTAATCTTCCACTCATTTTCTCTATTTTTAAGTCATTTGAACGTTTTTGGATATGCAGGTTTTTCAGATCTGGAAGACTTCTTGGACGACTTACCTGTTAGTCGTCTGGAAGTCGTCTGGAAGTCGTCTGGACTTCTTGGAAGTCTTCTGACAAAGTCTTCTGGACTTCCAGGAAGTCGTCTGGACTTCCAGGAAGTCGTCTGGACTTTCAGGAAGTCGTCTGGACTTCCAGGAAGTCGTCTGAACTTCATGGAAGTCTTCTGACGAAGTCTCCCTTTCATAATAGATCTGAGCGTTTTGGTAAGTTCTTATGTCTGATTTTTCTTCATTTGGGAACTTCTTGTTGTATAAAATTCTTACTTTTTTCCCAAACTAAAACTCTCCAAACCCACTCTAATCTCTTTGACTTGAAAACACCAAACTTTATATGAATTTTCCAGTTTTGTCTCATGTCTTTCTTACTAATCTATCTTTTTTGCAGGTTTTTAATTAGATGGTACTCATCTTCCACTAATTTAAAGGTAGATCTATTATTTTTAGATATGTATTTTTGTGTGTTCTGTAAAGGTAGATTTATCTAATCTTTCACTCATTTTTTCTGTTTTTAAGCCATTTGAACGTTTTTGAATATGCAGGTTTTTCAGATCTGGATTTAATATGCATGTTTTTCAGATCTGGAAGACTTCTGGGACAACTTACCTGTTAGTCGTCTGGAAATCGTCTGGAAGTCGTCTGGACTTCTTGGAAGTCTTCTGACAAAGTCGTCTGGACTTCCTGTAAAGTCGTCTGGACTTCCTGTAAAGTCGTCTGGACTTCCTGTAAAGTAGTCTGGAAGTCGTCTGAACTTCCTAAAAGTCTTCTGACAAAGTCGTCTGAACTTCTTGGAAGTCGTCTGGACTTCTTAGAAGTCATCTGGACTTCTTAAAAGTCGTGTGGTCTTGTCTACTCAAGTGGAATCCAAGCTTGTCTTTGTAGAGGAATGATCTATAATAGTTTTGTTTGTGGTCTGTTTTGTGAATTGCATGTCTACTCTTTTAGTTGTGAATTTTTTGTAAAATCAGTAATAATGTTTTCCAAGATGTATTAAATGTGCTAACAATGTGTTTACACATTTACAAATCAATGAAATAATAGACTTCAGTAGTTTTTTTCTTATCTTTGGATCTCTCATATGCAATAATAAACTCCAATGGCCTTTTTCTCATCTTAATAAACAAGAATGTTGGTAGCTTTATATTGATACAATATTTTAAGAAGTATTTTAACCCTTCTTCCAACTCATAACAATAGTCATCATTATTGTCTATAACAATAATACTTAAGAGATGGAAACAAACAATAGTAACTAGTCAAAGCATATCATATTTTATTATAAGTTTGCGTTGAAAAACTTAGTCAAATTTAGTAAAACTAAGGGAGAGAACATATTTTGTAAATATGAATTTTACATATCTTGAAGTTACTTATCACTCTTAAAAATACAAGTTATTCAAAAACTAACGTAGAAGACTTAAAAACTAGCGGAGAAGACGCGGACGACTTCAATCTAAGTTGTCCAGACGACTAAATTATACGTCGTCTGGTCAACACAGAGGTTATTTTTGCAATTGACTTTGAAATCTGTTATTTCGGACGACTGAAAAATAAGTCGTCTACTATTGTTTGGCTAAAAAAAAACTCCAAAAAAGCTAGACGACTTACATTTCAGTCGTCATAGGTTAGTTTTGCATTTGACTGGATAATTTCAGAAGTTTGACTTTTCTGGACGACTTACATTTCAGTCGTCTAGTGAAAATTAAAATAATAATATTTTTTTAAAAGTAGACGACTTACAGTTAAGTCGTCATAGGTTAGTTTTGCAATTGAAAAAAAAAACTTCAAGATTTAATTATATACAGACGACTTATAATTCAGTCGTCCACGAGACGACTGAAATGTAAGTCGTCCAGGATTTACGAGGTTTGACCAGAATCTCAGAAAAAAATCCTGGACGACTTACAAGTAAGTCGTCTCGTGGACGACTGAAGTATAAGTCGTCTGTGTATAATTAAATTTTGAAGTTTTTTTTTTCAATTGCAAAACTAACCTATGACGACTTAACTGTAAGTCGTCTACTTTTAAAAAAATATTATTATTTTAATTTTCGCCAGACGACTGAAATGTAAGTCGTCTGGGGAAGTCAAACTTCTGAAATTATCCAGTCAAATGCAAAACTAACCTATGACGACTGAAATGTAAGTCGTCTAGGTTCTTTGGAAATTTTTTTGAAACCAAACAAAAACAGACGACTTAACTTTCAGTCGTCTCAGGTTACAGATTTCAAAGTCAATTGCAAAAATAACCTCTGCGTTGACCAGACGACTTCCAGGTAAGTTGTCTACAGCCAGACGACTTTCCAAGTAAGTCGTCTGACGAACAGATCTGGAAAAAAACTCGATGTCATACCTTAAATTGGTGAGATAAGTTCCTTAGCATACATAAGGCTTCTCCAAGCACACAGAATCACAAACGAAAGTAACCCACCCAGAATCGTTAGCTTCTATGACTCTATGAACCATAAAAAAATTTAGAATCAAAATCTTGGATTTTTTTAGCTCATTGTGGAGAGAAAGTGAGAGATATGTTGTGTTTAGTTCACAAGAATGGAAAAAGAAGAAGGGTAAATCGATTTTGGGAGCATTAAGAGCTTAAAATTGGTTGTTCATGGTGGTTGTGGTATTGATGACAATGGCAATCTTGTAATTACTTGAAGATGATGAGGGTGAGAGAGTAAAAATGTCATTTTCGAAAAAAAAAGAAAAAAAAAATTGATGGCATTTTCGTAAATTATATGAACTTGTGGGGTGAATAGGGCAAAACCAATTTTCAAAAAAAAAAAAGGTTAGTTTTGTGTTTGACTTTAAGTTATAGGTCAATTCTGCAAAAAGTTCATATTTTTCCTATCCAATTTAATACATCAACTAATTATTTTGTTCATTCTAATACACTAAAACTATGAACAATTTTTATACTCAAACTATGCTCAATTTTTATACTCAAACTATTTTTATTTTATTGATCAGTTTCAAACAAAATAAAAAACTGCCAAATTCACAAACAAATCTTTTTAAAATCTAATTTAGTTTTAAATTTTAAAAATAAAATACCTAAATTTTGGAACAATAATTTAATTTTAGTAATAACTAATTTATTATGAAAAAATAAATTATTATTAAGTTTCAGCAAATAAATTAAACTTGGTAATGACATATGGATTGTGAATGCTTAACTTGTTCGTGTTTCTTGTGGTTTCAAATTCATTTATCTTATTTATGTTCTGAAGATGTCAGGATCTAAAGAGGATCATGCATCCCACATGGCAAAGTTCTCTCTTTGGCTTCATCCACTGTTTATTCTCTAAGATCTCAAGATCTTAATGTTAACAATATTGCTCAGATTTGGATGCCAAAGAGGATGATGAAGCATACAAAATGAGACATTTAAGTATGGTCTTCATTGGGCACTATGATATTTTCTAGTTTGTCTTCATGTTTTTCTTTTGGTGATTGATAATATTATTCGTTCATTTTACTTTACAGAATATCTGGAAAATCTACAATTTTGGGATATGCAATAGATGCATGTGTATGATAAGATAAAGAAGCCGAAGAAAATAACGTAGAAGTCAGTGAGTGTTCTTGATCGGTACAACAATGAATGGTTTTTGTTTTGTAGTTTCGCTTTTTAAAAGTTTGTTTTGTGTATATCCAGGCATTTGACATATATAATGGATACAATTGGTTCTGATATAGTCTAAAATAATTTAATCATTTTATCGTTTAATATAGTCTTCTTTATTTTTGTGTACTAGTTTTGTTATAATGTTTTTGTGCTAGCCTTGTCCTTAATACAATTTATTACAATCAAGATTTCAGTTTCTTGAACAACTCCACCTTTCTAAATTTTCATCACCTAATAGGATGCATGCAGTAAAAACCTAAGTCAAATAAAATCTAGCTAGAAACAACTCAGGTAACAAGAACATAGCCAATTTAGATAACATTCAAAGAACTCTTCAGAATATCTTAAAGAGAAATCATCTTGTATCAAGCAAACATTAAAGGTCAAAAATACAATGAATATTACGGAGCAACCTATTAAAAAAAAACTTCTTCCTAAGCGACAAGTGAAGGAGAGGTTTTGTTTTCTAGTTTCTTTATTTTTAACGTTTACTTTCTTTTTAGATGCGAATGTTAAGATTTATACCAATTTTCTGAGTTCATATTATCATGGAAAACCACATATTACATAGATAAAGAAAGTACTTAAGGAAGATAAGAGGACATAATCAAAAAGTAAAGCTGCAACAAAGAAAAATAGTCTTCGGCTCGAGAAGGAAGTGAAAGGAGGCGATCTCGCAATGATCGATCAACTCCCGCAATGACCGCAACTTTGGATGATGATGCTTGCCTGAAGATACAATTGATTTTCTCACGTTATAAGTTGTACACTATCACCTGCATCAAGAGTTTTAGGACAGTTCAAGTGCCCTTATAAGAGACTTAGAGATGTGAAGGAGTCCAATGTTGTGGGAAGCATCCAACCAGAGAAACGAGTCCACACAGACTTAGAGAACTCACAGGTGAAGAATAGATGCTCATGGGCCCTGTTCGGGAACGCGCTAGGCGCTAGTCGGACGGTTGTGTTGGGCCTAACGCCTAAAGAGAAAATCGGGGATTAATCGAAAATTACGCAAGGCGGAATTTTTAAATTGTTTACTATGTTATAAAACATGTTAATCTTTAATTGTGTATAACATTAATACATTTTCATGTTTAAGATTGTATAAAACACACAAATAGAATATATAAATTTAATATAGTGTAATTTTCATCAAAATTATGAATATAAATGATATTTATAAAATTTTAGATCAAATAAATAAATAAAAATATTATTAAAATTTTTTAAAAAATAGATTAGGCGGCTAGGCGGTCATTTAGGCGGTCTTGGCGGAGAAAATTGGATATCCGAATTTTTAAACCGATTTGGCATAAATCAGAGCGGAAGAGTGACACGTAGCGCCCAGGCGGCTGATTTTTAGAACAGTGCTCATGGGTCTCCAAGCCATTAGGGAATAGAGGGCTCATGGGTCTCCAAGCCATTAGGGAATAGAGTGCACGAGGACGGTACATCCATTCCTCAGACACTACAACCAATTAACATTCCTCAAATAGAGTATTTAAAATAGGATTTTTTTTTTCTTTCTTCTTTTTCTTTTTTTTTGGTCAAAAGGATTTTTTTTTCTTTCTCCCCTTACTTCTATTATATTTTTGGGTCTTGGATTAGGGGTGTTAAAATTCCCCATATTAATTGAAATTGGCCCAATTCCAAACTGGATTACATCTGAAAGCCCATAAGACTCTTAAAGACGAGCGTTACCATAAGTGTGAAAGAGTTAATATTTGTGGATTGATGGAAATGACGTAACTATCCTTGACCGTAAAAATGCAAGGAAAAAAAGGAGATCTTTTTCAGTGGGGTCCACTGCCGTTGTGTCCCCCAAAAGCGAGATTGCATGACCCAACTGATCTCTGATAATATACAGATTTAATAATATTAATTGTTTCATATTAATTAATACACCCTAACCTCATCAAACTGAATTAAAAGCAAACGTAAAAGCTTCCTTCTTTTCCTTGAAATTTAAGTTCAAAATGTTGAAATGATCTTGGAAGGTGTAAAGCAGAAACTTCTGAAAAATATAGTTTGTGGTATTTAGGGTTTCCAAGGAAGACCAAGAAGAAGAAGATCAACAACGCATAACTCTGCTGGTAATTAGAGCTTTTCATTCTCAAATACATGTGTGCTAAGTTTAAGATTGAGTCAAAACAAAAGAAAATATGAGAGAAAAGAAGATATATATCAAACATCAAAGTTTAGCATAAAACAATACCTAAAAGGAATTAGTTTGAGATTAGGTTTGGAGGTTATGCACATTATCTTTCTATTTATAGTCTGTGTTTAATGATCATTTATAAATCCATTGGCTGTGTCTTGATGGTTACGGTAGTGAGCAATAACATTTTTGTAGTTTTTTTTTTTTGCTTGTTTCAGAAATAATCGGTAGAGAATGTACGAGGATAGTTCTTGTTTTGATCCTAATCCAACGGTGGAAGCAACCGTCGACAACAACGGCGGCTACTATGACTCAACCACGGCGACAGAAACAGATTTTACGGTAAGTCAACAGTTCCAACCACCGGTCATGATCTCCGGGAGCACAATAAACACCTTCAGCGACGAGCTTAAGCTCCCAACAATGGATGAGTTCTCTGTCTTCCCACCTGTTGTCTCTTTCCCAAACTCAGATAGTCAGAACCAAATCAGCAATGACAACAACAACCATCTGATCCGACAGATGATACACGACTCAAACTGGGCTGCTTCTGTAGACAACTATGGATTCTTCATGAACACTTCAGATCAAAACACAACAACAACTCCAACTCCTGATCTTCTCAGCCTCTTGCATTTGCCTAAATGCTCAGTTCCATTACCAAGCTCAAACCTATCGGATATAATGCCTGGTTCTTGCATCTCATACGACCCGCTCTTCCACTTAAACCTTCCTCCACAGCCTCCATTGATCCTTACTGCTGATGACTACTCAGGGTTCTTTCTAGGAACCGATACCAATACTACTAATACTCAAAGAGATCAGCACAATGTTGGTGATGAGAACAACAATGATCAGTTTGATAGTGGAATCATTGAGTTTAGCAAAAACATTAGGCGTAAAAGAAGAGGAAAGCAAAAGAACAAGCCTTTCACGACAGAGCGTGAGCGAAGATGTCACTTGAATGAGCGGTACGAGGCCTTGAAACTGCTCATTCCTAACCCTAGCAAGGTTGGTTATATTGTTTGTTTTATGAAAATTATTATATATATTTCATTCGTCTTTGCTGAATTCATATAATATGTACATGTAATTAGGGAGATAGAGCATCCATTCTTCAAGATGGAATTGATTACATTAACGAGTTGCGCAGAAGAGTGAGCGAGCTTAAATTTTTGGTTGAGAGGAAAAGATGTGGTGGGAGACACCAGAACAATAATGAAGTGGAGAACAATAATAACTTAGATGATCTTAATATTGTCGATGATGATGATGAAAACATGGAGAAGAAGACTGAGAGTGATGTAATAGACCAGTGTTCAAGCAACAACACACTGAGGTGTTCATGGCTGCAAAGGAAATCAAAACTGACAGAAGTTGATGTTAGGATTGTTGATGATGAAGTAACAATCAAAGTTGTTCAGAAAAGGAAGATTAATTGTTTGTTGGTTGTCACCAAAGTGATTGATCATCTACATCTCGATCTTCACCATGTCTCTGGAGGACAGATTGGTGAGCATTATAGTTTCTTGCTTAACACTAAGGTAAGTGATCAATGAATCTAATACAAATCTTGATTTGAATTTATAATAAGTTGGCTATGAGTTTTGGTAACGATAATTGAATAAAATGCAGATAAATGAAGGATCAACAATATATGCAAGCGCAATAGCAAACAAAGTTATTGAAGTTGTTGATCAACACAACATGGCTGCTCTTCCCATCAACAACTACTAATTATTAGGCTAACTTTATATATTTCTAACTTTTGTATTCTATGTTTAGTCATTTTCAGGACTAAATAAAATCTTTTTTGGAGCTAGATTATGTTATTTAGTTTGGATATTTTATGCTAAAACAAAGACACATGCAATGCAAGCACCATACTCTCCTAATCTCCTAAGCCATTCTAATGATCTTATTAATGGAAAAGAAACTTTTAACAACAAAAAAGAATTATCTACAAAAAGAAATATTGATGGTGGAACATATATAATCACTTATTCTTCATAGTTTATAGGTAATCAAAAAGCCTCGATATTGTAACACTATGATCAGGTTTAGGCAGATGTTATGTTCATGGAGGATATCTTGGTGAGCATTACGTTTCTTACTCAAAACCAAGGTCAGTGATCAATCACTACATGTTTATATTCCAATCTGAATTATGGATTTATATATATATTGGATTATAATGATTGAATAAAATGCAGATATATGAAGGATCAGCAATATATGCAAATAGCACACAAAGTGATTGAAATTGTGGATGAACGCTGCGTGGCTTCTCTTTTCGTCAATAATTAGGCTTCACTTGTCCATTTTTGGCGTTTTTCTAATCCTAGTTTACTTTAATTGCAAGACTAAGAACATGTGCAACGGGAATCCTTAGTCTAGAGATCTTATAAAAAAAAAATTAAAATTCGGTGGGTCCCACTGTTTTGTTAAGAGCCGTCTTCTATAAGAGTCAATTTTAGAAGGATTTTTGTACTGTTTGTGGGTTCCACCGACACGTGGCGGTCCGCGATTGGTGTGCCTTTTAATTTTTTTTTTTTGGCAGACAAAAATAAAAATAAAATAAAATAAGAACCCTATTTCTAGATCCACAGTTGAACATGCTCTAAGGGTCTGACTGGTGTAACCACAGCGGTTGCGGGAGTTTGCGGGTGGTTGCGGTTTTACGAGATTTGTACAACTGATACTACGTTTAGAAATTGATGCGTTTCAGGCATACTTATGACTCGTTAACCACCAAATACAATAACAGGTAAATAATAAATTAACGATATTTACATTTTATATAATTATAAAAATATCAAACATCATAATATTATAATAAATATAAAAATTATATTATAAAATTATATTTTTAAATTTTTAAAAATTGTTGAAAATATTTTTATTTTAAGAATTTATAATATAAACTAAAATATAATATATATATATATATATATATATATTTTAGTATTTCTATTATTTCAATTTAATTTTTTTTTAATTTATTTTTGTATTTATTTTGTCTTGAAAAAAGAAAAAAAAATATTTTACCCTCCCGCAACCGCAAACGCTAGCTGGAACCAACTTTTAAATTTAAGAGATTCAGAGCGATTTGAAACAGTTTAGAGCGGTTTGAGTGATTGTTGCAAAACACCAACAACCGGTACAAATCGCAAAGTTAAAGCTGCGTTTGCCGGTGGTAGCGGAGAAACCGGTCATACCATATGATTAAATAAAACTTGGTTTGGAGTCAAATTCAGGTTATGATCCGGCTAAAACTTTCTTTCGGGGCTACAAAATGTCAGATCCATCATATCTTCCTTACGTCCATATTATGTAGGAGATTCAGATAATGATGTGGTAACTTTTCAACGTCGATCACATGCAAATGATATCTTTGGATATTGTAACAATACGACATTCTCCATGTAAATCATTTTGATTACTGGAAAAAGGAATGACCTAAACTTCATTATTGATGATGAAATATAATCATGCCTGTTCCATATAGTTTATATAACCAAATTTAGCGTTAGATAATCCCAAAATCTAGAATTTTTCTCATCCTCGTCAGGTGACGGGTTACATTGCTTAAGCCAGGTTTTGGGACGACAAGTTCTGGTTCAGATCATATTTTATATTTTCAGAAAAGTGAGGTCCAGTCCTGTTATATTCTACAAAAACATCTCTAATAGTTAATTGTTAAAAACTCAAAATTGAGATGTTTGAATGCTTTAATTAAGTCTTTATATCCAATCTCTTTCCGAAACATTTGGTTATGGATGGATCAAACATGCACATTATTTTACCACCCGCATAACCTTTTACCATTTCTATTTTAAATAAAAGTGGTTTAGCTTTAAAATAGATCATAACGACATTAATTTTAAAGTTGGTAATTTTAACAGTTAACTTCAAATTTAGTGAATCAATAAAAGGCTATATCTTCATTTGGACACAAACGTATGTAAAATTTTGGATTTTTGAAGATTATAAATATATGTCTAAATTTTATAAATCATAATTCACATAAAAATGTTAAAAACTAAACTTTCTGTAGAAATTGAATTTAATTCAACAAAAATTAATCAAAGTTTGTATAAGATGGATATGACAGACAGAAATAGCATTGTATGAGAGAGGTAGGTGACCAAGAATTTCCCAGTTGGTGTAATATTACGATAATATCCCTAAACAGAAGTATATTATTATCTCATTGTGGGACCTACACCTACACCTACACCTACACCTACATATCTTCAAACAACCTCACTTTCTTTGCTATAAACATACATATCGCATGACCTAACTGCAAGAAGATACTTATTCTACTTTGATTGATCTAAAACTAGCTTTGTAGGGCTAATGTTTACTCAGTAAATCTGATGTTCTTCCAAAATAGTTAACAACAGAAGACTAATTTTTCCAAAGCGTATATTCATTGTCATATAATGCGTAGTTTAAGTTTCATAATCTTCCCTTTCTATATTGAAAATGTTTGGCATTTGCTGTAAGAACAAGTTTTGGAATTTTTAGCGGTTAGTTGGTGTGAGACTTCTGCCACAGGGGTAGGTAGCACATGGGACCCACAATCCTCAGTGAGGAGCATATCGCTTTGTAACGACCGAAACACCCTTAAGTGTTGCAAAGACCTGAGAGACTTGGAAAGGGACACATCTTCTGGACTTTTTGTAACAGACCTTCATGTTTGGCCACAGTGAGAAAGAGAAATCACATGCTCCAACTAAAACAACCCTCAAAGAACAATATTTCACGTATTAAATGCCAACTTTTATCAGTGTTAAAAATAAAAGTAAATTCTTACTTGTTACAATTATTAATTTTTTGGTCGAAAACTTGTTACAATTACTGAAGTGTTTTACACACAAAAATTGTCCCAGATTGAAAACAAAAAACAAAGAATATTCTCAAGTCCAATAATAAAAAATAAAAAAAATCATCTTTTGTGTACCCTTTGTTTTTATTGTTTGTCTCAGTCCGCAAATGTCCGTATATTTGAAACACAGTGTGAGACTTGTTTCTGAAATTTCCTTCTTCTCCTGAAAATTGTGAAGATATCCAGAAGAACTAATCCTTGCGAGGTTCGAAACTTTGAACTCACGTTACTCTGTATCCTTTCTCTTCCTCTGTTTGTTGTCAAACTCAAACGCTAAAACCCATTTCTTTAACTTTTAATTCAAAGAACTTTTTTTTTCAAAGGAGCAATTGTTTTCCTCAAGAGAATAAAAAAAAAGGGTTTTGTTTCTAAGATTGTAAAAAGAGCGAACTTGTTTGAAATTAGGTTCCAAGTTCCAATCTTTTTCTAAAAATGGTTGAATCATGTTACTGTTGATTTTGCAGGTGTTCAAGAATCATATTGACTCCTTCAAACCATCTTCATGGAAGGTCACTGATTTTTTTTCAATCTGCTCTCTTTCTTTTGTTGTGTTCTTGGAAAGTCTAAATTGTGTTTTTTTTTAAAAAAACGCAGAAGAAAGAGGAAGCATTTACGAGGAGATGCCTTGTTTCGATGCCAACACTCCGGCATCAGTCACGGCGGAGAGCAGCTTCTCTCAAGTCCAACCACCGCAAATTCTGGTAGCCGGAAGCACAAGCAACAGCAACTGCAGTCTTGATGTGGAAGAGTTCCATCTCAGCCCACAAGACTGTCCTCAAGCCTCTTCAACACCACTTCAATTTCACATCAGCCCTCTTCCTCCCCCTCCTCGTGATAACACTCAATTCAATCTGATTCACCAGATGTCTCATAATCAACAACAACAACAACACTCTAACTGGGGCAATGGGTATCAAGATTTCAACAACATGTGTCCTAACTCCACAACAACTCCTGACTTGCTTAGTCTCTTACACTTGCCTAGATGCTCCCTTCCTCTTCCCAACTCATCGATCTCCTTCTCTGACATCATGTCTTCTTCCTCTGCTGCTGCTGTCATGTACGACCCTCTCTTCCATCTCAACTTCCCTCTTCAGAGTCGAGACAACAACCAGCTACCAAATGGTTCTTGTTTACTAGGAGTTGAAGAACAGATTCAGATGGATGCTAACGGAGGAGGGATCAACATGATGTATTACGAACCAGAACACAACAATAATACTGGGTTTGAGAGTGGAGCTTTCGAGTTTGGTAATGGTGGTAATAACCGTAGAGGAAGAGGTTCGGGAAAGTCAAGAACTTTCCCTACAGAACGTGAGAGAAGAGTTCACTTCAATGATCGCTTCTTTGACCTCAAGAACCTCATTCCAAATCCCACAAAGGTTTAGCTTTACTTTACTTTCCATCATGACTAGGCTTTGGCATTTAGGATATCGGTTCTATTTGTTTTGGTTTTCGGTTTTCATTTTTTCGGATCAAGAAATATAGGATATAATTAGGAATTTCGGTTTAGTTATTTTGATTTTTGGTTTGTTTCGGAGAACAAAGTTGGAAACCAGCTAATATCCGAGATAATTTTGGGTTTTATTTGGTTATGGTTCGGTTTTGAACTTTCGGTTAATTAGAATTAAGAAGTCAGAAATTCAAAATTTTATATAAATCAGAAAATTTGGATTGAAATATTTAGGTATTTCGTTTCTTTTCGAATAATTTGGTTTATAAATAATATTTTAAAAATATTTGATTATTTTAAAACTAAATATAGTTAATATTTATAAGTATATAAACTATATATAGAAATTCAGATATCTATTATGCTCTCAGTTCCTGTTCGGTTTCGATTTTTTTGATTCTAGAGATATAGGATCTTCTCTGGTAATTGATAGGATCTAAACCGGAACCAAACCTTGTTTTTCGGTTCGTTTTGGTTTGGTTCTAGATACATGTGCCTATGACTATGAGAGACATTGTTGTTTATGTCACAGAGTGATAGAGCATCAATCGTTGGAGAGGCAATAGATTACATCAAAGAGCTTTTAAGGACAATAGAGGAATTTAAGATGCTTGTGGAGAAGAAAAAGTTTGGGAAGTTCAGGAGCAAGAAGAAACCTAAAACTTGTGGAGAAGAAGACCTAGAACAAGAACAAGAAGGAGACAATGTGAGTTACAGACCACAGAGTGAAGTAGACCAATCTTGTTTCAACATGAAGAACAAAAACAAGTCACTGAGATGTTCTTGGCTGAAGAGGAAGTCGAAAGTCACTGAGGTTGATGTACGCATCATAGATGATGAAGTGACCATCAAGGTTGTTCAGAAGAAGAAGATTAACTGTTTGTTGTTTACGACTAAAGTTCTTGATCAGCTTAAGCTAGATCTTCACCATGTTGCAGGAGGACAGATTGGTGAGCACTACAGCTTCTTGTTCAACACTAAGGTAGTGAAAAATCTCAGTGCTTTGGTAATGTTTCAACGTTAAACAGATTAAACTAATTTTTTGATTTGGGGCAGATTTGTGAAGAATCTTGTGTGTATGCGAGTGGAATTGCAGACACAGTGATGGAAGTTGTGGAGAAACAGTACATGGAAGCGGTTCCTACCAACGGCTACTGAGAGACAAACAGTGGTGTCTGATTGCCTTTTAATCACTGTGTTTACTTACATCCTAATGACTGATTAGGTTTTAATCACTTTGGTAATTTTCCAGTTATATTAGCTTTTTATCTGGATTTTGTCTAACTCTATTATCTTTCTAGCTTTATGGATTTCGTTTTTTCACCATTTAATCTGTCCTGAGTTTATTTGGTATAATATTGAAACTCTTAATCCTGGAAAATTGCACAATTAAAACTCAAATGAAACTGAATTATGTTCAAACATTGTGATAGTTTGTTGATTAGTTAGAGCATCTTTATCCTCACCTCTTAAGTGGGTTCTTAAGAGGTGGATTCCACAATTTTGTTAAAAGCTACCTATTCATTCTCTTCTGCCAGAGGCGAGTTTACTGAAATTCTTGTACTGTTCGCGGGCTCCACTGACACATGGTGGCCTGCGATAGGTTCGTTTTTAATTTTTTTTTAAATCAGACAAAAAAAAAGAGTTAATCATGCTCTTAAACATAATCTTCAAAACTTGAAAAAAAAGTTGGATGATGTATCTCAAATTTGGTAATAAGTGTCTTTAGGAGTAAAGTTGTGTACTGGGCTTTTGTATCTTGTAAGTTGCAACTCATAAACTCAGACTGGACCGGTGAACCAAGATGTTTAAATTGCGGTTCAACTTCATCGGACCGGGTCAAACCGGATTCACTTATTTGAAATTTTTGAGGTATAATAATATACCTACCATCAGTTGGTCTTTCTTTAATATTTTGGATATGCTTTTGTTCCTAAAGCTCTCTTGTCAATTTCTTGTTGTCTATTACTCTTTTGGACTATTCTCTATTTCGAACAGGCTCACATAAAATATACATATATATAATATTATATAACTGTATCATTTAAATATGGTTTAATAAAACTATTTAATAACTTTCCGACAAAAAAACCTATTGATAAACATATCACCTGACATAAATGCTTTTAGCAGCGAATTCTCATTTTGGGTAAATCATTAAGCTAAAAAGCAAAAATGATCAAATATCAAATACTTCAGTAAAACCATACTTAGGGCATCATTATCGGGTACGACTTTTCAGGGTTCTTAATTTTTTTTTTTCTAATTTAAAAAAAAAAATGAACTAATCGCGGACCGTCACGCGTCAGTAGGGTCCGCAAACAGTACAAAGACCAAACGAAAATGTTTTTTAATTAAGAAACTTCTCTCCTCGGTTTTACAATTTTTGTAGCTCCTCCCTTAAGATCCCACCTAAGATACACCAATAATCTTGTTCTTAGTATAGATCCAAATTTTCATTTATATTCAAACTATTTAGTTATTCGAAGTGTTACTTAAAAAGGGTATAATCTTTAGACAAAAGCAAACAATCCCACTATTTTGTGTTATCCCTATCTCTTAGTTTTGATTTTAGAAAACGTTATTTAATAAAAAATGTGTAATATTTATCAAGTACTGTACAGACGTGTTTTACAGTCGCAGCAAATGCAACGACGACTCAAAAAAAGTAAAATAAGCTAACAACTTGTTAAGTTGAGGTTAAAGACGTTGGAAACTATCACTATTTCATTAACGGGCTGTGTGTGGTGTCGCTGTTATTTTCAGCATCATCAAAATCATCGGAGGTTAGTTGTAGGCAATACAGAGTGACAAGCAGATATAAACATATAAAGGAAAGGTGAAGGTTTTCTTAAGTCGCTGATCGCTGTTGACTTTGGACCCAACAGGATATATCATTTATATTGTACCCTATTACTTATTTTATTCTTAATAAATCCAGTTAATAAGTATTACGGAATGATAAATCCAGCTATTGTATTGAAAAACGAAAATGAATTGAAAACCAAATATTTAAAAGCTTGAAGAATTTTCAAAGAATTCTTGTTTGTTTTCTTTGTAATCCATATATATATTTAAAATTCAAATTCTGAGGATTTGAATACAAAAACGGATTCGGGTTCGAATCCCGCTGGCTACCGTCGATTAAAATGGGGTGAAAAAGATGGTCTTCCAGAATGTCTTCTGTGGAGGTGTATTTAGGCGCTAGTCGGATTCCTTTTGGAATGTCCGGATTATTGGATTATCAACAAAAAAAAACAAATTTGAAAAAAACCAAATTTGTCTACTGATACAAGTTGCTTACAATGTTGTTGACACCGATTTTGGAAATCACATTGCACGACCAGGCGGGGATCACCCCTAGAACAACATTTTCTTCCAGGATAAGTTGTTAATAATATATTATCAAAAGAAATTGATAAAAAAATTATCCAAGATTTAATAGATTACTCATTTTTAGTCTATAAAAATCTATTTGGTTGCTATAGAATCGAACAAGCTTCCCTAACTACAGTTCTCCTATTTACATTTACTGAATTTTTCTTATTGAAATATACGAGGAACCCTCGTGGGGGTATCTTGCATCCAAGATCATAATGTGGATTCTTCTAAACGAGTTATGATTCAAAGTTATTTTTAGTGTTTTCTGTTGAGTTTAAAGGTTGATTATTTAAGGGTTTTCTGCAAAAAAAAACTCTCAATATGTTTTTTTTTTCTGCAAATTAATCCGCGAATTCAAAAACCCACAGGTCAACTTTCCAAGTGTCAGTCAAACCGCAATATAACCCTCGACCGTGTATATGTGTATTTGACTGTGTATAATTTTAACATTTTTCAATACTACGTCGTTTTGGTAATTTTTTTAATGAAAAAAATTGTAGAACACAGGATTGGAACCTCAAACACAATATGCATGCTATATAATCATTTCAGCCACATATATATTTTTTTTCAATTAACAAACACAATTATACATATTTCTAAATTCATTCGGAAATGAAATTGTTTCTTTTCTTCCCTTTGACATGGGAGCTTGAATGTGGGGTGATCTTTTGATTGTTACTCAAGCATTTACTTTTTTCAATTTTCTTATTTATAGTTATTATTTCACAAGTTTTGAACAACAATCGAAATGAGATTCTCGTTTCCGGTTCATCTCCGTCATTCTTCTTTTGAGTGTTATGGTGGCCAGAGCAAAGAAGAAAGATATGATGCGCTCCCATGGCGATAGAAAAGAAGAAAGATATGATGCACTCCCATGGCGATAGAAAAGAAGAAATATATGCTGCCTTCTAATGGATCACCCCACATTCATTACGCAAGCTCCCATGTCCAAGGGAAGAAGAAGAAGAATCAAAGTCATTTCCGAATGAATTTAGAAATATGTATAATTATGTTTGATAACTAAACAAATTGATCTGTTGGTTGAAATGGTTATATAGCATGCATATTGTGTTTTTGAGATTCCAAGTTCGAACCATGTGTTCTACAATTTTTTTTCATTAAAGTTTTTTTATCAAAACGACGTAGTATTGAAAAATGTTAAAATTATACACAGTCAAATACATAAATATATGGCCGAGGGTTATATTGCGGTTTGACTGACACTTTAATGGATGACCCGTGGATTTTTGAGTTCGCGGATTAATTTGAAAAAAGAAACCGCATTGAGGATTTTTTTGCAGAAAACCCATTATTTAATTATCCCCTTCTACTAGGTTTCCGATTTGTGTTTTTTGGGTTGGTTTAGATCTGAGTCACCTTTTCTCTATTGTTTTTAGTGGTTCTCTCCTTTCATATTTGGCTCTTCATTTTACCAAGAGTAGTATCTTTGCTATATATTCCCATCGTGAAGCCTTTTTATGTGCTATATTAGCCAGAGCTCTTGTGGGATGAAGAAGTCTCAGCCGGTGATACACGATCTAGATAGCGGAGAAGCTTAATGACCGTAAGCAGCGGTGTTGATTGGGGTCTCACGTTGTTGAGTCTGGAAGGCCGGCCATGATGATACAAAGGGAGGCGATGCTTCCAAAGTGAAAAAACAACATGGCTATAGCTGAATTCATCTTCTCACATGTTTACAATACATGTTTACAAAATCTTGATGTTTGGACTATTTAAACTAGACTTTTATGTGTATCACTTTTATTGCTCTTTTGGATTTTAAATGAAATGATCGACAATTTTTTTTCAATATTCTTTAAACTTTCACTCCACAGTCATGAAATTTCGGTTGAAAAAGGTCTTGTAAAAAGATTTTGTTATGCCGCTTTGGTTTAGTGTATATATATATATATATATTTATTTATATATAGTCTTTGTTTTAAGTTGGTTTCCGTCTTTTCACAAAATAAGTTACAAAAATTGAATTCCATTTTCTTTTTCTTTTTTTTTGGTGATTCAATTCGCTTAACCTATAATAGTTGCACGATCAATGCTTACATATATTCACATGAAATTTAAACTAACATTCTTTTAATCTCAGAAGCTTATTTCCTTTATTTCTTTTCACACTCATACTTTAAAATTATAACGCAGCGACGACATACAAATCATTGACATTAGATTACAAACAAAACTCGTTTTCAGATGACTGATGAATATCTTGTCGGAAAAAAAAAACAGTTCATGTCATCCAACAAAGTCTAAACCTTATTTTAACGTCCCTGTTGAATCTTTATCTTCATGGTATAAAAATGTTTTAATCAAAAAAAGTTACCAAATAGAGTCAAACAACCAACGAATCATGAAATTAACAATAATGATTACGCAAGCATCATCAGTGACGCTTAAGACGATAATATGAACATCACAATGTAATCTATAACGTTATTATTATGACAAGACATCTACACGACTTTTATAGATCTAATCGAATTATCGTACAAATAATTCAAAACTTTATAATTATCTCATCAACTTCTTTTGGTTGGATTTAATTTGTTATTCGAATTGGGAATACCTTTACATATAGCTTGGATCGACTTGATAGATTTGAAGATTCACAGTCTTAGACTGGTAGGAATTATTAGTTTGATATATATATTTATACCTATGCACTTTCTTTCCTAATTAACAGTATCGTTTACCATGTAAGCACAAAGAAAGAATGAAGCAATTAAGGTGGACACACACGCTTTCCAGCGATAAAACGCAATAATAATTTTTTATACAGTTCAACATCACCATCACATCTCTTCCAATAATTTCATATGGATACAAGAAAGGAAAATGAAGAAAACCAATTAAAGAGCTTTCACAATGAGCGAACAAATTTCAAAACTACCACAGAATTAAAGTTTAATGATAGCTATAGCTGGAATCAGTTACCAGATCAGCATGAGCTCATAAGAAGCTGCTCTAAATATTCAGCACCTAAATCTTCAAAAACCACAAGTGTACCACTTTCTTGCTTCACAACACTCTGCTTAACATTTCTTAATCTTGATGTTGAAGATGAGGAAGAAGAAGATGTTGAGGAAGATGAATTAGAAGGAGAATTAGAAGAACAAGAAAGAGAATTAGAAGATCTCTTTTTCCCTCTAGGCCTGTTTCGAAGTGAATGTTTTCTCTTCAAGGCCATTATCGGAGATCCACCATCCTCAAGATTCACATTCTCCATTTTCTTGAGCGACTCTCTGACCACTTCCACGGGGAAGTTGAGAACCGCGAGAGATCCTTTTGTTGCAAAAGCCGCTTGGTCATAAGCAAGAGCTGCTTCTTCGGCTTTGTCAAACGTCCCGAGCCAAACCCTAATCCCGTTTCTAGTCGAGTCTCTTATCTCTGCTGCAAATTTTCCCCATGGCCTTTTCCTCACTCCTCTGTATGACTTCTCTTCATCAATAACACTACCAATCTTTTCTTCTTCTTCCTCGGAATTAGAAACGTCGGCGTTTGGGGTTTCTTCTTTAATAATCATCTCAGGGGACTCAAATGAGAAAAAGTCAATGGAGTAATTATCATTAGGGCAAAAGAAAGATTGATGATTTGAGTCATCGGAGTAAATATAATCAGCGGAAAAGAAGGATTGGTGATTAGATGATGGATCTAAGAAAGAACTCTCATTCCATAAGAATGATTCTTGTGATGAGCTCCAAGAACTAGGAGAAGAATACATGGTAGATTGTGAATATTCCATGTCTTTTTTTTTCCTTTTCAAATTTTTTTTCCTCTTTTTTTTTTTAATCTCTCTTTGTTGTGGCAATAACTTATTTCAAAACATAATTCTGTATATATAGGGGCATGGAATTTCTGTAATTTATTAGACGCTTGAAAGTGGGATATATTTTATTGTTATATTGTTTTCATAGGTCTTGTAGACAAATATGGCTGCCTTAAAAAACTAATAGATTTATTTTATACAACCGAAGGGGGACCAACCACAAAACCGGTTTATATATTTTCAATGTATTAAAAAACCAGAAATCACAAGTATCTATCACTATATGAAAAAAGGAACAAGAGGATTTTTATTTCCACGTCGCGTTATGGGAGTGACGTTAGGCGGCGGAAAAACGACAAAATAGATAAGATCATCATATCATGATGTGGCAGTTCTCTGCCACATAAGCTTCGATAGACACGATTCTTGTCTTTCGAGGCATACTATACTATAGTAGGCCTCAAACGGATCGGATATCCGGATAATTTTAAGTTATCCGGATCCGAATCTTTATCCGGCGGATCCATAATTTTACTATCTTTATCCGGATCCGGAGTTCTCATATATCCGGATGTCGGATATCCTTGTAAAAATTATAATATCCGGACGAATCTGGATTTGGATCCTTAATATAAATAAAAAATAATATTAATATATTAAAATATTAACAATAATTTAAAAATAAAAAAAAATATAATATTTTTAATTATTTCTATGTATAATATTACAAAATTTACATAAAATTTATATATACTATTATAAAAATGAAAATATATTAAATAAAATTAATTTTTATATATAAGTATTACTATTTTTGAAATATTTATTAATAAAACTTACGGATCCGGATATCCGGATTCGGCTTTGACGGATCCAATATTTTACTATCCGGATCCGGATTCGGTCCCTCCGGATATACGGATTTTCGGATCTGATCCGGATCGAATCTCGGATCAAATCCGGATCTCGGATAAAAATTCCAGGCCTATACTATAGTACTGAAAAAATGAAAAGTCTGAGAGACTGAACTATAAACTGAAGAAAATAAAAAAAAATTACAAGAAATTTAAACTGATCTCCGTAATAATAACAGTAAAAGTTTGAAAAATTGCCAAAACACCATAGAAGAACAAGTATATTGTCCCTATAGCATAAATCTTTTTTTGGTCGGATTTGGACTTAGATACCCCTGGCCAACTTCAAAAATTCATATCAATTATTTTAAGAGTCAGAAAAATATGAAAATTATTCAAAATGAACATAAACATGAAACAATCATATGAAAAATAATTTGGCTGACTAAATATTAGTGTAACATAATTTCATATTTTGATCTTCAGATCGCAGAAAACAAAATCTACTAACTACGGATATGTAGATCGTAGTTTCAGTTAACTACATATATATCTGGCGCTTGAAGATGTTAAAATCTACGATTTCGTAATATGTCTACTACCGCAGAAAGAAAAGGTTACGGTTTTGCTTACGATCTGAACCCCGAAAGATTTCATGAACTAATGTCTCCTATATATCCACTGGCTCGGAATCATAGAATCTGTCAGTTACTAATACTCTACCATGGTAATATTTCGTTATCTACTAAGATACTATAACCTATCTCTGCCGGATTATACTTTCTGCCGTCGTATCTACCATCATATATATAATTTATTGGCAGCAGAATGCATGTTCTGCCAAATTCGAATTATTTTCGAAAATATTCCTTAAATCTCTCCAAAATCTGTTGAAAAATATTATGTAAATCTTTAATTTTCCAAATTTTACGTGTTTCCTAAAGTTATGTTTTTAAAAAATAACTGTGACCTCTCTTCTTCTTCTTCACAAGTTCTTGATTAATTTTGAAACCACCCCAAAAATTTGAATCCCTTGTTGAAGAACATGCATATCTATGCCTCTTGTGGGGTGTGGAAATTTGATCCCTGTAAAGGATGGGGATTTGCTTTTGATAAGGAAAAAGGAGGAAGAGTACTTGCTGTGGAATTGACAAGTTCCTTTGAAGATCTAAGGACTACGGCTTTTGAGAATTTTAGAATTGACCAAAACGATGTCGAGCTTGAGTTAACCTACTTACCTATGGAGTTAATCAATACAATAGACTGTTCTCCAGTTATCATTGAGAATGATCGGCAAGTCAAGAATTTTCTTACATATGTACGTGGAAAAGCTTCTTCAAGGTTGTGTGTGTCTATTTCACCTGTCAATGCAAACAACGACAACATTGAGCTTGATAAGGAGCAATCTAACGCGTCTGGCAGAGAGCGAGGCGAGCCTTCCTCATTTTCACCTGGAGATGGCATTGGTAGTTCTTATGAATCGAGCAAGGATGGTGAAGACGAATGTAACTCGAACGCCCCAGAAGATGATGAAGATGATGACTTAAGTGTAAAAGAAGAGGATAAGGGAAAAAGTGTTCGGTTCTCTTTGAAGGATGTTGTGAAGAGGGGTGAAACGTTTCAAAACAAATCTAAGTTCAAAGCAACATAGGAAATGTCAGCAATGAAGAATAAGTTCGATTACAAAGTTGTGAATTCAGATAGAAAACTTTGGTACATCCGATGCGTGGACAACAAGTGTAGGTGGAGTGTTCGTGCTGAGGGGTTATCAGGATCCACATATTTCATCATCAAAAAATATGTGGCGGATCATACATGTGCTGCGTCAAGTATGAATAATGGTGGTCGGACAGCTTCTGCAAAAACTATTGGGAGTCTAATAATGCATAGGTATGATGGTGTCAAAGAAGGTCCCAAAGCTAATGATATCATACAGATTATGAGAATGGAACATGGATGCGAGATATCTAAATCATTAGCGGGGGACGCTCGTGAGTATGCGATTAGTCTGGTTAGAGGCATTCCCGAGCAGAGTTTTGGAAAAATTCTGAAATACTTGCACATGCTGAAAGAAGCTAATCCAGGAACACACACCTTTTACGAAACCGATGTTGATGGTAAATTCAGATTTCTCTTTGTTTTGTTTGGGCAATCAGTACGAGGTTTTCATACATCCATGCGAAAAGTTCTTGTTGTTGATGGGACATTTTTGAAGAGCAAATACAAAGGAGTATTACTTGTTGCGACGACTTTAGATGGAAACTCCAACTTGTATCCAATTGCATTTGCGGTTGTGGACTCGGAAAATGATCGTTCATGGGATTGGTTTTTCAGACAACTAAAGGTTGTTGTTCCGGACGAGCGTGCTCTTGCCTTTGTGTCGGACATAAATAACTCACTTTGTAAGGGGCTTGAGAATGTGTATCCTCTTTCTCAACATGGAATTTGTATTCACCATTTGTTAAATAATGTGGTCACACATTACAGAGGAAAAGGAGTGGTTGGATTGATTGCAAAAGCTTCTAAAGCTTATAGAGTTGTTGATTTTCAGAAGCGATTCAAAGCTGTGTGCAATATTAGTCCAGCTATTGGAAAATATTTAAGAGATGCAGATGTTACAAAGTGGGCTTGCTATCAGTTTCAAGGATACAGGTACGACATCAGGACGACAAACTCGGCTGAGTCAATAAACTCTGCTTTGTGCTCACCAAGAGAGTATCCAGTCATTCCTTTTTGAGATAGCATCAGAGAAATGCTTACTTGTTGGTTCTTCGAACGACGCACACGAAGCAGGAAGCACACAAAACCATTAACTATTGCCGTCGACAAAAAGATAGATAGACGGATTAACAAGGGTAAAACGTTTCTTGTCCAGCCAGTTAACGAGCATCGTTTTTTGGTTCGCGGAGATATAATCGACTGCCTGGTTGATTTGGACAGAAGAACCTTCTCTTGTGGGAAATACGACCTACTGAAAATCCCATGTAGACACGCAATCAAGGCTGGTTTAACAGTTGGCCGAGCCCCATCCTCACTAACGGATTTCATGTTCACGACTTCCAATTGGAGAACAGCTTATGAAGAAACTATCAATCCAATAGGTATTCCTGAGGATAGTTGGGTGGTTCCAGATACTGTTCAGAATGCTAGTGTGCTAGCTCCTGAATCAAGAAGATGAGCAGGAAGGAGAAGAAAACGCAGGTATGAGACTGTTGAAGACAAGCTCCGTTCATCGCAAGGAGCTCAAGAAAAAAGAGGCGCAGATGCAGTCGATGTGGCGAAGAGAATCATAACAGGGCTACGTGTGACAGAGCTATTTAGACATGTCTTTGTTTTGAATTTTCTTGTTTTTCATTATGGTGTTGGTTACTTGATTTGCTTTGTTTTCTTGCTTCTGGATTTTCTTGTTCTTGGATATGGTTTACTTAATTTTATGCTATCATTCCTTCGTAAAACGAAGCTGATCAATAGGTTTCTCTGCAACTTTTACTCTTTAAAAAACATTACTTATATTGTGAACTGAAGCTGCTTATAAAGCCAACGACTGTAAACAAGAATCCAAGGAGTGTATATTAGTCAAAATAATGAAAAACAATACTGCAAACTTAAGAGATTCTGAGGAAAATCAAAATCAGACAACAAGCAATCGACCACTAGAACTTGCTCATACACTAAGAGAAGTCCATATTCCTACGATTGCTCCTACAACTACCATAGCCACAGTTGCTATCTTTAGCTTATGTTTCATCTCGTGTGCAACTCTAGCAATCTCCAAGTCTACCTTCTCTTTAAGCTTTTCGGACATCTGATGTTCAACTCTAACCATCTCGGATTTCACCTTTTCCATAACCCTTTCTTCAAACTTTGTAATCCCTTGAGCAACCCTCTCATGTTTCGCATCCACCATCTGAATCTCCTCAATCAAAGCTTTATCAATCCATTTAAATAGATGATTCTCAGTTTTTCTCTAGCGCAAAAGAAACAAAAATCGTTCAGTATTGTATTATGAACTGTAAATCTAAGTGATATAGTATGGTTTAATCTGCAACACGAAATCAAAACAGGGACTTACATCTCATGCGATTTCGCATCGGTAGAATCGTCGATACCTATTCTCCACCGTCGATGAACCAAACGTGGTTAGGCCCTCGCCAAACCAACATCTTGTAGGCATACCATGAGTGGAGATTCGAGGAAAACGAGCAGAAGATATTGACGAACTGGTCATTGAGATTTCGTTGCTAGATTCGCAGATAAAGAACCCTAATCTCCTTTTCTCTCTACTTTACTTTCTTAAGTTTCGACAAATGAAAAGAAACTCACGTGTTTGGGGTTGTGTGGACCCGGGTTTAGGGTCGGGTTTTAAACATTTTCGGGTGGGCCTAGTGGGTATAAACCGTAATTGGGTTATACTCTATAACACTTATATTAGCTGCTAAAATACTACACTCTAATACAAAAAAATCGACTTCTGAGAATTATATGAAGACAAAATTTGAAAATACTAATCTTTAAAAATATCTTAATAATCAATTAAAATCGTCATGTTAGATACTATATTGTACAGAAATTGTTAAACACATAATTCTTATTTACTCTTGTTAAATACTACACCCTATAACATGATTTAGGGTATAGGGTTTGAATCAAATTGAATTTAGGGGTTCAACATCGAATTTGGGGGTTTGAACCGAAATGAATGAAGGGGTTTCAACCCGTTCTTATTTAAAATGAAAATTATCATAACAACTAACAACAACAATTAACCATGAACTCAAATAAATTAGATAGGGTTGAAACCCTATACCCTAAATCAATTAATATATCAGTTTCGAAACATAAACAATAATCATGAACTGAAATAGTAGATCAGTTTCAAAACAATAATAGTAGTGCATGAACTGAAATGATAAACCACAAACTATCAAAGACAACAATCATGAACTCAAAAGAGTTCAACCGTTTTCTCCGGAGCACGCTTTGGAGGCTTAAATATGGACATTCGATACTGCAAGGCCTCATCATTTGCTGCTTCCCAAAGATCAAACGCTATCTTGTGTCGGGCTTCTTGGATGTTCTCATTATTCACCAAAGAGAAATCTAAACCAAGTAGATGGGACTCTATGAACTTCAACGAATAAGCACCACAATCATTGCCACTCGTGTTTAGGGCGCGCATCGGGACATATGAAACAACATACTGTTTGACGTTGAAATCTTTCTTCTTATCTGATGACTGGACAGCCTTGACGATTCGTGGAATGAGGACGACGAATGCTTCCACGGCCTTGTTGTTCTTCTTACCCCCACAATCAAAGACCTCAACAGTCCGGTTCACATGATTGACGCACATAGAGATCCAATGGATTTGGTTGACACAAATAGGGATGTAGAGACGATCGACATCAACACTCCAAACCGAACATGTGCTTCCATGATATGGAAGCTCACCTCTTCCATACTCGAGAAGGTTGTTGTCGACTTTGTACGCTCTCCTGTTCCCATCAAACTTGACGAAGGCGGTGATGATCTGATTACTGAACATACAGTTCATAAATGCTACTTGGTTTGGCTTCCACCGACGCAATGAGGTTTTTCCCGAAACAAATACATCATGGCGTCCATGTCCTGAAATAGACAATGCATTTTTTTAAGAAATGAGAATCAATAACATAATTCAATCTGCAAATGAAGTCTAAGCTAAACTCACATTGTTCTTCAACCATTCATTAGGCCCCATTATACGTGAAACCAACTCTGCATCAAATTTAGATGGCCCAATCTGGAGTACTCTGTAAATAGAAAGCAGTAGTAAGATGATGTTTGTGAGGAAAATTGAGAAAAATAGTAAAACAATACAAATATTACTTACTTGCGCTTGAGGATCCATTCAGTTAGTTTGGAAAATTTGTCTTCTAGAACAAAAACCAATTCGTAGTCGCTGTCTTTGCAACGGACTTCTGGATCATCTATATCATTCAAGAATGGTCGGATGAAGATCTCTTGAGATGGATCAAACCCCTTAACATGCTACTCTTGTGTAAGGTTGCCCATTGTCTTTTGTAAGTGCTCTTGGGTCCCTAAATTGAAATCTAAAGTGTCAAATAAGCTGCCAAACACATCAGACAACTCTGGATCCTGGTTATAAACAGAAAAACATGACATTAATACTTTTAAAACATATATATGACAACATCAAATACATGAAATTTCAGTACATCATCCTTACTTCAAAATATTACAAACCGCAAACAAACCATCATCCTTACATCAATATTACAAACATCTAACAAAACATCATCCATACAATAATATTACAAACCGCAAGAACAGTAACCGAATACAAACCGCAAGAAAAGAATTCAAATACATGAGAAAAGATCTGTTTCTTGTTTACCTTTGTCTGAGACCTTGTCTTAGCAGCAGTTGCAGGACCACCAGTGTGAGAAGGAACCGAAGCTTTGTTGCGAGAAGCTCGAGCGCGGGAAGTAGTAGCAGGAGCACTAGCGTGAGTAGATGCCGGAGTAGGAGTAGGAGAAATAGTAGAATCCGATCCATGAGCTTGAGTAGATGTCGTAGCAGCAGCATGAGTCTGAGTATAAGCCAGAGCAGCACCATGAGTCTGAGTATAAGCCGGAGCAGCACCATGAGTCTGAGTATAAGCCGGAACACCAACTGGAGTCTGAGATGAAAGGATCGTCTGCTCTAATTTGGTAAACCGGTCTTCAATTAAGTCGCGGACCTCAAGCCCTAAGGCAGTAAAAGAAGACTTAAACATACCCTGGATATAGGACTTCATACCCTCTTCAAGATCTCTGTATTTGTCGGTTGATCTTTGGCAAAGTAACCTCTTCTTCCTTGACTCGGCTCCAATATCCTGATACTGGTTCTTTCTCTTCGTTGCAGGAGACACATGGGCGGTTTCTATTTCTTCTTCCATTCCACAGTCACTTCTTTCTCCAGCATCTTCTTCCTTTGAACCATCATCCTCAGAACTGTCCGCATATGGTTGTTCAGTTTCCTGATAACCCAAACATGCTTACTCCAGTCATACTTCTTTCTGTACATGTCAATGATCAGATCGACCCTTTCGTCATTCATCTCATCGTCTCGCTCAAACCCAACATCAACAATGATGTTGCCATTTCCAGTTGAAGAGATGTATGGAAACACAACTCCCTACAAAAAAAAAACAAAGTTCAAAAATTAAACACAAAGATTAAGAATCATGAAATTCAATCACATTGATTAAAGAAATCAAAACTTACAGTGGATGCAAAATCTGACTCAATACTAATAATATCCTCATAGGAAACCTTAGCATATCCTTTCCAATTTCTGCATCTCATGCTAGTGATCCCTTCTTTGAGCTTCTTACCCAAAAGAGACCCGATGTCTGGAATAGCCTCCATCAACCAAATCTGAAGTGCATAAGAGAATCCATCTATGACATAACTGTTCTGCGTCTTCACTTTATCCCTAGCTTCAGTAATGGAAGTCACAAGCGCATCAAAAGAGTGAAGACCCCACGGATATTTTCTCATCTTATCGAAATCCATCACCAGCTTGATGTACTTGTGTGGGATGCACACTTTCTCATCCTTCACCATAACCAGACCAGCAATCACACACAAATACACCATCCTCAGCCTATCAACATGAGACCATCTATTACAAGATTTCAGATGCACCTTCCTGATTTGTTGTAGGCTAATTTTTCCTTTTCTCCGCAGCAACTTACTCCAAAACCCTTTATCACCTCTCCAGTTATCAATATCCAAGTCAGGCTCGTCGTCTTTATATTTCAGACCAGTGATCGCATGGAATTCTTGCATTGAAAATCTGAGAGCCCTCCTAGCAAAATGGAACCACAACTCATGGCGCTTTGCAGTCAGAAGCTGCTTACAAACGAAGCTGTGGATCACTCTCCCTGAATACTGAAACTTGTGCACATAAATATCCGTAACCTGAGAAAATAGTGGATCAGCCAACACTTCCTTGTACTCTGCTTCAACATACTTCTCCACCTTCTTAAGTATGGAAGTTCGACAAGTGTTGTTGACCTTCTCAACTTGTGTTTCCGTTCTCTCTTTGAATAGGGTTTTTGGCAACTGATCCATCGCCATACCTGTGAACAATGAAACAAATACAATCACCACAGTCAGTACTCATAAAACAAAGTCATCATAATACAAGTTCATAATACTTAAGCGTTGACAAACAAGAAAAAGTATGAAACTTTACTTAGCGTTCAAAAACATCAAAAGAATTAAACTTTGATAATCATTAACACTAACTATCTCAACTAAAATCGATACATATCAAGCGCAAATTATGATAACGAAACACATATTTTAAAAAGAAAGACATGAAAATGAAGTCACCAGTTCTTATACAAACCTGAAAAGGTCGAGGTGTCTGAGAACAATGCACAAGGAAAGAAAAACAATCACAACAGTCATGGCTCATTCCATTTTTCATCATAAAACAATCGTCCAAAGACATACATACTAGTGAAAACAAATCAAACAAAATCACCTAAGACATACAAAAATGCAAACCACATACTTTACATGCTTTATAGATGTCAATACCCAATCAAATACGAATCCATTCTCCCTCAATGTCACGAGAAACAACAACAGGTACAAGAGATCAGTTGCCACAAATCAACAATAAAAAAAGTATGCAACTTTGATAAGATAGAAGCCTAAATCATTCACAGAAACTAAATTCGAAACCTATGACAGTCAAACTATGATTAAAAAAAGACTCAAGTAAAAGATACAAAGACATGAAAAAAAATTCACAAAAAAACCTGAAAAGTCTCGATTGGTTTGCTTGAAATAGAGCTGAGAGAGTATATTCCAGATCGGAGAGGCACGAGCTTCGGTTATCGGTGAGGTTCGAGCTTCAGTGGTGTTCGGCGAGTTACTTGAGAACGAGATGCGAAGTGAGACGTGGTTTTTGAGACTGCGATTAAGAAGAAGAAGAACACCACTGGAGTCCTAGCGGGCAGAAGGAACACCAGCGACGGCGAGCTCTGACACGCCGATGACTTCAAACCGTCTTTTGTTCTCTATCGCCAAAGGAGAAGACGAAATTAGGGTTCTAAGTCACGATTTGGGATTATCCCCTTTTGTTTATTTACCTTCTGTTTTTTTTAACTTTTAATTTTTTTTTAACAATTAATTTTACAAAAGAAAACGTTAAGCTGTGATTAGGGACTTAATTGGGTTTACATAAAAATTATGCTAAGTGGACAACTTCTAGTTCATATTATGGCATAGGGACAATATACTAGTTTTTTGTTGCATATTTCCAATTTTCACTTTTACGTTACATTATTCTGAATAATAACCGAATAAACTGATGCATATGTTTATCACACTATTTCACCAAATTGTTAATCCTAATTATGTTACCAAACTTATTAGTTGTATTATAAACGTCGTCCAACAAACTTAACAACATTAATTAAGGTATACAACAACAATTTATGAGTTATATTAAGCTTGTCTTTGGTATACATATACAAAATGTCCCCATATATATTGATATTTTAGAGTTAATAATGTAAATGATTTGATATGATACATATATTAAAGCTAAATGTATTAAACAATTAATTAGTAAGTTTATTTTGCTGTTATCATTGTGATAAGGTAAAGAGCTATGGACATAAAAAAAAACATTTAAGTGGGGACGTCTTGTATAACTTCTAATTTGATGAGAATTATTTTTCTTGAATAAAAATTTTGGTCATTAAGAAATTCCTAGCCAGAACAACATAAATTATGTATATCACAATAATAAAGATCTAAAGTCACATAATTTTTTTTTTTGAAAATTATTCTTTAACTTTAAAATGTAAACTATGAATTTGTTAGGTACGATTTTGCTTATGTTATATTCATCATAAAAGTGATATGTTAATAATTCATTAAATTTATGAATTTAAATAATAATTACAACAAATAATTAAACCTGCAACTTTAAGGAGTCTATTATATATATTAAAGTGATAGTATTATACCTAAATAAATATTAAATGTTTACCCTCTAACGATAACTTTGATTTTAGTCAAAAAAAAAACGATGGGTGAATTAAGCAGTTTTTATTTTTAAAATCATTATTTTAGTTACATTTCTATGAATATTCTAAAATATCACATTTTTAATTCCACGTATACAAAAATTATTTTGTAATACATTTTTATCCTGTTAATTATGAAAAAATAAAGTTATGTTTTAGATTTTCCTAGTAAATAAAGTTAAAGTAAGCTTGAATGAATTTGTGGTAAGGCACTTCCGGTCCGAGTGTCTCTTCGTCCGGCTTCTTTGGTCCGAATGGGTCTTTCTCTACGTCTAAGGACCTTACGACCATAAGACTTGACAAGGAATGAGCCTTGTCCATATTAGACTGCAATTTGAGTATGTAGACAAAGGAATCCTTGTGCATCAAAAGACATATACAGAAAAGATACTCAAGCAGTTTAATATGGACAAGGCTCATTCTTTGTCAAGTCCTATGGTCGTAAGGTCCTTAGACCTAGAAAAGGACCCATTCGGACCAAAGAAGCCGGACGAGGAGACACTCGGACCGGAAGTGCCTTACCTAAGTGCCATTGAAGCCTTAATGTACTTGGCTAGTCATACTAGACCGGACATTAGTTTTGCCGTGAGTTTACTGTCTAGATTCAGTTCATGTCCGACACTTAGGCGCTGGAACGGAATAAAACATTTGTTCAGATATCTGCAAGGAACAAAGGACCTCGGATTATTCTATATGAACCGACCAGGAGATAGCTTGGCCGGATATGCAGATGCTGGGTACTTATCTGACCCACACAATGCTAGATCTCAGACAGAATATGTGTTTATACAGTGGGGCTGCAGTATGTTGGCGGTCCACAAAACAATCCTTAGTGGCCACATCCTCTAATCATGCTGAGAACATAGTCATGTTTGAAGCAAGCCGAGAGCTTGTGTGGTTGAGGAACATGACCGGCCATATCCTAAAAGAGAGTGGCCTGGCCGTGGGAAAGGAAAAGGAAGAGCCAATGATCATCTATGAGGACAATGCAGCTTGTATAGCTCAGCTCAAAGATGGATACATTAAGGGAGATAGAACAAAACACATCTTGCCCAAATTCTTCTTCACCCACGACCTGCAGAAGACTAAAGATGTTCAAGTGGTTCAAGTTCAGTCCAGTGACAATTCAGCCGATCTTTTCACCAAGTCTCTGCCAACCTCAACGTTCAAGAAGCTGGTTCATCAGATAGGAATGCGCCAGCTGAAGGATTTTCAGTGATGCCTTCATCAGGGGGAGTGTCATGTGTTGTACTCTTTTTCCTGTCTACGGTTTCCATTTTTCCCACCTTGAGTTTTTGGTTTTCCTAGAGAGGTTTTAATGAGGCAACGTCGTGCATGATACAAACCCATATGGTTATAGCATCCAAGGGGGAGTGTTATAAATCATGGAGTAGATTACTATTAACCAAGACCAGAAGAATGAGGCCCATCAGCCACGACCAGGCCCAGCCGCGGCCGCGACCAAAAGGAGAGAGAGTCGGTCGGTTTTGGACCGACTTAGGATTATGACGTTTTCTTTTTCTTGTTATCTTTAGTTTTCATATTTTCTTTTGGATTAGGTTTTGTACTCTTTGCATTTATCTCTTCCTTCTAACCCCTATATAAAGGGAACTTATTATTGAGAGTATATTTAGAAAAGAAAATCATAAATGTAAGATTACATAAATGATTTAATTTCCTTTTAATAAATAATTTAAAAGAGAAAAAAAATATATATATAGAGAATTCTGGCCCCTTGAGAGTAGTCTCTTCTTGCTGTGCCGACAGTCAATACTTCTAAATATATTTAAATTGGCACAAGACAAAATAGATATTTCTTAGGCACCCCTAAACAGAAAAAACGAAAACCAGTGGTCAACAAAAAAACAAAATCATTGGTCCATTTATTGTTGGAGAATAGGGCTGTGTAATAAAGACTGATCGCAACGTCACAGTTTTTGGCATAACGAAATTGACTTTCTTTTATTGTTCTTACAAGACCGAGAACTGAACTGATGAGGTTTCCTCGAGACGACCATTTTAATTGGAAATAACTTAGCTCAGATTTAGAAGAACTTTTTTTTTTTTTTTGAACTGATTTTCGATTTAGAAGAACTTATCAGTATAATTAACATTTACAAAGCATTAAACCGGATCTAGAATTTTGAGATTATAAGTATTCATTAAGAACTTTAATAAAAACTTTTCACAATATAACTAAAAACCTTTTTTCATGTATATAATTAGAGACTAAAGCTAATATTTTATTGGAATGTGCCTAAATCTGGCTCTATTGTTTAGTAAACATCTTCAACTAAACCACTATGGCTCAATTGATTAGTGTTTACTATGGCTAAATTGATCCCAGGGTGTTTCAGAGATGAGCACACAATCGGCACTACGGACAACAGGAAATAATCAAATATATAGTGGTTTAGTTGATGATGTATCTAAAAGATAACAGGTACGAATATCTGCTAACTTATCTTTCAAAAATTAAATTTTAATGAAATTGAATTTAGAAAATTTTGAAATTAATACATGTTTAAACATACATATACAAGTACAACAACATGAAAGCTCGCAATTCTCATACTTTTCTAGCAAAATAAAAATCGAATTTGTCCAAATATAATTATAAGAACGTAATGACGTTTTGTAAATAGTTTTTGATTTCTTGTTCAGCATATGATACCACTTGATAGGTCGGAGACTTTTATCCGAGATCCGGATTCGATCCGGATCCGATACGAAAATCCGGATATTCGGAGGGGTCGAATTCGGATCCGGATAGTAAAATGTTAGATCCGTCAAAGCCGGATCTAGATCCGGATATCTTGATTTTTTAGTCCGGATATCCGGATCCGTAATTTTTATTAATAATTATTTCATAAATAGTAATATCTATATATAAAAACTAACTTTATTTAATATATTTTTATTTTTATAATAGTATATGTAAATTTTATGTAAATTTTGTAATACTATACATAGAAATAATTAAAAATATTATATATTTTTTTTTAAAAAAATATTTTTAATATTTTTATATATATTAATATTATTTTTTATTTATTTTAAAGATCCAAATCCGGATCCGGATATCTGCCGGATATTACAATTTTTAGAAGGATATCCGACATCCGGATATCCGAGAACCCAGCCCGGATCCAGATAAAGATAATAAAACTATGGATCCGCCGGATAATTATCCGGATCCGGATACCTTAAAATTATCCGGATATCTGATATATTCCAGGCCTACCACTTGATGCTTATAATTGTATACAAAAATTGTTTACATGGTTTGTTGTCGTCTTATGAGGTTTTAATATGCGTCATATGACAAGTCTCTTTATTGTTTGTTGTCCACACAAAACTCTTACAAAAATAAAGTAAAATAAACAGAATTAAATTACACAAAAACTGTCGTAAAATTTAGGGTTCTTAGTAATTAAACCCCTCAACTAAAGATTAATCGTAAAAAAACCTCAACTAAAAATCCTGTGAAATAAACCTCCAACTTTAATTCTGTTAACATATGTTATCCTCCGTCTAAAAAACCATGACGGAAGGTGACATACGTTAACGGTTTATAAGTTGAGGATTTATAAATTAATTTTAAAGACTTATGTTATTATAAAACAATGTATAAATGATAATAAAGTTTTTAAACCATTTAATGAATTTTAGTGATAAAATCCCTCAACTATTTTTGAATCGTAAAAAAATCTCTCAACTAAGTTTTCAATATTATAAACCTTCAACATATAAACCGTTAACGGATGTCACCCTCCGTCACGGTTTTTTAGACGGAGAGTAACATATGTTAACGAAATTAAAGTTGAGAGTTTATTTCACAGGATTTTTAGTCGAGAGTTTTTTTTGACGATTCATCTTTACTTTAGGGGTTTAATTACTAAAAACCCTAAAATTTAATAATTTTATATCTCATGGATTAATGGATTGTACTTGTTTGTTACAAAGCCTTTTTCTATTGTACATTTTTATAAGTGCATTTTATATAAGTATGTACTCAGTAAATAATAGCAGAGAAACATGTGTAGTTCAGAAAATTAGAGCGGACGTCCTTAACATTTTTACCTGAGATTCATTTCTCAAAAGTTTCTGAAAATATTATATATTTTAATTATGACTATTAGAAATAAAAAAAAGTCAGTTCCATTTAATACAAAATTAAAAACAGTTTTTATCCAAAATTAAGAAAATACACCTACATAATATTATAGAGTGTAATTCTATTTTAAAACATATAATAACCAAATGTCATGTTGTCCTATTTACTAATGTAATACAATCAATCAGTTTATTGTATGCTATTGTAGCACATGTGATATGGGTATATAATATATAAAGATATTTAAAAGATAATATAGTTAAAATAATTAACAAAATATTTAAAATGAAACCCCAAAATTATAAATTATAAACCCTAATCACCCTAAGAATAAACTATAAGATTCAGTTGTAAACCCTAACCCTCAAATTGAACCGTTTCATTTTATATTATATAGTTAGGAAATTTATATCTAGAACTCGGGTGAGACATGATCATGTGGATACCATGTTTATTGGGTCAAATTTAGTTTTAAATGTTCATATATGAGCCAGTTTCTCTAATTTGTGTAATAAGATCTCATTTTAACTGATATCATACGGCAGATGCGATTATTTTTTTGGTAGCAGAGGCGATTAAATCAGGACATAATATTCTAATGCCCACAAAAAAATAAGAAATAAGAGTAGGTCAAGTGGGTCGATATGTAGCTTGGTTGCAACATGAAACGTCATACAAGATATAATAATTTGCTTTCCCAATGCTGCTATTGTTTCTAATAATCGTGATGATTGTTCAATACCGTAAAATTAGTTGGCATATCAATGATTAGGATCGATATTCTTTAAGACCCTTTTTAACATGTTATATCTATTTTTACTATCTTTTCTGTAACATTCTATTTTTTACTTTAAAAATAATTTTCCATCATATACTTTCAATAGTTGATTCTATTTTTTTTTTCATTTCTTAAAAGGAATAATTATAATATATTTTACTTCAATTATTTTGTCAGATTTTTATACGGCTTCAAAAACTGATGGATTACCACTGACTTTTACAAGGCAGAGATTGATGGGTAAAGATTTCGTTTTTTTGGTAAACATGTTAAAAGGTAGAGATTCCGTTATGGCGTTACAGTTATTTTTTTGAACGTTATATGCGAAAGAATATAAATCCGACGAGGTGTTTTACACTTATACTAGATACTTTTTCTCTTTTACTAGATAGTGTTTCAGACGATAATATACCACATGTGAAAGAGAAGAAATGAGCGTCAACATAGGGAATCTTGTCATCTGACGACCTATATTGTTAAACTAGTCGATAAAATAATACAAAGATGGTATTTTCTGTGGTCTCGCTAAGAGGCTAGGAACTCTTCAATTTAAATGGTTCCAAGCAAAAGCGGCTGGTAAGGAACAAGGGTGAGGTTCTCTAAATTTTCGATTTCCATATTTTATTATTTGTTCTTATATTGATCAATAAATTTAACTTTAAAATAACAAAAAATGATTTTCATTTTTTCTTGAGTTTTATGCCAAATTTATTTTGTAACTCTTTTTTATTCGAATCTTAGCGATAAATGGCTGAAGTATTTGTCATCTCTTTCTTCGGTGACTTCTTTCATTTATTTCCTTCATTTTCGATGATGTTCGAATATATAGAAAATTTGGATCATCTCAAAATAATAATCATTAACGTATAGGACACTTGTCAACGACGATGTTGAATTGATGCATGTGATTTTTGATGATTTACATGTGCTATAAGTAAATCATATGGCTATTGATTTCCACTTCACAAAAAGTGGGAAATAGAAAGAATATAGGGGGAAAATATGTTAATGCTGTAAACTCCTAATGCTTTGAAGAGTATGGAAGCGGATTTGCTTGGAAAAAAAAAGAGTATCGAAAGCGACCAAGAGCAATAGAGCATGCGAGCGAGACAAAAGTAAAATGTTTTTGTCCATTAAAAGTAAATGATGTTTCACCACAACGTCCAGGTGCATACCCCTCTCGAACATATACATTCATGCAGTGAATGTCCAAGTGACAACATAATTCATCCACATTCAGTTAGAATTTTACTAATGTAATAATCATCATCATGATATTTAAACACAAATAGTTTTGTAGAACAATTAATTGTGTTTGAACGTTTCCTACGACATTAATATTTTTTGCCAAAAGTCTTTTTTTTGGTACGCATGTTAAATATTTTGCCAAAAGTCATTTTTGTACGCATGTTAAATTTTTATTTATTTTTTTTCTGTCAAAAGTTTCTTAGGAAATTTTGATTAAAGATATATGAGGTGGAGAAAGATCACAGACTAATATCAATATCTCTGTATCTTACTCCATAAGCGAGCAATGAACAAAAAAAAAATTGATTATTCTATTTATAGAATAAACTCCATTATAAAATGATATATGAAGTTGGGTCGAAACATTTTTTACTCCATACTCCATTTCACTCCATTTTAAAGTAAAAATAAAGTGAGATTAGAAATTCCCTAAAAAAATACTTCAGTTTTAATAAAATAAACTAGAGTTTGATCCGCGCTATCGTGCATGTATTTATTTTTACTTATAATTTTTTTATACTAAATGCATAATACCTATTTATAAATTTAAATGTATTATATAGTTTTCAGTATAAGAGTTTAAAACATAACAAATTTACACAAAAATATTAAATAACTATATTTTATGTTTTAACCTTTTATTGTATCGCCGACAATGGGTATAATATAAAAAATCAATGCATGATAAATCAGTTAAATTCTTTAACGAACAAATGGATGGGTGTATTGTATTGATGATGTTGTTTATTAATTCTGTAATGGTAAAGCTTGATCCTTGTATCCACTGTTATTTTGAAGTTGATGTTTGGTTTAGTAAAAAAAATATCTTTGCATAATATTAGTAATCTTATAAATCATGGTTTTATTTGTTAAGATTTTGTTTATTAATGGAAAAATATCTTAGCATAATCTTAGTAATTCCATTAAGTGATATTGTTTGGCGAGTCCAAAAACATACATATCATTTTTACATATATTTTCTTATAAGTTTTAAACACTTTCCCATGAATACAAATTTAATGATTGTTCATTGATGGAGGCTTGTTTGCTAACACGATTTTTATGGTAATTAATATTTATAATGTATATTCTATGTTTATTTATTAAGGTTAATTAATGTTAAGAGTGAAAAGAAGAATGATATGAGAATTTAACTGAACTTGCTGTACATTAATTTAGAAAATTAATTATTAAATTAGGAAAATACATTAGATACTTAAAGTTAAGTTTATTAGGAGGGTGTATTCAACTAAGAGTTTCAAGTGATTTGCATTAAAATGACAAATCCACTGTTATTCAAACATGGATTTTAAAAAACACTTTAAAATCCAGTGTTATTGAACTTGTCGTTTCATAAAACACTCTGAAATCCACTGTTATTGAACAAAATTTAAGTTGAAGATTTTAGAGTACTTTAATATTTCTAGAGTGTTTGAGGGGAGTTCATTAGTTATAAAAATAAAAATCTAAATCTCACTGTTTTAGATGAGATTCTAAAGTGTTTTAACAAAAATCACACCAAATTCTCTAATTCTCCTGCAATCATCTACAAACTCATTAAAAATCAAATTACTTCAGTGGCATGGATTTATAAATAAATGGTAGCTTTTAAGGTGAATTCTTATTTGTACTTCTTTTTTAATAAAATAGACGTAAACCAGTGTCTATTTCAAAAAAAATCTGGATATTTTAATTTAAATTATAAATCAACTACATGTATTCTAGATCTCTTTATGGATATGTAAAAGGATATAATAGGTCTCAAATGTTTAAATTTATGCCCACGCATAATAATAAATATCATTAGCTACTAGTCAGATAATCAACCTTTTCTGAATTTGGAGGTGTTAAGGGGTTTATGTTTTCTCAATATGTAGGGGCTGAAAACATGTAAACACACGTGATCTGGTTTTGTTAGGATATCATCCAGGTATATTACCTAATGAGAATCTTTTCGATTTTATTATCGTCTGATTTATTTTTCTAACTAAGAGCTTTAGCTTTAATACAAATTAATATGTGACCTTTAAAATATCAAAGGAAAAAAAATATGACCTTTGATATTTCTGCATGAGATGGTTATGACATAATTGAATAATACTTGAATTTATGCCAAGTTACAAAAAAAAAATAATAATACTTGAATTCACAGATTTGATTAGTATCTACGTAGGTGACGCGCGCGACACTGACTTTGCCGTCAATCATACGGCAGAAGTTTATCTAATTCATGAATACAAACATATTCATTTCCCCAAAAACAATTATTACCCTTTAGTATATAGTGATGCATTTCAGCATCTAAACCATGTTCATTAATAGCGAATGCAACTTTTTGTTAAAAGCGAATGCGACTTATATTAATTAGTGAATAGCTAGAAAGTCTACTTATTTGATTGAATATATGTAAAAATTAGGGAAGTAACATGTGCATAGAGTATGGGAATCTCTGCAAGTCACAAAGAATTTAGTTAGCAGCATGTAAAATTTAAGGTGATGCATAATGTAGTCCATGTGGAAAGGAGAAGAATCCATAAATTATGTCATAATTGAATGTCACCCAACGGTTCAAACGTGGATATTTTTGAAAATAATGAATTCAGCTATTTTCGTAATTAACATAGTATATTTTTAAAAAGAAAAAATGATAAGATTTATAAGAATAAAGATAAACCAACATAAAAGATTATGCGTATAACATAAAAAGAGAGAAGTTTGTGAACAAAATATAACTTCACGACTCAAGTTTTGGAAATAAATTTTGCTAATCAAGTTAGCCAACAAATGAGCGATGTGAGATGGTATTATGTGCATAGAGTATAAAAATAATATGATACTTTTACAATCTAATAATGGTTATGCGGTACCGAATGTAAAATGAAAATATTATGAGGGTAAAAAATACCCAGCAAAATCTCTCATATGTATATGGAGAATGTAAAATTTTGATTGGATTATGGAATACATGAAAAATTTATAATATTTGAAAATAGTTTTCATAGCCAGATTATTCTTAATCAGTGAAGATGATTTTTTCACCGACAAAATTGCCTCCTTTCATTTTTCACATGGAGGAATTTCATGTTAGTTAAAACATGATGTTTTTTTTTGTTAAAACGTCCCAGCAAGAACTTGGGTAGTCATGGCCACCAAAGTTTGAGCAACAAGATTTTTTTCTTTAATTAATGATAAAATTATATTTTTTTTTATCTTCTTGTGCTTCCATTTTCTAATTCTAATTTGCAGCTTCTAGTGTTTCAGACTAAATTCATCGTTTTGAAGCATGTTTTTTTGCTATTTACACATAAACTTCAAGATTTAATATTTTATCAGCAGTTATAAATTTGAAAAGCAAAAAAATTCTCTATTGTTCATGTTCTTACACAAAGATTTCGGTTTGATAAGTTATCTGATCGGTTTCAGGTAAAAGCCAAACTAATATATGCGGTTCTTGACATTAAGAAATAATAGGTACTAAATAGTCTATAACCGAAATCGATTCGAGCTGGTCCATGTTGGATCAGTTTGGGTTTGGATAATAAATTTCAATTTTAAATTACAGCCTTAACTTCAATTATGTATGTGATTCAATGTCACCATTAAAGTTAGGATAACTATGATAAAGCTTAGATTTAATTTTGATTCGTGCTCTAAACTGTTAGTAGTACTTAATTTCTAGTGGAATCTAGAAATAATAAAAGATGATCAATTTGCTAAAGACAAGAAATCATTTAACCCCCCCCCCCCCCCCCTCCCCCACCACCCCCTCCCCCCTCTCCAAAAAAAAAAATAACAGTAAGAAAGATTTGTTATTTTGATGTTATACCTTAGATCTATATAGCGTGGTACTATATCTAAATTTGCTCTATTTTTAATAATAGATATTTTATATTTTTATATACATTATTATTTAAAAATACGATTTCAATCTTGCTTTAATTATTTTTTTCTTACATTTTTGATAAATAAATAAAATGATGACAAATTAAAACGAATAATAACTATATATAGAAAATTATTGAAAGTTCAAAAACTATGTATACAGAACTGGAAAATAATATATATTTATATATATATATATATATATATATATATATATATATATTGTAAAGCATCTATTGTAAATAATGTTATCAAATTAGTATTTTCGGTTTTTTCTAAATAACATAAACCATATCAACCTACCTTTGCTATACATATTTATGGTAATTAACGAATTATTTTTTTTTACAAATAAATAATGAATCAATTCTGTAAAAGTGAAAATAGATTTATGCTAATATTATAATCTTAAATACATTATTCTTAGTTTCTCATATTTAAGTAAAACATAAATCAAGCAGTTAAAGTTGTAATGCTGTTATATGACTATTGAGAATATTACTACAAAATAAACAAATAATTATGTTGAAAATAAGTAGTAGTACTGCCACTATGTAAAACTAATATTTTTTAAGCTGATATTAATATTACTTTTTGATAATATTATTGGGTGACTCAAGACCCAACGACTAATTCTTTGGAGACATGTCCATCAACGCTATATAAATTTGGTTGTTTGCAGTGGAAAATAGAGATCCATGTCGCTTAGTCACCATGGGTGGATGCAGAGAAATTTTTATGCCGGGGGGGGGGGGGGGAGCATAAGTAAATATGAATTAGCGGTATATTTTCTACAAATAAAAGGGCATACTGATTTATTCGATGTCTTACATGAATTTTTGAAAAATTATTGGGGCAGATGCCCTTCCCCCCTCGCACACAATGTGGCTCCATTACTGCTGATCACACATGTTTAGTGAAATAGTTCAATGAATTAGCGGTATATTTGCTACAAATAAAAGGGCATACTGATTAATTCGATGTCTTACATGATTTTTTAAAAAATTATTGAGGCAGATGCCTTCCCCCCTCTCACACAATGTGGCTCCATTACTGCTGATCACACATGTTTAGTGTTGCAGAGTTGTTTTGAACCCGGATTGATTAGTTTACTGGAACTTTTCAAGAACTTGACCACCTATGGGTGGTTAATATACTAACATCTTGCGATCCTGTTTTTGGTCATTTACCTCCAGTGGCAACTCAAGTTCGTTATTCTACTAATCTTGCCAAAATAACTGGTTATAGATGTAAGTATGTAACTAAAACATTAAGTAATTCTCCTTAGTGTTTGTTTCAGATACATGTATTTAGTAGAGTATCTATAAATGTTTTTAAAGCATCTATATATAAATGTTTCTGAACATGAAACATTACCAATTTACCATATAAACCTTTTATAAAAAAAGAAAAAATTACCATATATTTTATCATCGAAGTACACATTTTATATTAAGAACTGAGATATAAATATTTTTAATAGATAAATTATAAAGAATTAACTCACTGGAAATCACCTAGTTCACCCACAGTCTAAAGGTTACAAAAATACAAATTACCAACTGTTTTTTACATCATATTAACTGTTTAAAATGTTAGATGTAATTCTATGTAATGTACATAATAGACTTATTGAATATAAATGGTACAATGTTATT
Source organism: Brassica napus (assembly GCF_020379485.1). NCBI lineage: Eukaryota > Viridiplantae > Streptophyta > Magnoliopsida > Brassicales > Brassicaceae > Brassica > Brassica napus. The sequence continues at coordinate 55,113,938 of NC_063447.1, forward strand.
TTCTATGTTTTCATGATATTAGTCATCCAATGAACTTATTTAAATTAACCATCTCACTGGAACATGCATGTATCTATATGTTCCAAAATAAAATAGACAAATAATTCCCACTTCAAATAAAAGAAAATATAACAGATTATTAATAGACTAAATAATGACGATGAACTTAACTATACATGCTTTTCTAATATTTCCGACAAATTTCAACTTGAGAGAAATCAATACCCACGAGGCCTAATTCGAACAGCTTTTATTTAATCTTCACTTGACCTTATTTGAATTATTCAAAACTCAATTATTATATAATTACACATAACCATCTAGATGATAATTTCTTCTCATTGTTGCCAGCCAGTGATACCGTTAATATATGTTAGGCCAGTTTTATTCAACTGGGCGGTTTGAATATATGACCTATACATAGTTTCTTTTCTTATATAGTGCTACTAAAATGAAGGACTATAATCTGGAGTGTATAATAAGCACGTTTACAAATTATATAAGTTATCCAAGTATGGTAAATCTCACACGGTTATGAGAATTGTTTTTAGTGCTACCAATTTCACATTTGAAACTGTCTTATATATAGTGATAGAGGAAAAATAGTTTATTAATTTGCCTAAAGTATCATCAAAAGTTAGTTTATAAATCAGGTTTTAGAATTTTCACACTTTTTAATAAAACATATTAAAAATTAGCTATAAATACATAGTTTTTTTGTAATTTTATATTTCCTATATTTTTAAATTAATAAAATTTTCAGAAATGCAATTAATGTTTTGAACTTCACAATTTCTCATTATTAATTGACAAAAAAATACATTGGAAAATATAAAATATGTATCTTTTTGAAACAAAAGTTTTCCGTAGAATATTGATCTTTTAGGAACGGAAGAAATATTTTTAACAGATATGCAATCTGTTATTCTGTTTCATGGTTGTACATTGCAGATTAACCGTATTATTTGTATTTTACAGGAAAAAGAAATTCTAAGAAAATACGGGAATGGTATATAATAATTTTTTACCATCCAACTTAATATGATAATTCACTTTTCTCTCACTATTTTTTTTTACTGAATGGCAAATAAATAAAAATATATTAAACTCAAAACAAAATACTACTATTACGTAAATAGGTTTCAGAAAGATCGAGAACATTCTCTTCTTCTTTTTTTGTCACAAAGAATGCAATATTCTCTTCTTATTCAAGCATTTTATTCGTTGAAACTTGAAAGCAGGAGAAATTGAGCAAGTGCATGCATCTTCATTTACCGCACGTGTCTATTAACTTTGTCACGACTTATTCATCAGTCACATGAGCAAAAAAATCTGGAATCTTTTTCTATTGCATTCTTTGTACTAATATAAAAGTGAAAAGCATATTAAAGTTGAAACAGATCTGATGAACATACTATAAACTAATTAGATATATGCAAAAGAGAGGCGGCGTGAAGAGTTTCTAAGCAACTGTATCCGAATCATTAGTTTGTTATTCTTCCGTATCAGTCAAATCATATATTCATCGTTACACGCTGGTGGCCGCAATTCTTTTGCTTAAAGGCCGCAAATTATAAATTTTTTTTTTTGCAATTTTTAATTGTATATCAGTTTAAAAGTGGATAAAACATTCAAAAGCGAAATCGTGATAAATTTAAATTAACAAAATAACATTTCAGCGGGTCTGATTATGCTTTTGGATAGAAGTTCAAAAATTATTTCATCAATTTGCAATTGGTCATATGACTAGGATTTTTCAGTTAAATCTAAAGAAGCGAAAGAAGAAGAAAAAAACACATGGGGCTAGGGTCAATAATGTTACGTTAAACTTAAAGATTATAGACTTGTTGGGTCTGATTAATATATACCTCAAGTTGACTCTAATATCAATTGTTATCTTTTTGTTTTACAATTGGTTTACTGGTTTGGATCCGCAAAGACATGGCATGGCATATGTCAAATTAATCATTGATCTTAAAATTGTTAAATTTCAAAAATTATAATACATAAAACTATATATATATATATATAGCACATTCCAAATTGTTAAAAATAAAACTTTATGAAAATTCTTATTAAATTGTCTATAGTTTCAAAATCTTAAAATTAACCGATATTGAATAAAGAAATTACATTATGTAAACTTGGGTAGAGATATAGACACTATAAATTGGTGGATGTATATTTTTCAGATATATATATATATATATATATATTTGGTGTTTGAATATTCATAGAATTCAAATTTTCGATTAAGTATGCGTCTGGCTGACTAAGACTGATTCTTTATTTTCTGGTTTAACTAATTAATTTACCATCAGGGATGTAAATTAGGACCATCGTTGAGATTAGCTAAACCTAAAAAAATATCAGCCTTTGTGGACTAAGGACCATTTAGCGCAGTTGGATCCGAGACGGAGAAAAAACGACTTCAAAAGCAACATATATTTTGTCAAGTACATGAGTTTGAAATCGAATAGTATGGAAACAACCACAAAAACATGAATATTTGTAATTCGAAGGAGTAACGTTCAAGAAAAAAATGAGGTAACTTATTGACTGAAGTAGCTAGTTAAACACATGAAATTCTACAGACGCGATATGAATATATGAATGATATGACGAAAAGCAAAATGTACTAGTTAAATTTCACCATTAGTTTTTCCTTTTGTTCTTAATGATGAGAGAGTTCACAAAGCTCACTATATAAATGAATGACATGCGTCAGCTCACTAGAGTGATCCTAACATAGTAAAATGAACTTTGATGTGGACAATGAATTACATGAAAACCGGTATCTGCAACAGATTTTTATCAACTAGCCAAGATTGTATCTACACCGATGCAAAAAAAGGTTTTCAATTTTACTTGGTTGAATTTCAACGACAAATAGTTCGTTCTTAATTTTACAATCCAACATATAGCAAGAGCAAAAATACAACAGCTGACAAGTTTACATGCGGTATTCCAAAAAAAGTTCTACTATGTTTTGTGTTGATTCTATGTCACCGGTTTTCTGAAACAGTGTCTAATTCAAAATAGTATAGGTATTTGTTGGCAAACAAGTATAGATATTAGGCTGCTACGAAGCAGTAAGGCTTCTTAATTACTTGTCCTAACTCTACTATTGTTCTTTGATGGAAAAAAAAAAAAAAAAAAAGAAGATCTGGTTCTACTTGCGCTCTCGCACAAGATAGAGCTAGTTTTAGAGATTATGACACGTCGTGTCTCTTCGTGTCTTTTTGTAACAAAGAGACTTCAAAGCTCAATATCTTAGGTTAAAAAAAAAGAACCACACAAAGCTCACTTCTTAGGCAAAGGTAAAGCCTTTGTAGGAACCTTATCTGTTGAAACGCCACCACGAGCCTTCAACCGCAACTCCTCGAAAAGCCTTTTGGCTTCTTTCAATTCATCTTTCGCGCTATCTCCATGGTTATCCCAAGCTTTGATTACTTGCTGCTGAAACTCCACTGCAAGGCTATAGCTGCAAAAAATGTTCAAAGACATTAAAAACACTCTTACAACACAAGAACATCATTGTGTTTAAACAATAAATCCACTTACTTTCCCATTCCGGCATAAGCCTTTGAAAGATTCTGACAAGCATCGATCGAATCAACATGGTTCGGACCAAGCGAAACATCCATAATGTCTTTAGCAACAGCAAACATCTGAGCAGCGGACTGAGGTCTCCCCAGTTCCAAATACGCAGCGCCGAGATTATTATAAACATATCCAACTCCAAAATGTTTAGCACCAAAGCTCTCCTTCAACCTCTCCGCCGCGCTTTCCAAATAAGGAACGGCTTGAGAGACTCTACCGGAGAATAAAAGCAACCAACCAATCCTAGCCGCGACGCTCCCTTCCGAGTGCTGCTCCTGAGGCAGCCTCTCCAGTATCCCCAGCGTCTTCTGCAGCAACGAAATCGCTACTTCAAACTCGTTCATCGACTCGTACTGCATCGCCACCTCGGAGTAGGCCTCAGCCACTTCAACAGGGGAAGAACCTTCCTTCTTCTCCAGAATCTCGCAAGCCATCTCCAAACACTTCTTCGACTCAGCAAACTTCTGCTGATTCACCAAAGCCTTGGACATCGATATAAACACCATCCCCCTCATCTCACTCCCTTCATCAGTCCCCTCCACAACCCTCCTCAACACATCTATAGCTTCATCATACCTCCCCAACGCAACCTTCATGTTAGCAGCATCGATCTCCGCGCGGATCAGCTCCCCTTTCATCCCCCAATTCTTCAGCACCCTCTGAGACAACCTATTCTGCTCCAAGGCCTTGTCATGCTGCTCTAAGCCACTGTAGATCACTCCGAGAACTCTCCTATCCTGCGCCACTTCAGCAGAGTTACTCCCCAGCTCCTTCTTATGAATCTCCAACGCCTTCAACGCGTAAGGCAACGCCTCGTTAAAATTCAAAACCGCAACATAGGCATCAGCAAGACTACGATTCGCCGCGCCCATCTCTTTGCTATCTTCCTCGAAAGCCATCTCTTTGATCTCCAAGCTCTTCTTCAGATTCTCAATCGCTTCCTCTCTCCTCCCCATAGCGTTCTTGACGTTCGCGAGCTCGAGGTGGACCGCGTGGAGAACCGGCCTAACGTCTTCAACCACGCAGTCTCCGTCCTTCTCTAACTTAACGAGAATCCGGTTCGCTCTGTTTAAGTAACCCAAACCGTCGCTAAACCGTTTTAAACCGTAATTAGCGGATCCCATGAGCTGCAAAGCCATGGCGGTTAGGAGATTCGGTTTACTATCTACATCGAACGATCTGAGAGCTTTGGTTGCGTAAGAGAGGACCGTTTCGGGATCGTCGCCTTCTCGATCGAGGTGGAGACCTAGCTTGAGAGCGGATAGGCCTAGCTCGTTGCCTTCGAAGGTTAGCTCCATCTGCTTGAACAGACGGACCATTTCGTCGGTGGTGGTCGCTGACTCGAAGGCTTCTTCGAGATCGAGTTTTTCCTGGTCTATTGGAGTCTCCGGCGGGTCTTCGACGTGGGTGGTTAGGTTTCGGCATGGGTTATAGAAGAAGTGGTTGTTGTTGAGGGTCGGGGAGGAAGTGGAGATTTCGCGTGGTGAGGAGAGGAGAGATGAAGAAGAAGCAGGAGCATCGGAGATGTAGATTAGCCGGAGTAGCGGTGGGATTGGTTTGAATTTGTGGAATTGGAGGCGACGGATTAGGGAGATTGAGAGACTTTTCATGGCGGAGCTCTGAGAAATGGCGTCGCAAAAACCCTCTCTAATATCTTAGGGTTTTACTTTTAGTTATAAAACCTCAGCTAATTTTCAATCGTATAAAAATCTTTTAATTGTTTTATTCATTCCATAAAAATAGAGTTTTCAACTTTTTTAAAAGAGAAAATGACTATATAGCACTAAAAAAGTTTTTGTCACAAATATAGCGTCTAAAAATAAAAAAAGACCAAAATAGCACTTAATGTTTTATCAAAAGAGATAAATATACACTTATACTCCAATGGTAAATTAATTTAGACATTAGGGTTTAGAGTCAAGCGGCTGAGTTTAGGATTTAGAGTTTAGGGTTTAGGGTTCAGAGTTTAGGGTTTAGGGTTTAGAGTTTAGTGGTGGGGTTTAGGGTTTAGAGTTAAGGGGTGGAGTTTAGGATTTAGGGTTTAGGGTTTAGGATTTAGGGTTTAGAGTTGGAGAGTGGGTTTTTGGGATAAGATTTCAAATTTTGAAAAATAAAAAAAAAATTAAATTTTTCAAAAGATAAAATGCTATTTTGGTCATTTTATTTTTTGAAAACTATTTTTGTGACATAAACTTAAAAAAATGCTATTTTAGAGATTTGCCCATTTTAAAATACAGAAAAATAAATATATAATACCAAAATAATTTCTTTGTAACTTCAAAAATAGTATTTAATGGCATAATTATCTTTAATTAATATTGATGAAATAGATAAACAAACAATGGTTTTTATAAAAATATAAAATTTATATTTAAAAAAAAAAATACAAATTTTAAGCATAGATTATTATAGAATAGAAGAAATCTCATCATATAAACTTGAAAATATTATTGATTATAGTATTTTTGATTAAAGAAAACGATAATTAATTTTATTGTCTTTTAGTTTAACAGAAAATGAAATACTTCAAATTGAAAATTTCTAGGTTAAAAAAAAAATTAAAAAGATTTTTTGATTTTAAATTAGCTGGAAAGTTTTATCATTAAAATCCTATAATACAATACAACAGTCATTTCTTTTTTCTTAAGGAAGCACTATTAAACGAACATTTATATACAATAATACAACAATAAAGAATTGCATGAAATGTTAGATTGAAACATAGAAAAAGAAAAGAAAAAAAATGTTATTATTCCCCACATCTTTTCAAGGTCCAAGAGAAAACTTTTAACAAGCATCTCTTTATCTTTCCATAATCAATCACCACTAAAACAAAGAAAAAAAAGAAACAACTTTGAATCCAAAAAATTCATAGTTGTTCACCCTAAGCTTGATGTTGAAGTTTCATGAGGTCTTGAGCTATATACATCACCGAAATGGAGACCAATCCCACCTTCAACATCATCATCATCGTCATCCATGAATGTAGTTCTTGACAAATTCCTTCTTGCATCATCTCCCCAATCTAAACCTTCTTCTTCCTCCTCCTCTTCAATGCTTCTTCCTTCCCACGAGTTGTCTAACAAGTTTCTCGCTGTGTACGGGTTTATGAAATCAGGCGGCTCGATGAAGCTATTAGCCGCTGCGGGATGAGATGCACCATTGTGAGAAGAACCGTCTCCTCTTCCCCACCACTGACTCCTACCATCAAGAGGATGATGATGCCCATAGTTTTCTTCTCCATCTTGGTTGTGGCGCAGAATGCTATCTCTGAAGAACTGGCCCGACGTGCTTGCTTCCATATCTCCACCACGGACTCCCAGGTTAGGAGGCCAACAGTCCACACCGTCTAGATTTGGAGTCAAGAGCTCGTTCACTACTCTCTCTACCGGGTGATGATCGGTTCTGTTGTGAGGCTGAGAAGTGTAGTACCAGTCAAGAAGATAAGGGTGATTCCTCTGATCTGAATCAATCAGCCACATGGAGTCAACGTGATTGCGTGGATTTCTCGGAGCTTCTCTGTATAAAACGCTGTTATTATCTATATGACCAGGACGAAAGATAGGAGCTTCACGCCACGCCCTGCTAGGAGAGAATGTGTGTCTTGCGTTTATTTCTTGAAGCTTTCGGTCCCGGAAAGCTCTGAGATTGGATAGAAACTGCTTCCCGAGAGAATCTGATTCCCAAGAAGGGTAACTACTCTGGAAACTGCAAAACAGATTAAAACACTTTATTGTTTAGAAAGAGAGAGAGAGAGAGAGAGGAGATAACACTGAGAGGTTTCAAATGAAAATGAAGGTTCAGACCTCAAGAATGACTTCTCCATTTTCCCCTGAGAGCTTCTGTTCTCACGAGATACATTACGAGGTGAACCATACTTAGCATTCCCATGGTTCTCAAAGTCAAAAGCACTAAAGCTGCAAGCGGAATAAGCCAAAAGATTATAAAGTGTTTTTTTTTTTTTTTGCGGGAAAGATCAAACAATTCTTTAGAAGCCAACCTGCAAACGTTGCCTACACCTTCAATATCAACTGTGAAATCCCTTATGAATTGCAGTATATCATCAACCCGCTGCAAAGTGTAACTCATAATGTGTTAGAACTTCTCAATAGCAATGTGGGATCTTTACACACTGACGCAAATGACGAGATGTTATACCTTTGGCACGACAAACATCAGCAAAAACGGTGTTATGAAAATGGAAGCTATCTCCTCCAGCAACATCATTCCAGTATACTGCAGTGAATAAATTTCCATTTAAGAATCATTTATCCAGAAAGGAAACAAGATCATGTTTAACATAATACCTGAAACAGAGTCTCTAACTCCAAACGGACATCATCTTTGTTCTCCTTACCACGCCATCTCTTAGGCATATAGTGAGTGTGTTGCACCACCGCAGCCATAGTTCCCACGGGGTCGAGGACCAAAAGTTCATCCGAAATAGCAGCTCGGCTAATGGCTGTAATAGTTCCAAACACAGCAGCATACCAGAACAAATTGCGACCGAATATCTACACAAGTAGCATACCAGAACAAACATCAACAATGTATGAATCTACTAAATGCTATTTGTGTCTTTAGGATTTTTCTTACATGTCCCTCTAGAAGAGATTCTTCGAGAAACGCAATGATGATTAACACAGCCGCAAAGCCGCCAGACACAAACGAGACGAACTTTGCAATGATGGAGATGATAGGCGAGGGGAATTGATTCAGATATTGGGACGCGTGTTCTGCACTGCTGTTAATCCTATGCTTGAACAAATGGTCAACCTGTTGCAGAAAACAAACAGATTAGAGAAGGCAACAACACTGAAGCAGTTTGAGAGAAGGTAACTAACTAACCTCATTGAACTCTCTGAAGAGCCATCTAGACAAATTGGACCATCTTCTAGAGGATGCAGTACTTGGATGATTGTAGAACTGCTCAGCATGCCTTAGGAATAGATACACCAACATGAAGATGACAAGAAATGGTGACAGCAGAAGCATAGCAAGCCCAACCACAAACAGCCGTTTCTTCAGTGTTTCAGGGTTTGATACAAAGTCCCTTCTTACACGAAAATTGCTGCAGAATCAAAACGCCTGAATTAGAAAAAAACGGACAATTCTCAGCCCATGAAAACTGAAACTGTCATCTTCATTACATTCCTCTACAACACAAAACTATCACTTTATCGCTTTAGTAGCTCATAAAACCTTAAATCTACAATGTTACTTTGAAAGCAGTTTTCCAATTAGATTAGAGAATAGCATATACCAGTCAAACATGCTCTGCAATATGCACCAGTTCAGGGTCCACTCAAGGGTCTTTGTCAATACGAGGTGATGTTGTGTCCCATCTGGGGTTGTTTTGACTAATGGACCAGCACCAGGGATCCAATGGGAGATTGGGAAAGAGAGCAAACCTTTGTTGAGTATACCAATCAAGTAGTTTTCTTTCCGCATAAGGCGCATTATAATATCATGAGCTGAAAGATCCTTCACCACACAAAGACGCTGTGAGCTTTGTAACTGAACAACCTTTTCAAGTACTGTTTCCCATGGCATAGTCAGGATCTCGTTGTCTGTGACATGAAGGCTGCAAAAATTTACAAACACAATAAGAAAAAAAGGTTATGGTCTAAACTGTTTATGACATGTTGCCTCTTTCCAACTAACCTGTTGTAATAAAAGTGCCGGAAGTCCAACGTATCCTTCAATTGAGCAAAGAACCTTAAGAAGCAGAAGAGCCAGTAGAGAGAGAAGAGGGCCAAATACCCAACAATGATAGCCGTTGTGAGCGTGAAAGGGGATAGAGGGTGCTCATGGATAGCTTCTTTCACAAGATCACACGGCTTAGTCCCCGATTCAACTGCATCCATTCCACATTTCGCGTTCTTAAGACCACGCCAATCCACATACAGCAAGAAGAACCCAGAGAAGCATATGATGAAGCCGAGACTCAGAAGCTCAACAGCCCACTTCACGATAATACACCAAAGGCCTTTGTCTCTGTAGTAGCTGTAGAGCTTCTCGACGAAGAGATCCAAATCAGCGATGGGTTGAACATTTAGGCTCTCTCCGTTGAGAAGCCCCGACGGGCTCTCGCTACCAGGGCTTGGTACTCCTCCGTAGTTGGACAGCTCAATCTCGTGCGACGCATTATCGAGTAATCCAGTGGTTAAAGACGATGAGGGCTCACCGCGTTGCCATTTAAAGAAGTTGAATACATTTGGAGGTTTTTGCCCCCCACTCATCATTCGTAAAGACTGACAATTGGCCAACACAACCAGTCCATTCCCCGCTTAGTTACCACTAGGAAACTTTAATAAAGTAATGCCCTCACGAGAATGCAGCAACAGATCCTGCATCAAACATCAAGGAGATAACTTGAGACACATAGTCAAGTAAAGGATAGGGAATTTGAGGCATAACTTGCTAAACTACCCACCTAACCTTGCTTAACACTCAAAATCACTATTCAATCCAAAAACTTCCTTTTCTTATTCATCAAGTACTTAGCAATTTAAGAAACATTCAAACACAGAGGAGAGGAGAGAAACATATACTCAATCTAGACAGCAACCATTGCACAAAACAAAACGTTCATTGATCAAACCCAATTCCCTTAAGGAAGAAGAAGAGCTTTGTCTACTTTTAACATCGATTCAATCAGGAACGATACAATTCTTCACGAAACTGAAACGTCAAACCTCAACGCCCAAAACCCATTAGCTAAAAGGACAAACTTCTCCAAACCCACGAACTAATTCCTCCTCAAAGAAGAATAAAAATCAAAACTTTATCGATGACTAGAAACAAAAAAAAAGATCAAACCTTTCGAGCGACCCACAAAAGGAAGAGCAGAGAGGAAGCGAAGTTCAGCTATGAGAATCCAACAGGACTTGTTCTCCTTCCTTGAGGCGGTGGAAATTTCGATGAAGAAGTTGCGAATTGAATTGAATTGAATTGATCGAAGGAGGAGGAGAAGAAGAATGGAATTGGGGTTTGCGTGGAAGAAAAGAGGAGTGATATAAAATAATGATCCTTTATGCCTTGGAGGACTTGATTTGGGCTTTCTTTCTTTCTTCTTCTCTTGTCTTGCAGATACTCTTTAGCCAAAGAAACGTGATCACGACGAGTCCCTCTTTTCTTCTCTTCTTCCTTCTTTTTACCCCCTAGTTCCTCTGTTACATCTTAGGTTTAAAAAATAAAAAGGTAAAAATCAAATTCTTTTCTTTTTGATAATTAAAGAGGAAAATCAGATCTTTATATAGAGGCTAAATTAGGGTTGAAGCCAATGTTTTTAAAACCATAGACAGCAAGTTGAACCGGATAATTATTTAGGTCAGCGATTCAATATGATTTGATCGGTTCAAACCTGGTTCAATAAACTGGTTTCATATATTTTTAGTATACAAATTTAAAATTAATGTTAGTAGATATAATAAATAAATAGAATAAAAATAAATTTCAAATATAAAATATTATAAATACAAAATAGTTTTTTGTTTAAATAGGTGGTTTATAGATTTTGATAGTTTTAATGGTTTTTATCAGTTCAACAACTTAAAATCGGTTTATAGTCGAATCATTTATTAGAACTAATCCGACTACGTGACCGGTTCCCGGGTCCAACCATCAGATTGAGATCCAACTTTCTATTCACTCAGTCGGATCCTGTTTTAGAAACACAAGTGAGCCAAATACGACACTTTTAGTATTTAACTAGATTTTTTAACCGCGCTACGCGCGGATAAGATATTATATGTATTTCTCAATTCTAAAAAATAATGTATAATATTGTATTATATTATTTAAAGAATATAAAATAAGACCACATAACATAAATATATTTTTTATATTTTCTTTGTGAAAATCATTATGTTGTTTGATTGTTGTACTTAATTCACATATTTGCATAGATATTTGTGATAGATGAATAACTATATTTTTATTATCAGTAAATAATATATATTTATTATATAATATAAGAAAAATAGAATTATTTACTTTTTAACAAACTTGTTTCATGTTGGGGACTCGGTTATAGACATATCATATTCGAATGAAACATTTTTACACTTATCAATCTTCTTAACAATCAAGAAACAAATCTGAATATCAAAATAATATCTCATACGATCTCTTTGTGGAATAACTGTTCTGAAGAAATTGAATTTATGCATCAAAAAGAACTGGAAATGGATGTACATATGTGTTATCTAAGTCAGCTTTACAAAAAAACTATTTATAGTTCATATATCATTTATGTCCATCCTATTTTTTTGTCCATCATTTCTTAAACATCATGAAATAAGTAATGCTAATTAATAATAAACTTTTTACTCACAAAATAAAAATCAAATTTGTCTAATTATCGCTTAATTTGTCTAACTGATATATGTATTTCTCAATTCTAAAAAAATAATGTATAATACTATTGTATTACATTATTTAAAGAATATAAAATATGACTACATAACATAAATATATTTTTTAAATTTTCTTTGTGGAAATCATTATGTTGTTTGATTGTTGTACTTGATTCACATATTTGCATAGATATTTGTGATAGATGAATAACTATATTTTTATTATCAGTAAATAATATATATTGATTATATAATATAAGAAAAATAAAATTATTTACTTTTTAAACAAACTTGTCTCATGTTGGGGACTCAGTTATAGACATATCATATTCGAAAGAGACATTTTTACAGTTATCAATCTTCTTAACATTGAAAAAACAAATCTACATATCAAAACAATATCTCATACGATCTATTTGTGGAATAACTACTCTGAAGAAATTGAATTTAAGCATCAAAAAGGACTGGAAATGGATGTGCAGATATGTTATCTAAGTCTGCTTCACAAATTACTATTCATAGTTCATATATCATTAATGTCCATCCTATTTTTTTGTCCACCATTTCTTAAACATCTTGAAATAACTGATGCTAATTAATAATAAACTTTTTGCTGGAAAAAATCAAATTTGTCTAATTTCGCTTAAATATTTTATTAATATGGTCTAAGAAGCTTTTAAGTGATATCATAGTTTAATTTATTAATTTTTTTTGTTAATTTTTAGAGGTTTTTGTATTTAAGATTTATTTCCATATTAAGCTTCTATTGCTTTCACAGAATTGATATATATATATCATAAAAATTACCATCAAATCAGTTTTACTTATTTATTATTTTGTTTTAACGAAAATACACTTTTTAAATAATTTAATTTAAAATAAAATTATATATTAATTTGCTGTATTTTAACAATTTCATTGATTTAATTAATTTGCTTTGGTGGATAACTTAAAAAGTTTTCATATGAATCGGGGAAAGCAAGCTTATGTTGTTATATTATATTTATTTTGTGTATATATAATCTATATACAATGCTAGTGTAATAAAGAAAGAACATTATTTTTTTGTAACTTCAAAAAGATACATTATTACAATTTGAAATGAATCAAAATTGAATAAAATGGTAATTAAATATTTGTAAATCTAATTGTTTAGTTGGATTCTCATGAAAAAAAATCGATTGGTTAAAAAAATGTTTCAAAATTTGTTGTGGTATTGTTTTGTCTATAAATTATAAAATTTATTAAATTAATATATTTAATTATTGCATCCTTAAATAATATTTTATTAAGACATTAGAAAAATATGTTTTGAGTTGTTTTGTCAAATTGTGTAAAAATCTATGCTTTTTCATATTTGTAACTTCAAAAAGATACATTATGACAATTTGAAATTAATCAAAATTGAATAAAATGGTAATTAAATATTTGTAAATCTAATTTTTTTTTATCTTGTTTTGTTGGATTCTCATGAAAAAAAAATCGATAGGTTAAACAAATATTTCAAAATTTGTTGTGTTATTGTTTTATCTATAAATTACAAAATTTATTGAATTAATATATTTAATTATTACACCCTTAAATAATATTTTATTAAGACATTAGAGAAGTATGTTTTGAGTTGTTTTGTCAAAATTTTACAAAAATCTATGCTTTTTCATATTTGTCACGAAAATTTATATGTTAAACTTATTTTACAAAATTCTTAACTTTGTCACGAAAACAAAAATCTATGCTTTTTCATATTTGTCAACGTTCTCACACTTTCTAAGAATATATTAACTTAGTCATTTACTTATTTTTTTTTTACAAAACAAAGTATCGGAGTCTTGAAAGTTGAATTCATATTATTGTAAATGTACATAAAAGTTTGTGATTATATACTTAGTGGTTCTTGTATATGTGTCCAAGAAAGTGTCAATGGCTTAGTGGTAACTGTCCTATATATATATCATACCAACCCGGGTTCGATTCTCACCTTCGCATTTTTTTTTTATTTTTTACGAAAAATAAATGAGATGACATGGCAATTTCGGGTTCTCTGATTGGTTGATTTTTCTATCCTATGTGGACACCCTCTTCATGGCTTATATCCCCCTTTTAGTATAGTATAGATGTGATATACTTTAAAAGCAATCAAATGGAGAATCCTCGTTATGGGCCAATTATTTTTAGTAGGCCACCGGCCCGTTTTGTAAGAAGACTACTTCAGGTAGTATGTAATGTGACTACCTTATGAAGAAAGCCCTCTAATCAACTAGATTTTAACGGGATTATTTTTACAGACAAAACTTCTATCCAACAAAATCTATAATTTTTAATTTTAATACATAATTTATAGATTTCATACGTTTCGTACATAATTAATATTTAAATTTGTGTATATAATTTCTTCTTAGGCCCATGCCAACAACACCCGCCTCATAACTTAGGGAACGGAGGTCGAACCGTACCTTCTTCAAGTTATGGGCCTAATGGGCTTCAACCCAGTGGACATAATCTCGCGGGAAGGAACGACATAACTTGGCGGGAAGCACCGTGCCTCCTCCATAACTAACCTCGCCGGAGCAATGACTGCACCGGGATCTTCTAAATCAATTCCGTTCAAATCGAAGAAGAAGCTCTTCGATCCGCCGTCAACCGTAAACCCTTATTCATCATCCCTGCCTTTACACACGCCGGAGAACACGCTCATTAGACCCAAAAACCAATCAGTCGCTCCACCCGTGAAAGAGAACCGCAAAACCGCTGGATCCCATCGCAGATCTGAAGATCCAGTGGATAAGGCTTCATCCGCAAAGCGTCAGCTCGTGTTCTCATCTTCTTCCGATCAAGAGAAGCTCCCGGAGAAGTAAAGTTTAAATCTCCCCCTCTTAGGGTTTCTCACTGTTCTTGACTGATGAGATCTCGATTTCGATTTCAACAGGTACGAAGCTCTCGGGAAGCTCTTCGATGCGTTAGAAAGTTCGATTCTACTATCGAAGCTGCGAGGCTCCAAGCCGACATTCTCCAACGTTTCCGGGAAAATCGAGCGTTTGACGGAAAGGCATTCCTTTTGGTTTAGATCATCATACGTGTCATGCTAGTCTCACTGATTGTTGTAATCTATTTTATAATCAGGAGGTTTTGCTATAGTCACTTGGCTCAACTAAAGCATATATTGCCAGAGGCTATTGAGAATTTGAGATTAAGAGAGTGTTGGTACGTGATGAAGCAACTAGCTGTATGAAGCCAGATCTTCATGTTACTCTCAAAGCCGATTCAGTTGAGGAGAATGACAAGTTGAAATCAGAAAGGAATAAGATTTCGCTGAGGAATGTGTTCAGGACAAGGCTTGCAGATTTTGTTAAAGCTCATCCTCAGGTACTGTGATGAGAAAAAGTGCTTTCTTTTAATGGTTTTGGAAGTTACATTGTGTGATTCTGATCAGGTACTGATTGTGTGTTTAGGGTGATGAAGTTCCGGAGGAAGAGCTTCCAGAGGGGTTCAATAGAAGGAAACCAAATGAAGATTCAAGGGATGAGGTTAGGAGATTCAGTTCTCTAATGGAAGAGATGGCTTCTATTCCAGCAGCTAGACTGATTTCATCTTTCTCCAAAGTACCATCAAGTCCTGTGAAACCTCAGATTAACGTAGGACCAACTTCAAGTCTTGCTAGACCAGCTTTGTGTATGGTTAACTTGGTCCCAACTCCAGCTAGTGTACTTTCAACGCCGGCTAAAATGGAGTCCACACCAGTTATTGTTGCTTCAACTCCACCTGAATTTGCTTCAACTCCTAGCCGGCTTTTTAGTGCAGCTTGTCTTCAGAAAAGAAGTAGCGGTGATACAAGTCCAGATGATGTTTCTACCGACCCACCGTTTAAGCTAGCGAGGCGTTGTTTACTAAGCTCATCAAGGTCGCTGAACTTTGATTCTTATACAAAGGACAAGAAAGCTGTGGATGTGGCAGATATTGATCAAGTACCAGTGGAAGATGATGATGATGAAATCCTCAGCATACTTCCTGATGAACTTAGACAATCGGTATTACATTTTGCTTGTTAGCAGTTTTAGTTTAAGATATTGGCTTTGCTTATTGAGAGAGAGAGAGAGAGAACTAATCTTCTCTTTGCTTATTTTCAGATTAAAGAACAAGAGACGAAAGCTATTGAGGAATCAAATCCAGCAATCTCAGAGGCAAAGAGAAGGAGAAAGATGGTTGCTTGCCTGCCTAAACTTTTCAACGTCATCCATTACTTGATTCAATCAATAAGGCGTTGGATTCTCACCAAAGAAGAGCTTGTGCACAAGAACATAGCTGGTCATTCTGATGTTACCGACAGAAGTAAGCACCTCAACCAAATAGCGTTTTGAAAATGTCCTAACCGTTTGTTTTTGTTCACTTACACTTTTACAGAAGAAGTTGAAGAACAACTTGTTTTAATGCAAGAGCTTGTCCAGGAATGGATTTATGAGAAAAGATCAACAAGTGGTGATTTACTAGTATGGTGAGTTTTACATCGTATGCACATACTTACAGTTTCATACTTGTTTCGAGTTGCTTATTTAAATATCTCTTTATATGCAGCATAAACAAATTGGCATCTCCACAAACAATCCGATCTCAACTAGAAGAAGAGAACAAGAAAGCTCTGGCTACATCTTACCCTTGAGATTATTTTTAGGAACAACTTAGATCATGAAGTTCAAGTATGAATTCAAGTTAAACGCTAAACGAGTCAAGCCGAAACCATTTGAGCCTTTCTAGATTTGGGCTGTATGTAAACGGAGTGGCTCCATTATCAATTAGTTCAAGTCTTTTAAAGCCATCTCCCAGTACATCATTTTAGAAGAACAATTTATCTAATCAACCCTATATTTCCAAAGTTTAAATGCATAGCTATAAAATTTCTTCAGTTGATTACAAACATAAAATTCAACAATAAAAACATATAATATAGAAAATACTTTGACAGTGAAAATGATATATAAATGATATATACCTAAGATGGTCAACCAACTTGATTTTTGTATCTTAGAGAAATAGGTTGCATGTCGTTTATGGTGAAACGGCTGAGGGATTATTGTTTTAACGCGATAATTTGTAACAGTATTCATGCAAAAATATTTCAAGTTTTATACAATCGGGGTTGTTGACTGCAAATAAGAAACATAACATATACTCCCTCGGTTTCATTACAAGCGTCGTTTTAGGTTTCGGCATACGGATTAAGGAAACAATTAATTTTGTACATTTCCTATAAAAAAACACTATTATCTATACACCTAACCATATTTAAACCAATAGAAAAATATTTTGCATTGAAAATCGAAAACGACACTTATTTTGTAACGAAAAAAATTCTCTAAAACGACACTTAATATGAAACGGAGGAAGTATATCTTAAATTGGAACTTGTACACTTCCTATTTTAAAATAGTTGATGTTTTAGTTCAGTGCATAAAAATTAAGACATATACTATTACCTAAAAGTAACATTAAAAATATAAATTAAATCCAATTCAACTAATCATCTAGAAAATCTATAAAATATCATTGGTCACATCATTTTCAGTAAAACTAAAATATTTTGAAATATCAAAAATTCTTCGACGGATCATCTATTATGGAACAGAGAAAGTTTTACTTTTCTCTTCCGGGGGAATTTTTATATCACTTGAGTTCTAGATTAGCAAATAATACAAGCTATCTTCACTGTTAACAACTAGAGGCCGGTCATCTTTATTGACTATACTCATCTTATTCGTTACAGAGCTCCACTTTACTTTGTCCAATGCCATCACTACACATGATTAACATAATACAATTAATAATCTATCATATGTATTAAATAAGTGAAAGACAAACAAAACATGAAATTAGAAAAGAGAGTCATACTAATACCTACAAAATAAATGGAGGTTATCACTTGGAAAACTAAGTTTCAAAGTTTGAGGGTCAATAAGCCCCAAGGCCCCAAATCAAACAAATTTCAGAAGAAGAAAGGAGGAGGAGAAGAAATGGAACTTGTATAGAGAGAGACTGAGTGAGGTTTCTTTTTTCTTTATAAGGACTATAATCATTAGATTCCTGAGATCTTGTATGGACCACAACTAGTTCCATCATACATTCCTAAGTCTTATTGTTTTCTTTTTTTTTTTTCTCTTTGAAGGAGCCTTTCTTGAATAAGTAATAAACTAATATTAAGAATATTTTATGTCAGAAATAAAAGAAATAAATAAAAAGAAGAAATAGAGAGACCTTTGCCACTTTGCTAAGCAATATCTGACCAGTTTCCTTTTTGGAGAAACTTCAAAACCCTAAGTTTCGATTCCATTTGCCTCTATTTGTAAGATTCGTTTATTTTCTTTCAGGTACAATGAATATGAACACATTCATTTCTCTTTGCTTTTGTGGAGACCTTATACAGACCATAATATTATTGTAGAAATATTAGGTCTTTTTTCTGGAAACGATAAGATATAATCAGGCCTGGATATAATTAGGAAAGATCTACGCATTGAAAGTTGATGTTAAGTTACAAAAAAAGTTTATCGTTTTATGTATTAAGAAAAAGTTACACTTGCTTACATTACGTCATCACGTTTAGATTAATCGTCGAAGACATTTCCTCAATATAATATTTTGTAATACGTACAATAATTTATATGTTTAACGAACTTGTATTAACTGCTAATCTTGAACTAGTTATTAATCGATATTATACAAAATGATTCAATATACCTTTTCATTTTGTACGTTAATAAGTTTTGTCCCGTATGTTTTTGTAGTAGACCAAGGACATGTGTAT
Organism: Brassica napus; assembly: GCF_020379485.1. Classification (NCBI taxonomy): domain Eukaryota; kingdom Viridiplantae; phylum Streptophyta; class Magnoliopsida; order Brassicales; family Brassicaceae; genus Brassica; species Brassica napus. The sequence goes on from NC_063447.1 coordinate 55,132,694, forward strand.
AATGTATTTTTTGATTAAAAAAATGTGTATAATGTATAAGTATAATCTATGCCATATTATTTTTTTCTAATAAATTAAACAGTTTAACGTAATAACGACTTGAAAACGTTGGATCATGAAAACAAACATTAAAATGAAGATTTAACCAGATGGGAACTTGCATGGCTTATCGATTACGTACGGACCAACTCATCGTCAAATGGTCGTTGTCCATTAAACATTATTATCAAAAGTTATTTGCTTTAAAAGATAATTGAAACAATTTATACACAGGCATGCTTAATCTAATTAATGCCAACTTTCAGAAACATATAAAATCAATATAATTAATATAGTTTTCGGTGGAATCTAAATTGATAAATATCCCAACAAAAGTGCACCTAGTTCTTTTTTATTCATAGGCTATCCACATTTGTTATTCTGGAAAATACAAGTTCAGAAGTCAGAAATTAAATATTTTGTTAAAAATCAGAGGAATATTTTTTTTTTCAACTATTTCTTTCATTCAAATAACTTAAAACACAAAGTTTTCAACAATCATACATTCAAGGTTAGTCTTTGCAAAAAAAAAACCAATCTGGACATAATCAATACAAGGAATGAAACTAAAAGATAGATGATTGAAGAGAGTAGCAAGGCTTCTACCGTCATGGAGAACACCTGAGAATATATGAAACCTAAGGAGGCTTAATTCCTTAGCCTTGAGAAGAACTGAGCAAAGCATCAAAGCTCCAACCATGAGTGAAGATCCCACCAACACTAGAGAAACATCCTTTGCATCTTGATAGTTCCAGACAATTTCAGAAAGGATAGACATTAAAGTCTTAAGGGCCATCATGGCCAAGAGGTCAGTATCAAAGTTCGCTGAAAAAAGAGCTAGCTAGTGAGGTCATAGTTTATGCATTTGAGATAACCATCTTCAACACAATGTCCCCTGTAACAACGCCACTCAAACCAACGAGAAGGTTTTTCTTTCCCATAAGCCACAATGGAAAGGGGGAAAAACTCATACTCATCAATCCTAAACTCCATAAAGCTGAACCGTGATGAAACAATGCTAACATGATACTAGTCCGAAGAACATCCTCATAACGAGGTAGCAGAGTGCTAACAGGGAGTTCATCATCCTCATACAGAGGTAAACTGGATCTCATCCTAAGAGTTAAAGAGAGAGTAATATCCTCATACTGAGGTAAATAGAGTTTCAACAGGCAGACATCACAATGAACTTTCCTCAAAAACGATTTGTTCCAAAGAGGTACATAGACAATACCTTCACAAGGCTTGTTGGAGAGGTACGATGGTCTAGGGGAAGCATCACTACCAATGGAATTAATCTCTAGATCTGAAAGAGGAGACTTGAAATCCCAAGCTTGGGTAAGTGTTCCGAGAGAGACGCTATGGAAGTCGCTAGAGAACGAGGCTAAAAGCCAAAGACGATGAACAAGGACGAAGAACGAGTCTGGAGGATCTGGTGGTTCAGGTGAGATGATGGAAGTGAGAGTTTCAAACGCTACCAAAAGAAGCTTAGATGGTGGGGGATCAGGAGGAGGTCGGCACCGCGACGGAGGAGGAGCCTTCACCATCAACATCATGGAGGAGGATGATAGGTCCCTTGCCAAGAGATATCAATGTTGATCTAGAAACATGTGATTTGATACCAATTAAGGTCCCTCTTCAAATCAAAGAGAATTTGCCAAAAACAAACTAATAACACATTTTTCTTTGGGTAGTTAAGACTACCTCTTTTTGTTGTTTTCATTGATTTAAATAGAAAAGATACATGAAGCAAACTCCTACAATACGTGAAAGGGAAAGTGGATCACTCTACTCCTACATAACAGGAAGTGGAGTCGTGATCTTTTTATTTGCATAAACATAGGAAATAACTTGAAGACTAAGTCATAATACTCTGTCCTTGAACTTTGGTTTAGCGTAGTCTCATCAATACTCCGGCCGTCGGAAAGAACCTTGTCCTCAAGGTTCGTGTCGAATAGGGGAAAACTTGACTTGAATTGCTTCTTGTCCTTTCATATTGTTTCCTCGAGTCGTAGATGTTTTTCAACGAGCTATACATCCACCAATACCAATACCAAATTGTTTCCATGGCTTATTATTGGAAATAAACTTCTTCTTTTTTTTTAAATGACAAAGAAATATGATTTTTTTTTTTTTGAAACCTGACAAACAATGGAAGAATTACAGATTTTAATCCATAACAAATGAAAGGATGTTGAACTTGATCAACAAACCCGAAAAGAAGAAAATGGTAAAAAGAAAAAATCGCTGGATAGATCTCGATGATCGTTGATTCTGAGAATGGCCGTTCGTCGAGGATTCTTGATAACCGTTGATTCATGAAGAATACCGATAACAAGGAAGATGAAAAATATAAAGTTTTTGATACCACAAAGTGGTCCGGATCAAAAACAAAACATGCTCTGATACCACTGATAGGTCCCTTGCCAAGAGATATCAATGTTGATCTAGAAACATGTGATTTGATACCAATTAAGGTCCCTCTTCAAATCAAAGAGAATTTGCCAAAAACAAACTAATAACACATTTTTCTTTGGGTAGTTAAGACTACCTCTTTTTGTTGTTTTCATTGATTTAAATAGAAAAGATACATGAAGCAAACTCCTACAATACGTGAAAGGGAAAGTGGATCACTCTACTCCTACATAACAGGAAGTGGAGTCGTGATCTTTTTATTTGCATAAACATAGGAAATAACTTGAAGACTAAGTCATAATACTCTGTCCTTGAACTTTGGTTTAGCGTAGTCTCATCAAAGGACATATTCTTCAGAAAAAGGGGGTCTTGGCGTCAGATCTGGAACAGCGGAGATCCATGCCTAGGGAGTCGGGCCTGGGAGCTTTCTTCGAACACACTGTGTAAGTGTGTTGAATTATAGTATAGATAATCAGAGGAATATTTTCTAACGTATAAAATACATGAATTCAACAAAGCTGGTTTACGTGGATATTATGGTTTCCTGCGCGTCAAGTTTGGGCTTTGTCAAAGATACCGTCTAACCCAACCTACTTCCCCACTAGTTCTCTATTTACGAATATGGATCATCTTTTTTGGAGGGTACTCCCGAAAATGGAAGATCATCAGTTTGCGTGGATATTATGGTATATTTGGAAAGGAAGGAATAATAAGGTTTTTAGTAATTTGGATATTGACCCAAGAGATATACTTACGCTTGCAGAAACTGAATCAACACTTTGGGCTGAGGCTCAGGTGATGAAGACTAAGCAGGTACCACAACAGACTGAGGTTTTGAATCGTCAGCCGCGGGTTGGTCGTTGGTGCTTTATAGATGGTTCCTGGAAAGATAAAGAACCTTATTCAGGTCAAGGATGGTATAGCATACTCGAGGGCTTTCAGGGATTGATGGGTGCAAGGAATTCTAGGGCATGTATTTCACCTCTTCATGCAGAGATGGAAGCACTGATATGGGCTATGGAATGTATGAGGAATTTACATCAGTTTCAGGTTACTTTTGCTACAGATTGTTCTCAATTGGTGAAGATGGTTTCGGAACCAGAGGAATGGCCGGCGTTTGAGAGTTATCTGCACGACATAAAGCTACTGAAGACACGTTTTACTAGCTCAGAGATTATTCATGTACCCCGGACGGAAAATCAAAAGGCGGATAGTCTAGCACGATGTGCCAGGAAACAATCGTCTTTCGTCGTTCACATGGATGCGGAGTTACCAGATTGGTTCGCAGAGTCTATATGAGTCTGTTTGTTGATTACAAAAAAAAAAAAAAAAAAAACAAAGCTGGTTTAACTCATCGAAAAGAATAAAGTTGGTTTATCATCCTCCAGACCAATAATCACTTTCTTAGTTGATTTGAGATGTAAAAATTACGTATTGGCTTAAAGAAAATGGTTAGTAACAGAAGGTGACGACTTCATGAATATTATGGCGAATTATTTTCGTACAATCTTAAGATCTATTTGATTTAAACGTAGTGGATATGGCTGCAGAAGTTTTGAAAATGCAATCTGAAATATTGTAAAAAAATCGTGATTGTTATCAAATGTCAACAATTGTTATCACTCACAAACACTGCATTGACGGAGGTAACATAAAAAAAAAACCTTTTCGTAGATACAATGATTGCATGAATATTTTATCAAAACATTCATATTTAAAAAATAAATCTGTATATATTTGTGATAGAACTAGTGATGCAAATTTTATAAATTGTTATACAATATATAAAATTTTACATTTGACATATAATTGACTAAATAATAAAATGTGAAAATAATGATTAAAATGATGGATAATATATATAAATGTGTGCGCTCGATTGAATTTGAGGCAAAGGAGTAAAAGATAAAAATGATGGGAAGGGGGAAAGGGATGTTGAGTTGGTGCGATGCATTAGAACACATTGATGGAAACATGTCATGAGAGCATATAATAAGAGTCCCTCTAGATAAACTATAATGAGCAATCAATAGTAGAACATCATCATTTTAATTTCCAAGTGGAACTCAAAATCAGATTATAATTACATTTCAGAATACTCTCAACGTTTGGACTTTGGATTCTTGATGAACTTATGGAATGGTCGACAACAACACTTGAAAATTGCCAAGATACATATATATATATATATATATATTTTTTTTTGTCCACAAAGATTTTCTTCATATGGGGAATGTCATTGTCTAGTAAAATGACCTTGTACTATAAATTGTTTCAGGCTATCAATTCGAACAGCATAATCATTTTCTTCTAGAAGTGCTCATAAACTTTCAAAAAATTCGTGAACAATTTTGGATATTATAAAGGTAAATGTAGTCAATTTAAATTTTCATTTGGTTTTGTTTGATCCGATCTGGTTTCAGAAGATAGGGTCAATGGATTGACTATGAACCGGTTTGATACATTCCAGTTTTGATATTTGTTCGATCAACTATATCTTAATATCTTATCAGTTTGGGTTAGGTTTGATATTATGATTGGAGGTCAAACAAAATAAAACCATATATAGTCAGATTAATATATATATTAATTGCTTGCTTTCTGAATCAGTTTGTTTTCGATTTGATGCTAAATTCGACCAGTTAGTTTAATCTATTACTAAAGTGCGTGTTTGTTTCTTTGACATATTTATTATTATTATAACAAATGTGTTTATACATAAAATGTATATCAAGTGTCTTAATAATTTTTGTTAGCAGTTATTTTTTATGTTTACGTTCATTTTTCATCTATACAAAATGTTAGTATTGTGAAATAATTAATTTGTTATTGGAAACTACAATAAGAAATTAAATTTAAAATTAGTTACGGTAAAATTAATTAAAACATGTTAATTATTTCTGAAACCGAATGTGTGGGTTTGAATAGGAAACTGGTGTCGCCTATTTATAATATCGATCTGATTTAAAGCGAGGTGTTTAGGTTTTAGGAGAAACTTGGGGAGAAAGTTGAGGGATCATCTCTTTATTATCGAATATCTCTATCTTAATAGTATAGATTCAAAAAATTCAGTTATCATGTCAAACAAAATATATTATATGCGTGTTCATCAAGTTAATTTAATTAAATTGAAAAATCTTGTTTCTATATATTATCTTTTGAATTTATGGTACGTAGCAATTATGAAAAATGGATGTTATAGAGAATATTCTTGGAATTTATTTGATTTGAATCCGAAAATTTATGAGTTTCTATTTATTATGTTTTATATTTATATTTATATACCAAAATTGGTAAGTATTTATATTTAAATATTATTGGCTGTTTAAAAGGTCAATAACATAGAAAACCAATGCTTTCGAAATATGCTAACCCTATACTATAATAGTATAATTAATATTATTGAAAGATGATATTAAATATATTTCGGCAACTTCATATAAGAAAATTTTAAATAAGACATAGACATTATAATGAACTCCAATATATTTGCTATAGTTTTCTGGACAACAGGTTTTTGATGGTGTTAATAGAGTTTGAATTGAGTTAAGGTTTGGATAGAGTTTTAGGGTATAGGGTTAGAACACAACGAATTTCGATGGGTTAGTAAACATACATGAAATGAGCTTAAATTTTTTATGGATAAATTATTTAAATTATTGGGTTGTTTTGTTTAGTTGGACACAAACATGCAACTTTCTAATTTATTGGGCAGTTTTTGTAATTAATTGGAAAAGTTAGGGGCATAGTCATAAGAATAATTCTGCTTTAATAGTATAAATAATAAAAAAAATCCTACTCTAATAGCTGGTTCTCTGTTTTTTAACCCGCGTCTACATTTTATAAACCTTACAAACATAATAAATATTCACATTCAATTTAAAGGTGATAATAAATATTTAATCACTTATTCTAGAGAGTATATCCACAAATGGATGATCATCAATTTGTATGGATTTTATGGTACATTTGGAAAGGAAGGAACAACAAAGCTTTCAGCAATCTAGACATTGATCCCGGGGATACGTTAAAATTGATGGAAACAGAGTCAACACTTTGGGCTGAAGCACAAGTGTTGAACACACAGAGAGGGACACAACCTGTAAAGGTTGTGACTATGCCGCCAATCCTAGGGCGATAGTGCTTTTCAGATGGCTATTGGAAAGAAAATGAGGTTTTTTTCAGGACATGGATAGTATAGTTCATTAGAAGGTTTTGATGGTTTGATGGGGCAAGAAATGTAAGGACTAGTTTATCTCCTCTTCATTCAAAGATCGAGGCTTTAGTTTGGGCAATGAGTGTATGAGGAACTTGCGGCAGGTTCGGGTTACGTTTGCAACAGTTTGCTCTCAAGTTATGAAGATGGTTTTGGAACCAAGTGAATGACCAGTTTTTGCAAATTATTTGGAGGACATAAAGACCTTAGAGAAAGTTTTCTTAACTCGGAGATCATTCATGTACCAAGAACGCATAATTTAAGGGTGGATGTGAGATAACAAACTAAGTCTCACATTGGAGAATTAGACAAGGAGTGTCTAATATATAAAGAGATGTCCAACTCTAATTAGCAAGAGGCCTTTTGGAAAGGAAACCAAAAGTAAATCCATGCAGGCTTATTAGGCCCAAAGTGGACAATATAGTACTAATCAGAGAATAAAGAGTTGGACACGGGATTTCACAATCCCAACAATTGGTATCAGAGCGGTTGACGAGAAATCTGCAAGAAGACCAAAATACCCTTCGAGTAGGAACGGGACCCATCGAGTTAGGATTGGGAGGTGTGTGTGGCAGAGATCAAGTCAAAAGATCCTGGAAGTCAGTTGTGGGACACGAGATGAATGTGATCCTTAGTTTGAGGGGGAGAATGTGATATAACAAACTAAGTCCCACATTGAAGAATTAGACAAAAAGAGTCTAATATATAAAAAGAGATGTCCAACTCTAATTAGTACGATGCCTTTTGGGAAAGAGCTCAAAAGTAAATCCATGCGGGCCAGCCTCTTAGGCCCAAAGTGGACAATATCGTACTAATCAGAGAATAAAGAGTTGGACACGTGATTTCACAATCCCAACAGTGGATAATCTAGCATGTAGTGCCAGGAAGCAATCGTGTTTCGTCGTTTAGCGGAGTTACCAATTTGGTTTACAGATTCAGTTTGAATCTGTTTTAGTTGATGACAAAATAAAATAAAGCTTTTTGATGCAAATATATGGTATTTAGTAAATGTATTTTTGGTTCATATAATGGACCCGCAACCAAAAATAACATAGGACAACATATTGATGATTCACTGGCTAGTTTACTTTGTCCAGAGATTATTATGGTAAGCAAGACAAAATGAGTGAGTATGAAAAAGACATTAGGTTTTTGTTGACAATACAAAAAGGGAAATAGAGAGATATGTTCAATCATAATGTGAGGATATGTATGGACAAGTTATAAAGCTCCTCTATGTTTCAACTTTATATTGGCAAATGAAATCATTTTTTAACAAAAGCTGAATATCCACTAATCCATAAATTCCACGTTTCGATTCCCTCAATTTTTTTTAAAAAAAATTTACTTTTAGTTTATAAATAACATAGTTTCAATTATCATTTATAAACCAAACCACTATTTTTTCTCACTGTTATTTTGGTTTGCTCATTATTTATATTTTACTGTTGCCGTAGTTTTCATTTTTTAATCTTCTATCAAAAAATTTAAAATAATAATGATTTAATATAGATTACCAAAAAACAAACCACTAAACTATATATAATGGTTAATGTGAATAATACATTTTTTTGAAGAAGAAAAGTTTTTGTATTGAATTTAATTTATTGATGAATATTGTTTATCATACATTTAAATCTAATACAAAAATGTATGTATGTATTTTGTTAAATTTTAGGAGAAATAAAAGGTAAATCTATACTATTAAAACATAAACATTCTAAAAAATCTACTTATACAAACTTGTTGCATTCTTTCATTAGACTACTAATATTTTGGTCTTATCTTAAATTTAGACTAACAATATGTTACCATATATTTCTCTAACAATATTTAACTCAATCAGTAAAAAAATATATCAATGTTAATAAATATAATCTTTTCTAATATTTACTCCTACAATTTTGGTATTTAACAAACTAATTTTGTAATCAATCAAATTAATTAAAAATTTCTTTGTTATTTAATTAATCATCAATATCATTTTACATATATCGATTTATGCGCCATCTCACATATAGATTGTTCATCCATGCAAATTATTTTTTGGCCATACCATTAATTAATTAATTAATTAATTAAACTATATAATATTTTAAAGTCGTATATAGATTGTTCATCCATTACTATAATAGATCCTGAGATCATATGTTTTTGTTAAATTTTAGGAGAAATAAAAGGTAAATCTATACTATTAAAACATAAACATTCTAAAAAATGTATGTATGTATTTTGTTAAATTTTAGGAGAAATAAAAGGTAAATCTATACTAAAATTTATTCAAAAATATGGTAACAAAAATGTATGTATGTATTTTGTTAAATTCTAGGAGAAATAAAAGCTAAATCTATACTAATAAAACATAAACATTCTAAAAAATCTACTTATACAAAGTTGTTGCACACTTTCATTAATATTTTGGTCTTATCTTAAATTTAAACTAACAATATGTTACCATATATTTCTCTAACAATATTTAACTTAATCAGTAAAAAAATATATCAATGTTAATAAATATAATCTTTTCTAATATTTACTCCTACAATTTCGGTATCTAACAAACTAATTTTGTAATCAATCAAATTAATTAAAAATTTCTCTGTTATTTAATTAATCATCAATATCATTTTACACATATCGATTTATGCGCCATCTCACGTATAGACTGTTCATCCATGCAAATTATTTTTTGACCATACCATTAATTAATTAATTAATTAAACTATATAATATTTATAAATATATAATTTATGCCGAGATCGTATATATATTTATGTTACAAAGTCGTATTATATTAAAAATGCAAATAGTGCGTGAATCTGTCCATTACTATAATAGATCCTGAGAAAGCATCGAGTCAAAATCTAGCAAAGAAAGCAAAGAAGGAAGCAAAAATTCACATAGAAAATCATTTTGCTGGCCATTACTATAATAGATCCTATCCCCCTCTTGAAAGCTCTCCACATATAATCTGTCACACCCTCAGCCTCTCACACACCCTCCCACTACCTCACTAAAATGCGCAGACTTGTTGCTAAAATGAGCATAGTGCGTGATTCGCCCGCTTCTTACTTGCCCGACTCTTTCTTCTTTACCACCCTTTAACAAAAAAAAGGAACCGTCTTTTCACTACCTCACTCTCTCTCCTTTACTCCCCTCTCTGTTGCTTCCTTTTTCCGGCGAGTTTCTCGGCTGAGATTGTAAACTTTTGTGTCTTTTCTGAGATTATGCTGAGATCAATTATTGGCAAGAAACAAATGTCTTCTGACATAAGCTAAACTCTCTTCTTACAATCACTGTCGCTTCCTTTTACACATAAAGTCTTCTTCTTTTTGCTTTGAATTGCATATGGCAGCTCGATTAAACGGATCTAGCTACTTCAATCTCTGATTCTCCGGTGTTTTATCTGAGCTAGGGTTGTTTTAAATTAGCTTCCTTTTTTTTGGGATTCTTCGTAGTCCTGTTCAACTGTTTTGTTTGGGAAAGGGATGGGTAGGAGGCAAATCTCACAGGATGAAGTAGGACCGCCGATAAACCCAAGAGCTGGATTGCGAAGGGAACAAGCTGGGAGAGGTTCTTACAGAGGAAGTTAGTCACTTTGTTGCTCATCGTTGGGGAAAAAAAAGTTTCTTCTTTTTTGAAGTGGAGACAAGACTTTGTTTTTTTGTTGTTGTTTTTTTTTCTCGAATTTATAAAAGAATCAAGGGAAAGGGTTTTGTGTTTTTTTTTTTTTTTTTCATTTCCGGAGAGTTCTCATCTCTGTCTCTCTTAGAGAATGGGTTCTACCTCGCAAGAGATACTGAGGAGCCTCTGCTCTAACACGGAGTGGAGATATGCTGTGTTCTGGAAACTTAACCACCGGTCTCGAATGTGAGTTGTCTTAACGTTTCCTTTTATTCCTGCTAAGATATGTTTACTGTCTGTGCTTGGTGGACCATTTATAATTGTCAACGGGTTGGAATCTGATAGTTGATTTGGGTGTTTAAGAGATGTATAGTTAATGTTTTTAAGACGTACCTCCAACTCCCTAGTGTTAGAGAACATATGGAATGCAGCCTTATGCAAGTGTAGTTTAAGTGGCTTCTTAATGGCTTGCGAATATAATGCTTCTATATAGGTGTTTAAGAGATGTATAGTTAATATTGATATGTACTCCAACTCGCTAGTGAGAGAGAACTTGTGGAACCTTATGTGGAATGCAGCCTTATACAAGTGTAGTTTAAGAGTCTTCTCAATCTTTTGGAAGAGCTGAGAAAGTTACTAATAAGCCTGTGAAGAGTAACTAGACAATCAATTAAACGATCAGTTTCCTAATAAGTTGAGGGTTTAGTTGACCAGGATGGTTTCTGATTTCTAGAGGCTGATGAACACTTGCAGGGTACTTACCTTGGAGGATGCTTACTATGACAATCATGGGCACAATAACTCACCGGGAGTTCAGGGTTGCGGCGTTATACCAAAGGACATGCATGGAGCACATGACTCCCTGGGTTTAGCTGTGGCGAAGATGGCTTATCATGTCTATTCTCTAGGGGAAGGGTAAGAATAAATTGCTTGGCTTCATCTTTTCAACTAGGCGTCTTTAGATCAACAGTCTATGAAGTACTCTGGCATTAGGCAGTTATAGTTTACTGTGTGTGTGTTTATATTCTTTGTTTCCTTGACATTAGCTACATGATGCAAAGCTCTTGTCTTGGGACTTGATACCATCAGGAGCTTTTACTATTAGTTAAAAACTAATCTTTTGTTTATCTCGTCTATATGTTTTTTTGGTCTAATTATCTCGTCTATATTAACAGGATTGTAGGACACGTTGCTCTTTCTGGAGGACACCAATGGGTATTTCCCGAAAATTATGGCAACTGCCACTCAGCAGCTGAGGTTAGGAACTTCGTATCTGGAGTTGATTTTTTCGTTTATTTTTCATGTTTATAAACGAGGTTCTTTTTCTAATTACAGTTTCATAATGTTTGGGAGAGTCAAATATCTGCTGGAGTAAAGGTATTTTAGATTTTTCTCAAGTGTTACTTTCCTCTGCTCTATTACATGAATGTCAATGACTTTCTCACAGTTCGCCACTGGAAGACTTAAAAACATATGCTCTTCCTTCTTTGCAGACCATTCTTGTTGTAGCTGTTGGTCCCTGTGGTGTTGTGCAGCTAGGCTCTTTGCTTAAAGTAAGTAGGATTCATATAATTGGACGCATTGCACACATATGAACGTATCTGGTCTTATTGTGTCCTTGTGTGGAGCAGGTTGATGAAGATGTGACATTGGTGAATCATATCCGACATATGTTTTTGGCACTGAAGGATCCAATGGCAGATCATGCAGCAAGTTTAATGCAATGTAATATGAACAATTCGTTGTCTCTGGTAAAGATCTTCTTCATACAAATATGGATTCACGTTTGTCCTAAGTAGGATGCTTAGATCATGATGTGTTGTATTATTTTTTTGTTGCAGCCAAAAATACCTTCTGAATGTTTACATGTTGAGGCTAACCCTTATTGCTCTGGAGAAGTTGGCAAAGCTATGGATGTGGAAGAGTTAACTCAATATAAACTGAGAAGAAGTGATAGCATGCCTTATAATACTCCTTCATGTCTTCTCATGGAGAAGGCAGCCCAAGTTGTGCAAGGATCTTCTTGTGGGAGCTATAGCAGTGTTACGTTTGGCTTCCCAATTGATTTAATTGATGCCAAACATGAGAATCAAGTACGTAGTGGATGTAAAGATCCAAGAGTATTAGATCCTAATCTACATCAGTATATGAAGAATTATGTGCTCAACAATACAAGCTCATCTGCTTTAGCAACTGAGGCTGAAAGATTGATATCAGGCCAATCATACCCAGGCCTAGACTCAACTTTTTATGATTCATCAAGAACAGGCAAAGAAAGTTCTTACCAAAACGAAGTGTTCCAACTATCTGAGAACCAAGGAAACAGATACAGAGAGGAGACTGAGCGTATGCTGGAGGGGAAATGCGAAGATGCTTTGATCTCATCTGGGTATCCATTTGCTGGCAGCGAGCTGCTAGAGGCATTAGGCTCTGGTTTCAAGCAAACGAGCAGGGGTGGTCCTGAGGACCTAGTGAAGTCTGAACATGGTTCAACAACAAGACCAACAGATGATACGAGTCATAGCCAGCTTACATTTGACCCTAGCCCTGGCCCTGAGAATCTTCTAGATGCTGTGGTTGCTAACGTGTGCCATAGCGATGGGAATGCCAGGGATGATATCTTGTCAAGCAGATCGGTACACTCATTGCTTACCAGCATGGCAGAGCCTTCAGGTCAAAAGATGCATAATCAGCTGCCACTAGCAGAGGTGTATACCCAACAGAATCCGTCAGATATCTGTGGAGCATTTTCTTCGATTGGGTTCTCATCCACGTGTCCCAGCTCATCTAGTGATCAGTTTCAGACATCACTGGAGATGATGCCCAAGAAGATCAAAAAGAGGGCCAAGCCTGGAGAAAGCTCTCGGCCTCGACCAAGAGACAGGCAACTCATTCAGGATCGGATCAAGGAACTTAGAGAACTTGTGCCTAATGGATCTAAGGTGACTTTTCTCTTCCGAGCTTCAATTGTAGTTGCCAGTGTTTTTGCTATATGCTAATTGTTTTTATCATGTTTTACAGTGCAGTATTGATTCTTTGCTAGAACGCACGATCAAGCACATGCTCTTTTTGCAGAATGTTACTAAGCATGCTGACAAGCTCAGTAAAAGTGCTACTACAAAGGTAAAACGTCTACTAACAATCTCGGTTCCATCCTAGAAATTTATGTTTCCAGCTTCCTATCTTTGATAAATGAACATATTATGCTATTATGTTTGCCTGATCGATGTAGCAAATATTGTAATCTCAGATGCAACAAAAGGAAACTGGCACGCAAGGCTCAAGCTGCGCAGTGGAGGTTGGAGGTCATCTTCAAGTGTGCTCGATTATCGTTGAGAATCTGAACAAGCAGGGGATGGTGCTCATCGAGGTATGTAACCATTCTTTCTTTCCTTTAGGTTAGTCTTTGTTTGAACTTCAGTTCCAAATTCTTTGATTTAAAATGTTTTTGGGGGTTTTGGACAGATGTTATGTGAAGAATGTAGCCATTTTCTCGAGATAGCAAATGTGATTAGGAGCTTGGACCTCATCATACTAAGAGGCGTCACAGAGGCTCAGGGCGAGAAAACATGGATATGCTTTGTAGTTGAGGTAGGAGTCAAATTATATCCCCTTGAACATTGGGTTACTATGATATACTATATTGACTAATATGGAAATGGTGATATGAAAATGGCAGAGCCAAAACAACAAGGTAATGCAGAGGATGGACATTTTGTGGTCTCTGGTGCAAATCTTTCAGCCAAAGGCCAATGGCAAGCACTAGCAGCAGCGTTGGTTGCAAGACTTTGCGTTTGGAGGAGGAAAACAGAACTTGCTGTGTGCTTGTACAGTGTTATTGATACTTGTTTTTGTTTGTTTGGGGTTTTAGGTATAATTTTTTTACTTAGTGTGCATGTTTGAGTTCTCAGTGTGTTTATGATTTGCTTGTTTGCTTTGGAGTTTGGACTCTTTATAAATACAGTAAAATGTTTATAAATTAAAACCAGTTAATTATTTTCCATACTAATTTCCTTGATAACTTGAAACTTTATGAATTTCTTTCAGATTTTAATTTCCATAAATACATTAAGAAACAAAACCTTTGTAAAGTAGTAATCAAGATATATATTTCAAGTTGTTAAAATCAGCATTGCAATGAATAATAATAATAATATCATTAGCAATGTGCAAAATTACATGCACGCATACTAATGAAGCCAATCAGTGTTCTTCCATGGTCTAGTATAATAAAGCTTCAAATATATATCTATATTATGATGTGAACAACCTCAACTGATTAGTCAACTGCTTTAGAATCGTTAGACGAAGAGGCCTCACCAGATTCGCAGTGTTCATGGTGATGATGGTGATGATCATCTTCGTCTTCTTCGCTGTCATCCTCATCAAAGGGCTTCTGTTTGTGAAAGATACAACACTTCTTGGAACTCTTCTTCTGCATGAACTCGTTATCAACAGTCCCGTCTTTCCACGAGACTTTCTTCTTTATCCTGTTCAGCCGAAGCACTAATCTCTCTGTAGGTTGGGACTGAGAAACAGGGTTTTCTAAGATGACAGAGGTTGTTGTCGCTGTCGAAGAGGAAGGCCTGGTCGCTGTGCTCATGGCTCAAAATATAGCTTCTGATATCTGCAGCGTTGGGAAACAAAAAAGAAAGAAGGATCAATTTCCAAAGACTTGTTTCTTTGTTGTAAAGCCATAGAGAACAAGAAGATGGAAGGCTAATTCTGAAAGTGCTGACAACAACATATGCTTAAACCTAAATAAAATGGTAACCAAACACTCAGCAAGTGAAATGGTGGTGAATGACAAGACAAGAGCTAAAGAATACACACACTACAAATAACAGAGATTTTTGAGAAGTTATATACTCTGACTAACAGAAAGAAAGCAGACAAATCCTAACTCAAATGGTTCAAGATGAATGATGTAAGCAAAAGAAAAATGTTAGCCTTGTCTTTAATTTCGTTTAACCATCAGAAAGAAAAATCTAAACTTTTAAACATGATTAACCAACAAAATTGTGAATCAATCGAGAACAGACAATCACATGTAGGGTTTCATTCTTCTGAATCAAATGAGGAAGACAGAGAATATATAAACGCAAATATAATTATTAATCAGAAAAGATATCAAAAATTGAGAATCCAAATAGCCAAAATCAAATTCTGCAGGTAGAGGATAGATCGCTCCAAGGCTGACAATCCTATCAACAGCTCAAGAAAAAAATAGAAAACCCATAGGCTCTAGCAAGATAAAAGGAATTAACTGACGAAAAGATTCAGAGAAGAAAACTTCAAACAAACCTTGGAGAAGAAGAAGAAGTCACCTCCTCTGTTCTACGATCTCCCGACGCTAGTTACAAGATTAAATTTATATATATATAGAGAGAGAGGCTTTCTTGACCGGATGTTGATGATGGAGAAAGCAGACGGAAGAAATTCCCGAATTTTTGTTTAATCCCCAAAAATGTTTTTTTTTCCTCTAATTTGACTTTCCTTAAGAAAAATAGAGCAAATATACATAATAATATAAAAATTAAGTTTATACAAATAACAATTATGACTGGACAAAAAAACCCGGATCTAAAACCCGGATCTAAAGAACCAAACCGATTTCAGTCTAAAAAAATGGCACCGAATCCAAACAAAAATTGGTTAAACATCGGAATGAGTTCAATTTTTTGGTATTTAAAAATTAGAATCGAGTCCGACCCAAACTGATATATTTCGCCTATCCGAATATATCCTAATTAAATTTATATACTTATATATATGTTAAGTATTTTAGATTTAATATATAAAAATATCCAAAATATATAAGTTATTTTGAAATTTTCCAACATCCTTGGAAAGATATACAAACAGATAGAAGTAAATATCTAAAATGGTTAAACAATACTTAAAACACCAAAAATGCTTGAAATATTTATTGATTCCCTATCCAAATATTCTAGCAAAACTAATTTATATATTAATTTTATGTATTTTGGTATATATTATTCAAATTTATATGTAATATATTATTTTTATTTGTAGATTGTGAATTCTTTTAAGTATACATGAATTTTAAATCTTTAAAAATAATTTAAACGGTTTATATGAACTCGAACCAAAATTGTAAAGATCCAAACTGAATTAGAACCGAAATTTATAAATATCCAAATGTGGCTGAAATTGTTAACTTTGAAAAGTCGAATAAACCCGAACAGAACCCAAATAGATACCCGAACATCCTCCCATAATAATGATTCTCTATATTTTATATATATAACACTTGATCAATCAGCAGTTTGACTATACATGCATCTTTCATCTTCTTATTTCTTTTGTTTTTTTTTCTTCTTCTCTTTTAATTTTATTTGATACATAATGTATCTTGGATCAAATATAATTCAACCAAATAATCATGTTGATAAAAACATACATATATTTTTTTTTAACATATGTCATAATTTAAAATTTTTAATCAGATTTTTTGAACACTATCGAGCAATCGTTGTACTGTACTACAAATGAATCATATTAAAATAGAGTAGTACACTTGATTTATACGTTGAGTTTTAAGCTGTGCGTATTTGGATTTTGCAATTCTGTGTTCTATAATAGCTATTGTTTTGCTATGGTGTTAAATGTATGCTTTGTGTTGATGAAGGTTCAAAAGTCTGTATATATTGACAGTGGTGTTCATACAATATTTGGATAAGCATTGCATTATACTCCCTTTCTTCAGAAATACTTGAAGTTTAAGGCAATGCACAACTATTAAGAAAATTGTGTTTTATCTAAAAAAATATCACTAAAGTATAAATTAAAAATTATCAATCAATTAGAAAATAATCTCTAAAATATTATTGGTTTACACAGTTTTTGATAAAATTAAAACTTATCGAAATATGAAAACATCATATATTTTGAAACATCAAAAATTTCTTTAAACATCATCTATTTTGAAACAGAGCAAATAGTATAATATTTCTATTTTGAAACAGAGCAAATAGTATAATATTCTATTTAGTGTAGCATTTTCCTTTCCCTTCCTCCCTCCCTCCCTATAGTACAATGTAATGCGCTATTTCTGCGTCAGTTGACACACCCACACACACTGTAGGGAAAATCAGGTCAAAGTTTCGCTCAGATTATCTTATCTTTTAGAACACAGTTGATATTTAAGCACATTAGCTTATGAGATTTTCTGAATAGATGACCCTAATGTTGTGTATAGAATAATAAATAAACAAACAAAAATATTACTTTATTTATGGAATAGACCTATTTTTTACATCGTTATAGAGTAAAAATAAATTGGGATCGGAACAAATTTGACTTTAAACTTTATTTTGGAATAAAAAATAAAGTAGGATTGTAAATTTTCTTAGATTCTCCGTCCGGATAACATATATAGCGCCTTTTTCGTAATATTTCTGAATGCAGCTTCTAATCTATTTCCAAACTTTTTGTTCAGTATCATTGGAGAACAAGTTTGCACCATTTATTTATTATGTTCATTATCTTGACATTCATACTCTTGTGTATTGTGTAGAGGTATTGGAAATATTTGGAACATGTGTAATTCTCAGAAAGTATACTATGAGTTTCGTGTTTAGTTTCGGTATAGGCTAACATTGTTTGGCTTTACTCTTCTCAGGTGGGTCGCGTAGTCAAAATTTTCCTCTTAATTAATAGTTGTCTGTATAATAGTACATTAATACAGCTTTAAAATATAAATATAAATATTGCATACAAATAATTATATAATTATATTTTCGAATTTAAGTTTGATTTATTTTAAAATATAATATCTCATTTGAATGGGGATATAATTATCTTACTATATTTAAAATGGTAGTTTCGAAAAAGAAAATAAGATGTATTTCAAATTTAAAATCATAAATAGGATAATTTCCTAATCATCCCTAAGACCTTTTGTTAGGGGTGTCTTTTTACGATTTTATACAATTTTTTTTGTTCTTTGCGTCTGCCTTAGAGAAAACTTGTAGCCCAAGTTTTAAGAAACACTCCAATCTTGTTGATTGGGATATAAGCATATAACTAGATTTTGACCAGCGCGTCCGCGCATATGTATAATTTTAAAAATATAATATTATTTGTTTTTTATGTCACTATTTAGTGTTGGACAAAAAACTCGAATTCGAAGAATCGAGCCGATCCCAATCCGAATAAATAGTACCAAATCCAAACCGAAACTGATTAAATATCAGAATTATTCAAAATTTGGGTATTTGAAGAACTGAAACCTAATCTGATCCGAACCGAAGTATTTTGGATATCCAAAATAGACTTATATTCTTATATATATATATATATATATATTGATTATTTTTATATTTAATATATATAAAAACATCCAGAATATATATGATACTTTTAAATTCATTTAAATACTTGAAAATATATACAAATAATCAAACGTAAGTATCTAAAATAGTTAAAATATACTCAAAATTCCAAAAATACTTAAATAATTAATAATTCTCTATCCAAATATTTAAACCAAACAATTTAAATTGATTATCCAAATCCGAACCGAATCCTCAAAGATCTAAACCGAACATGAAATCCCAAACATACCCGAAAACGAACTCGAACGCCCACCCCTAATCACTATTATATATCTTATATGTGTCATCATAGGTTACAAAAATATGTGTTATCATATAATTAATCGTATTTTATACGTACCATCAAATAAGTTTTCTTATAATTAATAATATTTTATACGTACAATCATATAAATAATCACATATATTATATTTTTAAATTTCAATGTGAAATATAAAAACCATAATTTAAGTTGATGTTTGAAATTGGGCTTTGTATTGTATTTTTTATATATATATTGAAAACATTTTTATAATGGTTATTGAAAAATATATCAGTAAAAATCAAATTTTGAATATATGTATATTTTTTGACAAAAAAAAAAATATGTATATTTTTGAATGAATTTTTGATATAAATCAATTTTAAATTATTATTTTGATTGAATATATATATCAAGTAACATAAACCCATTAATTTTTAATATAATGTAATTGACTTCCAATTTTTTTAATAGCATAAGTCTATTACTTTTTTTCATAACTTACTGCAATCCATGTTTTCAAACATCACTATTTTTTTTAACTGCTATATATATTGCCAAAGAAAAGCTTAAAGTATTGATACTGGGGTGAGATAAGTACACAAATTGAAAATGTGGCTGTGCCCGCGTGGACTTAAGCTGAATAAAGAGAATCTCCTAGTCCTAGATTTACTTAAACTAGAGATAACCTTGTGAGATTCGATTCACTTTTAGTTAGGTTCAAACTTATATTATTATTACCGTTTAAGAATGCGAAGATAAGTACGATTTACCAAGAAAAAAGGAAATTTGCATTTTAGTTTGTCCGTGTAGGAATAGCTCAATGAAATAGCTATATAAACTGTCCCTTTCTCATCCTCCTTTCTCATTAGCATCTTCTTATTTGTTGTTTATTATATTTCTTTTCCTTTTTTTTTTTCCAGAGAGATTTTGATTCATCGCCAAGAAAAAGAAAAGAAACTCTGCTTATCGAGGAGAAAGATGGCGACCAATGATGATGATGCTAACAAAAGCGTCGAGGGTTCGGAGGCAGGAGAGAAGAGATGTTTTGATCTTTTTGCGATGTTGCTTCTCGCTTGCGGTGACGATGAAACAAGAGCGAAACGAGGACAAGACGTGCAAAAGAGAAACATGCTCATGATCGACACTATTACTAATGCTGCCACCAACACTTTCTTGCTAGGCAAGCGAAAGATTGATGATGAGTCCAAGAATCAACAACACATTGCTTCTTCGAGTTTGGAAGAGTCAAAGAGGCGTCGTGTGGTGGAGTCTAACGACGAACCCATCAGAGCAGAACCTATTAGAGAAATTAAGCCTCCGGTTAAGGAAAGAAAGCGACCGGTTAAAAGAAAGGCGCCAGTCAGAAAGGAACCGGTTAGAAGAGAACCGGTGGTGACTCCGGGATGGGTGGTTGACCTAATGAAGACATTCAAAGGTCGTGAGGGGGATGCGAAGATGATATTTGAGAAGGCGATGACGAAGACAGATGTCACAACAAACGAAGGACGTCTCTTGATGCCCTTTAACCAAATGGCTGATATGCACTTTTTGACCGAGGCGGAGTGGAAGATCCTAGAGGAGCATCACAAACACAAGAGAGATGTTAAAAAAGGAGTTAACGTTGATGAGAAAAGAAAAGGAGTTGATGTCATCTTGTTGCGTCGTAATGGTAATAACAAGGGATGGGAGCTTAACCTGAGGATATGGGAGATGAGGTCTAGTTTCAACTACGCCTTGTGTACTGGTTGGAACCAGCTCGTCCGCGATAACGACCTCCACACGAACCAGACTATTACCCTCTGGTCCTTCCATTCCCGTGATGGCACTCTCTACTTTGCTTTCGATCTTCCCACTCACGATGAAGAAGGTATGGCTCTAGCTCTGGTTCCAGTTACATCTTCATCCATGGATATGGTTGAAATCTCTGAGGAGGATCCGTTTGCGTGTGAAGAGGCAAACAGGAGACTTTATCAATTTATAAGGAGTAGCAGAACTCCTCGCGTTTGTGTTCAAATCATAACAAATGACTCCAGCAACCTCTACCTCGAGGGTGGTTTGGATCTAAACAGAACACCACCTGAAGAGTGCACTGAGATGGATTCTGATCTCGAGGCTGTACAAGAGACGACCTCACAGGAATCCCTCACTGAGACCTCACTAGTATCCTGGAGGTTCCTCATAGAAACAGCTGTGCTCTATGTGACTTAAATCTTTGTATTATTCTAAACCCTAGCTCTCTATTGGCCACGTCATGCAAGTAGTTTATTTCTTAGGCATTCAAAAGGTTTTCTTATTGTTTTAGTTTTTTGGTCCACTACTACTATACTCTTGGAGTGTTGTAGCTTCCTTAATCGGATGATAAACAATGTTTATTTTTGGCAATTGTATTTCAGTAATCATTAAGTAAATGCTTTAACCAGATAAGATCAGGATAAACAAATTAACTACACAAGGAAAGATAATCCTACGTAAATTCAATGCAACAAAGAAACAACACTTGATGAGTGACAATAAACAGACTAATTTTTATTTTCTTTTTAAATTAAAATTAATTTCAGTCAAAAACGTTTTTACAATAGATGTGGCTTTGTTGTCAAAAATCTAACAAGGATCATAGTTGCTGATATCCCAAACTTCTTGTTGCAAACCAGATGGCCATTGCACCTGTATATTTGCTGTACTTCATTCTGTGGAGAGTTGAGAGCTTGTTCCTCGCACGTTCTTGTCGATGTACTTTGCCATTTGGTGGAAGAGAGTGAGATTTTTTTTTTGTCACAAAAATTTCATTTAAACTAAGAAATAGAGAATTGGTCCAAAGATGACCCAACTCTTGAAGTACATTACAAAGATAAGAAGGCTTGAAGAGCCTTTTTTTGCTAAAACATCGGCTGAAACGATTACCGAACTAGAGAAGGAGAATAATGCAAAACCAGAGGAGATCGAACGGATGTCTTTCACAAAACCGATGATTTCATTAGACTGGAAGTTGCCGGAGATAACTCTGATGAGCGTTGAATTGTTGGAGAAAACCTTGAGTTTTGGGAACTTTAGGGTTAGCGCCATGTGAAGGGCCGATGGCATCGCAATAGCCTCCACAATTAGGGAAGATCTGATGTAACTTTGATCCAAGGATCCATGGATCGGAGCTTCAAGATCGTGGTTGAGAGACTCTCCTTTACTTCATCTAATAAGTATGTAACTGATGGAACCATTGGAGGATGAGATCGTATCGGGTTCTCGATGGAACTTTGTCGGAAGCTGTTGGCCGGCAAGAGCAGCTGAGAGTCTCTAGAACCATAGCTAAGAGCAGTTGGGAAAGGCCTTCTTTGCCTGGATATAACTCTAATATTCATGAGAAATGGATCGGAGACTGTGTAGACTCGGATGGCCTGTGATAGTTGACAAAACAGTGGAACAAATTCAAGCACAACATCACAGCTCTGGGCTATGTGAACCCTGTCGACTGAAGCTAGATGATGGACATACACCATTAACGAACCATTGAAGACATCGTACCAGACAAGAGAAATAAGCCTAACGGGATTTAATGATAGAACATAGACTTTGGTTAAGTCAAAACTTTGAACATCCGCATTACCGTGCGGGATCCAATACGCTTTGTCAGAACTGGGTCTGAATCGCTGGTCATCGGATTCCATCAAGCTGGAGTTGATGTGTGTGTTGTCTGGACTGAGAACAGAGGCTTCTAGGTTCAGCAAGAGAGCCCTTAATTTCTTGGATTTAGAGTTGAAATTCCATGTAGCTGAGGTGTTCTCAAGGAGTAGAAGACCTTTCTGTTCACTGTGATGGAGAGAGGCGGAGCAAGGTGACGAGATCTGGCGGTGAAAAGCATTGGCCCAGAGAGTCGGTGGAGGGTCGGGGGGGGGGGGGACTGGAGGGTCTGGCGGATCCACCGGAAGCCTAACGTAAAGCTCTGAATCTGGTGGTTCAAGGGGCAAGCAAGGAGAAGGAGATGAACCAGTTACAGGGAGATCCATTGGAGGAGATGAAGAAGAAACCTTTGGGATGGTGTGGACGTCGACGGCAGCGGAAGAGATTCTCGAGCTTAGGAGGAGCTATGCCGGATTGAGATCATCTTCATTCTGGTGGAGAAAGCTTGTTGAGCGGCTGCCTCGGACTCTGTGCCTGGGAGAGAAACGAACTAGGGCGGAAGAGAGTGAGGTTATGAGCTAAGAAAAGAAGCCAAGCTTTGTTCTTATACTAAACCTCTCTGTAGAATATTCCACTAGCTTCCTCCAGAGCTCTCCTACATTCATTTCGTGCAAACCTAACTTTTCAATCACCTAATACTCTATATAACATGCTTTCTTAAGGTCTTGAAATAGTGATGTTGTTTCAATGAGTTAGGCATTCTAATAACCTGCTTGACATTTTGAAAAGCTTGAGGCCAAATGTGTTGTATGACATCAAGGGTCCTGACTGGAGATAGTATAATTATGTTAGTAAGAACATACAGATTTTTTTACATATGATTTTTTTAAACATTGTCGGACACAATGACGAAAGTTATACTATACTATATATGAATCATACTAGAATAGAATAATGCACTTGATTTATATGTTGAGTAGTAAGCTACGTGTATTCGGATTTTGCAATTCCCTGTTTCTATAATAGCTATTATTTTGCTATAATATTGAATACATGTTTGGGTTAATGAAGGTTCACACGCATGGTTTTTTTTACTACCTCTGTTTTTTAAAGATAGATTTTTAGTGTTTTTACGCATATTAAGAAAACACATTAAATTATTATTGTTTTTTGTAATTATCAGCTTCCGATACCTTTCAACCAATAACAATTCGATAAACTCAATTAAAATTTTCAAAGTTTATAATTTCTACATAAAATGTAAAAATTATATCTTTGTAAAATATATTTTCTAAAAACTTCTATCCTAATGGAAAGGAGTGAGTATTATACTATTCTATTTACCGAATAGTGTATTCTCTCTCTCACTCTCACTATCTCTCTCTCACTCTGTCAATCTCTCTCTCTCTCTAAAACCAAAATAGGGGCCCACGTCTATATTGTAAAAGTATAAAATACAAGCAAATAATGATAAATTAGAAGAAATAGAAAAACTTTTGAGTCGTCAGAAAGATAAAAGAAAAATAAAAATAAAAACTTATATAAAAATAAGATTTACTTATATCAAACGCAGACAATAATTTTGAACTTTTATTAGTGTTTTTTCATTTTTTTCAATACAATGTACATATAAATAATGTTAATTATATAAAAAAAAAATTAAAATGAGGCCTTTGAAAGTGGGGGACGTATTCCCAGGTTTCACTATGCTCTATTCAGGGACGCCCCTGCACACACACACACTCACACTCTCTCTCACTCTCACTCTCAGTATTTCTCTTTCACTCTGTCAATCTCTCTCACACTCACTCTCACTCTCTCTCTCTCTAAAACCAAAATAGGGGCCCACATCTATATTATAAAAATATAAAATACAAGCAAAAATGATAAATTAGAAGAAATAGAAAAACTTTTGAATCGTCAGAGAGATAAAAGAAAAATAAAAATAAAAATAAAAACTTATATAAAAATAAGATTTTATGTCAAACGCAGATCTCAAGATAATTTTAAACTTTTATTAGTGTTTTTTTTCAATACAATGTACATATAAATAATGCTAATTATATAAAAACAATTAAAATGAAGCTTTTGAAAGTGGGGGCCGTAGGCCCAGGTTTTACTATGCTCTGTTCAGGGACGCCCACACACTCACACTCTCTCTCACTCTCACTCTCACTATCTCTGCACTCACACTCTCTCTCACTCTCACTCTCACTATCTCTCTCTCTCTCTCTCTGTCAATCTCTCTTACACTCACTCTCACTCTCTCTCTCTCTCACAATCTCTCTCACTCACTCTCTCTCTCTCTCTCTCCCTCTCTCTCTCTCTCATAGACACTTAAAATTATATCATTGATATGGTTCGTTTTTTATACTGTTTATTTAAAAATATAATACAGTGTAATACATTACTTCTGCTTAATGTCACTACAAAAAGGGATTTGATAGCATAATATAATATCATTGTTTTATTTCTGATTTTAGTTTATACTAATAACACTTAATTAACGCTCTTTTGAAAAATTAGTGAGTGGAAGCAGAAAATTACTATACCGCCAATACTTAGCTGAAAATCAGACTTCATCGCCAAATACATAATTTAAGCGATTTCAATAAAGCTATCAATGACATAAGATAGCATTTTTCATACGCTAATAAAATTCATTTTTCAATTATTATACTTCAAACACTAAAACTCTAAACCTAAACTATATGCCAAATAATACACTTAAATTTTATATCTAACACAATTGTAATTTTTAACGTATTTAGTTTTATAACTTTAACTTTATAACTAATTCTTAATATTTATACTTAATAATTAATTTTACAATTTATAAATCTTAAATTCAAAATTAAACTCCAAACCCTATATCTAAACTCCAAACTCTATCCCCCAAACCCCAATACTTTACTTCAAACCCTATACTATACCACAAACCATAAATCTAAACACTAAAACTAATATTTTCAAACTTAAACACCAAATCTTAACACATAAACTACAAATCAAATATTTTCAAATTTTATTCTCAAAATTTTGTGGCTATAGCAATTTGAAACCCTAAACTTTTTAAAAAATTCTAAACTCTAAACATAAGACTTAAAACTCTAATCTTTTCACACTATAACCTCAAATCTTAAATTTACACTACTCAAAATTGAATCTTTTAAATTTTCAATCAAAATTTATACCCTAAACATTCATTAAAATCATAAACTCTAAATACAAACTTTAAAACTCTATTATAAATATATGCCTCCTTCAACCTAAATTATACCCAAACCATATACCATACATTAATCAGAAACCTTTATATTTAAATTCAAACTTCTTATATTCCAAACTCCAAAACATTTTATATTTTCAATTAATTAACCTTAACACTATAAATAAAATTCTTTTTTAAACTCCAAACCTTAAACTTAACCATATATCCTTTAATTAACTCTAAACCCCAAACTTTATATTTTCCAAACTTTAACCCTAAATCACCAAAGTAAATCACAAATACTTTTGGTTATCTATTTTAAATTATATATTTTTTATCTGAAAATAAGTTTCAAATGATGAAACCAAATTATTTAATTATATTAATATAGCTTTTAAAACATAATTATAAAATATTGCATACAATTGATTTTTATAAAATTACTTTACATAATCCCCTTTTGTAAGGTTTACAAAGGAAAATTATGATATTTTAAAAATGTTATCAGTTTTTTTTAAAAATTTTAGAATACTAAAAACATAAATTTACATTAAACATACAATTATATTTAACAAAATATATTGATCTCAAATATAAATAATTCTATAATTATATTTTCAAATTTAAGTTTTATTTATTTGAAAATATAGTTTCTCATTAGATTGGGAATATAATTATCGTACTATATTTGAAATCGTAGTTGCGAAAAAGAAAATAAGTTGCATTTCAAATTTAAAATCATAAATAGGATAATTTCATGATCATCCCTATCTTTTTTTTTTACTGGTGTTTTTTTATAGATTTTATACAATTTTTTGTTCTTTTAGTCTCCGCAGCTAAAACTTGTAGCCCAAGTTTTGCTTTAATGTAAGGAATTAGAAGAACAGTCCAGTCCAATCTTGTTGATTGGGATAGAATCGTAAATAAAGCTGTCAGATAACTTAGATAAGTACACAAGTTAAAAATGTGCAGTGCGCGCGTGGACTTAAGTTGACTAAAGAGAATCTCCTGAGATTTACTTACACTAAAGATAATTCTCTGAGATTCACTTTTAGTTTTAGTTATGCTCAAACTTATATTATTATTACCGTTTAACAATGCGAAGATAAGTACGATTTACCAAGAAAAAGGGAAATTAGCATTTTAGGTGGTCCGTGTAGGAATAGGTCAATGAAATAGCTATATAAACTGAGTCCCTTTCTCATCCTCCTTTCTCATTAGCATCTTCTTATTTGCTTGTTTATTATATTTCTCCTGAGAGATTTTGATTCACCTCCGAGAAAAGAAAAGAAAAGAAACTCAGGGACCAATGATGGCGACCAATGATGATGATGCTAACAAACTCAGCGAGGGATGCTTTGATCTTTTTGCGGCGTTGCTTCTCGCTTGCGGTGACGATGAAACAAGAGCGAAACAAGGACAAGAAGTGCAAGAGAGAAACATGATCATGATCGAGACTATTACTAGTGCTGCCACCAACACTTTCTTGCTAGGCAAGCGAAAGATTGAAGATGATGATCAAGAAAACACTGCTTCTTCTTCTTCTTCTTCTTCTTCTTCGAGGAGTTTGGTAGAGTCCAAGAGGCGTCGTGTGGAGTCTAGCGAGGAACCCATCAGAGCAGAACCTATTAGAGAAATCAAACCTCCGGTTAAGAAAAGAAAGAGACCGGTTAAAAGAAAGGCGCCGGTTAGAAAGGAACCGGTTAGAAGAGAACCACCGGTGGTGACTCCGGGATGGGTGATTGACCTAATGAAGACAAGCAAAGGTCGTGAGGGGGATGCGAAGATGATATTTGAGAAGGCGATGACGAAGACAGATCTGACATCAAACCAAGGACGTCTCTTGATGCCATTTAACCAAATGGCTGATATGCACTTCTTGACCGAGGCAGAGTGGAAGATCCTAGAGGAGCATCACAAACACAAGGGAGATGTTAAAAATGGAGTTAATGTTGATGAGAAAATGAAAGGAGTTGATGTCATCTTGTTACGTCGTAATGGTAATAACAAGGGATGGGAGCTTAACCTGAGGATATGGGAGATGAGTTCTAGTTTCAACTACGCCTTGTGTACTGGTTGGAACCAGGTCGTCCGCGATAACGACCTCCACACGAACCAGACTATTACCCTCTGG
The DNA here is from genome assembly GCF_020379485.1 of Brassica napus. Lineage (NCBI taxonomy): Eukaryota > Viridiplantae > Streptophyta > Magnoliopsida > Brassicales > Brassicaceae > Brassica > Brassica napus. The sequence continues at coordinate 55,160,550 of NC_063447.1, forward strand.
TCCTTCCATTCCCGTGATGGCACTCTCTACTTTGCTTTCGATCTTCCCACTCAAGATGAACAAGGTATGGCTCTAGCTCTGGTTCCAGTTACATCTTCATCCATGGATATGGTTGAAATCTCTGAGGAGAATCCGTTTGCGTGTGAAGAGGCAAACAGGAGACTTTATCAATTTATAAGGAGTAGCAGAACTCCTCGCGTTTGTGTTCAAATCATAACAAATGATTCTTCTGGCAACCTCAACCTACTCGAGGGTGGTTTGGATCTAAACAGAACACCACCTGAAGAGTGCACTGAGATGGATTCTGATCTCGAGGCTGTATAAGAGACTCATCATATTAGGAGTACCTCACAGGAGTCCCTCACTGAGCCCTCACTAGTATCCTGGAGGTTCCTGGAGGGGAAACAGCTGTGCTCTATGTGACTTAAATCTTTAATTTGTATTATTCTAAACCATTAGCTCTCTCTATTGGCCGCGTGTCATGCAAGTAGTTTATTTCTTCGTTAGGCATTCAAAAGGTTTTTTTATTGTTTTGGATTTTTTTGTACACTACTACTACTCTTGGAGTGTTACAGCTTCCTTAAACGGATGATAAACAATGTTTATTTTTGGCAATTTGTATTTCAGTAATTATTGAAGTAAATGCTTTAACCAGACAAAAATCAGGATAAACAAATTAATTACACAAGGAAAGATAATCCTACGTAGCAGCAAAGAAACAACACTTGATGAGTGACAGTTAAACTGACTTCATTGTAAGATTTTACTCAATTGGTGGAAGAGAGTGAGAGGTTATGAGCCAAGAGAAGAAGCCAAGCTTTGTTCTTCTACTAAACCTCTCTGTAGAATATTCCACTAGCTTACTCCACAGTTCTCCTACATTCATTTCTTGCAGACCGATCCTTTCCACAACCTGAAAAGCTCATACTATATATAGATAACATGCTTTCTTAAGGTGTTGAGATAGTCTAATAACCTGATTGACATTTTGCAAGGCTTGGAGTCCAAATGTGTAGTACGACATGAATGGTCTTCCAGACTGTGGAGAAAGTAGATTGAGAGTGTTATAGAATGATAACTATTTTTTACAAGAGAATAGAGAAGCATACCTGTGAAATGGCAAGCCACTGAAGCATGATCTTTACTTCTGGATCGCCTCCAAACACACCACAACCCCAGTTCCCTGTAGCTACACCAATCTTCTTCTCTTCATGATCAATACACAATCTCTCCGAGCATTCTACAACTTGGCTCCCTGAAGCTGATGATGGAAGAGTACCCGCTTGATGTTTACACTGATGCAAGTATCCAGTAAAAGCCTTGTTAACCTCCCGAAGGAGGCCATCAGGTTTGTACTGTCTCCTTCCTGGCCGAGGAATGGCATCTATAGCTACAACTCTAGTTCTTCGCCTCATGTAACTTTCTAGTTCCTTGTTGTTTAAGTAATCACCAGCAAATTGGAAGGAAGATCCAAACCTGAACCATGTTTTATTGAGAACTTATAACAATAAAATTATTATATCTAATTAATTGGTAGTTAATTACCCTGTGTATAGTGTAAATCTTTCAGCACCAACAATCTCAATTGCTTCATTTTTATCCATACGAGGCAAGAATAACATTCCAGCTATGAGTTCTGGATTCATCATGAATCTTATTTCTTCCTATATAGAAAGGTGTCTTCAGTACATTATATCATCATATTCAGAATAACATGAAAGAAGGTAGTAACATTTTCAGACCTGTAGACATCCATGACGAAAAGTAAGACCTCCAAAATATTCATCAGCAAACTCTACCTCAAGAGTTTCACCGGGTTGGTCTTCTATAACTCCAGTGGAGTGAACCTACTCTCCAGTAAAGACATGAGTCAAGAGAATGGAGTTGGAAGTAAAGAACACTTAACATGTTGCTATGTATTAGGACATCCATATAGGAATTGGAAGGAATCTTAGGTAATATATAATTTACATATCACCAAATGGTTTTACGTTGGAAATCCATCCATCTAACGTAACATAACTTTACCTGAACGGAACAAAGCGGGGTGGTGGATTTGGCCCAGTACTCAGCCTCAGGATAAGAGACATAGTTCGGATTGTACTCCAGAGGAAGAACTTTCCTTTCAAATGAAACAAAGCCTCTTGGCATACATTGACATACCCTTTCAAAGTAATGGACAATGCACCTTATTTTGCTTTCTTGTTTCATGCACTGACGTGTATACAGAGACCTGAAAACACACAAAAGAAGGATTTGTAACTTTGGGAAGTGTAATTGTTACTTGTGAGGATAAGGATGGAGCCAACATACCAAAACAGTTCATCAAAGTTGATTCCTTGAAGATGCTTTAAGCGTCTGCCAACTTCAGGGAACAGACAAAAGAAGGAACATGCAAGAAGAGCTGCAATCAACTCCTACACAAGACCAAAAGATAATACCGAATCATGAGAAATGCAACATAGCACATGCATATTATTAGCTTACTACTCATCTTTTTGACTCAGTGAGAACATACCTGGCTAAGAAACACAATCCCAGCTTCTTGTGGACCTAATAAACGAAGCCCGGAAGTAACTGTTGGACCAATATGTTATTGGTTATATGTGAAAACGAAATGGGCCATTGGGCCAATCATCTAATAAGCCTTTGAGGCATGATGATTAATGAATGGAAGGAGAGAAAGTCCCACATCGGGGAGAACTGGAACAAATGAGGAGTATATATATGTACTCACTCTAACTCTTGTTCAAATGGCGCACATGAGAGGATAGGCTCGCCCTCCACACGCGCGCCACCACTGTCCGGCCGGCTCGGCGTGGTCTTGGCTCTTGGTGATTTTTTTTGGACCAAGTTAAGCTCAACGTTTTGCCATTTAATTCCCGAAAAACGACATGCATTTTATTTTAAACAACACGTAGTTCGTTTAAAAACAACACGCTGTCTCTCTTCTTGACGATAAGTTTAAACGAAAAAAAATCTTGCGGAGGAAGTTTCGTAACGCCTCGCCTCCGAGATCCTCGCGAGATTTCCGCGCACGTGCGGCATCAGTTACGGAAAGTGGCTCGTCTTCTCTTATTTATAAACTCGTCTCCTCCTTCATTTCTCAAAAAGTTTTTACGCAACCAAAAATCACCAGATCCCTCAACGTAAGTCTAGAGAGTGTTGCGTAGAGTTTATAGTTCGATAGGGCGATCACGAGTGAGGCATGATTCGTCTGCCATGGTTGTATCATGGGACTCTATATTCGTACAGTCCCGTCTCACTAACGGAGCGAATATTTTGAGTTAAGGAAATAGATCATATCTCGACTCCATGTCTCTTTGCGAATACGATTTCTTATCGTTCTTGTATTCGTCTTTTACATTCGTTTATTTCCTTAACATCGCTTTTATTCTATCGTTTATGTCAGTCCGATTTTCCGGCTTTTACAATCTTAACTCAAAATCGCTTTATGTCTAAAGCACGAATCGGGTTGAAGAACGATTTATAAAAACGGGTTTTGGAACCGAGTTTGCGATTTGCTTTCTAGCACTTCCGCGAAACGTTTATTCTTATTTCATAACGGGGTTTGCGATTTGCTTTCCAGAACTTCCGCGAAACGTTTATTCTTATTTCATAACCGTGTTTGCGATTTGCTTTTTAGCACTTCCGCGAAACGTTTATTGTTTATTTCATTACGCTTTGCGGATTGCATTCTAGCATTTTTCGCAAAACGTTTTTGATACATACTTAAAACGTTATATACATGAATCGTTTCAGTAACCGCTTTCTTAAGCGAGTTTGTGAAACATTCTAAGTCTATCAAAATGTTTTCTGCGAATGCTTTTAAGCAAGTTTGCAAAACGTTTTCTCAAGACTTATATCGATATGATTTGGTACAAACACCAAAAATGAACATCGATTTTAAACTATTATTTTTCTTTAAAATAATATGTTATTTGTTGAATGGAGTACTGATTCGTCTTCATGGTTTTCTCTACAGGAAAAACAATGACGAACGATAACAACACCCCCATTGACACAACAAATGTCAATCAGACTCCACTCAACGTTGCAGCAACTGATGCAACCGTGACAAACGTTGGAAACATCACAGCGTCAACAACAAGCACTATCCTCCCTGCGGGAAATGCTGCTGATGAAACCACTCGCTGTAGCCTATTCGGTGCTGGTCTTTATCAGACGGGTTCAGTATCAGCAACTGCAAGTGGTCCGGTGCCAGTTCAAACTCCTCCGACTGTACCTAGCTTGTTTACTCAAGGGCTGATGCCAGACAAGTTTGATGGCAAAGGCTTCAAAACGTGGCAGAAGAAGATGATGTTCTTCCTGACAACGATGAAACTGGACAAGTTCATCCAGGAGGACAAGCCCCTGATTCCGTACGGGATTGATGATGTTCACAGTCTTGCAACTGTTGACATATGGGTGCATTCCGACTTCATCTGCAAAGGTTACATTTTGGGTCGTCTCATTGACCCATTGTACCGTGTCTACTGTGAGATCCCCACAGCGAAAGAGCTATGGAGATCACTGGACAAGAAGTACAGAGGTGAGGATGCTGACTGCCAGAAGTATGTGGTCTCAAAGTTCCACGACTTCAAAATGGTGGATTCAAAACCCATCATGGATCAGGTGGAAGCGCTTCAGCTCATTTGCCATGAAATCGCTGCTGAAGGAATGTCCATCTGCGAGACATTCACAACTCTCAGCTTCATTGAAAAGCTTCCTCCATGCTATGTGGATTTCAAGAACTACTTGAAGCACAAAAAGAAGAAGATGGGGCTCGAGGAGCTCATCATGAGGCTTCAGATGGAATCCAGAAACCGAATTGCTGACAATGTCACTGCTAAGGAGCACAGTGTCAACATGGCTGAGCACAAAGGCAAAGGAAAGGCACACGCCCATTCTCCTGCAAAGCCTTCCAAAACTGCTGCAGCCCTGAAGGCTTCTGGAAAAAACTTCAAGAACAAAGGCATTGAAATCAATGCGAATGCGAATGTGGAGAAGTTAAGGGGGAAATGTCACTACTGCCACAAAGTGGGGCACAAGACTGTTGAGTGTCGCAAAAAGATCAAGGATGAGAAGGCTCAGGTAAATCTCACTGAGGAGGATCTCGTTGCTGTGGTGACTGAAGCCAACATGGTTGAAAGCAACAACCCCAAGGAATGGTGGTATGACACTGGTGCAACCACCCACATTTGGATCGATAGGGCGATGTTCAGCACCTATCAGAAAAGCATGACTGAGGAGAAGCTCAAGATGGGAAACACTGCAGTCTCCAAGATTGAAGGACGCGGCAATGTGATTTTAAAGATGACATCTGGACATGAGGTCACTCTGACGAATGTGAAGCATGTGCCTGACATGAGGAAGAACCTGGTCTCGGGAACCTTGCTCAGCAAGAATGGATTCGCCACAAATTTTGAGGCGGACAAGCTCGTGATTAGGAAAAATGGGATGTATTTGGGAAGAGGGTATGTTAAGGGTGGACTTGTCAAGTTGAATGTAATGACAGTCCCTCCGAAAGTTGTAGCTTCAAAAGTTTCAACGAATAAGAAAGAGCCAGTTGCTTATTTGGTTGAGTCTTTTAATATATGACATGAAAGATTAGGCCATGTAAACTACAAATCTATACAAAGATTAATGAATTTAAATCTAATTCCTAAATGCAAAACAAGTAAACAAAAATGTGAAGTATGCGTACAGGCTAAGCTCACGAAAACGCCATCACCTCGTGTTGAAAGAACTAATAAACCTCTAGATTTAATTCCCACAAATTTATGTGATTTAAAATACTTACAAACTAGAGGTGGTAAAAAGTACTTTGTGACCTTCATAGATGACTGCACAAAATATTGCTATGTATTTTTATTACATAGCAAAGACGAAACCTTAGAAAAATTTAAAGAATTTAAACTCGAGGTCGAAAATCAGCTTAAAACAACTATTAAAGTAGTTAGAAGCGACAGAGGAGGCGAGTATGATGGTCCATTCAATGCATTCTGTAAAGAACATGGAATAATCCATCAAACTACAGCTCCTTACTCACCAGAATCTGATGGAGTTGTTGAACGCAAAAATCAAACTCTAAAAGAGATGATGAATGCAAGGTTGCAGGAATCTGGGTTACCCCAGAACATGTGGGGGGAAGCGTTGCTTACCACTAATTATATCGTCAACAAAATTCCACACAAGGTAACTGGCAAAACTCCATATGAATTATGGAAAGGTAATTTACAATCGTATAAATACCTCAAAGTGTGGGGGTGCCTGGCAAAAGTTGCGGTACCACCACCAAAGAAGGTATCTATTGGACCTAAAACAGTGGATTGCATCTTCATCGGATATGCACATAACAGTAATGCTTATCGATTTCTGGTACATAAATCTGAAATATCAGACATTCATGTAAATACAGTCATGGAATCAAGAAATGTATATTTCTTCGAAAATATTTTTCCATATAAGGAAAACCAAGGTTCAAAACGAACTCGAGAAGAAATAGACAATGACAAAAACTCAGAAACTGAGACAAACGTCGAGATTTCTATAAATGATATTTCAGGAAATGGAGAAAAAGATGAACCTCGAAAAAGCAAAAGAGCTCGAAAAGAGAAATCTTTTGGAGAAGATTTCCTAATGGCATTTTTAGTAGAAAATGCTCCAAAAACTTTGGCAGAAGCCATGGCTTCACCAGAAGCTCCATTTTGGAATGAAGCTGTCAGGAGTGAATTTGATTCGATCATGCAAAATTATACTTATTACATAACAGATTTACCACCTGACTGCAAAGCATTAGGGAATAAATGGATAATGACACGAAAACCTGGTGGAAAATACAAGTCTAGGCTTGTTGTTCAAGGATTCCGACAAAAGGAAGGCCTTGACTACTTTGATACATATTCTCCAGTGACGAGAATAACATCAATAAGACTGATGATAGCTATCACAGCCTTAAGAGACTTAGAAATCCATCAAATGGATGTAAAAACTGCTTTTCTAAATGGTGATTTAGAAGAGGAAATTTACATGAAACAACCTGAAGGTTTTGTCATTCCCGGACAGGAAGACAAAGTATGTCGACTTGTAAAGTCACTTTATGGGCTGAAACAAGCTCCTTAACAATGGCACGAAAAAATTGACAATACAATGATGTCAAATGGTTTCAAAATAAATGAGTGTGACAAATGCATATACTACAAAACAAACAAAAATGCGTATGTTTTGCTATGTCTATATGTAGATGATATGCTCATTATTGGAAGCAATAAAGACATTATCAATCAAACAAAAAACATGCTCAAAGGGACATTTGAGATGAAAGACTTGGGATTAGTAGATGTAATTCTCGGGGTTAAAGTCATAAGAAATTCAAACGGAATTATCTTAACCCAATCTCATTATGCTCAAACAATATTAGAGAGATTTAAAAATTACTCTAATAGTACGGCAAAAACTCCGTTAGATCCCCAAATGCACTTGACAAAGAATTCAGGTGAAGCGGTTTCACAAAACGAGTATGCACGCGTGATCGGAAGTCTCATGTACCTGACAAATTGTTCTAGACCAGATATGGCGCATGCAGTAAACGTACTTAGTCGATATACAAGTAATCCAGGTCATACACACTGGAAAGCAATAACGAGGGTACTCAATTACTTGCGCTACACCAAAGATTTTGGGCTTCACTATGGTAAAGAGCCAGCGGTTTTAGAAGGATACAGTGATGCTAATTGGATATCAGATTCTAAAAACTCAAAATCCACGAGTGGATATGTCTTTACACTAGGAGGAGCAGCAATATCATGGAAATCTACCAAACAAACAGTGTTAGCCAGATCTACCATGGAATCTGAGTTCATAGCCTTAGACAAAGCAGCAGAAGAAGCTGAATGGCTTAGAAATTTTTTGGAAGATATTCCGATGTGGGAGAAACCTGTGCCAGCTATACGCATACATCGTGATAGTCAATCAGCAATAGCTCGGGCTCAGAATAATCTCTACAATGGTAAATCTCATCACATCAGAAGACGACATAAAACCATTAGACAACTTATCTCAACTGGTGTAATCACGATAGACTATATCAAATCGGCTGACAACCTAGCGTATCCATTTACTAAAGGTTTGCCACGAGATGTTGTTGCTAAATCATCAAAAGGAATGGGTTTAAAGCCTATAACGAATGAGGATGCTTGATTGCAACCCTACCTATCATGACTGGAGATCCCAAGACGTAGGTTCAAAGGGAAAACAAAATCAAACAGAATCTAACCAAAGCACTTGAGACAAAATAGTCTCTTCCCAGCTCCTAAGATGATAAAAGTGCTAACAAATGTGTGAAGGATAAACATAAGTTTTTAATGATTCCATAGCTTCTAAGTGGAGTATTACTCAATACTTTTCATGGTAAATCACCTAATGAGTGTGAAATGGGGCCGTTTCTAGGAGAATGAATGCAATGCTATATTCTCTAAGTTCACCCATGAAAACCAGGAAAGTTCAGGGCCACAATGAACACAATAGAGAACTAAGCTCTACGAGAAAATGAAGCTGCGTTATGCCTGTTGTCTCGGTCTACATAAAACACCGGTTGGTTCAAGACATCATGTTCACCTTCTGGTGAAGTAAACCCGACAGATATTAACTATGAGTGGTTCAAAGCTTAAAAATGCCACCAACTCAAACACAGTGAATTTTTCGCAAACACTCTCGATAAGTCTGTCTAGTCTAGTCAGGATTAGAATAAGTATTTTTTTTTAGAGTCTATCGAGTCTGCATTTTGCCTACATATGTTTAGAGTCATTTCTATTCATGTGGGGGATTGTTGGACCAATATTTTATTGGTTATATGTGAAAACGAAATAGGCCATTGGGCCAATCATCTAATAAGCCTTTGAGGCATGATGATTAATGAATGGAAGGAGAGAAAGTCCCACATCGGGGAGAACTGGAACAAATGAGGAGTATATATATATGTACTCACTCTAACTCTTGTTCAAATGGCGCACATGAGAGGATAGGCTCGCCCCCCACGCACGCGCCGCCGCCGCCGTCCGGCCTGCTTGGCTCGGCTCGGCTCGGCGTGGGCGTGGGCTTGGGCCTGGGCCTGGGCTTGGGTCTTGGGTCTTGGTGGAGGGCTTCCGGCCCGATAAGAATATTCTTTTTTGGACCAAGTTAAGCTCAACGTTTTGCCATTTAATTCCCGAAAAACGACATGCATTTTATTTTAAACAACACGTAGTTCAATTAAAAACAACACGCTGTCTCTCTTCTTGACGATAAGTTTAAACGAGAAAAGATCTTGCAGAGGAAGTTTCGTAACGCCTCGCCTCCGAGATCCTCGCGAGATTTCCGCCAACGTGCGCACGTGCGGCATCAGTTACGGAAAGTGGCTCGTCTTCTCTTTTTTATAAACTCGTCTCCTCCTTCATTTCTCAAAAAGTTTTTACGCAACCAAAAATCACCAGATCCCTCAACGTAAGTCTAGAGAGTGTTTCGTAGAGTTTATAGTTCGATAGGCCGATCACGAGTGAGGCGTGATTCGTCTGCCATGGTTGTATCATGGGACTCTACATTCGTACAGTCCCGTCTCACTAACGGAGCGAATATTTTGAGTTAAGGAAATAGATCATATCTCGACTCCATGTCTCTTTGCGAATACGATTTCTTATCGTTCTTGTATTCGTCTTTTACATTCGTTTATTTCCTTAACATCGCTTTTATTCTATCGTTTATTTCAGTCCGGTTTTTCGGCTTTTACAGTAACTCCATCAAGAACATAGTCTGCCTTCTGATAGTGCATTTCTAATAATGAAGGCATCTGGATAACTAATCCACATAATGCAGGAACCACCTCACCAAAGAACTTAGCTGACTCTTCTCTCGATATTTTCTACATTTGGTATCAGACAAAATGAATCAAGAAGCACAAAAAAGAAACCAAGAAAGTAGAAGAATCGTTACCTCATCAAAGAAAAGAGCATACCCTTGTGACGCATAAGGTGCGAGATAAGATACATTCAAGGAGAGGGATCTCCGCATACTCGTGATACGCAAGGCAAGAGCCTCTCCAGATATAACCATTGACTCACTCGGCCCTGTAGACATTGTTTGAAGCTCTTGTTCAAGGGAAGGTGGCCAAACCAGAGATGAAGACTGAAACACAAGAGGCAGATACTGAAGCATTGACCTAAAATCTTCCCTCTTCTCCATCCTTATTGGCTGCCACTGGTTTGCTGAAATCAATCTAAAAACGAGTAGATAAAAGTCAAGGATTAAGGAAAGCAAATGGAGACTTGATGTTGTTTCTTATATTACTTAGTTCGTCGACTTCCTTGAGGAACACGAAAATCATTTTATTTCTTTATTACCAGATGACACTATGACACCAGAGTCAAACAAGAACACGTTGTCCTGAGAGACAAGACTCGGTCCATTTGGAGACAAGAGTGAGACGGCGTGAAGTCTATACCATGTAGTTAGAAACGGCTCCCAGTTTTCCTGAACCGAACCTCATATAAGTATTTGGTTGGGCATACCGGTTTATTCCGGTTTGGTTCTATAAAACACACAAACAAATAAAAAATCAAGACTTTTGCGAAATTTCCATTTTACTCTGGAATCTTGAGAGGGTCGAAGACAGAGTTAACTAGTGAGATTCAACGTAAGCTTCTCTTTCGTAGGTTACTTTTGTTGTATTAAAAGATCACTTTTTTGATATCTGAGTTTTGATGATTTGATGGTAGATTGTTGGTGGTGGTACCATGGGTGGGGTTATGCAGAAGTTCCTAGTTGCATCAATGTTCATGTGGATTCTTCCTGTTGCCATATTATACGGATTCAACAATGATTTGCTTCCTGGTAAGGAGGAAGAAGGGCCTAGTAGTAATGCATCAGGGTTGACTTTTTTTGTTGTTGATGTGTTGCTTTTTGCCTGTGGTTGTTAGGACCAGTTTGTTCTCCTAATAAGACCACATGTTCAGGAAGCCTGTAGTGTTTTGTAATTGCATCCATGATTCTGCCTTGTAGTTTCTATAGAAATAAAATAAAAAGGTGTTTAGAGTTTGGAGCTCTTGAGAAGAAGTCTTGTAAGAAATCATAAGGTTAGGCAAATAACTCTGGTTGTTGGTTTTGAGAATGGTGACTTAAGGATTCATGTACACTACCTGTTCACTTATTTGATAGGAAATTATATAATTTCTTTTTCCATAGGGAATTATTTGCTAATTGTAATTGCTAATCCATCTAGCTTCACATTTACTATCAAGTCTTTCTTACAACTATGATCTGTAGATCTATGTAATTCCTGATCATAGTCTTGTTAATTAGGAGTTACTGTTGTGGCTCCTTGTAAGAGGGTTTACACTTGCAGGTTTTGAAATTGAGTTTAACCCAGAGAACCACTATATGAAGAAATTAAGAAGGATGTTTAAGTTGTTTCTTTTAGGGAGAACATATGCAAGGTAGTCTTCATTGCTTTTCCTTAGAGAAGTACCATTGGTGTCTGCAAAAGCTTTTTTTAGTGGATCTTGATTCATGAGAAATTGCTGGGCTTGTTGGGATCTGATGGCAGATTAGGGAATTCTGATTGTAAAAATCTCTTGGAAACTGAAACTGTAAACTTACTTTATCAACTTAGGTTTCAGGAAAATTGCTGCAAGAGGAGGCTATGCTATGGTTGTAACCTTGATTCTTGTAGCACAAGCATTTTAGTCTTTGATGCTTAGTTCATGTAATAAAAGTTGATTTATGTGTGATGGCCATTTAGTCGGCTATTGTATTTTTGGCATAATGTTACAGAAACCGTTTGGTCATCTGTTTTACCACCTCTAACACACTTCTTTGTTTAAAATCTTTGTCAGGTTCAACGACATTGTCTCCACATTCTCTAACACTACTGAGTGGATTTCTTGCTGTGGTATCAGTCAATGTAGTGATTGTCTTCTACATCTGCCTGGCCCTGAAAGAACCTACAGATAAACACAAGCCAGACGCATCGTTTGTCGCAGATGCCAAAGATAGTGTGAAGAAATTGACATCAGGAGTCCCAAGTACTGACCCGGCACTCAAGAAACAAGAGTAAGAGCTAAGCAAATCCCATTTTCTTGAAGACAAGGAACAGTGCCAAGATTGCAGCAAATGGAGCAGAGCTCAGGTTCTTGCAATGTATTGTTGGGACATTTGAGGGGTTTGGTGCTGTTTGAGCAACGGAAAGAACAATGTTCATGTTGAACAGAGACAAGAGCTAATGTTTTAAGGATAAAACTCACAAAACCAAATGTCGGTTTGGTGCTGCTCCTTCATTTCAACTTTTCAAGGACACTTAAGTGAATTATATAGTGAAATTTGTTTACTTGTCTGAGTTTTAAGTTACTTCAACTGGACAATTAGTGATTGAGATAGAACAACTTTATTCTTGTTCCAGTCCAAAGATTACAATAACATGTGATCCAAACAAGCATATGAGAATTCAATGAATAAGTCTCAAGTAGTGTCATTGCATATAAGTCAAAGCAAAGTGGACATGATGAAGAAAAAGCTCCAAAAACATACGTGGAGGCCATTACCAGATAAGGTAAAATACAATGTGTTGTTTTGTAGATGCCTCATGGGTCTCAAAACAAGCATATTGGCTGGCTATTTATGAGTACTGAAAGGCAGACAGTTCATTCAAAGCTAAGCATTCCTAGAACTCTCTTACACATCGACAAAATTTAGTTTAAATCTCGAATTCTTTGTTGGTATCGTTATCTAAGAGGTTTAATATAATTCATAGATTTTATTTAATCAATTACTAACTACTAAGCAACGGTAACGAACTACATTAAAAAAACTTTATGAATGGTAGTAGTTTTCACTTTATGAAAGAATGGTCGTGTACAAACTGAAGTGTAACCTTTGAAGATCTCTGTGTGAGATCACAAATTTCAATATAACTTTCCAAACAAAACTAACACGTCCCAAAGAGACAAAGACATAATGTAGATAAAAGAGTACACAAAATCCCCTACCATACCCCCAAAAATAAATCTCCTTTATGAATGCAACCAATCCAGAAGAAGGGACACAGCACAAGACACAAAACCATGCAAAAAGAGTTTACACCTTTTCTTCAGACCCAAAGAGACCCATCATCATCGTCAATCAACCTCACCAAAAAAACACTCGAGCCTTCTGACCGCAACCACACGGTTTCACAAGGCTCTGGAGATAATGATATTTCTAAAATCCACAAAAATATGCTTCTTTGTTTGTATAACCTGGAAGCAGACGGCAATGAATCTCACCAAAATGAATTTTTGCGTCTTATCAGGCACTATGATGACTTTTGATCATCCAAGATTGAGAATCATATAGCAGGAACAGGAGCGCCAGCGGCTTCTGCTGCCTTCTTTTGCTTCTCCTTCTCGATCTCCACTCTTCTCACCTCTGCATGCTGTGCTATTCCGTTTGCAATCGCCTGATAAGTGAAGTCCAGTGACTGGTTAAGGTTCTGAAACCTCTGCGCATCTGATGCCTGCATAACTGTGTAATGGAACAAGGATGCGATTAAGCAAGATGTAAACCTATAGTATTGTGTGCTCGAGATTGGTCACAGAATAAATGTACCTCTAATTGCGTCGACAAAGAATACAAAGGCGTCCACTTCATCGATGGGTGACTGGAACTCATCGTCGTCATCGCTACCATCATCAGAATCATCGTCATCTTCATCATCATATCCGTAGGACTTTGCCTATGAAATGAACAAGCGAATTGGCAAAGAGTCAATTCTAGACATCTTTAGCAGAGGGAATTTGATATAAGCACTTGACATACCTGTGCAGCTAACTTCTTCAGTCTCATGCTTTCTGCTTCATCTCCGTCCTCAGTATCATCCATCCCCATCTCGCCATCAGACCCATCATCATCCTCGTCATCACTATCGAGTCCATTCATCTCATTCTCATAATCTACTTCTGCCTCCTTTGCTGCTTCTGCGAGAAATATGGGAAAGGGAATAATTGTAAACGTTACCACGTCAAGTGGAGAGCAAACGGGTCAATTGCACAACATACCAGCTATCTGATTCTTATAAGCAACAAGAAGATCAAGTGTTGCCCTGAAAACACGCTGCAGAGCTTCGTCGGGGAATTGACCACCCGGGAGTGCAAGTAGTGAAGTCAAACCCAAGCAGCAAACCTTTTTATCATGTTCCCTTGTATAAAAAAGAGTAACCTCTTCATCAGCTAATCAAAGTGATTAAGTGAATAAAATAGAAAGTCCCACCATCACACTTATAAGCTTCATAATATATCATCAAAAATACCTTTTAAAATTTGCTGCCAGGCCACTCTTTTTCTTTTGTTGCAACATTTGGAACCAGAGATCAAACACAGTTGAACCAAGACCAGTGTTATGCAATACACCAAGTGTTAAAGCTGGATTGTAGTAAAGCATGTTTGCTACCTGAGAACAGAAAGCAAAAAAAAAAGATTTAGTAGTCATAATGGTGGCTCCTAGCAACGAGAGTTCAACCCCTTGCAACGTTACCTATAATTAAATTATATAAATTCTCCACACAGTTCTTACCACTTGTATAAGAAGCGACTTTAAGTAGGAAGTCTCCGCTCGTTGTAACCGATCAACTGTGAGTCGGAGATAAGGTTCGACCCACTGATCCACCTGTCCTTTGCAATTCTGGAAAACAACTTCAATAAGCTTTGGAGCAGATTCAACATCACTGTCTTCTATGTTTCTGTCGGTCATAAGCTGTAGAAACAAACGCAAGATACAAATTAGCTATGAAGCTCGAACTGTATTGTTCTGTAGACTGATGAGTGTTTTGCTTGACTGGAGGAACTTGAGAGATGATTATATATATGTACAGCATCTCTACACTACAGCAGCAAGAATTGTCATATGTAATGCGGAATGTACAAAATTCCACAACTTTTAGTTTAGAAGAATCAACAAGCAGACCATATAATTGCACTATAACTATCAGAAATATACTTACAGTTGAAAGAACATTAAATAGACTTTGCTGGTAGTCGGGCTCCTTGCAAGTGAGGAAATGAGCAGTTCCTCTTGATATAAAGTTGTCCATCGGAACCAAAATATCTGAATTTTCAAAGAATAACTTAGTGAATATAATTTAAAGAGATTTACTTGGAGGTTCAGCAGTAACAGTAAACGGAACAAAGCCATACTTGGAAAGAAATCAATTGCCCAATCGACCAATGCTTCCACCAATAATGGCCAGAGACTCCATATGTCCAAGGATATGGTAGGTGAATAAAAAGTCATGTATGATGCAATCTCCAGAACTTCTTCAAATACATCTACCAAAGCAAATAGGATGAGAATTCATTAATATCAACATTAAAACAGTTGGAAAAAGAAAATGAGTGAACTTAAGATCTGATGCTACTACAAAACAAAAGGTTCACAAGAAAAACGGACACGTAAAGGTCCTTTCTAAAAATGCATACTAATGGAATCAATCAACATGGCTAACAAATCAATCCAAAAGTATATCATCTGGACGCAATGTAACTTGCTTATGCTCAGAGTCCACAAACTAAGGACCAGAGCTAGGAGAAAAAGGAAGAAATAATTTTATAGATCAATATACCGTGGCCATCAGTGGTCAACATTTTCTGCATTATTGGAAGTATCGTTGGTTCTATCTCAACAAACAGCTGAGGAAGACTGCTAACAGATTCAAGGATTGTACTTATGGCACGCAAACAACCAACAGCAGCTAAAGCTCCCATGTCATCCGAATCATCACCGGCTTCTGACGTGTTTAAGCACCTCCAAAATGCAGCTGCCTGAGAAAAAGGAGAGTCAGAAATACATATATCTCAAATATTCAATAAAACTAGACACATAAGAGAGCTCATTTTTCTTACCAGATTTTGGCATAATCCAAAAGCAAAAGGAGCCATCTCCTCACCGAACTTATCGACAATGGTCTCCAGCGTAAAAACAAGGTCTTCATTCTCTACCTCATTCATGAGTTTGAAAAATTCTGATAGGAGCAAGATCACCATAAGTGAAAGCATTAGTTTATTCCAACGATACTGACTATCTAGTTTTTTAGAAACAAGGGTTACCTACCATCAAGTAACTGAGGGAGGATTGGACGTATCTCATTCAAATCTGCAAGTTTGACCAGACAGTTTTATTAGACACACACACACACATATATATATATATATACAAACCCAGACGCAACAAGTAAACAACGCACACGGTAAAAAAGTGCAAACAGATTCATCCATAAGAATGCGTAGGAGAAAGTCACATACCCTTGCACGCCTCAACAAATGAACGTAATGCAAAAACTGAATCAATACGGACAGGGAGATCAGGATCGCGCATTCCCGAAACAACACTGTGCAATGATTTACGAAAGTTGTTCTGGTCTGAGAAGTTGATACGGGCATATTGTCCGGCTACCCATGCGGCCTACATCCAAAACCTTAATCGTTAAACAGACCAAGAGGCTCCCAAAGAATACACTATCTAATACTGAACATAAAACAGTACGTCCATATCGACAACTTTGCAGCAGTCGCAAATATTGCAAAGATTTATCCTTATTCCTTCAATTTTTTAAGCAATCATACACAGCTCTCAAATAAATTGAGAAGTACAACGGAAACCCTATTATGGCAACCATGGATTGCTGAAGTATCAATGACACAGTTTAAAGCCAAAAACAATGAATACCTTTGCTCTAAGATGTCCAGCTGGACTACTGAATTCAGGAAAAATATGTTGCACCAACATATGCTCTAGTTCAGATTTATAGGGCTCAGTTTTTTTCAGTTTATCACAAAGAGCTCCAACAGCAAGCATAGCACCATCTTTTTGACGGTAGGGCTTATGTTCGGCAGGAGCTTCGTCATAACTACAAACAGTGTAAAAAAAAATTCACAAGAAGACAACTGAAAGAAGAAGATCCAAGCAGAATAGCTCAAATGGAATACCTCCTGAAGATCCCTACAACAAACTGAACAAACTTTGGGAGGTTCTCTTTCCCACGTTTTTGAACCAATTCATTTACAAAATCTATAGACGCTGTTCGCGGACTGTACAAGTCTTCAATGATATCTGTAATGCAGCACAACAGATATCATTAGACGATATGTTTTAAGACTTCAAGAAATTCACTATTTTGAATACTTACTGTAACCTTTCCTCACATATTCATGTGGGTCTTCCTCCCAAAGTTTTTGATCAGAGTCATTAAAGCACATTAGAGGGAAAACAATCTCAAAAAGCAGAACATCCAGCCGAGGCAGCAGCAAGCTGTACATGCTATTCTTCGAAATGCTGCAGGTAGAATGAAGTAGTGTCAAAGGATTAAGAACTCGCTTCAACGAGAAAGGGCACATTTGTCCAAAATATAGTAGTAGTTTTTTCATTTATTTTTATGCTGTAGGGAATATGACAAAAATACATCTTATTATATGTTAAAAGGTAGAATATTGTTAGGTGACAAAAATGTTGAATAGTGTAAGACTAATCAAAAAACATATAAATCTACAGTTTTCAAATTAAAATCTAAAACGTTAAAATGGTTGACCAAAAAACAAATTTACAATGCCATGGAAATAAGTATTTGGGTCAGCCAAGTGATCATTCTAATACGAATGAAACTAAAGCACACAAGGAACCGTAAGACCAACCTGTTACTTAAGTACTGAAGGAGAAGATTGGTAACTCTGTCAGGAATATAGCCTCCAAGACGAATAGTAGTCAGAAAATTTAGGTGCCCTTCCAAAATTCTGCCTGCATAAGTCTTTTGAAACATCTGGGCGAAAGGTTTGTTTTCTAGAGTCTGAAGTTTTGGGTCTCCAAATCTATCACAAAGAATGTTCACAAAAAAATAAATGTACCTTCCAAGAGTACTTTTGTTTAACATATTAACTTCAGAGACATACCGACTGTAGAGCCTGTTTAAGATGTGCACTGTCCACTTCTTGACCTTCCACCAGCCCCAAGATTTTCTAAGTTCCGGGTCCATAGGTTGGCCTTCAACTGGAACAGGACGTTCGGAAACAGTTAAAAACAGAAGCATCCATGCATTGAATACGTTTGGATCAGTTAATTGCTTTGGGAGCTCCAGCTGCCACAGAAAATAGTAACACAATGAAGATAATGATTTCTATATATCATTATGAAAAGAACACAAAAACAGGGACAGCTTCCGGAAGCCTATGATGCCATCTTTTATTTATTGTGGTTTGCTAAACCAAAGAAGAGTTTAACTAGCAAATTTTCCAATTGCCAATATGATAAGATACCATGCAATGTAAGTGATAATCTCAAATACAAGAAAACAGAGACATGGATCACAAATGTTGTTGGAACCACCTAACTAGTCATTTTCCAACATCTTTCACTCCGGTATAAAAATACCACACAACACTTAAACTGGTTTTAATTGTATCTTAGAGATATGCATATTAAGTTTAGGAAAAAAAAAAGAAAATGAAAAATTTCGCAGAGAGAAGCACAAGTAAAGTAACTGATCTCGCTAGCGACTTACATATATGGATGACCAAAATATTTTGCATATCAGCTTCATAAATTCTGCTATCTCCAGTGACGGATTTTCTATCTGAATAAGCCCATTAAAAATAGTCAGAAGTACAGGAAATGTCTCCTCCACAATGCGGGAAACTGGTGTTCTCTCCTCATCTGACTTGAACCTAGAAAACAAAAGTATGAGACAGAATCAAAGAGATGGGGCTACTTAGGCGTAAACAATGAGATTGTTATCTAGATTTTCTGCTCCTTTAAATGGAATGCACACCCTTCGTTTCCTAGATGGAACTCATCTAAACTTCCTAAGACATTACGAACACTGTTTGAAAGAGCCATGAACATCGTTGTATTCTAATAATACAAATTAAAATTCATCTTAACACTCCTTGTCCAATACATTTGTATCTTCCCTTAATTTTTTCGACTCAGTAGTAATTACGGCTAAAGCTTTTTACTCGATGAGATACACTGAAACAGCCAAATCTGAACTACTACCACGGCAGACAACCATAACTAAAATTTCAGTAAGTCTTTAAAATAATACAAACGGGAACGGGAATGGGATAGGAATGGAAAGTGTTAACTTACTC
Source organism: Brassica napus (assembly GCF_020379485.1). Classification (NCBI taxonomy): domain Eukaryota; kingdom Viridiplantae; phylum Streptophyta; class Magnoliopsida; order Brassicales; family Brassicaceae; genus Brassica; species Brassica napus. The sequence goes on from NC_063447.1 coordinate 55,179,689, forward strand.
ATATTTTCTAGAGAGTATCCGCAACACAAACAAAGCTCCATAAATCTGTTGATTCTGAAAGTTGTACTTCACCCAATCCAGAAGACGTGGCCATTGTTCTGGGTAGTCAGAATAAATAATTGTCTTGAGGCACTCTCCAAGTTGTGATCTGGATGAGGAAATTAGGAGAAAAAAACAGAATTATTGGCATTGAGAAAAAAATCTAACTTCTGAAATAATCATCCACCATCCACTGATTCATATTATCTACCAGCCAAGGATATTACAAAAGCCACAAAGATACATATATGAGTTCCAAGCCAGACAAAAAGTGATGACTATCTATCAGATAAGATGATGATACACGTAATTAGCCACACATATCGCATCTTTTCACAAAGCCACTTGAAGTCAAACTCAAACCTCAGGCAGACAAACAAATTACCCGAAGGAAACCACAAATAAAAAAGCTATATTTGGCAACTTTACCTGAGTAAGGTTGGAACTTGGGTGACGTAGACGAGGATGTTGTCCCTCACCAACTCTTTGTCGCTTTGCAATATCCTCGGCTGCTCTCCTGCACATTCAGAGACACGAATTGAGTCTTGAACTAAGCGCTTACGCAAATCAAGACGGAATTACAAAATTAATATTATTTACCAGAATCAACAGGTGCCCAGTTCTTAGCAATGAAGTTCTTGAACTGAATACTAGCAATCTGACGCACCGCCATGTCACAGTTTCCATCCACGACTATCTGCAATAATCTCACCAAATGCTGCGGCGTGTGCTGCAACTGCAAGAGTAACACAGACATCGTGAGCTACAACACTTAATCCAATACAATCAAACTCTAGAAGGACTGTTAACACATATCAAGAGAATTCAAATTCAAGTAAGAAACTATGGAGACCTGATTGAGCTGCTGCTCGGAAGCTTTCCGTTCATCGGGATTGGGGCTTAGGGCGGCGGCTCGGAGGATCAAAGCGAGGCTAGGCAGATCCATCTTCCGAGGAGTTTGGAAATCAAGACACCACTATCAGAGGCAGTGGTGGATTCGATTGGAGTTTTCCGTACAGGTGCTTTATAGGGAGCTCAGTTGAATTGAGTAGGTGGAGATTCAGTAGAGCGATAAGAATGGCGGAGAAGATGGAAAGTTGGCGAATTTCCAGAGGGGCAAAATAGAGTATTTAAAATCCCTAGGGCTTGTTTAACTAAACCACTTATTTTTATTGTCCATAGAGCCGGTTTAGCTCGAACCAGGTTCTTCTCCGGTTAAATGTATTACATGTTTGTTCCGATAATCTTCTATACTAGGTTAGTACCGGCGCAATTGCCCCAAATGGATATTATATATAAAACTAATTTTAATCTATTATTATTTATGTGTATTCATTTATGTATTATTTATATAATTAAATTAGAGTAAAGAAATAAATCAAAACAGTACATCTTGTTTATTTACGATATTTTTTTAGTGAATAAATCAAAATAATTATTTTATTTATTTTATATATGGTATATAACTAAATTTCAGTGACATGTACATAGATATATAGTATATTTTAATATAAATATCTATTAAAAAAGAAGTCATATGACTTCTCATTCATGTGTGATTTTTTATAAAATGGACTATCTACTAGAATTGGTCACATTGCATTTTCAATCATTAATAATCTTGATATTAAATAAAAAACATTATTAAATACACATTTCGACATGTACTCTATATCTACTCTAGCAAAAATAGACCGTAAATTCATTCACATCTATAACCCATTCTGGTTTGTAATGTATATGAAGTTCATGTAAAGTTTGACATTCACATAAGTCTTCCCAGATTATCTGACATATTGTGTTTTCGTAGTGTTGTTTTTGCAGTCAATGAAAGCAGAAGACAATATTTAAACTATGGTCGCTTGATACAATTACGTTGATTTAGTTGTCTTATCATTTACTAAAGATTATTTGATTGTAAGCTCTAAACATTTGTTAATAATTTACTGAACACATTGATGCATTTGGAGAAAATGAAGTTGGTCACTTAAATTTTTGCATAATGTAATAAAATCATATATAATATATATAGTGTGCCCTAGCCAAAAATCTAAATTAGATATAACATGAATTATTAAAAAAAATTCGGTTATACAATCCAATCTTTTCCTGTTGAGTAATGGTAATTTGATATAAAAGATTACCAAAGTTGTTTTCTTTATCATATTCCTGAAATGGCTAATTTAAATTATCAAATAAGAATCAAAAAAGGGCATGACCTATGTTACATGGAATCGGAAGAGGATACATAGAAGTATAATTATGTAAAAGCGCAAAAGCGAGATTTTAAAAAAAAAAAATTAGGAAGCGGAAACATTTCGAAAGCATATATCTCTCTCTATATATATATATTAAAAATATAAGAATAGTTTTATACAACTTATGACCTGAAAAATATACAAGATTTCGTATAAAAAAACTATTGTGCACAAAGATAATTCATGGTATTAGGTTAAAATTTGCACATTTTTATTTTCTATATTTTAGTACAATTCATTTTTAGATTTTATATAAAATAAAAATATAATTTTATATTTTTTACTTATTTACGATTTTGGACTTTAAAACGGAAATGAGATTCCAAAATGAAATTGTAAACTTTCAGAATGTCTTTGGAAAGGCTACTTATAAAATGTTTTGGAAATAGTAAGAAGGCATCTGATAAATCTTCCTTGTGACCTAGATGAATGACACGGCAAATAGCAATCGAGTAAAAAAGACAACAAGCATGTAGTCAGTGTAGTACTGCTACAAGTCTGGTCGTGATATTTATATTTTTATTTAAATATGCAGATATATTGCATCGCAGATATATACATATAGCACGGGGGGTTTGTATGCATCGATGCGGAGATATATAAACAGACAAAGCGCACTAGATTAGATCTGAAACTGTTGCCACCTAACAAAAAAAAATCGGCGGGAAACGGAAACCGTGTTTTTGCGTCTCCCTCCATAGGATTTGTGCCCCTTTTTAATGTTTCTCCGATCTCTGCTTTCTAAACCCTAATTTCCAAAACCCAGAAAACCCCTAGCGATTTGCTTTTGAGAGAGAGAGAGAGAGAGAGAGAGCAATTCATCTCCATGGCTTGCGTTGCGGATGAATCCCAGATCGAAATCGACATCCACGGCCGCCACGTCGAAGCTCCGTCTCGCTACGTGTACTCCGTCGCCTCGTCGCCGTCGTCGTGCAATGTCGCCGTCGGTTCCCACAGTCTGATGTCCAAGAAGGTGAAGGCCCGTAAGCTTCCGATGGTTGAGCGATTCGATGTCGAAAGTAGCGGCGGCGTGAGCGATAACGGCGATTGTTGTCACCGCGATGATTACAAGCTGCTGCGTCCTGAGATTGTTCGCGTCTACTGTCGCCGCCGTAAGAGGTCGCCGCGGGAGTCTGGGGACGCTGAAAGTTTGAAGCTTGATGAGAGAAATCAGAAGAGAAGGAGAATTGGTGAGGATTCGAGTGGGCTAAGGAGTGGCTTGAGGGGTTGCAGTGGAGATAAGCAGAACGGGGCATCTAGAAGGAAGGGGAGCTCTGTTAAGAATCAGGACAAGGTGTCTATTGCTTCTGGTTCAACTAGGAGATGGGTCAGGTTAGGGTTTATCTCTAACCACTGAAAGTCACTGACTTGTGAAATTTTCTAGACTACTTGCTCTCTTGGTCTTGTTGTATGATGAGAGAGTTTTGAATTTGCAGGTTGAGTTATGATGGTGTGGATCATAAAAGTTTCGTAGGGTTACAATGCAAGGCAAGTGTTAAACTAGATACTTGTCCATTTTAAGCTATATTGCATTCCATTTATTTCTGAAAGGGACATCTTAACCATCAACTTTTGTTTAATCCCTAGGTTTTTTGGCCGCTGGATGCTTCTTGGTATACAGGTTCTATCGTTGAATACAGTGTAGAGAGAAAGCGTCACATTGTAAATAGTTCTGTCTACTCTATTGAGTTTTGAGTTTGATTAATTTTGTGAGCTACGGGATATGCAAAAGCTTGATCCTCTAACGGTGGTTGCATTCTTCTTTAGGTTAAATACGAGGATGGATCTAGTGAGGATCTACTTCTTGATCGTGAAATGATCAAATTTTTCGTTTCTCGTGAAGAGATGGAGCTGTCACATCTGAAGATTTGTACGAATGATGTGACTGTTGGTGTCCGCGATTACGATGAGATGGTTGTATTGGCTGCTAATTTGGAGGATTCTCAAGATTTTGCGCCTGGAGACATTATATGGGCCAAACTTTCTGGTTTGTACTAAACTGATTTCTGCAACCGTCTCTATGCTACCTACTTACTTCCATGGCACTGCATTTGCTTACCTTTTCGGACAGGTCATGCTATGTGGCCAGCAGTTATTGTGGACGAATCTGTTATTGGAGAGCGGAAAGGTCTAACCAACAAGGTATCTGGAGGAAGATCGATCTTGGTACAATTTTTTGGCACCCATGATTTTGCCAGGTTAGACAATGTCTTCTAAATATTTAGATATCTTGTTTTGCTACCGAGTTGTTGAGATGAATGTTACGCATTATCAAAAGCTGAAGTTTAACATCCTTTGGTTGTATAGAATAAAGGTAAAACAAGCAACCTCGTTTCTCAATGGGCTTCTCGCGCCATCTCATTTGAAGTGCAAACAACCTCGGTTTGAAGAGGGCATGCACGAAGCAAAAATGCAAGTCCCTCTCTTTTCACTTACATTCTACTTTCTCGATTTTCCAGTATCTTGTGGATTAACAATTAGACCAATAATTATTTCCCTATGTTTCATGAAACTTGGCCAAGTTGCCTGTCCTGAAATTACTGTTATTTTGCTTCACCCAGATATCTGAAGGAACATAGGCTTCCAGAAAGGATGACTCAACTTCAAAAAGGAACTGATTCTGACTATTCCGCAAAGACCAATAGTACAGAAGAGGGCAGCTCAAACTCGGCTGGTGATCACATGAATGATGGAGAAGTGTGGTTGAGACCAACAGAAACTGTAGATTTCCGGTATACAATAGGGGATCTGCTAATAATAAATCTTGGTAAGGCTTGGAACTTATAATATGGTGTATTTTTCGTTGTGCTTTGGTTGATTATTTTCAGTTGGCTATTGGAATGAACTCCATTATCATGAATTGACTTATGACTTGTCTTACAGGGAAAATTGTGACAGATTCTCAGTTTTTCAATGATGAGAATCATATTTGGCCTGAAGGTTATACGGCTATGAGAAAGTACACATCCCTAAAAGGTAATTTGTTAATAAGTTTTTGACTTTTCCTTACTAATAAGGTATTTTCCATATTTGGTTGATTGGAATTAGTTCATAAATGTGTTATGGGTTGTTGCTTTTGGTTTTAAGCAGATCATAGCGCATATGCCTTGTACAAGATGGAAGTGCTCAGAGATGCCGAGTCGAAGACTCGCCCTCTGTTTAGAGTGACTGCAGATAGTGGAGAGCAAGTGAGTAGAAAACATCTAATTACTGTTTCTAACCTTCTATGTGTGTTCTATGTGTTTTGAGGTCCAGCGTGCATCTCTGGCTACCACTGATAACTTTTTTTTGGCAGTTCAAAGGGCTTACTCCATCAGCGTGCTGGAATAAGATATATATCAGGACAAGAAAGGTTCATAGTGCTACTGATAGTCCTATTTTTGGGGATGAACTAAATGGATCAGACATGTTTGGTCTCTCCAACCCGGAAGTCATTAAACTTGTACAGGTATCTAGTCGTTGCATTTAAACTGATTTGTATGCTTCTAGTGATTGCACCTAATATGCGTTGCACCTTTATAACCCATCATCTAGCAGGGTTTATCAAAATCTAGACTATCGTCCAATGTTTCTATAAGCAAACATAGTTTGGGAAAGCGTCAAGATCATCTTACTGGTTATCGACCTGTTCGTGTTGACTGGAAAGATCTCGATAAGTGCAATGTCTGCCACATGGATGAGGTTAAGGATGCATCTTTTTGTTTCTCGATAGGAGATTTCAATCTTTTGCGCTTTAACAAGTCTGATTTATATTTTTTTTTCTGTCTGCAGGAGTATGAAAACAATTTGTTCCTGCAATGTGATAAATGTAGAATAATGGTATTGTTCATGCTCTGAGCTTTTCTCGTTAACATATGCCTCGTAGATCTACACTCTGTAGTGCTTTGTGTGACTCAAATTGAAATTGCTTGTCCACTACTAGGTCCATGCTGGATGCTATGGAGAGATAGAACCCTGTGATGGTGCTTTGTGGTTATGCAACTTATGCCGTCCTGGAGCTCCTGATATACATCCACGCTGTTGTCTTTGTCCTGTAGTAGGTAATTTGACCGTATCATTTAGTCTGTGGAGTCTTTATGTCCTTTCATTCGTGTATAATAAAAACTTCTTTTAGGGGGTGTTATGAAGCCGACAACTGATGGGCGCTGGGCTCATCTAGCTTGTGCTATATGGATACCAGGTTCGATATTTATGATTTGTTGTTTTGTATAAGATTGGTTTCTACTGAAGAAATAGGTGGCATTTTACCATATTTGAAATTTGCTATTTCAACAGAAACGTGTCTATCTGATGTCAAGAAGATGGAACCGATTGATGGGGTGAATAAAATCAGTAAGGTTGGTGGTCATTTTTCTTTTTCTGTTTCCTTTACACCGTCACTGTGGGCTTTTCAGAAATCTTATTTCTCTTCCTTTTTTGCAAAACTCTTAAAACTAGGATCGCTGGAAACTAATGTGCACCATCTGTGCGGTATCTTATGGAGCTTGTATCCAAGTAAGATTTATTTCTGTGATAATAGAAGCTAAATCGTTCTTATGCATTGTGATGGATTCCCGGTACACAATTATCTAGTTGAAATTGCCTAATGAAAATGCTGCCAATATTACTGGGTTTAAGTAGAAGAAATGCAGCATAATTTTCTGATCATTCCTGTAAATATTTTTGGTTGTGCTTCTGTAGTTGGTGACTTTTTACAGATAGTATCATATCAACTTGTTGGTTTTTTCTAAGAAGCGGTGATGCATATATAGATTCATTTGGCAAGAATGTGTGTCATATGAGTTTTTCAGAGGAGATCTTAGTGCTTATTTACTGTTTGTTTATGTCCACTGGCCAAATCACATGCACTTTTCTTATTGAACTAGATTTTTGAAATATTGCATTGTGATATCTTTCAAAGTTAAGTTATGTTTGCCATTTAGCATGTGTATGAGTTGTGTTCCAAACAACTGTATATGCCTTTGTTACTGTCAAAGGCCAGCGATGAGTTGATATAATGTTAAAAGTGACTACATTTTTTCAGTGTTCAAACGATTCTTGTCGTGTGGCATATCATCCACTTTGCGCGCGAGCTTCTGGTCTATGTGTTGAGGTACTTTCATATCTCTTGCACACAAGTGATACTCAAAACACAGCTAGTCCATAAGAGATGTTTTTAACTGATGATGGCTATCTTGACCGTCTATGTAGCTTGAGAGTGAGGATAAGCTTTTTCTTCTACCAAAGGAGGATGAAGAAGCAGATCAGTGTATCCGCATGCGCTCATTCTGCAAGAGGCATCGACAAACATCAACTGCCTGCCTAGAATCAAAAGACATGATCAAACCCACTACTCATAAAAATTCCGACTATCTCCCACCACCTAATCCATCTGGCTGTGCTCGTACTGGTATGTAGCTACTGCGTCTATCTTTGGGTTCTAGGATTAAACTTTAGATTACACCATGTGTTTTTTTGTTTGTTAATCTTTTATATACAAACGTTTTTTTTATATTTAATACAAAGGTTTAATCTTAAGCATTTTTCACATTCTTTTTTCACTTTAAGTAATGTCCTACGTTTCAGCAGCATAGATGATCCATCTCAACATATTTTTGGTCTATTGTTGCAGAGCCTTATAATTTTCTTGGAAGAAGAGGGCGGAAGGAACCTGAAGCTCTTGCGGCTGCTTCTTCAAAGCGGTTATTTGTTGAGAATCAGCCATACCTAGTCGGTGGTTGCTATCGAAATGAGGTTTCAACCTATGAGTGCATTCACGGATCAAAGGTGTCACAGATGAATACACCAACCAACATCGTTTCTATGGCCGAGAAATATAAATACATGAAGGAAACATACAAGAAGAGATTAACATTTGGTAAGCATTCGTTCTTCTTGAATTAGCAGCAAATCTTAAAGGATATCACAGATCTTTCAAACTTATGCTACGATCAAAATAGTAGAATTTCTGTATGATCCTAAAAGTTCATTTTTCTTTTCAGGGAAATCGGGAATTCATGGTTTTGGCATCTTTGGAAAGCTTCCGCACAGGGCTGGAGATATGGTGAGTATACTTAACTTGAACTTGAAATTCCGTTTTTGGAAAGTGTCACTCAAGAAAATATTTGTATGATTTCGACGTAGGTGATTGAATACACGGGAGAACTTGTTAGACCTTCAATAGCTGACAAAAGAGAACGTCTTATCTACAATTCAATGGTGGTAAGCAGTTCTAACTAACTTTTGTATCAGCGAATAGATCTGTAGCTTTATTCATCTGAATCGATATTGCTTCATTACATTCCTCTAAAAGTATAAATCATGAATGAGTTCATAAGTATCTGAGAAAGTAATTGTTTCTTACGTGATAGGGTGCGGGTACTTATATGTTTAGAATTGACGATGAGCGAGTCATAGATGCTACAAGGGCAGGAAGCATTGCCCACCTGATTAATCACTCCTGTGTGGTATGTCTATGGCTCATCACTCTTAATTGCTTGTATTTGATTGAGTTAGCATCTTCAAAAACTAAGCATTTGTTTGTCTAACTTTTGTGCAGCCAAATTGCTACTCGAGAGTCATCAGTGTTAAGGGAGATGAACACATTATCATCTTCGCAAAGAGGGATATAGCTAAATGGGAAGAACTGACCTATGACTACAGGTTTCATTTTCATGCCATTTGGATCATATCTGAGATAATTCAATAATCATTTTGCTAACGCTTATCTTCTAACTTACAGATTCTTGTCAGTCGATGAGCGGCTTTCATGTTCATGTGGCTTTCCAGGGTGTCGAGGTGTTGTTAATGATACAGTAGCTGAAGAACAACTGTCGAAGATCTATGTTCCTCGCTCTGATCTAATAGAGTGGACCGGATAATAAGCTGAGTAAAGCTATAGAATAACTAATAATCAACCCCTTTTTTGATTGTTGTAGCTCTTTATTACTGAGAGCAATTTGCTGCTAAGTTTGAACCACAAACCATATTTTTCTGTACAGATACAAAATTATCGAGTAGCAAATACACTGATCACAGTAACAGTTTTGCAAGCACAGACTTGCATTCTCTTTTTTTTTCTTTCAAGATTTGTGTGTGCTGCATCTAGAGTTTAATCCTAATGGTGTCACTTTTCATTTTTCAGAAATTTATTTATGGAACAAGTAACGTAAGTGCGTGGTTTAGTGATATTGTGATTCAATGATGTGATCATATATATATTGCTTTGAACTTTTTCTGATAGAAATGTGAAAAAGGCTCATTTAATTTTGAAGTATTTGGCTGGCAAAAAAATTTTTTTGAATTATTTGCAGAAATATTCGTCACGAGGATTTAACTTCTGATTCATTATTGTTGTAGAGGGGGTCAGCTCAATATGTGTGTAAGATAGAACAAAAGAAGTGAGATACTTAGGATAACAGCTCGAACACACAGAGGATGACAATAAGAAGCCTACACCAAGATTTGCTTCTCTTTGGCACTTCTTGCATTGGACACAGTACACCCACATGATATTACTCCCTATGTCCTCTTTGAACATAGTAGCTTTTTTTTTGAACACGAACATAATAGCTCTTTGTAGGAATTCCAATGTGTTTAATGTTTATTAGTCTTTTTTTTTTGTCACGAAATGTTTATTAGTCTTAGGAGGCTGATATAAGTGGCGAGGGCTGGATTAGGAGGTGGTGACGGAGGGAATATGAGATGGTTTTGGTGCAAAAACCTACCCTCATTCGTTGACAGTGGCGTATGCAGAAGCCGCAGTTATGATGCTGGCTAAATATGTTGAAAATTTGGGGTTTAGAGATGTCATCTTTGAATCTTGGCCAAGCCTAAACAGTCAGATCAGTGAGATATTTATGGTAACTTAAACGGGAATTCAACAATTGGAAACTTGAGATAATTTATAGAAATCGATTTGAGGATACAAGAATCTAAAACCTGTCAAAAGAGTGTGAGAAAAGTTCAACAAAAAGGAACAAAATCACATGGAATAGCAGTAAAAGGGTTCTTCTAGGCGACAGGGATCATCTCAGGGTAATCTACGGCTGTGAGGGGAGCTTCGGGTACAAAAGCAGCCGGAGCATCAACCTGAGCAGGTGCAGAGTTTACTTCTTCTTCCTTGGGAGAATGGATGATGACAACATCAGGCAATGGTGTCTTTGGTCCCGTTACTCCCTTAGGGTCCCAGTCAAGCATGACCTTCACCTTGATTCCAAGCACACCCTGCACATACATTTGAGGTTTAACCAGAAGACTAGAATTAGACATCTTTTGTCGGTCTACATACTCAACCAAACAAGTCAGTCAGAAGAAACTCTCACCTGTCTAAGGAGAACATGTCTGACAGCAGAGTCGATGTATTCCTTGGTAGGTTGACCAGAGGAAACCATGTAACCGTCCTTGAATTTCATGGACTTGGCACGTGCTGCACGTAGCTTTCCACTCACAATCACCTGAGAGTGAGTAAGAATTTGCGTTAAAAAGAAATGCAATAACAGAGGAGAAAACAATGAAGAGAAAAATGGGATTACTAGTATTCACCTCACATCCCTTAGCTCCACTCTCCATGACGAATCTCAATACACCATAGCAAGCCCTATACACACAACACAAGATCATTGTAATATTAAACATCCAGCTTTTGTTAAGAAACGAGAGCATGCAAATAACAATGGCGCAATATAAACTAAGCAACCAGCCAAAACATGCAATACCAATACTAGCAAATTAAAGAGTGTAGCTTCTAAAGAGTAACCAAAAAAGATAGGATCTCTATGAGTATGCTTCCATGGTGATGCTCATATACAAACAATTGCCAACCACAATTCTTAATTCCTAAAAATTATAACATTCATCCTATTAAATTAGGTAATGGGACTCATCATATGGAATAACAAACTAGCAAATTCATTATCTGAATACACCTACAAACTTCAATCAAACAAAAAAAAAACAGTAGAAAAACTCAGAAATGTATAGGTTACTACATGTCACTATGTCAGTAGTAGTACCTGCGAACGGCAAGACCACCGAGGAGCTTGTAACGGAGAGACTCAGCCTGAGCAATGGCGCAGAGACCTCTGTTGGCAACCTTCTCAGCGTAAAGCTCAACACTGTCTTGAGGAAACCTAAATCTCTTCTGCACAAGTGATGTCAGCTCCCTGATCCTCCTCCCCTTCTCACCTACATCCAACCAACCAAAAAAAAAAAAAATCTTTATGAGATTCCATATATAAAGTTCCCAGCTTTCAATTCCAAATAAATATCTACACATATTACCGAGAACATTTTGAGTACGAGTGGCTCTGATGATAATCTCAGTCCTCATTGGAGTAACCCTAACCTCCACACCTGAGTATCCATCCTCAGCTAGCTCTCTGGTTAAAACCTCATTCAGTTCAGCGTAGAACACACCGTCCGCTACAAACTATTACAAAAAAAAATCAACACATATACAGTTCAATATACGATGCATCGATAGAGATCATCAACTCAACCAAAAAAAGAAAAGAAATTACAAATGACCTTTCTCTTCTTGCTGATCTGAGTCGCCGCCATGGTGTTGAAATGTAAATCTGTCGAACGCTGGAACCAAGTAGGAGCTGTGATCTCGAGTGAATGGTGGAAAGCTCTGGTGCGTTATCACGTTTAGATGTTAGTATTTATATCTAGGTTAGATACTCAAAATCACTGGTTTATTGGGCCCAATAGACTTTTAATGGGCCTTTTCTTTCCTTACGTTAAGTGAATAAAACAACACACGGTTTCATTTTCGAAAAAGTATTCTTTCTTTCATTCTCCTGCGACGTCAACATATCCGTGTGATGATGAACCGAGACAAATCCTTGAAGGAATCATAGGAGTGAAATACCTAATCATCATATCAAAGAAGTTAAACTTCCAGTAGCTGCATAGCGAGATGTCCCCAAGGTTTCATGGACATTCTCTGAGTTGAGACAGAATCTGAATGCTCTTTGTAGGGAGTGAGCTTGCCACAGCATGGTAGTAGAGCCATCGGGTTTAGTGAATCTGATGAGATTGAAGGAACTATACAAAACCTTTTCCTAATGATTTCACAAAATGCATCATTGTTTTTTTTTATTCATCTATAAACTCTGGCTTATTTAGCTAAGATTTGGTATGTATCTGAGATTTGTTTAGAGATAAATGAAACTTTCAGAGCCTTCACATTTAATTAGCTGTTAAGTTAGAAAAAGGGAAACTTAAAGTAAGCATATAGTATACACACTGCTGGAACAAAAAGAAGGGGAAATTGTCGTTAAAGGAAACTAATAAGGTGTTGTTGATTTTACACAGTGGCGGATGTAGGTGAGCCAAGTTGGTGGCACTTGCCCCCATGAAAATTTCAAATTCTTTATAACATGTATGAACTTTAGTCTTGTTTTATATGTTTATATTTGATTTGCCTCCTACTAAAATTATCTTTGAACCTTGTTTTCTATGTTTATATTTTATTTGCCCCCAACGAATATAAATCCTACATCCGCCGCTGATTTTACACCGGAAGATCTACCATTGAATCGACAGTCGAATGGATATTCACTGTTTGATCAAACGTTTCGTCAAAACACTTCACACGTCTATGGACTTGCTTGATTATCATAACAAAATCTGATTATTAGCTTTGATCCAGCGCAACAACATATTCAAACAAGAAAACTCTACCTCTCCTTGTTGTCTAATACTACTAGACAGAGTTTTAGTTAAATTCACTAAAGTCGAAAGAGTCTTGAGACCAAAACGTTTAGTTTGATAATATTCTTTTTAATAACCAGAAATGATAAAAGTAGGAACTTGTACCTTGTAAGGGAAGTTGGATCCAGTGGCAGACCAAGTAACCAGGATCAGCTCTCGTTTAAATAACAACTAGATATGGACCCCTCCGGCCAGACGAGTTTTTATTCCTTTTACTGAAACTGACATAAAACGAAATTAGTACTTTAATTAGTGATATCAATCCATTAGAAAACAAAATTAGTATTCTTATTACTATAATTGAAACTGACATAAAATGACATTAAACTAAATTTGCATATTCTTGTAATATGCATGGATTTTGAATCTAGTTCATTAGAAATGTCAGTTCTTAATATAGTTTAAAAAGAATGCAGATTAAAAAGTTACATATGCACTTACAGATTCATCAGCAAGAACCATCTTTAATGTCTTTCCACCACCAGCATACACTTGGTTTCAAGAGTAATAATTTGACTTGGATGCGCCAACTAGTCTTGGAATGTTACGTTAAATAGCCATCATTTTCGAAACGCAAATTAAAAAAAAAACAAAGATGCTCAAGAGTAATATGACAAATACAAGGAACAAGATTTGTGATCTGATCTATATATTCAAATTTGGTTTTCTTTTTAGGTTAATTAGTATTTCAATTGTGAAATATAATAACAGGGTTGGAGATATTATCGTTTCCATGCAACCAATTCCTGGGACAAGAACCAGGAAACAATGAAGAGATTCTACAAACTGTCTGCACCAGGTTCAAAGCTGAATTCCCCCATCTTTGACAAGGTACTTCCTTCTTTTTCTTTTTCTTTATCAAATTTAATTATGTTCAACCTCTTCGTACTAATCACAATCCATGTACGATACTTTTCATCTAGTCAAAAAAATGAACTTTCACCAAAAAAGTATTGTTTCTTCTCTGTTTCTTTATTACTAAAACAAATAGTTAAATACTATCTTTTAGGTTAGGTATCGTTTTCTTACCATATGCTACTAGTTTATTGAAAAGTAATAGCCAAGAAATATCGACGGTTTGATTACAAGATTTTGAATAAACATGTAACACCCGTCTCATTAACACTCGAGACCGGCGTGCTACTAATCAACAACTTATATCTTAAATCCGTAAAAAGGTCTGAAAGTCGACTTTCATATAAATAACGAAATAAATCCATAAATCTCATAGTCGAAATAACTGAAATAATCGTCAAAATAATAAATAAAGGTCTGAGAAATAGAACAAAGGAAAACGCCTAAAAGCACCAGCTGTCCGATCAATCTCCTACTCATCTGTCTCACCTGAAAGGGCAAATGAGAGGTGAGTAACGAGGAAGTCACTCAGTGAGGTATGAGATACTAAACCCGAAGTCTATGGACCCGGACAAAGCCCTCCGAATAAATATAATTTAATCATAACACGTTGCAAACACGGTATCTAAAGTACCCAAAGATCACACAACAGTCCTAGGGAGGTGCACATTCGCTGCCCACTAACAGGCCAAAACACCACCGAATATGTGCTCAGTAACACACGCCCGTAGACGATTTATCGACCTCGAAGCCTTGGCACAACATGTCGACTAAGCTGTGCCTCAGCATACACCACAACCAATGTACTGGTCTCCGACCGACACACAGAATTACGTCTCCATGGTCGGCTAACACCCAAATCACCTCAATATACTATATACATATATAATATCAATTATAAATGAACAAGCATTGTTGAACCATCTAACACCCTAGTTCCGGTTTAAGCAAAGAACCTAAAAACTAAACAAACAATGACAGACTCGATTTCACACAGACAGAACACATTAGAAATAAATTATACTTATTCGAGGTCCTAAGCCGTGTAAGAGAAGCTCGGGAAAAGACCCTCACCTTAGCAACGTGGAAAGGTAATAGCTATGAACTCCAACTGCTGAAACAGACTCCAAATCTGAAATCAGGGCGAAAAATCGAGCCAGAACGCCCTTCGAACGGTTAAAAACGGATAACCGGCGATCTGGTCAAAAGTCAACCCGCTGGTCAAATGTCAACCTGGTCAACTCTGACCCAAGCCGGTCAACCCTTGACCAAATTGAAATCGAATTGAACCAAATCGGTTTTCCATAACCGAATTTAAATCAATTTTAACAACCGGTTTAACTTAACCAGTTTAATTAATTTAAACCAGAAATCGATTTAATAAATAACCGGTTAACCTAAACCGAACCAAAATCGATTAACCCAACCGGTTGACCGGATCCAGGTTGACTCGCCGAGTCGACTTGGTCGAGTTGCCAAGTCGACTTGGTCGAGTTGCCGAGTCACAGGCCGAGTCAACGGCCGAGTTACCGGCCGAGTCACCGGCGGCGGAAAAAGAACGGCGGCTTACCCAAAATCAATGGCGGCGACGGAACACGGTGCGTGGTGGTGGCGCGTGAGATCCACGCGCGGAACGTGTAGAGGACGGCGGCGGCGCGTGTGCCACACGCACGGAACGATGCGGGAGAAAAGCCGCGCTTGACGGCGCGTCCGGGCGACTTTCCGGCTGATCTTCTTGATCCCGACTCGTCTCGACATCACGATCACGATGGTGGTCTTAGAATTACGAAATTCCAAATGGTTAGTGAGTTATGATCGATTGAATAAACGACCGTTTTTAAAACCAAATCGGAAAGATTATTTCCGGTTACCTTCGTCTGGGATCGGCGGTGAACTGGTCGATCTCGGCTCTGGACGTGGTGGTGGCGGTGGTACGATCTCAGGTGTGAGTGACGGCTCAGTCTTTGTAGAGTTACAACGCTTAGGGTTTCTGAAGAATAAATAATGGGGAATAATGGTTTATATATGGGACTCACCAAGGGCTTCCTACAACACTGACGGGCTCTGACGGGCCGAAATCACTGGGCTGGGAATTGGGTCGTTACAATTCTCCTCCACTAATAAGGAATTCGACCCCGAATTCGGCTCCTGAACCGACTGTCCAATACCATCCTCAAAAAGCTCTGGATAGTCAATCCTCAAGTGATTTTCGGTCTCCCAGGTCTCCTCCTGGATCCCGTCTCTCTCCCAACGGACTCTGACCAAACTAGTCGTCATCCCCTGAACCACTTTCATTTGCCTCTCCGAAATCTGTACTGGCTGACAAAGTGCAGACAAATTTTTACCAAGGTCACTTGGTGGCTGCTGCATAATGAGCTCTGGCTCTCTCACAACTTTTCTCAATACTGACACATGGAACACATCATGGAAGTCTGACAACCCTGCTGATAATCCCAATCTGTAAGCAACTGCTGCTATCCGTTCCAAAATAGGATACGGCCCCATAAATCTTGGTTTAAGTTTCTTTAGCTTCCGAGTCTTAGATCCTCCCTTCAGGTATACCAGGTCGCCCACCTGAAACTCTAAATCCTTACGGCGCTTATATGCATAACTCTTCTGTCGGTCATGAGCCTCCTTAAGCCGAGACTTGAGCATCTCCACCTGCTCTACTGTCTCCTGAACCATTGCAGGTTCTAAGTCTCATCGCTCTCCCACTTCTGTCCAGCAAAATGGTTTACGACAAGGCCTACCATAAAGCGCCTCATATGGTGCCATTTCAATACTTGAATGATAGCTGTTGTTGTATGCAATCTCCGCTAGAGGTAGATACTTTCCCCAGTTTCCTTCCCAATCCAAAACACAAGCCCTGAGCATATCCTCCAAAGTCTGAATAGTCCTCTCTGACTGTCCATCTGTCTGCGGGTGATAAGTTGTACTCATATGGACTTTTGTCCCAAGCGCCTTCTGAAAGACCCTCCAAAGCAGATGTACACTTTGTGTCTCGATCCGATACAATGCTGACAGGAACTCCATGCAACCTCACAATCTCTCTAAGGTAAATCTGCGCCAACTGATCAGCTCCATCTGTTTTCTTAATCGCTAAAAAATGAGCAGACTTGGTGAGTCTATCCACAATCACCCAAATAGCATTCCTCCCACCAAAAGTTGTCGGGAGTCCAGTCACAAAATCCATAGTCACCATGTCCCATTTCCACTCTGGCAACGGCAGGTTCTGCAATAATCCGCTAGGCACTTGATGTTCAGCCTTAACCATCTGACATGTCTGGCACTGCGATACAAATGTAGCAACATCTTTCTTCATACCAGTCCAATGGTAATAACGCTTCAAATCTCTGTACATCTTGGTATTCTCTGGATGGATAGAAAAACGTGAGTTGTGTGCTTGCTGTAAAATTTCCTTCCGTAGCAGTTTATCATCTGGCACACAAACTCGGTTCCGGTACATGTACATCCCGCTCAAAGCTGTATGATATCCAATACTCTCGATCTCAATCTGTTTAGCCAAAGCCTCATCATCATCTTGAACTCTGCGTATCCTCCATAATAAATCTGCTTGTTCCAAAGCATCAAGACCAGCTGTCTCCCCATCTGAAGTGATTGCACACAATCTGAGACTAGCAATTGTTCCAGTCAGCTCCTGAACCTCCTTGGTTCCTGAAACATCACTCCTGCGTCTACTCAAGGCGTCTGCCACATGGTTGGCCTTACCTGGATGATATGTAATATCTAAGTTGTAATCTGCTAACAACTCCATCCATCTACACTGTCTCAAATTCAGGTCCATTTGTGTAAAGATATACTTAAGACTCTGGTGATCTGTGAGGATCTGAACTTTCTCCCCATATAGATATGACCTCCATATTTTTAGCGCAAAAACAACTGCTGCTAACTCCAAATCATGGGTGGGGTAGTTGACCTCGTGAGGCCTCAACTGACGTGATGCATAAGCGATAACATGACCATCCTGCATCAATACACAACCCAAACCAGTACCTGACGCATCTGTGTAAACGTCATATGGTATCCCTGGCCTCGGCAGTACCAAAACTGGCGTGTCTGTGAGTTGTCGCTTCAATTCTGTGAGACTCTTCGAGCACTCATCTGTCCACACAAACTTAACATCTTTGCCTGTCAACTGAGTCATCGGTTTGGCGATACTAGCAAATCCCTTGACGAATTTCCTGTAATAACCTGCTAAACCCAGAAAACTACGGATCTCTGTAGCACTTTTAGGTGTCGGCCACTCTGTAATTCGACAATCTTCTCTAGATCTACAACAACTCCTGCCTCAGAAACCACATGACCCAAAAATCCAATCTTTCTCTGCCAGAAGCTACACTTACCCAGCTTAGCAAATAGTTGATGCTCTCCGAGCTTCTCCAACACAATCCGTAAATGCTCAGCATGCTCTTCCCTACTCCGAGAATAAATCAGAATATCGTCGATGAAGACGATCACGCACTTATCCAATTACTCGCGAAAAACATCATTCATAAGTTTCATGAATGCTGCAGGTGCATTCGTCAACCCAAATGGCATCACCACAAACTCGTAATGTCCATAACGTGTGCAGAAAGCCATCTTCCGCACATCCTCCCCTGCTAACGCAATCTGGTGATAACCTGATGCCAAGTCAATCTTAGAAAACCATGAGGCTCCCTGTAACTGATCCAACAACTCATCAATACGCGGAAGTGGATACTTATTCTTGATGGTCACCTTGTTCAAACCTCTGTAATCAATACAAAGCCTGAAACTCCCATCTTTCTTCTTCACAAACAGTACTGGTGCTCCCCACGGTGAAGTACTGGGTCTGATGAAACCCTTACCCAATAGCTCCTCCAATTGTTTTTTAGTTCAGCCATCTCTGCTGGCGCTAGTCGGTACGGGGCCCGTGAAACCGGTGCTGTCCCTGGTTCCAACTCAATAGTGAGAGCATCTCCTCTCGCTGGTGGTGGTCCCTTTAAGGCCTCAAATACATCCTCGAACTCCTCAACCACCGGAATGTCCTGCAACTCGTGATGTCCGTCATTCTTAACCATCGAAATAGTCGCCAGAAACCCCTCTGCTCCTCTTTCCAATAAATCCTCAGCATGTATCATGGAGACAATAGAAATTTCCCGGTGAGCTTGAACACACTGGAATGTGAGCTTCCCCTCTTCTCTAGGGATATGAACCCTTGCCTTCGGGCAATCTAACACCACTCGATGTCGCGACAGCCAATCCATTCCAAGTATAACGTCGTAGTAATCTAGCTCCATCTCTGCTAGGTCTCCGGTGAAAACGAACCCTCCAAGTAAGACATGAACATCTCGATGCACGCTAGTGGCTCCAATTCTCTCTGTGCCGGCTGTCTGAATCTGCTTAGTCTTTGGTTCAAAGAAACCCTGAAAAGGCCAAGACTTGACTAGTCGCGAACTCACGAAGCTGTGAGAAGCTCTCGTATCGAAAAGAGTGTGAGCTACCTCACCTCCAACAGAAACCGATCCTGCTCATAAATTTTTTTAACTATACATAGTAATCACAACCACAATAGCACTCAAGATAAACGAGTGTGGCAAAGATACGTACCGGCTGTCGGCTCAGCTCCATTGGCCTCTCCTAGGGCATACACACGTGGAGCGACGACTTGACGCTTAGCTGGTGGGAGCGTTGGTTGCCCCTTCTTTGGACACTCTCGGGCAATATGACCGGGCTCATAACAATTGTAACAAACCTTGTTGGCTGCTGTAGGTGCTGCAATCTGACTGGCCGAAGTCGCATCCGCTGGTTTCACCCGACAATACTTTGACAAATGTCCCCACCTTCCGCAAGTAAAACACTTGGGACACTCTTCGCTGTGATGACGACGACAACGAGCACAATACAGTGCCTCTAACTGGTCTCTGGTCCTCCTGTGAGACTCATCAGTCTTTCCAGACTTACTCTGAGATGACTTGAGGAGCTTTTGTTCCTCTGCCAAACCTGATTCCTGCTCAGCAGCTTTCTCCACCAAATCTTCCAATATGTGGTAAGTGACGACACGGCATCTGTTGCGAATTTCGACTCGCATCCCACCCAAAAACTTCCTAATCAGGTCTTCCTCAGTAATACCACCTCCTGCAAACCTGCGAAGTCGGTTGAACTCAACCTCATACTATCTGATTGTCATGCCACCCTGGCTCACATGCTCGAAGTCACTCTTCTTCTTATCCATAGCTTCTTTTGGAAAGTACTTCCTATCGAACTCCCGAATAAAATCTGCAAAGGTAAGCGGATCAGGCCCACGATGGCCCAATCGTACTCCCTCCCACCACACAAGTGCATCTCCACGTAGGTACTGCATAGCCAACCTAAGTGAAACCTCTGGTGGACACTCAATAATCTCCAATTTCCGTTGCAGACCAAGCTTCCAATCATATGCAACTGTAGCATCCACTGTTCCCCCAAAATGCTTCATATCCATGTTCCGCATCTAAGTCGTAAGTCTGTAAAACCTCTCATCATAAACACGGTAAACCGGTAAAGGTGGAGGTGGTGGTAGTGGTGGTTGCTGTAAACCCTGAGGAAGTTGTTGTTCTGGAACCCCCTGCACAGGAACCTGAGGTGGAATCTGCTGAGGTGGAATATGCTGCGGTGGAATATGCTGCGGTGGAATCTGCTGACCAGCAGCCAACTGACGGGCAACCTCTTGTGCTGCTACACGGGTAGCTTCTTGTGCAGCTACACGAGCAGCGTCCTGCGTAACCTGCTGAATAGCAGCCTGGGTAGCTGTCTGCTGAACCATCTGCATGAGTGCAGCCTGATCAAATGGTGGGGCTGCAGGCTGCACACCCTCTGCCTGAACACCTCCTGTAGCACCCTGATCATCCACAACTTCACGAGCATCAGCTCTGACCCTGACGGTGCGAGTACGCTTAGTTCCTCTTTTTGGCGGCATCTGGAAAGAGAATGGACGAAACGATTAATTTCTGTTAAATCAGAACATTAACGATTGCTGAAAAATAACCGAACAGAAAGGTGCTTCTAAGTTTTGAAAACCGTTGAAAACTTAAAAAATCTTTAAAATCAGGTCCCCTAACCGGCGTCCCGGGTCAGGGCCGAGACACAACCCCGCTCTGATACCAAATTGTAACACCCGTCTCATTAACACTCGAGACCGGCGTGCTACTAATCAACAACTTATATCTTAAATCCGTAAAAAGGTCTGAAAGTCGACTTTCATATAAATAACGAAATAAATCCATAAATCACATAGTCGAAATAACTGAAATAATCGTCAAAATAATAAATAAAGGTCTGGGAAATAGAACAAAGAAAAACGCCTAAAAGCACCAGCTGTCCGATCAATCTCCTACTCGTCTGTCTCACCTGAAAGGGCAAATGAGGGGTGAGTAACGGGGAAGTCACTCAGTGAGGTATGGGATACTAAACCCGAAGTCCATGGACCCGGTAAGAGCACTCCGAATAAATATAATTTAATCCTAACACATTGCAAAAACGGTACCTAAAGTACCCAAAGATCACACAACAGTCCTAGCGAGGTGCACACTCGCTGCCCACTAACAGGCCAAAACACAACCGAATATGTGCTCGGTAACACACGCCCGTAGATGATTTATCGACCTCGAAGCCTTTGCACAACAGGTCGACTAAGCTGTGCCTCAGCATACACCACAACCAATGTACTGGTCTCCGGCCGACACACAGAATTACGTCTCCATGGTCGGCTAACATCCAAATCACCTCAATATACTATATACATATATAATATCAATTATAAATGAACAAGCATTGTTGAACCATCTAACACCCTAGTTCCGGTTTAAGCAAAGAACCTAAAAACTAAACAAACAATGACAGACTCGATTTCACACAGACGGAACACATTAGAAATAAATTATACTTATTCGAGTTCCTAAGCCGTGTAAGAGAAGCTCGGGAAAAGACCCTCACCTTAGCAATGTGGAAAGGTAATAGCTATGAACTCCAACTGCTCAAACAGACTCCAAATCTGAAATCAGGGCAAAAAATCGAGTCAGAACGCCCTTCGAACGGTTAAAAACGGATAACTAGCGATCTGGTCAAAAGTCAACCCGCTGGTCAAAGGTCAACCCGGTCAACTATGACCCAAGCCGGTCAACCCTTGACCAAATTGAAATCGAATTGAACCAAATCGGTTTTCCATAACCGAATTTAAATCAATTTTAACTACCGGTTTAACTTAACCAATTTAATTAATTTAAACCAGAAAGCGATTTAATAAATAACCGGTTAACCTAAACCGAACCAAAATCGATTAACCCAACCGGTTGACCGGATCCGGGTTGACTCGCCTAGTCCACTCGGTCGAGTTGCCGAGTCACCAGCGGCGGAAAAAGGACGGCGGCTTACCAGAATCAACGGCGGCGACGGAACACGGTGCGTGGTGGTGGCGCGTGAGATCCACGCGCGGAACGTGTGGAGGATGGCGGCGGCGCGTGTGCCACACGCGCGGAACGACGCTGGAGAAAAGCCGCGCTTGACGGCGCGTCCGGGCGACTTTCCGGCTGATCTTCTTGGTCCCGACTCGTCTCGACGTCGCGATCACGATGGTGGTCTTAGAATTACGAAATTCCAAATGGTTAGTGAGTTATGATCGATTGAATGAACGGCCGTTTTTAAAACCAAATCGGAAAGATGATTTCCTGTTACCTTCGTCTGGGATCGGCGGTGAACTGGTCGATTTCGGCTCTGGACGTGGTGGTGGCGGCGGTACGATCTCAGGTGTGAGTTACGGCTCAGTCTCTGTAGAGTTACAACGCTTAGGGTTTCTGAAGAATAAATAATGTGGAATAATGGTTTATATATGGGACTCACCAAGGGCTTCCTGCAACACTGATGGACTCTGACGGGCCGAAGTCACTGGGCTGAGAATTGAGTCGTTACAAAACATGTGTTACGAGAAAAATCATTTTATACCAATAGTGTGATTATGTGTAAACGTATGTGGATGTGAACGGGAAGAACACGGCGCCGTTATACAATATTTGAAAGCAGAGAAAGGAGGTTTGCTGATTGACGCAATCAAATGGAACTTTACAAAGTTCTTGATTTTCTCCTGACGGCAAAGTCTTCCAGAGATACGATACTCTCCTAGGACATCTCCTCTTGAATTCGAAGTACGTACCAGGCCTCGGTTCCCTCCTAAACCGGAACCCTCACACTTTTTTTTAACATTAGATAATTATGGTATTACAACTATGAAAAATATTACAAACGTTCTACAGCCGACATTTCTACCTGCTGTATGAAGATTCACGCCTGACTGCATCACTTGAGCCGTCTTATGGAATCTACGCTTGCCTCGGTACTCCTTGCGACATACTACAGATCTCTTGTAAGCTTTTTTTCCTTTAACTAGCATAGCCTTCTGCGGGAATTAAAATCCAGATCTCGTGGTGTAAAACCATTAATGGACCATTGGTCAAACCACTGGACCAGGGGGCTTCCACAAATCCTCACACTTCTTCACGTGTTTTACAAATCACAATGCACTACTTACTGAATGACTCATGACAATTCCCAACCATCGAAACAAGGGAGAGCCCAGGGACCCAGGAGAGCTTGACTCGCTTGCGACATGCATGAGACCTCAGCAACAAAGACTTACGGACAATAGCAGAATCTCCCTCCAGGGAAGAAGGCAGTGGTAAATGGGTTTTGACTGTTAAATATCTCTCTGATGGCAGTGTGGAAAGAGGTTCTATCTCAATCAGTTTGGGCCGTTCTAAAGAGGTTGTTGTATAACAAGTGCATAATGTCCACTAGTTGAATGGTCAGTCACTCATGAATTCCTTCTCTAATCACTACTGGAATATAGCTTATAGAAAGAGCAGCTTGAAGGAAGTGGCTACTCAAGTAGACGGGAAAGAAATACCCTTCTAGCACTTTTTCCATTTTAGATGAACGAGGGTTACCGGCTCTACGACCTTGCAAGGCACTACAAGTAGAGCTCGAGGTCGAGAGTTCGGATTGCTCCACCTAAGTAGAACGAAAGGGAGGAAAGATTTTGATTCTTTATAGCCCTGATTTGATCTCGTTTCACCTTCTACTTCTATAGATAATTCCTGCCGGGGAAGCCTGTCTTAGACGGCTGGCAGGTACGACTGAGTGGCTAGCCGGGCTGCTTCCCCGCCTCAGATCAGCAGGAGTCAGACACTGTAGTTCCTCGAGTGCCAGCCGCAGAGAGGAATGCCATCAACTAGGGCGCTATTGGCCACTAACCAAACACACCACCTTATAACTAACCGGTTTTATTTGGATTATCTTCTCTGAATCTGTATTCTAAATAAAATGTTACTTGTCTTCTCATTGTTGACATGTGGTTCCCAAGGATGAAAAATCATTTTTTATCACGTAACTCAATTAAAAGCTGACACTAAAAAGTTAGATTGAGAAAGAAATCATATTCGCCGTTATTAGAAAAGTTGGATACGTAACAGAACACGTGAAAGTACGATCATGTCTGCCCTATCGTACACGACACGTTGAGCGTGTTCACAACTTATGACCACAAAGTTTCTGATTCTTTTCCCACAAACGGGAAAGATAAAAAGAATCACAAGTAAGTACGTCTTGTAACTGAAGCAAAGTCACGAGCTTTACCATCATCTAACCCTTAATTACCAATGATACAAAAATAATACAGATAAAGATCATGAAACAGAAGATTTAACTTGTTAATCAAAATTTTGACAGTGTTACCTCAGCCACAACAAAACAGAGGACTTCAAAAACACAGTTGTTTCTTTGTCTCTCTCAGTCTCATCACTGCATATAACGAGGACAAGAACTCTATTCAGATGTTAGATCTTAAAGTAACCCTTATTGCACTTAAACGTAGAGATCAGTCAGGAAAATTTGTAGACAAATAATATGAAAATTTTATTCAGTGACACATTTATTTCCAATTTCATTGACAAATAAGACTAATACACATACATTAAAAAGAGGATTAAACTTAAAGCCGAACCAGTTTCTCCAAGGACACAATGCAGGTCTATTCTTCAGCTAACAGTGGCAGAGACTTCATTCATGCAAAAATGGTCTTCAGAAGAATGTTTCTGGTTCAACCAATATGTTCAGACAAGATGATGATGATAGCTGTTCAGCTACACAATCGGACAGTGCAAGCTACGGCTTGTGCCCAGTATTTGAGTCTAGCTTTTACATCATCTGGATTATCACCTGAATCAAAAGCCAAATCATCAACAACAGACACTGAAATCAAGAACATTTTTTATATATAAAAAAAAAAAGAATTAAAAAAAAAGAAACAAAGTAACCAAAAATGTTCTTTAAATGGAATCAAGATTTACTTACCAGGGCTAGAGATCTTCCAGTTTGCAACTGGGTTGGTAGTGGACGGTGGCGGCGGCGAAGCCTCTTCAGCCAGACACATCTCCGGCGACTTCTGGTTTTGTTGATCATCCAAGAACTTCTGGCTCATGGAGTAACAAAGCTCTAAAGCAGGCAAAGTGTTGCAAAGCTCAGGGATCTCGTCGTAGCTGAACCCAAACCCTAGATCTAAACACCCTTTAAGCTCCTCGAGATCGTCATCCGTCAAACTCTTACCTCTCGCAAGATCTCCTCGATCATCATCAGCAGCAGAAGCTTCCACGTACCCCTCAAGCAACACTTGGCTCTTCCTCTTCTCAAGCTTGTTCTTCCTACTCTCTCCGGCAAAATGACCACCACCTCCGCGAGTCTCGATCTCGGCCCAAGCTTCCTGGATCCCTCCTTGCTCGTGCTGTTGTGAAGCTGTGTTGGATGTTTCTTGGTCTTGGACAGAGTGTGTCCATTGATCTGATGACTCGAAGTGAATACAACCCATCTCTCTTTCTTTCTTTAGAATGATCGTCTTCTTTGTTCTAATAAGGGTGTTTTCTTATCGGAGGTGAATGGTGAGGAGGAGAAGTTGTTAATAAAGAGAGATGATTTGTGTGACTTTTCTTAGAAAAGAAGCTTCAATTATTGGGTTGGCAAATGGCATCTCCTTCTTGTTATGCCATCTTCTGTGGGCCATGGTTATGATTCTATTACATGTGTGTGTCTGAGATAGACACGATGGCTTTACTATTTGATTCTGAATTTTCAACTATTTTAAAAATAAGGAAAAAAAGCATATTGGGATCTTGGTTTGATAGCCCTGGGACGGATATCCGGAGTATTTTAAGATATCATGGATTCGCCGGATTCGTAGAATTGCTATCCGGATCCAGATTCGGGCTCTCCAGATATCCGGATACGGACACTTTTTGAAAAAAAAAAAAAATATATTAAAAACTAGCTAATTAAAATGATTTATTTAATTTATTTAGCCTATTAATTTTTTTAAATGAAAAATTATTGAAATTGAATAAAATTAAAAAAATTCACTATTTTATATAAAATTATATATAGCATACATATATAAATATAATTAAATTTTAAATATTTTAAATAAATAGTAAGTTCGGATCCGGATCCGGACCTAAAATTTCTTTATCCGGATCCGTATCTGGATCCGCCGAATCTGTAAAATCAAGATCCGGATTCGGACCCCCAGGATATCCGGATCCGGACGGATATCCGGATCCGGACCCCCCAGATATCCGGATCCGGACCCCCCGGATATCCAGACCGAAAATTTCATTATCCGGATACGTATCCGTATGGGTGGGCACTTTACCCGATATCCGAAGCAGCACCCGAACCTGACCCAAAAAACCCGAACCGAAATCCGAACCGAAGTAGCAAAATACCCGAACGGGTATTAAGTTAGGAGAGATTGGATATCTGAACCCGAATGGATATCCGAACCCGAATGGATATCCGAAGATAACCGAACATATATAAACTTACCCTTATATTTCTAATTTACATCTCTTTTTAAAAAAAAATATTTATATTGATGTTACACATACTTTAAGATCAAAGTATATATATATAATTATGGAGAAAATGATTTGATATTCATTTAAAATGCATGTCAAACTTTTTGTTTCATGTATTAACAAAAGTTACATTCAAAGTTTAAAAACAATACCCAAATTAATATCTATATGTTTTTGAAATATTATCTCCAAACCTTATTAATCATCCAATCTATAAAAAATAAAAAATCAGGTAAGTGAAATCTATATTTTTAAATACAAGAAACTTAAAAAATGAAAAATTAATTTTTTTTTTCTTTTAAAATCTAAATATCCGAAGCCGATTCAAAATAACCGAACCCGAACTAAAAATACGCGAACCCGATCCGAAGTACAGAAATACCCGAACAAGTTTTATATCCCTGTACCGAAATACTCGAAAATCCGAAATACCCGACCCAAACCCGAACGGATATCCGAACGCCCACCCCTACGTATCCGGATCCGCCGAATCCGTAAAATCAAGATCCGGATATCTGTTTTTTCGGATCGGATCGGAGCAAATCCCGGATCGGATAATGGATCTCGGATATAAGTCCCAAGGCCTACTTGGTTATGATTTTAATCTTATTTAGAACAAGATCATCGAACTTCAAGAATTATTAGAGAATCGCTTAAAAATATGCGTTTCGTGAACTTCAAGAATTAGAAGTTCTTCAACTAAATTCTTTTACATGTTAGTAAATGGAATTTGTTATTTCAAATTGGTTTTTGTATATGGCAAATACAAGAGCTTTCTTGAAAATTAAAAAGAGAAATAAACTTTTGGATCCAAAAGCCATTACACACTGGAAACTTGAGATAGTTTTAGAAATAAGATTTGGAAAGGTGTCTAATTCCAAGAACAAAAAAAAAAGAACAAAATCACATGGAATAGCAGTAAAAAAAAGTTACTCCTTTCTAGGCGACAGGGATCATCTCAGGGTAATCTACGGCTGTGAGGGGAGCTTCGGGTACAAAAGCAGCCGGAGCATCAACCTGAGCAGGTGCAGAGTTTACTTCTTCTTCCTTGGGAGAATGGATGATGACAACATCAGGCAATGGTGTCTTTGGTCCCGTTACTCCCTTAGGGTCCCAGTCAAGCATGACCTTCACCTTGATTCCGAGCACACCCTGCACATACATTTGGGGGTTTAGAATTAGACATTGCTTGCCGGTTTACTAGCTCAACCAAAAATGCTAGAAGAAACTCTCACCTGTCTGAGGAGAACATGTCTGACAGCAGAGTCGATGTACTCCTTGGTAGGTTGACCAGAGGAAACCATGTAACCGTCCTTGAATTTCATGGACTTGGCACGTGCTGCACGGAGCTTTCCACTCACGATCACCTGAGAGTGAGTAAGCATTTGAAATGAAAAATGTCTCAGATTAATTTTGTGGAGAGAAAATAAAACAATGTAAATAATAATGGATTAGTACTCTTACCTCACATCCCTTAGCCCCACTCTCCATGACGAATCTCAAGACACCATAGCAAGCCCTATACAAGACAAGATCGTTGCAATATCAACATCCAGATTTTGTTATGAAAGAGAGCATCAAAGATAAGAAAATAACAATGCGCAATATAAAAGAAGAAACCATCCAAAACCTAGCTTGAACCATAATCATCAACAATACTACAAAACCTAAAGAGTAGCTACTGTAGAGTGTCTATGAAGTTTCTTTCTTCCTAGAAGCCTATGTATAGTATGAAGCAAGAAAGTTAGGATCTGCCATTGATAACATTTATCGCCAACAAAAACAATTCTTAACGCCTAAAGGTATACCCTCAGTAAAACAACACATATAAGATCAATGTCGTCTTTTCGCCTGTTGTTGTAAAAAAAAAGATCAATGTCGTTACCTGCGAACGGCGAGACCACCGAGGAGCTTGTAACGGAGAGACTCAGCCTGAGCAATGGCACAGAGACCTCTGTTGGCAACCTTCTCAGCGTAAAGCTCAACACTGTCTTGAGGGAATCTGAATCTCTTCTGAACAAGAGATGTCAGCTCCCTGATCCTCCTCCCCTTCTCACCTATCAATAACTATCCTTATCAGATCTCTACGCTTAAAGGCCCAAACTTTAGGTTAAAATTTGAACATTAATACCTAGAACATTTTGAGTGCGGGTGGCTCTGATGATAATCTCAGTCCTCATTGGAGTAACCCTAACCTCCACACCTGAGTACCCATCCTCCGCTAGCTCCCTAGTCAGAACCTCATTCAATTCCGCGTAGAACACACCGTCCGCTACAAACTATTACAAACTCAAGGAATCAGTTCAAAATTCGATGCACCGAAAGAGATAAAAGGATGGACCTTTCTCTTCTTGCTGATTTGCGTCGCCATGTCGTAGAAAGATAAATGAAGTCTGCCGAGAGCCGCAAGCGAAGAATTATATAGTTGGGGTACACTAGGGTTTCTTTTGTTATTAAATTTGGATGTCCATTAAAATCAGCCCATTTTCTGATAAATGCGGCCCATTGGCAAATGCAGTGTCAGTATTTCAATAATTCCATTAGGTGTGTAAAATCACATTTTTTTCTAAAAAATAGTGTGTAACCATATCAACAACTTCTACAGCCAAATGTTTGTAACTAATACTAGCTTTAACTTCTCTTCTACAACGGGATTAAGGAGTTTTAGCTTACTGCTTACAGTCAAGTGTTACTTTGGTATATGATTTTGTGTTTTTCATAAATTATGAATTGTTTCTCCGTTGGATATATGTTCTCGTGGTTCCATTAGATTGGAGGCAATATATTAAGAATTGGAAGCACAAGAAAAAAAGACTGATTGGCATAAATAAAGCTGAAAAATATTTCCTATCATGTGTGGTTGATTTATGTATTTATGTTTTAAACCTGTCTATAGATTATATCCAGAACCGTGCTTACAGCCTATTGAAAAAGGCATTTACCTAGGGCTCCCAAATTTTGTAAAATTTTTAGGGCCCTTTAATTACAAAAAAAAAAATATTTTTACGTAGTAGTTAATGTATTCTCTTAGTTAGATTTTTATTATTATTTGATTCTGAATTCGACTTATGTTTAAAATATCTAATTTATGATCAATTTTGCTACATTTTATATAAAACTATAAGGATTCTATTTCTAATTAACTGTAAATATTTGATCTACATTTGTCTTCTTTGTATATGTTATGAGTTAGATTTATTTTATATACTTATAGAATTTGATTAAAAAATTATAATATTTTGAATATATAGTTTATTGTATTTAATTTAAACGCTAAGATTTAGCTTTTTAACAGCGACCAATATTTTAATCCAAAACTTGTATTTTTGTTTTTATATTACGAATTCCTACTTTTTGATCATTATTTTATTTTTTAGTTTATAAAAGTCTGGTGCAGAAAATTTAGAAAATGTTTAGGTAATAAATCAAAACTTTTTAGTGTTATATATATATATATATGTTTTTTCAAAAAAAAAATATTTTATATAATTTGAATTTAAATAGAACTATTTTTAAAAAAATATCATATACAAAATTTTAAACTAGCCTCGGACCTCCAAAAACCTTCGCACGGCACTGATTATATTCGTAATCCGTTTAAACCGTCAGCTTATGACTTTGAGAGTTTGAGGTTTATATCTGGTACAACTTCTGTTTTTGGGATTGTATTCTTACAGTCGCCTGCTAGCATCAGATCTCAATCAGTAAATTGTAGAGAAAAAGAACTGTTAAACCGCTCACCTTTATAGTTTGTAAATATGTTTTTTTTTTCTGTTTACATTTTTGTAAATATGTTAAATTCAATATTGTGTTCCTCATACATCATAAGGAATTTTTATTAGATATGTTAGAGATTTTTTATTATAGATATGTTAGAGATTTTTCCATTTCTCTTTACACATCTTATCAATTGTTAAACAGCTCTACTAACGATTAAAGTTTTGACTTACCATCTGTTACTTCAGTTTTTAGGTGAATCTTTATTTAGACTCTAAAATTCAAAGCTGTTTATCCCTTTGTTTTCATTTTACAGAAGAAAAACAACAGCACACTATTATCAAAAATCCAACACGGCAACAAAAAGAAACCTCACCTTCGAAGCTCTTTATAAACTCATCACCATACACATTCAAGTTAATCAAAACACAAAGAAACCAAAAAAAATGTCTACATCTAATACCATAACCTTCATTCTTTTCATCGCAACAACACTACTCGCGTCCTGCAACGCAGCCGAAAACGCCGCATCGCAACCGCTATTCCCAGCGATTCTAATCTTCGGCGACTCAACCGTCGACACAGGGAACAACAACTACCCTATAAACACATTCTTCAGAGCTACACATCTACCTTACGGCATTGATCTCCCAAACCACGAAGCTAACGGAAGATTCTCAAACGGAAAACTAATCCCCGACATACTCGCAGCTAAATACAACATCAAACAGCTTGTTCCTCCTTTCTTACAACCAAACCTATCCGACCAAGAGAACCGGAGTATGTTTTGCATCAGCCGGCGCAGGCTACGATGACCTAACTAGTCTCTCTACTCAGGCGATTCCTGTCTCGAAACAACCTAACATGTTCAAGAGCTACATTGCTCGTCTTAAAAGTATCGTGGGAGACATGAAAGCTACGGAGATAATAAACAATGCCTTAGTGGTTATAAGTGCAGGGACTAACGATTTCATCTTGAATTATTACACTATTCCTTCAAGGCGTCTTCAGTACCATCATGTATCTAGCTACCAAGACTTTATTCTTAAGAGGCTTGACAATCTCATTGGGGTACAGTTTAAAACTATAGCAACATTTCTTGTTGTGCAAGGAAATGCTAATTCCATATCAAGTTCATATGATAATCTATTTTTCAAATTTAACAAAATAGTATATAATCTAAAAATTTTGATCAAAAAAAAAGTATATAATCTAAAATTAAATTTAAATTTGAAACCCTATTAAAAAAAAATCGCAAACCCTAGAGTAAAGCTTATGAAATAATTACTTTTTAAAAATCAGAAACTCATTATGGAAACAACTCATATTTTTTACCATTCTTTGATTATCTTCCTGGTGTGTGTGTGTGTGCAGGAGCTATATAGTTTAGGTTGCAGGAATATTGTGATCGGAGGCTTACCCCCTATTGGATGTTTACCAATTCAAATGACTGCTAAGTTCCGCAACATCTTTAGGTTTTGCTTAGAACAAGAGAACAAAGACTCTGTAGTATACAATCAGAAACTTCAAAAGCAAATACCTCAGATGCAAGCATCTCTTACCGGAAGCAAGATCCTTTACTCTGATATATATAACCCCATCTACGACATGATGCAAAACCCTGGCAAATACGGTATAGATACAACCTTTCTTGTCTCGCAAGTTATCCTATAAGATAATATCTATGATCACTCATGTGGGATTTTTAAAAACAGGGTTTAAGGAGACAAAAGAGAGGATGTTGTGGAACAGGGTTTCTGGAGACTAGCTTCATGTGTAATGTTCTTTCTCAAACGTGTGACAATCACTCGGAGTTTTTGTTCTTTGACTCCATTCATCCATCGGAGGCTACCTATAATTACATAGGAGACTTGCTTGATACTCAGATCCGTGAGTGGATTGCGGCTTAAGTTATAACGGTTCGAAAAAATGAAAATGTTAATTGTTAGATCCTTGAAGTAGATACTTGGTACTTGAGTCTATAAATCTACATGCTAAGATTATGATGCTAATGTGTTTTGATCCTTGATACGAATCATCTACCTAATCTAAACAAAAAGCTACTGAAACTCTAAACCACAAAGAAAGGCAACCAATTCGAGAAACGTCACAAGATCTACAGCAAAATTATTGAATGTTAAAAATTCATCTCACGGCTTGAGAAAAGAGAGAGAAAAAAAAATAAACACACACATGTAACTCTTGATCTACGCGTGACCATCTAAGCTTCCTTTCGCATCTTCACAAAGGATGGAAGAACGTGACAAAGCACCTGGACGCAACACATTTTCATGATCACTTAGATATCATCAATCATGCAAAAAGAACCCATAAATTCAGGCAAACACAATCATGATGAGATGTTAACCTGCATAATTATGGATGAATTATTTTGTAGACTGAGCCCAAGCTGGAAGAGCGAAAGCTTGAGATCTCTGCTCCAAACTCACACAGTTCCTCTATCAAAAAAAAGAAAAAATGTTAACCACAAACTCATATGTGTCATCCTAACAAGGGATATAGGACTCAAATGGCATGAGGAAACTCACCAACAAAACCAGAGAAAAAGCTAAGGTAATTATCTTGAGGGGTTTTTCTGTCGAATCCAGGTAAAGGGATAAAATATCCAACACGGCTAAGTACAACTGTACAAGCAGCACAGCCGTTACAAATAATCTCCTTGAGTACTGAACTATTGCGAGCTAAATCAAGAAACCTATTCCTAAAAGACTTTGACCTATTCTCCTGTAGTGCTTTGGAGACAACAAAAGAGCTGTGAGAAATGTCAATGTCCTGTGACTCTGGGGGAATAATCTTCATTTCTCTTTTCATCCAAAACCAATTTTTGTATTTAACATTTTGTTTATTTTTTAACAAAGAGATAGTTGGATTTTTTTTGTCGGCTTCTTGTATTAAAAGGCTTAAAAGCAAACAGTTTACAAACGGAAATCAAGATTAAAATTTTATTACAAAAGATTAAAGCCCAAGTGAAGACCATCGCCAAGAACATTTGCATGTTGAACACGTGCCATCTACGTGGCTTCTTTACATCCTGAAACGAGGAGAGAGAGCTTCGCCGGACGACCACCGTTCATCAAAGAGATAGTTGGATTCATCTTCCTTTATTTCTTGAATTAGACTGTATAAAACAATATTTCCTTTATACCATTTTATTGGTTTATTTTTATGCATAATTATACATAAAATAATATATAAAAATAAGAATATTTGTTTTTTTCTTAAGAAACAAATTTTATTCATCCCAATAAAGGGGATTCAAATCCGGTTACAAGATCGATTTGAACAAAAACTCCCGAGTCAATGTATTACAACCTAGCTTCACCCACCTACTAGACCCGGCATATTCCGTTAAGCCATTTTTAAAATCCTAAGGAATCGGTTACCGTTCTTTACCATCGACGATAACCACAGGACCGTGAGGTTCTCCTCGTTGCCTCGGATGCCGGGAACTTCCGTGTCATCTCCGGAGTAGCTGGCTCCCAATAAACTCCTCGAGCTTATAACCGTCACTGATCGATGAAGTGCTAGACGAGCACAATGATGAAATAACTCTTACCAAGAGACACCACCTCCATTGCCGCTACGAACCGTGCAAGAAATCGGGTTGATGCCATCACCACATCCTGTCAAGAAGCCTCCATCACCTGCAAGTAAAGTCAAGCCCACTGCCGCAAAGAACAAAAGGAACAAAGCGACACTCGGATGCGAGCTATAACAATATGTTGACCCGAGACGACCAATGACTCCCGAGAATCGCCTCAACAAATACGGTTATCGAGAGCCGAGAGACCGTTTACTTGACCGTGAAAACCGAACTTCGGAGACCGTTTATATGCCTTCATTCTAAATATTTGTTAGATCCACCACTGTCGTGCAAATACTATGTGCTTATAGGAATAATTAATCGCAAAACTCTTCCTTTCTTTGATAAGGAGATGTCTTGTGTTCATCTGTATAAAATGACTTTGTCTCGTTCTTGACAAATTCAAATCCGTAGCAAGGCATTTTCTTGTCCCAAATGGTTGATAACAGAGAGATTGTTCCCCTTCAGAAACATCAATGAAGTCTCAATAATTGTTTCTGTTTATGTGAGAACAAAGTTCGACTAGTTGAGCAAATTGCAGAAGTAAACTTTTTTTTTTTTGGTAAACAAAAGTTATGAACTTTATGGCAACATTGTTAAACCCATGCCCAGAGCCAAGGAAGAAGATGAACATTAGTGTGTTACTGACTCTCCAAAAAACAACTTTTTTTCTTTTGTCATCTTTAGAATTTGGACCAACAGTGTGATTTATTTATTTAACGTGCTAACATTTTTAATAGTAAAATATCTAAATTTTAAGAATAGTGGTAATAAACCGTCTATTTATTTAGAGTTTAATTTTTAATCCTCATTTTTATTTAATTGTTTTAAATTATTGTACGCATGTTGACATTATGTCACCATCTTATTTTATAAAATAACGCTATATACGACAACACAGTTATAAAGTTTTTTGGAACAAAAGTATTATAAGTTTCAGATCAGATAATTTTTTTTTGTCTAAATTTAAATTAAGAAATAAGTACTAATCTGTTGCCAAAAAAAAAAGTACTAATCTAAAATTAAATTTGTTGCAAACTTATAAAGCAAAACAAAAAATGATTATTTTGTCCAATCTACTTTTTTTTAATATCCAAAATCATTTCCGTACGGATCTAGTCTTGGTCGATTATTAGACAGCAAACTTTGGATACTTTCATTTCATTTCATTTCATTACCAAAACTAAAACCCACATCAGAACAAAAGCTCTCAGTTTATTTACTACTACTTCCCCTTCTGCGATTGTCTCTCCGACAAACCCTAATTTTGAAAGGGAAAAAGGGGTTTCAGTTAAATCCTCTAAATCTCGGTCCTTTTATCATTTTGGTTCATGGATTCCGAAGAAGACATGCTCGATGCGCACGATATGTACTCAGGGGAGGAGGATGATTTCTACAGCGATGATTACAAGGATAGTGATGATGATGACGATGATGATGGCGAACCCGATTACGGCTTTGTCGAGGAAGACGCTGACGATTCTGCCATGATCGCCTCCCATCGCTCTCAGGTTGGGTTCTTCTACTTTGTTGATTTGCTTGTTGGGTGTTTGAAGCTAATTGCTTTTACAACTTGTTATGGTGTCTTCGTGACTTGGCTGCTGGTAAAGTTTGAAACTTTATGGGCTTTCTATAATAAAGTCTCAGTTTTTTTTAGCTTTTAGATTGTTTGTTGCATTCTTTGGCTCTACCTTTTAAGTCTCTCTATAACTGCATTGTTAACTATTTATTTGGCTTGAACTTTTATGTTTACTACTGGTGTTGTTAGGGTCATTTCTCTCTGTTTTATTGAAGTTCATGGTCTACTTTTATTCTTGTGTGATCATTGACCCATGATTGTTGTAATATTGGTTTCCTTCCAGAAAAACTTTTGTGTTCTGAAGGAAGAAGATATTCTCAAGCACCAGATGGATGCTATTGAACGAGTTTCTATCGTCCTCTCAATAACTGAAGTCGAAGCGAGTGTTTTGCTTCGTTACTTTCACTGGTAAACGCCTTTGTCATTTGATGTTTGATATTATCACTGCTCCCTTGTTTATTTTCAACTTATATGGAGACAGCTTTTTGTTTTCTGGTCATAATATCAAATAATCTCTATAGTTCTTCTAGAATGTATATCTATCCATATTATACTTGTGTGATTATTCTAGCTTCCTGATGCGATGAGAGCCTTCTCGTTTCAGGAGTGTTGGTAAAGTTCATGATGAATGGTTTGCGGATGAAGAGAGGGTCAGGAACACTGTGGGTATATTGGAGAGACCTGTTGTTGCACCATCTGATGACACAGAGGTATGTACTTTGAATTATAGAATATGATTTGGTTTTTACATTTATCTTTCTTGATAATTCATGTCTTACTGACGCATGATGTGTTGTTTAGCTTACATGTGGAATCTGTTTTGATCCGTACCCTCCTGAGAAAATTGCTTCAGTTTCTTGTGGCCATCCTTTCTGCACTACGTGCTGGACAGGTTCGTTGTAGCTTTTTTTTTTCTTTCTTTTCCTCATTAGCATCCTCAAAAACTCTTACATTTCTAATTTAAATTGTTTCCTTGTATTTATCCAAGTTAGATTTAGTTGATTTGATTTGTTGCCCAAAAAAAAAAAAAAAAAGATTTAGTTGATTTGATGTAGCTCAATTGGATTGTTAATTTCAGAATCTTCCATCTTTGAGTGTTCTGAGACAGCTTGTGTGCTCCATTTTCAACAACAATATTTGTTGAGTGGTAAGTTACATTTTACAATGTACTGTTTTTGCAGGTTACATCAGCACAACCATTAATGACGGCCCAGGATGTTTGATGCTAAGGTGTCCTGACCCATCTTGTCTAGCTGCTGTTGGTCATGATATGGTTGACAAACTAGCGTCTGAAGAAGATAAGGAGAAGTACAATAGATACTTTCTTAGGTCCTATATTGAAGACAACAGAAAGGTAAAGGCTACCTAGTTCACTCCCAGGCTAGTGGTTAACATTCAAAATGAACACAGCCTTTGTAACATGTTACTAGTGTTGTTGGAACGTTTTGTTCATTCTCATGATTACATTATGTTTTCCGTGCTCTCGAAATATTCTTAACGACTTTAGGTTGTGCAAAGTTCCAAATTGTATTAATCTCTCTCCATTATTCGTACGCAGCGATGTTAGTATCCCTGATGTTGCATCTGCTTTGGTTTATCTTGTTCAGATGAAGTGGTGTCCAGCCCCGGGGTGTGAATATGCGATTGATTTTGTTGCCGGGTCTGGAAACTATGATGTCTCCTGCCTTTGCTCGTTTAGCTTCTGCTGGAATGTAAGTTCTTTGGTCAAAGCCCATTAATTTGATTACTCCTTTTTTTTTTTCCCTTGTATTTTGCTTTATCAATAGATGTGTGTTAAATCTGAATTTTAGTGCACAGAGGAGGCTCACCGACCTGTGGATTGTAGCACAGTATCAAAATGGATATTAAAGAACAGTGCTGAATCTGAAAATATGAATTGGTATACATTCTATCTCTATCTTTATCCTTTACTTGTGTTCTTGATCCTTAGTCTCTGGCTTTTACAGAGAGTGAACTATATTTCACCACCTTTGAGCTTTACTAACTCTGCAACATCTTCAGAATTTTTATATATCTTGCTAATCAAAATTTACCTCCTTTTTGTGCAGGATACTTGCCAATTCAAAGCCGTGTCCAAGATGCAAGCGGCCAATTGAAAAAAATCAGGGCTGTATGCATATGACATGCACACCGCCTTGTAAATATGAATTTTGTTGGTAATGCTTCGCCGTCATCTCTAACTAAACAGCGTCTTAGTTTGGTTATTTTTTGCTTCTCCTAGAAGTGTGTTCTCTTCAACGCCTTACAGTTTAGTCTTGTGACCGTAAGTTCAAGAAACACTAATTGTGGTGTGTATTTTGTTATGCCTATAGGCTTTGTCTTGGTGCGTGGATGGATCATGGGGAAAGAACTGGTGGGTTTTATGCTTGTAACCGGTACGAGGTGGCCAAGCAAGAAGGCCAGGTAAGACCTGGGGTAATTGTTTGATCCTTTTGTGACATTTTTCTCAGTCATTTGAGCTGATGTTTTTGACTAGTGATATGGATTCATCTTTCCTTGTTTTAGTATGATGAGACTGAAAGGAGGAGAGAGATGGCGAAAAATTCACTAGAGAGATACACTCATTATTATGAACGCTGGGCAAGCAATCAAACGGTATGCACATTTCTATACTTCTTATGCCTAAGGAGGTTTTGTAGCTCTTCATCATTTATTTTTTTCTTCTTCATTATTTTTGTGTGATTTGGCAGTCGAGGCAAAAGGCTATGACGGATCTGCAGCAATTGCAGACGCATAATGTAAGAACTGTTATGTTGTTGAGAACTTTACTGCTTTTATGAATCTCTTAATTTAGTGAGTTATAGTCTTCATTCTTGAAATGAATATAGTTCTGGCTGTTTCTCATACTCTGTTACCTATATTTGACTTATCTCAATTTCCACCAGCTTGAGAAGCTTAGTGATAAGCAGTGCACACCAGAATCCCAGCTCAAATTCATCTTAGAAGCTTGGCTTCAGGTGAGCAGATAAAAGTCTTTAGATAACCAAATGAGGAATTTTTCATAGCATTTTTCATAACAGTTTCCCCTACCACCGCAGATCATCGAATGTAGGCGAGTCTTGAAATGGACATATGCATATGGATACTACCTACCTGATCATGAACATGCCAAGCGACAATTTTTCGAGTATTTGCAAGGTCAGTAACCTCTTGTGTGGAACGTTTTGCCTGTAAATTGATTCCGAAGCAGGTTAACTTTTTTCATATTGTGCAGGGGAGGCTGAGTCAGGTTTGGAGAGGCTCCATCAATGCGTAGAGAAGGACTTGCTTCAATTTCTCAATGCAGAAGGCCCATCAAAAGATTTCAATGATTTCCGGACAAAACTAGCTGGTTTGACCAGGTAAGCCTTTTGTCTTTCTTTTTGATAGAGACGAAAGTATCTGAAGACAGACCCTGTGGAATATAGTTTGTGATACATTATACTTCTATTGTGTTGTATATTTGCAGCGTAACTAAAAATTACTTTGAGAACTTGGTGAAAGCTCTGGAGAACGGTCTTGCTGATGTAGACTCACACGCGGCTTGCAGCAGCAAATCAACAAGCTCTAAATCAACAGGTTGCAGTAGCAAAACAAGAGGGAAAGGCAAAGGAAGTTCCAGAACTGGTGGATCTTAATATATGTCTTCGTCAAGGTATAAAACCCTGAATTGGTCTTGAGATTACTTCCAGCTGTTTCTTTGGACATTTGGAGAATGCACACGATCAAAGAAAACCCCCTAAACTGCACTCACATAGTGGAAAAGGTCCAGTTCTTCTTTTATGTGTGTGTGCAGGTTTGGAATGTAGGGTTTGTGTTATGTTTCCTGCTTATGTATAGTGTAAAAGAATATGTCTGTGTTATCTCTTCACACATTGTAACTTTACTTCTGTCATCTGCTCTGCTATGACAATCTCTATGAAACAAAATGGAGTGAATGGTGGCTGCTTTGTGTATGCCTTCACTTGACAAATCTCTGTTTGTAATATTGAATTCAAGTTACATTTGAAGAATAACTCTTAGGGTACTGAAACTTTTGGGTGTTTTAATTATTAAACTATATATATTCAAATGCAACAATTTTGATAAAATGAAGTTTCTATGCTCTTCTGTTTTCATCTTCCAGTTGTGTTGAAAAGAGTTCTAAAGAAAAGAAGATGAGCAATAATCACATTTTCTTTTGTCACTAGTAGCTCCAAGAACAAACAGATTAAAAAAGAGTAACAAAGAGATCAGTTTCTTTAGTTTCTTAGACCTGAGGGCTTATAGGTTCTGGAGTGGACAAGCTCCATTGACTTGTTCTTGGGATCAAGTATCTTAGCTTTCTTCCTTGCTACAGGGAACTCCATGGAATGAAATTTAGGACCATTGTTCCCACCATCTTCTTTGAACATCTTGATGCTCAGAGCATTCAACAAGGCCCTAGAGTACTGTCTCGATGCCATTTTCCAGTCAGTCCCTGACTTCATCATCGCCTTAAACTCATCAAAGCTTATCCGTCCATCCTGTTCCCAAGAAACATGTTAGGAATCTCACATCCAAAAAGTATAGACTAGTTTAGTATATAAGCAACATGAATCAGTTTTGTGATGGGAACTCATGAATCAAGTATCTTAGGTTCACTCAATTTCAAAAACTCGGCAGGCGGTAATTAGGTGCTTTACAAGCGATTATTGATTAGGCGGCCGCTTAAATCGATTTTTTGAACACCTAGACCAATTTAAAAAAAAAAAACGTCCAAGAAAAATCGTTTTGTTTAGATTTTTAGAACACCGAGTTTGCTACAGCCACAGCCTTTGTTCATTTACCTTGTTGAGGTCAACGTCAAAGAAGATATCTTTGATCCACTGATCACCATTATGGCCTAGCTTATCATCATCAAATAGAGCTTCCTTGAGCTCATCTAGCTCAATAGATCCGTTCCCATTCTTGTCAAAATACTTGAATGCTTGCTGCAAATGCTCATCACAACCCATTCTCTTCAAATGTATTGCCAAAGTCACAAACTCTTCACAGCTCAACATCCCATTTCCATCTGTATCCGCTGCATCCATCAGCATCTTCACATCGCCATCGGGACAAACTGTTCCAAACTTTTTCAGCCCATCTCTTAGTTCCTCGAATGTCAAGCGACCGTTCTTGTCAGTGTCCATCGTTTGAAACATCTGTACTATCTCTTCTATCTCCTTGTTTGGTAGATTGTCAGCAACAATCTGAAAGATTTGTTTCCGGATCAGTAGTAAAAATTAAATGCATGGTGTTTGTGAAGTTCAAGAAAATTAATTAATATACCCTGAGGACTTTCTTCTTGAACCTGTTCATCAACAAGAACTGTTGAATCTTGGTCCTCACGTTATCTCCAAGATTCACATTTGGTGCTCTCTCTGCGTTCTGGATCCATGGATGTTCTATAAAACATAGTTTTTAGATCAAACAATGTGCTTTTATTAATCTTATTATGTCGATAATGAAATGTTATTATCATTAAGTTACCAAGAACTTCTTGAACTGTGAGTCTGCTATAAGGGTTTGCATCAAGCATGTCCTTAACGAGCTCTTTGGCTTCAGTTGAGACTTTCGGCCAAGGATCCCTCTCGAAATCGATGTTCCCTCTCACGATCGCATGCGCTATTCCTTCCTCAGTTTCTGCCCAAAAGGGAGGAACACCACAAAGCAAGATATAGAGTATAACACCAGCGCTCCAAACATCTACCTCAGGACCGTAGTTTCGTCTCAAAACCTCTGGAGCCATGTAGTAAGGACTTCCCACAATCTCGTTGAACCGCTGACCTGCAATATCCATTCGAATGCAAACCGATTTTCTCTTCAAGAAGATAACATAAACAACTAGAGAGATGTGGTTAGTACCAGGTTTGAAGAAAATGGAGAGACCAAAATCAATAGCTTTGAGTTGTGCAGTCTCGGTTTCGCTCGAGAAAAGGAAGTTCTCTGGTTTAAGATCTCTATGAATCACTCCATGTTCATGACATACCTTGACACACAAGAAAACAACAATAAAGGCGGGAAAAAACAAAAGATACAAAGAGATTTGAATTTTTTTTTCACACACCTTGACAACTTCAAGAATGGTTTTGGCGACAGAAGCAGCGGCACGTTCAGTGTAATGACCTCTAGAGACAATACGGTCAAAAAGCTCTCCTCCTTCACAAATCTCCATTACTAGATAAACCGCGTCTTTGTCCTCAAAAGCTTCTTTAAAGCTAACAATGTTTGGATGTTTTGGTAAGCTTCTCATGATCTCTACCTCTCTTCTTACATCCTCAACATCTATCTCCGTCCTTAGTTTCTCCTTTGATATTCTCTTACATGCAAACCTGCCAGGTTTTTTCTTCGTTAAATAAAATAAAATAAAACAGTTTTACGCAAAAATACTCAAACTTTCAAATCTTATTGTGAGGAGTCTACTTTTCTAATAAGAGTTAATTTATTACTCCCTCCGTTTTTTAATACTTGATGTTTTAGAGAAAATATTTTTTCTCCAAATTAAATGACGTTTTCAATTTTCTAAGTTAAATTTATTAATGATTAATTAATTTTATATAACCAATAATATTATACCTTCTATTTTATTATTGTTTGAATTGTGAAATAAGTAATGAATTTTTGTTTAGAATATGTAGAAATTTAAATATTTTAGATATGCTAAGAAACGGATGGAGTATGGTTTAAGTCTCGTCCTACAAAGATATGCAAGCTTTTTGGGTTTAAAACCTTGTAGTCTTTCAATAAAAGGACTCAAAACTTTCAAAAATATATATAAATGAGAATTACCTTTCTCGAGTAGTGATCTCAATACATTCATGAGTGACTCCAAACTCACCACGGCCTAGTTCTTTCCCCAACTCATACTTGACGAAGATTCCATCACCAATGGGCTCGGGAAGAACACGGCTCGGTGGCTGGAAAATCAATCTCTGGGAAAGATTAGTTGAGGAATCGACACGAGGGTTGGTGGATGTTTTGCTCTTACCGCTTTTCCGTCTTCTTACCGGTCTCTTCCTAAAGGGAGAACCTTTCAGTGGCGACGAAACACAGCTTCCCATGGGATATGGGTTTTCTTTGGAATAATTATCCAACGGAACCACGAATGATCGATGATTAATTACAATCGATCAAAAGCGATTTTTTCAAGAAGGAAATGTATTCAAATGCACCCCATGGGAAGGAAGAGAGAAGCTTGGCGCTCAAGTTTCTTTTTCTTTTTAGGTTTTTCTTTTTAGGTTCTTGGGCTTCTCTCTTCTTTTGATTACTTGTTTTTCGTGTTTTCTAAGTTTATTTTTGTTGTTTATTTGAAGAAAGAGGAAGTCCTAAAAGACAGGAAGATTGAGAGAGGATAAACAAAAAGATTGGATGGACGGAGAGAGCTTTCTATATTTGGTTATGACAGTCTGTTTGGTCAAGTTTATTACATAAAGCTGTCAACTTTGTTGCTGCTTTTTTAATGTTTTTCTCCTCCCGTTGATATTCTCGGGGGCAAGGGCGGTTAATATGGCCGAATTGGTCTAAGACGCAGAACTAAGGATCTTGTTTAAGAACTGCGGTTTCAAACCAGTTAACAACTTGTTGATATGGCCGAGTTGGTCTAAGGCGCAGGATTAAGGTTCCTGTCCGAAAGGGCGTGGGTTCAAATCCCACTGTCAACAGACTATTTTTTTCACGATTGTTGTTAACCCGCTCATGCGCTTCACATTGGTGTCTGCCTCAACCTCAATGCTCTCTACCACAAGTTTAAATTAAGCACAAGAATAGTGTCAAAACGGGGGAACATTAGTTTTTTTTTATTTGCCCAATCAAAACAAACTTTTGGAAACAGCAAGTATTATCCTTGAGATGTTCTTTTATTCTGAATAATAAAATGCAAAAAAGAAAGAAAGGTGGGTTCTAGCATCAGCTTCTTGAAAATTCCAAACTGCTGAGACATGTTGCAGAAGAGAATGTTGTTGCAAACAAGCTCATAGGAACTTTCTGTGTGGTCTGCCTGCATCTTCGTCTTGCATATGCTGTCAATAGAAAATTCAAGTTTTGAGTAAGTTAGCTTGACTCCAATGTTGTAAAGCACCAGCACATATTTACTTAGTCACTGAAATTTGCACTAACAAGCAATGACATAGAGCATCAATCACATAAGTCTGTCACTCAGAGTTCACAGATAAAGTGCCAAGATTAATAATGTTGAAGGCCATTTATTTCATTGCACACCTATAAACAAGTTCAGACTCAAGACTCAGAATAATAAAAAGAGAAGCAGATGAACCCAGTTTTAGCAAAAAAACCAATCAAGACTAAAAGGGTAAAAATAACATTAGCACACTTGAACCAATCTTGTCTCTTCAACTTCAACAACTTTGGCAATAATAGGTCAAACCAAACACACAAGAAAACGCATATATGAACCAAATGATTTTACAATAAGATCCAAATTCAAAGCTCACAGTAACATGAAAACACAATTAGGGCACAAAAACAAACATGGACATTTCTGATTCGGGCAGAGAGATCGAAAATCGAATCGAATCGAGTGAGATAGAGAGAGACTGAAGCTCACAAAG
Source organism: Brassica napus (assembly GCF_020379485.1). NCBI lineage: Eukaryota > Viridiplantae > Streptophyta > Magnoliopsida > Brassicales > Brassicaceae > Brassica > Brassica napus. The sequence goes on from NC_063447.1 coordinate 55,223,926, forward strand.
TCTTTGACGATGCCCTTGTAGACGATGATGGGGAGGGCGATGCCGAAGATTCCGATGAGAGCGAAGTTCCGACGCGTCCAGCGGAAGTTATGCTCCAGATTCTCTCTCGCGGATCCCCAATCCTCGATGAACTTGTTCTTGTTCGTCTCCATTCCTCCACCCATCCTCTTCTCTCGATTCAACCTTTCTCTTCGACGACTGTGTCTGTGGAGTTAGATCGATCCCGGTTTGGTCAATTATGTTTCGTCAATTGAGTAATAAACCAAATTCTCATGAGCGACAACAATTTTCTCATGTGAAAATTATTTTAGCCCAAGGCCCATTCAATAATGGGCCCAATGTTTCGTTTACCGAGTTTTTTGTTGTTGTTTTGAAGATGATTAGTGCTTCATAGCATGATTATCCAAGGATCTAAGAGGGTTTCTAAAGAAAATCACTGATTTAATTAAATCAAAAGTCATAATAATTTGAGTAACCGATCCTTAATGTGAGATTTTGGGGACTGCTTTAAAGAAGGGTTTTTAAAACACGTGTCAGCGTATCATGAAGTTTAATTTTTTTTTTCTTTCTTATTTTTTCTTTTCTCTCTTTCTTTTCCTCAGTTTCTCTCGTTCTCCGCCTTCTTTGTCGGTGTCTCCTTCTCCTCTCAGATTATCCGGTGGACGACGATGAGTTTATGTTAATCAGAAGCATCAAGCCCTCTGGTTCGCGAGACCTCTATTCCGCCATTGAAAAGGCTCTTAAAGGTTCACCAATCGCCAGATTATTCCCTCCTCTTCCCCCAATGGTTTCCACTTATAGTTGCTCTTGTAGCCTCAGGGTAATTCCCCTCCGACCATCCTTCGTCGGAAACTATGGTGCGTCTTCTGTAATCGCCTCACAGCTTTCTTCTTTTGGTCGCTCTCTTCATTTGATTAGCTTCAGAATTGTTGTTTGATTGGTCGGAAGATAACTTGTCTTGCTATCTTAAAGATTGGTTGGTTAGAGAGTGGTCTGAATTTGTCTGTAACATGACTGGAAAGTTCATAGTTTGAAGTCATATTTGTTGATTGATTATGCTTTGTCCTGTTAAAGGTTGGTTGATTAGAGAGTTTCGGTAAAGATTGGTTGGGTATAGAGTGGTTGATTAATGAACAGATTGATTATGCTTTGTCCTGTTAAAGATTGAAGATAACTTGTCTTGCAGTTTTAGTTTAAGAGTTTGTGATCATCTATCTGATTTTGTCTTATAAGATCTCTCTCTTTAACTAAACCTTCTACTTAGAATCTTCAATCTGTTCATTAATTCCTAGAACGTGTTGTTATGGAATTAATGGAGACAATGTAGTTGTTGTTATGTAATGTAATGGAATTAATGCGGTTTGGCTTGATGTTGTTCTTGTTCTTTTAATGGTTTGGTGGTTTGACTGTAAAAGTTCTATTAAATTATGAGAATTGTGTTGTTGTGATACAGTCATGAGAGGTTTGTTGCAAGTGTGAAGCAAGTGTCATTGTCATCACTCACCTCGTGAAGCAAGTGTGAAGCAAGTGTCATTGTACAAGTTTTGTATGCATGTGCGTAAGCAGTCACGAAGTTGTATTACAAAAGTCATGAATAGAGCGTTTGTATGCTAGTGTATTATCAGTGTACAAACTTTTGTATGCTAGTCAGTCAGTCATGAATAGATTGTTTGTATGCTAGTGTCTTCTATTATCAGTCAGTAAGTCACAAGCTTTTGTCCAATTCACGGACTGTTCTTTCCTTGTATTCAAGTCATGAAGACCATAAAAGGCTTCTATTATCACTCTAGCAAACTTCTCGACTTGTAAAGAATCAAACACAACACCAAAATCATCTTCTTGTCACAGCACTCTTGGTTTCTAAATTTTTTTTCCCACACCACCAAAATCATTTTTTCTCTTTAATTACAACACCCTTGGTTTGAGAATTTATCGTTCACAACACCAAAGTCATATTTTCTCTTTAATCACAACACTATTGCTTCGAACTATAATTCGTGATAGACAAATGTATCAACAACTAAAAGCTGATTTGGTTAAACATATATGGCGTAAATTTGGACGTGATGAATACAACAACTGAACTCAGATGCTTCTTTCAAATTATTCTCTTTTATTTTCGTAATCTTTCTTTTTATGTTTTTATTTTAAATCCTATGTTGAAAATGTTATCTTTTAATATGTTTTATTTAATAAATAAATTTTATCTTAAATTTTTTTTTTTTAAGAACCCTTAATTAAGAAACTACCATTGGAGGCGCAAAATCGAATAGTTTCTTAACTAGAGTTTCTTAAGTCCACTAAGTACACTTATATCGTTTCTCTTTATAGCCGCGTAAATTTTAAATTTTAATTCACAGATTTTTCTGAATTACGACAAAAGAAAAAGGAAAACATTCTAAAAAAATAGATTCATGTGTTTTCATTTAATTGATATACAGTATATGTTTCCTTAATTCAAAGTTTGACTTGTGAGAGAATCACTAGAACCTGATTGTAATTGGATATCGTCAAAGTGCCAAATTAATGAAATTGCGTCGCTTCGATTCTCAGCTCTCTCTCCTTTTAGTCTTCTCTTTTTTTTTTTTTTAGTCTTTACATTTCTACATGCATAGATTTCGACGTTCAATCGCTGAAGGTGACAAAGCTTCTTTCTCATTTCTCGTAAGCTCGTTTGTGCTTCTTATTAAAGAGCTGCTTTATATTTTTACATTTGATTTCTTCGAGTTCTGTTCCTAGAACGGTCATAAAATTCGTTCTTTAGGGTTTAATATTAATATCTCAGGCGTAGTTGTTGACTCTTTCTAATTCTTAGAAGAAAATAAAAACACTTAGTGCTAGGTGTGTCAAGAATTCTTTAGTCTGATATTCTAATTTTATAATGTATACTTCATTCTTATTACATCATCAACGTATCATGAATGTTGTACAAGTTCTTTTATATTTTAATTCTTATATTATCTTCTTTCAAGTAGTTGACATGTTCTTGTTCTCTTATTCAGAGAAAATGACAAGAATGTGTCCTGCATTTACTCTTTCTGATTTTATCTCTAATCACACGCTAATGTGTTTTATGTTATGATCTGGTCTGCGTTTAAAAGTAAATAAAAATCTCTGTGTCTTTGGCTCTGAAGATTGAAGGAGCAACATTTGAAACCTTCACCATGTCTTTTGCAGGTGGGAAAGATGGATCTAAAGGTTTCGTGAAGAGAGTTGCATCAACTTTCTCCATCAAGAAAAACAAGAAGAACACCACAACCAATGATCCAAAACCACTTCTTCCACGGTCCAAATCAACAGGTTCCAACTATGAATCAATGCGTCTACCTCAAGGGAAAAAGACTCTTCCAGATGTCAGAGCAGCAAACACGAAGAGGACCAAATCCGCAGGTGTTTCCCCTCAGCCACGGCGCGAAAAGATCGATGATTCATCCGGTAAACAGTTTATCAAGATGAGATGTTTTGACGACAGCGATTCCGTTTGGTTGGCTTCGGACTGCGCTTCTACTTCCTCTCTTCTAGAGGAACGTAGAGTCTCTGTCTCGTTTCATTTCTCACTCGACGAAAAGGTTGTCTCCTGGTTATCAAACGCTGCTAACTCTTCATTGTCTCTCAAAGAGAATCATCATCATCATCACCGGACAAAAAGTACTTCAGAGAACATGCGAAAGGACGGAAAATTCTGCAACTCATCCGGTAAATATATTGGAACAGGTTCTGTAAAGTCGTCCTCGCGTTTGCATGAGAGCAACAACAAGACTTGTCCAAGGAAATCATGTGAAGAGTCGTCTAGTCATGAAGAAAAGAAAGTTAGTTTCTCACTAGAGTCAGATGTGTCTCCTTCACCGGTTAACTTAATTTCTGTCCCATCTACTCCAGCTAGACCCATACTTGCAGAGAGTGGAGATTCAAAGAGAAAGCATGTTGTGGAGCCTCTTTTTTGGCCATTGGAGCAGAAGTTTGATTGGACGCCAGAGGATATACTAAAGCATTTCACCATGTCTCCACGTAGAAAGAAATCAATAGGAACCAAAGGTGCAAGTACCTCTCCAAGATCAATGAGGGCACAGCTTCAGACAAGAAAGCTAGATCTCAAAGAAGGGTGCAAGAGAAAGCTCATGTTCAACGGTCCTGCAGGATCAAATTCAAAACCAACACGGATCCCTGAACTGAAAAGAACAGTAAGCAATAACAGTAGCAGCAACAAGGGAACCGAGATCAGCAAGAACCAACAACAACCCATCAGCAGGAACATTGTGAAGAGGAACAAAAGTTTGCCGTCTAGGTTGAGAAAATCTAGTAAAATATCTTCAAAGGTGGTACCTATCGAAGAGAGTGGAGAGATAGGAGGCAGAGAGGCAAAAACACCTAAGAAGCTTATCATGACACGCAAGTCCAGGACTTTCTTGGAAGATGACTTTGCTTTGATGAATGATTTCTCTATAGAAAAAGCTGTTGGGCTTTGTGAGTTCAGGGGAAGAGAAGGCATAGATTCAGACTTCAACACTGAGGGCTTCTTGTTTGAAGACTCTCTATGAGAAAAAAAAGAAGAAGATAAAGGCTTTACAGGTGTGTGAAATAGTGTATACTTGCCAAAACCAACATCTGCATTGGTGACAATTTTGTTCCTTGTTTGTATATCTATTGGATAGTAAATACATGTGACATTCATATATAACCACACATATGTATGCATTTTGGACCAATCAAAGAGCCGGAACATGTGTTCTCATTAAAAGTTCTATACTTTGACAAGATGGTTGTGTCATTCATCTGTATGTTAAGGTTCTCAGTCCTTAGAATATAAGCAGACATAACCATTGGAGAAATATAGCAAACATTTCTTCATATTAGCATGTGAACGGCATTGGATAGTATCCCTTCTTCTCGGAATGTTTAAGCTGAGTGAGATCGTTTGCCTTGTGCTAAACACTTGCTACCTCTTGTTGTTACAACCGGTGTATCCTATATAGAGAAGTGACCACATGAAGCAAAGACAATTATTTCTTTGTCAAGATATTATACGATGCATCACAATATCTTGAAGACCAAGTAATCAGGCTGGCTTACATTATCGATTACTAAAACATTAGTGGCTATAGTCGGAAGTGAAATTAAACGATGGTGATATATTGACTCATCTGCAACAGAGGAAAATTCTTTCAAAGCTTGTAGAATCCACAGAGTCTAAGAAAATGTCTACACAAACATAACCAAAAGAAAAGAACTTTACATTTTGCGTGGTAATATGTTCACTCTCACACCAAAATAAAGAAGGAAGCAACAGCTGCTAAACCTATCAGCAATCAAAGTATCACGTACTGATGATCTTGACAAAATCATATCAGAATCACTGAATCAGGCAGAATCGTCACGGAAAGAGATGCTTTCGGTTTCTGCTTTGGTGGGAATATAGAAACCGTCCACATATAAATCCATATCTTCGCCAGGAAGAGAGCTGTGACCATCAGGAGAGCCAGCTGGATGGTCTGATAAAGATCATTACATGCGGTAAGTTGCTACTCATGCATGCATGTGTCAGATACAAAGATATCATCTAGCTACTACCAGTACTTAATTCTGTAAATAGTTATATAACTAAGAGAGCTAATTCGTGATGTTTCAATACATGATAATACAAAGGATAATGCAAGTGTGACTTACCAACTAAAGAAGATTCAGCCTCGTTTGTGTTTGCAACTTCTTCTTCTTCTGTATCACTTAGCTTCTGCATATCATTAAACACAAGAGAACGTACGTTAGACAAATCAGTAACACCATAGGAAACACAAACGCTAGCTTTCTTAATTCATGTAGAAGACGTACCGCATCTTCGTTGTCGACGTTGGGAAGGACGTCTTGGTCAGGTTTAACCAGAGTGAAACAAAGCTTATCGCTATTGTTTCTTGAGCGGAAACACCAAAGAGGGTACTTTTGACCAATCGTATACAGTTTCTCCTCAATCACTTTACCCCATCCCTTGGTTAACACCAAACCGTTGGCCCAATCTCTCAACTCAACAGCATGACCTTTTCCATTAGTATCAATAAAGAGACAGTTCACCCCTTTCTTGGGAACTTCAGCTAGGGTTCCTAGTTCGGCAGCGCTCAAGAAGTTTCTATCTACATGTTTAGGTAGCGAGAGTCGACCTTGATTCTTGTCCAGATCAGTAGCTTTGACTTCTTTCAACTCCATAATCTGATTTGCATCATAGCCTTGAAAATCCTCCATCTTCTCTAAAAGCCATTTAGGTGTCGTCGTCGTCGTTTCCGTCGTCTCCTCCGCAACGTTGCCTTGACCGTCGTCGTAATCTCTCGTCTTCCTTTTTAGCATGCTTCTCGTCTTTCCTGGTATTGCATCCCGTGGAATCTCTGATGTGTCTCCTTCCATGTTCATGTGTTGTTTTGTTAGCAGTAGAGAGAGAGATGGAAGCGATAGCTTTTTCTCCAAGAAAATCAAGAAAGAGAGAAGAGAGAAGAGAGAAGCGCTAGTGAAAAGAAGTAAAACAGGAGTTGACTTTGTTATATACTGCTACTTTTTTATTTGCTCGCTAGTTATTTTAATGCATCAAAAATAACAAAATGTTGGATCTCGTTAACCGAGCCGCTTCTTTAACCTTGAGAATTTTGGTTTCGTAATTTGTTTTTTTTACCGGTTTAACATTTTGCTTATGTAGAAATTTGGTTTGGTAATATTTGGTTCTCTGCCGGTTTAACATTTTGGTGATTTAATTCTCTGCCGATGTAACTTTTGAGATCAATTTTATTTAAACAAAAAAATTCCTTATTTTTCCTCTATTTCCTTCGGGCTCTAAGAGCAGGATTATCGGGATCTCTAAAAGGGGGGGAGAGTTAGTGTTTTTGGGATTAAAAATAAAAGATAAATATGTAATTAAGGTGAAGACGTCGCTTAAATTGGGCATTGAAGAGGCGTCTCTACTTAACACGTGTCACGCTTTTATGGCTCTTTCTCCCCCGAGACGAGGCCAAACCTCTCTTTTGGTCATTCATCGTTGACTCCGCTTCTCTCTCTCTCGTGATCTTTCCTCTCCGCAACGATGATCTGGCGTCGAGTCGAGGGAATCGAGCGGTGATCTCTCGTCGACGGAATCAATCGGCGTCGGTGTACTCGTCGTCTCTCACCCTCTCCTCGACGGAATCAAGCAGAATCAATCGATGATCTCTCGACGACTCCGCGTCTCTGTCTCTCACCTCGACGACAGCTCGTCTCTCTCCCTCTCCTCGAGGAGACCCCGTCTCTCTCTCTCTTCTCGACGATACCTCGTCTCTCTCTGTCTCCTCGACGATGCCGCATCTCTATCTCTCTCCGCCTCTCCTCCAATCGAAAGGTAATCAATCATTTGTTCTTGTGTTCTTCTTTCATGCATGTCTTTGATTAGGCTTCTTCTTGTTCTGATCGCATGTTTGATTTGTTTTGTCGGTTCAATTCTGTCTCGCGGTGATTCTCTACGACGGCGACGGAGCTCTCTGCGGTGGCTCTCCCCGGATCAAAAGGTAAAGCTTCTGTTTCATGTATTTGAATCAATGATGTCTAAGATTGTGGTTCTTCTGTTACGATATTGATTTGTTTGTTCAGTTCGATACCGTCTGTAGATTGATTGGTTTGTTGTGTTCGATTAATTGTGATTTGCTTGCTGGTAGTTTATTAATTTAGATTTGGTTTCTGTTTGTTGATATAATTTTTTGTTTCTGTGTTTGCCGTTTTGAGATGGAGAGGATCAAATACGTTATGCATACACGGTGAAGGTTCATCGATCAAAGGACTCCAATCACAAAACAAGGTTAGTGTAACAATCTTGGCAATATGTTTGCGTCTGTGATGAACTGAATAGAGTTGCATTGAGTTGAATAGAGTTAGCGTCTGTGATGAATTGAATCTTGGCAATTAATGAGTTGGTCAGTGCACGTTTATGGTTGCGGTTGATTAAGATGAATGGCTGCTGTATGTTGTGTGACTAATGGTAAGGTAGGAAACTATGTTCTGTTAGGTGTGATTAAACAAATGTGATTGTGAAGCTGGTTTAAGTGTTATAAATGAATTAGATATATGTCTACTCGAATTGGTTGTGGGTGTGATCAATGCCTCTTATCTCAGCTGATCAAATGTTCCTTTCTTTCTCTCTTCTTTAAATTCATTCGTTTCTTCTCTTCCTTTTACAACTCCTAAACTCGCCTATCTTCTCTTCTTGCTTTCTTATCATAACTTCCATCTCTCTTCTCATCAACTTCTCATCAACTTTTAGATATGGATCTTCTTCAAAGTCAACAAGAATCTTCCATCGGTTTAGAATCTTCTTCTATTCCTCTCTTTGGCACACAAGCTTCAGAAGGTTCTAACTTCGAACAAGAAAATCCTGCAGCGCGTACACCAAGAAGGGCGTGGACACCAACAGACGATGTTGTTCTCATAAGCTCGTGACTAAACACGAGTAAAGACCCATTGGTCGGGAATGAGCAACGCTTTGTTGCCTTCTGGAAACGCATAGCATCGTTCTTCTCGGCGAGTCCCAAGCTGGCTGGGTGTGAAAAAAGAGAGTCCTCGAAATGTAAGCAGTGGTGGCACAAAATTAACGATTTATGTGCAAGTTCTGTGGTGCTTACGAGGCTGCAACCAGAGAGAACAGTAGTGGACAAAACGAGAATGATGTTCTCAAAGTAGCCCATGAATTTTTTTACAACTTCTATAAGAAAAAGTTCACGCTTGAACATGCTTGGAAAGATTTCCGCAATGACCATAAGTGGTGTGAGCTCTCCACAGGTAAAAATGAAGGAAGCTCCAAAAAAAGAAAATGTGATGACGGTTTTGATTCAGCAAGCTCTCAAGCTTTAGATGATGAAGGAACCATCCGTCCCCTCGGTGTGAAGGCAGCAAAAGCGCGAGGTAAGAAGCCGATGGGTGATGTGAAGGAGCTCTCTGCCTTGCAAACTATGTGGAGCATCAAGCAACATGATTTGGCAATGAAGGAAAATGTCTCCAAGATGAAGCTACTTGAGAGTCTTGTTGCAAAACAAGTGCCGCTAGATGATTATGAGGAAGCTTTGAGAAAGAAGCTCATAAATGAGTTGATGTCTACTTAGTTTAAGTGTGGGTCTCGGTCTTAGTCTCGGTTTAAGCTCTAAGTGTGGGTCTCGGTCTTAGTCTCAGTTTAAGATCTTAAGAAGTTTAAAATGTGTCTTGTTCTTGGTTAATGTTTCTCTGGTTGTTGGATTTTCATGTTGTTAAAATGCTTTCATGTTCCTCTGCTTAATGGATTTTCATGTTTTCATGTTGGTTAATGTTTCTCTGCTTTCATGTTCCTCGGCTTAATGGATTTTCATGTTTTCTCTGGTTGTTGATACTTATTACATGTTCTATGTCATTGTCTCAGGTGAAGAAGACTGCTTGAGGAGAGTGAGATCATCACATGATAATAAGGTAATGGGACTACTCATTACCATCAGAGCCACATACCATGTTCCGTTTAAAACGAATAAAATACGTGGCATTGGTAGTAATGAGTGTTCCCGCTACCGTATTCGGTTGAAGATTCACGGGTGTTGTATGTGACGTTGAAAGAGCTAGAGTGAGATGTACTCGGCTGTGTCAGGTTCACGGGTGTTGTATTATTGTGCATGGGTGTTGTTGTGTCACATGTAATATATTGTAATTTCACGGGTATGTATTATGCATGGGTGTTGTATGTATTATGATCACGGGTCTTGTATGTATTATTGATCACGGGTGTCACTTGTATTATAAAGTCACCAAACTCATCTCATCTCATCTCATCTCATATCACTTATTCTCTTCTCATCTCATCTCATCCCATATCACATCTTCACTTCTTCACCAACTCATCTCTTGTTTTCACAAACTCATTACAAACACATCACAAACTCATCTTCACTTCTCGTCTCATCTCATCTATTCACAAACTCATCACAAAATCATCTATGGCATCTTCATCTCATAACAATTTAGAGGAAGTAGATGATGAAAGTTTTGATCAATGTTTTGATCAATATTTTGATCAAACGTTGGAGAATCTTTGCATTCATCATTTTGATCAGGAGGAAGCAAGGAAGAGAAGGAAAAAATGAGTTATATCAAAAGAAATTGTGAAGCAGGCCATGTACGTCTGTGGAATGATTATTTCAGTGAAACTCCAACATATCCTAAAAATCTTTTCCGTCGACGATTTAGAATGAACAAGCCATTATTCATGCATATTGTTGATCGACTCTTCAGTGAAGTTCAATACTTTCGTCAAAGGGAAGATGGTCTTGGGAGGCTTGGTGTCTCTTCACTCCAAAAATGTACGGCGGCTATTCATGTCTTGGCGTATGGTACTGCGGCTGATACGATCGACGAATATCTTCGGCTCGGTGAAACTACAACTCGGTTATGTTTGGAAAATTTTGTAGAAGGAATAATCAATTTATTCGGCGATGAATACCTAAGAAGACCAACACCGGCTGATCTTCAATGTCTACTTGATATTGGGGAGCATCATGGATTTTTCGGGATGATAGGAAGCATCGACTGTATGCATTGGGAGTGGAAGAATTGTCCCACCGCTTGGAAAGGACAATATTCTCGTGGTTCAGGAAAACCAACGATCATTTTAGAGGCGGTTGCTTTATATGATCTCTGAATATGGCACACGTTTTTTTGACCTCCAGGTACATTAAACGATATTAATGTTCTTGATCGCTCACCTGTTTTTGGATATTATAAGGGGTCATGCCCCGGAAGTCACTTACTATGTCAATGGAAGAGAATATCATTTGGCTTACTATCTCACCGATGGTATTTACCCGAAATGGGCAACTTTTATCCAATCTATTCCAATACCACAAGGGCCGAAAGCAGTTTTATTTGCTCAGCATCAAAAAGCTATCCGAAAGGATGTCGATCGTGCTTTTGGAGTCTTGCAAGTTCGCTTCGCCATTGTTAAAAATCCGGTCCTTTTTTGGGATAAAGTTAAAATTGGAAAGATAATGCAAACATGTATCATATTCCATAATATGATAGTAGAAGACGAACGAGATGGATACACTCAATTTGATGTCTCGGAGTTCCAACAAGGAGAAGACCACATAATTTTTGAAGTTCACATGTGGATTACACGTATTCTACAGATATCCCTACAAATATCGCCAATATGATGGGTGTTCGAACTAGAATTCGTGATCGACAGATGCATCAACAACTGAAAGATGATTTAGTTGAACATGTACGGTTTAAATTTGGACGTGATGAAGACAACAACTGAGCTCGGATGCTTCTTTCAAATAATTCTCATTTCTTTTACAAATCTTTGTTTCATGTTTTAATCTAAAAATCTATGTTGAAAATGTTTTCTTTTATTATGTTTCATGTAATAAAATTAAAATTAAAAAAAAAATTAATAATTTTTTTAAGAACCCCAAAATAAGAGACTTGCAATGTAGGGGGGAAAGTGTCAAGGTTCTTAATCATGTCTCTTCCCAAAATTAACTCCTAAAATACTATTAAAAATAAATTAAGAGACCTATTTGGGTTTGTGGGATAAACATGCTCTAAGTGAATATGTGGATTGAGATTTATGCAGGCCCGACCTTGGGATAAAGCCCATAAAGCAAGGGCCTGGGGTGCCAAGGTTTATAAATAATTTAGGGGCAGATTGTACCGTGAGTTTCTTTAGTGCAGTGGCTATCTTATTTCTTCTATGCGCCCGGGTTCGAATCTTCCTCTTACCATTTTTTCTATTCGTCTATAATAAAGGCAAACTGCCAATTTTTTTTTTGTTTAACTTTTGCCAATAGACAAAAGAGTTGATCGTGAAGATTGATTTACCTTCTCTAATTGATTATATTAAATGATTAAAAACATAAATTACAATAATACATACTTTGTTTACCCTAACAATTGACGTTCCATCTTCTCTTTTTCAACCTTCTTGTTTATTTTTCTCTACCTATCAACCATATTCCATCTTCTCTGAATCTATGTAAGTTTTTTTTTCTTTGTTCTTTTGTTTTCGTTAACTTTTGATTGTGATTTACTTGTTTTACGTTCTAGCATATCACTACAAGAAAACACACCGAATTCCGACGGAGGTTCCGACGGACACCAAGGTCGTCGGAAATTTGTGACGGAATACTGACAAATTTCCGACCAAATCCAAAAAAATTAAGTCGTCGGAATTCCGTCGGCCATTTCCGACGGAATTCCGACCAAATTTGGTTCGTCGGAATTTTCCGACGACTTTTCGACGACATTCCGATAAAAAATGTAACCGTTGTAGTCGTCGGAAGTTCGTCGGTATATTCCGACGAATTTCCGACGACATTCCGATTAAGAGCAAAGTCGTCGGAATTCCGTCGGTATTTTCCGACGGAATTCCGACGAACCATGTGACCGTTGCCGACAAATATATATGACCGTTGTATAGCCGTTTGAGATTGGACAATTCCGACGGAATTCCGACGGACTGCTTTACATCCGTCGGAATTCGTCGGAAAGTCGTCGGAGGTCCGTAAGCAATTTCCTATAAATACAACCCCTCCTCATTCAACTCATTCACACTTCATTCTCTCTTCATTCTCTTTAGTCATAACAATTCCGTGAAAATCATGTCTTCAGAAGTTTATTATCGTTCGTGGATGGATAAACCTCATTTGGATCCGAACACCAATTTGCTTACGGAAGAATACGTTCAAGGGATTGGAGAATTCATGAGGCTTGTTCAACAGCAACCGGATGCAAAAAGTGGTATGTTAAGATGTCCCTGCTCTTCTTGCAATAATAATAAGGTTATAAAAGAATTTGATGTTTGGACTCATTTGTATATGAAAGGGTTTTCACGTAATTATAAAGTTTGGTACCTTCATGGGGAAACTGGTTATGAATATGGTAGTACTAGCGAACCTCAGCCTGTTAGTGAACCTCAGCCTGATATTAGGTTAGAAGAATCTAGAACGGATATAGATTATGGTGTAGGTACTGAGCAGATGGTACATGATCATTATAGAGGGGAAGAACCAAACCCCGAGTCTAGGAGATTTTTTGACATGTTGGATGCAGGAAAACAACCTTTGTATCAAAATTGTAGAGATGGTCATTCAGTCTTATCATCTGCAACTAGATTAATGGGTATTAAGACAGACTATAATTTGGCTGAAGAATGTATGGATGCGATTACTGATTTTGTCAAAGGTATTCTACCTGAGGATAACCTTGCACCGGGTTCATACTACGAGGTTCAGAAACTTGTTGCAGGTCTTCAACTACCGTATGAAGTGATAGATGTATGTATTGACAACTGCATGATCTACTGGAGAGCGGATGAGACACGGAATGTATGCAAATTTTGTGGGAAACCTCGTTATCAGGAGACGAGGGGAAGAGTTCCGATCCCATTCAAAAGAATGTGGTATTTGCCTTTGACGGAAAGATTGAAGAGGTTGTATCAGTGTGAGCGCACAGCAAAAGCAATGAGATGGCATGCAGAGCATTCCACAAATGGTGAGATTAGACATCCTTCAGATGCAAAGGCTTGGAAACATTTCCAGTCAACATATCCAGAATTTGCGGAAGAGAGAAGAAATGTTTATCTTGGATTATCTACTGATGGTTTCAGCCCATTTGGAAAGCATGGAAGGCAGTATTCTCTATGGCCAGTTATTGTGACACCGTACAACTTACGGCCGAGCTTGTGCATGCGACGAGAGTTTTTGTTTCTCTCAATTCTCGTCCCCGGGCCAGATCATCCTAAAAGATCACTAGATGTGTTTCTTCAACCACTAATATATGAGTTGCAACAACTATGGGCGCATGGTTTTGAGACATACGATGTTTCGCGCAAAGAAAACTTTCAGATGCGGGCAGTACTTATGTGGACAATAAGTGACTTTCCAGCATATGGTATGTTATCTGGATGGACAACACATGGGAAGCTATCATGTCCATATTGTCAAGATGACACAGATGCTTTCCAACTAAAGAACGGAAGGAAAACGTGTTGGTTTGACTGTCACAGACGATTTCTACCACCTGATCATCCATACCGCAGGAGTAAGACTTCGTTTACGAAGAACAAGCAGGTGTTTGATGGTCCACCTGAGGAAGTTAGTGGGAAAGATTTGTTGAAGCAGTTTAGGTATTTTGATGCAGAAAGGACGCCAGATGTAGGTGGACATGAAAACATTCGAGTCAATGCGGTTGGAGAGCTACATAACTGGCACAAAAAGAGTATTTTCTGGGATCTGCCATATTGGGAGAGTCATCTATTGCGGCATAATTTAGATGTCATGCATATTGAGAAGAACTTCTTCGATAATCTGATGAACACAGTCCTTAACATCCAAGGTAAAACGAAGGATAATTTGAAGTCAAGGTTGGATTTAGTCGATATTTGTGATCGTTCTGAACTTCACGTTGATGAGAACGGTACGGCCCCTTTTCCCATTTATCGGCTAGATGGTGCTAGAAAAGAAGAGTTCTTTGATTGGATTACAGATAAAGTGAAATTTCCTGACGGATATGCATCAAATTTGGGGAACTGCGTTGATAGAAGCGAAGGAAAGTTTACTGGCTTGAAGAGTCATGATTGTCATGTAATTATGCAGCGCCTCCTTCCGTTTGCTTTTTCAGCATTATTGCCACGTAATGTTCATGAAGCAATTGCAGGTATATTATATTTTTACAATTTAATTTATTTTTATATTTAACAATTATGCTTATAAAAACTTAATACTTACGAAAATTATGTCTTTTATCTATGTAGGGATTAGTGTTTTCTTCCGCGACTTATGCAGCAGAGTAGTGACTGAAGAGGGTATTAATAATTTGAAGACAAACGCACCAGTCAGCATGTGCAACCTTGAGAAGATATTTCCTCCATCATTCTTTGATGTAATGGAACATCTTGCTATTCATCTCGCAAGAGAATTGGAACTTGGTGGTCCTGTGCAGTACAGATGGATGTATATTTTTGAGCGTTATATGCATCATCTGAAGAAGATGGTCAAAAATCAAAGCAGGGTGGAAGGATCTATAGTGGCACAGGTGATCAATGAAGAAACTGCAATCTTTGCTGAAAATTATTTTCCACCAGAAGTGCATACAAAACACCGAAGACCTGCTCGGCATGATGATAGAGGGGAGAGAGCAACATATCATGTTACTGTCCCAAGCATGTTCAAGGAAATAGGACGACTTAGTGGAAAATTCACGAAGCGGAGACTTACGGACACTGAGCACGCTCATTTGCAAACATATTTGCTCACCAACTGTGAAGATGTTCTACAATATGAGAGGTAAAAATATTTATTCATTTATTGTTAGATTAATATTCAATAATTTTATTTCATATTGATAATATTTTTGTATATAGTGTATATATGGCGGAGTTGCGTATGACTCACAGGCATGCAACAGAAGATGAGCTTCGACAACTTAGAGATAACGGATTTGCTGCGTGGCTTCGTAGTTATGTGAGTCATATATCATATTACCCTATGCAAATGATTAGTTTAAATTTAATATATATAAACTAATTAATTTTGCAATCATATATGTTTTTAATTTATAGGTGAATGATGGTTTGGCCAGAGGTCTTGTGTTCGATGATTGGATACGCGAATTTGTGCAGGGACCAAACTATGTGGTCAAATCATATCCTAAATTTTGTACGCGAGGATATGCATTCACAAGGAAAGGTCATTCTAAGACAACATATGATGCTGGTGTTTCATCTTCTTCTGGTGACGATGTCTACTACGGCAACATAAAAGAAATATTGGAAATCCAATTTCCTGGAATGGTTGGATTGCGTTGTGTAGTATTCTATTGTGATTGGTATGACACCACCCCAGATAGAGGAGTGAAGATTGATGCGTTTGGTGTTACATCAGTTCATTCGCGGCGGAAACTTCAATATTATGATCCCTTCATTCTTGGTTCGCAAGCTGATCAGGTATGTCAATCTATTCATAATTTTTTACCAATATAATTAATTAATGTTATATATTTTACTAATACTTGTATAATTGATATGTATAGGTGTGCTACATCAGTTACCCTCGGGTGACGTACAGAGACGATCCATGGGTTACTGTAACGCAAATCAACCCAAGAGGACGAGTGGCTGGAACTTCTGATGATGATGAACCATTGCAACTAGAGTCTACCAGCAACGCCCAGGCAGTTGAAGATTTGGAAAATGTTCAACTCGTTGAGAATTTGACTGTGTTTGGAGATGATGCTGTCGTACATTCAGAGCCGGAAGCCGAGGTTGGGGAGTTTGATGAAGAATCAGAAGATTCTGATTAGTTTTTTTTTTTTTTTTTTTTTTTAATGGTCCGTCGGAAATCCCTCGCAATATACCGACGATATAGCGACGACAACGGGTTTCATTGAAAATTGGAAAGGTCGTCGGTATTTCGTCGGAAAATACCGACGACCTTTTTTCTATAAAGTTTCAATCATAAAAATCTATAAGCTTAGATCGCAACCGTTCAAATATAACAACTCATTAAAATATTTATGTATGCATATCATTGTTTTCATAACATCTCATCTTAACATTATATACTTATACAATCATATTTATATAAGCTTACACTACAAAAAATGTTGTTGTGTAAAATCGTGTTATAAAACATTTTTTGATTTTAAATCTTTATGCAAATACTATATATATTATCAAAGATTTGGATTTTGCATTTAGAAACTTGAAATCAACACCCTAAACACTAAGTCGTCGGAATTCCGTCGGAATATACCGACGACATGTGTCCGTCGGAAAATACTGACGGACACATTCCGTCGGAATTTCAATTAGCCCAGGAGAACCAAACCGCTTGAAAATTTTCGCGAATCGGCATTTGGTATATTTTAATTATACCGACGGAATACCGACGAACCCGTGTCCGTCGGAATCCTCGGAAATAAAAACCCTTCTTCTTCCTTCTTCGTTATCTCCGCGGCCTCTCTCTCTCACGAAACCCTCCGGCGATTTCTCCCCCTCTCCGGCGATTCCGGCCTTTCTCCACCTCTCTCTTCACCGGCGAATCCTCTCCTCACCCTCATATCTCTTCCCCAAACCCCAAATCATGTAAGAATCATCTCAAACCTTCTTTTTTATCAATTGTTTAGGGTTTTGGAAGTTGATCTCGGATTTTAGGTTGTTTGATTGAAAATTTTAGGATTGAATGGATAGTTTAGGATATATAAGTTAGGAATGTTGTTTGGATTGTTGTTTTAGTTTTTTTTGGAACATTTTTTTATTTTTAAAAACGTTTTTTGATTTTTTAAAAATGTTTTTTTATTTTTAAAAACGTTTTTTGATTTTTTAAAACGTTTTTTGATTTTTAAAAACGTTTTTTGATTTTTTAAAACGTTTTTTTTTATTTTTAAACGTTTTTAATATTTTTTTAAAAATATTTAACAACATTTTTCTATATTTATAAATTTTTTATAATTTTGTATACATATATATATATATATGTAAATCATGTATAACAAAAATTTTAAAATTTTTTATAATTTTTATAAGTTTTCACTAATAAACTATGTATAATAAAACGTTTTTTTAAAAAAATATATAAATATTTAACAACATTTTTCTTCATTTATAAATTTTTAACAACATTTTTCTATATTTATAATTTTTTTATAATTTTGTATACATATATATATATATATATAAAAGGTTTAATAGTTTTTTTTTAAACGTTTATAAAACCTTTTGTAAATATATAAATGAAAACATTAAAAATATAAATGATTTGAAAATATGTTTGATGGGTAATTTTTTTTTTTTAGGGCCGAGGATGAAGCCCGCCCTGCAGCCCGTCTTCGACGTAGTTCGGTGAGCAGTTCCCGTGCATCGGGATCGTCTCATGACTCGGTTCCCGCATATATTCCCGCTCCAGCTCCCTCAGCCCCTCACGCTGCCCCTCACGCTGCTGCTCAACAGGATCCGGGGGTCATGCCGGTTCATCTATTGGTTCAACAACCAGGTCGAGAGCATCTCCCGTTTCTCCAACCCAACCCACGACGAGGCCATAGCACTTGGTTAGTATTTTTTTAATTTGTACCGTTATATTTTTTCCTTTAATTAACTTGCTAACTTGTATTTTTTTTAAAGGTTCACCAAGTCGAAAAATGGCATTAGCCGGAGCATCAACCAGATGATGTACTCCATGCTCCGTTTTGGATATCCAAAGTGGAGTGTGATCCCTTCCGACGAACGAGAGTTGTGGTTTCGTCAGTTCGCGGTATAGTAACTCTTCATTTTTTTAAAGTTTGAACATTTTTTTAAATATATTTACTTATTAAATTGTGTTTGTTTTTTGTAGCAAGAGTTCAACTGGCACTCCGATCTTACGGAAACAGTCCGTAAGAAATTCAACGAAAAGGCCATGGACTCTTACACAAAGCAGATAAACTCGTGGAAGACAGTTTGGCAGAAGAACAAGAAGCCACGGTTCATCAACGGGTCGGTGTGGGAGCAGTTGATAGCTCATTGGGAGAAGGAAGAAACTGCAGAGACGTCTTCTAGGAACTCCAGGAACCGGAAGAGCGATCGTGGCGGGAAAGGTATGTATGTGCACAACCTCGGCGCTTGCTCTATGTCTACTAAGGAGGATGAACTTGTAAGTTTTTTATTATTATTTATCTTTATATTTTTTAAATAAATATTTTATATATTTCTTGGCTAATAATGGCGGTTTTTTTAGATCGAAGCAAATGACGGTAATCCCGTTGATCGTCTACAACTCATTAAGGTGGCTCACACTAACAAGACGACGGGTCAAATTCAGGACCCCGTGATCAAAGGTGTAGTTGATTTGGTGGAAGCTGAAATAGTTTCCCAATCTCAGCCTCTCTCTGATGACGGCGACTCCACGGGAGCTTCAACCAACCTGTCTCTATTGCAAATAAATGAGATGGTTGAAAAGGTAATTTTTTTTATTAATATATTTTTTTAATAATGTCGATTACTTACTTGTCCCTATTTACTTACTTTAAATATTTTTGTAGGCGGTTCCTAAAAGGAAAGGAGGCCGTTTAGTTGGGTTGGCCCGTCGTGCTTCTTCGTATCCGGCATCTTCTTCACAAGCTCCGTATGCCGATCCCATGATTCTCGAGGAGCTACATGACAAAGATGAACGGATTGGGGCATTGGAGGAGCAGAACACCACTATCCTTTCCGAGAATGCCACTATCCGTTCGGAGAATGCCACTATCCTTGCTGAGTTGGCATCCCAGAAGAAGTTCAACACCGAGATTATGCAGAAGCTAGATCGTTTGATGTCTTCGAGTTCATCTTAGTTTATTTCGGCTTTTTAAAACTTTCGGAATGTTTTTTTTTTTTTTTCGGTTTGTATGAATTTTAAACTTTATGAATGTTTTTTTCCTATTTCGGTTTTTATGAATTGAAATTTTATAATATTATTACTTTTAAATTATTAATATCAAAAAATATATAAAAATGCAAAATTAATTTGAAAAAAAAAATGGGTATATACCGACGGAGTGGTCGTCGGAATTTACCGACGGAGATATCCGTCGGAATTTACCGACGAACCTTGTTCGTCGGAATTTACCGACGGACAACGGTCGTCGGAATATACCGACGAACAAGGTTCGTCGGAATGTACCGAGGAACACTCTGCGTCGAAAGTGTCCGAGGAATGTTCTCCGTCGGTTCGTAGTTTTTCCGATGAACTCTGGTCTCGTGTATCCGCATCGTAATATCGTCGGAAGTTCGTCAGAATGACGTTTCTCGGTATTCGTCAGAAATTCGTCGGAAGTTCTGACGAAATTCCGACGAATTTTTTTTTTCCGACGAAACGATACCGACGGACGGGTTCGTCAGAAATTCGTCGGAATCGGTCTATTCCGACGAATTTCCGACGATTTCGGCCATCAGAATCCCCCTGTTTTCTTGTAGTGTATGTAATCTATTGGTGTCTATTATCTAAATTATGTTTTTCTTTTTAATGTTTTTGAATTGTAGTATGTAAAGAATGCTTCCAGGAACTAGAATAAGAATTCAACCAAGTGGAGCTAAAAATAGGAACAAAAAAACCAGACAAGATGAAGTGATCAAATCTCAAGCCAATGCTATGCTTAAGTATGTCACAATAACTAAAAGTTCTAAACCTGATGAAATCTCTGAAGCTGAAGAGGAAAAAGAAGATGAAGAGTTTGTTATTGAAGAAGATGTTCATGAGAAGAGTGAAGAAGAAACTGCTAGAGATGATGCAGATTGTATGAATATGGACAAAGAACAATCTGAGAATGAAAACATAGAATCCCAAGAGAAAGTTGATGATATTAGAAGCTTCCATGAAGATGTTGATATGGATGATCTTGGAAATTGGAAGAACATTGAACAGAGAATGAGAGATTATTTGGTTGAGAGAGGTCTACCTACAAGACCTCCAGTTGATTATCCTTTCCAAGAGATGGTATTGAAAGATGTTTCACTTATTCATGTTATACAAGAAGGATGAGCAATGGAGAGAAACAAGACAGGAGATGGTTAGTTTACTCAAAATCTAAAGATAAAATCTTTTATTTTTGCTTTAAATTATTCACTCATGAAACATTTCCTCCTCTTTTGGTAACTACTGGATATGATGATTGGAGAAATGCTTCACATAGGCTGAAAAATCATGAAACTACTTACAACCATATTGTTTGCATGAGCCGTTGGATTGAGCTGGAAATAAGGCTGAAAAAGAGTGAAACTATTGATAAGCATTTGGAGAAGGCAATTAACAAGGAGAAGAAACATTGGAGAGATGTTATGTTGAGGATAATTGCAGTGGTAAAGACTCTAGCAGAAAGAAATATTACAAAAATTGAATAAACTACAAAATGTGCGATTATTTGATGAATGTTGTACTATGTTATCAGAAGAAGATGATATAAAGAAAACCAAAAATTATTCATATGACATTAGTTAGACTATTATTTTATTTTTGTTATTGAATATCTATTATAAATTTGTATTTATATTCATTTTAGATTTAAGACATTAATTTTATAATATTTTTCTTTATATTTTTACTATCTTATTTTTAGCCAAAATTTATATTTTTATTAAAATTCATTGATGTTAGGAGTTTTCAAGGCTCCTAAGACAAATGTTGTAGTATAGTGATTGTCGAACCAATTCTGAGGGATATCAAAGCACTGAGAATGCAAGTACTCACTTAATCTAAGTGCAACCAATGATTTAGATGAGTTTTAAAACTATAACTAACTAAATGATACTCTCTTGACTAAAGGAAAAAAGAACTCATGGGGCATAGGGATTAGACCTTGGGTGATCAAGTATCGAACTAAGGATGACAAATGATCAATCGAACTATCAACCTTAAGCCTAGACACAATTCTAAGCAAGCTCTATGTCTAGATGAATGCTCATTTGCTAAAATATCTCAAACATCAAATGTCTTTGGTTGAATAATATGAAAGCAATCATTACTAACAAGTCTATTAGCTATCTTAGCACCTTTAACAACAAATGTCTTTGGCAAAGGATACTAAAAGCCTAGAAGAGTTGTCTCAGACATTTCATCAAACACCTTTTGGGTGGGAAATGGCTATTGATCAACTTTTGAGTGGCCAACTCAGAAGATGCATTATGAACACTCTACTAGCAAGGAACAAGAATGATCTACACTAAAACATCCTAGAACTAACCTAATCACCCTTGATCTCCCTAACCCATGAATTCAAAAGGTGATTACTCACTAATCTCCATGATTCCTCTTAAACTCATATTGGATTTCAGATTAATCATGTAGAGAAATAGATAAGAAATCAACAATAACACAAGAACATAACAATCAAAATCCAAGAGATGAACTTCTCAAGAGAGTTTTTGTGTATTTCTCAATAGATCAAAAGATAATCTGCCTGCCGGCTACAAAAGATGTTTAAAACATAGGTTTTAGAAATGTAAAACGTGCATAATGAAATAACCAAAAGGGCCTTAAGTAAAATAGAAATCGACCCAACAATAGACGCGGAGCGACCTCGGCATGTCGCTCCGGCCTTCGGGAGCGACCTCAGTGGTCGCTCTGAGAGGTCGCTCCGGGCTTCGCTTCGTGTCATCTCGCCATAGAGACGCGAGCGACCTCGGGGTGTCGCTTTGGGAGGTCGCTCCGAGAGGGGTGTGAGATGCGAGCGACCTCGGTGCGTCGCTCTGGGCAAGTCGCTCTGGGCTTCCAACGGGATGAATATGGCGAGCGACTTCACGGGGTCGCTCCAGCTAGGTCGCTCTGAGAGGTGCTTTGGAGCGACCTCATGACGTCGCTGCGGAACCTCGCTCCCATCCTCTGCTCGTCCAATGATCACCTATTTCACCTCCTTTGAGCTCCAAATGCATCCAAATGTCCCCAAGAACTCCATGTGGCACTCCAACACCTGATAAAGACTCATGTATGCAAAATGTAACCTAAACATGGCTAAATCCTAGTCTATATGATCAAAATGCACATGGGCGAATGGATAAGATAATGGAAATATGCAAGGTATCAACTCCCCCAAACTTGTTCTTTTACTTGTCCACAAGTGAACTTTCTAGAACTCATAGGGAGAGAGGTTTGAAGGTGAGAGCTCATAGCAAAAAGAAACACACAAAGCACTCAAATCAACATCTAAATTCAGCATTAGTACACCCTCTCTTATTATACTCTAGCTTCTCTAGGCCTATTCAACTCTTTTCATCCCTACACTCATCATCATGCATTCACACATGCAAATCAGCCAACTCTCAAGTTTATTAAGCATAGCATCAAGTGAATTCTTGCAAATGGTCAATTGGTCCAAATCATTTGGTTGAGTAAGGGAAAGCTTTTATTCAAGTGGGTCAAGAGGTTCAAAATCCATGATCTTTTAAGTGGTTTACTCTCAAAACAAGTAGCCTTGACATTGCACATAATATATCTAAGAAAGGGATCAACTCATGCATACAATGCTCAATCTCCATTGTTCTACCCTTTTCCCAATCATACAATTACACAATCATTCCCAAATGTCAAACCCAACTCACATCTCTCACCAAAAGATCCTAAGAACTTTAACTCATTCTCTTTGAAATCTACAAGGGATTTTTCACAACCTCAAAACATTACTTAGCTCCTAACAACTTTGCTAGCCCCCTTTTTCTTTTCTTTATATATATATATATATATATATATATATATTTTAGATGGGGGCCAAGACTTTTCATAACTTGAGCTAGAGGTTTTTCTACTTATCCCAATAAGACAATTCACTTAAACACAAAGAGTCATTTCTTTTCCTTTTTCATTGCTCCCAAATCATAATCACAACTCTCACCCCCCACCTATAGCTAGACAATAGAGTGCCCAATCTAGCAAGAATGAAGATAAAGCATTGTCGTTCCCGATACTCTCAACATTATGCACATGTAAGACTTTCCGAAGAAGGCCTCACTCATCAAACAATGAAAGCTTAAAAGAAGGGAAAGGTTTTGGGAGTGGTCTACCACTAGAGTTTGTCAAAATAAGATTGGCATAAAGGATGTGACAACTCAAGTGTGTATAGCCATGACTCAGTACACAAGGGACCATGAGCAAGAAGCATTAAGTTCGTTCAGTTCAAATAAGGTTGTAGTTGGCTTCAAAGACTGAGTTTCAGCAATCAACAAGTTTCAGGAAGAGTCTTCAAGGCTCGAAGCATACAAGTGTTTTTGAGAGGTGCATAAGCTATTCAGGTGCAAAGTAATGTTCTTTACAAGGCATTTCAAATCATTGCTCCCAATGCAAGTAAATGCAACCTATATGCTCTAGACTCTCCTAGAAATGCCAATGATGCAAACTAAATGAATTTTTTTTTAATGCAAATATATATGTATAATGCAATGCATGAGACTCAAAATCATCAAAGCAAACGTGATCAAATACTTGGTACCTCCCCCAAACTTAAATGACACAGTCTCTGTGTTGTCAAGGAGAGAGATACCCAAAAAGAGAAAACTAATATGCAAAAACGAAATGGTATATACAAGGGAAAGTAGTGGGTTACCTTCTATGGAGAATGAGTAGAGGGAGATGCTCCCTCCTCGTCGTCCTCAGGTGGTAACTCTTCAAGGTGCTCATCAGCAAGAGTGCCCATCTCTTCAATGTAGAAGGCTTGCCCGAACACAGTTGGTTTCTTCATTTTCTCCTTGATGTCAAAGTGGAGAACATGCCCTTTACCCAAATGGAGATCAATCGTGCCCTCTTTCACCTTAACAATTGCTCCTGCTGTAGCTAAGAATGGCCTTCCAAGAATCAATGGGTCCTGAGCCTCCTCACCCATCTCAAGCACCACAAAATCTGTAGGTATCTCATACCTTCCAATCTTCACAGGTAGGTCCTCTAAGATGCCCACAGGGTACTTCACTGAACGATCAGCTAACACCAGAGAGAGTCTACACTTCTTGTACTGAGTGAATCCAAGCTTCTTTGCAACAGACAAAGGCATCACGCTGACACTAGCTCCCAAATCGCAGAGACATTTCTCAAATACCATAGGTCCAAGAGCACAAGGTAGTGTGAAGCATCCTGGATCCTCTAACTTCTCTGGAACATCAAGCCTCTGGATGATGGCACTGCACTCATGGGTAAGAATCATCATGCTTTCCATTTCCTTCTTCTTTGCAGCTACAACATCTTTCAGGAACTTGTTGTATTGAGGAATCAACATGAAAGCATCGATGATGGGCATTGCAACCTGAGCTTCACTCATTTGCTTCTCAAACAAAGCCTTGTACTTCTCTAGCAGCTGCCTCTTGAATCTACCAGGGAATGGTAGTTTGGGTTCATAGGGAGGAGGAACAAAAGAATTCTCACTTGCTGGAGCAAGAACTTCACCATCTTTCACTGTTTTCTTCTCTTCCCCAACCTTTCCTTTACCCTTGGCTTCCACAATCTTCTCCAAGATTTCATCATTGATTTTCTCATCAACAATCACCACTTCATCATCTAAGTTGATGGCCACCTCCTCACCTAGTTTCTCAGCATCCCTGGTGAGGGTTGTAGGAGGTAACTGCTTACCACTCCTAAGGGTGATAGCTTTGGCCTCCTTGGGGTTTTGGTCAGATTTTCCAGGTAGAGATCCTTGCTGGCGAGTCTGGTGAGTGTTCATGGAAGCAAACTGATTCTCTAAATTCTTGACTGTAGAAGCAAGATGTGAGAACTTGTTGTTGAGCTCATTGTAGCTCCCATCAATCTTGGAATGAAGGTTCTTCAACTCATAACCAACATGCTTCTCACTTCTAGTCTGAGACTCCAAGATTTGTTTCAGCAGGGTGTCAGTGCTGCTCTCTTGAGGAGCAGAGGAACCAGATGAGGGGTTTTGCTGAGGTTGATAGCTGCCTTGCTGGTTGTTTCGAGGCGGATAACCACTCTGTTGGTTGTTGGGATAGGATTTCTGTTGGTAGTTGTTGTACTGAAAGTTGGGCTCTTTTTTGTACCAGCTACCATTGTTGTTGATGAAACACAGCTCTTCCTGACCTTCCAAACCCTCAACCTCATGGACAACAGGTGGTGTCTCTTGGCTTGGGTTACCAACAAAGTGCAGCTGCTCTTGTGTGGCTTTATCAGCAAGGAGGATGTCTATCTTATCCTGTAGAGCTTTCAACTCCTTCCTCGTCTGCTTATCATCTGTTCGACTGCTTCTGTCGTGGTCTCCACTGTAGACTGCATCACTCTTTACCATGTTGTCAACCAGCTCCTCTGCATCTTCCTCAGTTCTCCCCAAGAAGAACCCATTGCTAGCTGTATCCAGTCTGGCCCTGTACTTAGGAAGAGCACCACGGTAGAATGTGCTCAGCAAGCTCTCCTTAGAGAAACCATGGTGTGGGCATTGAGCTTGGTAGCCCTTGAATCTCTCCCAGGCTTCACTGAATCCTTCCAAGTTCTTCTGTTGGAAACTGGAGATCTCATTTCTCAGCTTAGCAGTTCTTGAGGATGAGAAGAATTTCTCCAAGAATGCTCTCTTGCACTCATCCCAAGTGGTGATAGAGTCGCTGGGTAGAGACTTCTCCCACTGACGTGCCTTATCCCCCAAAGAGAAAGGGAATAACTTGAGCTTTAAGGCATCCTCGGACACACCATTGGTTTTTGACAACCCACAGTAGCTGTCGAACCTGTCCAAGTGATCAAATGGGTCCTCTAGAGCCAAGCCATGATACTTGTTGTTCTCGATCACGTTGAGGAGTCCTGACTTGACCTCAAAGTTGTTGGCTGCCACAGCCGGTGCTCGGATTCCCAGTCTATGACCATGAATGTTGGGCCGGTCATAAGTACCAATGGGTCGAGCTGCCCGCGGTTGGTGTTCTGCCCCTTGCGGTGGATCTTCCATATCAATATCCAATCTCTGCAAGTGGGCTTGTTGTTCTTCTTCTCTTCTAGCTCTAGCACACTCCCTTTCAAAAGCTCTGATGTCTGCTACTATTGGAACTAGGTTTGATGGACCCCTGCTCCTCAAGTTCATACACCTGAAAGTGAAAGGTAGGTGAAGAAGAAGAATCAGTAACAAAACAAAATTAAAATGACTTAGTCTCAAGCAAGTGACTAAATCTCAATGTTTAAATGTACTCAGAATTTGGCAACGGCGCCAATTTGATGTTAGGAGTTTTCAAGGCTCCTAAGACAAATGTTGTAGTATAGTGATTGTCGGACCAGTTCTGAGGGATATCAAAGCACTGAGAATGCAAGTACTCACTTAATCTAAGTGCAACCAATGATTTAGATGGGTTTTAAAACTATAACTAACTAAAAGGAATAACTAAATGATACTCTCTTGACTAAAGGAAAAGAGAACTCATGGGCATAGGGATTAGACCTTGGGTGATCAAGTATCGAACTAAGGATGACAAATGATCAATCGAACTATCAACCTTAAGCCTAGACACAATTCTAAGCAAGCTCTATGTCTAGATGAATGCTCATTTGCTAACATATCTCAAACATCAAATGTCTTTGGTTGAATAATATGAAAGCAATCATTACTAACAAGTCTATTAGCTATCTTAGCACCTTTAACAACAAATGTCTTTGGCAAAGTATACTAAAAGCCTAGGAGAGTTGTCTCAGGCATTTCATCAAACACCTTTTGGGTGGGAAATGTCTATTGATCAACTTTTGAGTGGCCAACTCAGAAGATGCATTATGAATACTCTACTAGCAAGGAACAAGAATGATCTACACTAAAACATCCTAGAACTAACCTAATCACCCTTGATCTCCCTAACCCATGAATTCAAAAGGTGATTACTCACTAATCTCCATGATTCCTCTTAAACCCATATTGGATTTCAGATTAATCATGTAGAGAAATAGATAAGAAATCAACAATAACACAAGAACATAACAATCAAAATCCAAGAGATGAACTTCTCAAGAGAGTTTTTGTGTATTTCTCAATAGATCAAAAGATAATCTGCCTGCCGGCTACAAAAGATGTTTAAAACATAGATTTTAGAAATGTAAAACGTGCATAATGAAATGACCAAAAGGGCCTTAAGTAAAATAGAAATCGACCCAACAATAGACGCGGAGCGACCTCGGCATGTCGCTCCGACAAGTCGCTCCGGCCTTCGGGAGCGACCTCAGTGGGTCGCTCTGAGAGGTCGCTCCGGGCTTCGCTTCGTGTCATCTCGCCATAGAGACGCGAGCGACCTCGGGGTGTCGCTTTGGGAGGTCGCTCCGAGAGGGGTGTGAGATGCGAGCGACCTCGGTGCGTCGCTCTGGGCAAGTCGCTCTGGGCTTCCAACAGGATGAATATGGCGAGCGACTTCATGGGGTCGCTCCAGCTAGGTCGCTCTGAGAGGTGCTTTGGAGCGACCTCATGACGTCGCTGCGGAACCTCGCTCCCATCCTCTGCTCGTCCAATGATCACCTATTTCACCTCATTTGAGCTCCAAATGCATCCAAATGTCTCCAAGAACTCCATGTGGCACTCCAACACCTGATAAAGACTCATGTATGCAAAATGTAACCTAAACATGGCTAAATCCTAGTCTATATGATCAAAATGCACATGGACGAATGAATAAGATAATGGAAATATGCAAGATATCATTCATCAAATAATTTATTTTACGGTGGATAAAAATTGAAATTAAAGCAAAATTTTCAATATTTTAATCATATTTTGTATTTCAAAGCTCAGGCCAACAGATCTTCCAACGGTCAAGATATTATAGTTTGCTTTGATGTTAGGTCTGAGAAGTACAACTTTGTTAAAGTCATAAAAAGAGTAGTGCATCCTGCAGCAGCTCTGGTAAACTACAATGGTAAACTGGCGTCAGTCATCTCGCAATCTCACTCCCATTCTATTTTCCATACTACTAGAAGTTTTGAAATGTGGGTTCTACAAGACTCTGAAAAACATGAATGGTCCAAGCATATTTACATATTACCTCCTCTGTGGAAGCATATAAGTGGAGGTCAGAACTTATACTTTGTAGGTGTGACTGGTGCAGATGAAATTGTTGTGTCCCAAATCTTTATTTCGCGAGCCTTTCTATGTTTACTACTACAATTTGAAGAGGGGAACTATAAGACGAGTTGAAATCCAAGGACTGGAAAGGTTAGAGGGGAGTTATAGAGTTGACACTTTTCTGAACCATGTAGAGGACGTAAAGATTGTGAAATAGTTTTAAAAACTATAAAGTAGGCTGGTGGCTCTAAAGCTCTAATTTTAAGCATCATAGGATCTTAATGGTTTTGTGTTTTTTTTTAATAGCCTTTTCACTTATTGGAGGAGGACTATTTCTATTTTGTTTTGGTATTCATCTTTTCTATCCTCTTGTTCACTATGGAGCAATGGTTGTTCTAAATGATATATTAGAAACTCTTTTCTACTTGTGACACCATATATGTAATTACGTGATCCACTAATTTGATTTCAGTCGCCTCTAGCTATGAAAAATTATAGCTATAATACGAATCAAACCGCCATGAATTAAATCAAGGCTATGTAATAACTAATAAGTAGTAGTTTTCTTTCGATACCCACTTTTGAAGGTATAAACCCTAAACTCAAAATGACTTTGCTTTGATGAAATCTAGTAAAACATCTTCAAAGGTGGTACCTGTTGAAGAGAGTGGAGATAGGAGGCAGAGTGGGAAAAACACCTAAGAAGCTTATCATGACACGCAAGTCCAGGACTTTCTTGGAAGATGACTTTGCTTTGATGAATGATTTCTCTATAGAAAAGGCGGTAGGTGAATATGTGGATTGGGATTTATGGTTGCTCTATGTAAAGCAAATCGGATCTAAACCCGGGTCTTCTTTGAATGATGTCATTGGGATTTATGATCCATATCAACCCTAGATATGTTGTCTTAGGTTCTGTTCGTTTGCTTAGTCAACTGATCCATCTGGGTGAAGGTGAATTTTGGTGTTCGTTTAGTGTGAATTATTGGTACATCCAGATAGATCAGTTGGATGAGTTTTGAAGACCCAGCTGAACTTTAAAAAAAAAACTGGCTGAGTCTTCACCATGCATCCAGCTGCAGCTGATTCAGTCAAAAACGGTTAATGACAAAAATAACCCTGCTACACATAACCCTAAAATTTTTGAGTTTTCACTCTCATCTCTCACGTACTCTCTCTTGGCGGCGAACTCTCTGATCTCCTCCGACCTCTCTCCGGCGAACTCTGATCTCTCTCATGGCGACCTCTCCGATCTCTCTCTCCGGTGACCTCTCCGATCTCTCTCTCCGGTGACCTCTCTCTCCGGTGACCTCTCTCTCCAGCTATCTCTCTCAGACGCTCTCTCTCTCTCTCTCTCTCCGGCTCTCTCTTTCTCAGTCTCTCTCTCCGGCTCTCTCTCTCTCTGGGTCTCTCTTCGGCTCTCTCTCTCTCTCTCCAGCTCTCTCTCTCTCTCTCAGACGCTCTCTCTCTCCGGTGACCTCTCTCTCTCTCAGGCGCTTTCTCTCTCTCTCAGGCTCTCTCTCTCAGGCTCCGACGACCTCTCTCTCTCAGTCTCTCTCTACGGCTCTCTCTCTCTCTCTCAGGCGTGCTCTCTCTCCAGCTCTCTCTCTCTCTCTCTCTCTCTCAGGCACTCTCTCTCTCCGGCAACCTCTCTATCAGGCTCTCTCTCTCTCAGGTAAGAGTTTCTAGGATCTCTGTAATCTATATCCTATAAGTTATGTTGTGGGTTTTGTTTGCATCTGTAGATTGTTCATAAATTGTTCTTCTTTGGTTGCATCTCTCTCTCAGGCGTGCTCTCTCTCCAGCTCTCTCTCTCTCTCTCTCATACGCTCTCTCTCTCTCTGGCAACCTCTCTTTCAGGCTCTCTCTCTCTCAGGTAAGAGTTTCTAGGATCTCTGTAATCTATATCCTATAAGTTATGTTGTGGGTTTTGTTTGCATCTGTAGATTGTTCATAAATTGTTCTTCTTTGGTTGCATCTGTCATGCTGTTAGCTGTGTTCATGTAATATTTTTGCAATGTGTATT
This sequence comes from Brassica napus, assembly GCF_020379485.1. Taxonomy (NCBI): domain Eukaryota; kingdom Viridiplantae; phylum Streptophyta; class Magnoliopsida; order Brassicales; family Brassicaceae; genus Brassica; species Brassica napus. The sequence goes on from NC_063447.1 coordinate 55,254,416, forward strand.
CTGGTAAATGGGTTTATGTTTACAGACTGAGTAGTCTTTGTGTTTGTTCTCAATTGCTTACTCTTATGTTTACAGTTTACTTTGAAGATAGTTGCAGAAACCTTTGAAGAGAAACAATGACATCCATCCCTGGAACTGATGTGAGTATCTTCCCCTCTAATCTCTTATTTCATCTCAGTTTTGTCAAATGCTTTTCTTATTTTCTTGAATCTTTAAATAAGAATATTACATGGAGTGACGAACAAACACGCTTCTTTCTTCAACTAAGACTTGATGAGAATCTGAAAGGAAACATAAGAAAATGGTTAATGAGGCTGGGAGACAGGCAATAGTGGATAAGTTCTATGAGGCTTTTGGTATAAAAATTCCATGGAGAAAATTTGGGATAAAGTACAATACTTGCAAAAAGCAGTATGAGTCTTTTAAGAAGTTGACTCGGAACAGAACGGGGCTTGGTTTTGATTCAACCGGATTCGTCAACATGAGTGAGGACTGGTGGAATGAACGATGCAAGGTACAAGTTCTATGATCCTCTTAATTTTACTGGTTCAGTTTTGATTGTATTGTTGGATTGCTGTTAACAGAAGTGCACGCCAGCCCTATTGTTGGATTCTATGATCCTTTTATTCTAAGTTCTGATTTTTCTATTGTAACTTGCCTGGTAAAACTAGATATCAAATGTTAGAACTCTTTAGATTTATAGGAGAGATCGATTTTCTATTCTAGAGCAAGACTGGAACACAGGGAATATTGTGTCTTTGTTACTGTCCTTAGTTGAAACTAGCTCATAGTTCTGTCTCTGTTACTGTCCTTGGTTGAAACAAGCTCATAGTTCTGTCTCTATTACTGTCTCTGTTTCCTGGCCATTTTAAAATTCAAATAACTTGTATTGTTGTATCTTGTATCTCTATGAAAATACAGTGTTCTCACTTTGAATTTTGTTCTTGTTTCAGGAGTGGCCAGGTGCTAGAAAATTTAAAGACAAGCCGGTAGCAAATATGGATTTGATGGAGAAGGTATTTGGGACAGTTTATATTAGTGGAGGTGAAGGTTGGTCTGCTCAGCAAGGTGAAGATGTTTTAGACACAAAGCACTCAGATCATGATGATGAGATTGATGGTGAAGATGATGCTGAGTCAAGGCTTGATATTCCTACTGAAGAAGCTGTTGGAGCTGAATCAAGAAATTTTGGATCAAAGAATGTTGGCCCCTCTTCTTCTAGGTCAAAGGTTAATAAGAAAAGATCAAGGGCTGTACAAGCAGGACAAGCTGTGGCTGATGTGATTAGGGAAAGTGTTGAGTCTAGAGACAAGATTCTTTCCCACAAGAATCATCTGATAGAGAACCATCCTGAGTTTAGTTGCAGTCAACTGCGAGCTATGGAGGTTCTTCACTCTCTGCCTGCTATAAGGATGTGGTCTCCTCTATACAAGGCCTCCATTAACCACCTCAAACAAGATGCTGCAAATCGTCAGACCTTCTTGTTCTATGGAGATGATGAGAACAGGGTTATCTACTTGGAATATGCAACTGGAGAAAGCAGAGATGCATGAGGAGGAGCTGTTTATGTTTATGTCTTTGTTTTAGTATAGTACGAACTCTAGAATGAATCTTGTTGTAATGACTATGTTTATGACAATATTTATATGAGTTTCACTCTGCTGAAATGTGTGTTTATATTTATTTTGAAGTGACAGAAACTCTAGTGGATAAGCAGTTCCTTCAAGCAGCTCTTACACTTCTAGCTTAAAGTCTCCAAGATACAATGATGAATAGTAAGGTATGAGTTATATAGCGAGTTTTTGTCACTGTCTTAAGCTTCTTAAGTTTTGGTCCGTGAGTAAACTTGTGGAGTTTTGTTTCAGTTGGTGATTAATAGGACAGTTCCGTAATTATTATTTTTATTAATATTGATTTTTAATCTATGATTGCTTAGAACATAATTGCAACCATTCCCTTTTTTGCCTCTTGTTATTTCTTAAGCAAGATAGATTCTTATCTTGATAAACTTTACTGATGGTTGTATGTTTTATGTGGTTTCAGGACACGTTTAGGTTCTTAGTTGAAGATGACGACATGGATTTGATACTAGATGAGGAGAAACACATGTTTGCTCTTTTAGAAGAAACGTATGGAGTGGCAGAAACAAATATTAACAAACAGTTAGTGAGGACAAACCGAGGTGGAGGTTGGCGTCGAGTGCAACGTTTCATGAACGATTCCGAGGTACAGTGCTATGAGATTCTTTGCATGAACCAAGCAACGTTTAATAGCTTATGTAAGATACTATCAGAGAAGTATCAGCTAGAAGAGACTTGCCATGTTTACTTAGAGGAGAGTGTAGCAATGTTTTTAGAGATGGTTGGACAAGATTTATCCGTACGGGCGTTAGCTGAGAGATACCAACATTCATCTGACACAGTGAATAGGAAGATAGATGAGGTTTTAAGTTCTTTGTTGAAACTTGCAGCAGACATTGTGAAACCTGAAAGGGATGAGTTTGCAAGTGCTAGTCCTATTCTAGTAGATGATCCGCGATATTATCCTTTTTTTAAGGATTGCATAGGTGCTTTAGATGGAACTCATGTGCCGGTTCGTCCTCCTTCTGAGAATGCCGATCCATTCAGAGGTAGAAAAGGAGAACCAACTATGAATGTCTTAGCTATATGTAATTTCAGCATGAAATTCATATATGCTTATGTTGGGGTTCCTGGGAGAGCACATGATACAAAAGTGTTGACATATTGTGCTAAGGAAGAAGCTTCTTTTCCTCATCCTCCAGTTGGAAAGTATTATCTAGTAGACTCTGGATACCCAACTAGAACTGGTTATTTAGGACCTCACCGTAGAACTAGATATCACCTGGATCAGTTTGTTAGAGGAGGACCACCGACAAACAGCAGAGAGTTATTCAACCGAAAACATTCTGGCTTGCGTTCGGTAATTGAGAGAACATTTGGAATATGGAAGGCTAAGTGTAGGATTCTTGACAGGAAGCACCCTAAGTATGAGCTGAATAAATGGGTGAAGATTGTGACAGCAACAATGGCTCTCCACAATTTTATAAGAGATTCAAACCATGAGGATTGTGATTTTGCACATTGGGAAAGAGTGGAAGAATATGAACATCATGGGGATGAAGATGATCATGTTGCATACGTACCAGCTGGAGATAAAGTCATGGAAGCTATGCGAGATTCCATTACTGAAGAGATGGCGAGGACGTCGACTTCCATACTAGATGTAAGTTGTTTGATAAGTAGTTGTTTGATGTTGTCTTTTGAAGCTCTCTCTCTTTGGACTTTCTAATGTGAATTGATGATCCCTTTGTGGCAAATGCTTATTCTCGTTTTTTTACTTCTTCTTTGTGACTAGAAGCAAGCTGTGAAGAAGGATTTGTTTCAGTTGTTTGATGAGAAAGTTAAGAGACCACAAGGGGTTGGAATCAAGATGGGCTGTTATGGAGCTCACGTGTGGGTTTGTAAATTTGTTTCCTTCTTCTTTCTGTTCACTTCTAGTATGGGTTTGTAGTTTTGTTTCCTTTGGACCAATTGATAATGCAAACTCATTATCCTTTTATGTTTTTATTTACCATGATCTATTTAAAGTTTTTGAGACTATCTTATCTTTATTTATTTTAGGAATTGGTTTTGAGTTATCAATATATCAAAACTATTGTTGGATTTTAGTGTGTTAAAATTTATCATATATCAAACAATTGTTAGACTTTTATTTAAATATTTTAATCAAATTTGCAAAATTATAGTCATTATTTATAATTTCATTGTCTTATTTTCATTAAAATAAATTTATGAATTTTAAAACAAGAATTTTAAAATTATTTTTTGTAATTGTAATTTAGATAAGATATTAAAATTAACAGGATTAATATAAATAATAATCATGATTTAAGAGTAAGATATAGATAAATTAAATACATGTCCATTTTAGTCATTTTGTCATCAACTGCATTTGGATGCAAATGTAAGTTCAAAAAAATGAACAAACGAACGCAGCTGCATCCGGATGCTTCATCTAGATGCACTTTCCAAATGTACAAACGAACAACACCCAGGTAGAACATCTGACTGATCCATCTGACTGATCCATCTGGATGCACCTTCCAGATGTACAAACGAACAGGGCCTTAATGATATGGTTGCTGAGGTTTCTTCATGCATACTAACTGCAGGGCCGGCTTATGAAGGAGGACGGTCAGTACGACCTCCCCGGGGTCCGCTACAAATCATGTTATGTTAAGGGCCTTTAATTCTTATTTTTAGCAGGCTTGGCTTAGATATGGATAGTATATAAACATAATATTACAGAATTTTCTAACTAAGAAATCAAATATAAATTCTTGTTTGATGTTATGTTTGAGTTGAAAAGTTAAAGAAACATAATATTTTCAAAACCGACTAGTTATGGGCTCCAAAAAATTTTTTTGCCCAGGGACCTCCGGTTATGTTACGCCGGCCCTGACTAACTGCTTATGAGTAGAGATAGTCAATGGGCTCACCTAGGCCTGGGCGTTCGGGTACCTATTCGGGTTCGGATCGGGTGCTTCGGATTTTTGGGTTTTTGGATAAAGAGGTACAGAACCCATTCGGGTTATTTTATACTTCGGATCGGGTTCGGGTTTTTAAGGTTCGGGTTCGGGTTATTTCGGGTATAACCGAACTGTGTAACAAGTAAAAAAAATTCTATGTATCCTTGATTTGACTTTGTGAGATCAGAAACAATATTGTTGAAGTTAGAAGATTGAACAACCTAATATAAGATTTGTGATTTTTTTGATTTGTTATTACGTTGAGGAACACGAGTCTGTATTCTTTCATGTAATTTCTATTTGTATTATCTTGAATAGAAAATGGTAAAGAATCCATCTATTCATAAATCAAAATCAAACAAATATCAAAATCAAACAAATCAAACCTGGATAATCATGAATGTTTGAGTTCATGCCTATGTAAAGAGCAAAGAGAAAACAAATCGCAAATCCTATTTGTAATCAAACATAAATCAAAATCGTAAAATATAGTGATTCATACATGTAATCGGTCATAAAATGAGTTTAAGTATGTACTGAACATATATGTTGAAAAAAGAGAAGACGGAAAGATGAATGGGACTGGAAGATGTAAGTTTAGGGTTAGTAATATATATATGTATATTCGGGTACTTCGGGTAATTGGTTCGGGTATCGGATATAACCAATCGGGTACGGGTATCCGGACTGGTTGAATCCTAAACCCGTTCGGGTTTTTTTTAACTTCGGTTCGGTTTTCGGTTCGAGTTTTTCGGGTCGGTTCGGGTTCGGGTTCGGGTTTGGGTTAATATGCCCACGCCTAGGCTCACCCGCTCGTTGTTAGCTCCTTACGATCGAGCTGCATGTACTAAGCTAAGAAATATGATGACATGTGTGTCGCTTTATCTACCAAAACGACACAAAGCGTATCTTTTGTTTTTTGGTTAGGAGTTAGGACGTAAAATTGTTATTGTTGTACTTTTTAATATTAGTATGGGCCTTTTTAACAATTTCCTTAGTTGGTGATGGTTTTTTTTGTGCAATTTCTCCCTTTTTTCCACTTTTTAATTTATAAGAATGGAGATGAATTAAACGTAATGTTCCAACCGACTTGGAAACTATCTAGGGTTTAATGCAAGTGTCCCAGCCATGAAACCATCACGACACAACGTCTCGGAAGACCGTCAAACAATCCTTCGACGCCACTCACGATATTCTTTGCCGATCCCTATAGATCTCATCATCGAGATATTGTTGAGGTTGTCTCTGAAGTCTATAGCCAGATGTCGTTGTGTATCAAAGCTCTTGGCCTCTATAGTTGTCCGTCCAGATTTCACGGACTCGTTCTTGGCCAGTTCTTTGGCTCGGCCACAGGTCTTGTTCGCGTGCCGAAAACAAAATAAAAATGATGTAATGTTCTACTTCTCTACACCTCAGCCTCAAAATCCTGATGAGAACTCATCTTCTATAGTTGCCAATTATCATATGAGTTTCCCCTTTGATAGTCTCAGTCTGTGTAGTGCTGTTAGTGGTTTTGTTTGTATTGAAGATCTTCGGATTATAAAGGGAAGTAAAACACCAAGGCCTGTGTGGATGATATGTAACCCAAGCACGGGTCAATCCTTTACTTTACCCAAAATGGAGTCAAGGAAGCGTATTTGGATAAGATGCTTTTTAGGGTATGATCCGATTGAGAAACAACACAAGGTATTGGCAATGACTTGGGGACATACAAAAGCTGAAGACCATCAAGTTCTGACATTATTAGGAGGAACTGATAAACTGGCATGGAGAAGGATTGAATGTAGCATTCCCCAATATGGTTCTCCGGGGCCACATAATATATGCATTAATGGTGTTTTGTATTTCAAAGCTCAGGCCAACAGATCTTCCAACGGTCAAGATATTATAGTTTGCTTTGATGTTAGGTCTGAGAAGTACAACTTTGTTAAAGTCATGAAAAGAGTAGTGCATCCTGCAGCAGCTCTAGTAAACTACAATGGTAAATTGGCTTCAGTCATCTCGCAATCGCCCTCCCATTATATTTTCGATACTACTAGAAGTTTTGAAATGTGGGTTCTACAAGACTCTGAAAAACATGAATGGTCCAAGCATATTTACATATTTCCTCCTCTGTGGAAGCATATAAGTGGAGGTCAGAACTTATACTTTGTAGGTGTGACTGGTGCAGATGAAATTGTTTTGTGTCCCAAATCTTTATTTCGCGAGCCTTTCTATGTTTACTACTACAATTTGAAGAGGGGAACTATAAGACGAGTTGAAATCCAAGGACTGGAAAGGTTAGAGGGGAGTTATAGAGTTGACACTTTCCTGAACCATGTAGAGGACGTGAAGATTGTGAAATAGTTTTAAAAACTTTATAAAGGAGGCTAGCTCTTAAGCTCTCAATTTAAGACTATTTCTGTCTTGTCTTGTTTTGGTATTCATCTTCTCTATCCTCTTGTTCACTAGGGAGCGACGATTGTTCTGTTCTAAATTATATATTAGAAACTCTTTTCTACTTGTGACACCATATATGTAACTACGTGATCCACGAATTTCACTTGCCTCTAGCTATGAAAAATTATAGCTATAATATGAATCAAATGGCATGGACAGAATCAAGGCTATGTAATAAGTAGTTCTCTTTCAATACCCACTTTTGAAGGTTGCGACCAGTAATACATAGCAATGATTCTTTTGTCACTGAATTCTATATATTTTCTTTTAGCTTTGGATATTTTCCTACACTTGGTAGTTGGTATAAACACATTGTTAATTTTATTTTGGCTAGCCAAGATTTTGTTACCCCGTGATGTTAGGAGTTTTCAAGGCTCCTAAGACAAATGTTGTAATATAAAAGATTGTCGAACCAGTTCTGAGGGATATCAAATCACTGAGAATGCAAGTACTCACTTAATCTAAGTGCAACCAATGATTTAGATGGGTTTTAAACTACTACTAATACTAGAAAGCAATAACAAAATGATACTTTCTTGACTAAGGGAAAAGAAAACTCATGGGCATAGGGATTAGACCATGGGTGATCAAGTATCGAACTAAGGATGGCAAATGATCAATCAAATTATCAACCTTAAGCCTAGACACAATTCTAAGCAAGCTCTATGTCTAGATAAATGCTCATTTGCTAACATATCTCAAACATCAAATGTCTTTGGTTGAATAATATGAAAGCAATCATTACTAACAAGTCTATTAGCTATCTTAGCACATTTAACAACAAATGTCTTTGGCAAAGTATACTAAAAGCCTAGGAGAGTTGTCTCAGGCATTTCATCAAACACCTTTCGGGTGGAAAATGCCTATTGATCAACTTTTGAGTGGCCAACTCAGAAGATGCATTATGAATACTCTACTAGCAAGGAACAAGAAAGATCTACACTAAAACATCCTAGAACTAACCTAATCACCCTTGATCTCCCTAACCCATGAATTCAAAAGGTGATTACTCACTAATCTCCATGATTCCTCTTAAACCCATATTGGATTTCAGATTAATCATGTAGAGAAATAGATAAGAAATCAACAATAACACAAGAACATAACAATCAAAATCCAAGAGATGAACTTCTCAAGAGAGTTTTTGTGTATTTCTCAATCGATCCAAAAATCCAATCTGCCTGGTGGCTACCAAGAGTACTTAACTTAGGTTTTTGCCATCTAAAAACAATAAAACAAATGACCAAAAGGCCCCTGAAATAACATAAAAATCGTCCAATCAAACACGCGGAGCGACCTAGCATAGTCGCTCCCAAGAGGTCGCTCCCGACGCTTTCTTCGTGTCTCGCCCCGTCAAAACGCGAGCGACTTGAGCTGGTCGCTCTGGCTGGTCGCTCTGGCTGGGAGCGACCTTGGTAGGTCGCTCTGAGGGGTCGCTCCAGGATGCTCGACTTTGGTGTCTCCGGACGAGAGGACGCGAGCGACCTTGGTGTGTCGCTCCAACAAGTCGCTCCGGACTTCGGGAGCGACCTCAGTGGGTCATTCTGAGAGGTCGCTCCGGGCTTCGTTTTGTGACGTCTCGCCATGGAAACGCGAGCGACCTCGGAGCGTCGCTCTGGCAAGTCGCTCTGAGAGGGGTGTCTCACGATAGAAACGCGAGCGACCTCTCCATGTCGCTCTGGCTGGATCGCTACGGGATGTGTGTCACAGCGACTTCACAGCGTCGCTCCGGTGAGGTCGCTCTGGTGTGCTGCTCGTCCGTTGATCGCTTTAAACACTTTTTTTTAGCTCCAAATGCACTCAAATGCCTCCAAGAACTCCATGTGGTACTCCAATACCTAATAAAGACTCATGTATGCAAAATGCAACCTAAACATGGCTAAATCCTAGTCTATATGATCAAGATGCACATGGGTGAATGGATAAAACAATGTAAATATGCAAGATATCACCCCGATTTCGAAAAGAAAAGAAAAAATCAAAATAGGAAAGCCAGAATTAAAATTAAAAGATTATAGAATTATGCTGTGGTTTGACTAATCCTAGTAAGATTAGGAGTAGAGAAAGAGCAAATCCTGTTAGGAACCAAACTAACAATATGTTATTTAAGAAGATTACATTGGCTCCCTCTCTCTAGATCTCTCTTTATTTTACCTCGGTTGCTTGCGTGTAAAGAAACCTAATCTTTCTATCTAACGCTGTCTACAACTCGCGGTTCCCTGCTAGCTTCTTTGCTCCGTTACTTACATGTCTTCAAAAGAATCCATCCCAATGGTGAAATCTGATGATAATAAGTTTTGGAAGCTGGATATGTTGGCAGAACTTTCGAAAAAGGTATTAGAAGAAAAAGAGAGCGCCAGTGGCACGGAGAAATCTTCTTCGACAGCACCACCCAAGTGGCTTATGAAGGTGATGATGAAAGAAAAGAACGCACACGATCCAAAACTGATCATAAAGAAGAAACTGCACGCGAGCGATCTCAGCAAAGTCCAATCACGTCTCTCAATGCCTATAAACCAACTGCTTAGTTCGGATTTTTTGACGGACGAGGAGACAACAATCCTACACGAACCGGCGCCAGATCCGGTGAAAAGTACTCGTAAAGAAGGCAGCAAAAAAGGCGTGAGTGTGGTCTTGGTGGATCCTCTGTTAAAAAGGCATGAGGTTGAATTAAGGAGGTGGAAGATGGGTGAAAATTGGAACTACGTAGTGGTTGGTGGTTGGAACAATGTGATTGACAGTAACTAGTTTGAGGTGGATGACGTCACTGTGATATGGTCGTTCCGATATGGAAGAGGTAAACTATGTTTGGCTCTCTCTCCTCTGGTAAGAGAATCTAAACACTCCGGTCAGAGCAGCTCTCGTCATTCCTGATCACGTACCAGGGCTTAAGCCAGAAGTAAGAAGGGGTTTGTTTATCCGGCAATTATGGATTTTTTTTTTTTCTTCCTTTTTTTCTGTTTTAAAATAAAAACTAGATCTTGATCCGTGCTTAGCAAGCGCGGATTATTTTATGACGATAATTTCACTAATAACTTAACAAATATTTTGTTAATTTGTAAGAATTTTGTGTATTTATAATATTATTGCATTTAAATCAATACTTTTGAATTCGACCCAAACCCGCGGTCTAACCAGTTAATCCGCTGATCCGACAATTCGATTTAGATTTGTAAAAATATTCATATTTAAAAAATCACTAAAACCCGAGACTAACCGATTGAACTGATGGATGACCAATATATAATCCAATTTGATTTAAATTGTTATAGTTTCATAATTTGTCACTTTTTCATCCAAATTTTAAAGTTCCTTATTTTGTAATTTTATGAAATTATGACGTTTCTACAAAATTTTGATAGAGAAAAATGATAGATTTAAAATAATTAACAATTATAAATATGTCTTGATCATATTGCTCCTTTTTATATAGCTTAATTAATTTTATAATAATTGTTTTGTGTAATTTATGTTGTTAATAATTTATATTATAATCGGTTTAAATTTGCTGTTAACAATTAGTGTTAAGCATTTTTTTAGATAACATATATTTTGAACATTTTTCATAAATATTTTTGTTATTAAATTTATTGTAAATTTTATAATGTTTATATATATATATATATATATATATTATGTAATGGCTATTATTGAATTGTTATGTTACTTAAATAATTGATATAACCATTATTTAGTAATTATAAATAAAATAATATGTTAATTTAATTAATTTATTATTGATTGAAATGTTTTTGTAGTATTTAAACCTGTAAAAATAAGTTCTATTTATTTTCGTTGTTTTATAAATTATTTGAATTTTTTTAATTATTTAATCTATCTAAATCATTTGAAAGAAATTTTTTAATAATATTAAAAATATGAATTCTAATATTTTATATTGTTTGGACACAAAATTAATTATAATGTTGTTTGGAAACATGGATAGTAGTATAACGAAATAAGTATATTGTTTGGAAACATTGATAGTAGTATAAAGAAAATATTATTAGTGATTTAATGTAGGTTTAACTATAAAGTAGAAAGATGCATTTAATTTAAAAACTTACAAAATAAATGTGAGGTCCAACGCAATATTTCTGCTTTAATAATATAGATGTTATGTTAATTAAATCAATGATATAACCATTATTTAGTAATTATAAATAAAATAATATGTTAATTTAATTAATTTATTATTGATTGAAATGTTTTTGTAGTATTTAAACCTGTAAAAATAGGTTCTATTTATTTTCGTTGTTTTATAAATTATTTGATTTTTTTTAATTATTTAATCTATCTAAATCATTTGAAAGAAATTTTTTAATAATAATAAAAATATGAATTCTAATATTTTATATTGTTTGGACACGAAAATTATTATAATGTTGTTTGGAAACATGGATAGTAGTATAAAGAAATAAGTATATTGTTTGGAAACATTGATAGTAGTATAAAGAAAGTATTATTAGTGATTTAATGTAGGTTTAACTATAAAGTAGAAAGATGCATTTAATTTAAAAAAAATAAATGTGAGGTCCAACGCAATGTTTCTGTTTTAATAATATAGATTGAGGAATCTGGCCGGCAGGAGTTTACGATATATTTTTGGAATACAAAATTTAGAAGAAACATGATCCTATCTTGGACTACCAAAGAATTTTGGAAGATTCAAAATACAAGTTTTTTTCTTATTTTGGTTCAGAATTGCTTAAATAATAGGGTTAATGGTTAGACCTTTTAAGTTTTTCATTAAAGGAAGAAAGGAAGTGATCATTAAATCAGTAGTTACGACTTTACCAAACTTAAAAAGCACAAAAGATATGCATTGGAAATCATGAGACATGTATAAATAACGATGAAATAGGTTTGGGGTTCAAAAACATCACTGATTTTAACACGGTGATGTTTGGTAACCAGTTATGGCGTCTAATAGAGATGTCACATACTTTATTTTCATTAGTTTTCAAAGGACGGTACTTCAGGAATGCATCACCCTTGGAACCGATTAGATCATATTCTCCGTCATATGGCTGGCGGAGTATTGTATCTGTTAGATCTCTGGTTAGCAAATGACTAATCAAAAGGGTGGGATGAGGATCATATATGTATGGAATGATCCATGGCTCCCAACCACTCGCCCGAGACCAGTAAATAAAAATTAACATAACATTTACCTAGACCTTACAGTGGACTCTCTCATTGATCAAGCTTCGCGAACTTGGAATTCGCAGGAAATTCGGGTACTGGTGGATCCCCATGATGTGAAAATCATAGAAAACATACCACTAAGTAGGACTCAGACGGTAGATAGAGATGGATAATATTTCACAAAAAATGGGAAATATACGGTCAAATCAGAATACCAAGTAGAGCGGGTTTACCAGACAACGAAAGACCACCAGTGGTGTTTGGACCCACAGTTGATATATTAAAAGCGTTCTGCTGTAATGTACGGTGTCCACCGAAGATAAAGCATTTTTATGGCAATTGGTATCAGGGTGTATATCAGTTTAAAAAAAATCTGCGAGCGAAAGGGATACAAAGGGATATATGTTGCTCCAGATGCAGAGCTTCGGAGGAATCGATAAACCATGTTGTTTTTGAATGTCTTTCATCACTTCAGGTTTGAGCGCTATCAAAGATATCATCAAAGCCAACTATTTTTCCAACTAGTTCTCTCTTCACAAATATAGATTATCTCTTTTGGAAAGTTCTTCCGCATATGGATGATCATCAGTTTGCATGGATACTATAGTACATTTGGAAAAGAAGGAATAATAAAGTTTTCATTAGCCTAGATATCAATCCCAAGGAAATGCTTAAATTAGCGGAAACATAGTCAACAGTTTGGGCTGAGGCACATGTGTTGAACACACAATGGACTACACGACATGGCGAGGTTACAAACTTATTGTCAATTCCAGGGCGATGGTGTTTTACGGATGGTTCTTGGAAGGAGAATGACATTTTTTCAGGTTGGTATAGTACTCTAGAAGGTTTTGATGGTTTGATTGGGACAAGAACTATTCATGCGGAGGTGGAAACATTACTTTGGGCAATGGAGTGTATGAGGAATTTGCGTCAGTTTGAGGTCACGTTTGCAACAGATTGTTCTCAATTGGTGAAGATGGTTTCGGAACCAGAAGAATGGCCGGCTTTTGTAAATATTTGGAAGATATCAACGCACTGAAAGAAAGTTTCCTCAGCTCAGAGATCATTCATGTACCAATGCAGAATTCAAAACGGATAGTCTAGCACGTAGTGTCAGGAAACAACCGTCTTTTGTTGTTCACATGGATGTGAGCATCCGATTTTATCTACAAAATTAGTATGAATCTGTTTGTTGATGACAAATTTCAAAAACTTGTGTGGTTTTTACACAATAAGGTTGATTTATTTCTTGTTGATGAGCTTGTTTTGAAATTTTATCTGTTCTTGAATGAATTTACATAAACTACCTGATACCTAAAATAACACAAACGATTTGAACCAAAAAATTGTGGACGAATAGGCTATAATTGTAGAATTTATTTATTTATTTATTTTATTCTTTAAACACATTGTAGAATTTAATTTGATGTAGATATATTTAATATAACATATATGTATGCGTTTTGAACCAGTTAAAAGTTAAAAGTTATATACTTTGATAAGATGGTTGTTTCATTCATCTGTTTGTTAAGGTTCTCAGTCCTTAGAATATAAGCAGACATAACCATTGGAGAAATGTTGCAAACATTTCTTCATATTAGCATGTGAACGGCATTGGATAGTATCCCTTCTTCTTGGAATGTTTAAGCAGAGTGAGATCGTTTGCCCTTGTGCTAAACACTTGCCACCTCTTGTTGTTACGACCGGTGTATCCTATATAGAGAAGTGACCACTTGAATTGAAGCAGAGACAATTGTTTCTTTGTTAAGATATTTTATACGATGCATCACAATATCTTGTAGAGCAAGTAATCTGGCTGGCTTACATTATCGATTACTAAAACATTAGTGTATATATGAACATGGCATCTGCAACTCTTAACATATCTTGTAGAATCCACAGAGTCTAAGAAAATGTCTACACAAACATAACCAAAAGAAAAAGAACTTTACATTTTGCGTGGTAATATGTTCACTCTCACACCAAAATAAAGAAGGAAGCAACAGCTGCTAAACCTATCAGCAATCAAAGTATCACGTACTGATCTTGACAAAATCATATCAGAATCAGGCAGAATCGTCACGGAAAGAGATGAAAGCTGTCGACTTCTGCTTCGGTGGGAAGATAGCCATCACCGTCCAGATAAGATAAATCCATATCTTCGCCAGGAAGAGAGCTGACACCAGCGGGAGACTCAGGTGGATGGTCATGGCCTGATAAAAGATCATTATTACATGTCTTAAGTTGCTACGCATATTGGATGTGTCAGATACAAAGATAAATCTAGCTACTACCAACTTAATTCTGTAAATCGTTATATAACTAGAGAAGCTAGTTCGTGATGTTTCAATACATATATAATGCACAAAGGATACTGCAAATGTGACTTACCAAAGAAAGAAGATTCAGTATCATTTTTGTTTGCAACTTGGTCTTCTGTATCACTTAGCTTCTGCATATCATTAAACACAAGAGGCGTACGTTAGACAAATCAGGACACCCATAGGAACAAAAGAAAAGAAACACAAACGCTAGCTTTCTTAATTCATGTAGAAGACGTACCGCATCTTTGTTGTCGACGTTGGGAAGGACGTCTTGAAAGCTTTCGGACTCTGGTTCGTTGACAGCAAGATCGCTGCACTCTGCTCCGCTGGGAACGTCACAGTCCTTAGATGCATTCATAACTTGGCCATGGCCAGGAAGAGAGCTGTGACCATCAGCTGGATGGTCTGATAAGATCATTACATGTGGTAAGTTGCTACGCATGCATGCATGTGTCAGATACAAAGATATCTAGCTACTACCAACTTAATTCTGTAAAACTAGAGAGCTAATTCATGATGTTGTTTCAATACATATAATACAGCAAGAAATAATGGCTGAGAATTGATGACTTTTGACTTACTGAATGAAGAAGATTCAGCCTCGTTTTTGCTTGCAACTTCTTCTTCCTCTGTATCACTTAGCTTCTGCATATCATTAAACACAAGAGAACGTACGTTAGACAAATCAGTAACACCATAGGAAACACAAACGCTAGCTTTCTTTCATGTACAAGACTTACCGCATCATTATTGGGAAGGACTTCTTCGTCAGGTTTAACCAGAGTGAAACAAAGCTTATCGTTTCTTGAGCGGAAACACCAAAGAGGGTATTTTTCACCAATCTCAAACACGTCCTTCTTAATCACGTTATCCCATCCCTTGGTTAACACCAATCCATTTGCCCAGTCTCTCAACTCAAGATCATACTCTTCTCCGTTAGTATCAATAAAGAGAGAGCTCACGCCTTTCTTGGGAGCTGTAGCTAGGGTTCCTAGTTCGCCAATGCTCAAGAAGATTCTATCGACATGTTTAGGGAGTGAGAGTCGACCTTGATTGGTGTCTAGATCAGTAGCTTTGAGTTCTTTCACCTCCATAATCTGATTTGCATCATAGCCTTCATATTTCTTCATCAGCTTCACAACCCATTCAGGTGTCGTCGTCGTTTCCGTCGTCTCCTCCGCAACGTTGCCTTGGCCGTCGTCGTGAACTCTCGCCTTCCTTTTTAGCATGCTTCTCTCTCTTCTTGGTACTTTACCCCATGGAGTCTCTGATGTGTCTCCTTCCATGTTTAGCAGTAGAGAGAGAGATGGAATCGATAGCTTTTTCTCCAAGAAAATCAAGAAAGAGAGAAGAGAGACGAGAGACGAGAGAAAATAAAAGCGCGAGTGAAAAGAAGTAAAAAAGGCGTTGACTTTGTTATATAAAAATGTTGGATCTCGTTTAACCAAGAAATTTGGTTTGGTTATTTGTTTTATGCCGGTTTAACATTTTGTTTTTGTAGAAATCTGGTTTGGTAATTTGCTTTTCTGCCGGGTTAAAACTGTTTATTGTTGTACTTTCTAATATTACATAGTTGGAATATGGGTCTTTCTGCAATTTCGCCATAATTGTTTTATTTATAAGAAGAAGAAGATGAAACGTAAACCGACTTCGAAACTATCTAGGGTTTAGCTATGAAATCACCACGGTACAACGACGTCTCGGAGAACCCTCAAACAATCCTTCGACGCCACTCAAGATACTCATTGCCGATCCCTATAGATCTCATCATCGAGATATTGTTGAGGTTGCCTCTGAACTCTATAGCCAGATGTCGTTGTGTATCAGAGCTCTTGGCCTCTATACGTGTCCATCCAGACTTCACGGACTCGTTCTTGGCCAGTTCTTTGGCTCGGCCATAGGTCTTGTTTGCTTGTCGAAAACAAGATAAGAATGATGTAATGTTCTACTTCTCTACACCTAAGCCGCAAAATCCTGATGAGAACCCATCTTCTATAGTTGCCAATTATCATATGAGTTTCCCCTTTGATAGTCTCAGTCTGTGTAGTGCTGTTAGTGGGTACTTTTCTTTTAATAATATAGATGGGTGACCTTTAAGTTTTTCAATAAAGGAAAAAAAGAAGTGATCATTAAATCAGTAGTTACGGCCCTACCAAATCATGTGATGTCTTGCTATCTTTTGCCCGAGTGCGGTAGCAAAATTCTTGTAGAGCCTAGAGAGAAGCACAAAAGGTATGCATTAGAAATCATGGGACATGTTATGTATAAATAAGGATGAAAGAGGTTTGGTATTCAAAGACATCATTGATTTTAACACGGTGATGTTTGGTAAGCAGTTATGGCGTCTGATAGAGATGTCACATACTTTATTTTCATGAGTTTTCAAATGATGGTACTTCAGGAATGCCTAACCCCTGGAACCGATTAGATCATATTATCCGTCATATGGCTGGTAGAGTATTGTATATGTTACATCTCTAGTTAGCAAATGACTAATCAAAAGGGTTGGAACATGATCATCTATATCTGTATGGAACGATCCATGGCTCACAACCACTCGTCCGAGACTAGCAAATAAAAATCAACATAACATTTACCCAGACCTTATAGTGGACTCTCTCATTGATCCAGCTTCACGAACTTGGAACTCACATGCAATTCGGGAACTGGTGGATCTCCAGGATGTGAAAATCATAGAAAACATACCACTGAGTAGGACTCAGATGGTAGATAGAGATGGATGACATTTCACAAAAAAATGAGAAATATACGGTCAAATCAGAATATCAAGTAGAACAGGTGTGCCCAGACAGTAAAATGGGAAAAACCACCATTGGTGTTTGTACCCACAATTGATATATTGAAAGCGTTATGCTGGAAAGTACGGTACCCACCGAAGGTAAAGCATTTTTTTTACAGCAATTGGTATCCAGGTGTATATCAGTTAAGAAAAATCTGCGAGCTAGATGGATACAAGGGGATATATGTTGCGCCAGATGTGGAGCTTCGGAGGAATCGATAAACCATGTGTTTTTTGAATGTCATCCTGCACTTCAGGTTTGAGCGCTATCAAAGATACCATCAAATCCAACTATTTTTTCAACTAGTTCTCTCTTCACAAATATGGATCATCTCTTTTAGAGAGTTTTTCCGCGGATGGATGATCATCAGTTTGCATGGATACTATGGTACATTTGGAAAAGAAAGAATTATAATAAAGTTTTTCATTAATCTAGATATTGATCCCAGGGAAACGCTTAAATTAGCGGAAATATAGTCAACAATTTTGGTTGAGACATAGGTGTTGAACACACAAAGGACTACACGACATGGCAAGATTAAAAACTTATCGTCAATTCCAAGGCGATGGTGTTTTACAGATGGTTCTTGGAATGAGAATGACATTTTTTCAGGACAAGGTTGAGTATAGTATTCTAGAAGGTTTTGATGGTTTGATGGGGGCAAGAACTCTTCGTGCGGAGGTGGAAGCGTTACTTTGGGCAATGGAGTGTATGAAGAATTTGCGTCAGTTTCAGGTCACGTTTACAACGGACTGTTCTCAATTGGTAAAGATGGTTTCGGAACCAGAAAAATGGTCGGCTTTTGTAAATTATTTGGAAGATATCAAGGCACTGAAAGAAAGTTTTCTCAGCTCAGAGATCATTCATGTACCACGAACACATAATTCAATGGCGGATAATCTAGCACGTAGTGTCAGGAAACAACCGTCTTTTGCCGTTCACAGAGCTCTCGATTTGGTTTACAGAATCAGAGTCAGTATGAATATGTTTTGTTGATGACCAAAAAAAAAAACTTGTGTGGTTTTCAAGCAATAAGGTTGATTTATTTCTTGTTGATAAGCTTGTTTTGAAATTTTTCTCTCTTGAATGAATTACCAGATACCTAAAATAACACAACCGATTTGAACCAAAAAGTTGTGGACGAATAGGCTATAATTGTAGAATTTATTTATTATTTTTTTTTTTTTGAACGCATTGTAAAATTTAATTTGATGTAGATATATTTAATATAACATAAATTTATGCGTTTTGGATCAGTTAAAGAGCCATAACATATGTTCTCATTAGAGTTCTATACTTTGATAAGATGGTTGTGTCATTCATCTGTATTTTCAGGTTCTTAGTCCTTAGAATATAAGCAGACATAACCATTGGAGAAATATAAGATTTCTTCATATTAGCATGTGAATTCTTCTTAGAATGTTTAAGCAGAGTGAGATCGTTTGCCTTGTGCTAAACACTTGCTACTCTTGTTGTTTCCCTTTTCCTAAAACATATGCTGTTGTGCGTTTCAAGTGAGTCAGAGAGAGAAGTGACCACAAGATCGTTGCACTCTGCTACGCTGGGAACGTCATAGTCCTTAGGTACATTAATAACTTGGACATGGCCAGGAAGAGAGCTGTGACCATCAGGAGAGCCAGCTGGATGGTCTGATAAGATCATTACATGCGGTAAGTTGCTACGCATGCATGTGTCAGATACAAAGATATCATCTAGCTACTACCAGTACTTAATTCTATAAAACTAGAGAGCTAATTCGTGATAAATTGGCTTCAGTCATCTCGCAATCTCCCTCCCATTATATTTTCGATACTACTAGAAGTTTTGAGATGTGGGTTCTACATGACTCCGAAAAACATGAATGGTCCAAGCATATTTACATATTACCTCCTCTGTGGAAGAATATAAGTGGAGGTCAGAACTTATTCGTTGTAGGAGTGACTGGTGCAAATGAAATTGTTTTGTGTCCCACATCTTTATTCCGCAAGCCTTTCTATGTATACTACTACAATTTGAAGAGGGGAACTATAAGACGCGTTGAAATCCAAGGACTGGAAAGGTTAGAGGGGAGTTATAGAGTTGACACTTTCCTGAACCATGTAGAGGACGTGAAGATTGTGAAATAGTTTTAAAGACTTTATAAAGTAGGCTAGCTCTTAAGCTCTTATTTTAAGCATCATAGGATCTTAATATATAAGAGAGCACTTGTCTTTCCAATGGTTTTGTGTTTTTTTAGCCTTTTTGACTTATCGGAGGACTATTTCTGTCTTGTTTTGTTTTGGTATTCATCTTCTCTATCCTCTTGTTCACTAGGGAGCAATGATTGTTCTGTTCTAAATTATATATTAGAAACTCTTTTCTACTTGTGACACCATATATGTAATTACGCGATCCACTAATTTCACTTGCCTCTAGCTATGAAAAATTATAGCTATAATATGAATCAAATGGCATGAATTGAATCAAGGCTATGCAATTTGTAGTTCTCTTTCAATACCCCCACTTTTAAAGGTTGCGACCAGTAATACATAGCAATGATTCTTTTGTCACTGAATTTTATAGATTTCCTTTTAGCTTGAATATTTTCCTACACTTGGTCTAAACACATTGTTAATTTTATTTTGGATAGCCACGATTTTGTTACCCCAATTTCGAAAAGAAAAGAAAAAAAAATCAAAATAGGAAAGCCTGAAATAAAAAACATTAGAAGATTATAGAACTATGTTGTGGTTTGACTAATCCTAGTAAGATTCGGAGTAGAGAAAAGAGTAAATCCTGATAGGAACCAAACTAACAATCTAATTATATAAAGTAGTGTTTTCTCCCTCTTTAGAGTGCCACGTCATTAAGTAGAGGAAGGAAACGCTGACACGTGTCCGTAGCTTTAAAAAAGAAAAACATCACCGACTGTTTGCTACTTCTTTTTCCGATCTCCTATTAGCTGCCTACGAAACCAGAAAGCCAAGCGTTTCGATCTCTTCATATACCTTACAATTCAGTTCTTCCTACCGCTTCATCTTTAGTGTATAAGTGGAAAATTTCAGCCAAAGCCGAGATCTGATTCACACTTTATTTCTGCCACAGATCCTAACGCACGTACGGCAACGAAATGTACCAAGTATTCGCTCAAATCCAAGGATACATGTTCTTCAGTGTTCTTCATGTTTGCATCATAGAGATTGACTTCGGATTTTTCCTTCTTGATTTGAATCTCATGGTAAGACTCTTTATTTTCTTCAAGATTCTGTAGTTTCTGTAGTCTTTCGGCTCAAGCCAACTAAGATGTCCCTGACGACATGAGGTTCGGAAATTCAGATTAAAGTTTTTTCTCTTTAATCTTAGATCAGTAAAAGAGGAGTTTCTAATTCTTTTTTTGTATATAACTAATAATTCTTTGAATAAATTTTTCTTTTTAATTTCTTTTAGTTAAGTACTTCTTGGGTTTGTTTCAGTTTTGAAACTTGAGTCTTTACTTCTTGAATAAAAAATAGGAGAGAGTGATGAAAAGATCTTCATTTGGTCACAAGATGAGACAGAGTTTCTATGATATCACTAACTCTCAAACTCAAAAGATGAGCTTAATCTTCAAGAAACCGGTTTAGCACCGAGTGGCCGGCTGATGAAGGTTGACATCTCATTCTGGGTTTGTAAGTCTCTAACTTGCAATCTCATTGTCTTAAATAAATTGACTGGATTTGATTTTGGTTTTATTTGAGATCAGGAGATGTAAAAGTATTGTCTTTAATCAATAAAAAAGTAAAACAATTGAGTAAGCAGATACCAGTTGTACATGGAGCAATACACAGTTTGCACACATGTCTTGGTTTAATTCAGGGTCCGATGCACCAAAGAAAACCATTCATTTTTATACATGAGATAAATTTTGCTAGAAACAAGGTGCAACCAGAACTTACTGCTCTATGCTCATATGTTTTGTCAGTTCTTCACTTCTTTGTTTAAGAATGGATATGTTTCAGGTGAAAGCTTTGCACCACGAGGTTACTTGCAAAAATGCTTTGCTTAAGGCTAAATGTTCTGAACAAGAGGTTTGGTTTCTTGCCTGTTATTTCTAAATCATCTTCTGAACTTATATATTAACCAACAAGTTGTTTACTCTTATAAATCATCTTTAGGTATTGCATTTACTTTCAACTTACGTCTGTATTTCAAACTAAAGTTGGATGTGTTTCTGATATTATTCACACTTTTCGGATCAGTAAGGTGAGAACGCACCACCATAAAATACACTAACAGCTGAGAATGTGCTTATGTTTTTGGAACCGTTTGTACCAAATAGAAGGTTATTCATTACAAGCAAATGTAGATATTTGTTCATGATCTTGCTTAAGAATTGCTATAACTATTGTTACTTATTTCATTAATTTATGATTATCTTCCTTTGTTTCCTTGATGGTTTTATCTTCCAGTCATAGTCACATCAACTGCACACAATGTTGAGGCAGGAAAAGAGAAACCTGAAAAAAATGTCTTTGATCTAATTGTTATATAGAGCTGAGTAACGTTTTATATTAATTTGATGTTGGTAGGGATTTGGGCTGGAATGTACAATACGCTGATTTTGATGGTCCAACATATGAGTGGGTTGTCATTAGCCGCCAGCCTAACCTTATTGGCAAGTAAGGTTTTGTTCAAGCTCAAGATGCATACACATGGTCCTAGCTGTTGTGTGTTTGATGAGAGTTTTAACTTCTTTATAGGTGAAAAGGACACTGTGGCAGTTCACACCTGTTCGTTGGGACAAAGACGAGTGGCATCCACTGCAAGCCACTTGGCATGTTATTCAAGTACTCACTCTTTGCATCATCTTCTTGACAGTAGCGTTGAACACATTATTTCTCAAGTTTAGCATGTGGATCCCTTCAACAAACCCATTGATTCTCTATAGCCTGATCTTGTGGTTGCTCATAGCTTGAGCTGAAGCCCTGGAATCTGATTATGTCTTTGATGAATCTTCAGGGTACGTTTATATATTCTTCTCTCTTTCTCTCTTGATCTGTCGGCCACACTAAATGATTTTGATTTCCAGGTACTACTACAGCAGCAGGCTTAGTAGATGGCAAAGACTATGAGAAATAGAATAACCTCACTTAGGTATAAGACTGGTCACAAATTGGCAGGGTCTTCGAAAGTGGTTTGAGCACACATTGTAACTAATAGGTATTTGATTTAAATATTATTATTTTTGATAGATTAATAAATATGAAATTTCATCAAAAAAAAAAAACCCCACCCGCAGATACTTCTCCAATATCACAAAATCAAAGATCGATAAAGAAACCTTGGAAAATAGTTTCCCACATCAGTTATATCTCATACGTTCCAGGTTAAAGAAAAAACAAATAAGAAAATAAGATCAGAAAAACCTCATTCCCCCGCTATTTTATAAATCCTCACAAAAAAACCCCGGATACAATGGTAATAGAAAACTATATCTCATTCTCTTCTGATCGAATCTGATATATAAAACCTAAAACACTATAAAAAACTTACAATTCAGGATTAAAATGACAAAAATACTAAGAATTCGAACATTATTAGTTAAATAATTGAAATTTGGTGTAGACAATATAATCATATTCACACCTAACTTAACATAAATGAAAATTTACACAAATTAAATCTTTTGTAAAAACCGATCCATTAAATATTTTGTAAAAACCGATTTATAAGGAATATTTTAGAAGTTTCTTTATAATTTTTTTGGTCAATCATTAATTAGAAATTTATAAAATAATGACTGTCTAAATGTTTTTATAAAATTAATCTAAAACAAAAGATGACTTGTGAAACATGGAAAATGTAGTATTTGGTTATTTACTAAGCCCAGTAACCAACTTACAGAAAATAGATAGATAACTAGAAAAATAATTTTACTATCATGTGTATATTTATTATAATAAATGTGAGTTATCTCTCTTTTCCTTGCGCCACGTCATCATATAACATGGGGCTTAGAAGATGTTCTAAGCAACTTTTATTTTTCTCATAAACGCATCCTACCGCTGATAACTCATACCTGCTCATATTTTATTAGAGAATCAAATTTTATATAAAACAAAATGAATCAAGTAAATAACAGAAAATGAACGATGCTAATTGATGGTAAGTGTTGATATGTCAAAACATAGGATTCTATGTTTTGTTGCAATCTTATAAGTGATTTTATTCGCATTTATTTGGTTGTAAATATTTTCCTAACCTATATAAATACAATTTAAAAAATTAAAATTATTAAAAATGAAAATTTCTTTACAACAATCTTTGACTAATAAAAAAAATACAGAAATGTGCATAAGAAATACATAAATTACGCTATAAATAGGATTAAAATATCTGCAAACCATGTAAATGTTTTAGTACTTTCGATAATGGGAATCCAAATAGTATGTATTTCAGGGTTTTTTTTTAAAGTATGTTAGTTGTTTGAGGAAAATTTATAGAACAAAAATATTTAAATTAGTTCGAATGCAGCTTCGGATCTCTTCAAAGAAACTAATTTATACCAATCGATCCTCCAAATCTTGACAGAAAAAACATCTTGGTAGCTGATCTAGAATGGAACATAGAAATCATTTTGAATCTGTTCCCACGTAATCTGAAATCTTATGCTTAAGAGTAAGACCAAGCAAAAAATGGTCCATATATGCTCATATTTGTTCCTAACAAACAATAGAGCTTATTTTCCCATAACCGAGTATCACCCAACAATAAACTTAAGAAATGAGACCGATGAATCCCAGGAATAAAATTTCCAATTCGATGGCTAATGTTTGGATTGCCAATTTCTAGCCAAAGTTGAGATTTTTTTAAGGAAAATTATTCGAGTCTTACGGCTGGCGAGAACCTCAAAAAGAGTCATATACATTAATTGTTAGATACAAATTACTCAACTGCAAATGACATAACAACTCCAATCATGATGATGTCATGGAAGCAAAAGTTCAATACAAAAAATTACTTAAAAACAACCTAACCAACAACTTAAATTAATAAAATAGTATATCTTAATACCAAGTGCGACATCTCTATATTGAAAAAGAAGTTTTATGGAACTAATATGATCTTTATAATGCCACCAAAAAAGTGTCATCTAAATAATCTAGAAAATCGATGCAGTGATTGTTATTACTATAAACAAATAGAGAAGTTATTGGAGTTGGTTTTACGGTGACTAACAAGCGCCTACACTCATCGACCACTACTCAGTTCACACTTTCCAGTTTTAATATTTTCTTATTTTGATTAGCTTTGGTTTACTACCTTTTTCGCATTATATATAACATTATACTTTTAATGAAATGCAACTTCAAATAATCATCACTTCTATTCCAATAGCATGTCGAAAGACTATGATTTCAACATAAAAATAATTACTCTTATAATATACACAAAAAATTACCCACAACCCAATGCTTCCGAATCCAAAATATTACAAACCACAAATAACACATCGAGTTTGAGATCAATTTTTTGTAAAAGAAAACAACATGAACACCATTTTAAGCTCTTAAAGCATATCAATGCCATATTTCTTTAATATAAAAAACTATTATTTTTTGGACAACAAAATCAACTATTGCAAACAAGCAAAGGATATCTTATCACTTATAATCCATTTTCACCTAAATTTTTTTAAAAGACAAAAATCATTATCATAAACATTTCTTGCAAATGGAAATCTAAAACACAAACCATGGGATCTTACAAAAAGTAATAACTTAGATCACAAATAAGATATATCCCGCCCGTATGGCGGGCCGACCCTAGTATTGCAAACAACAAAATCAACTATTGCAAACAAGCAAAGGATATCTTATCACTTATAATCCATTTTCACCTAAATTTTTTTAAAAGACAAAAATCATTATCATAAACATTTCTTGCAAATGGAAATCTAAAACACAAACCATGGGATCTTACAAAAAGTAATAACTTAGATCACAAATAAGATATATCCCGCCCGTATGGCGGGCCGACCCTAGTATGTTATATAAGAAGACCACATCAGCTCCCTGTCTCTCTCTCTTTACCTCGGTTCCTTGCGTATAAAGAAACCTAATCTTTCTCTCTAACGCTATTTACAACTCACGGTTCCCTGCTAGCTTCTTTGCTCCGTTACTTACATGTCTTCAAAAGAATCCATCCCAATGGTGAAATCTGATGATCATAAGTTTTGGAAGCTGGATATGTTAGCAAAATTTTCGGAAACGATTCTAGAAGAAAAAGAGAGAGCCAGTGGCACGGAGAAATCTTCTTCGACACCACCTCCCAAGTGGCTTATGGAGGTGATGATGAAAGAAAAAAACGCACACGATCCAAAACTGATCATAGAGAAGAGACTGCACGCGAGCGATCTCAGCAAAGTCCAGTCACGTCTCTCAATGCCTATAAACCAACTGCTTAGTTCGGATTTTTTGACGGACGAGGAGAAAACAATCCTACACGAACCGGCGCCAGATCCGGTGAAAAGTACTCGTAAAGAAGGCAGCAAAAAAGGCGTGAGTGTGGTCCTGGTGGATCCTCTGTCAAAAAGGCATGAGGTTGAGATAAGGAGGTGGAAGATTGGTGCATGTTGGAGCTATGTAGTGGTTGGTGGTTGGAACAATGTGATTGACAGGAACAAGTTTGAGGTGGATGACGTCACTGTGATATGGTCGTTCCGATATGGAGGAGGTAAACTATGTTTGGCTCTCTCTCCTCTGGTAAGAGAATCTAAACACTCCGGTCAGAGCAGCTCTCGTCGTTCCTGATCACACACCAGTGCTTAAGCCACAAGTAAGAGAGGATTTGTTTATCCGGCAATTATGGATTTTGTGTTATTCTTCTTCCTTTTTCTGTTTTGAAGTAAAATTTGTGGTTTTTACCTAATAAAGTTAATTTATTTCTTCTTGAGGTTGTCTTAATTTTTTACCTAATATCGTTCTTGAATCTATAGTTAATTGGAATAATGTGGAAAATAAACTAGACCTGAAAATAGAATTTCATAAAATTAAATTAAAATATGACAATACCCATTGGTATAAAGTTAAAATATGATCTACTTGTTCCCTATAAAATAAGTTGGTTTATCATATATTAACTAGTTCTTCTAAAACAAGGGTTATAAGATGTAAACTTTATAACGATACAAAATGTTCATCATCTCCATCCTATGACAAATTACTTTTTTTCTAACTCGGAGTTTCATCAACCAAACCAGAGTAACTGATTTACATCGAGAATCCGGTTCGGTTCGGTTCAGTTATTGGATTTGGACGGGAAGCTCAAAACCGGATTTCTAAACCTGATTCCATCCACTCATATAAATACTCGAAAACCCTTAACTCCTTCAAAACCTCACCGCCACAATCACTTAGCTTCTCAAACAAGAAGAAGAAGAAAATGGCCTGCACCGTAGATTTACGGTGCCTCGACGAGGGATTCGGCGGTAAAACCTTCAAACGAAAGCGTGAATCTCAAGAACAAGCCTCCGCCGAAGCCTCCATGGACATCGATTCGATCCAACCTCCTTCGGCGAAACGCAGCGCCGTCGCTTCCTCGGAAGATCCAGACAAGCCTGTATCCGTCGTCGCGATCGAGAGACCTACATACGACGGCGTGATCTCCGGGAAAGTCTCCGGACGGCCGTGGAAGCAGCCGCGAGCTCACAGAGCGTCGGGGAGGTTTGTGAGGAACAAGGGGCCGGATCTTGAGGAGATGAAGAGGGGGAGGGAGATTAAGAGAGCGTACAGGGAGAGGATGAGCGAGCTCAAGGAGGAGATTAGGAGTAATAAGGTGGAGAAGAGGAAGAAGAAGGAGGAGAGGGAGAAGAGGAAGCAGGAGAATGTTTTGAGGACGGGGACCAAGTTGCAGAAGATTACGAACCCTAAGACGTTGAAGAAGATTGCAAAGTCTAAGCAGAGGAAGCATCTTAAAGTTATTACTGATGAGATGATGAGTGGGAACAAGAAGAGTGTCAAGACTTGACTGTTTTTTTTTTTTTTTTTTGAGTTTTTGTATTTTTCGTGACGTTTAGTCAAAATGTTGTTACTTAGTGAGATTTTGCTTCTACAGGAATCAGACTGTCTTTGTTATACAATGAGGTTTATAATATATGATTTCACTGATGAAGTTAAGACCTTTACAATAAACAAAAAGATTTGAAAGTTTTGAGATGTCAGATGGTTTGATTTTGATTGTCCATCGTTACTTCGTTTTGTGGTTTCTTTCCGAGGGCACTTCTTACAATGGTTGGATCCTGTGAGTTTATTCGTGTGTGTGTGTGGGTGTTTTTTTTTTCTCCTTGTCTGAATTGCCGCTGTTTTAGCTGTAGTAACAGAGTGTTTCAGTTCTAATCTTGTCCAGTGAGAGAGCTATCTTTTTGTACATAAGCGTGTTAGTTATGAAAAACTTTACCTTTCTGTCTTGATGAAGTGAAATGGTCAATCCTCTGTATTTGTTCTCTCAGCTACTCTTGTTTGAATTTCGGTTGTTTTTAGCTTTTGTTGTTTCAATCTTACTTTTGTAAGTCACTTAAACTGTTCGTGATCTTACCGAACACATAAGCTAATTTGCGACCAGAATGTCAACGATAGAAACTTTTGCAAGTTTGTGTTGCACTAATTCAGATTTTATGATCAGTTTGTGACCAAAGCATGTAACTTGTTGCTGGTGAATTTGCTGACGCGGATATCATTGTCCGAAATTCTTCAAGTCTCTATGACGTCAGCAAATCTAGGATTGGTCTAGAGTTAAAAAAAATCATTTTTGCTACTATATTAGGTGAGACAATTACTCATGGGGTCTTCTATCTGTCTATAGGTAGGTGGGTTTTATCTCATTTGGTGAGAGTTGGTCGTATAAACTTAACTCTTTTTTTTTAACAAACATTTAATATATATAACGATCACTTTTCAGAAAATTCAATATTATTGAACGAAATTGTAAAAATAAATAAATTAAGAGAAAACAAAAATAAAAGAGAATTACACGTGACTTTGGTTAGTTGTATAAGCTAAACCCTTTCTTATAAACTCTTTTAGACCCATCATTTTTTCAGGAACTTCTATATTAAAATTTAAAATGAAAATATTAACAGAACGAAAATGTAAAATCATCAAAAAAGAATGTAAAGAATATTTAAAAACATATTTAAAAAAACTGGAAAACAGAAAAAAAAAATGAAATAATTAGTGAGAAAATAAACGAGAATAGCCATGGGTGACTTTGGTTAAACCTAATAAACTCCGAAACCAAACCAAATATGAAAAGATAAAATATAAAATGGATTTGTGGAAAAAGGTGATAAGGAGAGAAAGAGTCCAAACGTAACGAAAGCCTTATCTCCCCGGTCACTGTTACACCTTATCTCTTCCCTCCTTTTCGCGATGGCGTCAACGCCGCCTCACCGGTCCATGACCACCACCAACACCCACCCTCAGATCCGCCAACAACCCAACCCCACCCACCGTCCATGGCTCCCCCAGCGCGTCCCCTCCCACCCCCGCAACGGCCGCGCCGTCACCTCAGCTCCCCCCTCCTCCTCCGCCGCCGTCTCAGTCGCCGCCTCCTCACCCTCCTCCACCCAGCTCTCAAAGTTTCCTCCTTTACAAACCCCCAAGTCCGACTCCTCCGACTTCTCCGGCCGCCGATCCACCCGGTTCGTCTCCAAGATGCATTTCGGCAGACCCAAAACCACCACCTCCTCCTCCCGCCACAGCTCCGCCGCCGAAGAGGCCCTCCAGAGCGCGATAACATTCTCCGGAGAGGACGACGAGACGTTCCAATCTCTCATCTCGAGCTTCGAACCCAAGCTCCGCGGCTCCGACGACTACACTTTCATCCTCCGCGAGCTCGGGAACAGAGGCGAGTGCGATAAAGCCGTTACCTTCTACGAGTTCGCCGTCCTCAGAGAGAGGAGGAAGATCGAGCAAGGTAAGTTAGCGAGCGCTATGATAGGTACTCTCGGCAGGTTAGGCAAAGTCTCCATCGCTAAAAGAGTCTTCGAAAAGGCCTTATCAGGCGGGTACGGGAACACCGTCTACGCCTTCTCCGCAATCATCAGTGCCTTCGGGAGAAGCGGGCTCCACGAGGAAGCAATCTCTGTCTTTACCTCCATGAAAAGCTACAACTTGAGGCCCAACCTCGTCACCTACAACGCCGTCATCGACGCGTGCGGCAAAGGAGGGATGGAGTTTAAACAAGTGGCAGAGTTCTTCGACGAGATGCAGAGGAACAACGTGCAGCCCGATAGGATCACCTTCAACTCCCTCCTCGCTGTTTGCAGCAGAGGAGGGCTGTGGGAGGCCGCCAGGAACCTCTTCGACGAGATGTCCAAGCGAGGGATCGAGCAGGACGTGTTCACTTACAACACGCTTTTGGATGCTATCTGCAAAGGCGGGAAGATGGATATGGCCTTCGAGATACTCTCCCAGATGCCTTCCAAGAGAATCATGCCTAATGTGGTAAGCTACAGCGCCGTCATCGACGGGTTCGCGAAGGCCGGGCGGTTCGATGAAGCTCTCGGCCTGTTCGACGAGATGAAGTACCTCGGCATTGCGCTGGATAGAGTCTCTTACAACACGCTGCTTTCGATATACACTAAGCTCGGGAGGTCTAAAGAAGCGTTGGATGTGTTGAGAGAGATGGCTTCCGTGGGGATCAAGAAGGATGTGGTGACTTACAACGCCCTTCTCGGAGGCTACGGGAAGCAGAGAAACTACCTCGAAGTGAAGAACGTTTTCGCTGAGATGAAGCGTGAGCGCGTGACGCCGAATCTGCTGACTTACTCCACGTTGATCGATGTCTACTCGAAAGGAGGGTTGTACAAGGAGGCGATGGAGATATTTAAGGAGTTCAAAGGCGCGGGGTTGAGAGCTGATGTTGTTTTGTATAGTGCGTTGATCGATGCGTTGTGCAAGAATGGGTTGGTAGGTTCTGCTGTTTCTTTGATCGATGAGATGACTAAGGAAGGGGTTAGTCCTAATGTTGTGACTTACAATTCTATAATCGATGCTTTTGGTCGGTCTGCGACTGTGGAGTGCTTGGCTGAGTCTGGAGATGGTGGAGTTGGATCGTCTTCTTTGCTGCCTTCTTGTTCTCTAAGTAAATTGGCTGAAACAGAGGAGAATCAGGTGATGCAGATATTTGGGAAGTTAACGATAGAGAGTAGTAACAGAGGGAAGAAAGATTGTAAGGAGGGTATGCATGAGCTCTCCTCTATATTGGAAGTTATCCGCAAGATGCATCAGCTGGAAATAAAACCGAATGTTGTAACCTTCTCTGCCATTCTTAATGCTTGCAGGTTTGTCCTTTTCTTGGATATCTCTTCTATGTGGTTTCGTTGTGCGGCTGCATTTTGGTGAGGAGTCTTATTTTTGTTGACATGTGTGTGTATCGATGTAGTCGGTGCAACTCATTTGAAGATGCGTCGGTGCTGCTAGAGGAGCTCAGGCTGTTTGATAATCAGGTGTATGGTGTTGTTCATGGGCTTCTCAAGGGACACAGAGAGAATGTGTGGCTCCAGGCTCAGAGCTTATTCGACAAAGTAAATGAAATGGATGGTTCGACTGCTGCTGCCTTCTACAATGCTCTTACCGACATGCTCTGGCACTTTGGTCAGGTAAAAATCAAACCGTTATTGTAGAGGCTGAGTTTTGGAGTTTCTAAGCGTTACTATTAGTGTGAAGGCTTACTTTTGGAAACGTTTTTGTTTGTAGAAACGAGGAGCGCAACTGGTGGCGCTTGAGGGAAGATCTAGACAAGTTTGGGAGAACGTGTGGTCTGAGTCTTGCTTGGACTTGCACCTTATGTCTTCTGGTGCTGCACGTGCTATGGTCCATGCTTGGTTGCTAAACATACGCTCCATTGTCTATGAAGGTCATGAGTTGCCTAAACTTTTGAGGTAATACAGCTCTTCCTTTTAGTTACCAATGTAAACGGTTTTTCCCTACCATTTTACTACAAGAATCTAGTCTAGTGTCATCTCTGTCAAAATAGATGCTAGGTTGTCTTGTGATAACTATCTTTTTTTTTGAATAAAAACTTGTGATAACTATCATGCAGTTTGATAGGTTTAAGTTATTAGCCTTACATGAGGACTACTTTGGAGATACTAATTTATGGTTGCTTCAAAATGTTATGATATGCTTGTGTGTGGCAGCATATTGACTGGTTGGGGGAAACACAGCAAAGTGGTCGGAGATGCAGCACTAAGGCCAGCGGTTGAAGCGCTTTTGAGGGGAATTGACGCACCGTTCTACCTCTCAAAATGCAACATGGGACGGTTCACATCAAGCGGTTCGGTGGTAGCAACTTGGCTGCGCGAATCAGCCACGCTCAAGCTCTTGATCGTCCATGACCACGTAACCACCAAAGCCAGCACAACAAGGGGACCAGCAGAACAACATGAACAAACCTCTCTCACTTTGCAGCCTCTCCTTTTGTAGTTGTACTATGTTATGTAAGCAAATTTATGACCGCCAAGTATGTGTTGTAACTTGTAACAATGGCGGTGTTTTCTGCGGTGTGATAATATTTTGTAACAAAGCAACACATTGTATTTTGAGCAAAAAAAATGTTTTATCATCTAGATGAATCATAGAAAGTCTTCGTGAATCAGCCACAGTCAAAGTCTTATAGTCCTTCATGATCAGATAACCACGGTAATAACACAACAAGGAGATCAACAGAAGAACATGAACAAACCTCTCTCACTTGGCAGCCTCTTCCTTTGTAGCTTTACAGTCTCACTTTAACAACTGTGTTTTGTTCCCAATAATATTGGAAGTCTGTGCTAATGATTCTTAACAAGCTTGCACATGCAAAATTATGTGAAATGGTTCATAAATTCATATCAAACCGTATAATGACGAATCAAATTTCAGACTAATCTTGAGATGTCCAGTTCCTATACTTCTACGACTTCATGTTCTAGTCATGGAGTTTATAGGTTCGCTCTAATGCATTATCTGTTGTTCTGGTCACTTATTCAAGAATTCTCATCATTTTCAGGTGTTTCAAACAGAGATGATGAAATACAGATATTTCAGTTAGCTAGTCAAATTAAGATTTTTTTTATTTTATTATATAAATTTGCAGGAAGAGATGGCTGGGCTGCACCGCGTCTCAAGGATGCTGCACTATCACTAGACAAGTTACGCGAGTCTTATCTAGAGGCATGCGAGTGGCTTAATCTCTTTATTGGTCTCATTGCTATCATAAATGGGAAGTTTGCTGACATCTTTTCGTTCGATTTTTTTTTTTTTTGTGTACAGTTGATAATCCAAATGAGAACATTATATCAGAAGTGCAAACTGGTGCATGGAGATCTCAGTGAGTATAACATACTTTATTTCGAGGTGAGTTCTGAGTTATATTTGTTCTTAAAGGACCTCTTTTGGGTTTACATGACTCACTTATTGATGTTATCTTGATCTTTTCTCAGGTGTTTTCAGACTAATCTTGAGATTTTTATATCCGTGTTTATTATATTGGAGTCCACAGATTATTTAGTATTGGCATGATTAATTATCCATGACTAAAATATCAAATTAATACAACCTGTCAAAACCGACCAGCCAGTGACGCTTGACTTAGTTTATTTGAACGTGAATCATTTCATTTTGTTTTAGATTTAAATATTTTTGTCAGCTTTGCGACGTATATAAAACAAAAATTTCAACAAGCTGAATGTTATCATCTATAAATCGGTACATCCCATTTCCCAAAAAAAATTATCATTGATTAACCAAAATGTATATGATTTTATTTTATGAAAAATATTTTTATTTAATATATTCCATTATTTATATAATTAACAAAACTGGTAAAATTGAAATAATTTCATTTTTCCCGAGAGTATGTTGTTGGTATTTTTGTCATTATCCCACAAGATATCACGCATCATGATATATCGGCTGTACTAAGTTTATTATTTACTCTAGCTAGTAGTCATCATCGACGTAATGAGTAATAACTAGGCCTGGGATTTTTATCCGAGATCCAGATTCGATCCGAGATTCGATCCGGATCCAATCCGAAAATCCGGATATCCGGAGGGGTCGAATCCGGATCCGGATAGTAAAATGTTGGATCCGTCAAAGCCGGATCCGGATCCGGATATCTTGATTTTTTAGTCTGGATATCCGGATCCGTAAGTTTTATTAATAATTATTTAAGAAATAGTAATATTTATATATAAAAACTAACTTTTTAATATATTTTCATTTTTATAATTGTATACGTAAATTTTTATGTAAATTTTGTAATATTATACATTGAAATCATTAAAAACATTATATATTTTTTTATTTTTAAATTATTTTTAATATCTATATATATATTAATATTATTTATTTATTTATTTTAAAGATCCAAATCCGGATCCGGATATCCGCCGGATATTACAATTTTTAGAAGGATATCCGCCGTCCGGATATCCGAGAACCCCGGATCCGGATAAAGATAGTAAAATTATGGATCCGCCGGATAAGGATCCAGATCTAGATACCTTAAAGTTGTCCGCATACCCGATCCGTCCCAAGGCCTAGTAATAACTACTTGATAATACGATTATCTTGACTTTTAATCTTGATCAAGGAAAAATAAAATCAACGATTCAGGCAAACATTTGAAAAGGTAATAAAAGATTTGAAGAGATTTGTTTGCATTTTATTAGAGAAACTCGTGTTTTTGGAAGATAATATTTTGATATTTTCTGGATTATGGATATTTGTTAAAGAAAATCCATAAAAACATTTATTATATCAAATGATTACACTTCCTTCTCCACCGGTTACAAAACTCTCGTCGTCGTCCTTCTATATAAAACCATCCTTCCTTCCCCCTTCATTTTTATATTACTCTCTCCTCTATCGCTCTTTCACTTCTCCGATTTGATCTAAACGATCCCACAGATCTCGTTCTCTTCCCCAATGGCTGCATCCAACAGCGAGAAAGGACTCATCGTCAGCTTCGGCGAGATGCTCATCGACTTCGTCCCCACCGAATCCGGCGTTTCGCTCGCCGAAGCTCCTGGCTTCCTCAAAGCTCCCGGCGGCGCTCCGGCAAACGTCGCCATCGCCGTTTCGCGACTCGGCGGGCGATCCGCCTTCGTCGGAAAGCTCGGTGACGACGAGTTCGGACACATGCTCGCTGGGATCCTGAGGGAGAACGGCGTCGCTGATCAGGGGATTAACTTCGACACGGGTGCTAGAACGGCTTTGGCGTTCGTGACGTTGCGTGCCGACGGAGATCGGGAGTTTATGTTTTACCGGAATCCTAGCGCCGATATGCTCCTCCGTCCCGACGAACTCGACCTCGACCTCATCAGATCCGTACGTTGAATCTCTGATTAGACTAGATCTTGACCAATCATGAGTGTTTAGAAATCTATAGTAGTTACTTGGGACTAAACGTAGAAGATGATCGATCTCACTGTGGATATATGTGTGTCCATGCTAGATTCACGGACCGTGACTTTTTCTCTAATCTCACTACGTTTTTTTTTTTCGCGGGTCTTTTTGTCTCTTTGATCTTTCTCCCACGAATGTGCATAGATCCACGTGTTTTATCACGTGATTTCCCCAAGTCACTGACTTCTTAGTTTTTATTATCCGAAATATGAGAGAAGAAAAAAAAAAGATTTGTGGAAATTAGGTGTGTGATGTTTTGTATATACTGTTAAGTAGTTTAGCAGTGAACTAAATCTGTCTTCTTCTTGAGCTGAATTGAATTTTATGTGAATTTTTGGATTTATTGATGTGATCTAGTGAATGAAACATTTCTGTTCTGCCATTTAATTAGTTAATATGTATCAATTATTTGCACAAAATTGATAGAAATATATATATGAAAGTTTCAGAAAGAAAAATAATAGTAATATATATATATTTTTTTTTTTGACACCAAAAAATTTACAGATTCATGTTGACTATATAAACCAAGTTGTTAACTCTGCATCCATGTATATTAATATATATATATATATATATATATAAATAATAATATATATGTATATATATGTATTGATTATTTAGCTCCTAGTCTACAATTGTGTAAGTCCTATTAATTTTAGGGCTGGCCATATTATAATGTTCATGTATCAACATAGTACAGTATAGTCCATCTTTATGGTGATGGTGAAATTATCTCCTGGTTGAATATTTTTGCTTAAATGTTTTTACCTTTACAGCTAATATCAATGGCAGGGACCTTTTGCTTTTCTTCAACAGTTTGATATTTTGATTGATTTGACCCCATCGTAGTTAATATTCGAAACACACAGTATCATATATTAAAATGGGTCCCCGTCATAATGATTCCTTATGACCAAAGTTGGTATTATTTTGTGAGTTTTGAGGTGTACCAAACTGGCTAAGGTTTAATTTTATGACCAATCATGCAGGCTAAAGTGTTTCACTATGGATCAATAAGCTTAATAGTGGAGCCATGTAGATCAGCTCACTTGAAGGCCATGGAAGTGGCGAAAGAAGCCGGAGCCATTCTTTCCTATGACCCGAACCTCAGGGAGCCTCTGTGGCCATCAAACGAAGAAGCCAAGACACAGATCATGAGTATCTGGGACAAGGCTGAGATCATCAAGGTCAGCGACGTCGAGCTAGAGTTTCTAACTGGAAGCAACAAAATCGATGATGAAACCGCAATGTCCTTGTGGCATCCCAACTTGAAGCTCTTGCTTGTCACTCTCGGTGAAAAGGGATGCCGGTATTACGCCAAGGTAAACACACTAACATACTGCATTAACAATCATCATCAACATGAGTTGTCTCTTGGTTGTGACCATGAGGTGATGCCATAACGCAAAACTAGTAGTGTCTATAGAATCTATAATTTTAGGAATTACTTTTATATTAACATGTTTTTGGAAAGGATTCGAGAAACGTATTTAAATATATAGTCAGAACAAGAACAAAAGAGAGGGATAATATATAAAACTTATGCAGGAATCATTTTGTGCTATTTACTTTAATATTGGGTGGGTTATGAGTTCGTTTGGTAGATCTCACCAACTGCTAAATTAAAAATTGCTTCTCGTGGACCCTCCAAAACATTATTATTGGTCAAGTAATCAATTAAGGGTCACAAAAGTCGTGATCTCTAAGGTTCTTTGTTACTTTAGCTTTTTTCTTATTTGCCTAATTAGATGAGCATGAAACCGGTTCGTATACTTGTTTACTACGTCAATGACTTTTCTTACTCCCACTAAAAACTGTGTAGACTTTCCGTGGATCGGTTGACCCTTTCCATGTGAACGCCGTGGATACAACCGGAGCTGGAGATTCCTTTGTTGGTGCTCTCCTAAACAAGATTGCTGAGGATCAATCCATTCTCGAGGTAAGTACCCAACTCAATGTGCATTCATTCTCTTGTGGTTAAAAATGATAGTAATATAAGGTTCTAAACTTCATTTATGTAATGTAACAGGACGAAGAGAGATTGAGAAAGGTGCTAAGATTCGCAAACGCTTGTGGAGCAATCACCACGACCAAGAAAGGAGCCATTCCAGCTCTTCCCACCGATGCTGAAGTTCACAGCTTTCTTGAAGGGAAGTAAAAAAAATAAAAACACCCCTCAAGCTTTCTCCATGTAATCTGTGTTCGCTTATGTATTCTTGTTTTCTGATGTTTGGTTTAAATCAATGGCTCCGTTTTTGTGTAAAGACATATATGTTTAAGTTCAAGGCATCCCTTGCTAATAATAAGAACAGTTTTTTCAAAGTTTAAGACTAACATGCCGATACATATATTACTGGTTTGAATCAGATCACAGAGAAAGCAAGGCAAAGGCAAAAGATGAGTGTGTGTAGGTACATATGCGAAGCAAATGCTATATATTATCTAGTTTCATCAAGACTTTAGCCTATGTCAGGGACAAGGAAGTGCTGTTCATCATCATCATCATCATCATCATACCGAATCTCAAGCCTGGGCTTCTTGTTGGAAACATTGGACTTCATGGGTCTATTGTAGGAATGAACATGAGGCAAATGTGAAACCGAGAGCTCAGGAACTTCAGCTGCCGGTAGAGCTTCTTGATCAGGCTGGTCCCCAAAGAAACCCATCTCTGCCAGCCAGTCCAGCTCACCAAGATCAAGCGGCTCTTTCTGCTGACGCACAAAAAGTGATACACATAAACATGTTAAAATAAGCACAAACTCACATATTTGGTAAAACCATTTCTCACCTTATTACTGCACTCAAGATCAGAATAACGGAAGAACTCATCGCCAGCCCATGGAGGAGATGGAGCAGCAGACTGTTGAATTGTTGGTTTAGAGAGTATCTGCTGGTTAGGTGGGTCGAAATGATTCATCTCCACTTCTTGACTGCAACTAGTGGAACTCAGAGCGACTCGGATTCCAGTAGCCAAGAACCTCTGGTGATTAGCAGAGCGAGTGTTAGGCGCATGGGTGGCCTCATCGCAGTCTCTACAGAGAAGAGCTCTATCCTCAACACAGAATATGAAAGCTGCCTTCTCCTGCAAGTCAACACACAAGAAAGAGATCACTGCCTAAGCAAACCTTGAACTTATTGTTTCTTGAAATCCCTTAAACCTCTAAATCTTTGCTAACTAATAACTAAACAAATTTCTTGAGATCCCACTCGAAAAACGTTTACTAATACAGATCATGAACAAAGAGACAAAAGGAGAAGAGGAGATTATTTTTACTTACAAGGCAGATGTCGCATGGAGGGAACTTGGTGGAGAGAGAGTCAAGAAAGAGGCGTTGGTGTTTGCTAGCGAGCTTATTGGCTGCGTGAACCTCAACGTCGCAACTAGCGCACAAAGCAGCCTCATCGGAACAACATATCAGTGTAGCAGGAGCTTTCTCACATACATCACACTGTATCTTCATCTTGAAAATCAGAGGAACTTACAAAAGAAAGGAAGCTCTCTCTGCCTTTTGTGTTTCTTCCCTTAGAGCAAAGAAAGAGAAACAGTTTTGGTTGGTGTTCAAGTTGAGGAGGGAGTGATTGGTGGGAAGAGAAGAAGATAAGGAGGTTTTATGATTCTGCGTATCAAAAGAACCCACATCCTTGCTTCTTACAGCTGGGCCATGTAGTCGTAGGCTCCACTCTTCTTCTGGTTCTGCGGCTCACGTTGCTTCTTTCCTTCTCTGTCTCTTTCACTTAACATTGTCCACAGAAAAAGAAAGACTATTGTTTTTTTTTTTCTGTGTTTAGTGTAGTATCAAAATCTGGTGGACACAGTGTTTCACACAACAAATTGTCGGCTGAATATTTTTTGCGGTCTGTATTGATCGTTGCATATTTTGTAAGAAGACAAATGTTCTTAAAGATCATAACAATCTCTAGATGGAGTTGGTGTTGACTAATCATGTGGCTTTCATGATCCTATCATAATAGTATTTAATGAAACGATTTGGATATTTACCAAGACTAACTTTAATAATAAAAGTAAGCAGCATATACTTTTGGTTAGATTGTATGTTTGCTTGCTATAAGAACTTCAAATCTCTTACTAAGCCTGTGAATAATTTTTTAGATTGTATGTTTGCTTGCTATAAGAACTTCAAATCTCTTACTAAGCCTGTGAATAATTTTTTTTTTTAAAACTATGTCAATCAATATGAAATTTTGATGCATAACATATAACTGAGTCTAAATGTTATATATTACAAGGCATTGAAATTTGAGAATATAAATATACATCAAGCATGATGTCGGCAATTGTGGTTATATTTTATGATTTATAACAAATTAGCAAATTTGAATG
Source organism: Brassica napus (assembly GCF_020379485.1). Lineage (NCBI taxonomy): Eukaryota > Viridiplantae > Streptophyta > Magnoliopsida > Brassicales > Brassicaceae > Brassica > Brassica napus. Next base: position 55,293,439 of record NC_063447.1, read on the forward strand.
TAATTAAAAAGACATTTTACGTACTTGGACACAAACCAAATCCAAACAGCTCAATATGTTTCTTTGGGCTATATCCAAAATGTATTCCTCAATGATGTACCAAAAGGCTTCTGCTTAGAACATAACATCAATACCCTGTAGGTCAAGTCACACATTAGCTAAGCCCTATAATGCAACAATCCCAAGTGCAATGGATGGATGGATGTACCTCTGACTAAAGTGCACATAGTATTCATTATTTCTCAGCTCTCCATCTGGTCTGGCTTCTGCTTTCTCATCTCCCCACTTCCATTTCGTTGTTCTTGCTGTCCAAGGCGATGATGCAGAAACTGTTGCTGTTGATACTGAAACTCCTGCTGTTGTTGTTGTTGTTGTTGTTGATGCTGTTTCTGTGAATGAATCTGCAGTTGCTGGAGCTGTTGTGCGGCTAACATTGTCTGATTGTTGGAATAGAATTGCTGGTTTGATCCAAACGAACCATAGTTCATCGCTGATGATGCACCGTTTGAGGCAACTTGGGCAGTCAACGCCTTCAGATGATGGATTTCCTCCTTAAGAGCTTCGTTTAGTTCTGTGCCAAAAGAAAAGAGTAGTGTTCACACCAAAACTGTGCTAAAATTTCTCAAAGTGGGAAAAGTAAAGTGTTTTGTGAAAAAAGAGCCTCACCATCCTGCAACTGAACCCGCTGCTCCATTGTTTGCAACCTTAGTTTCAGCTCGTTGTTTTCAACAGTCAAACCATTTGCATCTCTCTGAACAAACAGAAAGAAAAGAGTGAACGTTTTTAAAACCCACAAAAAATAGAGTAGACTGACTTGAAAACCAACCTGTAAGAGAGTAAGCTGAGCTGAGAGAGTTGTAGCTTCTGTCTGCAAAGTCTGTACTTTTCTCTCAAGCTCAAATATGTATCTCGTCTTCCTTTCTTTTGACCTCGCCGCGGACTGCCTGTTTGCCCATATCCTAATTGTAAGACCCACAAAAACACAAATCATGTTCCACTCACAATAAAAGAATGTTAGCATGAAGATTGACAATCAAACCTCTTAGCACGTTTTGGATCGACGAGAGCAAGCTCAGCGAGTTTAGCAGCAGACATGGACTTCTTAGCATCAACTACAGAATCTTCTTCATTTCCAGACATAAGCATCTCACTGATGTTCAACGTTCCATCCATAGAGTGACTGTGTTGATGCCTAACTCTTGGCCTTTCCCCAAAACTATTCTGAGGCATCATCGGCTCATTTTTCCAAGCAGTTCCTGATGGCTCCCCCACTTGAGCCGAAGAAGTAGCAGTAGAAGAGTTAAACTTATCCATATCAAGATACATAGACATCAAGTCTCCTCCTTCAGTGTCATCGGAGAAAGAAGGTACATCAGCACTACCACCAACCACACCAAGATCAAAATCAAAGCTCAAGTCATCAGGGAGAGTGAGGATCTCCGAATGAGCTCGACGGTGACCAATCTTCTTAGGTGGGTGTTCGAGCATACGGCTCATATCGTGGCTCAACCGGTTAGCGTCTGAGAAGGGTGAGGAGCGACCTGAGGGAGATGGAGGAGGGAGACGACCTCCACAAGGTGCTGCTGGAGATTTCTCTTTATCCATTTTTCTATAACTTTCTACTCTAACTGACTTTAACCAAACGCAACTAACCTGCAAATCAGATCGTAACTTAATAACAGTGAAGCAATCATAGAAAAGGATAAGTTTTTATGCTAGCCCTGAATCAAAAGAGGAGAACTTTGATTGAAATTAGATCAAAGGAGGAGACTTTGTGAGACAAACTTACAGAAACAGATCTAAATCAGCTGTAGTAGGCTCCAGAAACCCCCCCCCAAGAGAAAAGAAGTAGATGCAGCAGAGGAAGATTGAATATGGCGGAAGAAGTGAATGCGATTCTTACAAGAGATCAATGTCATGTATGCGCACAATCTCTGCGTATTTGGTAATGGAATCTTAAAAACGCGTCGTTTTTGCGTGTTCCGCCATTCCCGTTTGGGAAACAGATTACCTAAACACGATGAGCATTGTCAATTTGTCCCCACCGGGCTTCGGACCTGGGCCCCTTGACCATGTTATGGGCCGTGAAGCCCACATGATCAAAAATGTTGGAGCATATTCTTTAGCATTGTTATAATTATTTTTTTTTGAAAGATATTTTGGTCAATTTACAAACTCATAATTCTCTAGTCCTTTGAAAACCAATTCTCACCAACAATAGCATGGCCAGCGTTTGCTACCCATATGAAAGAATTCAACCATAGTAAGATTTTCTTCCCTAATTTCAAGATCAGACATATTCCAAAGACACATAATACATGGGCAGGCGGACAAACTTGCACGTGGTGCGAGGAGTTCTATATCTGCTATGTTATATATTGATTCGACGCCTCCGGTTTGGCTATCTGAACCGGTAGTGTTATTATAGAGTAGTTTCAATTGTTGTCAAAAAAAAAAAATCAACAATAGCATTAAAGTCACTTGATTCAAGAATCGTTCATGAAATTCAAAATATTTTTCCTATCGCACCTTCGTAACCTTTGATGTTACTGGTCTTTAATACCGGTGATTATTTGTATCATCGTGTGGGCTGGGGGATTAGCACGATAATGTGAAGTTATCTTTCACAAGCTACCGAGCGAGCCAGGTAATCGACGTTTTAAGATTAAAGCTCTTGACGGACAGGTATCGTGTAGAGAATTTTGGAATTGATTAGTTATGTACTTCGAGTGATGCATGTAACTATCCGTAGGAAGTAGCTGTTCTTGTACTCCAAAATTTATTAACCAGTATGATGAAACAAAAAAATATACTCCAATTTTTTAAAACATGCATGGGTACAATGTATATTAATTGAAAATGTTATTTTTCGTAAACATGAATACTTACATCCACATGTGCCAATGTACGTGACAAAATATGTAACAGAATCGAAAAATGAATAGCATAGTCAGATAAGTAGTAAAAATGGCTCTAGTTTCAGTGTTTCACTAAAACTATAATTATAATTTTAGGAGCTAGAAAACAAAACTGCGATTGTAATATAAACAATTTTAAAGAAAGAAATGAAGAGAAACACGATTTAGAAGAAGAAAAAAATCATAAACGATATGATGTCGAGATATACAGTAATTTTTTTTGTTAACTCTTAGATTCGTTCCAGAGTAAAACGAGACATAAGCGAATAACGATCCTAAAATCAAACATGTAAGATCATTCAAGTAACACCCGTGAATTATCTCTGCAAACTTTTACTCTATGAAACATGTTGTCTTCTTGATCAGACGAGATTAAGTGGAAGTTGTAACCACCCATGTAATTAGTTAATATCTTCGTACGTTATGACTGATAAAATGAAAATGAGGGATGAAGATGTTATATTGAGAAAGTATATCGACTAGTGGTCAGTGACTTCTCTGACGAGCTACTAGTTAAATCGCCATCATGGACGATTCGCATAATTTACAATTCTAAATCTTTTTTTTTCTTTTACAATTTTATATCTCTGCACACATGTTACGATCATTTTTGTTTTTTTTAGAGTATAAGTACTATATTAACAAGTTAGAAGGTCTGAGATATAATAAGTTTTATCTGCCTCACGATTTTTTTTTCTTAAGAAACTGTCACTCAAAAACTATGTATCCAGAAAAAAAATTCCTTAAAAAAAGTATCTAGAAGATTTTCAAAAACTATAAGTACCTAACAGAACTATATGACTTCTTTTCAGTCTTGGTTGGACTTCGGACGATAATTTCCAAAGCAATTCAAAAGATCAAATGTAGACACTAAAACAACTAAACTAATTACCAGACTATCTCAAAACATGAACTTGCACAATTGTTTTCTGATATTATTTTTCTTCTTTAAACCGATCACAGTTGTTTTTTATATCAGTTTTGAGTTAAACATAATCTTAAGATGTGTAGCAATGTGATGATACATTTACCTGCTCCAAAATCCTAGTATTCAAAATTACAGTACTAGAGTTTGCAGATCAGATCTCCTTAATTAATCAACTGTCTGTGTCAATGTTAACATCTTCTAGATCAGCTTTGCCCACCATTAGTTTAGTAATGCATCAAAGGAATCGGCCAATGGTTTTAATCAAAATGACGGAAACCACATGATTATTTTATTTGTTTGCTTTTCATCTCTTATTTAAATGCTCGTTAATCGTTAATAACAAAGCTTAACTACCCTTCTCACTTGCCCACGACCTAATGAAGTTTACAGCTAACCCAATTAAATAAATTTGCTGCTGTGATTTTTGTTGGGATTTATTAAGCTCATGTTTAACTCTGTATTATCTGATTAATACGATATTGTCCATTTTAGATTTTAGAGGTAAGTCCGCATAGATTTACTTTTGGTTTCTTCCCGAAAAATCTCGTACTATTAGAATTGGACATTTCTTTATATACTAGACTCTTCTTATCTAATTTTCCAATGTGGAGTTTAGTTTGTTATCTCACAATTTTGACTTAGGGACTACTTATGTATCGGTACATATTGGGAAAAGTCTTATATTGAAGTATATTTGTAGATGCTATAATTAAAGCAAGTGCACTCTGCACGCTGTTCTTGTAGGGTACTGACAATGTTGTACTCATTTGACTTTAGCTTTTAGTAGATTTCTGTCGTCTTACGACTTCCGGAGTTCGCGAGGCTCTGATCTCCATTTTTGTGTTTAATCTGAAGGTTACTTTTTCAAGATCCAAAATCGAGGATCTAGGATTGTTGGAACATTTCAAACGTGATGATTTATTGATTTTCCTTCTTGAGTATACACATATAATTGTTATATAAATTGTGATGAACTACACTCGCAACAAAATAGTTTGAATTATATATAAGAGCTCATAGTTCTGCCACATGATTATGTCTACATAACAGATCTTAACATGTGAAAGTTAAGATCTTATAGTTAATGAACTTATCTTTGATTCGACATACATTATATTTTACTTATGGTTTCAATTTCATTTTTACTAAAAGGTATGAACAATAGGACAAAGGGCCCCAAGGTTACTAAAATAATATCTCTCTTTACAATTTTTAGAATAATTTTACTTTAAAGTGTGTATTGATAGCGATATATCATTATAGGCTACAAAAAAGGTCACAGTAAAATACGTTGTTATTATTTACTTGCGTACAATCTTTTTTTTTTTACAAAGGGCTTTACTTGTGTACAATCTTGCAACCATAAGTGTGTTTTTTTTTGTTACTGAAGTTGCAAGTCTAAAGTTATTAATTTATTGAAAACATAAAAAGCTTAATAAACAGTACATGAGTTCAACTACTTGAAATCTAATTATGCCCAAATAGGTAAAGTATTTATATTTTCCGCGTTACAAAATAGATATTTTTTTTTAATTACCCGGAGGTTCTAGGCCAAGACCCTTAATCCCTAGGTCTGGAATCCGACCAGTGCTGTACTATTTTGGCGTAAAACATTCCTCTCACGGTGAATCAAACTCGTGAACACAATAGCGCAAATGCCTACACTTAGTAACACAAACGCCAATTGAGCTGCCAAATTAGATCTTGTTCTAAATGATTTTTAAAATTACAGCTTAAATACTTTTTTCGGCCTCGTTTACATGCAACGCAAATCTAGACTAATAAATATGAAACAATGATTCGCTTTTACATATGCTAAGAAATCCTAATGGATTTTATTTTATTCTGTTTTTTTTTTAATTTCCATTTTCGGAAAATGTCGAGCAATTATGGTATGGATGGTCAAATTTCTTTTTTGTAGAGTTCGTATGAATGGTCAAATTTAGAATCAAACCCAGCAACACAATAACACAAACGCCTAAGCTTAAACCAATTGAGCTGCTAAATTAGTTTTTATTCTAAATCTTATATATTAAAACAGAAGTCACAACCTTGATTCATGTGTGATTTTTTTTAAAAAATGAACCTAATGGACATATTCTTAAAAAGTCATGTTATATTTAATCTCTACTCTTATCATTTAATTTTGGGCCTACTAGAAATTTTAATTGGACTATCAATAATTAAATTTAAACAATAGATGATCCATTGAATTTATAGATAGTATAAATTAAATAGATATAATTTAATGTTGTAATACTATACCTCCATATGTTAGTTATTTAAATATTTGTCGATGTTAATTTTTAAAATTATGAAAAAAAAAAATTTAAATAACAAAAATCATATTATCTAACAATTATTAATATTTACTACCTTAAACCAATGAAAACAAATTTTAAACTATATAGTTTATTTTAAAAATTAAACAAAAACTAAATGTTTAATTATTTACTCGATAATATAAATTTATGAAGCGAAAAGTTTAATTTTTTTTTTAAACTTTCTAAATTTGTGAAATGTTACAATATTTTTGAATATGACAATAAAATAATATTTTACTAATCTTTATATATAGTTACGATTTTAATAATGAAATAATAATCCGAAAATATATATATATAGAAGAAGATACAAATATATGTGAAATTTTGAAACAATCTATTCAATGAAAAAAATATACCGTAAACTTATTATGTTTTAAAAATTGATAGACACATATATATTATAACATATACCAATTTAGAATTAAAAATAAAATATTTATATAAAAATAAATGAAACCAAAAATCTACGCGGTTGCGCGGATCGAGATCTAGTGATTTTTAAAATTATAGCTTAAATACTTTTTACGGCCTCGTTTACATGCAACACAAATCCAAACTAATAAATATGAAACAATGATTCACTTTTATATATGCTAAGAAATTCTATTGGATTTTATTTTATTCTGTTTTTTATTTAATTCCATATTCGAAAAATGTCGAGCAAATATGGTATGGATGGTCAAATTTCTTTTTTGTACAGATTGTGTATATTTGTTTACATATATGAATCTGTGTACTAAGGGCTTGACTGGTTCAAACGCTGCGGTTGCGGAAGTTTAGGGATGTGGGTAGTTGCGGTTTCTAGCGGTTTTAAGAGATTTGTATGACTGGTTCTGCGGTTAGAAACTGATATACTTGCGAGATAGTTATGACTGATTAACTACCAAATGTAACAACGGTTAAATAATAAATTAACAATATTTACATTTTATATAATTATAAAAATATCAAAAATCATAATATTATAATAAATATAAAAATTATATTTAGAAAGTAATAGTTTTAAATTTTAAAAAGTTATAGAAAATATCTTTATTTTTTAAATGTGATAATATTAATTAAAATATAATAGATATATTTTAGTATTTTTATAATTCCAATTAAATTTTTTATTGAATAATTTTTTTTTGTATTTATATTGTTTTTTAAAAAAGGAAAAAAAAATTATCCTCACACAACCGCCCGCAACCGCAAATGCTAGCTGGAACTACCTTTTGAGTTTATGAGGTTTAGAGCGGTTTGAATCGGTTTAGAACGGTTTGAATGATTGTTGCAAAACGCCAACAACCGCTACCAACCTCAAAAACTGCGTTTGCGGGTGTTATCGGAAAAACCGGTCATACCCCAAATTGAATGATCATATATTTATGACCTGGATATGGAAACTTTATGTACGGTTTGACTTGGTACTAAAACGGAACAACACAAAGTAATGTATTATTGGAATGAGATTGTGTATATAACGAATATTAATTTTGGTTGTCAACGAAAAATAATAAATGTTTGTATCGAGACAATGAGTTGGTGGTGTACATCTACAACCTGGGGATTTAGTCTGTATATTTAGATATTTTTCCAATAAAATAATTGTAAAAGAACCGATTCGAAACAGCATATGCTTTGTTACAAAAAGAAAAGGTATATGCTCAGTAGTAGTCACTAGTCAGTTGGGTTTATTCGAATTTTTATTTTAAAGAAAAAAAAAACTCAGAAATTCGATAACTGTTTCCAGCTACCAAACGTTATTTTTGCCTATAATCACGTACATCCATAGAGCCAATGTATATCAACAGTTAGAAGAATAAGTCAAGGAATATCGATCCCTGTGTCACCATTTCCTCTATTCTTTGGCATCTAAAAATAACTTTTACATTTTCTTATTATTATCAGCACTAAATAAAAAACAAAAGTTTATTTTAAAGCCGCGTGTCACCATTTTCTATACTTTGGCATCTAAAAATAACTTTTACGTTACTAATATCATAAAATTAAAACAATAAATATTTTAGTGGTTAGAAAGAGAAATATTTAATCAAAAAGAAAGAATATATATTCTCGTCAAAAAAAAGAAAGAATATATTTTTTTTGATAAAAAAAAGAAGAAAGAATATATATTCTCGTAAAAAAAAAGAAAGAATATATATTCTCGTCAAAAAAAAGAAAGAATATATTTTTTTGATAAAAAAAAAGAAGAAAGAATATATATTCTCATAAAAAAAGGTGATATATACCACTAGGCACTAGTGCATGTAAGTTACACCTTAGCGCCTAACGTGTCAAAGTCCAAAACAAATATCATGATATTTATTATTTTACTGATTCATACGATTTTTGTTGCGGTAATATAGTTTTTTCATGATACTATAAATCACAAAGGAAAGCTTCACTTTTATTCTCCTCTCCATTATTCATTCCTCTAGAAAAAAGGTTGTTCAACAAGAAAGAAACCTAAAAAGAAGAAAGGGTTATCTAGAAATGTCGGTGACAACTACGGTGGAGGAGAACCACCGGAAAGATCCTTCATCACCGGAGAAAGAGGCGGAGAAGAGGAAGCAGAGATGGGCGTTTTGGGGGAGAAAGTGGAGGAGATTAGATTATTTCAAACTCACTGCTTCGTTGTTTGTGCATTCGATGGCTCTCTTGGCTCCGTTTTATTTCAGCTGGTCAGCACTTTGGGTTACCTTTTTGTTTTATACGATTGGTGGTCTCGGTATTACGGTGTCTTATCACCGGAACTTGGCTCACCGGAGTTTCAAAGTCCCTAAATGGCTCGAGTATCTCTTGGCCTATTGTGCCCTTCTCGCCATTCAGGTCCATATCAATAAACTAAATTATAATTTTCATTATTTACTCAATTTGGTTAATTAGTAGTATCTTTTATTTATTGATTATAATTCTTTTTTTTTAATAGGGAGATCCGATTGATTGGGTGAGTACTCATCGATATCATCACCAATTCACGGATTCAGAACGAGATCCACATAGCCCTAAGGAAGGCTTTTGGTTTAGTCATCTCTTATGGATTTATGATTCCGCTTATCTCGTTACAAAGGTGATTTTCAATATTCTATAAGTCGTTTGTTGTAACGACAAGATCTAAATCATTATGTATGAATGAATGAATGTAGTGTGGAAGAAGAACAAACGTGGATGATTTGAAGAGGCAGTGGTTCTATAGGTTTCTTCAAAAGACAGTGCTGTTTCACATTCTAGGACTTGGTATCATTCTCTTCTACCTCGGTGGCATGTCCTTCGTTACTTGGGGAATGGTAACATTGAATCTCTCTTTTCTTTAATGAAAATAAAATACTATTGTATTATATTAAAGAATTAAATTATAATAATTGACTGGTGGGTGATCCAGGGGGTAGGAGCAGCACTGGAGGTGCACGTGACTTGTCTCATAAACTCACTATGCCATGTCTGGGGCACTCGAACTTGGAAGACAAATGACACTTCTCGTAATGTTTGGTATGTAAATGTTTGGTGTGAATCAAGAATAATCGAATATCATATCTGTCACATTCCAAAAATATTTATCTACACGTGAATTGTTGACAGCTAATGAGACCAAAGACGCATTATTGTTAAACTTTATTTTGTTTTCTTGTTGTTGTTGTTGTCTTTTCGAAGGTGGCTATCGGTATTTTCATTTGGAGAAAGTTGGCACAACAATCACCATGCGTTCGAGTCGTCGGCTAGACAAGGACTTGAATGGTGGCAAATCGACATTTCTTGGTACATTGTCCGGTTTCTTGAGATTATCGGTTTAGCATATGACGTGAAACTGCCAACGGAATCTCAGCGACGTCGTATGGCTATTGTTCGTTGAACTGCGGGAGAACAAAAAAAAGAAAAAGAGAGATTAATTCTATGTAATTAGAATAATTTCTAATCCTAAAAGAGTTTATTGTTTTTATTTTATTTTATTTATTTTACTTTTGAAGTTTTGGGTAAACGCAATGAACGTTTCCGATGTGTTTGTGTTGGAACAAGTTGATTAAGATATTTGTCGTGATTTGGTACTTATAAATCCTTAGTGGGGAGGCTGGTCTCTCTTTGTCTATGTGAGACTACTTCATTATGTGTCTAAAATTATCTAATCGTCGTTCACTAGAGACACTGGAAAAAAAATTGTAGAAGAAGAAAAGCAAAAGACAATTAACCTTTTCGGATTTCAAGTATATTATTTTTTACCAACTCACATATGTACACGAATATAAAGGTTGTAAAAGAAGGAAAGCAGAGATACACTTTTTCAAAGGCGGGATACATTGGTTTCTGGAGTTTGTTATTGGCTTTTATACAGTGTTTGTCAAAAAAATAAAAATCTTACACAGTATCAAAGACTATTTTGATCACATTCTCGTTTAAATTTATATTTTATTTTGATATCACATTGAAGTCGGCACTCTTCTTTTTCGTCAGTGGATCATATTTAATAAGGCAAATGATATATAAAAGAAACATGACTTTTTTTACCGTAGGTAATTTTTCCTGTTACGGTGCTCTACAACATGAGCTGCATAAGACGAGTACCTCGTTGTTTGGCTCTATAGACAACGCAAACTTGACATCACTCTGCACCATAAAAATTAAATAGAAGTCATTTGGGACCAATCCTTATATAGACTACTAGCAGGTTCTTACCAACACTAGAATAGTTAAATATGATTGACCATTGTGTATTAATGACCGCAATGTATGCTTGTGTCATCTGGTAAGGATAATCTTTTGGAGAGAAGCAAGCATCTGCAGAGGACTATAAAATACATGAACTGATTCTGAAACTTTTATAATGTAATCAAGCAGAAAGAGATATATGGGGTTTTTACCTGCATAGGGGTACCGGGTACCTTCAAATAGTTTACCACATGATAAGCTAAACAAGGTGTCTCCGGAGAAAGATAGCTCGTGATCCTGGAAAGTATAAGCTGATATGGTCTGCAAGGAGAATCAATATAATTAGAAAAATGAATAAATAATGGGGGACAAAGAGGCTTAAGAGGTATATCGTGCATGATTTTCGTGTGCACTAGATTTTTCTAGGCCATATATGCATATGAAAGCTACAGTCTCCTTTCAAGAAGACAAATATCAAGACTATTCTGCTTACAGAGATTATAATAGAACTCTCATATTCCCTCAATACAATCGAGGTATCAAACAAAAAGATGCAAAACAAGCTGTGAATATAACATTCAAAGCTTCCAAAGTTAATATGTGAATTTTGGCCAGGAGTATCCAAAACATGGACTTCATGGCCAGTAAACATCCATTTGTCACCATCCTTCAAGGCTACATTCATTCAAGGTATCCGGTCTCTATCTACAGTTAAGCCAATCACCTACATTTCAATTATGAATATTGGATCATTTTTCTAAATTATCATAGCACAATGAGGACTGAAAGAGAAGCTGTATCCACTTACCACTAGTGTGGTCATAATGATAATGTATGTTCAATATATATATGTAAGGTTTCTACCATTTCTCTGCAACGAATCAATCACAGGTTCAACTTGGTCAACCATCCCAACTGTACCAGTATCCTCATCATGCAAAATGTAAGCATAGTTGTCCTTAAGACAAGGCAACTGAAAACGGAATACACGAGAGAATAATTCTAAGTTACTAAATGGGCTTGCAGCATAACATTCAAGAAACAAACAAAAAACCTGGATCAAAATAGTATTAAGAGAAAATACATAGATCAAATTAGGGTCGGAATGTTTACAAACCGCACTGAAGTTAATATTGTTAACAAAAATCTCTGTATATACCTATTTATCAGTATGTTTATATTACTATTAAGACCGCAATGCAATTGTTCTGCAGTTGTTTCATGTTGTTGTTCGGACCTTACATTCCGTTTTGACTTCATGATTTCTGTTCGATTTCTCACATTTACTAAACATTGTTGGGAATGGATGTTTCAAGATAAAAATAAGTACTTATTTCTTAAAATCATATTATAAAGGTTTTTTTTATTATATAGGATTTTATAATCAGTGTTCTCAAATACATTACCATATGAATCATGACCGTGAAAGCGATCTATATGTATTTTAAACTTGTTTTCTTAATGTGTTTTAGCTTGGTAGACCTACAAACGCATGCAAGTATGAAAACCATGAAAAATATTATACAAATTTGATGCAGCTCATTGACATTAAAAGGGTTATTGGTAAGTGAATTCTCATGAATTTTGAAATTTTTAAGATTCCATTGTTATTGGTTCTTGGATTTCAAAAATCTTAGTAGAATCTATTGTTATTGGTTTAAGAATTTTCAAAATCCATTCAAATCATTTGTTATTCAAAAAGTTTAGTTATTATTGATTCTCTAATTCTAACAAAATCTAGTGTTATTGGGAGATATGAATTCTATTCATTTTTACTCATAAAACTTAACTTTCAAAATATCATATGTAATCTTGTGATTTTCAAAATCAATGTGATAAAAAACAAGAAAACAAAATAATTGATCTTACCAAATATCTATTGCACCAAATCCAAATTATATGTCCAAAACTATAATTCATTACATTTATATACTTTTACATTTTAGGGGGGCCTATTGGAAATAGAATTTGTGTGGAGTTTGAAAATTTTAAGAGTTAATAGATTTTTAAAAGTTAAGTAGATTTGATGAATTCTTACCCAATGTATTGTATAAATTGTCATTGATTATTATAGATTTTCATATATACTTTTCTTTCCAAACTTATCTTTCTATTATTCTTTTTTTTTAAAAAAAATTCTTTCATAAAATAGAACTATTTGAAAATTAAATAAAAATTTTGGTTTTTTAATATTTTGACATTTTGATTTATCTTGTTTGATTTTTGTTTTAAAGTTTTTAAGATCAACCTATGAATTTTCTCATGATTTTATTTTAATATCAAATAGTTATATTTCATGAAAGATTTTTTTTTAAATTGTTATTTTTAATAATTTCTTTTATCTTTAGTTTTCTTTTTACAATTATCTTTGACTTGACAATAAAAATGTAAAAAAAAATTTGTTGTGTTTGTGTATTTATGTTCTGTTACATAGATTTTGAGAATCCTATGACTATATGTGATATTTGTAAAGTTGAGTGTTATGAGTAAAACTATAGAGAATTTATGTATCAATAACAAAAGAGTTTAATAGAATTACAAAGTCAATAAAAACTAAACTTTTTGAATAACATAGGATTTCCATAGAATTTAAAAGTCCACAAACCAATAACAAAAGATTCTAATAAGATTCTAAGAATTCATAAACCAATAACAATAATATCTCTAAATTTAAAAATTCCTTCAAAATTTAACTCCCAATAACCCCCCCCCCCTTATAATATATAATTATTTTATAAATAATTATCATTTTGAATATTAATATTAATAATTACATTTATAAATATAAATAATTTTAAAATAAAATTTTTAAATATTTTCAATAAAAAAATTTTGAATTTCAAAAAACAAAATTTGAGAGCCAAATCCTGGGTTACGCGAACAAAATGAAGTTTAGAAAATATTTTGAAAAAATATCCAAAATAATAAAAATTATTAAAAAGTTCAAATTTGAAAACATATAATTCGAAATTATAAAATAAACTTATTTATTCTTAATTTTTATTATTTATTACTTATATATATATAAAGCAATGGGTAAAATCATCTTTTGCCTTTTTCATGAAATTGTTTTTGGTCATTTTTCTCTTTGAATGCTCTTTTTGTGACAAAAAAAAATTTAAAATGGCTATTTAAGAAAATTTATCCAATTTTGTATGTATCACTATTATTTTCTTTTTAATTTGAAAGAAAAAATAAATAATAATGCTACATGGTTTAGAAAATAAATAAATTATATATTTATTTTACAAAAAGAATTATAAAAAATAGGTAATTCAAATTCATGAAAATCTATACTAATCCAAAAAAGTTATGATCAAATTTCATAAGTCAATGTATATAAATTTTTACAATCCACATAACTTTTAAAATCTATCGGCACTTAAAATGCACAAACTCTACACAAATTCATCTCCCACTAACTCTTCCATTCTCGTTACGACGACTTATGAATACCTCGTTACTCGCAGGTACTCAAGGATTGGACAAGCTTAAACTGGGATTGTGAGTTTGTGACCCGGTTTATAGACAGATTATCCAAATCATGTGAATAAGAACTAAGGCGAACCGAGTCATCTATAACTTGTTGAATTAATTCCAACATGAGTTTGTTCAAATGTTTATAGCCGAGTTTCTTCTCAAATAAAAGTCAAACTTCAAGAAAATCTCACGAGACTAAAATCCTCTAGTCAAACAAACAAACTCCAATCTCATGACACATCTATATTATTAAAAGAGAAATACCCGTTAAAATATATCCCTAAGTTTTCTAACTTATTTACACTTCTATGCCACGGAGAATTAAATTAAACTATCTATTTTAATGTTTGTCTTATCGAGTTAAATTAATGAGTTTTCCTTACTCAAATTTAAACTTAATGTCATTAAATGAACCTATCTATTTTAATGCTTGTATTTTACAGTTAAATTAATGAATTTTTCTTAATCAAATTTAAACTTAATGTCATTAAATGAACCTAAAAAAATATATTATATTTAACGTAGCTTATTACGGACGAGTACGGCCCAATAATGAACTTGAATTTTATTTTTACGAAAACGTGAATCACGTGACGTATGTAATATTTAAAATATATTAACTACAATATAACAAATGCATATAACCTACCTATACTTTAGTTTGAAATGATCATGCTCAAGTTTTATATAGTCAACTTACATCATGCATCGATCGATGTACAATATTCAAACCACCTATAGTTTTCGTTTTCTTTATAGGATGTATCAGCCAACCAATCATCCTATTGATTTTCTAAGCTTTATAAAAAACAAATCAATAAATACAAACTCAAAATTCAATATCTTTTATTAACCAAAACAAAATATCTTTAATGTCGTATCTTTAATGTACCTATTAAATATAGAAATTGTAACCATAATTACACTAATTATAAGAATATATTTGATTCCAACCAATTGATCTATTACTTCGGTAATTGATTTGCTTACAGAAGAGGAAATAATAAATTTAAAATTTGTACGAATATAAAGATATAGATATTCCAACCAATTGCCTATATTTGCGTATGATTTTCGCATAATAAGCTTCAGATTGAACATTGAAAAAGATAGAGAGATTTTTTTATCTTTTACCGACACAGAACTTAAACAAAACGAAGAGTTAAAGATAAATTTTTTTTGTTACACTTCCCGGAAAAAAAACAGTTACAACATGAGCTTTCATAATATGGTCTTTTAACATATTAATGTTATGGACATTTAATAATTATATTGACGCAAAACAAAGACTATAAATAATTTATTACTAATAAAATTATGAAATTATTTACAATTTGATGACCAATTCATCGCTCTTTTTTATATGTTAAATTTTTCATAGAAGTTTAAAAATCATTGTATTTTTTTTAAACATGTATAACTAATTTATAATCTTTTATGCCATACTAAGTCATAATATAATATTTCTTCATATTTTACATTAATAACCACTATTTTTATATATATCTACTATAATTCTCTAATTACATGCATTTGTTCAATTTTGTATATGATATCGAATATTCGTCGTAAATAGATGGTTTAAGACGCCAAAAAAATTATTTACTTGGTGAATATAATACATCAAATATTACAAATACATCATTTAGTTAAATAAATAACTAAAAACAGAAAATTCATACCCGCGCTGGTGCGCGGATCAGAGTCTAGTTTAAATTTAAAATTAAAGTTTCTTAAAACTAAAGTAAATGTAAGAATAAAATTCAACCAAAGTTCCAGTCGATCGGTCCTTTGTTGAATAACCTCTACCTAGTTCTACACATATTAGTTATTTACTATTACAAGTGAAAATGAAACCCTTGTCGCTAGTCATCATATATACTAGGTCGCGCGGATTGTGTATTATTAAATTTAAGTTTTGATACTTTTTGGATCTTGTTAAAATTATAAATAGTTATGTATATTATTTGACAAAACTATAGAATGTGTGACAAAAAAAATACATGGCAAGAGTTTGATGTGTGTGTTTTCTAAATTCTTGATTCAGTGAACTTCTCTTCAAGTTAGCTAATGTGTTTAAATTGCATTTCGAAAGGTTGACCATACTCAATGTTTTTCCTTCTAGGTATTCTAATAATAACTTTCATGCATTTTTAGAAGAAAATGACGAAGTATCATTACTTCGTAGTCTGTGTTGTTAACTTTTATATGTTCTTTGTCAATGTTAGTTACCGAATAATTTAGTTTTTTTCAAATACTCATTTTTATAACTGTGTAAAACTAACATGCATTTCCTAACTACGATAAAATGTGAGACATTATCAATTTTCCCTCCATCAAAATTTCCCTATGTTGGCCTTTAAAGATAAAATAAGGTATCAGTTATCACCCGAACCGAATCTGCCGAACCGAATTGAAAATTTTGATTTTAGGTTAGTTCGGTTAGAAAGTTCGGATTAGTTCGGAAACTTAAAAAAATTGGTTTCGGTTCGATAATCGGTTATTTTGTTTTTTTAAATTAAAAATACCAAATAATACCAAGCCTTTATCAAAACTCCGAACCGAACTAGCCAAAATCCGAACTGAAATAACCAAACTAATCCCAAAATCAAAAATTTTGATATTTTTTCGTAACCGAACTAACCACAAACCAAACTGATTTTTTTGGTGATTCACTTCGGTAAGATTTCGGTCGACCGAAATAACGAGCTAACCGACCCGACCAAACCCACATGCCTCGATAAAATGGTAGTAACAATTAGTTTCAAGAGTATTAACTAATATTAAAAAAAAATTGTGAAATCATGTGTTCTTACAGTATCATTTTCAGTAACTTATGATTCGTTAATTTATTCAAATTTAAATTCGTAGGATATTTATCAAGGAAAATACTACTTCTCCTCTATTTGTAAAACTAAGGTTACAGATTTTTTTAATTACTTAAAACGATTTTTTTTAAAAAAAATTTGAACATCTGAAATATTCCATTGGAACAACAATTATACACATGCAGTTACAAAGTCGCCGGAAAGGTATATCCCGAGACACTAAGATTACAACCAAACTTAAAGCCATAAAAGATTTTGTTCCAACCAGAAAATGAAAATGGATCCATATAGAAAGGCTTGAAACTTACAAACATAACCGGCTAAAAGCTTTAGACACAAAGACTAAAAATTAACGAAGATGCCCCCGGCCAGCCATCATTAACCGGTGAATTTTTTAAAATTCTAATTAATGTATTTTATTTTAAATTAAAATATAAGTTAAGATGCAAGAATATGAATGGTAAAAAAAACATAGAATTATAAAATAGATATTTAAGTTTTTATGTGTAAAATTTATAAAGTATCATTATCTCAAATACAAAGAGAAGATATATATCAACAATACTGAAAAAGTGCATGCTGCTTATATAACTTGGAATACATTTTGTCAAATATAATTTAGAATAATTATCTAAATATAAAAAAGTTTGGTGGATTGTTTGACATAATATTAATATATGTTCACAAATCTGTTGGGAAAGGCAAACCAATCATCAAAAGATTTCTCACATGTCAGCAACGTAATCAGTCACGAACTTGTTTGAAACATGTATATACATCGCGCTAACTTTTGCCATATTGAACAAAACCAAAACTCAATTGAGTTACATGTATAACTTTCTAATCACTATAAGGAAAAGTTGATCCAAAATCTTTGTTCACATTCCAATTATCGAAACATTAAGACCCGTCTTGTTGCCACTAATATTCAACCTTTAGTGAAATGCCAGATTCAAAATCGAGAGTGACCATGGTTCCTTCAGCCGTTCAGCGTTTGCACTTCCTAGTTTAGGGGAAAGCCACATTGAAGACAATGTAGGCATGTGCACCCATGATCTTTTAATTTTTCTTTATTTTGTGTGATAAAATGAGAGAAAAATGCTAAACAAAATAGAGATTTCTCTTTATTGCACCCACCATTTTGTTTTCTACACATTGTGCACCCAGAGAAAAATAAATCTAGATTCACCACTGAGTTTAGCACATCTAGCGATGTTCATGAACACTACTTCAAAAGTTGCAAAGCCGGCTGTGTATGTCCCAGATTCCAAACTATGATTCTCTGTTTTCTAGCTCCTTGAAAAACCTGTGCGGAGGACACGATACTGAAAATCACAAGTAGTTGAGACCCTAGAGTTGATATATAATATATTTTTACCGTAAGAAATATCTTTGTTGTGGGGGATTAAAAATAGTCATGAAAAACCTTGTTTTCATCTGTTGGTCAAGTTTCAAGTGCTGCAAATAATAGTTCTTGTTTAGGGAATCAAACATAACAAATCTTTTTCCCGACTAAGGATCCTTTGGGAAACACATTGCTTCTCTCTAAGAGCTTTGCTATTGTTGATGTAGTAAACACAGTTAAGTTTGCGAGAGACCATTATATTTCAGTTTAAATAATACACTCAAATATTAAGCATAATCGTTTACCAATAAATTTATTTTCTTAAGCCTTATTATGATGGTCAGTTGGGCTCTCTCCTCACGAGAACATAAACCAGCCTAGGCAGCTCTTCGTTTTCTACATCGTTAAGACCTTTGTTTCCAAGGAAGACCTTTTCACAGGAGTAACATGAAAAAATAAACAGATAAGTTTGGGAGTAATGTATACACACAACACATATAACAAAATGAACAACAAACGCCTCAGAGCATATCACCTTGTTCATGGCAGGATGATCGCGCACAATATTACCGGGCCAAGGAGTACCGTAATGGATATTCTAGACTTCTTCAGGAACTGGTGCAGTCTCAACTAAACCATTGATATTAACCTTGAATTCTTTATGATCCCACGATGTCCAGGAAAAGGAAATGTAATCATGTTCTATAGAGCAGAAACTTAGGTATAAAGGAGCGAGGATTAAAAAACAAGGCTCTGCAATCCTAACAAATACTAAGTTAAACTTACTCATGCTGGCCACACGTCTGAAGAAATCCTGCACAAGTTATTTCAGCCAAGTACAGCCCCAAATAATTAGATTTTCCATCCTGAAAGTTCTAATGAGTAGTTCAGGCATGCATATTTAGCCTCAAGGTAGAAGATTCATATAAGCAAAGCAAAGCTTTAAAGGAAGATAGATATAATTAAACTTGATGTACCTTTGAAGATTGGAAGCCTTTGGTTCCTGATTAGATGGAAGAAAAATTCACTCATTTGCTTGTCTTCTACACAAACGATTGCTTCCTGCAGTATAGTCCGTGATAGATGCATTAAATCCTCATGTTCATAGTAATCAATTTGTATAAAAGTTACAGCAATCAGTGGAAAGATTAAAAGTTTCTTGTGGAATGGTTATTTGTGTAAATGAGAAGATACCATGTAAACGTGATCCCTGGCAAGAGATGGATACTTCCATTACAGATAATACAAACATACAATCGAATCAGGGGAAGTGGGGAGATAGAGCCATTAGATGTTGAACTTAAAGAAAATGAATCAAACCATTTTGAATATCTGTAGCCCATCAATTATGACCTTGTCTGATCCAAATTTGTAATCTCGCCTTATGACAAAAAAACAAAAAAACAAAAAAACAAAACAAAGCTCAAACAAATTTTGGGAATTCGAAAACAACCAGATAAAAAGGAAAATTCGGGCCTTAACAACATCGTATTCAAATATATAAGCAGCTTCTCCGGCTGATAAAGCTTGTTAATATCAGAGATCTTCACAAGGAATCCCTAAAATTCATCACAACCAAAGAAAAAGATCTAGAAGACTATGTAATCAGGTTAACAGAGATAAGAGAAGGAAGATACACCATTGAACGTTTACTCCCAACAATCCTTCGACGGCGCACCAATAGCTTTTCCGATTTATCCAGGTAGATGGCTATTGTGGCTGGCAAAGATGTTGATGGTAGAGTAAGACTGGAGTAGCGAATCCACACAGAGGACAGAGAAGATAAAAAAGAGTTTCTTTTTCACCGGAGAGGAAGAGATGGATATGAAAGAGCAGAGGCCATAGCGGCGTAAGCTTTGGAGGAGAGGAGATTGTGAATCGGCAAGGCCTTGAGCTTTTTTATGGCCTATAAAAAAGGAACATCAATCTCCATCGTTACAGAAAATGAATAGATATCGTCTTGCGAAGGAAACTGAAAGGAATTTTTAGAAAATTTATTGCTGAGATACTACACAGTACACACTATAGAGGATTGAGATTATATATGGAAAGGACTATTATGTCAATGATGTAACCCTACCTAGAGGTCATAGTAGCGTAGTATATACTGTAACATTATGTCTCTAATAATAATCAAGTTCCACAATCTACATGGTATCAGAGCCGTCGCTCCTAAAGACCTAATTTTCTTAAACTTTTCTTTCTTTCACGACTAACAACAATGGCGTCTCCAACCAACTCTACTTTCACAGAAACCATTCCTACCAATCCAAACACAAAAAATCTCCTAAACATAAACATGTCCAATGTTTCAAAGTTGTCAGCTACAAATTACCTCATGTGGAGTCTCCAATTTCAAGCCTTGGTAGATGGATATGGTCTCGTTGGCCATCTTGATGGATCTATGGAGATCCCCTCTCCTACGGTTACGATCGATGGAGAAACAACACCAAATCTAGAGTATACCATCTGGAAACGACAGGACCGCTTGATCTACAATGCTCTCCTGGGTGCAATCACTCTGCCCATTCAACCGTTGGTCTCGCGAGCACTTACAGCTGCTCATGTTTGGGAAACACTTGCCGCCACTTACGCAAAGCCAAGTCGGGCACATATCAAAAACCTGCGGAACCAACTCAAGCTATGCAAGGCATCACCACTCGTGTGGGTCAACTCGCCATTCTTGGCAAACTTATGGATCACGAGGATCAAACTTATGGATCACGAGGATCAAATTGAAGGACTACCTGATGAGTATAAGCCAGTGGTGGATCAGATTGAAGGTCGTGAGATACCTCCAACGCTTATTGAGATACACGAGAAGCTCCTTCACCATGAAACCAAGCTGGCCTCCACTGCGACTTCCTCCATTGTTCGTGTCTCAGCAAACCTTGCGCACCAGAAAGCTCAGCCTGCGTATCAAAACAAAGACAGAGGAAACAACCACAACTACAACAATCAACAGAGACCACACTACAACAACAACAGCACGGGTTGGCAAAATCAGCAAAGAGGTTCAAGACCTTACCTTGGCAAGGGCCAAATTTGCGGAACTCAAGGACATGGAGCCAAGAAGTGTCCTCAGCTCTTGACGTATCAGGCGACTGCACAACAATCACCATTCACGCCTTGGCAGCCACAACCTCGTGAAAATGTAGCCGCTGCAACATCATACAATGCGAACAACTGGTTGCTCGAATGTGGGGCTTCTCATCACATCACGTCTGACCTGCAGAACCTTTCCCTGCATCAACCATATGAAGGAGGTGAGACAGTTGCAATTGCCGATGGGTCTAACAAGACTATCACACATACTGGTTCTACAACTCTATCCTCTCAAACTAAATCTCTTATGCTAGATGATGTTTTGTGTGTGCCAAAGATCAACAAAAATCTTATCTCGGTTCATGGTTTATGTAACACTAATCAAGTCTCTGTGGAATTCTTTCCCTCTTCGTTTCAGGTGAAGGATCTGAACACGGGAACCCGGTTAATCCAAGGCAAAGCTAGCGATCAACTGTATCAATGGCCGACATCACAGTCATCACCTGCGGCCATGTTTGCATCACCATCACCTAAGGCTACTATATCTTCTTGGCATTCTCGTTTGGGTCACCCATCTCTTTCTATTCTGAATAAAACTATTTCTAAGTTTTCTCTTCCTGTTTCTCAAATTTCTACCAAAACAATGTCATGTTCAGATTACATGATCAATAAGAGTCACAAACTATCTTTTTCTACTTCCAGTTTAAACTCTACACGTCCTCTTGAGATTATTTTTTCTGATGTCTGGTCTTCTCCTATTCTATCCTCAGATCAGTACAAATATTATCTCATTCTTGTTGATCATTACACAAAATAAACATGGCTATATCCACTCAAACTAAAACCCCAAGTCAAGGAGATATTTGTGGCCTATAAGGAGCTAGTGGAAAACCATTTTCAACAAAGAATTGGGACTCTATTCTCAAAAAATGGTGGTGAATTTTTGGCACTAAAATCATACCTTCAAGTGCAAGGGATCTCACATCTTACTTCACCTCCGCACACTCCTGAACACAACAGTGCGGCTGAGAGAAAACATCGTAGAAACTGGGCTGACTCTCATGTCACAGGCGAAGATGTCCAAGACCTACTGGCCTTTTGCATTCGCTGCAGCCGTGTATCTCATCAATCGGCTCCCAACACCGAATTTGGAGTTTGATTCGCCGTACCAGAAATTGTTTCAGAAGGCGCCGAATTATAATCGCCTCAAAGTCTTCGGTTGCCTCTGTTTTCCATGGTTGAGACCCTACACAAAACACAAATTGGAGGATCGATCGAAAAGCTGTGTATTCTTGGGTTACTCAACAAGTCAAAGTGCTTACCTTTGTCTTCATGTAGCCACGAAACGGGTATATACATCACGCCATGTTGTTTTCGACGAAACGGTGTTCCCATTCGCTCAGCCTCAGACAAGTTCAGCTCCGGCTTCTCATGTCGAAGATACAACCTCTCCTCCGTCGGTTCATACTCCGGTCACTACAATTCCTCTCAGCAATCCGGCTCCACAGTTGTCATCTCCATCCCCGTGTTTAGATCCTCACCAACAACCACATCCTGCCTCGCCATCATCGCCTCAACAATCTCAGGTATCCTCTTCTTCCTCTGACTCTCCGTCACATACTTCTTTTCCCTCTCATTCTGAGCCCACTGTTCCAAATCAAAATGGGCCGCAACCCACGTCCCAGACACCTCACCAAACAAATAAAGCCCAAAACCCACAAAATACTCCAATGTTACCTTCTCCAAATCTTCAAACCCTTATCAACGTAACCAGTGAACCATAAATTCAACCACCGTTAAATTCCCAAATGTCCCAGAACCTACAAAATCCTTCCACCATCACTACCGAGTCAACACATAATCAACACCCGATGCAAATGAGGGCTAAAAAGAAGATCGTTAAGCCCAAAACAAAGTTCAGTCTCACGGCTTCCCGACAACAAACGAACCACGAACCGAGAACCGTTGCTCAGGCACTCAAAGATGAAAAGTGGCGTAAAGCCATGTCGACTGAATACGACGCACATATCAAGTGGATTTAGTTCTACCTGAGCCCTCGCAAAACCTTGTTACATGTCGATGGATTTTCACCACCAAATATTTTGCAAATGGAGATGAGGAGAGACCTAAAGCACGTCTGGTAGCAAGAGGTAACACACAGAGGTATGGAGTTGATTTCAGTGAGACGTTCAGTCCTGTGATAAAGACGACTACGATACGGTTGGTTCTGGATATTGCGGTGAACAGGGGATGGCAATTGAAGCAACTTGATGTCAATAATGCTTTTTTGCAAGGCGAACTTCAGGAAGAGGTTTACATGACTCAACCACCGGAGTTCCTGGACAGAGATCGACCGCAGCATGTATGTCGCTTGAAGAAGCCCATCTACGGCCTTAAGCAGGCTCCCAGGGCTTGGTACATGGCGCTGAAACATCACCTACTGGAAATTGGGTTCGGAAATTCTTTGGCAGATACATCGCTTTTCACATTCATTGCTGGAGCTCAACAAACATACATTTTGGTGTATGTAGACGACATAATAGTCACGGGGAGTGATCCGAGACATGTGGCTTCTGTGTTGCAATCGCTGGGGCATCGGTTCTCCATCAAAGATCCAGTTGATTTGCATTATTTTTTGGGTGTTGAAGTTACCAGATCTCCGAAGGGTCTTCACTTGATGCAAAGAAGGTACATTCTGGATTTGCTAACACGTACAAATATGTTGGATGCAAAGACAATGTCCAGTCCGATGCAAACAACTCCGAAGTTAACATTAAAGGATGGCCCTTCTTTGAGTGATGCGTCTCAATATCGGTCTATCGTTGGAAGCTTGCAATATCTGGCCTTCACAAGACCTGATATTTCTTTTGCAGTCAACAGGTTATCTCAGTTTATGCATCAGCCAACAGAGTGTCATTGGCAAGCAGTTAAGAGGGTGTTGAGGTATTTGGCAGGAACTCCTAGTCATGGTGTATATGAAAGCAGGCTCACCTCTTACACTTCATGCATTTACAGATGCGGATTGGGCAGGTGATACGGACGATTACGTTTCCACTAATGCGTATGTCATTTATCTTGGTTCCACACCGGTCTCCTGGTCGTCTAAAAAGCAAAATGGAGTGGCTTGTTCATCTACGGAAGCAGAGTACAAGGCAGTGGCTAATACTGCATCAGAGGTTTGATGGATTTGTTCAGTACTTAAGGAACTTGGGGTTAAGGTTCCTGCTGCTCCTGTTATCTATTGTGATAATGTCGGTGCAACTTATCAGTGTGCTAATCATGTTTTCCACTCAAGGATGAAGCATATTGCCATTGATTATCACTTCATACGACATCTCATTCAGTTGGGAATGGTTCGTGTTGCACACATCTCCACCAGGGATCAACTAGCAGATGCTCTCACCAAGCCACTCAGCAGACAACAATTCATTACAGCTACATCCAAGATTGGAGTCACTAGAGTACCTCCATCTTGAGGGGGCGTATAGAGGATTGAGATTATATATGGAAAGGACTATTGTGTAAATGATGTAACCCTACCTAGAGGTCATAATAGCGTAGTATATATTGTAACATTATGTCTCTAATAATAATCAAGTTCCACAATCTACACACACTCATGTTTCAATGGCATAATGAAAAAGAACGATTCCATTGCAATTAAGCTGAGGTGACATATCTTGTTGTTTTCATTGGTTGATTTAATATGCCTACGTGGACAGGCTCAATGAAGCTCACATCCCTCTTTTATTTATTGTTAGATATTATACATTTTTTTTTGAATTAATCATAGTGTCCGGAGACCGAAGTTAACTAACTAATCTGTGGGTCTCAACGATGCCGACATTTGTAAATTTGTAAATCCTTCGATGACCAACGGAAATCGAACTATAGATTTACCGTATTGGAGTTATTTCTCAAGTGCCACTATCTCAATGCCATTGGTTTATATATTATACATTTGATGAACGTGCTATTTTTTGGCCATAACTCAATTTGAAGTCCTTTCAAGTTGTACACGATGTGCTTACCTTTTAAAACATTATTATAACGGTATTCATAAATTTTGAATGCAAACGTGAAAAAAAGTTATATGCCTAATGATGTTAAACATGAAATTACTAAATTTTTAATATTAACTACATTAGTGTGGATGCGGTTATTGATTTGATAATTCCACATGTTTCATAAGTTCTATTAATCAACCATTTGAAATTCTAATTTCTGACATGTAGGCTTTTTATTGGTATTGTGCTAACGTTGCGATAGAGGATGCATACCACACTATCTATATCTCACCAAAGTGACTACAATCCAAACGTTACAAAGCTATAAAGATGGTAGTACATGAAATTCAAACAAATAAAGATCAATGTTTTTAATTGTGTTGGCCTATTTGAACCATTGTTTAGCGTCCTGTGTTCCCAAACAAATCCATAGACCGTAAATGATACAAGAGAAACTTTTGATTTTAGTCAGTAAATTACTCTATCAAAATCATTTTTAATGTTACAAACTTGAAAAGAATGTATTTTCAATCTAATGCAACAAGAGGAGAATTTAGCAGCACCTACCAAGCCGAAATCAAGCCAATCTAAACGGGTAAAGATAATTCGTTTAGACTTTAGAGAGGGTAGCTAGCTAACTAGGGCCCGGTCTTGTTTATTTTTACCAAAAAGCCCATGTGGACTTGGACAAACCGTGTCAAAGTGAGTTTTCTATTCCAAATAGCCTACTGTTTGGTTCAAAACATTGAAAACCAATTCTTTTTAAGTAAAGTCAAAAGTCAAAGTTCATATATGCGTGGTGTGTGTATGCATAAACATAAGATACTGAGACGAAACTTGCACAAGTCAAACAACGACGTCTCAAGAACCCTATAAATAAGTCATTATCGCATTTATTACACATACAAACCAAGAAAATACCCTAACCAATATCAAAAAGCTCTTTCTTGTTTTTTTTTTGTTTTTTTTTATCTTTCATTCAAAGAGAAAAAAAACAAGTATGATGAGGAGACAATTAGTGCTCGTAGTAATCTTAGCTGTTATTTTCGTTGTTGTCTTGGACGTTACACAAGTTGAAGCCACGAGGTCTTTCCCGGTGGACGTCGATGAGATCAGTCTGCTATTGCAGGTGCTGCAAAGAGGTCCGGTTAGAGGCTCTGGTAGGAACGGTTGCACCCATATCCCTCGCGGCGGTTCAGGAAGGTGCCGCCACGGCTAAAGCTGTCACGCGAAACTTCTTCATCATTCTTTGATTTTTTTCTTTTTGCAACATTTGTATGTTACGTACATAATTACATATACGTAGTTATACAGTAGCTTTAGACTTGGTCTCGTATCATTTGAATTGTAATCAACGGTAATTTGATTAATACAAACATGTTTTTTCCCGCTAGTCACTAAGTTGGTAAAGAAAAATAGCATTTTCCGAAACAAATGGAATAATAAAAAGTTTCTTTCTCTTTTTTTTTTTTTTTTTTTTTTTTTGGTAACTCTGGTATCTAGGCAGCCACATTCCCAACTATCCCCGTAGGGGGTCCAGCGCCCCAACGGAAGGGATGTTAAATCCGTTGTGGCCGGGACTCGAACTCGTGATGGCATACTCAAAAAAGTTTCTTTCTTGTTTTGAAAAGAAGCTTTATTGGATTCAGCTTGAAAAGGTAGACAATACAGTGAAATAATTTAAGTATTTTGACTCTTATAATTTTACCACAAAACAATCACATAACACACAATGACACAAACTTACGCTTTAATTATATACAGCGTCTGAAGGAAAAGCTGTTCTCACGGCAGTGTACTCCCACTTACACCGTTCGTGGCTGGAGGTTTTTCCTTCCGACGTCTCTTCTTGATGAAGACGTTACAAAAAGTCAGGCCTTGAAGGCAACTAAACCGGTTTGGTTTCTGATTCAGTTCTCTGTATCGGATTGTGAATAATATTGAGCGTTTGACGACACTTGCGCCAAATAAACATAACCGGAATCTTTAGACTGGTTACTTTTTTTTAGTACTTGAATTGAAGCTGATCAGAATTGATAACCACTAGAGAGACAAAACCTTTTTATTGAATTTATGGTAGGCTTCCGGTTTATCAAAACATAAACAATGATTTCTAAAATAATCAAATAATTTATTTCCTTTAACTATCTAATCGTTTCTAAAATCTTCAAAACAATGAAACATGTACCAAATATTTGCTATAGTACATTTGTATACAGGAACGGTTACGTATACTTTTTTTTTGCTACTATATATACTGGGATCAAAATATACGCGAGTGTTCATCCGTGGCACTTTCCCGAGCCTTTGGGGATATGACTGCAACGGTTCCTACCGGATTCAGGAACCGTACCCTCAGAGTCGGACCTGGTATTTCAGGGGCCCTATTCAAATAAAATTAACAATAGAGATATTGTGAGAAATATTAAATTTTGTTTTCACCTAAATTTTTTTATAAAAATTATCTACCATTCTTACGAACAAAAAGTTCTTTCTAAAAAAAAAAAAAGCTGCAAAGACATACTAGTTTCGTATGGCAAGTTGAAAAAGTGATGCAGTTTACTTCTTTAATTTATTATAATATTGTATTTACTATCTTAGAATCTTTATCCCTAAACTCCAATGGGGTTTCTTTAAATTTTTATTTTTTTCGGACTAAAAAAAAAAAAAATTAAAAAGTGCATCAATCGTGGGTCGCCACGTGTCTGTGGGACCCACGAACAGTGCATAAAACCCAAAGTAAGCGGTTCTCATTTCACGCTTTTGGTGACCGATTTAAAGAAAATTTGTGGGGCGTACACGGAGAGAAACCCATTAACAAACCCCAATAGTTGCGTTCTAATGTTACAAAAAGTTACTTTCCTTTAAATCAAGTACCTATAACCTTAATATTATTTTATTCTTAACACCACAATCGAAACTTACTTTGCATATGAGTTTACATTTCTCAGCTTTTTTTGTGTGCGCAAAATTTACATTTATCAGCATACATATAAGTACATATGACCAAAAAAATTACAAATGGGGACCCCAATAGAGTTGGGGTCCCATTCCAATATTTCACACCACTCTGTACAAGCCCGGCTCTGCGTACCCTTCTGCAACGACTGGAACACGGACCGGATCTCACTATCGACGGTGGTTCCTAACAGCCTTGTGGGTTCTACTTGTTTGGCGTTCATGAAAATCAAAAAGAGTGCAAGCAAGATCACTCCAAAGATCACTTGCTTCTTCATCACCACTTTGTTGTCTCTTTTGAACTAAAGAAGGAAAGAAAAGTCAACTTGTAAGGTCGACGATTTTTTTTTTTGTTTTTATCTACGATTTGTCTTGCACTTAGAGTTGATACATATATAAATAGAAATTAATATTGATATGGTTTGACTTTTACGTAGAAATTACTGGGTTTTCAACATTTGAACCAAAAATAAATACTGAAACGGATCAAACAAGTTAACACAACACGGTTTCTGTCTTGGACAGCAAGGTTTTGTTTTTGTGGCTCACACCGAAGTTCGCGTCCCGCGAATTTCAAGCAAATGAGGAGGAAAATACAATAGCAATGTTGTGATCCGGTTTAAGTTGGTTACTAGAATTCGGTTTGGTTTACCGTAATTAATGGTAGGAAACTTGATAATTCTGCCTCATTGCTTAGGTCCCAAGTCGTAACTGTATAGGTTCGTACTGTATAACAGGGTTCAAGCGATGTGTATTTATCTTATCATTTTTGTTAACTTTGTCGGTTGGTTGAAATTGGAAACAACCTGTTCAATAAGACTGGATATGGCCGATAGGCCATGTTTAGTAACTTAAACTTTGACTAGATATCGATCCGCGCAACCGCGCGGGTTTTTGTTTTCATTTATTTTTATATAAATGTTTTGTTTTCAATTCTAAATTGGTATATATTATAATATATATGTGTCTATCAATTTTTAAAACATAAAAAATTTACTGTATATTTTTCATTGAATAGATTGTTTCAAACTTTCACATGTATTTGTATCTTCACTACAAGAAAACATATTTTTTACTAGGGCAGTATTCGTTGTAAATTCGTTGTAAACGGGGTGTTACGACGAATTAACGTCGAAAGACGTTTCGTTGTTAAACGTCCGTCGTAACGGAGGTTTCGTCGTAAACGACTCGTTACATTTACGACGAAATATATTCCTCGTAAAGCACAGGGAAATGATTCGTCGTAAACGCCACGCAAGACTTCGTCGTAAAGCCCACGTAATTGTTTCGATGTAAAGCACACGTAAATACTTTCGTTGTAAATCACTCGTAAACATTTCGATGTAAAATCCTCGTAAATATTTCGATGTTAATCACTCGTAAACATTCGATGTAAACTCCATGTAATGTTTACGAGGAGTTTAAATCGTTTCTTATTATATTATTATTAATTAGTATATAATAGATTTTAATTTATATTTAATATTCAGAATTTAAAATAATTTAAATTTTAAAACAAAATATGAAATTGGAAAACATATTTTTAAAAAGTCATACAATAATATTTAAATTCATAATACAAACAGAAAAAAAAAACTACATATTGTCGAAGTAGTTGGTGGGGTTGCTCGGCTGTTGACGGGTTGGATCGGACTCTTGGGGATCTCGTGGTGGCATTCCAAGAGCGGCTCGTCTCTCACTCAACATTCTCTGCATAACCGGGTTTCCCACGGCCATCACGTCTAGCAAATCCTCAAGAGAGTCTAAACGAACCTGCTGGCTATCCATTTGAGCCTTCTGGCTATCCATTTGAGCCTTCATCTGAGCAGTCTCTTCATCCCGTCTCGAAGTGTATGACGAAGTTGCCCTTGCAACTTCGTTAACAGAGCCTATACCGACTATCCGTCCCTTCTTTTTAGGAGCCACCTATAAAATCAAAACATATATTAATATAGTTAATTATGTTAAAATATTTAAAATAATGTAAACTAAAATTTTAAGTTACCTCTTCGAAGATTCTGTCGACCTCTTGGGTGGACAATGTGACTGGTAATCCATCGGGAGACTCCTGGGTTAGTTGCGTCTCCCGTTCTTCAATCCGACCAGCCACTGTTCGGAAGAGTTTCTCAGATGCAGGATCCACAAAAACTCCGTCGGATGTGGCGTGAGTCATCTTGAATAGGTCAGACAGAGAAGGTAAGACTCCCGTCTTCTCGAACTACAAAAAAAAATTAAATTAAATATTATAAATTATATTAATTGAATATTTTAAAATATATATTTAAAACAAAACTTACAGCTTCTAGACGGACTCCTGCATGAGGTTTTTGTCCGGTTCTGTGAAGCATGGGCAAATGACCATCTTTATCCTTCGTCCTTCGAGAAGCCGAGCACGAATTGGCCTTTCTGATCGAAGAGGGGTGCTCCCAATAGGCGATGAGGCCATCCCACACATCCGTCGTGAGCTCAGTGGGCTTTCCCTCATACCCGTAGATCTCCCACTTGTCCTTCCAATCAGAGACTGTGTTGCAGAGGCGTATCTTTGCCTTTGCAACGAATTCCGCCTTCACCCTCTCGGTGATTCCCAAAGACCAATGCCACTTTTGCTGAAACATAAAAATTTTGAAAAAATTACAATTATTAATAAATATTAAAAAATATATATATATTTAAAAGTGAAAATTTAATTAAATTTAAAAATCTTACCGCAAAACATTTAAACCACGTGATCTTAACGTGATTTGGTGTCTTGCTCCAGTTCGGGTATGCCCCGTCGTAGTAACCCTTAATCGTCGCCGAAACGCTCCGGCTAACACGGTTGTTAGCCCCAAACCTGAAAAAAAAACAATTTAACCGTTACAAAATAAAAATTAATTAAATTTTAAAGTAATAAAAATTAATAACTTACCAATAAGTTCCTCGGGGTCTATCGGGGTCTAGAACATCCAAACCCTCCCGTCCAGGCTGGGCAAGCAAATCCTCCACCGTATATCTCGCGAAGGGAGCATATGAAGGCACACGCAAATCCGGATGAACTGCACCTTCTGGGACAGGCTCAGGTGCAGCCGCTGGAGGAGGAGGTGGAGGCATCTGCGGTGGAAGAGGAGGACTCGAAAAAACTCTCTGAGAAGTCTGAGAGTCTGGAACTGCATCGGAAGACGATGGACCGGAAGAAGATGTACCGGAACCATCGCCAAACAACTGGGCATAAGTAGGTGCTGCTGGTTTCCTTCTAGGAGCCATCTAAAAAAAATTTAAATAAATTTAATCAATTATGACGACATAATTAAAAAATTATTCCGTTACCTAACTAATCACCTAAACTATAGGATTCCGTCATCTAACTAATCACCTAAACTAATTATCTAAATAATCACCTAAACTAATTACCTAACTAATTAATAACCTAAACTAACTTAAAAAAAAAAAAAAAAAAAAGGAGGGAAGAGAATGTACCTTAGGGAGAGGAGAGGAGTTTAGGAGGAATGGACGAGGCAGCCTCGTCTCGGCGTCCCAATATATAAAAAATGTTTCGTCGTAAACGCGACGTAACATTACGACGAAGTTACCAGGCCCGCGTTTTTTCATTTACGACGAAGTTACCAGGCCCGCGTTTTTCGATTTACGACGAAATTACGTCGAAACATCGGTTTACGACGAATTTACAAGGCCCACGTTTACGACGAAGTTACCAGGCCCGCGTTTTTCCATTTACGACGAAATTACGTGGAAACATCGGTTTACGACGATTTTACAACGCTTAACCCTAAACACCGAGAATGAAATCCCTAAACCCCAAAGTCACATATCATCTAACATCATATCTCTTCTTCTCTACTACTTTGTGCTCTTTCTCCAACTTAAACTCTAAAACCCTAAAACTCCAAATAATTTTTTTAAAATTAACACAAATACATATTATATAAAACAACATTTGTTACACATACATTAGGATGGTAAAAAAACAATATTTCTTTAAACATACGTTACAATAGAGAAATACAACATCAGAGACATATATTACATCACTCTAAATCGTTTTCGTTCTCATCAATATTACATCACTCTAAATCGTTTTCGTTCTCATCACTATCATTACAATCATCATCGTCGCTTCTCTCGAACTCGTCTTCACGTGCTTCATCTGTCGCATCTTCGGGAATATCTTCATATTGAAAGTTTTGCGGGTCGATCAAAAGGATTTCATCAGTTGGTTGTTCTGGTACCTCAACTTCATTGATAGCGTCTTCTTCTTGCAAGGGCGGTTCTTCTCCAGCGACAATGCGTCCACGAGGTGTAATTTTGATAGCAGCTAACCAGTTTATCCCGGAAGTTCGAAGCCGAGGATAAGGAAGGAAGCTTACTTGCTCGGCTTGTGAAGCTAAAATGAAAGGCTCAAATTTGTTGTATCTTCTCCCAAAATTGACATCCACAACACCAAATTTGTTATACCGAATCCCTCGGTTCACAACAGGATCGAACCATTCACATTTGAAGAGGACGCATTTTAGCTTCAATAACCCCGGAAATTCCACTTCAATAATCTCCTGCAAGATCCCGTAAAAGTCCGTTTCACCTTTCACACATATTCCGTAGTTACTCGTTGCCCGATGTCTCCCATACTCGTATGTGTGAAAGGTAAATCCTCGTGTGAAATACATAGGTGATGTGGTGACCTTTGCAACTGGACCTTGAACCAATTCGTGAAACCATACGGGATAATAAGGATCGTCATAATCAACCTGCCAAAAGCAGTTATTCTTAATTAATATTGAAGTATCAAAACACTTACTTAATTAATCAATGTATGAGATATATTACGTACCTGTGATTTTAACCACTTGACAAAGTGCTTATCTTTACGTGTGTCCACATCAGTTGCAGATATTCCTGGTATTGCTTCTTCAACTTGAGATACAAACATGCTGCAAATTAAACAAATAATCAAGTCATACATAATTAACTGCAATTCATATAATTAACATTCACAAAAATATTTACCTTTCAAAGTAACGGGTCACTGCATCCTCGCAGTTGAGCAGAATATAAGTGTGGGCACTATGTTTATCCTCTTCACATGACCACCATACTTCTTTCGTTTTACCACCAAACCGTGCAATTTCGCAGAAAATGTCAGGAACACCATCAATTGGATATGATGTCGGTACTCCACCATCATCATATCTTCTAGGAACTCTTTTCCTCGTACGAACAGTTGGAGCAAAGTAGTATGATGTGAAGTTAGATGTTTCGGCTGTCAAACTTCCCGCAACTATTGAACCTTCCACCTTTGCAAGATTTCTTGCTTTCCCCTTCAAATGTTTCATCTGTCGCTCATACGGATACATCCATCCGTTGTGAACAGGTCCACGAAGCAATGCTTCATACGGTAGGTGGACAACTAGATGCTCCATGACGTCAAAAAATGAAGGAGGAAATATCTTCTCCAGGTTGCACAATATGATCGGAATGTTATGATGAAGTTGTTCGATGACTTCTTCCTTGAACGTACGTGTGCTGAGATCTCTAAAAAAAGCGCCGATGGCTGTATATTGCAAAAGTAATCAAATTAATAACATTTCATAACATATGTATATATATTAACGTTTTATAATTACTTGCAAGTGCTTCATGGACATTTGCTGGAAGGAGCTCGGCAAAAGCAAATGGAAGTAAACACATGACAATCATGACTCTTCATTCCGGAGAACTTTTGACCTCGTTCAACACATCTTGACAGATTTGAAACATAACCATCAGGAAACTTAACTTCTGATGCAACCCAGTCAAACAAGGTTGTTTTGGCTTCTGATGACAACCGGAAGATGGGAACAGGAACGTTTCCATTGCTCTTGATATGTAACTCACTTCTTGAGCAAATATCAGGTAAGTCCATCCTTGACTTTTTGTTATCTTTTGTCTTCCCAGGGACGTTAAGTAATGTATTCATGATGTTCTCAAAAAAGTTCTTCTCAATATGCATGACATCCAGATTGTGGCGTAAGAGAAGATCCTTCCAATAGGGTAGCTCCCAAAATATACTCTTCTTATGCCAATTGTGAGACACACCATATCCATCAGGCATATTTCCAGGAACATGCCAATTTCCTCCAACTTTAACTGTTTCCTGAGCTCCGTAATAATCAATGTCTGCTTCGATCTGCTGGCCGGTGAGATATGGAGGAGGACCGTCTCTGACAATTTTTTTGTGCCGAAACAATGTCTTATTTCTTCTGTACGGATGGGCAAGTGGAAGAAAGCGACGATGACAGTCAAACCAACAACTCTTCCTACCATTCTTCAGTTGAAAAGCATCCGTCGATCCAAGACAATATGGACAAGATAATCTTCCATGTGTTGTCCAGCCAGACAACATCCCATAAGCAGGGAAATCACTTATCGTCCACAGCAGAACTGCTCGCATCGTAAAATTGTTTTTCAAGGAACAATCGTACGTCCTCACCCCTTCTGACCA
Organism: Brassica napus; assembly: GCF_020379485.1. Classification (NCBI taxonomy): domain Eukaryota; kingdom Viridiplantae; phylum Streptophyta; class Magnoliopsida; order Brassicales; family Brassicaceae; genus Brassica; species Brassica napus. The sequence goes on from NC_063447.1 coordinate 55,328,373, forward strand.
CAATTGCTTTAGCTCTTCTATCAACGGTTGAAGAAAAACATCAAGAGACCGTTTTGGATGCTTCGGCCCAGGGATTAATATGGTCAAAAATAGAAATTCTTGTTCCATGCACATATCCGGCGGTAAATTGTACGGCGTAAGAATGACTGGCCACAAAGAATATTGTCTACCAGACATTCCAAATGGACTAAATCCATCGGTGCATAACCCAAGATAGACATTCCGAATATTTGTAGCAAAATCTGCGTGTACCTTGTTGAAATGTTTCCACGCTCTTGCGTCTGATGGATGTGCAACCTCACCATCTCTCTGGACATGTTCCGCATGCCACCTCATCGATGCAGCAGTCCTCTCAGATTGATATAATCTTTTCAATCTGTCTGTAATTGGTAGGTACCACATCCTTTGGTACGGTACCCTATTCCTCCCACGGCCTTGCGGTTTGAATCGTGGTTTTTTGCAGAATCGACACTCTTCTAACTTGTCATCTTCTTTCCAGTAGATCATGCAGTTGTCGATGCAAACATCAATCATCTCCGAAGGCAACCCAAGACTATAAACCAATTTCTGAATCTCATAATAAGATTCAGCAGACACGTTGTCTTCTGGCAAATACTCTTTAAACAACTCCGCCCATGCATCCATGCAATTCTCAGGTAAATTATGATCCGTTTTAATATTCATCATCCTAGCTGCTAGAGACAATTTAGAGAGACCTTCTCTACAACCAGTGTAGATTGGTTGATTTGCAGCATCTAGCATTTCATAAAACCTTTTTGCATCCAAATTAGGTTCTTCTACATTTCCAGTTCCATCAGCTATTGTTGTAGTTGTTTCTAAAAATGCATCACTAATCATATCTTGAACCCTATCATGATCTACCATCTGCTCATGATCTTGATGATAATTATATTCATTATGCAAATGATTCGGTTCTTCACTATGATGACCATCCTCAAAATTATTATTACTACTACTAGCTTCATTTCCCCCATAACCCTCTCCATGTTGATACCAAATGTAGTACTGTGGTGTAAATCCTCTGTTTACTAAATGCTTCCATACAGTTTCACTACGTGCAAATTTTGAATTCTTGCATTTCCGACAGGGGCAGAACATCTTACCGCTTTCCTGTGTGATCGGTGTACAGCCCGCCTGGTGCATGAATGTCTCTAGCCCGCTCAGAAATGCGTTCGTCACCCTCCCGTCGGAATCTTTGTGCAAATACATCCAACTCCGTAACTCGTAAATACTACCGCCACCGGCCATTTTTTTCTTAGATTTTTTTTTGAAATCTTTTTTTTTCTGATTTTTTTTTTCGGATTTTTTTTTCTCCCTTTGTGTGTTGTGAGGAAGAGAGTTGTGGGAAATGACATATATATAGAGAAATTTTCGAGTTGGGTAGTTGAAATATAACAACGATTTTACAAGGAATATTTTACATGGATTTTACATGGTTTTAACATATTATTTACAACGACTTTACGATGAAATTAGGTAAGTTAAAGCACATTGAATACACGTTTTCACCTAAATATAACGGTAACATGCTTCGTTGTAATGTCGATGTAATGATTACGACGTATTTCTCATTCCACGTACATTCGTCGTAAACTTATATGGAGTTTACGACGAAATCAGTTCGTCGTAAATTTACATGGCGTTTACGACGAAAGTTAGATTCCTCGTAATTTCGTTGTAAAGACCATGTAAATTTACGACGAAATATTTTCGTCGTAAATGTTCGTTGTTATGGGCACGTTTTCTTGTAGTGCTTCTTCTATATATATATTTTCGAATTATTATTTCATTATTAAAATCATAACTATATATATAAAGATTAGTAAAATATTGTTTTGTTGTCATATTCAAAGATATTATAACATTTCACAAATTTAGAAAGTTTTTTAAAAGTTAAACTTTTCGTTTCATACATTTATTTTATCGAGTAAATAATTAAACATTTAGTTTTTGTTTAATTTTTAAAATAAATTATATAGTTTAAAATTTTTTTTCATTGGTTTAAGGTAGTAAAAATTAATCATTGTTAGATAATATGATTTTTGTTATTTAAAAAAATATTTATAATTTTAAAAGTTAACATTGACAAACATTTAAGTATTTAGCATATAGAGGTATAGTATTAAAATATTAAATTATATCTATTTAATTTATACTATCTATAAATTCAATGGATCTTCTATTGTTTAAATCCAATTAGTGATAGCCCAATAAAATTTTTTTGTAAGACCAAAATTTCAATGATAAGATTATATATTAAATGTAACATGAATTTTTAAGAATATGTCCATTAGGTCCATTTTTTTAAAAAATCACACATGAATCAAAGTTGTGACTTCTGTTTTAATATATAAGATTATATTGTTTGCTGAGTAATTTTTAAGAAAAATATTTGGACTTGAAAATGTAAAATTGATTTTGTTGATGTATCATATATTTGACTTAACACGTAGAATGTGATTGGTAAATGTACGAATAACTATAGTTACAAAAAAAAATGTACGAATAACTAGGAGTAATCTAAACTGTTTGAAATGACTGGAAAATTTATAGAGAATAAAATAAAAGTAAAAAAGCAAAAGCTAGAGCAATTTTTTTTTTTTACACAGTCAGAAGGGAAAAAGGTGGAATGTATCACGCTCTTATTTAATAGTATGTAGAGTAAAAGAGTAAAAAAAAAGTATTTTACCTGATTGATACTCTAAAAGCTGATATGAAAAGTAAAAATGTTTTTTCGCTCAGATATTCTCACTCACTGTGTAATCGCACACTGTGCACATTTGCCGGCTAAACTATACATATTGATCACATCAATCATGTCCAGTAAACAAACCAGTTATTCTTGCTTTGGTGTTGGTAGAAAGGTAGAAAGGTGTTACAAAAAAAAAAAAAAAGAGGTGTTGGTAGAAAGGTGCTGACTCTTGGACCTAAATGAGTAATGAATGGTATGGTTGAAGTTGCATGAAATTCACCGCCGGTAATTTTGGTGTCCTAAAGCCAAAAAGCCTTTTTTATCATTCACAAGATATCTTATCTAACTATTTTTTTGAATAAAATCACATATTTGAGTCCATCATTTTGTAAAACTAAAATATCTACTGTTACTTAAGTGGGGTTCTAAATCAAACACATGGAAGAACCTTTTTTTTTTGAAGTTTATATTTTTTAAGATTTACTCTTTTAGGTCACTTGTTCAAAACTAATGTTGTTTCTATGAAGCATCATTAAAGAAGCAGTTATATCCAAAAAGAAAACTGGTTGGCTGCCTTGATTTCTGAGATGCAACACGTTCAAAAAGTCAATAGTAACAGAGATTTTAGAAGATTATCCCATCTTTAGCAAACTAGTCACTTGTACTCACACAGACCATGGAAACATGACTTCCTGGTAATAAATAAATTCATTTGAGCTGCAAAGTGACTCATCGCGATCCATGAACGTTGATGCAACATCGCTCATCTGGTTAAGTTTGGAGTCCGAGACTACTTGGTGAAACCAACTGTGAAGATCCTGGGGTGTATCTTGAACTAGAAACTTCCCTTGTTCACTACAATCCCCTTGAGGGAACTTTCTAGAAGCTTCTTCTCTAAGAAGAACCACTTGTGCTTGTAGACTAACAACCTTAACATATACAAGCAATTCAAAGAACTAATTGTAAGTACACCAGAGATGATGAAAAATAAAACTGGTCTACTTTAAAACACACAAAAAACTGATTTTATATGAAAACCCTCCTTTATTCGTCATAATTAAATGAATCACAATAACAAGATGAAAAAACCTTTTGCTGGAGGGAGAAGATTTGTGAGACGCAGCCGTAAATAGGATCGTGGAGACGAGATTGCGCCTCATAAGAGATGGTTCGTACCGCATCGCATCGGTCATGATCAGGGAGATGAGAAATGAGCTTGGAGAAGTTGCTGGCTCCAAACACTTTGTGAATGGCTGCAAAACTAGAAGACCCTTCTTCGTAGCAAAAATATGGTGCAAATACACAACCTTCTACACATTTCCTACGCAAGAACTTGCATGCTCCACATGGTGAGCCTAAACCTCCCATTCTCAAATTAAATGTAAGTTTTAGTTAGCAAGTTACTATCTTGGAGGAAGATTAATACTACTACTGACGATTATATATAGTGAATGGCAGTGTTTATACAGAGTGTAAGAGAAAAGGAATAAGGTGGAATTTATTATATACATTTATCATATTTTGTGTGTGTGCGCAAAATATATATAGTAACCCAATTTGCTAGTTTACAGGTTTGTCTCTGTAATGGCGTACAATTACAAAAAAATGCACCTTTATTATTTTCCTCCCTTGAGTACATATACATTATAAAATATCTATTTTAATAACATTTTATACAATGTTATTGTGTTTAACCTATAGACGAGGAGAATGTTATAAAATATTTGAGAGAGAACATATATATTAATATTGAGATCCGATCGATTAAGAGATTTGGTTGACGTATAGGACAAAACAATGAGTAAACATGAACCAAACGCATTTCCCTTTTTGTTCTAATTGGTAAATAATAGTTTTTACTCATTATTTACTTGATTTTTGTAAATTATTTAATATTAATGTTTGTTTAGTTTACTTTCTCTGCCAATTGGTAGGAGTTTCTCCATTATTTGATAGTTTAGACGAACCTGCATCAAAACAAAGGTTGGTAGTATTAGTCTATGAAATTATTCTAACTAGATTTTAAACATTTGCTATGCTATCAGTTTTGATTAAACTTTACAGGCTAGAAAAATAGACCCATCATTATCCAGCCCACATGACAATCATGATTATCAACAAAGATTAAAAAATAATTAATTTTAAGTACAAAAGGTAAATTATTAGAAAATAATGAACTAGTGATAGTGGATTTGTGACTTAGTGTTGGTTTAGTGAAGATTAAAAATATTCAGAAAAGGATTTTGGAGATCCACGCAATAAACAAATCATAAATGAATCCAGAACTAATATGGTACGTGTTGATTGTTTATCTTTACATAGATAATTCTAGGGCTGGGCAAAAAACCCGGATCCGAAAAACCGAACCAGATCCGAAAAAGTAGTACCGAACCCGAACCAAAATTGATTAAATATCCGAACGGATTCAACTTTTGGTATCTAAAGAACCGAAACCGAACCCGACCCGAACCGAAATAGATTTATATACTTAAATATATTACTTATTTTTAGATTTAATATATATTAAAAACATCCAAAATATATAAGATACTTTTAAGTTGTCTAAAATACATGAAAATATACATAAATAGTCAAAAGTAAATGTCTAAAATAGCTAAAATATATTCAAAACAACGAAATACTTGAAATATCTATTGATTTTTTATCCAAATATTCAAATCAAACCAATTTATATGTTAATTTTAAATATTTTGACATATATTATACAAATTCATATGTAATATTTTTTTTTATAGATTTTGAGAAATTTTAAGCATATAATGAATATTAAAATTTTAAAAGTAATTTAAATAGGTTATCCGAACCCGAACATAACCCGCAAAGATCCGAATCGAACCCGAACCGAAATTTAGAAATACCCGAATGGGACTGAAATCTTTCAACCCGAAAACCCGAAACCCGAATATATCCGAACCGAACCCGAATGAGTACCCGAACGCCCACCCCTAGATAATTCTGTTTGCAGTTTTCACTTTGTGTTTGATTTAATATGATTATAGTCTACTCTATGATTAGAACTTACTTGTATATTTAAATGTAAATTATAAGTGTATATAAGTCATTCTATATATATTTCTAAATGTAATTAAGAGAACAAATAATTTCTTATAACTGGAGAAAATATCGTTTATTTTGAAATTTTTCATTCTTGTTTACATTATACATGAGAGTGGTTTAGTAGTAGGCGAATTTAGACAAATTCGAGTCTGAAGCAACCTCATGATGTTAAATTTGTGTGACTACGCTGATATATGAGTTTATTGTTTTTTTTTTGTTCAAAGAGTTTATTGCTTATGATCCATTTAAAAACTCGAAGAAAGAGTTCATCTGTGGGTTACACATCTTGTTGGGAGATTAGTCTAAAATTTATTATAGGTTTGGGATACTTTTAGGGTAATAAAAAAATAATGTTTACGATATTTATATAGTCAACGCGTACAACCGAATTACTAATCCAGGCAACTATTGATTAAAAGTGAAAGAGATGGCTGGATTTGTGTATAACACAATAACGGGAAAGATGGTTATTATCAGAGGACATAAGCGTCAACTTCATTAATCATTCATTGTTTATGTGACAAAAAAACTGATGTTGGAGAGTGGAGACATAATCAATCGATCATGTCATCTTTTCTCTGCTTGTGAAAGTTGCTTAGGACACCGGAAAGATCAAACCATTGTTCTAGGTGTTATAAAAGTTGCTTAGGAGGACAAGGACGACAATAGATGAGAGTCTCGATAAGTGTCTGTTAGACTGTTAGTTGTCTGTTATATAAAATCAGAGACTCGTTTGTTAGAAATTGCACCTGTTCAAGTTATTCTCCAAAACATCTTTACACACAATACAGAGAAGTATGGAAGTCAGTATAGTAAAAAATAATCGGGATGACCCTACATGTCATACTTCACATTCACATCCAAGCCCTGCAAAATCTCGATCAGGTGACTGAAAGGATCAGTTTGGAAGAATTGAATGTAGGAGAGCTGTGGAATAAGCTAGTGGAGTATTCTGCAGAGAGATTATTCTGCAGAGAGATTTAGCAGAAGAACAAGGCTTGGCTTCAGGGGCAGATCTACTAAGGAAGTAGTGGGGTCAGCTAAAATGAACAAATAGTTTGTTTTGGGGAAAATCATTTTAAACTCTAAAAGTGTCACATTCTCGTACTTCAAACACTGAACGTTTTTGACTAGCACTTTAAACCTTGAAAGTGATATTTTTATCATAACAAACTTCCAATGAAGTTTACTTTTTTTCCAAGTCAACTAGGTGACATGTAATGTTTATTTTGTGGTAACATGTTTTTTTTTTAAATACATAGAAAATTCGAGAAAATTAAAAAAAAATCGAAAAAATTTGAAAATTTTGAAAAGTCAAAAAAATCTAAAATTCAAAAAATATAAAAATAACATTTCAAAATTAAAAATTAAATAAAAGATTTTTAAAAATTAATCCAATTATAAACCAATAAATATATATAATATAATAACTTAAATGGTAATTCTAGATTCTCGTTTTTGGTTTTTGATTTTGATTTTTAATTTTTTGATTTATTAATACTTAACTTATTAAATTTTCAAAATTAATCCAATCATTGTTATTATTTATTAAAATGATATTTATTTTAGTAATTTTAATTTTGTTTAAAAAGAAAATAACTTATAAGTGAAGTTATTAAAAATAGTAATAACTTTGGAATTGAATAAGTTACTAATCAAACTTTAGATAAACTAAAATATATGTTACTTATCTAAGAATCTCCACTCACACCAAAACCTAACATATACAAATCTAGACGCATACCTCTATATCTCTTAATTATATTTCAAACTAACTTACAATATTTTAGTTAAGGTCAAAAACATTTTAAGTGGTTATGAAATTTTTTCTAGTTTCACAAAAATTAAATAAGTTAAGTATTAATAAATCAAAATTTTTTAAAAAAAATCAAAAACCAAAAAAACAGAATCTAGAATCACCATTCAAGTTATTATATTATATATATATATATATATTTATTGGTTTATAATTGGATTAATTTTTTATAAATTTTTTATTTTATTTTTAATTTTAAATGTTATTTTTTATATTTTTTGAATTTTTTGGATTTTTTTCGAATTTTCTATGTATTTTATTATTTTATTTCTTTTAAAGAAAAAAATAGAGAAAACCGACATGTCATCAATAATGAACAGTACTTGTCACATATTTGACTTGGAAAATAAGTAAACCTCATTCAAGGTCTGTTATGATAAAAATGTCACTTTCAAGATTAAAGTGCTTGTCAAAAATGTTCAGTGTTTAAAGTGCGAGAATGCGACATTCTCAGGGTTTAAAATGCGATTTTCCCGTTTATTTTGTACTATGTGATTTTTCCGTGCTCATGCACGGGTATAAATATTTATAAAATAAATATACTATAATAATTGATTGTTATTTATTTTAAATTTTTAATTAATTTATAATTTGTTTGCCTAATTTATATTAATAATATTATATTACTTTAATTAGACATATGATTTTACATATGTTATATCTAGTCGGTTTTGTTGTTTTTAATAATAGATTTAGTTATCATTTGGGTATATTAGATTGTATCTATATCTCTAAATTCAACTATAATATTTTTTAAAAAAATTTAAATATATTAAAGTTATGATTAATTTTCTTATTTTCATTTACGTAGGTTGTTGTCTTAGATATGTAAATATATTTGATGAAGATTATGTATAACTTAATATATATTGTGCTTAAAATGAAATATAAAATAAACTAAAGTGTCTAATTTCAAATTACGTAAATTAATATAACGATAATATTATAAATTTTACAAAAGAACTAAATTATAACAGTTGATAAATATTTTATTTTCATTTGATAATATGTTTTGAGTCATCCTATATTTTAAATTTATAAAATAAATTATTATTATAAAATTGTATATTCTTATTGTAGTTAAATCTATGATTTTAGATATAAGTTGAGTTATATATATTCTTTCAAATTCAAATTGAAGTATAATTATTTTTACTATAATTAAGTAAAATCAAATTAATTTTATTTATCGTTTAAATGTGTATGCAATTTCATAATATTTATTAAATTATATGTTGATTTTGTTTCAAAAAAAAATCATAAATTAAAGCAATGATCAATATGAAATTACATACATAAGTAACTAATACATTTTTGAAAGCTCATAAATACATATCAATATTTATAATAATTAAAATATTTTATAAATTCTAAACTGAATTTTATTTTAAATAATCTTAAAAAGAGATTCAGATTTGCTTTGGTATTTTAATTATAGTCATATTAAGTTCCACAAACATAAAAACATAAAATTTAAAAGCAAATTTAATATTATAAAAACAAATAATTTTAATAATGATAAAATATAATATATCTATCTTGTTAAAGTATATAGTGTTATGTTATTTTAAAATATTTTGTAATTATTTGATCAAAAACTATTGTTGTTATTTCTTTTTATTTTTTTAATTTCTTTTAAAAATATGCAGTTTAAAAATATTGTGTGATTATATTTTAAAAATCATATTATATAAGTAAAATATAATTTATAGATTTTTTTACTGTAACTGTTTAAAATATTATTGTGAATGGTAGAAAAATAAATAAACCATTTCAATAATACTAATTATAAACTATTTTAGTCAATTAAACATATATCAGTTTATGTTACTTAATTATTTTATGTAATCATCTAAGAAAATAGATAGATATATAAAAATTATTTTTGTTACTTTGAAAATATATATTTTTGTATTTTTCAAAATTATGTTTTAAAGAAATAATCTTTTTCTAATGTCAAGATTATGTGTGTGAATCTTGTTTTATGAAATCACATTATATGCAGAAAATATATTTTCATCTAAAAAAATATAGAGATAAAATTTTTTTTTATTACTTCAAAGTATATTTCATGTTATTTAAAAATATTTTTTAAAAGGAATATTTTTATTTTGCGAAATTTTCTTTTTAATGAAATAATATTGTATATACATATATTTTCGTTTTTAAATTGGTTTTTAAACTTTATAAATGTTTCTTTTTTATTATATATGTTATTTGGAAAATTTGAAAAAAGAAACTAAATAAAAAATTTAATAATACTATTTAAATGCAATATTTTTAATTCATTAAAAGTATCAGTGTAAACAACCTTCGTGAGAGTTAACGTGAACGCGATACATAAGAAACTGACTTCTCGAATAATACTAGAGAGATAATAAATATTAAAGAATCTTCAAGTCAATTGGTGTTGGTTATAGTTCTGACCCCTATAAATTAGGATTCGATGCCCTAATTGACACCTTTTTTCAGTATATTTTTTTTCTTATTTAATAACATTTACAGTCCACGTAACATATTATCAAGAAGAGTCAAAGCCCATGTAACATTTTTAAAGCTTATTACATTTTTATATAGTGAAAACAATACTTATTCTTTAAAAATACAGCCACTATGATACAATATGACCCCGGTAAAAAATAATATTTGGGAAATCTGTTTTTTTAGAGCAAAAAAATGGTAATTATGTTTTTTTAAACTAATTTATACTACTTTATGTCCTATTAGACTAATTTTTTCCAAAATGGCAGTAATTCCCTTAAAATTGTGTTGGGGTCAAAAACGGTTACGACGGAATTACCACCCGAAAATCCTCGGAGATCGTATTTCCGAACGAGATAGTAAAAAGGAAGATGTAACTTTCGTAAAATATAACCAAACACGAAGTTTTTACGAAGAAGTATCCTTGAAGATTCAAACCAAACTAACCAAGCTCGACCGTTGCGTAATTACCACGCATACACGCTGTCCGGTCGCTGCGTAGCAACCAAGACCGAGCTCGAGCCAAAGCTCGGTCGCTACGTAGCGACCGAGCGCTCGTACCGCTCGGTCGCTACGTAGCGACCGATCGATCGTCCCGCTCGATCGCTACACAGCGACTGAACTTCGGCTTGAGCCCGGTTGCTACGTAGCGACCGAGCGGGACGAGTCTTCGGTCGCTACGTAGCGACCGAGCTTTGGCTCGAGCTCGGTCGCTACGTAGCGACCGAGCTTGGCTGAGCTCGGTCGCTGTGTAGCGATTGAACCTTTCCGAACATCGATACGACATCAATCCATGCATTCTCGTCAAACCTTCGAATGCTATCTCCCGAAGACCGTAGCAAGCTCAGTCCATGTTTTCCGCTATTCAAATTCATCGATCAAACTTCGCGGATTAGAAACCGCGGAAAGTTCGTTCTTTATCAAAAAGGATTGGTAGTAAACGTGTCGAGTCGGAAGACGGCCCAAAGGGATCTAAAACACGACTCGAGGCCCATCTTAAGATTTCTTAACCAAAAGCCCGTAAACCGCAGCACGGTTTACGCTTGGTCCACAAGGAAGGATAAATGTCAAGTTTCCGCGGATAAATACGGAAGTTTTGAAGATAATTGGAAGATCGGGAAAAATGGAATATCTCCATTTTTATGCTATGACTGCTTAAGGGCAGAAGAGTAAAAGCATAAACCGACCTTGGAGCTAGTATATAAGGAGTCCTAGGCGAGGAGCATGGAGAGAGAATTTTTCAGAGCAAACTTAGCACTTAGAGCAATTTAGGCAATCTTCCGTTTTTGTTATTTCGAGCTGCGACTCAATTAGGTTTAGCCGTCTTAGGGTTGCTAGAACTAGGAATCTTGCCGACAGCTCTCGAGCCCAGGCTTATACCTTGTTGTAAACGCTCATACGCAGATTCGGAATAAGATCTACTTTGCTCTCTTTTTCGATTTCTTATTCTTATCGTCGTTATTCTCGTGTTCTGATTGCTTGACGTGTGGTAATTAGCAGATATCCGGGTCCTCTGGAAAATTAGGGTCTTCCTAGTTTCCTTATTTAAACGGAAATCGACAATGTGAATTTCGGTTCCCACAAATTGTAATTTAAAAAAAAAAGATATATATTGAGTTCGACAAGGGGGATCGATCGATCCCACTTTACAAGTTATAATGGATCGATCGATCCCGATCATTATTCAGAACAAAAAAACGAGAAATATATACTGATCGACCTGGTCCATTTCACTCGATCGGCGAAGGTCGATTTACACAGATCGACCGATCTGTAAGAATAGATCGATCGATCCCGTGCCGAGGAAAGAATCCCAAATCGATTTTTTTGGTTTTGTATGATTATATCCGGATTGATTCCCACTTGATTTGAACCGACCAAGCATGATTTCAACTCTTTAAACTCGATTTCTCTGGGATGAAACCAATAATTAACCATTCACGAATAAAGGGAGACAAAATCAAATTCTCACCCAAGTTCATTAACCCTAACTCACTCAATTTCACTCTGATTTGGACGATTATTTGGCCTAACCCATACGATTTCGTGAGCTTTTTACGAATCTATCACTCTTTAGTTCGTTCTGCAAAGGTATGAAACTCTATATCCACTTCTTTTTAGAGTTTTAAAATAGAAAGGTAAAAGGTAAATTTTTTGAGTTAGTTAGGATGTTTAGGCTTCAATCATGTGTTAAGGTGATGATTAGAGAAGATTTTGTACACAATCATGGCTTAAATCATATTTTTGGGATAGATTTAGGAATTTTAGGTTTTGTTTTAAAAAAAAAAAATTAAAACACCATAAAATTGAAATTAATACAGTGAGAATGCTAATTCTTTGACATTGGTTATTGATAAAGTATTAAGAGACATTATTTAACTGAGCTGTGATATTTGTTATTAATAGATATATGTTGTATTGTTTTCAATTTTCAGGTATGGAGTTGGAGTTGCCTAATCGTTTATACGGTGAGGGATTGGAAACTCAGGTTAAGAAGATTAATAACAGCTGCCGACTAAAACTTCTCGAGTTGCTGAAAGAAAAAATGGAGCCAGAATTCGATGAAGTTATGAAAGATCTCATTTTTTCACAGATTATGGTTATCCAGAAGAATGATCTGAAGTTTTCGGCGAGGTTGGTACACTCTTTCTTGTGTAAGGAGTTGATGACAAGCAAGAGACATGAGAAGTGGTTCACTTTCGCTAGGAGACCTCTGCGTTTTGGATTGCAAGAGTATCATGCTGTCACTGGTCTGAAAGTGAAGCGAGAGAATAACAGTGGGTTAGTGACATGGAAAGATGATGATGGTTTTTGGAGCAAGCAGATAAAGACAAATGGAAAAATAAATTTGCAGATCATTAAAAAGAAGCATTTGGAAGAGAGCAATACCTGGACTTGGGTTGATAGGGTGAGACTGATATATCTTTGCGTTATTATGGGTGTGGTGATGGGGAAGGATGAGAAGGTGAATATCCCGCATCTGTACATGAAGTTGGCGATGGATTTGGAGAAGCTTCGGAATTACCCATGGGGTCTGTATTCGTTTGATTTTCTTCTGAAGCAAATTGATAAAACAAGGCATAAATTAGAGCATAAAGAGGGGTATCTGATGGAAGGATTCTTGTTTGGTTTCCAAATTTGGATAATGGAAGCTGTTCCTGCTTTAGGAGAGATTTGTGGCACAAAAGTCAGTAAAAATTTTACAGGTCCACTGTGTGGTAATTGGAGAGGATGTGCAAAATGTTCTTATGAAGATATCATTGGCGTTGAGAACTTATTCCCAGAAAATGTATGCATATATTTTTCAAATTAAAATATTTATTGTCTTGTTCACTTTACTAATGATTTGATTGTTTGTAGGGGAACAATCATGTTTGAGGAGTAAAAGAAGCTACGAACTCTGAATTTGAGGAATCTGGCGAAGAGAAAGGAGAGGAGCAAACAGCTGATACTGAGAGAGGTGAAAATAGTCATGTTGCAGGGAATGTTGATGGCACAGCTGATGTTTCGGGAAGAAACAAGAGAAAGCATGCAGACCGAGGAGCAGAGTCAAGGAAGAAGAATGTTTTGTGCCACCTAGCTGCTTCATCAAAAGGGAATATTGACACATATATGAAAAATTTCTTGGAGGATCTGGTACAAGCTTCTTTTACTACTTTTGGGGAGAAATTCTGTTAGCGGTTCTCGGACAGGTTGGGTAAGATTGAGACTGAGGTTACACAACTCAGGACAGCTTCGGAGAGAACTGAGCAATTTGAGACAGTTGTAACCGACAGATTGGGGAAAATTGAGGCTGAGGTTACACAGCTCAGGACAACTTTAGTGGTGACTGAATTGGTGGGAAAGAGTGATCAAGCAAGCGGTCCTAGCATGACCAAAATCAACAGTGGTCCTAGCACCAGCAAAAAAGGCACTGCTCCATCAAAGAAAAAGGTAACTACTAAGAGAAAGAGTTAAAAGTTGTTGAAAGCTTGGAACTAGGCGATGAAATGTAGGTCTTTGAAGCTAGGTTGTTGGAACTTGGAATGAGGCGGTAATATGTATTTGAAACTTGTCGTTTATGTAATGACTATATTTAATGTAATATGTATTTGGAAGTTTGTATGTTTATTATGGATTTCGAACTTGTCGTTTATGTCTATTCTCTATTTTGAACTTGAAATTTGTATGTGTTATTTGTAATTGTACGTGTTTGGCAACAGGCTGTAAAAAACCAAGAGTTAAAGACTGTTGATTCGTGTGTCAATTTACCTCGTGCAAAAGTTACTCAATCATCAGCTAGTGATCTTCGTATGGGTACACAAGAGTTTTTGGAAAGTTGCATGAAGAACCTTCCATTAGACACATTTGTGAAAGGTTTGAATCCTTCTCAAGCTAAAGTCGAAGATTCATTGGATTGGTTGGAACTTCCAAAATCATTGAAGAAGCCAACAGATTCATTGGAACTTCTAAAATCATTGAAGAAGCCAGCGGTCCGATTAGATGACCGAGATATAGAGCTAGACGGCGAAGATTTCCCTGATCGCTGCTTGGTGTTTGTGCATCCTACAGATTTTAAGAAGATGCAGGACTGGCAAGATACACGAACGTATGTTATTCCTTTGTATATATCATTCCGTTGATTTTCTTAATAATTGACATCTCTACCATTGTATTTTGTTTATAGAGCTATACAGATTGGTCCATCTATGTTAGATGGTGATCTAGCCGGACGTATTATGTCTGCCAGCAGTTGGCTTAAAAACTACGTAAGCATTCAACCGGTTATTTCTATAAAATGTTACCTATTATATAAATGTATACATTACAGATTTATCTTTGTTTTTGTAGGAAATTGATGTTATAATGTATGTTTTTCGGGAAAGAACAACATTGAAACGATGGAACGTAGACCGTGTTGCTTTCATGACATGCGTCTTCAGCGACCTCATTGCTAAGGATTACCAGAATTTCTGTAAGGGTATTAAGAAATACAGTATGGATCCATTATTACTGCAATACGGTAAAGGTGAACTGCCTTCCCATGGAAGAACACGGATGTTGTGGAATGTCGATGTGGATCGGATGTACGTTCCTGTCTGGGTCAATTGCAACCATTGGATTGCTTTATGCATCAGTTTTGTGACTAGGAATATCCAGGTGTTTGATTGCGGGGGTAAAAAAAAAAATCAAGGAAGTGGAAGCTTTTGCGCAGCTTATTCCTCGGATTGTCAAGGCCGTGCAGTCATTGACAATACAGAAGCATCTCCACATCACTCCGTACAATGTTTCCTATGTACCTATGAGTGGTCTTAACCGACTTCAATGTCATTGTGGTGTGTACACTATAAAACACATCGAATGCCACGTGCTTGGGTTGGACATATCTATGGTGAGTGATGAGAACATCTGGGGAGCTCGGATAAAGATTATGTGGGATCAATGGGAAGCAGCTAATGATCTAGAACTGATTGAGAGAATGTCAAAGTATGAACCTATTAAGTGTAGTAAGCCTGCCGAGTATGTTGAGATTGATGATTTATGATTTTTGTTGGTTATGCTTTTTTAAACTTATTTTGTAATGATTTTAGGAGTTTCTGTTATAATGGTATTTTTTCTATATACAGTACTTGAGTTTACAAAATGAAAGATAACATTATCAATTGAGAAACCATAAATTTTACTAAACTCAAAAAACAATTGCAAATCCGGTCAGCCAAAATAGATCGATCGATCGACACAAGCTGCTCGATCCGGAAAGCTCAGTCTATGTAGATCGATAGTTCTGTGTAGGACCAGATCAATCCAGACAGTCCATCCTGAGCATTATGCAGAACAAACAAAAAACGCGCAGCATATTTTGATCGACCTGTTCCAGTACGGTCGTTCGGCAAAGCTCGATCGCCTCCAGATCGATCGATCTGTCTTTCGGATCGATCGATCCCGCACCCAGATCAAATCGATTTTATGGTTTTCATCAGTTAAATCCGGTTTAATACCCACTTAATTTGAACCGGAATAACACGATTTTATGAGTAAAATCGTGAGACTTAGATCAAACCCTCACTTTTATCTCCTTCCCCAATTTTTCTTGAGAGAATGGGATCAAACCCACCTTCATAAACCCTTTCTCTCTCGATTTAACTCCGATTTGGACGATTCTTGAGCCTAACCCAGACGATTTCGTGAGCTACTTCCGAATCTACCACTCTTTCGGTCGATCTATAAAGGTATGAAACTCTATCTCCACTTTTATAGTTCGAAATTTTAATAGCAAAAAGTGAAATTTCAGTGTTTTTAAGTCGTTTTGGCTTTAATCGTGTGTTAGGGTGATGATTAGTGACGATTTTCCATATAGCTCTTGCCTTAATTCGTATTTTTAAGTTTGATTTAAGAAATTAGGGTTACTTCTTAAAAAAAAAATTCCGAAAATTTGGAATTAAATCTGTAATGTTAGTTGTTGAGTTGCATAGGTGTTGAATCATTGTCCATGTCAATTTACTCAGTTTTACCTTTGAGAACTCATTTGTTAAGGGTTGTGTGCAGAAAATGGTGAAAAAAGAAGGACCGAAAAAGACCAAGGAAACAGCACCGGCGGCAACACAGACACGTGACACAACAGCTGCTTCGACCGCAGCGCAGCCCGAAAGTGATGAGCCTCGGGAAGCAGCCCCTTGGCCTCATGACCCATTGACTCCATTCTCTAAACTCCCTACAATTCATAACCGACATATCTCAAGTAAGAAGGAGCTGAGAGAACTTGCATCCTACACACACCGCGATTACTATGCTGGTTGGAGTGATTACCACTGCATTCTCTACAATGGTTTGCAGCGGATGAGATTGAAACCAACAAAGTTCATCTGCGATTACACTACAAAGGAGTTGGGAATTGTGCGGGATGTCAAAAAGATGTGGAAAAACATGGGACTTGAGACTCTTGGCTACAATCCACAACCCCTATATCCAGACTTGGTTATACAGTTTCTCTCTTCAGTTGAGTTGCACTACAAGTTCGAGGTAAACGAAGTTGCTTGCCAATTTTTCTCTGTTTTCTTTTTCAGAATTGATCTTGTCAGCATCATAATCATCTCCTTCAACCTCGTCTTGCTTCATCTTTCCTTTCTTCTTCTCGTTATGCTTGTCAGCATCATAATCATCTCCATCAACTTCACTTTGCTTCATCTTCCCTTTCCTCTTCTCGTTATGCTTAGCCCCCTTAACAATATTTGAAGCGGTCCCAATGTCACAAGGATTTCGCTCGTTCTCTTCACTAGTACTTGCATCAGTTGGCATCTTATTAAGATCAATGTCGATCTTATTTGGATTTCCTTGCTTTGCTTTATAGCTGACACACAATTGAGTTGACTGATGCTTCTTACAAAACCCTAGAAAATTTTGAACTTGCCTTGAGTTTCCAATGATCACTGGTGGACATTTTGATGAATTGATCAATCCAATAGGAAGGTAACTCAACTCCAAATCAACATCTGTTTCTTCAAAACCAAAATCCTCTATAACGTTTTTCTGTAACTCTTCCAGAGAAGACTTCAATTCCAAAGCAAGTAACCTTCCCCCTTTCTTTTTATCAACATTAAAACTCCAACCTGAAGATACAACCAATTCCCAAACACCACATGAAGCATAGACATGAATCATGGTAGAAATAATGTGAAAATTTTGTGAAAATTTTGTGAACAATCAATGGAATATAGAAGACGGCGAAGAAGGTTGCCAAGGTTTTTTTTGTCGCTTTTTTTGTTCCTTTTTCGTTTTTTTTTTAAAATCGATTTTTTAAGAAAATAGAAAAGTGAATATTCTCAAATATTTTGTTTCCATATTTTTAGGAACTGATTTCTTATCCGTAGAATACAACTAATATGTAGAAATCAGTTTCTACAGTTTTTTAGAATTATAGTAATGTTTAGAATTTGATTTCTACATGTTTTAGATTTATAGTAAATCTGTAGAAGTCGGTTTCTACATGTTTTAGAATTAGATTAATGTGTAGATTTCGATTTCTAAGAATTTTAGAATGGTAGGTTAAGCGCGGAATGTGTATTCTACATATTTGTAGAATACTCCTATTTACGTAGATCACGTATTCTAAACATTGTAGATTCAATGAAAAAAGTAGATTTCGTTTTCTACTTTGTAGAATGTCATTTCTACTTTTTTTAGAACATAATCTGAAATTTATAATTTTAACTTTTTTATAACTGGAAAATATACCATTTAACTTCATATAGGTATTTTAACAAATGTTACAATTTTTCCAAATTTTTTTTGTTTGTAAAACTATTTATTAAAATTATTTTCATAAATATTAAAGGGTATTATAGAAAAATATGACACAAAATATAGATTAGTCTAATGGGACATAGTTACTATTTTTTTGCTCTAAAAAAACAGTTTTCCCATAATATTTCTACATCCACCACTGCTAGGCTTCTTCTCTTGGCTCATAAGTCATACATACTCTGACTCATAGGTCATACATACCCTGACTCTCTGCTACTTGTTGAGTAAAAGTTTCATATTCGTCTCTGAATTCTATGAGAGTACATTTCTCTTCTGATTATGACTAACTGAAGTCTATTTATTTGTTCCCATCAAGTGTTGTTTCTGTGCTGCATTGAATTTGGCTGGATTATTTTTCCTTGTGTAATTAATTGGTTTATTCCGGTCTAGTCTGGTTAAAGCATTTATTCATCAACATAGTCAAACCAGTTTGAAATGCAAATTACCAAAAATAAACATTGTATATCATCCATTCATACGATCAAGGTAGCTTTTTTTTTTGAGCAACACGATCAAGGTAGCTACAACACTCAACAATAAGGAAAATAGAAAAACCAAAAAATTCATTTGAATGCCTAAAAGAATATACTTGCATGACACGGCAATAGAGAGAGAGCTAGGGCTAAGAATAAACAAAGACCAAATCACATAGCAGAGCTGTTTTCCCAGGAATCTCTAGTTACAACCGGAGCTCGAGGTCCACCGTGGTCGTCTCTGTGAAGGATACTACTGAGGTCTCTGTGATGGCTTCCTGTGATGTCCACCTAATATGCGTCTCTTGTACAGCCTCGAGATCAGGATCCATCTCAGTGCACTCTTCAGGTGGTGTTCTGTTTAAATCCAAACCCTCGTCGAGGTAGAGATCGCTGGAGTCACTTGTTGGAACTGAAACACAAACACGAGGAGTTCTGCTACTCCTTCGAATTTTAGGTAAAAGTCTCATGTTTGCCTCTTCACACACAAACGAACCCATGGATGAAGATGAAGCTTCAGGATTAAATGGAACCAGAGCTAGAGCCATACCCTCATCTTGATCTTGTGGTTGAGCTGGAGTGAGAGGATTGAAAGCAAGATAGAGCTGCCCATCTCGAGAGTGGAAGGACCAGAGGCGACGAGTCTGGTTTACCTCTAGGTCGTTTTCCTTGACGAACTGGTTCCAACCAGAACACAATGCGTAGTTGAAACTGCTCCTCATCTCCCATATCCTCAGGTTAGCGTTCCATTGCAGCTCAGCATCGTTACCATTCAACAAGATCACGTCAACTCCTTTAAATCCTTCATCTCGATCTGCTCTGTGATGCTTCTCTACGATGTTCAACTCTCTCTCGTTCAAGAAGTCCTCTATTGTTTGTTTAAAGGGAATCAAGAGACGTCCTTGGTCTGATTTGAGATCTGTCTTTGTAATCACCTTCTCTACCACCAGCTTCGCATCCACACCGTTTTTTTTACTCATCAGTTCAACCAACCATCCAGGCGTCACCTCTGGCTCTCTTCTGACCGGTTCCTTTTGTTTAACCGGTCCCTTTTGTTTAACCGGTCCCTTTCTTTCCTTAACCGGAGGTTTGATTTCTCTAATTGGTTCTGCTCTGATGGGTTCGTCTTCGGACTCCACACGACGCCTCTTGGACTCCACCAAACTTGACGTAGAAGAAGAAGACGAAGCAGTGTTTTCTTGATTCTTGCACTCATCATCAATCTTTCGCTTGCCTCGCAAGAAAGTGTTGGTGGCAGCAGTAGTAATAGTGTGGATCATGAGCATGTTTCTCGCTTGTTCTTGTTGTCCTCGTCTCGCTCTTGTTTCATCGTCGCCAAAAGCGTGAAGCAGCGTCGCAAAAAGATCAAAGCATCTCTTCTCTCCCTCGCTGCGTTTGTTAGCATCATCATCATTGGTCGCCATCTTCCTCGAAAATAGATTTCTGTTTTCTTTTCTTTTTCTTGGCGATGAATCAATCTCTCTGGAGAAATATATATAAACAACAATAAGAAGATAGTGGTGACGAGGGAGGCTGTGAAAGGGTTTAGTAGTAGGGACTCTGTTTATATAGCGTTTCCTTCACCTTTTCTCACACGGACACCTAAAAAGGAAATTTTCCAATTGTCTTTATTTTTTTAATTAGTGTAGACATTCTGGTATATGTTATAAGTTCTCTCTATTTCCTTTTTCTTTTTAAATCCGTATTTATCTTCGAATTATTAGTGGTAATAAAACCAATAATATAAGTTCTAAGAGCCTCTCCAATCCACTTCTATATTTGTCTATATAATAGTATTTATAGGTAAAATCATTCCAATTCTATTCTATTTCTTCCTCTAAAATAGGAATTGCTATTTTTATCTCTATATTTAGAGGAAAAAATAGCATTCTTCTATAACAGAGACATACTTTTTTATTTACAAAATGATCCTTTAACTTTTTACTTTAACAATTATAACCTAAATAAATATTTTTAGTGAAAATGTATTGTTTATATAAATATATAATCATACTTTTTATTTACATAATAGTTTCTATAAAAATATTCAATGTCAATAATATCATAATTTTATGAATGTTACACTAAATTGTGTTGGTTTTCAACTTTCACAAATAAAAAGTACTATTTGTAAAATTGGAAAAAAATATATCAAGAATATTCATTTTTAGAGGAAGAAATAGAGGAATACATTGAAGACAAATCCATCTCTTTATAGAGTTTTCCTATTTTAGAGGAAAAAAATATGGAAATACATTAGAGATGGTCTAAGATAACTAAGCGGATCTTAGAAGATTATCTAGTTTAAGTAAATCTCAGGAGATCCTCTATTTAGTTTAAGTCCACGCGCGCACTGCCACATTCTATGAAAAAATCAATTATCTATATTATTAAAACCGAAATACCTTTTGAAAACATGTATAACAATATAAATAATAATTTTTTGGACCTATGGATAATAATATTTTTATTATTTTCTTTTATTTACACATTTAGCCAATGCATTAAAAATAAATTAAGTATTTCTTTTGGTATTTCTTTTTATTTACAGATTTGGACACTGCAATTAAAATCAATTTAAATAATTTCAAAGCTTATCTAACCAAATCGATATTCATATATTAACTATTATTAATATTGTACGAATATTAACTAAATCACATGTATTAAAGAGAGATATCCTTTTTAGTATGATCAATTTAGTTAATATTCGTATAATTTTAATAATGGGTAATGCAAAAAATTTAAAATTTTAGTATGTTGTTTCATTTTAAGATAAATTAAGAAAAAAATAATAGGTTAATATATGAATAGTATAATTACATCAAATTACATAAAGATATAAAAATTTTAATATAATATTGTACAAATAAAAAATAATTATCAAACATCTATATTATAAAATAATATATTAGAATATATATGTAAATTACAAAACACAAAAAAGTATACATGGGATTTTTTTAATAAAACCAGCGGTTTATGAATTATCGTTGAACACAAATTAAATCAAAAACTCCGCGCATAGGCGCGGATCAAGTTCTAGTATTAATTTATGTGTAACGTTGTATATTATACTTGATAATCTGCGCGCATGTGCGTAGTGAGTTTTTTATACTAATGTTTGTTCATTAAATGGTTTTAACATTTTGCACCACTATAATCTTTATTGATTATAAAAAGACGAATACAAATGTTGGTCTCTTAAATATATCATTATTGTTGAAGAGTTAACGTATTATATCTCATCTTAATTATTTTAAAGACTTCATATGCACAAAAAGAAGTTAAGTTTTGCGGCTGACACAAATTACCAAAATCAGACATGCAACATCGATTGTAAAATGACGAGAGATAATTAGGTTTTCTTCTCTCGATTTGTATTTCCGTTCTCGTTTCTCTTTCACTCATATGAGTTTTGTTTTTTAAAACTTATGAATTCGGTGAATTACATACGTGTCAATTTAAAAAGATGGACATCTGTAAAAATTAGTTCCACTCCAGATATATATATAAGAATCAAAATTTTGAAGGAAATCACAGGAAAACTGTATTCACGGGTTAGTGTTCAAATCTAATATATCAAGTTATTATAGAATATAAGTGCATACTTGGAATTTAAATGTCTGTCTAATATGTATTCATCAGTTTTGTCTAAAAATCATCTAATTCTAAAACAAAACAAAAACAAATTATTTATTTTATTAACCTACGCTTTTGAAGTTTAGTTACTTAAAAGTATATCGATAAAAATATATATAATATTTTACCATACTAGTATATGTAAACTATTGTATAAACCAAGAACTGTTTGATTTATTAAATGATAAACCATAAAATTTATAATAAATAGTTCAAATCTCCCATTCTTACAATTATAATAGCTAGATATGGTATGAGGGAGAAACACATATTAGCCGAATGAGCAAATCTTTCATTCTTCGAACAAACTCAAAATGAGGTAATTGGAATATTGTTATGATATTTCATTAAAAACTTTTTAGGAATAAAAATCAAGATTAAATTATTTATTCTAAATGAAATAATATATACATAGTGCTTCCAATATAAAAAAAATCACTTCGATTTGAAGAAGTATATTTCTGAGATTGCCAGGATCAAATAACATATTAGAAACCACCTATTAAAAAAATAATTTGTATACATGAAAATATATACATTAGAGTAACATATAAATCAAAACCAATATTTTGGTAAATAAATCAAAACAATCATTTTATTTACTTTATATCGTATATAATTAAATTTTAGTGAAATTGACATAGATATAAAAAAGTTTCTCTTTAGTGAAATTGTGGCTCTGTTGCTTAATGTCTTAATGTGACTGATTGAGATAATTAAACTTCACTAAGATATATAATTAAACTTTAATGAAATTGACATGGATATGAAATTTTTTTTTTTTATTATTATTATTATTATATGCTTAATTTATTGTATAATTTTCTTCATAATATAAAATTAAATAAAAAAAAGATGATACAATTTTTTTATCAAATATGAATTTATTCATAATCATTAATTGTCATATATATATTAATTATATTAGGTAATTATGTAGCTTTTATTTAAAGAAATAATTGAAAATATTTTTTTGTACTTTACTAATCAATTTGATAATTAGTTTAATAAAACATGTAATACTCCCTCTGTTTCAAAATACATGAAGTTTTAGTATTATGCACAACTATTAAGAAACTTATTTTTTATATTAAAATTATTATTAAAATACAAATTAAAAATTATTCAACCAATCACAAAACAAACTACAAAATATCATTGGTTATATGGTTTTCGATAAAGTTAAAAAGTGCATTGATATATAAAAACATCATCTATTTTGAAACATCAAAAATTCCCCAAAACATCATCTATTCAGAAACAGATGAAGTATATATTTATATGGACTAACTTATATGGATCAATACGTGGTTACGAAAACGTGTTATAGTGTTCGAAGATTAATATATTGGGGATTCTGGTCATAAAAATATCTAACTCAACCAGCGTCCGTCTTACGTGGATATTGTCCTACACCAATTTGAAACTATACCAATAATATAAAAATAACTTAAAATTCTCATCGATTGCTTATGTAAATTCGAAACACTGAAAGTATTGTTTTTTTTCTTGTAAAATAATTCATTAAACTTATGCAGTCAAAATTTTAATCATATTTGTATCGATTGCTAACAAAATCAGACCATTTAATCTTTCTGTGATATGTCAGATCACAAATAATTATTTTATCAATTTTGATTTCAACAATACGTGGTACACAATTTATGTGTTTTGATAACAATGCTATTATTTTCAAAAAGTACTTTGATATGCTTCTTTATCTTTTTGGTATTGCTTCTTGTAATTTGCTTAGTTTCATAAATTAATCATCACTGTGTCTGAGTGCATACCCTATTTAAAGAAGTTTTTAGATTCAGACATGATGTTTTCAAAGTTCATAACTGAAAACATAGATCAAATATTATTTTCACTATTTTATCAGTTTTACTTATCTATTAACACTAATAAAAATTAAATTAAATAATGTTCTTTAAGATCAGATATCCTAATCGACCACTTTGGTGGTTTGTCCTCTGGTCTGGTCCTAAAATCAGCTCATCAAAATTACTTGAAAAAAAAAACCACTTTTCCTCCTATGAAATTTTAGTTTTTAGTTTTTGTTTTCGTAAAAACTATTTGATTTGATAATCAAGATTTTTAACAAATAGATTCCTTAAATTTTAGGGACACTAGTTTTTCAAAATTTCAACCAATTTACGAAGAAAAACTAAAACCAACTTTTGTGGGTTTTTTTGATAAAAAAACGATTTTTTTTATAGAAAGTACTGCATTTATGTACTGATAATTAAATAAATAATATTTCATCAAGACATATTTTCTAAACAAGTTTTAAGATATCATTTAAACAATAATGTAAAATAATTTATTTGTGTCTCAAATCTGCAAATAAATTTTGATATTTATATATAATATTAATTAATTGTAAATCATTAGTTGTTAATCTCTATCAATAAAATTATTGAGTAACTGTAAGAATTATTAGACACACTAAACAATAACTAATATAATATAAAAACAAAAAAATATTAATACAATATATTATATAGTTTTTGAAAAATAGTCATTCAAGTGTTAAAAATAAATATGTTATATATAACAAAATTTATAAATATTTTAAAATTTAAGTATTTTTAATTTTGTATAATTCATAGATATTTTGTGGTTTATATTTTAGTATGATACTTATAATTAAATTAATTTAAAATCATGTTAATATATTTTTTTATTTTTAAACAACAATCACTATATTTTGATAAATTTTAATGGAAACTTCTAAATATTTTATTACTATTTTTTATTATTTTAAAATTTTGGATTGATTATTTTGTTTTCTTATTTTAAAATGATGTATTGATTATATAAGAAACTTTTCTAAGTAGTTTCAAACTTTTAAATATTTTTATTTTTGTGTAATTTTATATATATTTTACTATAATATAATTTTTTATAAAAATATAATAATTAAAATATGTTATTGTATTTTATTTTAAAATAATAATCAAAATATTTTGATAAATTTTAATTGTAAAATCTAAATATTTATTGCTTTTTTATTGTATTATTTTGAAGTAATGTATTAATTAATTTTTGAAAAAAACAATACAGCAAAACCAAAAATCAAAATCAAAATCTAGAAACCAAAAACCAAAAGCCGAAAAATAAAAACCAAAATCTAAAAACCAAAAACTTAAAACTACTTAAACAATCGTCACCTTAAATTGGAAGGGGGGGGGGGGTGTACTGAATTTAGAAGTTTCATTGAATTCGAAAGAATTGAAGTTTCTATTAACTTTTGTGTCATTCAGTCATGTATTCTATCAATTATTTTAAATGTTTTTATTGCATTAAGTATTTGTAATTATTATTCTAAAAAATAATTAAAATTAGAATATTTTACAAAAATAATAATAAATTTATGGGGGCAACTGCCATCTCCTTGGCTCAAGTGGATCCTCCAATGAATATATATATGTCAAACTTATTGATAAAATTAGATAGATTTGGAAATGTAATTTTCATTATAAATTTAAACATACGTTATCATCTTGACGAATAACAAAAATATATTATTTGTCATAATTCATGTTGCAATGGATGGACAAACCCCATAATTCTAGTGTCATATCGTCGTTTCATGTCTTTTCTTTATTTTGTTTTTATGTATGACTTCTAGTTCATTTTTTGTCATTCATTCTAGATTTTCCTTAAAATATTATCAGGAAAGTAGCTTAGTAGCTACTATATACTAGTGTGACAAATAAAATGCAAAGAAATTAAGCAGTGAATTATTAATGTGATGATACTATTCTAAGAGATGAAGCAGTGAATTATTAATGTGATGATACTGTTCTAACACAAACATGAATTAGAGGTCGATTGTTTTCAGTTTTTAGACTAGTTTTTGGTTTTTGTTTTCTCAAAAAACATTTTTCCTCCAATCAAGTTTTAGCTTTTAGTTTTTGTTTTTGTAAAAACCATTTTATTTGCCAATCAAGCTTTTCAACAAATAGATTCCCTAAAATTTAGGGAAACTAGTTTTTCAAAAGTTTAACCAATTTATGAAGAAAAACTAAAAACCAACTTTTGTTAGTTTTTATGAAAAAAACGAATTTTGATTTTTTTTTTGAAGAAACTACTACATTTTAATTAATTAATAATTAATAAATAATATTTTCATAAAGATGAAATTATCATACAATTTTTGTACATTAGATATCATTTGAATAGTAATGTGAAATAATTTATTTGTGTTTCATATCTCTAAAATAAATTTATATATTTTATAAATAATATTAATTAATTTTTAAAATAGGTTATTAATTTCTATAAATAAAATAATTGAATATTTTTAATAATTATTAGTCACATTAAAAATAACTAAAAATTAGAAAAAAAAATATGTATAATTTATTCATACAATATATTGTATTAATCTTGAAAAAAAAAATAGCCATTCATCTTTAAGAAAATATAAATAATTTAAAAATGTATAATTATTTTCAAAATTTTGAGTATTTTTATTTTTGTATAATTTATAATATTTATATAGGAAAACTTTTGCTATTCAAGTTTTTTAAAAAATAAAATAATTTATTAAGAAAAATTTCTTAGTAGTTTCAAACTTTTAAATAATTTTATTTTTGTGTAATTTTATATATTTTTTATTTATATTTTCTATAATATAATTTTTAATATAATAATTAAAATATGTTGTTGTATTTTATTTCAAATAATAATATCAATATTTTGATATATTTTAATTGTAAATCTAAATATTTATTGCTATTTATTGTATTATTTTAAAGTAATGTATTAATTAAGTTTTAAAAAATAAAAAAATATACAGCATAACCAAAAACCAAAATCAAAATCTAGAATCCAAAAACCAAAAGCCAAAAGCTGAAAACCAAAATCCAAAATCTAAAAACCAAAAACTAAAATCTAAAAACCAAAAACTAAAACTAGAAACTATTGAAACAATCATCACCTTATTTTACAATAGTGTTTGGGATGTAACTCCAAGAATCGAATTGTACCGTGTCTAGTGTGTATATATTTATTTGGAGGGAGTTTAGGATTGTATTGAGATGATGTAATATTTGATGGACAGCTATTGTACAACCAATGAAGAGAGGTCATTTTACCAGTCCCAGATAGAAGTCACTCTGAGAAAAGTCCAAAGAGCACCACTGTTTAAGTCATCTTCCTCTTCTAGTTGCAGATTGATCATTCTGAGGGGGAGAAGGTGACAAGATCAATTTAACAAACACGTACATTACACAAAGCATCAGACAACTAAATATGCAGAAGAGCGAGCTTGTGTTAATGAGAGAGCACAACGAGAAGCTAGAAACAAAGGAAACAGAGCACAAAGGTTACGAATGGCAACAAAACTTGCATCTTTGTTTATGTCCAGAGCTAGCCAATTAAGCTCGGGCCAAGTCCTTGTGTTCCGGAAAAGCATATCCTAACTAATGTATTACTCCCTCCGTTCGTTTATACAAGAAGTAATAGAATTCTCACATGGATTAAGGCAACAAATGTTAAAGTCTCTTTTATCCTTTGTCGTTATTCTTTGAGTGTTATTATCCACATCATTCGGTTAAACTTATCAAAATA
This sequence comes from Brassica napus, assembly GCF_020379485.1. Lineage (NCBI taxonomy): Eukaryota > Viridiplantae > Streptophyta > Magnoliopsida > Brassicales > Brassicaceae > Brassica > Brassica napus. Next base: position 55,356,436 of record NC_063447.1, read on the forward strand.
TATAAGGGTAAATAAACTCTTTGTTATTATATTGTGCATGGATTTTAGGAAAACATCCACTATTTTGATACACAAAAAAAGAAGTTAAAACGTCGTATATAGACGAACGGAATGAGTATTATTTTTTTACATTAATCGAATTGAATTTTCAATTCTCTAGCAGTTTTTCTTTAATCAGCCACTTCTCACGCGAATACAAAATATTAAATTGACTGATTTTAAGGTTATATTTCTATTTTACTTTGTTGCATAAGCAATGACATCAACCGCTATTTATAAATTGAGTGTGTCTCCGGGTAAGATGACAAAAAATATAAACTGGTATGTTCATGTCTCTCTCGTGTCTCAATATAAACAACATATTAGCATTAACTAGCCTCGATCATTACGATCAATTCTATGCGAATAAATGAGGCAATTATAGAGTTGCTACTTCAAAGTTTGTCAGAGATTAATAGACTTAGAAAGTAATGATCGAGATTTGAAGTAGAGATTAATAGACTTTGAAGAAAGTAATATCTATATGGATGTTCAGAAAGATGCGGTCGAGATTTTTTGAACCATTAATACTTTAATTTTATTCTGCGGGTTTTTTTTTGTAACTAGCGCTAGGGATGGACGTTCGGGTACTCATTCGAGTTCGGTTCGAATCTAATTGGATTTCAGGTTTTTGGGTTTAAAGATTTCAGCCCCATTCGGATATTTCTAAATTTCGGTTCGGGTTCGGTTCGGATCTTTGCGAGTTCGATTCGGGTTCGAATAACAAATTAAAATTATTTTTAAAATTTTAATATTCATTATATGCTTAAAATTTCTCAAAATATATAAAACAAAATAATATATTACATATAAATTTGTATAATATATGTCAAAATACCTAAAATTAAAATATAAATTGGTTTGATTTGAATATTTGGACATTTACTTTTGACTATTTATGTATATTTTCAAGTATTTTAGACAACTTAAAAGTATCTTGTATTTTTTGGATGTTTGTAATATATATTAAATCTAAAAAGAAGTAATATATTTAGGTATATAAATCTATTTCGGTTATATTCGGATATCCGAGATACTTCGGTTCGAGTTGGGTTCGGTTTCGGTTCTTTAGATACCAAAATTTTGAATTCGTTCGGATATTCAATCAATTTCGGTTTGGATTTGATACTACTTTTTCGGATCTGGTTCGGTTCTTCGGATCCAGATTATTTTCCCAGCCCTACAGTGGCGTTGATACTTTAGTTTTAAGAAGCTAAAATGATTTTTAAAATGATTTATTATGCTATACGAAATGAACCAAGTACTATTTTAAAATAAAACTAAATTTTCTAAATGTAAATAAAATGTCATTTTCGCAATTTTTATATCACATGTTTACAGCTAAACATTTTTACAATTAAACATTATATGGCATAAATATTAGGACCCGAAACAGTGAGAGCACCTCCATTAGTAGTATCTAATGGAGTTTCTCGTAATAAATTAACCAAAAGTAATAAAATAGCAAGAGAGAAAAATAATAAAAATTCTTAAATGAAAAGTTTTTAGATACTATTAAAACCTCCAAATGATACATGTATCATTTTTAGTGGTTTAAATTTTTCAAAAGTGTTAAAGTTAATTTATCTTAAAATAATAATTTTTGTTTTAGATACTCATATGATTTCTACCAGTAAAATTTCTCTAAATTTTCAATTGGTATTTTGAAAAGAAGAGAAAAAAATAAAATGAGAGAGAAATGAAAAATAAGTAATTATTCTTATCTAAACTAGCATGTTTTGTGAAAACGATAGTTAGAGCAAAACAAAGAAAAGCAATTTCCTTCTGTTTAACCGATAACTTTGAGCATAACCAGGAGTAAAAAGTTTTTTTTTTCTTAAAGTTGTTATCTACAAATATATTTATACGAAAAATTATTTAAAATTTTTGAAGAGAAAAATTATGGAAGGAAATATATCAAAACCACAAATAAAATGGAAATATTCAAATAATCTCAAATAGAAATGAAGACATTAGAAGAAAAAAAATCAACATCAATTTTTTTTCTTTAAACCAATAAAAAACAACGTTAGTTAATGCCTAAATGGTACTCCTTCGGTTTTTTTTTTATATTTGACATTTTAGAGGAATTTTTTTGTTCCAAATTATTTGCGTTTTCAATTTTCTATGTAAAATTTATTACTAATTAATGCTAGATGACCAATGATATTATAGTTTCTATTTTATTATTTGTTAAATTGTGGTTAGGTAAACAATTAATGATGTTTTTGTTTAGCCAACATTTTATGATTCACCTACTGGTGAAGCTCTAAGCTTCCACGTACAACCTTCTAGCCAACACTTTACACGCCAGCTTCGTTGTAGATTTATCCACATCAAAATCGAAACGTTGGACAACTGAACATATCTTCATATGTGTCTCCAATGCATCTTTGGAATCGTAACTCTGTCCCACTGCAAATTTGAATGAGCGCAAATCAGATATACTCATTGGAGACTCTCTTTCTTGTGTCTTTAGAACTCTTGCAGAAATCATATTTGTAGAAGATCCTTGGACCTCTTCTATATGGTCTGGTGGAATCCCGTATGTAGTAAAGTTTTCATCATCAGAATCATCACAGTAATCGAATTGATCACCCTCTTCGTTTGTATCTTCTTCGTCTTCACACAACGGCTCATCTCCTTGTATGGGTTGTTTCTGATCTTCGCCAGCCCCTTTCCCACCAATTATGTTAACTTTAAACTCTACACATAGTCGAACGTTCTCAACTTTGCAGAGACCCAAGAATGCATAAAACTGCCTATCGCTTCCTATTTTCACAGGTGGTGTATCGATGCTTTGTTTGTGTTGATTCTGCTTTGGCAAAAGGTACCGCAGTTCCACGTCGTTTTCTGCAAAATCAACTCCGTAATCCTCAAGTATGATTTTCACAAAATCTTCAAGTCGAGTGTCTTCATTCGCATCAACCAATATGCTTCATCGCTCATTATCTACTTCAAATAACCACTTAGTTTTCTCAATTTTACACTTCCCAGAAACGAGAATTATGTGTTCCATAACTCTCCACTCAATATGAATTAAAAGATGCAATTGTAAATCACCATGAAAGTAAGAGGAAGAAGACGACAAAGAAAGTAAAACGTAAATTGGAAAAACGTGGCCGTAATGACTCTTAAACCTAAACCAAGGTTCAAAATTAGTTTAAACTAATTTAAACCGAAAACAAATCTAAACCAAATTTTAATATGAATTAAAACTGAATCCAAACAATCTAAACCGGAATCCAATTTAAATTAAATCGGAATCTATGGGAATTTAGCTGGAAATTCGAATTTTGACTCTAGTAATTAAAATTTATTTCAAAAGTCTGCCGTCAAAGACGGAAATTTCTAAAATCGGCCACCAAATGGATACAAAAGTCGATTGCAAATTTAAATCGGGTAAACATATCTGTCATAAAATTTTATGTCTATTACCTTAAACATATATGTTTGAAAACTTTATCTACTCTGAAAAAAACTAATGATTTCAAAAAATGGCTACTACATTCGACAGACTAAAATAAATAAATCTATCGACAATCTTAAATCAGACATACAAATCTACCATCTTAAAAACATCTGTCGTAACACAAAAATCTGCCACCAAATACTTAACAGATATAAAGTCAACAGCAGTTTAAATTAATAGATTTATATTTTGATAGATTTGTTTTTCGTTAAATAAATCTATTGTTGGAGTTTTGTAAATAAATTTAAATGGTATTTTTTGTAAGATTCTTTTTTCATCATAACTATCGACAATGACATTTTCGGCCATAAAATATTTATGGTAATTTTAAATTTTTATGAGTCATTCTAGTCATTTCTTAATTAATTTGAGTCTTCCACTAAACTTCCCTAAGATCCCGGGAACATAATTTAGAAAAGACCTAGGACCCTAGGCCACATTATATTATACGATAAACATAAGAATTAAATACATTATCTTATAACCAAATCACAAACCCAACAACCTTTTAATTGACTATCTAGTAAAGGGACATAGAAGCATTTTAGCAACAAAGTCTTATCAACAACATTAACAATATCAAAAACTCAGGGAAGAACAAAAAACGAAGAGAGAAGAAAATGGGAGAAGAAGCCATAGCAAACGTGTTAGTCTTCTCGGTTCCGATCCAAGGACATATTAACCCTCTCCTCCAGTTCTCAAAACGTCTAATCTCCAAAAACGTCACCGTCACATTCCTCACCACTTCATCCACCCACAACAACATCATCCGCCGTGCCACCGCAGGAGGAGCCGCGGCTCTTCCGCTCTCTTTCGTCCCCCTCGACGACGGCTTCGAGGAAGGCCACCCATCTAACGACTCATCTCCCGAGTACTTCGCAAAGTTCGAGGAAAACGTCTCTAGAAGCCTCTCTCAACTTATCTCCTCCATGAAACCTAAACCAAACGCCGTCGTTTACGACTCGTGTACGCCTTGGATTCTCGACGTTTGCCGGAAATATCCGGGCGTCGCTGCGGCCTCATTTTTCACTCAGTGCTCTACCGTGAATGCCATATACATCCATTTCTTGCGTGGAGAGTTTAAGGAGTTTCAAGACGACGTCATCTTGCCTGCGATGCCTCCGTTGAAAGGTAGTGACCTGCCGGTGTTTCTGTACGACAATAATCTTTGCCGACCGTTGTTTGAGCTCACTTGTAGCCAGTTTAAGAATGTTGACGACATTGACTTCTTCTTGGTTAACTCTTTCGACGAACTCGAAGTTGAGGTAACTATTCTTTATCTTTAGACTTTTTTTAATTAGTTATTTGCAAAATGAAATCCAAAAATAAATATTTCCAAGTGATATACATAATGGTGGATGGGTGCATACTATCCAGCCGAATCACTGACTCAGTACACATCAAGTAAAATATAAAAATGTAGACTTGGTAGCCAGGGATGCTATCCTACCAAATCACTGTCTCAGTACTTGATGTAAATTGTAATATTTCCACGTAATATACATAATGGTAGATGGTGCATGCTATCCTGCCGAATCACTGACAGTACTTGATGTGAACCATATATAAAATGAAAATAAAGCCACTGCAATATTTAAGCCACAGCAAAATTTAGGTATTTTGCGAATTTATATAGTTGTAGCTGTAGTCTTGGTAGGTTCATATTTTATCATTACATAATAGGAAAAGACGAGAAGAAAAACAGACGACAAAAAGACATTCAGAAAGATATATATCAATTAGTTGGGCGAACATGCATCCCAAGGTGCAGATTATCTGTAGCTTATCTTATGGCCAAAGGATCTCCAAAAGAGTCACTAAAAAATGTTTCAGTATTATTTTAATATATAGCGAGTAAGGTAAAAGGAAAATTTAATAGATTTATTAGGTGATTAACCGCGCTACACCGCAGAATTTTTTTTATGATATACCACTATGTCGAGTTATTTGAATTTTTCTTTGGTTAACTTCCTAAGGTTACTTTTAGATTTACCAACCAATAAAATTTAATTATTTAAGATTCAATATTTTTTTTAAAAGAAACAAAATAATAAAAATTTGTCAAGTTATATTTTGCTTTTAAAATAAATAAAAATAGTAATAATTACCAATTTTTTTAATATTGTTAACACCGTCAAAAAAACACTAAACACTAAACCCTTGGATAAAATCTAAACCATTAGATAAATCCTAAACTCTAAATCATAAACATTAAAACTAAATCTTAAAAAAACTAAATCCTAAATCCTAAACCTTGAACCCTTGGGTAAATCCTAAACTCCAAGAGTTCAGGGTTTACTCAAGAATTTAGGGTTTAGTGTTTAAGATTTAGAGTTTTTAAGATTTAGTTTTTAATGTTTATGATTTAGGGTTTATGATTTACCAAATGATTTAAAGTTTATTCAAGGGTTTAGAGTTTAAGATTTAGGGTCTAGGGTTTAATGTTTTGTTGATAGCGTTAACAATATTAAAAATATTTTTTTTGGTAATTATTATTTATTTTAAAATCATAATACAACTAACAAATTCTTAATATTTTTTTTTTAAAGATATTAAATCTGAAACAAAAAAATTATATTGGTTGGTAAACCTACAAATTTACCCAAGAAAAACTCGAGTTATTTTGGTCGAGTGATAAACTTCCAAAGTTGAATGACTCATTTAGTTATTCTTCTTTTCATGTCGACAACTTGTTCCTTTTTACCGAGATATGGATGTGTTTCCTTTTTCCAATTCTTCTTTTGACATTTACATGAAACTCATATATTGTTTTGGTTTACGTCATTGTACTAAAAGATTATTTAAAACAATATGTTTCTCACTCGTTGATTGTTCATGATACCAAATATAAATAACCGTGGCGTGAAATGGGTTTTAAATTCACAATTCTTATGTGTTTACACGTTAATTAGAGATGTGTAACTGTTGTGGCCTTGATTTTAATATTCCATTTGGTCATTCTTTCTCTGAAAAGTATAGTAAGACACTTTCTTTCTTATAAAGAAAATCTAAGTCACAAAGTATTTAAAAAGAACAAATAATATCAACTTCTCAGATTCATATAAACTCATCACGCTTATAAATAAAGCAATCATAAACTCTTACTGATGACTATTAGGAACATCTGTTGGAAGTCTTAGAGATAAACATCAGCTATTTTAAAACATATTCTTCAGCCATCTTTCACGATCCCAAATGTCAATTTCGTGTAACATAGCGGAGTCAAAACCCATATACATCGTCGATATCTAGTCGTTGATTTTTCCCCAAATCTTTACATTTCCACCAACGATATGGTCTGGTCAAAATTAGATTCAAGTCCACTTTAGCTAAATGGTAAACTCATAATCAACATAAATATAGTCACCAACATAAACAAGCCTGATCAGATGGAAAAAAAATATTTTGTTCTCCAAATTTCCTCAGCATTGTTGCCGGAAGGTTTAATAGAGAAACATCGACGTAGAAAATCAAACTGATCTGGTGAAGTGACGCAAAAAAAAAATAGTGACAACCATTTTCCTTTTAGTTGTATTGTTTCTAATGCCTTCAGTTACCTGTCATTCGATTCCATACAGAAAAAAAAAACTCTTTTATTTAACACTGCCATCGCAACCACTATAACAGGGGCGAAAAAATGAGAAAAATCAAGCAACTTTTTGTTCCGTTAAGAACAAAGCTATTTCTTTCATTGGCTTTTTGTTCATGAAGAAGTGATCTCATGTTACCTAGAAAGTGGAAACCATTTTTTTATGAGCTTTCTTGTTCTTGAGAATACCATATTTTAGGGATCTCTACGATGATGCATTTTTGAAAAGTATCATATAAATTCTCAGATTTCAGTTGGATATTAAATAATTGGAGAAGATGGAAGATGATAAGCAAAACAATGAAGATGAAAGAAAAATAGAAATATAACAAACTCACTTAATGATCCTAAGACCCATCATAGCTCTTTAAAGATCTTTGCATCTGTGTCGTCTTAGTGACTCCGTCTTCGCTTGCATGAGAGGAAGAAAGCGCTTTGGGATCATCAGCATTATTAAACACATATTTTTTGACGAAATAAAAAATATGGAAAAACAGGTGGACAATAACAATTTTATGATGTGTATGAATAAAATGTTTTGATTGGTACTTCAACTTTTTTAAATTGACGTGGCAACTCTTCAATACTTTAGAAAACTGATGTGTCATTCTCTGGAGAGAGTCTTGTGTTATTATTGTGTTGATTGTAATAATGTCGGTAATTTTATATTTTGTTCAATTTTTAATTTATTCTATAGTTTAATTATGTCATATATTCAGTTATTTATAAATACCCACAAACTATTTCTATTCCAAAAACAAATATTCCTTCAAATTTTAATAGATGTATTTTACCGAATTTTTGTTTTATATTAGATATTTGAAAAAAAAATTAATGTAAAATTTACTAATTTTTATATTTATAATTGATTTTTATTAGTTAAATTGTGATTAAATAAAAAATAGTTTTATTTAATTTTAGAAAATGCACAATTTTAAAATGTCAGATAACAGAAAAAACAGATGAAGTATTTCTGTTTTTTTTTTTCTTTTGAACAACACAGATGAAGTATCTCTGTTGAAGCTGCAAATGAGCCACAAAACGATCAAAATATACGTGTCATGTAGAATCCTTTTAGTGCTCATCCGAGATTAGACATGTGTCTATCTTCCTAGCTAGTTCCTAGTGGCTATAATCAAATTTTGCATATAAATGTTTTATTAAGGTATATATAATTTACAGGTTAATTAGTTTTCTCCCACCGTTATAACCCAAATTATAGACTTTGGGACTCTGTTTTAAGATATTTTAGGTCCTCCACATACAGACGCCAGAGTCCAGACTTTTCTGTTTGGTTCATGATAACAAACGTTTTAGTCCAGTTTGGTTGACACATTGACACGAACGTTAGATTATGAATTAATGTACTTAGTGTATACGCAATCAAGCTATGCTAACATTTCTTTTAATCCATGTATTTACTATGATATTTTCTTTTATTCTCAGGTGCTAGAATGGATGAAGAACCAATGGCCTGTCAAGAACATAGGACCAATGATTCCATCAATGTACTTAGACAAACGTTTAGCAGGCGACAAAGACTATGGAATCAGTCTCTTCAATGCTCAAGTCAATGAGTGCCTTGATTGGCTTGACTCAAAACCGCCTGGTTCAGTGATTTATGTCTCCTTCGGAAGCTTAGCGGTTCTAAAAGACGATCAAATGATCGAACTTGCTGCCGGTCTAAAACAAACCGGCCATAATTTCTTATGGGCGGTTAGAGAAACGGAGACAAAGAAGCTCCCAAACAATTACATAGAGGAAATTGGCGAGAGAGGACTGATAGTGAATTGGAGTCCTCAGCTACAGGTTCTTGCGCATAAATCGACTGGTTGTTTCATGACGCATTGCGGGTGGAATTCAACTCTAGAGGCATTGAGCATAGGAGTTGCTTTGATTGGAATGCCGGCTTACAGCGATCAGCCGACTAATGCTAAGTTTATAGAAGATGTGTGGAAGGTTGGAGTTAGGGTTAAGGCAGATAAAGATGGGTTTGTGACAAAAGAAGAGATTGTGAGATGTGCTGGAGAAGTTATGGATGAGACGTCAGAGAAAGGGAAAGAGACTAGGAAGAATGCTTTGAGATTGATGGAGTTTGCAAAAGAAGCTTTGGCTGAAGGAGGAAACTCTGATAAGAATATTGTTGAGTTTGTTGCTAAAATTGCTAGGTAAACTGATAGTAATAATGTAATTTGTGTTGTTGTTGTTGTGTTGGAGTTGGTTTTGGTCTGAACAACGTGAAAATAATTGGAGCCGGAGCAAGTTTGGTGATTGAAAAATACAGAAACTAAGAAGTTAAGTTTTATGCATTTTTGAGTGCGTCAGCGGGGAAGATGAGAAGAAAACTGGTATGTCATGTCACCTCGTCTCTCAATACAAACGAACAGAGCCAAAGGGCAACTAGAGTTATTCATTTCGAGAGAATGCATGTACTATTATTATTCTTCTTCTTTTTGGATAAAGGTTTCATACATGATACGTACATCAACATTAGTTTCAAATTCATAATGAAGTTCGTAAACAATAATCGTGTGCTCTTTTATTATTGTTTTTCTTCTTTTTGGTATTTTGGAAGCACTTAGGGCATGATTAACCCCGGATCTCTTAGCCGGGGTTTTTAACTTATGATTTGATATATATATATATTTTTTTTGTTTTACACTTTTCGGCTAAAAAAAACGATTCTTAGACCATTTCCATCGGTGATCCTAACAAGGGGTTCTTAATGAAAAGCAAAAAAAAAAAAAAATCAAAATACCTAAATACAAGAGAACCGGGTCTTGATTGGGGGGGGAGGGGTTTAGGATTGGTTAGGAACCTTATGTGTCAGTATCCTATTCGCCCACCCTTTGATTTTTCTTTCTCTCCTTCGCGTCGCGGTAATGAAGGTGGAAGATGATCAAAGTCTAGAAATTGTACGGAACTGAAACCTGAGGAGAAGAATCTGTAACGATCAGACACAACAAAATATATCTTAGAAAAGAGATTGAGAAAGGAGCTGAGTTAATGTACGATGATCAAAGACCAAATAAAGGGTTGAAAAAACAAGAGATCTGATTTTTTGTCTGATCACATCTCCATGTTTAGACAAAAAAAAACTCACTGGATGATAAACAAAATCTCAGTGAAGACAATGCGAGAGAGATGATTGTTTACCAATGAGTTTGAATAAGCAAGATTAACATATAAAATCACCAATCGGCAAAAGGTGATGAAGGGAGATTAAAATAAAATTAGAGAAATTAGGAGCTACACCAAATAAGTTTGACATATTTAGTTATCTGCCAAATTGAACTGTTCGCGGAATGAGTGTGATGTTTTTGGACTCTTCTACCCCTACTCACACTGCCATGTAAAATACTATGGCTGGGCAAAAAATCCGAATCCGAAGAACCGAACCGAACCCGATCCGAAAATGTAGTACCGAATCCGAACCGAAATTGATTAAATATCCGAACGGGTTCAAAATTTTGGTATCTAGAGAACCGAAACCGAACCCGACCCGAACCGAAGTATTTCGGGTACCCGAATGTATCCGAAATAGATTTATATATCTAAATATATTAATTATTTTTAGATTCAATGTATATTAAAAACATTCAAAATATATAAGATACTTTTAAGTTGTCTAAAATACTTGAAAATATATACAAATATTCAAAAGTAAATTTCTAAAATAGTATAAAATATACTCAAAACACCAAAAATAGTTAAAATGTCTACTGATTGTCTATCAAAATATTCAAACAAACCAATTTATATGTTAAGTTTAGGTACTCTGACATATGTTATTCAAGTTTATATGTTACATAGTATTTTATTTACAGATTTTGAGAAATTGAAACTATATATTGAATTTTAAAATTTTAAAAATCATTTAAATGGGTTATCCGAACCCGAACCGAACCCGCAAAGATCCGAACCGAACCCGAACCGAAATTTAGAAATACCCGAATGGAGCTAAAATCTTTAACCCCGAAAACCCGAAACCCGAATAAACCCGAACCGAACCCGAATGGGTACCCGAACGCCCACCCCTATAAAATACTATTGTGTCAGGCAAAATCTTACGAAGAGATTTTGTAATATTTTATTCTCTGCGTGCAAGATTGTTCCAAGATATTACAATACCATTTAACTTTTATTATACTTTTTGAATTCCAAAATAGGTTCATATTTTTCTCTTTCATCTCTCCAAATAAACTCTCTGTTCCGTAATTCTCTTTCTCTCCAAAGAACGTGCAACAGAATCACATTTCCTCTCTTCAGCTCCCATCTATGCAACTCGCCGGTCAGATTCCTGAGTCTCTCAAGCTCTGTTGTAGTTTAAAATCACTAAATTCTTAGGAAAAGATTTTTCCGGTACGACTCCTTCTCAAATTTGCTTGTGACTTCCTGATAATAAATTCTCTGGCTCGACCCTGCCACAGATCGTTGAGTTTAAGTTCAAGAACGCTCTTGTTTTAGTGACGACAAGGTCTGAGGTTTGGTTCCTTCTGTATTAAGCCGGTTAGATCGTCTTTCTTTGGCTGGGAACAATCTCTCTGGTACGATTCTGTTCGAGCTGTCTCGTTTTGGAGAAGATAATTTTGTCGCAAATAACGGTCTTGCGATTAAATTGCGGAGGATGTTGGGTTTTGATGGTGGTTATGATTAAAGTGCTTATGGTGGAAGAAGCTGTTAGATGTTACTCTTGTTGGATAGACATTTACATTATTGTCGAGACAATACAAACTTTAACCATATATTATTTTACGTAGATGTTAAAGACAGTTGAAAGAACCTGTACATAGACGGAAATCATTTTATTTACACGGGTTATAAATAAGTAAATTGTAACGTAAGTTGTGTTAGACGGCTACAATAATTTTTGATGCATCGTCACAAACCAAAAATAATAGACAGTTATATAATTTATTAGTCAAGATACTTAATATTTTATCTCAAGTAACCCATTTTCTAAAAATGTAAGTATTATATTAGCTGTCCAACAATTTGATATGCACCAATGAACAAATATGCCTAAACATTATTTGTATGTTCATTTCATATGATATAGCTATGATCTTGATTCTTATGGTACCTAAGAATGTGATATACATAATTCAAACATGTTTTATCCCAAATAACTTGTTTGTTAACCATGTAAATATTATATTAACCGTCTAATAATTTGATGTTACCAACATTACACTAAGTTCACTCATTTTCTAACCGTGTATATATTATATTAAACGATCTGACATTTCCAACGAATACATATACATAAGCATTATTAACATGTTCATTCAATATGTCACAGCTATGATCTTGACTTCTTAATCTTATGATATCAATTCTTGTTAGTATGTTCATTATTCATATTTTTATATCTCTTTGGAATTGATCCTTGAGACTTGTTGTTAAACGTCTAACCTTTTTTAGTGATATCTAACATTATTTCTAGCTGAGCTATGAAGGTTTTATCCGGATACCTACATTTTCAAGCATTTGTGTTTTTTTATTGAAGCTAATAATATGTTTGAAAAGATACGTAAAAATTTAGCCGGTTACACACCATCATTTAGACTACCCATCTTTGTATACGATATTATTAATAGTTTAAAACTACAAGTAAATATCCGGCTACAGCAATGTGTTCTTATATAAATATAAAATTAGCCATCCACTGCGTAAGTAGTATAAAATTAGCCTTCCACCGTAGCCATCCATCTTTATAAAAACAAGTAAATAACGTGTTATCAATTTAAATATAAAATTAGCCGTCTACTCTTTGCTATAGCCATTCCTGTAAATATTTTCACAATACATAATCCAAACAGATCTCGAATTGTAACAACCATTAAAACAAACAATTCAAATCATTGAATAAGTACTAGAAACTACAAGATTAAGTATGTAATAAAAATCTCTTCACAATGGATAAATGAAGAATCGGTGAAGGAAAAATAAATCTGCAACAACAAGATGGAAAACATCATTGGTAGCTTAATATCATTAATGGAGGAAAGAAGACAAATCTTCCCATGAAGTTTAAAACATTGAATATTCTGAACCCTCCGATGTACCACCTCCCGCTGATAAACATGTGTGGCAGCTTTAACGTTTGCGCGTGTCTTTGCTTCTTCTGTGCCAAAAATTTGCTCCAACTCCATCTTCAAAGACCCATCATTTGAAAGACTTAATCCTCGATTCACGCTAGGAAGCTACGAGATCGTTGTGACAACTCGTCATTGCCATGTCTATCTCAGTCGCAAAGTATTCCTTCACCATCTTGGACAAAATCTTTGTAGGAAAAGAAAAGATGGTGGGGAAGAAATAAAAAAAAAGCTCCTTTTTTTTACATTCTCTCTCTCTTTCCAGAGATCTAATAAAATCTTTCACGTATCTTTTCAAATCTTTTTGATATTTTACAGAATCTATATGTCAGCTAATATCGTACAATAGGAATTGAGTTGAAAGTCGAACAGTCTACGGGTGAAGGGCTGAAGTCGTCATTTCGCAACTATCTTACCTATAATGAAACCTAACTTATACTGTTATTGGCATTTACTTAATTTCATAGTTTTTTATGGGTTTTGAGCAAATTAGAAAAAAACACACGCAAAGAGGGAAAGAGAAAAAAAAAATTAAAAACCAAAATATAAAAAGAAAACAATTTTGTTTCTGAAAGGATCGAGGGAATGAGCTATTCTGTTTTTTTCCCGCCGATAAGCCCCAGATTTTTTTTTTTGATTACCAGAAAATTTTTTTTTCCCATTTACAATTTGTATTTGTATTTTTAATATGTTTTTATGTCATTTTTATTAATATTTTAATGTATGATTTTTTTAATGTTATGATATCCAATTATTCAACTTAATAAAAATCTTTTAATGTTATGATATCCAATCATTCAACTTAGAAAAAAAATCCTTTAATGTTATGATATCCAATCATTTAATTTTTTTAAAAAAAATCTTTATTGTTATGATATCCAATCATTCAAAATTCCTTTAATGTTATGATATCCAATCATTCTAACTTAAAAAAAAATAATTAATTCTTTAATGTTATGATATCCAATCATTCAACTTAAAAAAAAAAAAGTTTAAGAACCCTTATAAGGTTCTCCTATTGGTGGAAGAAAAAATTAATTACACTAATACAGGTTATTAACTTCTCAAATCACCAAATTAATTACTAATCTATTCATAAGAGTCCATTAGGGTCTCTTACCAATGGACTTGCTCTTATATCTTTTATTTAAGAGACGGTTCTTAGTTTTTTTTAGTTAAAATCTAAAAAAAATTAAGAACCGTCTTTTAACCGAAGTTAAAAACTCCAGTTAAAAGACTGAGGTTAATCATTGTCTTAGAAGCTAAATTAGATTTGTTTATTAATAAATTGTTCAGATCCATGAATTTTGTAAATGGCGACGTGCAACTCGGTAAATCCATTTCACTGCATAAGAATTTGGATGACAGAAATTATGGGTATGCCTAATTGTGGGCAGTTGGTGCCAGGGTCCCTGTATTGATGGTGCAGACCTAACAAATACAAAAGGTGTACGTGACCTTGATAATCATCACAAACCTTGCTGACAACCAAATAATTCTCTTTTGTCGTTCTTACTTGTTTGTGCAAGATGACTCAGCTGAGCCACACGATTGTCTGATTTCTCTGTTTGATTGAGCGAAAAGCTTAAATGTTGGCAATTTCATTTTAAAAAAAGAAAAAGACAAAAATAGCACTAAATCAAGTTTTTGTTCCCAAACTACCACTCAAGATCAAACGTCACAAAAATAGCACTTAATGTTTTATCAAAAGTCACAAACTTAGGGTTTAGAGTTAAAGGGTGAAGTTTAGGATTTAGGGTTTAGGGTTTAGAGTTTAGGGTTTAGGGTTTAGGGCTTAGAGTTTAGGGTTTAGGGTTTAGAGTTTAGGGTTTAGGGTTTAGGGTTTAGAGTTGAGAAATGAGGTTTTGGGATAAGATTTCAAATTTTGAAAAATAAAAAAATTAAAATTTTCAAAAGATAAATTGCTATTTTGGTCATTTTAGTTTTTGAGTGCTATTTTTGTGATATAAACTTAGAAATGTGCTATTTTGGAGATTTGTCCTTTTAAGAAGCTTAAAACGATTGCTAACACGATTTATCATAAAAATTATAATTAAAAATGTAAATGCATAATTATTATTTAAACATAATTGAAATTTTCCAAATGTAAATAAAATGGCATGTTCTTAATTTATATGTACAACTAATACAGATGGTTGTCCAATAAAAAGAAGAAGTTAATGCCTAAATGGTTAGAAAAAACTATAAAGATAACTCTTTCATCGTGATTTAATCAACCGTGATAAATATTCTCCACCACTGAAACAAAACCTGAATAAGAGTAGAACACATCATTTGTAAAAGAACTTAAGACACAAAATCTTATATCCACGTCACTTACCTACCAACATATAGTAATCACAACTTCAACATAAAAACGTTGCACAGATGTATATATATATATATATATATAACTATTCTAATCCTCCCCACCACATCTAGAAGAGAGTATTATCAACAACAATATCATAAAAACTCAGGGAAGAACAGAGAAAAAAGATTGAAGAAAATGGGAGAAGAAGCCATAGCAAACGTGTTAGTCTTCTCGTTTCCGATCCAAGGACATATTAACCCTCTCCTCCAGTTCTCAAAACGTCTAATCTCCAAAAACGTCACCGTCACATTCCTCACCACTTCATCCACCCACAACAACATCATCCGCCGTGCCACCGCAGGAGGAGCCGCGGCTCTTCCGCTCTCTTTCGTCCCCCTCGACGACGGCTTCGAGGAAGGCCACCCATCTAACGACTCATCTCCCGAGTACTTCGCAAAGTTCGAGGAAAACGTCTCTAGAAGCCTCTCTCAACTTATCTCCTCCATGAAACCTAAACCAAACGCCGTCGTTTACGACTCGTGTACGCCTTGGATTCTCGACGTTTGCCGGAAATATCCGGGCGTCGCTGCGGCCTCATTTTTCACTCAGTGCTCTACCGTGAATGCCATATACATCCATTTCTTGCGTGGAGAGTTTAAGGAGTTTCAAGACGACGTCGTCTTGCCTGCGATGCCTCCGTTGAAAGGTGGTGACCTGCCGGTGTTTCTGTACGACAATAATCTTTGCCGGCCGTTGTTTGAGCTCATTAGTAGCCAGTTTGTGAATGTTGACGACATTGACTTCTTCTTGGTTAACTCTTTCGAAGAACTCGAAGTTGAGGTAACTATTATTCTTTATCTTTAGACATTTTGTTGTTTATTTTCATGTTTATTATTAATTACCTGCAAAATGAAATCCAAATATAAATATTTTTCACGTCATATATTTAGTGGATACTATCCTACCGAATTACATGAGTCAATTAGTGCTTGATGTGAACCATACACAAAATACAACAAAACATCAGCAATATTTAAGTTGCAGATTTCAATTGAAATTAGGTAGTTTGCGAATATAATTTATCTCCGCAAATATGGTCGTAGACTTGTATGTTCGTGTATAAAGATGATTTTAAATGATAGTTTTGTAAAATATCATTAAATAATAGGAAAATACAATAACAAAATATAAATTTTCAGACTACCAAAAGACATCTTCGAAAATCGAAAGATATCAGATCAACTGGCGAACATCCCAAGGTGCAGATAATTTGTAGCATGTCTTAGGCCAATTCCAACTAAAAGAGTATTTCAGTATAATTAAGTTTTAAAAGAAAAAAGAAGAAAAGAGAGTAGACTAAAATAAGAAAAAAAATATATACATCACTATATAATTGGTTCAACAAGTGCTGACAAAAAATGGGTTCAACAATTTTATTTAATTATGTCAGAAATATTAATAGTATATATATAGTTTTTTAACCTTTTGTTAATATTATATTTGTAAGATATCTGTTGACAAATGTTTTTTTTTTTGTAAGATATCTATAACGTATCTCCACTCGAGCTGTGTTCTTGTCCAATTGTGTAGGTTTTATCGTGATTCGTGGCAAATATATAGCCAGAAAACTCAAATAGACGTGCCATGCAATAGGCCTTTTGATTATTTTAATACACATCAATCACGTGGCAAATATATAGCCAGAAAACTCAAATAGACGTGCCATGCGACAGGCCTTTTGATTATTTTAATACACATCCGAGATTAGACATGTGTCATGTGTTGCTGGCTAGTGGTTATAAATGAATTTTGCGCAAAACGTTTACTACCCGTAAGAGCATCTGCGATGATAATAATAAAAAAATAATTAAATAATCAATGAATTCCAGTTAAAGATTCAATTCTTAAAATTTTTAAATAAAAATTTTTTCTTAGTGAATCTTTGCAATATTTGCGGGTTCCCACGTGACGATTCGCGATTGGTTGATATATTTTTTTTTTATCTGAAAAAAAAATAATACTTGAAAAATCAAAATACACTTTTTCTAAATTTTCCCCTTTCACTAAAAATTTCACAAAAAGTTAATTTACTTTTTCAATTATTTCGAGTATTCTAAACCCATGCCATAGGCCTTTTGATTATTTTAATACACATCCGAGATTAGACATGTGTCATCGAGTATTCTAAACCCAAAAAGATTTGATTCAGAGATCACAATCATACTATGGTTCACGGTCGCAAACATTTTAGTCCGAGAACTTGTAGGTTTGGTCGGGCCAGTTTGGTTGTGACACATTTACCCAACTTCTTAAAAATGTCTTTTTGGGGTATGCATTTTCAAAGTGAAATAGGTTCCCTTGTTTTAGAAAACAAAAAATTGGAAACTTTAAAGAGAAACATGGTTACGGCGTTTAGCTTACAAGTCTTTGCCGTCGTTAACACAAGCGAAGTATTTGGCTTCATAATGATAACTAGACCTGATCCGCGCGGATATGAATTTTCAGTTTTTAATTATTTATTTTATTAAATGATGTATTTGTAATATTGGTTCATGTTATATTCATTAAGTAAATATTTTTTTTTTGCATCTTAAACTATCTATTTTTTTTACGAATATGTGATATCATATAAAAAATATAAAAAAATGAGTTTATAGAGTTAATTAGATAATTGTAAAAACAGAAAAAAAAATTTGTGTGCGATATCAAATAAATAATGATCCGCCCAGTTAACAAAAATCATGATTTTTATATGTGTAATTTTTTTTATTTTGACAATTTCCTTAAAACTACATTAAATTTTACATATTTTAATTAGAATATTTTTAATATCTTTACTTTTTTATTTGAAATGCAACTCAATATTTTTTAAAAAATTATAACAAAATATTTAAAAAATATTTTTAGAATTTGTTTGAAAAATACGAAAATTACATTTTAAATTAAAATTATCCTAAAATATGATAAGTTTTGATGTAAACGAAAACTCAAATTATGTCAAAAATAATTATATTCAATGATAATAACAATTTAAATTGATTATTTTTAAGAAAATACATTTACAAAAATATTGTTTGAAAGAAAATTCATTTATCTTTCAAATATAAAATGAAAAAATTATAATTAATTAATAAAAAATATAAATAAAACCATAAATTTAGGAAATGACAACTGAGTTATATTATGCTAAAATTTTCTTTCTAACAATTTAGCAAATGACAAATGAGTTATGAGGAAATAATACCATATAATTTTTAAAAGCATAGCCTTTCTTAAATATTTTTTGAATAAATAATTATTTTTAAATTTAATCAACTGAAAATAATATCCGTACAATTGTATGAGTCAAATTCTACTTCTATTGATGTATGTTATATATTAGTGCTGCATCTTTTAGGTAACATTTTAATGATGCACGTTTTTAAAATCTCTATTATTAAAATTATGCACGTAAGGATAACTCATGAGTTTTCTTGGTTGATTAAATGACATTATGTCCAAATTTATTTAAGGATATTTCGTTAAGGTAAGTGAAAAAGACAAACAATAAAATATGAAGTTTAAATTCATTTAAGCATATTTCATTAATTTAACCGAAAAGATAAGTAATAAATTAAATAGTTTTATTCGTTTTAGGATATTTCATAAATGCAACTGAAAAAGACAAGAAAAAAAAATAGGAAATTTAATTAATGAAGTACGAACATTTTCAAATGGGTATTTCTCTTTTAATAATATAGAAGTACATTATCATAATTGTAAAATGAGCAAAAAATAATATATATATATATAGTGTTTATTATATGAACACTTTATCGTGTGTTTTCATGTGATCTAGAAAAGAAAATAATTCTAGAAACCGTAAACATTTATTATTCTTTTTACTTCACAACTTACAATTTTTCTTTTGGATTAAAACTATAAAATGTGTTTCTTCTTTTTTTTGAAGAAAATACACTATTATAAATATATAATACGTAAGCAGTATATGAAAAACAATCTTTCAACTTGAAACTTTTTAAAGTTGATCTATTAGAGAAAGGTTTGTACCGAACCGGCTTCTAATAAAAGTTATATAGTGGAATATATGCATGAGGGCAATTGTTTTGGTTGATTATGAATTAATCTACCAAGTGTATCTGCAATCATACGATACTAACATTTCTTTTATTGCATGGATTTACTGATATGATACCTTTTTCTTTCTTAGGTGCTAGAATGGATGAAGAACCAATGGCCTGTCAAGAACATAGGACCAATGATTCCATCAATGTACTTAGACAAACGTTTAGCAGGCGACAAAGACTACGGAATCAGTCTCTTCAATGCTCAAGTCAATGAGTGCCTTGATTGGCTTGACTCAAAACCGCCTGGTTCAGTGATTTATGTCTCCTTCGGAAGCTTAGCGGTACTAAAAGACGATCAAATGATCGAACTTGCTGCCGGTCTAAAACAAACCGGCCATAATTTCTTATGGGTAGTTAGAGAAACAGAGACAAAGAAGCTCCCAAGCAATTACATAGAGGAAATTGGTGATAGAGGACTGATAGTTAATTGGAGTCCTCAGCTACAGGTTCTTGCGCATAAATCGATTGGTTGTTTCATGACGCATTGCGGGTGGAATTCAACTCTAGAGGCATTGAGCTTAGGAGTAGCTTTGATTGGGATGCCAGCTTATAGCGATCAGCCGACAAATGCTAAGTTTATAGAGGATGTGTGGAAGGTTGGGGTTAGGGTTAAGGCAGATAAAGATGGATTCGTGACGAAGGAAGAGATTGTGAGATGTGTTGGAGAAGTTATGGAGGAGACGTCAAAGAAAGGGAAAGAGATTAGAAAGAACGCTCTGAGATTGATGGAGTTTGCAAAAGAAGCTTTGGCTGAAGGAGGAAACTCTGATAAGAATATTGATGAATTTGTTGCTAAAATTGCTAGGTAAACTGTTCGTACCAATGTGTGATGCTTAATAATGTGTTTTGGGAGTTCCAAAAAAGTAAGAATTTTATAATGTAACTATGTGTTTTTTCTTGAAGTTGGCTTTGGTATGAAACAACGTGAAAATAATTAGAGCCAGAGATTTTTCGGGGATTGAAATAATAGAGAAACCAAGAAGTTAAATTTTGTGTTCTTATTTGTTGGATATTTGTTTTCTTCTTAAATGCCAATTGAAAGAATACTTATTTTTATAAATTAGAGATGTCACTAGTGTTTGCTAATACGAGCCTGCTTTTTTGCTTGGGAAGACTAGGTGAGATTATAGCAATAGTTTGTTTGTTACAAGCTTTTCAATCACATATTATACAAAGTGTTGATGTTTTAAACTTATTAATGAGTAAAACAACCAGTGGCGGACGTAGTAAGAACCGTATGGGGCATGTGCCCCCATCTAGTTTTTCAATTTCTTTGAGTAATTAAGCTTAAACAATGAAAGTGCTCTCTAATGAATTATAAAATATAGTAAAAAATGTTATGTGTCCCCGATTAAATCCAGTTCTAGATCCACCCCTGAAAACAACCCATTATTTTACAAGTCCAATCTAGAAAGAATACCCATGGATAACCAAAAATACAATTAACTAGCGGAAAGAGGAAGGCTTTGAAAGATGATTGATTCAGATCTCTCCTCATGCTCATTAAGAAGAAGAAAAATGAACAAGCTATTCCATTAATAAACTAGGTTGGTGTGTCTTCTTTAATCTCTTTCGTTAACCTCTATTTACGTATTTAATAAGAAAGTCTACTAGTTTCAAAACCAACTCTTGAATCTATCTATCTATCTATATATATAAAAAGATGTTTGCCTCTCTCCTGTTGCGCCACATAGGCATCCATGTCACAAAGTCGCTGTTCTATGAAGCCGACACGTGTCCCAAGCATTAAAACGCAACACTTCACTAATTGGAAATCTGCTTGGTTACTTCTGGATCTGATTGCTTTCTTCGTGGACCCCAGCGGATCTACTCTAATTTTGTTTGGGCTTTTATTTAAAACGAAAGTGGCCATACAAACAAAGAAGCTCTCTCATTGGACAATCTGCCCCTTCAGTTTGACGATACTCGCCGCCTCAGTTTTTTTCTGTGTTCATCGATCGGAAGTAATTATCTACTAGATTAAAGGAATCATTGGGAAATCCAATCGTCAACTTTAACGCATGTATTAACAGTAGATCTCCACTCACCCCCACAATTTATCACTGAAGACATCCAACCATTACTCCCTTGCTAGATCTCCTATTGTTCATCAATAAAACCATTTACATTATATATTTTGATGCACTTAGTGATTTGTTTGGTCGTTGACGAACCTAACGGATAAATACGGAAAGATTTGCAACAACGGTCGCCGGAATCAGATATGAAGTCCAGTGATTTTTGCCAGAGCTTTCATCATAGAAAATAGGTTGTTATCTCCTCTGTTCTTATTCCCTCCTCTCTCCACATCTCCGTTTCTCTCTCTTACCTCAAAATCTTAGATCTATCTTCGATGTGGTTATATAAATTTAATCTTTGATTAACAGATCAAATGCAAAACCATGAGAAGTAGCTTGGAGTAAAGAAAAAAAAAGGATGAATTAGAGAGAGAAGAGATGAAGACAAGCGTTAGGATAACAAAACAGATACCCAAAACCGAATCAATTAGAATTAGTGATTATGTATTTCTTTGTTTTCTAAGTTATATGGATATACAAATTTCACTAAAATGGACATATTCAAGGTTTTAAAAAGCACAGCTTACTTTACGCCTGCAATGGTGTTAACTGTCTGATAATTTCCCAAGTAAAGATCATGAGTAGTTGATTTTGAAGAAAAAACATCTGTAGTCGTGATTGTGAATCCAATGAGAATTGTTAATCTAATTGTTTCGTGATTTTTATGAAACTCTGGTCAGGCTTTTTCAATCTTTGAAATTATTTGTCTCTTAAAATTTTTGGAATGTCATTTTGTAAGCTTCAAATATAAGCTCTGGGATTTTTAGTGTGAATAATTGTTTCCTTCATACACTGTTACATTGTCAAGTTATGCCATTTTAATTGAAAATTGTGTGTTTATATATTTAAAGAAAAAGTAGTAAGAAGTGTTTACTATGTGTTGCTCATGAAGTATCAAGAAATTACAGAAAGGAGATCAAAATTTGGAATGCAAAGACTATTTTTTTTTTTTTTGTTAAGTGCAAAGATTATTCTATACATCTTGCTTTGTGTAGCCTTCTGGGTTGTTAATATAAAGTTAACATATTCTTTGATTGTTCTAATTAATTATGTAATTTATATATGTTTTCCTGTGTTGTTTTTATTATTATGTTAAAACATGAAAAGGGGATATTTGATGAAATGTGAATTATAGGCCTTTTTCCTATACAACCAACACAAAAAGTTACAGAATAGAGATACTTCTTCAGGCTTAGTTGATGAAGAAAAAACGATTATAAAAGAACATTTATATGTAGTTGGGTTCATCTTGATTATCAAATTGTTAAAGCTTACCTAAATTTTAGTTTTTTATTGTTTGGTTATGTTTTGCTACGCTCTAACTTCTTCTAACTTCTTCGAATAAATAATTTGATATGAAGAGTGGTATGTAACTAAAGTAAACATCTGCCATATAAGTATATTATTTTGTTATCTTATAAAATACTATTTAAAAAATATATTTTAAAATAGCATGAGAAAATTTTCTAACAAATAATTTTGTTCTCAAACTAATTTCAATAAAAACTATAATAAGTTACAAAACATAACCACTAAAACATTATAAGTTAATTAATATTTCATTCTAGATAAAATTATGATCTGAAACAAAAATATTCTAAACATCGTTTCCCGTTTAATTAGAAAAAATAATTATTATTTATGATATTATTGAACTATTTATATAGTATTTTAAAATTGAAATTTAATTATTTTATCAAATTGTATTATATTTTAAGTTATTTGGTTTGGAGTTAGACTAATTTATTATCATGATCAATTTAGTTAGTGTAAATGTTTTTTTAAACTTGAAACTTCTTGAATGAAATATAGTAATACAAACTTTAGATTTTATTTTTTTATGTCAAAGTGAAATAAAATAATAATAATAAAAAAAAAATATTTAATATTTTAAATTATTTTTGCTAATTTTGTATTTTTTTGAAAAATAGAGAATAATAAAGATTGTTGTCATATTTTTTTGTAAGTACTCAGTTTCATTATAATAACTAAAAGCCCTAACGAACTTACAAAAGGGACAAGTTACTACTGTCGATACTAGATAGCCCAGGAGGCTTACAAGAAGGGCTAACAACAAAGGCCCAGACGAAAAAAACACGAAAAAACGTGCTACCAAAAAGAAACCGTTCATGTTAAAAAGAGAGAACCAAGTGCCAGATTGCTGTCACTTTAATAAACTAAAAATGATTATTAAAAATAACAATATGATCTCAGAATTCTATTCATTATTTATTATATCAATTTCAATTTACAATATTTTGTTTTCAAATGCTTATGTGGCACAAGAGGAGGGAGACAAACATCTTTTTATATATATAGATGTAAAATATTTTTTTATTATAACTTCCCGCCCTTATGGCGGGCCGACCCTAGTATCATATATAGACATTGAAGGTTAAATTCTATTTATTAACAACAACCAACAATTGACTAGTTAAATATGTATACCCAAAAATCCTTAAGTGGGGGGGGGGGGGTTAACGTTGTTGTATTTTAATGGATTTGAAAATCCGAATATAATGAATTTGAAAATCCAAACTAAATCTAGTGTTATTGATTTCTATGGTTTTCAAATCTGTTTTAAAATCATGTATTATTGGTTTAATGATTCATAAATTATATATCAAATCAAGTGTTATTCAATCGTACGGATTTACTTATAAATTTGATTTTATAATGGATTTGAATGAATTTTTTTGGATTCTTTTTTGTTAAAAATACACGGACTCAAATTCGAGGGAAAACCTCCGAATTTGTAAATAATAATCCAAATTTTTTAAAAATCTGCGTATTTTACTTGGATTTATAAATACTACATAGATTTCTAAATCAATCAAAATATATAAACCAATAACAACTCTTAAAAAAATTGTGGTTTTTCTCTAAATTTCTTTTATATATTATTCGAAGATCTTTAAAAAAATTATAACCTCAATTTTGTATTAATTATAAAATAAACTCGATGAGGTGTCATTCTGTGACTTCTTCTTATCGTTTATGTGGCACTTTTACAATGACTACTCTTGCAATGACTTTAGACAAACCTTAATTTAATTTTTTCCTAGAGACATTTAACACCGGTACATTAAAAACAGTCCATGCTTATAAACAGTACATTAACTAATCTAAACAGTCGACGTTTATAACAAACTTCTCGAACGTTTATATTTTTAAACATTGTTATAAATATGATTATATTAAATTAAAGTTGGTCTATTTCATAATATAAGGTTTGGTGAAACCCAACCATCTAAACAAAATGGTTGTAAGTCAAACTCTATATAACTTGCAAGAACCGGTGTGTTCGTATGGCTCTTCCGACTATATGTCTATGGTGATATAACCCCCACAGAGATCTGCCGCACGATAGCCGCTGACGAGAAACGTTACGGGAGTGCTTACACAAAGAAAGTGGAGAAACGATTCGAAATATATCCTACGGAATAGTTTAGACTGATTACGTTGGTATCATCAGTTTCTGTTGAAAAGGTGGAAAGTGGAGAGTTTGGGTTCAGGGCTATCAGGTGAAGAAAAGAGAGCACAAGAGTATGTTTGCACATTGACGCTGAGGATCAAGAGGTTTGAGGAAAGATCCAATGACAAGGAATATGTGCAGAAGACTATATGTGCACATTGTTGCTATCCTCAGATGATTTTAGGTGAACATTGCCTTTTGGTTTTTGGTTTCACAAGTTTGAAAAATGATTAAACGGTTTTCCAGTTCATGTTGGAAAAGATTTGGTTCGGTTTCGCGTTTTGTTTCTTCTTTCATCAGATTGTCGGTTGATAATTGCAACCATCACGGGTTGGTTTTTCGTTTATCTATTTACTAGATGTTTTCCTGCACCATGTCCAGTAAGAAATTTTTTAAATCTAACTTATATTTAAATATAAATTTTATTAAATATTATAGATTAATTTCACTATTTTTTTACTAATATTTAATATATATTTGATATATATTAAATTAATTTGTATAAAACTAATAAAAATGTTATAAAATTATATAATTATCAAAAAATTAGTCTAAACAATATTTATAAAATTTATAGATATATAAGAAACTAATGATATTACGATTAGATATTTAAATTTTTAAAAAATTGTAGAAATTTTTGAAAGCTTTAGTAATACAAATTGTATAATTATACAAAAATAATAATATTTCAAAATTTTGAAATGTGTTTTGAAACAATAGATTTAGAGCTGAATGTTTCTGTATCTTATTAATGAATAAATGTTCCCTTTATATAGGGGATACAAGAAAGATAAATGGAAATACAATAATAGGAAAGATTACAAATCATAAACATAAACGAATTAGGAAATAAGCAAGTTGTAGCCGTCTCTCTCTCCTCTCCAAGTCTCGCGGCCGTCTCTCTCTCTCTCTAGGGTTGGGTCGTCTCTCTCTCTCTAAGTGTATGGACCGGTTATGGACCGGGCCGGTTATGGACATCCACCAATTGATTTATAACACTTCCTCTTGGATGCCATAACCATACAGGGATTGTAATACACTTAATGTTGCCTGATTAAAATCTTATCAGGAAAACCCAGTGGGACAAAACCATGATGAAGGAAAAAGAATACAACACGTACTACTCCTCCTGATGTGAACCTCAGTGGAGGTCTTTCAGCCTACGCATCCCAATCTGATGCGTGAGTTTCCTGAACGTGCAAGTCGGGAGTGACTTAGTGAATATGTCAGCTAAATTGTCGCCCTTACTTGGACGACCAGGACTTCGTCGGCTTTCTGAAGCTCGTGCGTGAAAAAGAACTTAGGTAATATGTGCTTCGTCCTGTCTCCTTTGATGTAGCCGTCCTTGAGCTGAGCAATGCATGCATCATTGTCCTCATACATCATAGTTGGTTCTTTGAACTCGACCATCCCACAATCTGATCGGACATGTTGGGTCATCGACCTCAACCAGACGACCTCGCGGATGGCCTCATGAATGGCCAATATTTCCGAGTGATTAGACGATGTGGCCGCGATGGTTTGTTTCATGGAATGCCATGAAATGGCCGTACCTCCATGTGTAAAGACATATCCTGTCTGTGATCGAGCATGATGTGGATCTGATAGATATCCTGCATCAGCAAAGCCAACTAAACCATCTTTGTTATGGTTAGTATAATATAGACTCAAGTCTTTCGTTCCTTGCAGGTAACGAAGAACATGTTTTATCCCGTTCTAGTGCCTTTGGGTCGGACAGGAGCAAAACCTAGATAGTAGGTTCACAGCAAAGGCTATATCAGGCCGTGTGTGAGTTGCCAAGTACATTAAAGCTCATATGGCACTGAGATATGGCATTTCGGGACCTAGGACATCTTCATCGTCCATTTTGGGACGAAATGGATCAGTGTCCAGACCGAGAGATCTCACGACCATGAGACTGGTCAGAGGATGGCAATCGGCCATATTGAATCTCTTGAGTACCTTTTCTATACATGCCATTTGATGCACAAGGATTCCATCACTTATGTACTCAAGCTGTAATCCCAAACATAATTTCATTTTTCCCGAGATCTTTCATCTCAAATTCTTTCTTAAGGTATTCAACCGTTTGGGAAATCTCTCCAGAGGTTCCTAGGATATTTTATATCATTAACATATGCTTGTATACTTTTGTTCTCGAGAACCTGTTGCATTTGACAACTCAATACCCTCTGAGACTTTTATATATATCTCATTATCCAGTGGACCATACAAGTAGGCGGTTTCTACATCTTTTAACCGCAATTAACCGCAAGTCTATTTTTCTTCTTTTATGGCCAGACTTGTTAGGAATCTAAATGTTTGTTGTATCCACCACAGGAGAGTATGTCTCCTCATAATTGATTCCTGGTCTTTGTGGAATCCTTGTGCATATGGCAGTGCCTTATATCTTGCTATCTCGCCATGTATCATTTCTTTCACAAAGACTCATTTTGTCCAACTGGTTTAATATCTAGAGGTGTCCGAACTATGGGACCAAAACCTCTCTTTTCTTAATGAACTTAACTCCACGACCCCTTTCCATTTGATCTAATCTGATTCGTTGAGTGCACTCATGTATGGACGTGGGTTCATGATCCTCATTCATTTCATAATATCAAGTGCTACACTGCATGCAAATATATATCATCAATGTCGACATTCTTTCTCTTGTTCCATTTGTGTCTCGGACATGACATAACTTATTGAGGTTTCATTATGACCTTCACTACCCTGAAGCTTGGCGTCCCAAGCCTCATTGTTAGACACCTTAGGTACAACCATTTTTTTATGGTTTCCTCATCCACGGCCGTGGCTTTTAAGTTTGTCCATCTTAGGATTGACCGTCTAGGATTCCCTCGTCCACGGATTTATCAGCACCTTTCTTTAATATCCGAGGGATCTTATCTTTGGAACTTATTGGTCTACCACGTTTTCAAATGTGCCTTAGACTCAGTAGCAACTTGATTGTGTCCTTCTTGAACATCAATTCTTATTGGTGCATTAGCAGCTGATATATATGACTTAGTCATTCTATTCGGGTCAGTAACGGAATCTGACAATTGTTTAAGCTAGCTTTTGTATAATCTTTTGGACTTCTAAATCTCATTCTTGAGTCCGAGGATCTTGCCAAGATATGGATGTTTGATTCCATGATATTTCTTTTACCATTTTACTGCTATCTCCCCCTAATGTTGGAAGTTCGGATTCATTGAAATATCAATCAGCGTATCTGGCCTTTAAACAGATCACCCGTAGTTGGCTCGATATACTTTAAAATTGTGGGGGAATCAAATCCAACATATATCCCCATCCTCCTTTGAGGTCCCATCTTTGTTCTCTGTGGTGGAGCAATTGGAACATAAACGGCATAGCCGAATGTCTTTAGATGGGAAATGTCTGGCTCGTGACCCGTAAGAAATTATAATGGGGAATATCGGCCGCGTGTCCCCACGCTGAGACCGGAAGTCTCGACCTCATGAGTAATGGTCGAGCTATGAGCTGTATGCGGTTCATAAATGATTCGGCCCAGCCGTTCTGTGTATGTACATGTGCCACGGAGTGTTCCACACTTACCCCCATGGACATACAGTAATTATTAAACGCTTGGGAAGTGAATTCACCAGTATTACCAAGACGTATAGTCTGGAAATGAGCTCGTAATCAAATTATCTGAGCAAGTAACCTGGCAAATGCCAAATTTATCATTTCCTTAGTGACATTAACTGGTGATGGCCTAGAAATGAGTTTCCCTTGGGAACAAGCAACACAAGATAGGTACTTAGGGATGATTCGTTTCTCTTTAAGAGAATGGCCGTTTGAGTTTAGAGTGAAATTGTCGATTGCTTCTTTGTTAAAAGTGGCATTGACTTCGATCATACTGATTTTAGCATGGCAAAGACTAGTAGATAGTGCGGGAATGGATTCTAAAACTTTCTTATTGCCATGGACGATATCAAAGATTTACAGGGATTCTTTGTTTCCTTCGTCTGTGGTTTCAATATGAAAGCCATTCATTCGAATGTCTTTGAAGCTTAATAGACTTCTCTTAGATTTGGGTGAATACAGGACATCTTACATCTCAAGATGTGTACCCATAGGCAACAGGATGTTAGCCTGGCCATGACCCTCTATGAGACTAGCTATACCCGGAATGGTGGAGATGTTGGCGTTTTTTTCAGAGTTAGGTTTATGAAGTATCTTTTGTCTTTTAAGATCGTGTGGCTTAGAGACTTCATTTATAAAAACCATTCATTTATTATTAAGTTTCAAAGAAATGACAACATTGGAAATGAAAACACCAAATCAAAGAACACCAAAATTTAGATTACAAATGTCGAAATCAAACTTCAGTCTTTAAGACAATCTGAAGTTTCATAATCCATAAGATCGTCCTTTTCATGATCGAAATCATTTTCATCATCTTGATATGTCATATGGGCTTCAGGATTCTTCCCTTTCAAACTCTCTTGATAGAGGTCAACTAGATGCTTGGGAGTCCTACAAGTCTTAGCCCAATGATTGCTCATTCCACACCTATGACACACGGATTTGTCTGATGATTTGGTCGAGTGTTGGAGTTTGAATGTAGATCCACGGCCGCGACCATGGCCTCTTCCAAATGAGCCACGATCTCGTCCATGGTCCCGACCATTCCCTCGCCCGCGGCCAAAAGATCTTCGACCGCGGCCACGTTCGTTCGATATGTCTCGACCACGGCCATGCTGCCATTTCCTTGAACGTGGTTGGACTCTTTATTGTCCTCTATCGTGTGTGATTCAGGTAGTGGAGCTGATCCAAGAGGTCTCATCTGACTGTTTCTCATTAGTAATTTATTGTTCTGCTCAGCGAGCAAGAAACAAGAAATAAGATCAGCATAGGTTCTGAAACCTTTCTCACGGTATTGTTGTTGTAACAATAAATTGCTTGTGTGGAAAGTGGAAAAAGTTTTCTCATGCATATCCTCATCTGTAATACTTTCACCACACAGTTTCATTTTAGAAACGATCTTAAACAATGCAGAGTTATACTCGTCTACAGACTTATAGTCTTGGATCATGAGATTGTCCAATCAAACCGAGCTTTTGGTAAGATCACCGTTCTCTGGTGATCATATCTCGATTTCAATCCAGTCCAAAGATCTAGTGGATTCTCAATGGTTAGATATTGATCTTTGAGACTCTTAGCTAGATGATGACGAATGATCAAGATGGCTCTATAACGATCCTTTTCATTGGCATTATTGTTCTCGGTGATACATTCACCGAGACCCTTGGATTTCAGGATGATCTTAGCATCAAGCGCCCACTAAAGGTAATTATCTCCAGAGAGATTTAGGGCAGCAAAATCCATGTTATTGATTTTCGACATCTGAAATATTTTTTAGATCTTTTAGGAATAAGTTTTAGTGTTTAAACGATTAGGGTTTTATGTTCAAACAATCAATCAAGCCTTACGGCCAAGATCTATGTCTCTCGGCCAATAAGCAAGCCGCACGGCCAAGTATGCAATCAGTTAACTCTTATGCATTTAGTTTAACATGTAATTGCAATCCTAACATGGTTTATATCAGTTCATACGTGATGCAAACAAAACAAGAAACCTCTCTGCCAAGAAACAGAACAAGCCACACAGCTATTTGGTTTGATTCAATACCATTTCTAGAATAAGTTCTAAGTGCAATTGCAATCAATCAATATGATCAGATTATTATGGTATGAATGCAATAAGGCCACACAGCCACGAGTATGATCAAATCTAGAACAGTTTAACCTATTATGTAGTTTTAGATTTCGATTTAAAATAATCTTAAACTAGGTCATTATGGTTTTAGTTTAAACAAGCCAAACAATTAGATTCGAGTTTAAACATTCCTAACAATAGTTCTAGGAGATCAAATCAACCAATCAATGTTTAATTTCAAACAATCAAAATCGATTTTCAGAATTAGGGTTTTTAGGGTTTCGATTTGATTAACAAGCAATTTCAAATTCAGGATGATCAATTCAATTTCAATCAATCAATAAGTTTTAATCAATCAATATTTTTTGAATTAGGGTTTAGTGATTTTCGAAAATTTGATATTTGATCAAAGAGATTTGATTTGAGATTCAAAACCTTTAATGTTCTGATTTTAATTGATCACTGGATCAATCTCGTTTTTAGGGTTTGAGGATCGAACTTATAGAGCTTCAATTTACTCATCGAACTTTTAGAGCTTCGATTTACTCATCTAGGGTTTTGATCTATTGTCCTATGGCTTTATCTTAGAGATTATATTTTAGGGTTTCATTCTTTACAATCAACCAGATTCGATTCATATTCTTAGAATTCGAATTACCTTAGGTTAGTAGATTCTAGAAACCGGACCACCAAGAGAGAACCTCGAGATGGACAGCGAGCTGGAACAGATGCGAGCTGGCTGCTTCCTATCGGGTCGCAAATGGTGCTGAGGTTGCGAGCGGCTGATCGGGGAACGTGAGCTGTTGCAGTTGGGATCACGAGCGGCTCTGATGTGAACGGGAAGCTGAGGTCGTCTAGGATCAGGAACGTCTTGGGGCTGGAGCTGATCAGGTGGACACGAGCTGGAACACCTTGCAGGAACAAGAGACGCGATCGAGGATAGGGTTAGATGCGATCGCCGGTTAGGTTTAGGTTAAGGGTTTTATTGATTAGGTTTTAGGCTCAGGGTGTTAGAGTTTCGTGCTGATAACGTGTTGTGAAACAATAGATTTAGAGCTGAATGTTTCTGTATCTTATTAATGAATAAGTATTCCCTTTATATATGGGTTACAAGAGAGATATATGGAAATACAATAATAGGAAATATTACAAATCATAAACATAAACGGATTAGGAAATATGCAAGTTGTAGCCGCCTCTCTCTCCTCTCCAAGTCTCGCGGCCGCCTCTCTCTCTCTAGGGTTAGGCCGTCTCTCTCTCTAAGTGTATGGGCCGGTTATGGACCGGACCGGTTATGGACATCCACCAATTGATTTATAACAAATGTTATATATGAATATATTTATTTATAGATGATGTATGAGGTATTACCATATTTTTAAAAAATTAACAAAAAAGAAATATCAATATTAAACGTAATATATGAATTATTACCATCTTCTAATAAGTTTGCCAAAAATATAAATCAACATTAAATGAAATTATCCATGTCATATTTTTTCGGAAACCATGTCATCAATTTTAGTAGTCATGTCATATTTGTTTAGTGAAATTGATTGTATAAAAGACATATGGTAAAATCACTTCGCAAATATAGTTTATGGGATATTGATAAATTAAAATAGGCCATAAATATTGAAAATAGCTAAAATACTGTAACTGAATTTTATTTAGTCCAATTGAGTTTGACTTTTGAAAAGTATAAAGTTCGGTTTACACGCTTCCAGTTTTGAATTTTGTTTTTTTTTTAATTTTAATTGCAGATTTTATAATATTAAAATCTAATATAGTAACTATTATTCCGTCCGTTTCATTATAAGTGTCGTTTTAGATTTCGGCACACGGATTAAGAAAACAATTAATTTTGTACATTTTATATAAAAAAACACTATTACCTATACACCTAACCATATTTCAACCATTAGAAAAGTAAATTTTGCGTAAAATTAATAAATTTTGCATTGAAAATCGAAAACGACACTTATTTTGTAACGAAATTTTTTTTCTAAAACGACACTTAATATGAAACGGATGGAGTATATAGTAATAAAATATGTGTAGCATGTGAAAGGAAAAAAAAATTGTTATAATATACATTACATATAAATCTTTGGCAGTTCTGACTCTCTTAACATGCAAATAGGTAAATTACTATACCCGAGTATAAATCATTCTTAAGTGAAACTTTCTTAAAGTTCAAATATACACATTTATACTAAAATACGTAGACACAAATGACAATCTGTCATTTGCATATATTATTTCCTTTTACTTTATCTATAATTTTCTAAATATTGCACACATCTGTATGCTTTGGTGGGGGTGAGTGTATTTTAATGGATTTGAAAATTCAAACTAAATTTAGTGTCATTGGTTCCATGATTTTAAAATCTGTATTGAAATCATGTGTTATTGGTTTAATGATTTATAAATTCTAATCTAAATCAGTTGTTATTCAATCATACAGATTTAATAATAGATTTGATTTCATGAAAGATTTGAATGGATTTGTATAGATTTTTTTGTTAAAATACAAAGACTCAAATCCGAGGGAAAACCTCCGGATTTGTAAATATTAATCCGAAATAATTTAAAATTATGTATAATTTACCTGGATTTATGGATTTCTAAATCAATTAAAATATATAAACCAATAACACCTCCTTGGTAAGTAAGTATGTATTTGTTTAATAATTTAAAATCTTAAATATTTTTTAAATCTTAGTCCAAAACAAAACACAAAATGAGAATAAACTCCAAAGTCAATATTTATATCTAGCAATAATAAAAAATTAAAAAAGCGACACAAAAAAAAGAAAAAATATTGAAGATAGATAGGATTGGCACGTGAACGTAAACTTCTCATAACCATAATTAACTTATAAATTTCTAAATCATGGTATAAAACTGAGCTGACATAGTTACTTAGACATATTGTAATGAAAAAATAATTTTCATTATGACCAAATAGAAGGCCCGAGATTAAAAAGATGCATTTTTGGCCTAGACATTAAGTTTTTATGCAATAAGTGATTTTTTGACCTGAAATATTTTAAAAAATATGATCAGTTCATCAGTAAACAAATTATATAATCAACAAAAAAATAAAAATAATTGTTTAAGGGCCAAAAATATTAATTCAATCAAAAATTGAAATTTTATTTTTTCATACAATATTTCTTAAATAATTTTCATATAAAGTCATCATGCGCAAGGCGCGGATCTTATCCTAGTAGGATATTATTCATTAGCTAAATCTCAAAAATGTAATATAGGGTGTGATTGGTAGTGGCTGTAGGTGCTGGTCCACATCCCCATTTATTTCTACAGCACTAAATTCACATCAATCAAGCTTTAATAAAAACTAGAGTTTGACCCGCACATCCGTGCGGGTTTGATTTTTACATTTTTGTAAATTGTTTAGTGATATTCTTAAAACATATAAGTTATTTAGATATTTTTAGGTTCCTACAAACTTATCCGGATCCGGAAGAATCCAACTTGAACCCTGTTCGAAAATTTTTAATACCCAAACATAGTTTAACTTTAAATCCAAAAACTCGATATCCATAAATACTGATATGTATCTGAACGAATACATGAATGTCCATGTCTAAATGATTTAGTAAACAAATAAAAATAAATTTGTTAACCGGTTTGACTTCTTGTCACTAATGGAGTAATTTCATTTAAACACGTGAATTATTATGGTTAATACGTAAAATAAATGACATTGAATTATAATGGTAAATAAAATTAATGAAGTAATTTTGAAAAGTAAAAAAAAAAATGTAAAAACGTGATAAGATCTCGTGCTTATTCCGTAAATGTTTATATAAGATTTTATGCTTGTTCTTTTATTATAGGCGTAAATCAAAGATTTTGTGCTTGTTTTAATATTCTGGATTCTAAATTGATGTAGTTCCTTTATTATGGTCGTGGAAATCACATTTAGGAAAACAATGTAGTTCGCTTGAGTTATATATTAATAATTTGTTTCCTGGTTTGCAATTCGTTTGAGTTATTTTAGGAAAACAATGAATATGTGGAAAAGACAATCATTTTTAATGTGAGACTAATTTAATTCTCAATGGCATTTGGCCGTAAATATTGTGTAACTTTTAGGGTTATTCTATAAGTGTACTCTTGTTTTAATAAAGTAGATTTCAAAATCATAACTCTTGAAATAACTTACAACTGTACAAGTACTCTACAGAGCCAAAAATTCAGAGCAGTTTTTTAAAGTTTTTCTTAAAATTCTAAAGTAATAAAATCTAAAACCACATCAAAAAGTTTACAGATTTTTTTCTACCGCAAATCTTTTAAACCTGCAGCTATTACCAATGAGATCCATATTAGTGTTGATTTTCTTTTTTTTTTTTTGGGTCGAAAACATATTAGTGTTGATTTTTAGGTACTTCTATAGTATAAAGTTTCAGTTACATACGTGGCGAGCGGCTATTAGTTGGGACTTATGAGTTTTCGTTCTTCAGACGTTACTCAAAGCTTTAAAGGTCACCCGTGTACATAAGTGATTGGTTATACTACGTGGATACGGAAGCCTATATTAAAGCGAGATGACTAGAAGAGAGAGATTGTCAGCCACCAAAAAAAAGAGAGAGAACTTTGTTGAGCTAAACCCTAGCTCCGAGCCTCTGAGAAGAAATGGGGATTTAGTCCCGTATCTTCTTAGGGTTTTGCACAGTACTCGATCATGGATTATTCTGATGATGATGGCATGCTCGATAATGAATCAGGTGACGATAATTTATACAGTGACGATGCGGCCGACAGCAATCCTGGTTTTGCCGAGGAAGACATGGACAAGGATTCCACATTTCAGCTAAGTTACGTAGTTCTCAACGAAGAAGACATTCGCAAGCATCAAAGGAACGATATCGAACAAGTTTCTACTGTTCTCTCTATAAGCCAAGTCGAAGCGATCGTTTTGCTTCTTCACTACCAGTGGGGTGCTAGTAGAATTGAAGATGAATGGTTTACCGATGAAGAAAAAGTCCGTGAAAGCGTAGGTTTATTGAAGGAGCCAGTTGTTGATCTTAACGACAAAGTGAACATTGAATGTGGGATTTGCTTTGATTCATTTCTTCAGAAGGATATTGCAACGGTTTCTTGTGGTCATCCTTATTGCAAGACTTGTTGGACTGGTTACATCACTTCGAAAATTAACGATGGCCCGGGATGTTTGACGGTTCAATGTCCTGAGCCGTCTTGTTCTGCTGTGGTTGGTCAAGATATGATCAATAGTGTTGTAACCAAGGAAGAGGATAAGGAGAAGTATTACAGATATTTTCTTAGGTCTTATATCGAATCGAGCCAGAAGAAGATAAAATGGTGCCCGTCGCCTGGATGCGAATACGCTGTTGATTTTGGAGGTGAAAGTGAAAACTATGATGTCTCTTGTCTGTGTTCGTATGAATTTTGCTGGAACTGCTGTGAAGATGCTCACCGCCCTGTGGACTGCCACACAGTGGCGAAATGGATATTCAAGAACAATGATGAATCCGAGAACACGACTTGGATACTTGCCAATACAAAGCTTTGTCCTAGTTGCAAACGTCAGATCGAGAAGAACCAAGGATGCAACCATATGAGATGCTCCATTTGCAAACATAGATTCTGTTGGGCTTGTCTGGATCCACTGAATAATCACAAGTCTTGCCACAACTTTAGGGGTGAGACTGAAGTTAAGCGAGAAATGGCGAAAAAGGCAATCGATAGATACATGCATTATTACGAAAGATGGGTGGGCAATCAATCTTCGAGGGTAATGGCTATGGCAGATTTGAAGAAATTGCAATCGGTGCAGCTTGTGAAACTTAGTGTCAAACATGGCATACCGGAAACTCAGCTCCAATTCACCGTAGAGGCATGGCTTCAGGTTAGTGAATACATGTATTTAAATAACCAAGACTTTGGTAACATTTAACTGAAGACAAGTTATGTAGAATAATGGAAGGTTGGAATAGAATAAGATCGGAAGTACGTAGATCAATGTCGGCTTCAAAAAAATATATTTCTAAAACCTTAATTCTTGAAACCAATGAGCATAAAACATTATTTAACTAAAGAAAAGGAGTGAATAGTAAAAACGTTATATATGAGAGTTAGTAATGAGGCTCTAGTTGGTTTGTATTATAACATTTTTCTCAAAAGAAAATCTGTGGCTCGTGTACTTGATCTTGCGTTTGCAGATCATCGAGTGCAGAAGGGTCTTGAAATGGACATATGCATATGGGTACTACCTTCCTGAGCAGGAAAGTACCAAGAAACGATTTTTCGAGTATTTACAAGGAGAAGCTGAAGTTGGTTTGGAGAGGCTACATCATTGTGCAGAGTTGGAGTTCCAAGAGCTCGTCAAGGAAACTGAAGATTTCTCTAAAAAATTCGAAGATTTCAGGAGGAAGTTAATTGGTTTGACTAAAGTAACCAAAACATATTTCGAAAATCTTGTGAAAGCTTTGGAGAATGGTCTTGCTGATGTGGAACCCAATGAGACCAAATCGGCAACAGACTCTAATAAAAGACAAAAGTTGGTATAATGGTATTAAAAAGATCCAAGTGATTACTGAGATCTCTTGGTTCATGTACTATCTGTGTTTTATGTTTTTTTTTTTGTGGCGAGGATGTAGAATCTGTGACTTTTTAAACCTTATTTCCTAATAATTATTTAGCATACTAGAATTTGCACTCTTATTTGACTTATGAAGCCCTGATCTTGCTTTGGCAAAAATTTAGAGAACAGTAAATTTGGTTTTCTTGCTCTATCTGACGGGTTTGATAGTTTCTCTCGGGTCCTCTTTGGTTATTGGAGCTTGATGAAAGCTCTCTTCCAGAGTTTGAGATACCTTTTTCAAGTTAGCCCTCTCCTCCTCTCACTGAGGAGGCACTTCGAGGCTTCTCAAGTCCGCTTGCTCAGGTTTGGTCTATGGTAAATGTAATTCCTCTGCGGGCTTAATTTTTCCATCGGCCATCCATAACTTGTTTTTACTTGGGTCGGGTCGTTCCACCACTTTTTTTTTCTAGCCTTTGAAACTCATATTATAGAATAACGTGCAAAGAAAAACATGTTTTATCAAGGTAAATCATTTTCAGTCCCAAACTCTATTTAGATAATAGATTAGAAATTCAATGCAAGATCACAGAAAAAATTGTAGAAAACAAAAAATGTGGAATGCCTTTGTTTTTTATAAAACCAAATTCCGACCATCTTCTAGTTAAACAAACCTGATAAAACAAAATTCAGATAATTGATGAGATGCAGAAGAAGAGAATGAAGTCAAAAGCAACTGATTCTAAAAAAAGAACGAGGAAGAAGAATGAATCTTATGTGAAGGGCCTCCATATAATTAGAGATTTTGTCACTAATTTTGAAGTCTCCATACGAATTTAGACACTAAACAAAAAAATTACTTTTTTAACATCAATACATCATCATATACAGTGGCGTACTCAGGATCCTTTTAAACATGGTTCAAAAGTTAAATGGACTTTAAATCCAGACAAAAAGAAGTAAAATAGGCAGTAGAGTCGAACCCGGGTTTAAGGGATCAGCCATAGTAAGATGTGTTGCTAGCTGATCACCCTTCTATATACATACACGTGGATCCGCCTCTCAACATATATATCATTACCCAGAAACAGTCGTCCGCGTACATGTCTTTTTTTTTTGACAAAATGTGAATTCATTTAGTAGAAATGGCATTGAGATACAAAAGTTTGGATCTAAATCTGCTAAAACTAGCAAATGCTACCTAATGATCCCCCAAAAAAGATAAAAAAAGATTCTTAGATACATAGTTAGGCCTAATCTATGAAGACTAAGGCTAAACATGGAGATCAAAATGTCAGCAATTGGCACTCGAAGACCTAGAGGACACTTTAAAGCGGGAAACCTGCAAAAAAGATTAGAGGTCTAGGAAAAGCTTAGGAGCGGATGAGATCCCGAAAGGAATCAGAGGACGTGACAGGCGGAGGCGGTTAGGCAATCTGCTGCTTTAGTACAGCTCCTTCAAAGACGTTAAACTCTATAGATGTACACTTAGATTGTTTGCAAAATTCTACTGGATTACCAGACCCCACACTACATATTTTTGTGTCAAGCATTACTCGATTATGTTCCATCCAACTTTTACGTATGGTACGTTTTAGTTGCGCTAATATATTTGGTGTATTCGTAATCTTTTTCAAAGATTTTGTATTTTGTATTTTGGTTGATAATAGTGAAAATCTATAGTTTTAGAACAAAACCTATAGTTTCTGAACAAAGGTCTTAAATATCTTTAGCATTACTTAAACTAATTCACTCAGATATAGTCTAAAATATACTTTTTCTTTTCCCAAAAATGAAAATTGTCCGTCTGTCAGATCTGATGACGCATATATAGTTCTTTTTTGGGTTAGACTTAACTCCGTAGAGCAAATCTATAATATAATGAGGCAGTTGCCTCATTCCTGAGCCGCCACGTTAGCAGGTGAGTGAGTCCCACTTTTAAAAAATGTGAAAAAATGTCAAGCATGTGGCTCGAACCCGGGTTATTAAGTCATAAACACCAACATTTATACCACTAAACTAAAGGATACTTTGTACATTAATGTCCGAAACTAATATATATTTATGAAGATCGAAAACCTTTGCTTCTTCGGTTTTCTCTGTGGGCCGGGCCTACAAGTATATTATGAGTTTCATTTTTAAATGAGGTTTATCACGTTATATGAAAAAAACAACAATTATAGTTTTTCCAAATTGTAAACTGTCTTCGTTTAACATGAGT
Organism: Brassica napus; assembly: GCF_020379485.1. Classification (NCBI taxonomy): domain Eukaryota; kingdom Viridiplantae; phylum Streptophyta; class Magnoliopsida; order Brassicales; family Brassicaceae; genus Brassica; species Brassica napus. The sequence goes on from NC_063447.1 coordinate 55,396,105, forward strand.
TAGGGTTCTTTTAAACATTGTCTTAGACAAGTCTGAGTTACAGAGTTGCGTTGTGTGTCTGTTCATAATCTATTTTTTCACCGGTGAACTCTTCATCTCCCCATCTTAAATCGTTTGATCTTAAATGTTCCTGATTTGTAGCCTTTCTGTAAACCCTAAATATATGATTCTCATCTTTGATGAACCCAATCTGCATCTCCACAAAACTCATTGATTCATCTTAGCTTTAACGATCTTCTAGAAAATGTCTCTCTGTCTCTCCAGTTCCTCAAACCGGCGTTCCCGGCATCCGTCACTCAACCTTCGAGTCTCTCCGTGTTGGTCGTAGTAGTCAGAGCATAGCCTCTAACCTCCTCGCTTATGGGATTCCTTGAACTTCAAGAAAGACAGTGAGTTTATGGGAATCACGGTTCTCTTCCTTGATGAAAATGTAAGTTAATTTTCGATTTATCACACTTATGTAATAGAATTGTTTTTAATTGGTTTCCTGATTCTTTGTTAAATAATATTATTTGCAGATTCCGTTATTCATGGGTTTATTCCCGCCGGACGTGCTAATCATTACATGCCATCTTTGAAAGCCGGTTCTATTGTGAAAGTTGATCGTTTTGAGGTTTCTAGGTGCTCAAGCATGTACAAGATAATTGATCATCCATTCCTCATTCGTTTCATCTTACCAACTATTATTCATCACGGGTGCTTCTGAGATCAATCTCCAGTCATAATTAGACTGTTTGACAATTTCCAAGTGATTGCGACACAAACCTAGAACTCTCAGTTATATTATCATATTGCATCTCAGTTTATAATCATAACTGATATTTAAACTCGCAGATGTGGTTGGACAAATCCGTTCTGTCCAAGGCTCTGACCTTAGCAAAGAAACAACTCGAGTCGTTTTCCGTCTCCTCATTGATCCGTAAGAAACAATCACACAATTCTCTTTATATTATTATCTATATTGTTCTAACATCAATAATTAAAAAATATTTCCTATCCAAATTTTGTGGTCGTCTATTTATCTCCCTTACTTATCAAACTATTTTTACACAAACCTTTATTTTACAGCTTAAAAGAAACCACAACAACCCAAATAATCAAAACACCAAAAACTAGAATTCCAAAAAAGACGAATCATTAATGACCAACTCTCTTTTTTGTCTAATCTTAGAAATAAACTTCAAAACAAATATACCAGACCAATCACCTCAACTAAAACTCAACGACACATACATCGAGTCAGCTAAACAAATACAATCTACACGGCCAGCTATTTAACAATTTACAAACTTACTTTCGCAACGACACATACATCGAGTCAGCTAAACAAATACAAACTACACAGCCAGCTATTTAACAATTTACAAACTTACTTTCGCAACGAAGAAGACGAAGACGACAACCAAGATCAACGAAATTACCTAAACAAAAAAAACATAGTAAGTTATGAACTCTGATAAATACAACTAACAATGATTTTTGTTTACATATTACCCATCAAATAAAAGATAAACAAATACAGCCACAACAGGAGATACAAGAGACAATCCCGACAGACACAAAGGCGGCAACAACAGCTCCACCTGCTCACTCCTCTTGTCTTATAAAAATAGCCTACATGCCCAATGTCAATAGGCTAATGCTATTGTCTTCTTATGAGAAATACATAAATTCGTTTAAAACTCATTAAAGCCCAAATACTCAGAACTATCACTCATTTTATAGTTATTTCTACAAGTCTTCATGTATTTGTTTTAAAGGTCTGGTAAGGGTAACAAGTTTAAAATTAAAATAAAAACATATAACAAACATAATAAGGATAATAAAAATTATTAATTAATACACACAACTTACAAAACTAAATTGGAGAAAAAATATCCAGAAACAAAAGATACTCTCAACAACTTTAATATAATTTATGCACTCTCAACAGTACAAGAAACAAATTAAAAAGACAAACAAACAATAAGTCTCAGTGACACAGCAAACAACAACACGAACTATATCAATCACATTACTAATACAGTTTAGTCCTTCATAAGTGGAGAACAATGCATACACAGTTCATCATCACAACTCTAACCCTATAACAATAAAAAAAACTTGAAAAACAACTCAAAACGCAAAATTCACAACTACAATAACTCTAGCAAATATTGAGATGAAACAAGAACTCTGTCCACAACTCCGCGCTTGCGCGCGGGCAATGCCCCTAGTACTTTTTAATATTAATGAAAACATTAGTAAAAAAATCTAGTTTTTAAGAACAAAACCTATGGTTTTTTTTGAACAAAATATATACCAGTTTCCTTCTTCTTGTATACGTTTCAGTTTGTGACTTTTCCTTTTTCAGCCGTTACTTAAAACATAATGCGTCCCACGTGTTGAAGTTTCATTGCATAAATATTTATACGACGTGGATACGGAATCTTATAAAACGAGATGATTTTAGAAGAGAGAACTCGTAAGCCCCCACCAAAAGAAAAGATTGAAACCCTAATTATCACGAGACAGAAGAACAGGGTTTGGGTTTTGTCTGCTTCCTATAAATCTCAAAACCGTTTAGGGGCTATTGTCTCTCCATCGATCATGGATTATTCGGATGATGATGGCATGCTCGATATTGAATCAGGCGAAGATAATTTATACGGTGACGACGTTGATCCTGGATTCGCCGAGGAAGACAATGACAACGATTCTGCATCTCAGCTAAGTTATGTTATACTCAAGGAAGAAGATATTCACGAGCATCAAAGGACCGATATTGAACAAGTTTCTACGGTTCTCTCTATAAGCCAAGCAGAATCGATCGCTTTGCTTCTTCACTATCAGTGGAGTACTAGCAAAGTCGAAGATGAATGGTTTACCGATGAAGAGAGAGTTCGTAAAACCGTCGGTATAGTGAAGGAGCCTGTCGTTGATCTTAATCACACGAATATTATATGTGGAATTTGCTTTGAGTCCTATTTTCAAAAGGACATTGCAACTGTTTCTTGTGGTCATCCTTATTGCATGACTTGTTGGACCGGTTACATCACTGCGAAAATCACCGGTGGTCCTGGCTGTTTGATGGTTACATGTCCCGAGCCTTCTTGTTCTGCTGTGGTTGGTCAAGATATGATCGATAAGCTCATATCTAATGAAGAGTATAAGGAGAAGTATTATAGATATTTCTTTAGGTCTTATGTTGAATCCAGCGGAAAAAAGATAAAGTGGTGTCCATCACCAGGGTGCGAATACGCGGTTGATTTTGGAAGAGGAAGTGAAAACTATGACGTTTCTTGTTTGTGTTCTAATGACTTTTGTTGGAATTGTAGTGAAGATGCTCACCGTCCTGTGGGCTGCGATACGGTGTCGAAGTGGATATTCAAGAACAATGATGAATCCGAGAACACGACTTGGATACTAGCCAATACGAAGCCTTGTCCCAAATGCAAGCGTCAGATCGAGAAGAACCAGGGATGCAGCCATATGACATGCTCAGCGCCTTGCCATTTTGAGTTTTGTTGGATCTGTCTTCGTGCATTTCCATGTCCTGGGGATTGCAACAAGTTTAAGGGTGGTGATAATGAGGCTGAAAACAAGAGAGAAATGGTCAAAGCTGACATGTATAGATACATGCATTATTATGAAAGATGGGCAAGCAATCAATCGTCAAGGCTAACGGCTAAGAGAGACTTGGAGAAATTGCAATCAGTGCAACTTAAGCAGCTTAATGACAAACAAGACACACCAGAAACTCAGCTTCAATTCATTGTAGATGCATGGCTTCAGGTTAGTAGGTATATATATACTATTAAATAACTAAGACTAATTTATAACTTGGTGTAGAAATTGTATATTTGTTTTCCTTAAATCTTTATGCAGAATGGAATATAATGTGAAATGTCATGATTAACTGAAAACTAGACTATAACAAAGGTTTCACAATTATATTTTCCATGATAAATCTTGTTGAATCGATGAATAGCAAGCGTGATTTCTCTTAGAAGTGTGATTAGTAAAAGCTTGCAATCATTCTCGTTTGGGAGTTAGTTATTGAGACCGTAAGTGAGACTTTTGTTAAGGAGGTCTTTATGTGATTCATTTTACGATTGCAGATCATCGAATGTAGGAGGGTCTTGAAATGGACATTTGCATATGGATACTACCTTCCTCAACATGAACATGCCAAGAAAGAATTTTTCGAGTATTTGCAAGGGGAGGCTCAAGATGGTTTGGAGAGGCTTCATCATTGTGCTGAAGTGGAGTTTAGACAGTTTGTAAGCGAAACTGGAGATCCGTCTAAAGATTTCAATGATTTCCGCATGAAATTGACTGGCCTAACTAGAGTAACCAAAACCTACTTCGAAAATCTGGTGGAAGCTTTGGAGAATGGTCTTGCTGATGTAGAACAAATGAGAGCAAAATAACAACAGACTCTTTGTCTTCTACCATAAGATAAAAGTTGGTGAGAATGGTCTAAGGAAGATGCAAGTTGTAACTGAGGTTTCTCAGTTTCAGTTTTATGTGTGTTTGTGCAAAGAGTTTGTGTCGTTGTTTACATTATACTCTAATTATTGCATCCTCTTTGCCTCCGCTTCATTAATTTTGGGTGAACCAAAACCAATGCCGTTTCTTACAAAAATTATCTATGCCAAGAGTACATGTTTCATCCTTTCAATATTTGTGAATGATATTTATATTAACTTCGGGCTAGAAAATCTGAAAACAGAACAATATGGATGAACAGTCAAGAAAAGAAAATCACCACCGCCACGCAAAATCCCAACCCGAGCTCCGTCGCAACGAACTGTTCGGTCGTCAATAGAGACGCGGCTTGGAGAGCTACAAATCAAACTGCTGGTCTTGGTTGGACAGTGAAAACCCTCGAAGGAACTGCTGAATTCACTCTAACTGCTCGTTTTGTTGGTTCAGCTTTGTCTGCAGAAGGACTAGCCATGAGAGAGGCTCTGGCTAGATGCAAGGAAAGGGGACTTAAACGGCTGCGATGCGAATCTGACTCTGCTCAACTGATAAAAGCTCTCACCTCAGGAGAGGCTCAACCGGAACTATATGGGATTATCTCGGATGTTTGTAGGTTCTCTAGTTATTTTGATGAAATCTCCTTCTCTTGGATATCAAGGGAAAAGAACAATGTTGGACAAGCTAAACAATGTTTGGTTGAGGAAGAAGTCTTTGTGCCTGGCACCTAACTCTCATTTATGCATTAATATAAGTTCGTGAATCAAAAAAAAAGAACAATATGGAGTTTTCTTATCACTCAAACGTCTAGACGGACCAACAAACGATATAGCTGGAACTCGATCATTTAGTCTCGATACGCAGGAGTTTTATTGGAACCGAGAGAACTCGATGCTCCATAAGAGAAAACTAAACTTACCAGTTTAGCACCTCCATCGATATAGTAATTTTAATAAATATACTAGATTTTGATCCGTTCTTTCAAAGCATAGAAATATTTGTTTGATTTATAACTTTATATAATAATCATATATATTTGTTAAAAGTCCGAGATCATATTCATACTTAAACGTTTGCGTTTTGATGATTATACTTGAGATTTAGATATTTTAAGTATCTTATTTCAGATTAATATTTTTTTATAATATGTTATTAATGTTTTAAAGCGAGATTATGATCTACGATTTAAAATTTACAACATATTCTATTAAAAATTGATAAATTTTATAATGCCGTATGTTTTGGTTTTGTTTTTGAAAATTCTTATTTTCAGTTGCTATTTTTAATAAGTTAGCACTGTAATATAAATAAGTTTTTAAAACTAATAGAATTTTTTATATTTTTTGTTTTCTCAAAACTCAATGTAAAATACATATCAGATTTACTAATATAATTAAATTGGCTTTGAATAAAAAAATAAAATAAATAATGTTTGGCCTTTGTTTACATCCAAAATTTTTAAAGATTGAGTTTTTAACATATAATACTAAATCACTTTGGGTTTTGTTTTATCAATTTGAGGAATGATATGGCAATTTAATTATCTTCAAAAAGTAATAAAAGAATCGTATAAGAGATTCTGCTTTAATAATATAGATAAGAGATTCTATTTTAATAATATATATAATCAAACTAATATGTTATTTTACTACAGTTTAATTATATATATTCAAACTTTGATATTAAAATAAAAATGGATCAATTAGAAAATGAAAAACATTGTAGTGCTATGGCATGTGTATCCATGAATTCTAAAACTCGAACATTTTTTTTCTCTTTTATCTTTTATTTTATTTTTATTAACCTTTTTAGGCTGAAATATTACGTGTGAACCTTGCATTTTTTTTTGTCCATAACCTTTTAAGCTGGTCCACACTTTTTTGGAGTCCTTTGAAATAAATTACAAAATAATAACACGAAAAAACATGCTCCACAAAGAAACAGAACGATTTTTTGGCGCCAGTCCACCTAATTTCCTTACACGTTTTTATCAGGGGTTATTTGTGAAATAACCAAAAAAAAAACTAAAATTAGTTTTTAAGAGAGAGAGTAGAGAGAGATAAGAAAAAAGAACGGGGAGAGAGAATGAGATTTTAGTCATATTGTGAATTTTGTTTTTTTTCTTAGCTAGTAGATGCAATTTCCCTTTTTCTTAAAGGTTTTTTGCAAGATTGACTCAAAACTCAAAGCAAAACCTAAAACTAATCCATGTTTTTCTTGAATTTTTCTTTTGTTATATTCACCCCACAAGTTCATGATATTCACGAAAATGCCATTAAATTTTTTTTTTTTTTCCAAAAATGACATTTTTACTCTCTCTCCCTCGTCATTTTCAAGTAATTACAAGATTGCCATTGTCATCAATACCCAACCACCATGAACAACCAATTTGAAGCTCTTAATGCACCTAAAATCGATTTACACTCTCTCTTTCCCACTTGTTATGAACTAAAAACAACATCTCTTTCACTTTGCCTCTATATTCATCCTAAAAACTCAAGCTTTTGATTCAAATTTTTTTATGGTTTATAGAGCCATTCAAGCATACTATTCTTGGTGGGTTACTTTCGTTTGAGATTATGGGTGGTTGGAGAAGACTTTGTGTGCTAAGGAAGTCATCTCACTAGTTTAAGGTATGAAATTGAATTTTTTTTTCCAGATCTGTTTGTGTAGAAGACTTACCCGTAAGTAGTCTGGCTGTAGAAGACTTACGGGTAAGTCTTCTGGTCAAACGGACGACTTAATTTTAAGTCGTCATTTTTGTTTGTTAAAAAAAAAATCTAGAGAATACCCTAGAAGACTTACTGATAAGTCGTCTAGGATAAATGAGTTAGTTTTGAATTTGACCGAATTGTGTCAGATATTTGACTTTTCCTGGACAACTTACGAGTAAATCGTCTCCGGGAAAAAAAAAATTTCAATATTTTATTAAATCTGGATGACTTATCTGTAAGTCGTCTCAGGTTACTTTTGCAATTGGAAAATAAAACTTAAATATTTAACTTTTCCCATACGACTTACGCAGAAGTCGTCAAGTAAGACGACTTACTTGAAAGTCGTCCATGATAAGCAAAGTCGTCCAGATTTATTTCCTAGATTATGGTCAAACCTTGCTTATCTCGGACGACTTTCTTGTACGTCGTCTGCCTGGACGACTTTCAAGTAAGTCGTCTGGGTAAAGTTAAATATATAAGTTTCTTTTTCGAATTGCAAACTAACCTGAGAAGACTTACAAATAAGTCGTCTAGCTTTAATAAAATATTGAAATTTTTGTTTTCCCTGAGACGACTTACTGGTAAGTCGTCTCGGAAAAGTCAAATATCTGATACAATTCGGTCAAATGCAAAACTAACTCATTTATCCTAGACGACTTACTGGTAAGTCGTCTAGGTTTTTTTTTTAACAAACAAAGCTGGACGACTTACTTGTAAGTCGTCCTATTTAAAATTCAATTGCAAAAATGACCTGTTTGGACGACTTACTGGTAAGTCTTCCAGACGACTTACTGGTATGTCGTCTGCGTCAATGTTTAGTAAACTTTCATTTTCTCTATGTTTACTAATGTGTTTTATTTTGAATTTTTGTAGATGATGCGTCAGTTACATGCAGTGTATGGAGAATGGTTGTTGAATGATTGCCGTTGGGATTTTGTGGTTGATAATGTCAAAGGAGCGAGAATCATTTTTTTTTGGGAAGGTTCGACACATGCTGAACTTCTTGCAATGGCTCAAGAAGATTATAACCTGGACATGAGCACATAATCTGTGGAGATAACCTACTCATTACCAGCAGAAATGATGCAGGCTCCAGACACCCCTCCTATTCATGTTACAAGTGATAGACAAGTTCGAAACTTGCTCGAGATAACCAAAACGCATGGAGTACGGCTTTGTGTATCAAGCCGTAGCAAGGTGGAAACGGTTTCAGAGTTCAGGGAAGATGATGAAGCTGATGAAGCTGATGAATGTTTTGAAGATGATGATGATGATTTGGTTGAAGATGAAAATCATGATGGGGAGGAGGACGATGGGGAGGAGGACGATGGGGAGGAGGATGCTGGTATTTCTATTGTTGCTGAAGCGAACGAGAATGGTGAGGATTACAGTGTTTATGGAAATGTTGAAGATGAGGATGAGGAAGATGATGATATGTGTTTTGAAGATATCGAAAAGATTGAAGGAGGAAGATCAAATGGTAACAGTATCTATGTCAACCAGAGTTTTGTTAGCAAGGATGCACTGCTTTCGGAGCTGCGGTTGACAGTAGTGAGGTTTAAGTTCTCCTTCAGAATATACAAGTCAACGAAAACTCTCTTTGTGACAACATGTCCGGTTAGTGGTTATCAATGGAAGGTCAGAGCGAGTGTGAAACATGGGACAAACACGTTTTGGGTAACAAAGTATGTGGAAAAACATACATGCTCAGCGGGAGACCGACTCGCTCAGCGGAGACACTGTACTCCGAAGTATGTTGGTAGGATTTTCATTGATCGTGTTGGAATCATTGATGGGTTGAATCCGCAGCATATCACTGATGCAATGAAGAACATGTTTGGCATGACGCTTGATTACACCACTTCATACAGAGCACTTTTATATGCACAAACATTGCTGAGAGGATCAGCAGAAGATGGGTATTCGCGTCTGCCATCATATCTCGAGCAAATCTCGATTCTATCACGGCTATAGAACTTGATTCTATCAATAGATTTAAGTATTTATTTCTCTCTTTTGGAGCTTATATCAAAGGTTTTAAGTATCAGAGAAGGGTCATTGTGGTGGATGGGACTCACCTAAGTGGGAAATATGAAGGTGTTATGTTAGTTGCAGCCGCACAAGATGAGAATTTTCAGATATTTCCATTGGCTTTTGGGATCGTAGATGCTGAAGATGAACCTTCTTGAGAATGGTTTTTCACAAAATTGGCTAGTTGTGTATCTGATGAACAGCCTCTGGTGATAGTCTCTGACCGGCACGCGGCCATTAAAAGTGCGTGTGATAAGGTGATAAAAAAAACACCTTATATATGGCCGGTAAATAATCCGGTTAGGTTTAAAAGTATATTGTAAAATTAAAGGTTTGGTCCGGTTTGGACGACTTACTAGTAAGTCGTCAGTTGAATACTGTACATCAGACGACTTACTCCCATACCCTAAATTTAACCCCTAAACTAAATTGACTAAATTAACTAACTAACCACGTTATAAACCCGTAGTTATACTTAAATAGTGTTTACTATACACAGAAATAAAAACACTTAGGTAAATTTTAAAGTTTTCAAAAAAACATATATGCATTCCAAAATCTAACCCTAAGAACACATACAATACTACGACATATGTTGGCAAAACCTAAACCAAAGAATATCATGACTCACTACTTTCACTCATCTATGTTGAAAACAATTAACTTTTGTTATATCTTAATTTATATCTCTTAAAACATATGTTAATTACATGATTTCAATTTTTCACTTATCAAAATATTTTTTACAAAATTTTTAAATTATTTCTAAGTAAAACTAGTCCAGACGACTTACGGAGGTTATAAACGTAAAAAAATTTCGGTTTTTTGTTTGTTCACAAGGGGTTGGTTGTAATTTCAATAACCTTTTATTAATGAGAAATTACACCTTATATACAACAAAAAAACATAAATACAATAAGTAACTAAATCGCATTCCTCTTTCCTAGTTTATCATCATATCTCTCTCTATTCTCCCTTCAAAAATCTAATTTTCCTTTTTTGGTTATTTGGCAAATAAACTTTTTTATTAAATGCTTAATAAAATATTTTTGTACCATCAAAATTTTATCATCGTCAGACTTGAATATTACTTTGTAAAACATCACACAAAATTGATATTTAGACAATTCTGTCAAATAGTCATTTTACGTTTGTGTCACAATAAAAACATTCAAAGAAAAAATGACAAAAAAATCTTATTAAAAAAATAAAAAATTCTTCTAGCATTTGCTTTATAGATATATAAATAATAAAAAAATAAAAAATAGTAAATTTTTTTTTATATAATTTTGAATTATAAGTTTTTAAATTCAAACTTTTTATAATATTTTATTTTTTCAATTTTTTCTTTTTGACATTCAAAACTGCTTTTGAAACTATTTAAAAAATTTAGACTCCACCCCTTCCCCTCCCCCTTTCCCTCAAATCCACCCCTTTAAATGTAGACCCAAATATAAGTTTAGTTAACCGTAGTGATATTATAGTATTTTAAATTGTCAATAAAATTTTTTTTAGTCATTGTTTTTTGAAGACTCTTTTGTGAAAATAAAATAGTAATGGCCATCCTAGATAATTCTTTTTGATTTTTTAACCCAGCATATTTTAGAAAAACCAATCCAAATCGTTAAGAAAAAGTAAATACTCTCACATTGCTTATCAATTTATTCAACAGAAAAAACATTAGTAAATGAATCATTTCTTCATAATGTATAATGGGAAATTGTCAAAAATATCAGATTTATAATATTAATTTTTCATATTTACACTAACGACTTTTATCCTCACCTATAAAATATATTTATAACCCTAGAGATATTTAATATAGACTTAGGGTTTAGAGTTGAGGTGTGGGATAGAATTTTTGGAATGTAAAATTTAGAATTCTAATAAATATATAAATAAATATTTTAAAGATATAATTAAAAAAAATTTCAATTTTCGAAAATAAATTTTGAAAAAATGAAGAAAAATGAAATTTTTTTATTAAGAGTTCGAATTTGAAAATGTATAATTCAAAAATATAAAAAAAAAATATTTTTAATTTTTTTATTTATTTAAATAATTAATTATTATATATATAGAGAACAAGGTATAAGAGTCTTTTGCCTACTAATGAAAAAAATAATTAACATGAATAATGGTACCAAAAAATTGTAAACATAAAAATTATTCTTTTGAAAATGTTTCTTTAGTGATGATAAACATGAATAATTGTACCAAGAAAGTGGTAAATATATAAATTTCCCATGTATAATGCCATAATTTACCAAGTTGAAAAGAAAAATAAGCGACACACCCTGAAAATTTATCCAACATTGTAAATAACGGGACATAACTACAAGGAATCCTAAATACTAGTACATCGGGGAGAGTATAATTAGAAAACATCATCACCCACTTCTTGTTTTCTTCGTCTCTTGACAAATAAAAAGCATAGAAGAAATGGGTGAAGCAAACGGCCACTTACTGTTTTTCCCATATCCACTACAAGGACACATTAATCCAATGATGCAACTCTCCAAACGCTTATCCAAATTGGGACTCACCGTCTCACTCCTCATTGCCTCCAACACCCACCGTGAACCTTACACCTCCGACGATTACTCCATCACCGTCCATACCATCCACGACGGTTTCCTTCCACATGAACACCCTCTCACCAAGATCAAAGATCCTCTACGTTTCAACGTCTCTACCACTCGTAGTCTCACCGATTTCATCTCTAGGTACTAGTGTATTTCCTTCAATTTGACTTTTTCTTACAGATTTTGAAAGTTTGTCTATGTTATTTTTGCTTTTAATAACTGGTCCGTGTGACATGACCCTTCATGGCTTATCTTCTCCCTATTCCACACATAATCATATTTCCACAATACTTTAAAATTTTACGTTTTGGAGTAATATTGCTACACATCCATTAGATGTGTTAAAATATAAATTACAAAATAATATTCAGTCACATACTTCTATGATTCTTTATATATTATGAATATCTTAAAAATATAAAAGATAAATATTATTAGTTTACTTAAATTGGTTTTTGTTGTAAAACAACAGAATAAAATCTGTATGTTTATGTATTGTTCATAAACATAATGAACTCTTTATATATAGAGAGTTACACCGTCATAGAATAATGGAAAGATTAGAAAAGGAAATACAAATATGAAAAAAATACAAATCATAATCTAAGAAGGAAAAGGACAAGGTGGCCGACTCTCTCTCCTCTAGACTCACGGCCGACTCTCTCTCTCTCTCTCTAGCAATGGACCGGTTATGGACATCCACAATATGATTTATATCACTCCCCCTTGGATGTCATAACCATACAGAGTTTGTAATACGCTTTGGAGGTTGCCTCATTAAAACCTTACCAGGAAAACCCAGTGGGACAAAACCATGGTGAAGGAAAAAGAGTACAACACGTATTACTCCCCCTGTTATGAACATCACTGAAGGTCTTTTAGTCTACGCATCCCAATCTGATGCGTGAGCTTCCTGAATGTGCAAGTCGGAAGTGATTTGGTGAACAGGTCTGCTGAGTTGTCGCCGGAATGCACTTGGACTACTTGGACCTCGCTGGCTTTCTGTAGCTCGTGCGTGAAGAAGAACTTAGGCAGTATGTGCTTCGTTTGGTCTCCTTTGATGTAGCCATCCTTAAGCTGAGCAATGCAAGCTGCATTGTCCTCATACATCACGGTTGGTGCGTCCTTGCCCTCGGTCATCCCACAGTCAACTCGGATATGGTTGGTCATGGACCGTAACCACACAGACTCGCGGCTGGCCTCGTGAATAGCCAAGATTTCCGAATGGTTTGATGAAGTGGCCGCGATTGTCTGCTTCATGGAACGCCATGAGATGGCCGTACCACCATGAGTAAAGACGTAGCCGGTCTGTGATCGAGCATTGTGAGGATCCGAGAGATAACCTGCATCAGCAAAGCCAACTAATCCTTCTTTGTTATGGTTAGTATAAAATAAACCCAAGTCTTTCGTTCCTTGCAGCTAACGAAGAATATGTTTAATCCCGTCCCAGTGCCTTTGGGTTGGACAAGAGCTAAATCTAAATAATAGATTCACGGCAAAACATATATCTGGTCGTGTGTGACTAGCCAGATACATCAAAGCTCTTATGGCACTGAGATATGGCACTTCAGGACCAAGGACATCTTCATCGTCCATCTTAGGACGGAATGGATCAGTGTCCAGGCCGAGAGACCTCACGACCATGGGGCTAGATAAGGGGTGAGACTCGGCCATGTTAAATCTCTTGAGTTTTTTTTTCTGTATATGCCATTTGATGCATAAGGATTCCATCTCTTATGTACTCAAGCTGTAATCCCAAATAGAATTTCGTTTTTCCTACATCTTTCATCTCGAATTCTTTCTTAAGATATTCAACTGTTTGGGAAATCTCTCCAAAGGTCCTAGAATATTCAAATCATCAACATACACTGCTATGATTACAAAGCCCTGGTCGAATTTCTTTATAAAGATACAAGAGCTTATCAGATCATTCTTATATCCCTCTTTCACTAAGTACTCACTTAGTCTATTGTACCACATTCGACCTGATTGTTTCAATCCATAAAGTGATTTATTCAACTTTATACAGTGTTGTTCTCGAGTACTCGATTTGTTTTTCAACTCTATACCCTCTGGTACTTTCATATAAATCTCATTATCCAATGGCCCATATAAGTATGCAGTTACAACATCCATTAACCGCAAGTCTAATTTTTCTCTTATAGCCAGACTTATCAGGAATCTGAAAGTAGTAGCATCCACCACAAGGGAGTATGTCTCCTCATAATCTATTTCTGGTCTTTGTAAGAATTCTTGTGCAACAAGCCGTGCTTTATATCTAACGACATTGTCATGTTCGTTTCTCTTTCTCACAAAGACCCACTTATGGCCGACTGGTTTAACATCATAAGGTGTCCGGACTATTGGTCCAAAGATATCTCTCTTCTTTAAAGAGTTTAACTCCACGTTTATCGCTTCTTTCCATTTGATCCAATCTGATCGTTGAGTGCACTCATAAATAGATGTGGGTTCATGATCCTCATTATCATCCATGATTTCAAGTGCTACATTGCATGAAAATATATCATCAATGTCGACATTCTTTATGTTCCATTGTATCCCATACAAGACATAATTTATTGAGATCTCATTATTATCAGGACCTTCAGTACCTTGAATCTTGGCGTCCCAAGAATCAGTATTAGATACATCAGGGCCGGCCGCATCTAAGCATTCATGATCGGCCGCGATCGCTATTAGGGTTTTGGGATCGGCCGTGGCTAAGTCCCGGGATTTAGGAATGGCCACGGTCGTGTCTAGGGTTTTAACAACCTCAGTTTCAATCTCTGCACCTTTCTTAGTTTTCCGAGGGTTCTTATCTTTGGAACCTATTGGTCTACCACATTTCAAACGTTGTCTAGACTCTGTAGCAACTTGATTGTGTCCCTCTTGAACATTAATTCTTATTGGTGCATTAGCAGATGGTATATATGATTACCCCAGCTTTTGTAAATGTATAATCTTTTGGATTTCTAAATCACACTCTTGAGTCTGAGGATCTTGCCAAGATAAGGATGTTTGATTCCATGTAATTTCTTTTACCAGTTTACTGCTATCTCCTTCTAATGTTGGATGTTCGGATTCATCAAAGTGACAACCCGCATACCTGACCTTAAATACATCACCCGTAGTTGGCTCAAGGTATTTTATAATCGTGGGAGAATCATATCCAACATATATCTCCATCCTCCTTTGAGGTCCCATCTTTGTTCTCTGTGGTGGTGCAATTGGCACATAGACGGCACAGCCAAATGTCTTAAGATGGAATATGTCTGGCTCATGATCCGTAAGCAATTGTAATGGGGAATATCTATGTTCACTAGACGGTCTTATACGAATCAGTTCGGCCGCGTGCAAGACCGCGTGTCCCCAAGCTGTGGCCGGAAGCTTAGACCTCATAAGCAATGGTCTAGCTATTAGCTGAATTCGTTTTATGAATGATTTGGCCAAGCCGTTCTGTGTATGTACATGTGCCACGGAGTGTTCCACACTTACCCCCATGGACATACAGTAATCATTAAACGCTTGAGACGTGAACTCACCAGCATTGGTCTCTATCATTCTGACCTTAGCATAGTAAAAGGCCAGTAAGGAGCGCATGTATAGACTCTAGGACTTTCTTATAGCCTTGGCCGATCTCTATGATCTGAAGGAACCTTTGTTTCCTTTGCCCTTATTCTTAATATGAAAGCCATTCATTCGAATGTCTTTAAAGCTCAATAGGCTTCTCTTAGAGCTGGGTGAATACAATGCATCAGATATCTCTAGATGCGTACCCTTAGGCAACATGATATTAGCCTGGCCGTAGCCCTCTATGAGACTTTAGAGACTTTTATATCAAAAACTTTCATTCATTAATAAAATAAGTTCAAAGCAATCAAAACATAGAAAACACAAAGAAAAGAACACAAAAACATAGATGTCGAATTCAACTTCATTCTTTTAAACAATCAGACTTTTCATACTCCATGAGATCGTCTTGTTCATGATTGAAATCATCTTCACCATCTTGATAAGTCATATGAGCTTCAAGATTCTTCCCTTTCAAACTCTCTTGGTAGAGGTCAACAAGATATTTGGGAGTCCTACATGTCTTAGCCCAATGATTATCCATACCACATCTATGGCACACGGATTTGGTCGAGTGTTGTGGTTTAAATGATGTACCACGGCCTCGGTCTTGACCACAACCTCCATAAGAGTTTCCTTGGCCACGGCCATATGAGTTGCCTCGGCCTTGACCAAACGAGTTTCGGCCTCGACCACCACGTCCATGCCATTTTCCACGACCACGGTCGTGTTGGCTATCACTCTGGACATGGCTCGACTCTATCTTATCCTCTACGGCCGCATGTACCTCAGGTAATGGGTTTGTTCTAGGAGGTCTCATTTCACTGTTTCTCATCAACAGTTCATTGTTCTGCTCAGCGAGCAAGAGACAAGAGATCAGATTAGCATAAGTTGTGAAGCCCTTCTCACGGTACTGTTGTTGTAACAACACATTGCTTGTGTGGAAGGTGGAAAAGGTTTTCTCAAGCATATCCTTATCCGTTATATCCTCACCACACAGTTTCAATTTAGAAACTATCTTAAACAGGGCCGAGTTATACTCGTCCACGGACTTGAAGTCCTGGATTCTGAGATTCCTCCAATCATACATAGCCTTTGGAAATAACACCGTTATCTGGTGATCATATCTTGTTTTCAACTCTGTCCAAAGGTCTAGAGGATTCTCAATAGTCAAATACTGATATTTGAGACTCTCAATAAGATGATGGCTTATAATTAATATAGCTACATATCTATCTTTCTCACTTGCATTATTGCCCTCGGTGATACATTCACCGAGTCCCTTGGATTTTAGGATGATCTTAGCATCAAGTGCCCATTGCAAGTAATTATCTCCAGAGAGATTTAGAGCAGCAAAATTCAAGTTGTTGATTTTCGACATCTGAAATCATATATTTCATTCTTAGGATTTATAATGTTCTTATAATGCATACAAGACAATCGATATATAATGCAAATTGGTCACACGACCAAACAGATATGATGCATTTAGTTCATACGATTATGCATGCATGATATGCTAACAAGCCGCACGGCCAAACAATCCGAACATGCATAATGCAAGACAAGCTGCACGGCCAAGAGTATGAACAATCTTAGCAATCGGTTTCTATATGATTTTAATGCAATCGGTTATTCATCTTTAGCAAGAATGATTCTAAGTGATCATGAAACCTAAATAAAACAATAAAGCAATGCATCAAGGGGTTTAATTACTATCAACCTAACGATCATATTCAATGAGATTAATGCAATTAGGGTTTCAATATGAACAAGCCGGTCGGTTTCAAGTTTTAAACAAGATGAGAACTAATCAACTTAGGCGATTTCTATCGCAAGATAACATTCAATTAGTTCATCAATTCAATCAATCAAATTCAAGTATGAGATTAATCAATCCTAGCAATCGGTTCTATGTGATGATAATCAGATTCAAAACATTCAATCACATAAACAATCAAATCAAATTTCGATTAGGGTTTGCATGGTATGCATGCGGCTAGGCTTTAGGGAATTAGGGTTTCGATTTTAATCAAGCAATAAGATTCAATTTAGGTTATTAGGGATTAGATCTATTGTCTTAGGGTTTGGTTCTAAGGTTTTAGTTTTACCTAAACCTCAAGTAGGGTTGAATGGACCACCGAATAGAGAGGAACGCGAGTTGATCGTTGTTGTCGGGTCGTGAACGTACTGGCTATCGAACGGTATCGGGTCGTGTCGAGCAGGCTGAGATCGTGTCTCGCGAACAGGCTGAAATCGCGAGCTGAGGAACGGACTGAGGTCGCGTGCTGAGATCGGGAACGCCTTGAGTATGGGGTTTTAGGTTCTCGATCAGATTAGGGTTCGTCGTCGGGTTTAGGGTTTATCACCGGGATGAGATTAGGGTTTTAGGGTTTGGACTTTAGCTTAGGGTTTAGAGCGTAATCGTGCTGATAACGTGTTGTAAAACAAGAGAATAGAATCTGTATGTTTATGTATTATTCATAAACATAAGGGGCCCTTTATATATAGGGAGTTACACCGTCATAGAATAATGAAAAGATTAGAAAAGGAAATACAAATATGGAAAGAGTACAAATCATAATCTAAGAAGTAAAATGACAAGGTGGCCGACTCTCTCTCCTCTAGACTCACGGCCGACTCTCTCTCTCTAGTAACAGACCGGTTATGGACCGGACCGGTTATGGACATCCATAATATGATTTATAACAGTTTTAGCATATTCAAAACTGTCATTTAATTCATTTAGTAATTTAATTAGTAAGTCATTCTACTATTTATCTAACATACTACTCCAGTCTAAGACATTTATATAACAAAACTCTCCCAACAATGTAAATAAATAAATAATATATATATAGGATGCCTACTTGAATTAGACCATATCACCCAGACACCCACTTATTGTTTATTTGGCTCATAACGAAACCATTCAAAAATGAGTGAAGCAAGCGGTCATGTGCTGGTGTTTCCTTATCCATTTCAAGGGCACATCAACCCAATGATCCAACTCTCTAAACGGTTATCAAAAAAGGGACTCACCGTAACACTCATCATCGCCTCCAACAATCAACGTGAACCTTACACTTCCGACGTCTATTCCATCATCGTCCACACAATCCACGACGGTTTCCTGTCACACGAACACCCTCAAACCAAGTTCAACGAACCTCAACGTTTCATTAACTCTACTACTCGCAGCCTCACAGATTTCATCTCTAGGTATAAGTTTTTGAGCGAATTTTCCAGCTTGACATGTAAAGTTTGTTTTAAGACCAAAAAAAACTGGAAAGCTAAAAAAGTTCAAAGAATAAGAAAAAAAAATGATCTAAAAGCCATAAGTACATAGTGTTTATTTACTAAGCTCAAGAATTAGCAAAAGTTTTTATGAATATGATGTGAAAATATTATTTAGCACCAAGTGTCATGCTCATTTATATATTTATTTATACAGGGAGAAGTTAAAGAGCAATCCTCCAAAAGCTCTGATCTATGATCCCTTCATGCCCTTTGCACTGGACGTAGCCAAGGAGTTGGATCTATACGTAGTAGCCTACTCCACTCAACCATGGCTGGCTAGTCTTGTTTACTACCACATCAACGAAGGCACCTACGACGTCCCCGATGATAGACACGAGAACCCGACGCTTGCATCGTTTCCGGCCTTCCCATTGTTAAGCCAAAATGATCTTCCTTCTTTCGCACGCGAGAAGGGGTCTTACCCTCTATTATTCGAACTTGTGGTTAACCAGTTCTCTAACTTATGGCGAGCTGATTTGATTCTCTGCAACACTTTTGATCAACTTGAACCCAAGGTGAACATCTAAGTGTTTTGGTTTCATGTTTTCGAGTTTTGAGCAGCCTGAGATTCGTGGGAGAAACAATTACTACATGATCAATACTGCAATTCAAAGTGTTTTAAATCTCTGTGCACTGCCAACATTCGTTGGGCCGGACAAAGATAGACAACTCGTTACGAAAATTGATATCTAGAGGGTGGTTTTTCTAAAGGAAAAGTTGAATTTTGAGACTACTAACATACGAATTTAAGAAATTGTAAATTAATAATTTAAACAATATACAAATCCTAAATAGGTATTGGCCTTCAATTAGTTTTGCTCTCTTAAGTTTTTTTTTTGTTTTCTTCTTAAGTTAATTTGCTTTTGTTCCCAAATGATATTATACATATTAACCACCAATAAATACTTTGAGGTCCTGAGTCAATGTTTCATTTCAGTATACTCAGGACCTGCTCTGATTTTTTGGAAGGGTAGTTTCCTTGATACTATTTGTGGAACGTTTTTCTAGGTAGTGAAATGGATGAGTGATCAGTGGCTGGTGAAGAACATTGGACCTATGGTTCCCTCCAAGTTCTTGGATAACCGGTTGCCGGAAGACAAAGACTACGACCTTGGAGACTTCAAGACTGAGCCGGATGAGTCTGTTTTGAGGTGGCTAGCGAGTAAACCAGCCAAGTCGGTGGTTTACGTAGCGTTTGGGACACTGGCGGCTTTGAGTGAGAAGCAGATGAAGGAAACCGCAATGGCGATTAGACAAACCGGATACAACTTCTTGTGGTCTGTCCGAGATTCGGAGAGAAGCAAGTTACCGTCTGGTTTTGTGGAAGAAGCTTTGGAGAAAGACTATGGATTGGTGGCTAAGTGGGTTCCTCAGCTAGAGGTTTTATCACATGACTCAACTGGATGTTTCGTGACGCACTGTGGATGGAACTCGACTTTGGAGGCGTTGTGCTTAGGGGTTCCTTTGGTGGGGATGCCTCAGTGGACGGATCAGCCAACGAACGCTAAGTTCATAGAAGATGTGTGGAAGATTGGGGTTAGAGTGAAGGCTCATGAAGAAGGGTTTGTGAGTAAGGAAGAGATTGCGAGATGCATTGTTGAGGTTATGGATGGAGAGAAAGGGAAAGAGATGAGGAAGAATGTGGAGAAGTTAAAGGTGTTGGCTCGTGAGGCTATCTCTGAAGGAGGTACTTCCGACAAGAACATTGATGAGTTTGTTGCTCTTTGGACTTGAGAATCAGACTCTTGGTATATGAATTATGTGTAGTTAAAAGAAGACCTTCGACTTTGAGACAACAAGAATGAAGAGCTTTGGTGCTACTTACATGAATATGATACATTATAATTTTCGTAAATGCTCAGTTCTGTGCATTAGAGAAGTCTATATATAGCTCAATGAAGTACTTTCCAACGTAATACATTTTCTTACACAACAAGACATGGACATTTGGGAGAGGGCGCGCCGTTTCTTTTTGTATTCTTTGTACCGTTTCTATTGCACTCGAATTGCTGAGTTCTTTTTGTTTCTTAGTTAAACCTCTCGCGCTTCTCTCTACTATTTCCTGAGAAATCATCCATTTGGTTTTTAGAAATAAACTCAAGGAATATGTGAGAGCTTGGCTCTTGAATTGTAAAATATAAATGATAAAGAGTTGTCAAGAGAAAGAACGTTTTTACCAAGGAAACTTGAATGTATCTTTCCACCACCCTTGTTTTGAGCAGTGTACAAAGATCCTATCCAATCGAACTATGATCTCAGAAAATGTCGGCCTAACAACAGCTTCCGCATCCCAGCACTCTTCAATCAATCTGTTTATTATAAAAATTGAAACAATACGTTGAAAGAGATTGGTTATTAGGATCAAGCCCAATCAAATGATGGCTACTGTACACCAACAAAGTTGATAAAAAAGATAAGTGCATTTACTCTCTCATTTCTTGGGGACAATTTTTAGACTTGGATTTAAACGGAGGTCTTCTTCCTTCCAAACACATTAGCTTCACTGCCTCCTCTGGGGGTTTGGGATGGAAAGGTTGTCCTTCAATCATCTGAAGAATTTTTAATATTAACTCAATCAAAGATCGTCGAATGAAATTTTGTTAGAGAAGCTTATTGGTGGCCTCAATGCTAGAAGAAAACATATCAACTAGAGAGGTTGAGAAACAGAGTGGAATGCTTTGGAGACCATCTAAAGGAAACCTAGACCAGATGCATCAATCAAGAAATCTAGAGGAGCAGTATTATCACGAATACTTGACCTTAATGGTAATCATAAGGTACCCACCTCATATAATACGACACCAAAAGAATATGAATCCACACTTCTGTCAAATATTTCATCTTTGTAAATCTCAGGCGCCACACAGTAGTCTGCAAACAATTGGATCATGAAATCAATCATCCTTAATGGTATATCAAAAAATGGAAACAGTTTCTCACATGCACATAAGGGGCACTTACTTGAAAGATCTATATGTGCCCCGTGATTGAGGAGTCTTGATTTATCAGATGATAGCTGTGAAAAACTTATAGATCCAAATCCCGCCACCTTCAAATGTTTTCCATTATCGAGCATAATATTTCTGGCACCTTACAAGAAGTTGCAAAAATTAGTTAACAAAGTATCTCCTCTAAATATTTCAGATAGAGATTCTTCTTTATTTAGTTTATCTTACTTGGGTTTTAGATCACAGTGGATTACTAGTTCTGGCTTACACTCGTGAAGATAATTCATTCCCCTGAGAATAACCAAATGATTTGTTCAGAAGACATATAAAACCAATGTAAACTTGAATACAATCTTGCAATAAAAAAAGGGCACATGCCTGGCTATATCGCGGGCAAATCTTAGAACTTTGGATGGAGAAAGTCGTCCTTTCTTTTGAAGATAGCTCCCAAGGTCACCCTGCAAGTTACCCCCAAGTCAAAAGAAATTATTACCTGGAATCCAAAAAATGCTTAATGAGGGACAAATCTTGTAAGGTGTACAAAAGAGGAGAAGCTTACTTTAGGATGATACTCAGACACAATCATCATGGGGACGTTTTGAGTAACAGCTCCAACAAATTGCACAACATTAGGATGACGAACCTTTTCCAATAAAGTAAGTTCGTGTTTGAAGGCCTCTCTGTAGATAGATATGTAATATAACAATTTCAGAACTAACGTAGTACATAAAACAGAGGAAATGAAGTAAATTCCAAAACTACAGGAACAATGATTCTAATAACTTACAGCTAATACGTATGCATAACAAATACTTTTAACGATCAATAGCTTGATGTACAAAATTCAAAATCATTATTGACATATGTGCTAACTTAAACAGATACTCATCAAAGAGAAGAGTAGACGTACATGGTTTCATTATCCTTGTAGAGATCCTTATCAAGTATCTTTACAGATACCTTAGTCCCATTCCACTTAGCCACTTGATATATTCCCTGGCAAGAGTAGTATTTTGTTAAAAACATATTAACTGGAAAACTAAAACATCATCCACGGGAAAGTGAAGCAAAAAGAGCTCTTACCTTTGAGATACCATCAGCTTTCCGAACCTGAAGTTCTTGTGGATTCAACTCGTATTCAGGAACTTCACGAGGATTCGCCACAACCATCGGTGTCCTTTTGGTTTTCTAAAACCAAAATAAAAAAGTGACTAAACGCATTGGGATATATGAAAAGAAAGTGTCCGGCCTGACATTCATGAGACTTGAAACTAGGCTTTGACATGTTACTCGAGATTCAAAGAACCGAACCAAACCAAATAAAACAAAAACTCCACCTCGACTGAAACTCAAAAACATCTGAACAATTTTTATATAAAAATAAAAAACTGAATAGATATCCGAATTTTTAAACCGAACCAGAACCAAATAAAAAACTGAATAGATATCAGAATATAAAAAATGATTTTATATCTAAAATATTAATTATATTAAAGTACAAAATAACCAAATATCTCTATAAATATAATTTATAAACCTACTAAAACTATTCAAAAATATTTGAAAAGGCTAAACTATCCAGAATTACCTGAAATTATGAAATTATCGGATTATTTTTTTCATCTGAAACCATTTGAATTATACTTTGTTTTTATTCGAACCATCCTAATTACACAATATAATACCTGAAATACCAGCAAAACTAACCGAACTGGAACCAATCTAAAATTTGATTTTTCAGATTATTAGCTGGTTAGTTTTAAAACCTTTCACCACCCGAACTGTGTTAGGAAATACGCGGTCAAATTTTGCGGTAAACCAGAATTTGTGGGAGCGGGAAAAAAGAGCACACACACCAAATTGTTAACGGAGTTCGGCCAATGTTGCCTACGTCTCCGGACCTGCTACAGATCTTTTATTATCAACCAAGGAAATTTTACAAGCTCACTACTCACACCCCGATCCCAAATACACTCAGAAATTACTCGTAATTTCTTAAAGAAGATTTTTTGTGAGAAAAAAAAGTTTTTTTTTTTTTTTTTTTTCTCTCACACGTTTTTTCTCTTCTTCTTCTCTTCTTCTTCTCTCTGTTTTTTCTTGTTTGGGATGCCTTTCCTCTTCTCCTTACGTTTATTATTTATAGGAGAAGATTGGATATGTGAAAGCCACAAAGCCACAATTATTGACAAAATGAAGTTCCTCTTTCACCGTCCATCACCGGCCAACACAATAAACGTGTTTCTTTGACTAACAATCTCCCACTTGAAGACTGATTTCAATCTGTCTTCACACCTTGATCAATGTAGCAGGTCTCCCCAGCTTGTTACTCCAACAAGCCAACTGAGGTTGCACACAACCTCAGCTTGTCATACGGCACGATCTTCGTTAACATGTCTGCCGGATTCTTGCTTCCTGGGATCTTCTCAAGCACCAACATTTCATCTTCCAACGCTGATCTGATGAAATGATACCGACGATGTATGTGCTTCGTCCGAGCATGGTAAACCGGATTCTTTGCCAAATCGATGGCACTTTTACTGTCACAGTACAACACACCTTTCTCTTGGTCATGGCCTAGCTCTTCTAGAAAAGATTGTAGCCATATCATCTCTTTTGTTGCCTCCGTTACAGCAACATACTCAGCTTCACAGCTTGATAGAGATACAATTTTCTGCAACTTTGAAACCCAACAAATTGCAGTACCGCCAAAGGTGTAGACATACCCGGTTGTGCTCTTCGTGCTGTCAATGTCACCTCCATTGTCAGCATCAACATATCCCTGCAATCCCGTCTTAGACTTCGTGAAACATAGTGATAAACTTGGATTTCCTTTTAGATATCTGAAAATCCACTTAACGGCTTCCCAATGTTCCTTCCCTGGATTGCTCATAAATCTGCTGACGACTCCCACTGCATGTGCAATGTCTGGCCTTGTACATATCATCGCGTACATCAGGCTTCCTATAGCAGAGGCATATGGAACTTTATCCATACATGCCATCTCGTCTTCCGTCTTTGGAGACTGTTCTCTGGATAACCGAAAGTGACTTGCCAGGGGAGTACTAACTGGCTTCGCGTCATCCATGTTAAACCTCTTGAGGACTTTCTTCACATACTCCTCTTGTGATAGCTTAAGACCTTCCTTGCTCCTACTGATTCTCATCCCTAGAATCTGTCTTGCTTCTCCAAGGTCTTTCATCGCAAACTCTTCTGAGAGTTTCGTCTTCAAGCTATTGATCTCGTGCAAGTCTGCTCCTACTATCAGCATGTCATCGACATATAGGAGCAATATCAAGTAGGACTCTTCAAGCATCTTGAAGTAACAACAGTGGTCAGCTTCACACCTCAAGAAACCAACTCCTTTAATAAAGTTGTCGAACCGTTTATACCACTGTCTTGGAGCTTGTTTTAAGCCGTACAAACTCCTTTTCAGCTTGCAAACAAGGCTTTCCTTCCCTTTGATCTCAAAGCCTTCGGGTTGCTTCATATAAATTTCCTCATCCAAATCACCGTGAAGAAATGCCGTCTTCACATCCATCTGTTGAAGATGCAGATCTTCTTGTGCTACCAGCCCAAGAACCGTTCTAATGGTCACCATCTTGACTACAGGAGAGAAGATTTCGGTGTAGTCAACGCCTTCTTTTTGTTGGAATCCCTTCACAACAAGCCTCGCTTTATAGCGCTTATTCCCACAGGTTCTTCTTTTATTCGGTAGACCCACTTGTTATGCAATGCCTTTTTCTCCTTAGGCAAATCTGCTAACTCCCACGTGTGATTGGATAACAACGAGTCCATCTCGTCGTTCATTGCAAGCTCCCACTTGATCGACTCATCAACTTGCATAGCTTCCTCATAACATTCAGGCTCGCCTCTGTCTGTGAGCAGAATGTAGTTGAGCGATGGAGAGAATTTTACTGGCTTTCTGATGATTCTGCTTGACCGTCGTAACTCCGTGACTGGTGTATATGGGACCACTTCAGAATCACCACTTTCTTCAGCCTCACCACTCTCGTCTTGAGAAATTTCTTCTTCTGCTGTTGCGGTATCCTGTGGCAACTCCGGTGTCAGGATATCTTCTAAGTCAACAGCTCCAGGCTCTTTCTTTTCCGAGCCTTCTCTTAGCTTATCTTGTACAACGCTTCTTCGTTGAACACAACATTTTTGCTGCGGATGATCTTCCGATTTTCGTCATCCCAAAACCGGTAACCAAACTCCGTGTCACCATAACCGATGAAGTAACACTTTTTAGACTTCGAGTCAAGTTTACTTCTTGCAGCATCATCAATGTGAACATAAGCTAAGCAACCAAACACCTTTAGATAAGAAAGGTTTACTTTCTTTCCGCTCCAAACTTCTTCAGGGATCTTAAATCCCAACGGCACAGACGGTCCTCTGTTGATTAAGTAGGCTGCAGTACTGATTGCATCTGCCCAAAACGTCTTTGGTAATCCACAGTGCAATCTCATGCTCCTTGCACGCTCGTTCAAGGTTCGGTTCATCCTTTCTGCTATTCCATTCTGTTGAGGCGTTCCAGGAATAGTCTTCTCCATCTTGATCCCGTTATCAGCGCAGTATCTCGTGAACTCGCCGCTGATATACTCACCACCATTATCAGACCTTAGGCACTTCAACTTGAGATTCGTCTCAACCTCAACCATGGTTTTCCATCTCTTGAAAACCGAGAACACTTCATATTTGTTCTTCATGAAGTAGACCCACACCTTTCTTGTGGAGTCATCAATGAAGGTCACATAGTAGTACGAACCTCCCAGCGATGCAACAGGAGCGGGTCCCCACACGTCAGTGTGCACCAGCTCTAACTTCTCAGATTTTGGTTCTCTTCCTCCTTTAGAGAAACTAACTCGTTTCTGTTTCCCAAGGATGCAACTTTCACACATCTGATGATCCACCGTCTTCAGATCCGGAAGAGCGCCATTTTCTACCATGAGTTTCATCCCTTTCTCACTCATGTGCCCCAATCTACAATGCCACAACTTGGTCTGTTTGACATCCTCAACAACAGCAACAGTGTCTTCATAGCTCGTCGTCATATAAAGAGTACCTCTTTTATGACCTCTAGCAACCACCATGGAACCTTTTCTGACTCTCCAGGCTCCACCACCAAAATTAACATCGTGCCCCGTATCATCAAGTTGACCTACTGAGATCAGATTTCGCATCAACTTTGGCACATGTCTGACCTTCGTAATCTTCCACACACGTCCGTCTGACATCTTCAGGTTGATATCTCCAATACCAACTATGTCCAAAGGTAATCCATCAGCAAGATATACCTTTCCGTAATTTCCCGCAATATAATTTTCCATGATGTTATGGTGCGGTGTGGTGTGGAATGACGCTCCTGAGTCAAGAACCCATGAATCGACTGGGCTATCAACATAGGAGATTGACGCTTTGGTGTTATTTCCAGCTGCATCACGAGCTTCACTTTTCCTCGGAGAATCAACAGACACTACCAATGCATCAGCGATTTCACGTGTCACTGCATTGGCTCCGCCTCTAGTGTTGTCTTCCTCCTTCGGTGGTGCTCGACAATTCTTCTTGATGTGACCTGTCTTTCCACAATTCCAGCACTCTGCAGGCTGTCGGAATTTAGACTGACCCCGTCCATTCCTTGACTTCGATCTGCCATTACTTCGGTTATTTCTATCTGGGTTTCTCCCTCTGTTTTCCACGTTGAAAGCAGAGCTCGTTGATGCCTCCCCAGAGTCTATCCTTCGAACTTCCTCAGCAAGGATACGATCTCTAACATCATTGAATTTGAGCTTTTGAGTACCCACAGAGTTACTAACCGCTGCCCTCATTGGCTCCCAACTATTTGGCAGAGATGCCAACAAAATCAGTGCTCGCACTTCATCTTCAAACTCGATTTCAACTGATGACAGTTGGTTGACAATCGTGTTGAACTCGTTCACATGTGCGGCAACCAGGCCACCTTCTTCCATCTTCAAATGAAAGAGTTTCTTCATGAGAAACACCTTATTGTTTGCCGAAGGTTTCTCATACATATCAGAGAGAACTTTCATGAGCCCTTCCGTGGTCTTCTCCTTCGCAACGTTGTGAGCAACGTTTTTCGACAGTGTTAACCTTATAACACCCAGAACTTGTCTGTCAAGGAGCTCCCACTCATCATGATCCATCTTCTCAGGCTTCTTGCTCAGCGGTTGATGAAGCTTCTTTCCGTACAGATAATCTTCAATTTGCATTCTCCAAAATGCATAATCTGTACCGTCAAATTTCCCGATACTGTGCGCCAAACCGTCTTCGCCTCCCATCGTTTCTGGAACCACCGTGTATTAGAACACCTTCGTCGACAAACCGATGTTACTGACAAAATTCACTATTCACGAAGTACTGTTCACGTGAATAGTAATCCCGCAAAAAATTTGACCGATCACCGTAACTCAGGCTCTGATACCAGTTGTTAGGAAATACGCGGTCAAATTTTGCGGTAAACCAGAATTTGTGGGAGCGGGAAAAAAGAGCACACACACCAAATTGTTAACGGAGTTCGGCCAATGTTGCCTACGTCTCCGGACCTGCTACAGATCTTTTATTATCAACCAAGGAAATTTTACAAGCTCACTACTCACACCCCGATCCCAAATACACTCAGAAATTACTCGTAATTTCTTAAAGAAGATTTTTTGTGAAAAAAAAAGTTTTTTTTTTTTTTTTTTTTTTCTCTCACACGTTTTTTCTCTTCTTCTTCTCTTCTTCTTCTCTCTGTTTTTTCTTGTTTGGGATGCCTTTCCTCTTCTCCTTACGTTTATTATTTATAGGAGAAGATTGGATATGTGAAAGCCACAAAGCCACAATTATTGACAAAATGAAGTTCCTCTTTCACCGTCCATCACCGGCCAACACAATAAACGTGTTTCTTTGACTAACAAACTGTACACTAATCAAACCGATCCAAATTGATTTTTTTCTCGGTTCTTAATAAATGAATTCTAAATTCTCTTATCCAAACTAGCTGATATCCGGAATAAACGACCTGAACTAAACCCAGAAACAGAAATGCACATTATCAGTAGAAACAATTAAGGATTCGAGGCTAAATTATCAATACATATATATATATATTTATATTTATAATCAATATTTATACATATTAGCTATTTAAATTTGAAGGGCAAAGACGAAAACTCCATCCTGCAATGCCCATGAACGTGAGAGCTAGATCAATGCAAAAAGAAGCATACCGGAACTTTGGCGCCACGGGCTTTCAAAATGTTATAAACGTCCATGTTCCCATAGTACTTAGCATCAGCAGCTGCCTATCCACACAACACCCACCCACCCAAAACTTCAGATCAAAACCACACAAGAATAATAATATTAGAAAAACTTTCACATTACCGTGCTTCCCCAACGATCACGAGCATCAATGTTAGCCTTCCTCGTCAGCAAAAGCTTCACAACATCAACGTGACCTTCACAAGCAGCGATGTGCAGAGCCGTACGACCATCAAGATCGATGCTATTAACATCAATACCTTCGTCGAGCAGATCCCGAACACCTTCGACGTCTCCTCCACAGGCGACGAAGAGGAGCTGCATAGTGGCGTCGAGGTTATCGGGGACGGCGAGCTGATGAGGAGGACGGTTGGAGCCTTCTTCAGGAGTACTGCTCCGGCGAATCGGATCGAGGGAAGATTGTCTCCCGAAGCTGAACCGCATGTTGTTGCGGCGAGGATCGTGGGATGACTGGCGCGTGAACTGGCGGCTGAGCGTGCGGCGAAGGGAGGCGGATGAGAATTGTCTGGAGATTCCGCGTTTGAGATGTCCGGCGATGTTCGCCATCTTCCGATTTCGAAAATCTGTTGGCCTCTTTTCTTCTGAGGGGAAAAGAAAAACGTCGAATCACATTTTTTTTTTTGGTTTGGTTTGAGCTGTGAGGATTATGTGAGATCCGGAGGAAGCGCGTTGGATTATGGAGGGGAGTTAATTAATTAGATTTAATTGGGATATTATTGGGTGAGGTTATGACTTTAGTTTGACTTTTGCTTCCAATCATTGTTTGGCAACTCCCGCGTAAAGTTGGGCTGTTGTTGATCGCTGTCCACTTATTTCGGTTGCTATAATTATTTTATTTTCAAATTATGAAATTACCCCTAAACTTCTTGTAATGATGAAACTTTAAACCCTGGGAAATTGTTTTAATTGAGAGATGCTAGTGAAAAAGGCTCACATGTCGGCATAATCCAGTCGAGGCCTTTTGAGCTTTCTTTAAGAAATTCTAACGTTTTCGTATGACCCACATTTGGACAGTACCACTGTATGACGCACGTTTAGACAGACCAGATGTTTTTATCTGAATCCCAAAAGAACCTAACCAAATCAAAAGAACCGTAACGAAATTCACAGCTAATGGTTCTTATTTTTCATTTCCCGAAAAACTAAAACTGACAAGAAAACCAAATAGACATCTAAACATTTGAAATACAATTCAAAAATACATAATCTAATCTAAAAATATTCAACTTTAGAAATATTTTATCTAAAATAACCAAACAACCTAATTTTTATCTGAATTATATAAAATTATTTTAGTCATCCAATATTTTAGTATGACGATCTAAATCATAGATGATTTTTGTTAAAAAATTATCTTAAAAATTGAATCGAATCAGGATGAAAATAAACCAATTTCCAATATATTTATTAGAACCAAACTAAAATTAAAAGGAAAAAAAAATCTTGAACTGAATTTGACAAATATTCTAACCGTTCTTATAGTTCTATAACCACAACTTAAAAACCCAGGAAACGAAAACGGAACCGGAACCGGTACCTAACCATAAACCAAATGACAAGAAGATCTAAATGCTCAAAACCTCTCTTATCACGTTTTGCGTTTGAGGATTCGAGAGTGGTCTCCGTACTTTCACCTGCCATTCCTTCTTCAACCCTCAAAAGTTATTGATATATTAGATGTTGGTTATGTAAATATGGTTTAGTGATTGTAAATAGATACCCGGTTTGTTCCGGTTCATACATTAAAGCAAGTGTATATAGTCACATGACTATCATTTCGAGTAATCTAACAGAAAAGATTCTCTTTGTCGTTTTCTCTCTTTTGAGCTCTTTCCGCCATAGCTGAGCTCTAGAGCGATATTCTGTTCATCGTTTGTTTTACTAAAATGGTATCAGAGCGTTGAGCTCTAGCTCAACATCGATTCTTCGTTTCCGGTTTTCTCTGTTCTATCGATTCCGGTTTCCTCTGTTCTTTCGTCGTCTTCGTTTCTGTGATTCGTTGTTACGATGGTCGTCTCTCTTCGTCACACTCGCAGATCTGGCCGTTTCACACGAGCTGGTAGCTCGAACCCTCCGCCTGAAGCTCTTTCGGCTTCATCTACGGAGTCTTCGTTAGCTCTTTCCGCCATGATGAACCCAGATAGCGTTCACTCTCCGCTATTCCTCAATCACGCCGATCATCCAGGCTTGATTATCATCTCTGTTCAGCTTGATGGATCGAACTATGGCCAGTGGAACTATGCGATGAAGATCGCCTTGGACGCAAAGAACAAAATCGCCTTTATCGACAACTCTCCTCCTCGCCCTGATGTAGGTAACCCTCTTTTCCGGATTTGGTCTCGGTATAATAGTATGGTTAAATCTTGGATCCTGAACTCGGTCTCAAAACAAATCTATGGTAGTATTCTGTCCTTTGATGACGCTGCTCAGATTTGGAAAGATCTTCATGATCGATTTCATAAAACCAACTTACCCA
Source organism: Brassica napus (assembly GCF_020379485.1). Lineage (NCBI taxonomy): Eukaryota > Viridiplantae > Streptophyta > Magnoliopsida > Brassicales > Brassicaceae > Brassica > Brassica napus. The sequence goes on from NC_063447.1 coordinate 55,427,474, forward strand.
GAACCTTTCAGTTGGTTCAGCAAATCCAGGATCTACGTCAAGGTTCGATGGATCTCTCAGTGTATTACACCACTCTGAAAACGCTTTGGGATAATCTTTATTGTTCTAAAGTTTTTGATCCTTGTGCTTGTTGCAATGCTGTTAACTGTGCTGGTCAGCGTCAAGCTCAAGCTCGTGTGGATCGTTCTCGCATAATAAAGTTTCTTGCTGGGTTGAATGAGAAGTATTCAGTCATTCGTAGTCAGATCATTATGAAGAAACCTCTTCCAGATTTGGCTGAAATCTGTAACATTCTCGATCAAGATGATAGCCAGCGTCAGTTCAACTCACATGTTCCTGCTGCCTATCACTTGAGCTCTTCTCAGCCTTTGCCTTCTTTGTTGTCTACTCCACAGACCATTGTTAATCCTGACTCTATGCCCGGGGCTTTGAATGCGTTTCAGAAGAAGAAAAATTGCCCTACATGCTCTCATTGTGGATTTTCAGGGCATATAGTTGATTGTTGTTACAAACTTCACGGTTACCCTGTTGGCTGGAAGAAAGTAAAACCCATTCATGGCAAGCCAACCTCCTCCTCGGCTGTCACTGCTACTGTCACTGCTTCAGACAAAGCTTCTGGTGGCAATCTGGATTCTTTGGTTGGCAATCTCTCCAAAGATCAGATTCAGGATTTCATTGCCTACTTCTCTTCTCAACTTCAGCCTTCCTCTTCTGTTAATAACGTCACCACCAGCTCGTTTGTTTCTCCCAGTCAGTCACCTTCTGGTATTTCCTTTTCACCTTCCACATTCAGTTTCATTGGTATCCTTACTGTTTCTGCGTGTGTGACAAATGTGAAAACTTGGATCATTGACTCTGGAGCAACACACCATGTTACTCATGATAAGTCTTTATTCATTGAGCTTGACACATCTGTCAATCATCATGTGAATCTTCCTACTAAACAGACTGTTAGAATTGCTGGCGCTGGTATTGTTGTTCTGAACACAGACATTACTTTGAAGAATGTTTTATACATCCCTGAATTCTGCTTGAACCTGCTCAGTATCAGTTCTTTGACTACCGATCTTGTTTCTTGGATTATCTTTGATCCTGAGTTTTGTCTGATACATGATCTTTCAAAGGGATTGATGATTGGAAGAGGTAGAAGGATAGCAAACTTATATATCTTGGATGGTGAAGATTCAGCTTGTGAAGATGCTGCTTCTCCTTCTTTTGTTACGAACTCAGTTATTGATGCATCTGTTTGGCATCGCCGTCTTGGCCATACTTCTTTTACACGTTTAGACTCTCTCACAAATGTACTTGGAATTTCGAAGTTTAAAAATAAATGATTGGTACATTGTGGTATTTGTCAAAGAGCTAAACAGAAGAAATTGCCTTTTCCCATACACAAGAACATCTATTCCAAACCCTTTGAGCTTTTACACATAGATACTTGGGGTCCATTTTTAGAAACAACTCAGGATGGTCATCGTTATTTCCTTACAATTGTGGACGATCATACCCGTGTTACTTGGATCTATTTACTTAAGCTCAAGAGTGATGTTCTTCGGGTCTTTCCTTCTTTCATCACGATGGTTGAGACTCAGTTTAATGCGAAGGTGAAGTCTGTTCGCTCTGATAACGCTCCAGAACTTCACTTCGATGATTTCTACATCAGCAAAGGAATCATCTCTTTCCACTCTTGTCCTGAGACACCTGAACAGAACTCGGTGGTTGAGCGCAAACATCAACACATCTTGAATGTAGCAAGGGCATTGTTATTTCAATCACATGTTCCTTTGTCTCTGTGGGGTGATTGTGTTCTTACTGATGTGTTCCTTATCAACAGGACTCCCTCTCCTCTGTTATCCAACAAGACTCCCTTCGAGCTTCTTCATGGCAGAGAACCTGAATACACACATCTGAAAACCTTTGGTTGCTTGTGTTATGCAAACACTTCTCCTAAACAATGCCATAAGTTTCAGGATCGTGCCAAAGCCTGTGTATTTCTTGGCTACCCTGCTGGCTACAAAGGATACAAGCTATTGGATATTCAGAGTCATTCCATCTTTGTCTCTCGGAATGTGGTTTTCTATGAGGATGTGTTCTCGTTTCATCGATCTGAAGTCTCAAGTGATGCTCAGTCATTCTTTCCTCATATTGGTTGTTCTTCTCATACTACTAAAGCTATTGCATCTGACTGCAATCCGGCTCCTGTTGTTGAACCTACTCGTCGGATTTCTAAACCGCCAAGTCACCTTCAGTACTATCATTGCTATGCTATAAACTCATCTACAGAGCACCATATCTCTAATGTTGTTTCCTATGCAGCCTTGTCTGATCCTTACATGATCTTCATCAACGCTATTAATACTATTCCCGAGCCTTCCACATATAATCAGGCACGAAAATTTAAAGAATGGTGTGATGCTATGGGCATTGAGATTACTGCTCTTGAAGATAATGATACATGGTTGATTTGCTCTCTACCTGTAGGGAAACAAGCCGTGGGCTGTAAGTGGGTTTTCAAGGTCAAGCTCAATGCTGATGGTACTTTGGAACGATATAAAGCTCGGCTTGTGGCCAAGGGTTATACACAAAAAGAGGGTCTGGATTATGTTGAGACATTTTCTCTTGTGGCAAAATTGGCTACTGTGAAGCTTCTGCTCGCTGTCGCCGCTGCAAAGGGCTGGTCTCTCTCTCAGTTAGACATCTCAAAAGTCTTTCTTAATGGAGACTTAGAGGAGGAGATTTATATGGAATTACCACCTGGTTACTCACCAAGACAGGGGGAATCTTTCCCTCCCAATGCTGTGTGCAAGCTGAAGAAGTCTCTTTATGGTTTAAAACAGGCTTCTCGCCAGTGGTTTCTGAAGTTCTCTCAATCCTTACTTCAGCTGGGTTTCATAACCTCTTCAGAAGATCATACGTTGTTTCTTAAGAATTCTGGTGGCGTTTATATGGTAGTGTTGGTATATGTCGATGACATAATCATAGCCAATAGCTGCGATAAGGCTACTGAGCTTCTTAAAACAGCATTGCAGGCATCATTCAAACTCAGAGACTTGGGAACTCTCCGGTATTTTCTCGGTTTGGAAATTTCTCGGTCCTCTGCTGGTATTAGCATCTGTCAAAGGAAGTATGTTCTTGATCTTCTCACAGAAACGGGTCTTCTTGGTTCAAAGCCTTCCTCTATTCCTATGGATCCTAGTTTGAAACTTTCCAAGGAAGATGGTGAGCTGCTACCCAACGCAGAACCTTATCGTCGCATTATTGGGAAGCTCTTGTACTTAACTTTCACTCACCCTGACATTACTTTCGCAGTTCACAAGCTTTGTCAGTACACATCTTCACCAAGAGCTCCTCATCTACAGGCCGCTTATAAAGTGCTTCATTATCTTAAGGGTACTGTTGGCCAATGCTTATTTTACTCAGCACAATCCGACTTGAAGCTCTCTGCATTTGCAGATGCAGACTGGGGCACTTGCTCTGATTCTAGACGCAGTGTTTCCGGATTTTGTATGTTTGTTGGACTGGCTTTGATCTCTTGGAAGTCAAATAAACAGGATGTTGTCTCTAACTCATCTGCTGAATCTGAGTATCGCGCCATGTCTGATGCAATAAGAGAAATGCTTTGGTTTCGAAATCTTCTTGAAGATCTTTGGATTGATATATCTGATCCTGCTCCTCTCTATTGTGACAACACTGCTGCTTTACGCATTGCCAATAACTATGTATTTCATGAGCGGACGAAGCACATGGAACGCGCTTGTCACATTGTCCGGGAACGAGTTAAGCTTGGCCAGATCAAGACTCTCTATGTTCGGTCTGCAAACCAACTTGCTGATATACTAAACCTCTCTACCCTACTCCCTTCCAGCATCTCTTAGACAAGATGAACATTATTAACATATATGCTCCATCTTGAGAGGGAATATTGATATATTAGATGTTGGTTATGTAAATATGATTTAGTGATTGTAAATAGATACCCGGTTTATTCCGGTTCATACATTAAAGCAGGACTATCATTTCGAGTAATCTAACAGAAAAAATTCTCTTTGTGGTTTTCTCTCTTTTAAGCTTTTTCCTCCATAGCTGAGCTCTAGTGAGCTCTAGAGCGATATTCTGTTCATCTTTTTACTAAAAACCTTCGACTTCGTCTCTTCAATGGCGGCCATTTCTACAAGCACGCCCCCATCCCTTCGCAACTTGAGATCGGCGTGTTCCAATTCTTCGCCCGCTCTCATACCCTTGACTCGTGTATCGTTCCCGGCGAAGATTTCTCACCTCTCCGGTGATAAATCTCCTAACCGTGACAACGAAACAGGAAAGGGAACAGAGAGAATCGTTAGAAGGGTGGACAAGAGGGTCTCGGATGCTCCGCTGACAACTCCAGAATCAAAGTAGAGTGAACAACAATGTTTTAAAAAGTTTTACATCTTTTTATATATTGTAAAGTTTGCATCTTTAAGTGTTTCGTGATCATTGGATATGATTGTAACATTGGACAAGGGTGAGGAAGCATACCATTTCGGTGTTTGTCGGAGACGAAAGCGGGATGATAAATAGGATTGCAGGAGTCTTTGCGAGGAGAGGATACAATATCGAGAGCCTTGCTGTTGGTCTCAACAGAGACAAGGCTCTCTTCACCATTGTTGTCTCTGGCACTGAAAGGGTGCTTCAGCAGGTCATTGAGCAGCTTCAGAAGCTCGTTAATGTTCTCAAGGTTGTTACTTTTTTTCTACATAACTGTGTATCATAACTGTGTCATCAATAGCAGCTCTTAATGATTTTTTGAGTTGATAATTAGGTTGAAGATATCTCGAGCGAGCCGCAAGTGGAGCGTGAGTTGATGCTTGTAAAAGTTAATGCTCATCCAGAATCCAGGGCACAGGTACTCTTCCTTGCCTATTGGGAAACTAGGGGTTTTCTGTACTCAGGTGGTTGATTTTGAATCTTTGATTCAGCTTAGAGGTGGAGTTTAGTTCCTTTTCGATTTATTTACCTGCTGCTTCTGTTGAATGGATTTACAGATCATGTGGCTAGTTGATACATTCCGAGCCAGAATTGTAGATATTGCCGAACATGCATTGACTATTGAGGTACGTCTGCTTATGATTTTGTCCTGTTCTCAATATTTTTTTCTTCACACACTATTGCCTAGTTTAGCATTTGAAAGTTTCTATCGAGTGTGGTTGGATTTTCGCTGCCATTTGAAACTGATGATAGCTTCGTTTTGGGACAAAGATTCAATTTATGTTTGTGTATTGTGTACCTCCTTAAATATATTTGACTACCCACTAACTTAATATAACGAGAAATTTCTTGAACAAGTTGCTTCACTCGACCATACTATGCCAATATTCTGAATTTGAACTTTTTTGTTTGTCCTGATTTCTGTGGCAGTGGTCAATGCTGTTTATGATAGTTGGACAATCAAATATCATACACATATTGCTCTTTTTACCTTACTATGAGAAAATGTGATAAAAAATGGGTTTCTCTAATTTACATATTTTAGTCTTTATTATTCATTTTGTACACTATCTTGCAGGTAACTGGAGATCCTGGGAAAATGATTGCTGTTGAAAGGAATTTGAGAAAGTTTCAGATCAGAGAGATTGTCAGGACAGGAAAGGTTGTGGATTGTTATCATCCAGTTTGTGGACTTTCACTGATTTAGGGAATATGGGATGATGATTTTTAATTACAGATAGCACTGAGAAGGGAGAAGATGGGTGCTACTGCTCCATTTTGGCGATTTTCAGCAGCGTCCTATCCAGATCTCAAGGAGCAAGCACCTGCTAGTGTTCTTCGAGGTAGCAAAAAAGGAGCTGTGGTTCCTCCAACCGAAAAAACAACAGGGGTTTGTGCTTCTCTTCTCTCAAAAAAAAAAAAAAATCAATACCCTTTTGTTTTTCTACCCCTTGCTAAATTAAATATCTTTCACAAGTTTGCTATTCACCCACCCAGTGTTGAAAGTTTTGTTTGCTTTTAAATGCAGGGAGATGTTTATCCCGTTGAGGAAGCTTCTGACCTAATGGTACATCGTGTTCTTGACGCTCACTGGGGACTTCTCACCGAAGAAGATGTAAGTTAACTTGTTGCTAGATTAGATATATGTTGATTTTATAGATACTTCCGTAGGTTGTTTTGTTTCATTGATGATAGTCCTTTCTTTTCTGATGTTTCAGACGAGTGGACTACGGTCACATACTCTATCTTTGCTTGTAAACGATGTTCCAGGAGTCCTTAATCTCGTAACTGGTGTTTTCTCTCGAAGGGGATACAACATTCAGGTATTGTCCTTATCTCTCTCTTTCTTCTTTCGCGCACACATAGTGTTTTTGCTGATACACTGACCGATCTTCTTTTTTTTTGGTTTAGAGCTTGGCTGTAGGACATGCTGAAACAGAGGGAATTTCACGCATTACAACAGTTGTTCCTGCGACAGATGAATCAGTCAGCAAATTGGTGCAGCAACTTTACAAACTCGTAGATGTGCATGAGGTAGGATGATAGTTTATATATATAACAGTTTGAATCCTCTTGATGTCTCTACCCTTTGCTCTTTTACCTTTTGCTATACCTGGCAGTTATTAATCTTGTGGGGGTTTTTCTGCAGGTCCATGATCTTACTCATATGCCATTTGCTGAAAGAGAACTGATGCTGATTAAGATTGCTGTGAACGCTGCTGCGAGAAGAGATGTCCTGGACATTGCTAGTATTTTCAGGGCTAAAGCTGTTGACGTATCTGATCATACTATTACTTTGCAGGTAAATTGCATTCATCATAAACTTAAATTTCTATTCGAGGTGTAATTTTCCATTTAAATCCTTTTCTCCCTTTGTTTTTTTTTTGGTATTTGTTGCTGAAATTTGTTTGCTGTGGAATTAGCTTACTGGGGATCTTGACAAGATGGTTGCACTGCAAAGGTTGTTGGAGCCCTACGGTATATGCGAAGTTAGTTTTCATCTCTTACTCTATGTTATAACTTGCAAGTCTTAGTTGCTAATAAATATGTCTTGTTGTGCGTAGAACACAAATCAGTTTGAGAAACGTAGTTACTTGTATAACGTATGCATCGTGTTGATGTCTACTAATTTGCAATGAATCAATCGTAGGTTGCAAGAACTGGGCGTGTGGCATTGGCTCGTGAATCAGGAGTGGACTCTAAGTATCTTCGTGGATACTCTTTTCCCTTAACAGGTTAACAACCCAATCTCAGAGTAGGATACAAACATGTATCCATGGAACATCAAAAAATACTTTTGAAATTAAAAGTTTTACCAAAAAATAGTTTCATTAAATATTTTGCGAGCCAACCCAAAATCTAGCCAGAGAGAGACTGTGTAGATATGTTTGGGACTTTGTTTATTTTATAATTAGTAGATTTTTGAATTTTGTGACTTCATTTCAGTTCCTTTATTTTGAGAATAAACTGTTGTTGGGACTAATATTGGCTCGTCGTCCTTTTTTCCCAATCTCCTATCCTTTCCTACCCCATATATATTCCTGTGATGATATCTAACAGCATAGTTTCTTACACAAAATAATTATGAGAGAAGAAAAGTATAATATATATACTTTAAAAACACATACCAATATATACTTTAAAGTATAATATATATACTTTATAGTATAGACGTTACTTTAAACACATACCAATATACTTTAAAGTATAATATATATACTTAAAAGTATAAAGTATATGTATATATATATATATATATATATATTTTGGAATATCAATATTCAATATCAATATTATTAAAATTGAAATACCTTTTGGTACTGTTTGAAAACTTAGATAGGAGAGTAAATGAAAGTTGTTTGGAAACAAGGATAACAGATTAAATATTTTTTTTTATTTACATATTTAATTACTGTATTTCTTTATCATTCCCAGATTCTGTCATTTGGAAACTTGGATAGCAGATTAAATGAGAATTATTATTTTTTTTTACGACAAAAGGCTAAAACGAAACTAAGTAGATTCCTGATCTAAGAGCCACCTCGGAGGAATCGAATCAACATAAACCATAGTAGCAGGCTGATTTCTACCACCTCGTACCAGCTTGTCCGCCATTGTGTTTTGTACCCTCGGAATATGCTGAATAGTGAAGGGATGAAAAAATTCCTTACATCGCAGAAACTCCTCCATGTGTGTAGTGAACGCCGGCCATTCTGTTGGTGTAGACACCATCTTCACCAGTTGAGAGCAGTCAGTTGCAAACACCACTTCTGAGATTCGTAGGGTCTTCATGCACTCCATCGTCCATATCAAAGCTTCACATTCTGCATGTAAAAGTGATAGACTTTTGCGAATAGACATGACACCCATCATAGTATCAGTAGATCCACCTGCTTTATAAAACCATCCTTCTCCTGTGCACAAATCTTGTGCCCTCCATGCTCCACCGATATAACACCTACTTTTATCACCTATGATAAGATGATTCACATTGTGTAATTATCCCGTATTTGAAGGATCTTGGGTCCGTGATTCTGCCCACATGACACTTTCAATTTGTGCAGTCCGGAGTAGATCGAAATGATCCCATGTTTGATTCTTGTAAATTTTTCCATTCCTATTTTTCCAAATAAACCGTAGAATCCAGGGAAAATATCCCAAATCTGGTTCTTTTGGTAATCGCCAAAAAAGATAATCCATGTTTGTAAAAATTGATGAGGTTGGAAAAACCCCTGGGGAAGACGGTACATTAGATAGTGCCCAAATTTGAAGTGCGAAAGAGAATTGTTTAGAAACACGGATAGCAGATTAAATATTTCTTTTTATTTACACATTTAGCCATTGCATTTTTTTTATTTACAAATCTGCCACTTCACTTAAAATCAAAAAATTAAATTAATTACAATGAATTGTTATTTCTTTTTGCTGAAAATAAAAACACAAACTGTAATATATAGTATATATTAATCTGCTACAATACAATTTTCAAGAAAACCACAATTTTCAAGAAAACCAAAAATCATAAAATTAATAATAATTCATAAAAACCTACTGTAAAAAATTAAATCATTTTTAAATAAATAAACAAAAAAATCAATAGGTTAATATATGAATATTACAATTACATTAAATTGCATGAAGTTATAAAAGTATAAATATAATATTACGTACAGATAAAAAAATATTATCAAACATCTATATTATAATATAATATATTCTACTCTAAATATATTTTACAAAACATAAAAATATAAATGGATATTTTATAAAATCAATGGTTTATAAATTTACATTGAACACAAGTTAAATCCAACATCCGCTCGGGAAAATGATCCATTAATAATAATGATGCTTAAATGACTTAAGATCAGAGATGGACTGACTTCGTAAATGTTTTGGACTGATAATATGTCCATACTTATTTTCTAGTAAGAAATTCGAATTGCTTACAGTATTAAATTATGTATTTTTTTTTTAAAAAAAATTAACAGTTTCGTGGATACTAATGAAACACAGGAGATGTAATAAGTAAAAAAAAGTAAAAATATATAATATCTTTAATATGCAACGAAACACACAAAAGATCTTCACAGAAGCAGAACAAATGCCACAAATCAGAGTTGGGCAAATAAACCGAACTCGGAAATTCGAACCGAACTCATTCCGATAAAAATGAATCCGAACTGATCTGAACTCGACATAAATATCGAATGGATATTGTTTTATTGTATTTCGGGTTATGGGTATTATCCGAACCGAACCCGAACCTAAATGGATATCCGATAAAATCCGAAACATTCAAAATCCCAAAGAAAAACTTGTACCAAACATGATCTCAATTCCTTAATGTATCCAAAATACATTAAGATATTATTGAACATCTAAAATAATTATCTGTTACATGAAGGTTGATGGTTGAAGGTGGCTTTTGATGCTTGAAGTTATTAGATTTTGGTTTTGATTTCATTGAATAATATTTCTCATTTCATGAGAACTTGGTTTTCGTTATATACTTTCATTTGTTTGGTTTTCTTTCCATCAATAACTATGTTTTACTTTCCGTTTCATTTTGAATGATCACGTTTGATATTCCTTTCTTATTTTTGAATTGATTTTACTTATGTTTTAGTTACAAAATAGGTACTAATTATGTACTTTAAAACCGAAGAATTGATTTTACTTATGCTTTGGTTATAAAATAGATATAAATCATGTACTTTTAAACCGAAGAACCGATTGGGACTGGAACCCGAAAGTACATCAGGTTTTACCGGTTCTTTGAAGATTTACTAACCCCGACCCGAACCCGATAGAATCCGAACCGATCCCGAACCGAATTTTTATATAACCCGAATGGGGCTGATTTTGATAAACCCGAAAAATCGAGACCCGATTGGACAAAACCGAAACCCGATTGAGATCCCGAATGCCCATGCCTACCACAAATCTACAAACCAACGTCACTGGTTCCACCAGAAACCATATAGATCATCCACTGTGATCAATTGCAATACCAACAGAAACATATCTCTATGTCTGCGAAATTAGTTTTTGCCTTCGGAAACTTATTGTTACGCGAATCCAAGGCACAAAGAGAATCCTATATCCGCACAAAATCGTGAATTCATAACAGAGCAACTATACAATTATTTTTATGTTTTACTCCAAATATAAAGCTTTCCTCATCTTAGGGATTCTCATTATTCTTGTATTTAAGGCCACACTACTCAGTCCACCAAACCTCCAGGAATCTCGAAAAACACAAAAGGAGATAGAAGAATTACAAAGATGTTGCTGAAACTGTGCCACCGGTTCAGCGTTTCAACATCAAAGGCTGTCCTTTCTTCGGTTCTCGGAGGAGGCGACTGACGGAGGCTTGGTTGCTTCTTGTGGTCTGAGAAGTTATACTTCCTTCCGGTGGATCAGTCGTCTGCGAGGCGCATCCCAGTGCCGTGAGTTTGTCTTGCCGTGGGACTCGTTGCGGTAGTGTCTCCAGATTGTCTTTGCAGGTTATGGAGCGAGTTATAGATCGATTATTAGACGTCATTCTGTTCCCGTCTTTCTGCTCACCGGCCAGGTATGAGGTCCTCACCGATCTTTGCACTTAGTCGGTTTCAGTGCTGCTAGAGTTTGTACAGCGGTTATGGAGCGATCTTCACAGGGTTTGTGTTATATACCCATCTCCTTTAGCACTTGGCGCCTATTTGATTGATGCGGTTATAAGTTTCGAGGCGATCACCAAGACCTAGCTACTCCTAAAGCGACATTGATAGTCCCGGCATCCGAGGCAACGAGGAGAACCTCACCTATTTATGGCTATCGCTGAAGGTTGAGAACATGAATTGGTTCCTTAGGATTTTAAAATCAAGATAGTGGAACGTGACGGGTTTAGTGGGTGGACGAAACTATTCTTGTAATACATTGACTCTGGAACTTTTGTCGGCCTTGTAACCGTTTTCAAAATTTCCGTTTAACGGGTTTATATTAATATATTTAAATTAAAAAAAAAAGAATTACAAAGATGTACTCCGCTAATTCACCACGACATTACACAGACAGACCCCAAAACTTAAGGTCTAACTCGTTTCCCCGCTACCACCCGCAAACGCAGCTTTTGCGGTTGGTATCGGTTGACAGCGTTTCGAAATAATCATATAAACCGATACAAATCGTTTCAAACCGCTCATAATCGTTCCGAACCTCTTAAAATAAAAAAATGGTTCCAGCTAGCGTTTGCGGTTGCAGGTGGATAAATAAATATAAAATTATTTTCAAAATTATTTTAAAATTTAAAATTAAAATTTTTAAATGGAAATATTATAAATAAAAATATATACATATTTTGATATAGTGTATTAGTTTAACATCACAAAAAATATCATAATTTGTTTTATAAGAACTTTAAACTAACCATTCATTACAATTTTTAAAAATTAATATACACATATATAAAGATATACACATATATAAAACGAAATAAAATATTCTTTTAAAAGTTTTAATACAAATCTTCAAAACAAATTTTATTAAAATTATAACTTTCAACTAGTTTAAAAAGTTTAATAAAAAAACATAATATTTTAATTAATCATATTGTATTGATAATTATTATATTTTATTATAATTGTATGTTTTTATATTTTTATAATGTTATAATATATTAATATTGATAATTTATTATTAAACCACTGCAATATCTTATAATCAACCAGTCGCAAATATCCCGCAAACGCAACAATTTTCAAACGTTGTGCGAATCATACAGAACGCTTAATAACGTTTGAAATCGTAACTACCCGCATCCGCAAACTCCCGCACTCGCAGCTACAACGCTGCGTTTGAACCCCTGGGCGACGCATGTAGGGTCTTCTGATGTCTTCCCAAGTTATGCGTTTGAAAAAATCAACTAACTTTAGCCATTAAGTTCTCCAATCAAAAATATAAAAAGACTTCACGTAGCTCTCTATCTTTTTCCAAGTCAAGCTGTGTCATGTGTGTGGTGACATATCTTTATTTAAACCACCAACCTTGTCTCTCACTTTTCTTACACCAAAATAATTCTCTTCTTCAAAAGTTTTCATAAAGACCATGTCTGAATCCCGTGTGCGTTTGCATTTTCTCTTTGTAATCTTGCTCTGTTGTGTCTCCACTTCAAGTTCTTTCAATTTAAACTTCGATAATAGTAGTTATGTTGTTTGTGGTCGCCATCAGACACAAGCTCTCACTGAGTTCATGAACGAGTTTGATAGCAGCCACTGCAACCTCAGTGATCCCTTTAATGGAATCTGGTGCGATAACTCGACCGGTGCGCTCACAATGCTACGACTTAGTGCCTGTCTCAGTGGAAACCTTAAGTCCAACAGTAGCCTATTCCGGTTATACCATCTTCGTTACCTTGTCCTCCGTCAAAACAACTTCACCTCAGCTACACTTCCTTCAGAATTTGGCAATCTCAACAGGTTAGAGTTGTTATCCCTTTCCAGTAATGGCTTCGTCGGCCAAGTTCCTTCCTCATTTAATAACCTAAGCCTTCTTTCCGTTTTATACCTTTCCCAAAATGAGCTTACCGGTAGTATCCCACTTGTACAGAATCTAAAAAAGCTCTCGTTTTTAAACCTTAATTATAATCATTTCTATGGAACTCTGAATCCCAACAGCACTAGCTTGTTTGAGTTGCATCACCTCCGTTACCTTGGTCTAGCTTACAACAACTTCAGTTCATCAATCCCTTCTGAAATTGGAAACCTCAACAGGCTAGAGGTCTTGGCTCTTGCCTTTAATGACTTTTTCGGGCAAGTTCCTCCAACAATAAGTAACCTAACCTTGTTAACCCAATTGTACCTTTACAATAACCAGCTCACTGGTAGTTTACCACTTGTAGGTAACCTAACCAATCTCTCAATTGCATATTTCAGTGACAATCACTTTTCTGGAACCATTCCATCTTCTCTATTCAATATGCCTTTCTTGTCAGATCTTGTTCTAAGTGGAAACGATCTTACCGGATCTTTTATAATTCCTAACTCTTCTGCCCCATCTAGGCTCAACTACCTGTTCCTTGGGAATAACCATTTTGAAGGACAAATCATAGAGCCTATCTTAAAGCTCAGAAACCTCACAAATGTGGGCCTTTCTTTCCTAAACACAAGCTCCCCAGTTGACTTAAGACTCTTCTCCGCACTAAAGTCTCTGTCCTACCTCGATCTTTCCGGTAATAGTTTATCTCCAGCCAGTCTAGATACAAATCTAGACATCCCAGCAAACTTGGAGTATTTGCAGTTATCAGACTGCGGCATGAATGAGTTCCCAAATATCTTAAAGAACCTTGAGAAGTTGGAGTTTATTGATTTCTCCAACAACAGAATCAAAGGGAAAGTCCCCGAGTGGTTATGGAACCTTCCTCGTCTAGACACCGTGATTGTTTCATATAATTTGATTAATGGTTTCGAAGGTCCAGTGGAGGAGGTATTGGTAAATTCATCGTTGAAGATTTTATATCTGGACAATAACTATTTTGAAGGATCAATTCCTATTCTGCCACTGTCAATCAACATGCTGGATGTACGCTACAATAGATTCACAGGGAGCGTGCCTCTTTCAATCTGCAATTGTAGATCTCTCACGCATCTGTGGCTACCTTACAACAACCTCACGGGTCCAATTCCTCAATGCTTGAGTAACTTGACAATTTTGAATCTCCGGAAGAACAACTTTGAAGGAAGTATTCCTGACGCCTTTTATATTGGTGCTTCTCTAAAGACACTTGACGTTGGACACAATCTACTAATTGGGAGACTTCCAAGCTCTCTTCAAAACTGCTCATCTCTAGAGTTTCTAGTTGTTGACCACAACATGATTGAAGACAAGTTTCCTTTCTGGCTCAAGGCTTTACCCAATTTTGCAAGTCCTTGTCCTCAGTTCAAACAAGTTTTATGGTTCTATATCTCCTCCTGATCAAGGTCCTCTCGGGTTTCCAGAGCTGCGTATATTTGAAATAGCTGATAATAAGTTTACTGGAAGCTTGCCACCAAGATACTTTGTGCACTGGAAAGCATCGTCAATTACAATGAATGAAGATGGTGGTCTATATATGCTATACGGACAATTTAGGTCTGGAAGATTGTACCTTACATTTGTAGATACCATAGATTTGCAATACAAAGGTCATCGATGGAGCAAAAGATGGTTCTTACTTCCTACGCCACCATTGATTTTTCTGGGAATAGAATTGAAGGAAAGATTCCTGAATCAATTGGTCTCTTGAAAGCATTGATTGCACTCAACTTATCAAACAACGCCTTCACAGGCCATATTCCTCTGTCTTTCTCCAATCTGCGAAAGCTCGAGTCACTAGACCTATCAAGCAACCAACTCTCAGGGACTATTCCTAGTGGACTTGGAAGCCTCTCGTTTTTGGCGTATATAAATGTGTCTCACAACCAACTCAAAGGAGAAATACCACAAGGAACACAAATTACTGGGCAAGCTAAATCTTCATTCGAAGGGAATGCAGGGCTTTGTGGTCTTCCTCTCCAGGAAACTTGCTTTGGGACTGATGCACCACCGACACAACAGCCTAAGGAAGAAGATGATGATGATGAAGAAGTGTTGAACTGGAAAGGTGTGGCAATAGGATATGGACCTGGAGTGTTGCTTGGACTTGCAATAGCACACCTCATTGCAACTTACAAACCGGAGTGGCTCGTTAAGATAATTGGTCCGAACAAGCGCAGAAACCGTTAGGATTGTTTTCAATTTGAGTATAATCCTTCAATGTATGTCAAATTGGTTGATGTGATTCCTCTTGTATGGAAGCATCTCTTTATGTTTGTTGTATATCTGATGCTTTGTTCTGTTTCATTTCGTTTTATGAAGTAAAAATGGTGTATGTTTTGTACTCATTTTCATATGCATTTATGTTTTTTTCTACTGAGTAGTGCCGAAGAAGCAAGGAAAATGGTGAAAATGGGATTCAATCACACTTCGATAAGAAGAAGCCAAGAAACTGTTGAGACCTAATATATATGATGCATCAGCGAAAAGTTAAGTTCAAATGGGATAATAGAGACAACTAATAAAATATTTTTTTTTGGACATCTCTCGTCTTTTTTATCTTATTTGTATATACATCTCTAGTATTTTTTTTGTATCTCCAACTCATCTAGGTCCTCTAGGGTTCCCTGAGCTATGAATACTTAGAGATATCTGATAATAAATCTACTGGAAGCTTAACACCGAATTACAATGAATGAAGATGGTGGTATATATATAATATGGTTTACGACTTCTCACGGAAGAAGATGTAAGTGAGTTTGTTTCTAGATGAGATATATGTAGATTTTATAGACACTGCCGTAGGTTGTTTTGTTTCATTGATAATAGTTCTTTTTTTCTGATCTTTCAGACGAGTGGACTATGGTCACATACTCTCTCTCTTTGCTTGTAAACGATGTTCCAGGAGTCCTTAATCTCGTAACTGGTGTTTTCTCTCGAAGGGGATACAACATTCAGGTATTTTCCTTATCTCTCTCTCTCTTTTCGCACACACATAGTGTTTTTGCTGATACACTGACCGATCTTCTTTTTATGGTTTAGAGCTTGGCTGTAGGACATCCTGAAACAGAGGGAATTTCACGCATTGTTCCTGCGACAGATGAATCAGTCAACAAATTGGTGCAGCAACTTTATAAACTCGTAGATGTGCATGAGGTAGGATCACAAAAAATCAACTGTCTTTAGTATATATATATTTAAACAGTTTGAATGCTCTCAGGTCCATGATCTTACTCATAAGATTGCCATTTGCTGAAAGAGGAACTGATGCTGATTAAGATTGCTGTGAACGCTGCTGCGGCCTGCGAGAAGAGATGTCCTGGACATTGCTAGTATTTTCAGGGCTAAAGCTGTTGACGTATCTGATCATACTATTACTTTGCAGGTAAATTGCATTCATCATAAACTTAAATTTCTATTCGAGGTGTAATTTTCCATTTAAATCCTTTTCTCCCTTTGTTTTTTTTTTTGGTATTTGTTGCTGAAATTTGTTTGCTGTAGAATTAGCTTACTGGGGATCTTGACAAGATGGTTGCACTGCAAAGGTTGTTGGAGCCCTACGGTATATGCGAAGTTAGTTTTCATCTCTTACTCTATGTTATAACTTGCAAGTCTTAGTGCTAATAAATATGTCTTGTTGTGCTTAGAACACAGATCAGTTTGAGAAACTTAGTTACTTGTATAACGTATGCATCGTGTTGATGTATACTAATGAGCAATGATTCAATCACAGGTTGCAAGAACAGGGCGTCTGGCATTGGCTCGTGCATCAGGAGTGGACTCTAAGTATCTTCGTGGATACTCTTTTCCCTTAACAGGTTAACAACTCAATCACGGAGTAGGATACAAAACCTGTATCCATGGAACAGCAAAAAAAGACTTTTGAAGACAAAAGTTTCATTAAATATTTTATGAGCCAACCCAAAGGTCTATAGCCAGAGAGAGACTGTGTAGATATGTTGGGACTTTGTTTATTTTATAGTTAGCAGATTTTTGAATTTTGTGACTTCATTTCAGTTCCTTTACTTCTGAGAAAAAACTGTTGTTGGGATTAATATTGTCTCGTCTTCCCTTTTCCCAATAGTTATCTCCTTTCCTACCCTGTATATATTACTCTGATGATATCTTTTTTTTTTTTTTTTTTGATAAAAGATTTTCTATTAAGATGCAGGAGAGGGCAAATGTTACAAGCAAAGCTTAGTAGGCTAAGTAGCCATTACATATAAAGAAACCCAATCCAAAAGTGAGGCCCATAAAGGTAGTGGAAGTGGTAGGAAAGATAGGAAATAAAGGCCCAAGTCCAACATCGGGAGTCATCATGTATCGGAGTTAACGGAGAGTCGGTGGTCGGTTCGCGATGGCGGAGTAGGATCAGAGAACCAGATGCAGAGCATGTCCGATGATAGTTGAGGAGCGTCATGACGTATACTGGCAATCCTTCTTCTTACAGTTTGATCAATGTCCACAGTTAGAGAGTGAGAAGATCGGAAGAGGCGGCGATGGAGCCTGCTGTTTCGTTCAGACCAGAGGGCATAGATCGTTGTTTGCCAGGCAAGGAGGAGTATAGTCCTCTCAGCTCTATTACCCGCAAAGTTCCTAAGCTCCTCAATGATTTCCTCCCACGATCTGGATGAAGAGAACCTGAGACGATTTAAGAACCTCGACCAAACAGGCCAAGAGAAACTGCAATCAAAAAATAAATGAGATCTTGATTCGGGTGAGTTATTGCATAGGAGGCATGATCCATCAGTGATGATCCCCCATTGGAGTAGTCGATCCCGAGTTGGTGATCTGTTTAATGCCATCAGCCAAACGAGGAACCGATGTTTTGGAATTCCTCTGGAGAACCAAACTTCATTGTGCCAGCTCACCGGGTTGCGCTCGTTCCTCAGAAGATTGTAGACTTGTCGGGTGGAGTATGAAGTTTTTAGAGTGCCACCGGGACACCAGAGGTATGAATCATTTGCCTCTGCAATTGTCAGTGTTAAAAGATAAGAGTAGAGTCTCACTTGTTTCTCGGATCTTGCAGGAGGCAAAACCCAGTGATCAATCTCCCATAGTTCCGCCAAAGTAGAGGTCGAGGGAATGCCTGTTCTGGAAGCAGGCTCGTCCTTCAGGAAAACAGTTAATTTACCAAACGGTGACCAGTTGCAGGACCAGAAGTAAGTTGTTTCTCCATTGCCAACAGCTCTTGTTATCCAGCTAACCTACTCTGATGATATCTAACAACATTGTTTCTTACAAAAAATAATTATGAGAGAAGAAAAGTATAATTACAGAAAAATCTCACCAGATACTTGGACTCTTAAATCATCTATCTCTCTATTGGTACAATCAATACTATTAAAACAGAAGTCACGACTTAATTCATGTGTGATTTTTCATTTACGCAACTAAATCATTTTGTAATATCAATATATTAAAGTTCAGAAACTCATTTGAAAAGGATCCATTAATAATGATGCTTAAATGACTTAAGATCACAGATGGACTGTCTTTGTAAATGTTTTGGACTGATACTATGTCCATACTTATTTTCTAGTAAGAAATTCGAATTGCTTACAGTATTAAATTATGTTTATTTTTTTAAAAAAAATGAACAGTTTTGTGGATCTAAGAGCATTTGAAGCTCTTAAAATATGTACTATGTATGTATGTATATATATATATATATATATATATAGTAAGAAATTATGTTCGGTGGCAGCGCGTCCAGAGTCAGCAACAAAAAACAAAAGATCTTCACAGAAACAAAACAAATGCCACAAATATGACTACGAAATTAGTTCGCCAACAGAAACTGTTACGCGGATCCAAGGCATAAATAGAATCATATATCCACACAAAATTGTGAATTCATAACAGAGCAACTATACAATTACTTTTATGTTTTACTCCAAATCTAAAGCTTTCCTCATCTTAGGGACTCTCATTATTCTTGTATTCAAGGCCCACACTACTCAGTCCACCAAACCTCCAGGAATCTCGAAAAACACAAAAGGAGATAGAAGAATTACAAAGATGTACTCCGCTAATTCACACGACATTACACAGACAGGCCACAAAACTTAGAGCATGCTCAGCAAGGGTATGTGAACAAGTCTCTTGTGATTATAATATTGGAAGAAATAGAGTAAAGAGGAGAGGGGGCGAGAAAAAGAACAGAAAGTTGGAGCGACGTCTCTTGTACGTGGGAGACTTTAAGGAAAAGGTGAGAGACTCTTTTGTGGGACGTCTCTTGTATTGGTTCATATTCTTCTATGTTGTTTTTTGATCAAATCTCCTATGTTTATACTTTTAATTGTAAAGTAAATTACATTAATATTACATAGATAAGAAACTCTTCTGAGAAAGTGTACCGCTAATGATGCTCTTAGTGGGCGACACATGTAGGGTCTTCTGATGTCTTCCCAAGTTATACGTTTGAAAAATTAACTAACTTTAGCCATTAGGTTCTCCAATCAAAAATATAAAAAGGCTCACGTAGCTCTCTATCTTTTTACAAGTCACGTTGTGTGTGGTTACATATCTTTATTTATACCGCCAACCCTCTCTCTCATTTTTCTTAAACCAAAACAACTCTTCTTCAATACTTTTCATAAAGACCATGTCTGAATCCCGTTTGCATTTGCATTTTCTCTCGCTACTTTTGCTCTGTTATGTCTCCCCTTCAAGCTTCTTTAACTTAAACATCGATTACAGTAGCTATGTTGCTTGTGGTCCCCATCAGACTCAAGCTCTCACTGAGTTCATGAACGAGTTTGATAGCAGCCAATGCAACCTCAGTGATCCCTATAATGGAGTCTGGTGCGATAACTTGACCGGTGCGGTCACAATGCTACGACTCAAGGCGTGTCTCAGCGGAACTCTAAAGCCAAATAGTAGCCTCTTCAGGTTACACCATCTTCGTTACCTTGCTCTCACTCAAAACAACTTCATCTCAGATACAATTCCTTCAGAATTTGGGAATCTCAGCAGGTTAGAGGCCTTATCTCTTATGAATAATAGCTTTGTAGGCCAAGTTCCTTCCTCATTTAACAGCCTAAGCTTTCTTTCCGTTTTAGAACTTACCCTAAACGAGCTCACTGGTAGTTTCCCACTTGTAAGGAATCTAACAAAGCTCTCGGCTTTAAGCCTTGCTGCTAATCATTTCTATGGAACCCTGAATCCCAAGAGTACTAGCCTGTTTGAGTTGCGCCACCTCCGTTACCTTGATCTAAGTCAAAACAACTTCACCTCATCACTCCCTTCTGAATTTGGAAACCTCAACAGACTAGAAATCTTGTATCTTTCCTCCAATGACTTTTTCGGGCAAGTTCCTCCCACAATTAGTAACCTAACCTCGTTAGAGGAAATGAACCTTCACCACAACCAACTCACTGGTAGTTTCTCACTTGTTCAAAACCTAACCATGCTTTCAGTTATAGCAATCAATCATAATCACTTCTCTGGAACCATTCCATCTTCTCTCTTCACCATGCCTTTCTTATCATATCTCGATCTGAGTGACAACGATCTCACTGATTCTGTTGAAGTTTACAACTCCTCATCTACCCTATCTAGGCTCGAGTACTTGTCCCTTGGGAATAACCATTTTGAAGGAAAAATCATAGAGCCTATCTCAAAGCTCATCAGCCTCAAGATTCTTGACCTTTCTTTCCTTAACACAAGTTACCCGATTGATGTAAGCCTCTTCTCCACGCTGAAAGATTTGGTGGACCTTGATCTTTCCGGTAATAGTATATCTCCGGCCAGTTTAGGTTCAAATTTAGACATCCCAATAAACCTGAAGATTTTGTTGTTACGAGGTTGCGGCATCAAAGAGTTCCCAAATATCTTAAAGATCCTTGAGAAGTTGGAGAATATAGACTTGTCCGACAACATAATCAAAGGCGAGGTCCCGGAGTGGTTATGGAAGCTTCCTCGTCTAAACACAGTGTTTCTTTCAAATAATTCGTTTAATGGTTTCCAAGGTCCAGTGGATGTTTTGGTAAATTCATCGGTGAAGAATTTATTTATGGAGCGAAACTATTTTGAAGGAGCAGTTCCTATTCTACCACTCTCCATAGACACCTTTGCTGCGACAATCAATAGATTCACAGGGAGCATACCTCTTTCAATCTGCAATTATAGGTCGCTTACGCATTTATGGCTTCCTTACAACAACCTCACGGGTCCTATCCCTCAATGCTTGAGTAACTTGACGGTTTTGAATCTCCGGAAGAACAACTTGGAAGGAAGTATCCTTGAGGCATTTTATGTGGGTGCTTCTCTACACACACTTGATGTTGGACACAATCGACTAACCGGGAAACTTCCAAGATCTCTTCATAATTGTTCATCTCTCGAGTTTCTAGCTGTTGACCACAACAGAATCAAAGACAAGTTTCCTTTTTGGCTCAAGGCTTTACCAAATTTGCAAGTCCTTATCATCAGTTCAAACAAATTCTATGGATCTATATCTCCTCCTGGTCAAGGCCCTCTCGGGTTTCCAGAGCTGCGTATATTTGAGATAGCTGATAATAAGTTTACTGGAAGCTTGCCACCGAGATACTTTGTCAATTGGAAAGCATCGTCCCTTATGATGAATGAAGATGGTGGTCTATATATGGTATACACGAAAAGGACTTCCGGGAGACTGTCCTATATGGATACAGAAGCTATAGATTTGAAATACAAAGGTCTATCAATGGAGCAAGGGAAGGTCCTTACCTCATACGCCACTATTGATTTTTCTGGGAACAGAATTGAAGGACAGATTCCTGAATCAATTGGTCTCTTGAAAGCACTGATTGCACTCAACTTCTCAAACAACGCCTTCACAGGTCATATTCCTCTGTCTTTCTCCAATCTGCGAAAGCTCGAGTCACTAGACCTATCAAGCAACCAACTCTCCGGGACTATTCCAAATGGACTTGGGACCCTCTCCTTTCTGGCGTACATAAATGTGTCTCACAACCAACTCAAGGGTGAAATACCACAAGGAACACAGATTACCGGCCAACCTAAGTCTTCATCTGAAGGGAATGCAGGCCTTTGTGGTCTTCCTCTCCAGGAAACTTGCTTTGGGACTATTGCGCCACCAACCCAACAACCTCCGGAAGAAGAAGAAGGAGAAGAGGAAGAAGTGTTGAACTGGAAATGTGTGGGAATAGGGTATGGACCTGGAATGTTGCTTGGATTGACAATAGCACAAGTCATTGCTTCATACAAACCGGAGTGGTCGTCAAGATAATTGGTCCAAACAAGCGCAGAAACCGTTAGGATTGTTTTCAGTTTGAGTATGATCCTTCAATATATGTCAAGTGGTTGATGTGATTCATCTTGTATGGAAGCATCTCTTTATGTTTGTTGTATCATTGTCTAATGCTTTGTTCTATTTCGCTTCTTTTTATGAAGTAATAATTGTGTTTTTGTCATCTCATATGCATTTATGTTTTTTTTTCTACCGAGTAAAGTGGCAGAATCAAAGAAATTGGTGAAATGGGATCAATCACATTTCGGTAAGAAGAAGCCAAGAAACTGTTGAGACCTAATATATATGATGATGCATCAGCCAAAAGTTAAGTTGAAATGGGATATAAAGACAACTAATAAATTACTCAAATAGCAAAAATCTTATAGTAACAAGAGTGTGATGCAGTGATTATTGGCTATGTCTTGGAGTCACGATAGCACAAATCACTTATTCATACACACTAAGGAGTTGCTCGTCAGTCCTAGTAACTTTTATGATTTTTTTGGTTTTGCATTGAATCTTTAAAGGTTTATTTTTTTTTTTTTGTCATCTATGAATTTATTATAACCTTCGAAACCGATCGTACAACGCAAAGCCGACAAGGATCGCAATCCTTTCGGAGACTAAGCCGGCGAGTTCACAGATCGAACATCCCGGAGACAACAAGAAACACGAGATTAAACAAAGACCAAATTAACTAAAGCAAGCTAAGAGAGGGTGTAGTTGAAACACTTAGGAACTTAAGGAGCCAGAATCAAACTCCAAAGCGAGGACTGACAAACGATCATTCTGAAGACAATGGAAAAGCACGTGCTGAACCCAGAACCCAGAACTTGAGAGGACCATAAACCACCACATGTCGAACCCACAAACTCACGATTACAGACACGGCCAAAACGAACGAAAGACCAAAGCCACCATAAAGCCAATAACTACTAACCACTCATCTACAACGACAAACCAGATCCTCGCGAGAGCAAAGCACAAGATCGAGACTTGAAACTCCAAGAAGGGATAACGTCAAAAAGGACCAACGGCTCAAACACGCGGACACTCGTGTACCCAAACTCAACCATCTACAAGCAAGAGAATGGTCACCTCCTCGCAAGAGAAGAGCCAGAGATCGAAACCACTGCTTCGTCTTGAAACCTCACTCCACACCATGACGGCAAGGAGAAAGCACGTAGATACCTCCACAGCAACTTACCATCCAAAAGACGAACCCCACAAAAGAGACTTTGACAAACACGCACCACCGAAAGATCGAGAGAACGAGAAGAAGCAGGAGCCCCCCAGTTCCGCAGCTACGACTAGCGGAAAGCACAGCATCGATAAAGCCATACCCGGAATACATAGCCCCGCCATATAATGACCCGTTGATATAGCTTCACACACAGCTGAACTCCGAAGAAGACAAGACAACACCAACCCACAAACGAACACAACTTGACTATTAACTAGATAAAGAGGGAGGAGAGAGACGAACTGAATCCATTGGGCTCCATGAGCATCGATTGACAAGCTACAAACCAGATCCGAAAGAACATCTAATCCCCATATCTGAACCGGCTCAAACCACCACCGCGAAGCAGATCAAGGATTCGAATCAGTCACAGCCACACCAACCAAGATCGAACCAGATCAAGGATTCGAATCAGTCACAGCCACACCAACCAAGATCGAACCAGACATGAACCCAGATCCTCGACCTCCCTTGACCAACAAAAACGAGAATAAAAGGATGGATCACGATCTCGAGATCTTCCCCTTACTCTCCTACGCCCTCCACCACTCCGACCCCGCCTCTCACGCGCCACCGTCTCTCTCCATCCAACACTCCCTCGCCAATCGCTACCCTCTTCTCACCAACCCCCACGTCATCTCAACGCTGATCGAATCTGAGCGATCTTGGCTCGAGCGGAGGAGACGGACGAAGGATCGGGGCCGTAGAGCAGATTGTTGTTTTAAAGGTTTATTTAATAAAAGCATATTTCATATGTTTTTTCTTCTTAAATATTTATCCAATGCTATGTTCTGATTTCTTGTCATTTAAATTAAGAAAGCTGAATCTTCCTAGTCTTTTTATATATATATATACATCTCTAATAGAAGAGAACACAGACACGTACAAGTTTACATATATATATATATATATATATATATATATATACATCTCTAGTCTTCTTTTATCTCGTCGCACAAAAAAAATCTTCTTTTATCTTATACTAGGTAAGAAACATATCGCACGGAAACTCAGTTTATAAAAATAAATAAACCACATTTATATTAAAAAAAACTTATTATAAAACTTGTTTACAATTTCTATTGAAGAAATATATGTGTTACAAAAGTATCTTTCATACAATTATATTTATTTACTGATAATACTAAAAATATACTTTGTTTTCTAGATTTGGTTGTAACAACATTACAAATATGTCCATACTAAATAAGATATATGACATTATTCGTTTAGTTAAAATATTTTGAGATCTCGTATACAACTGGATATTTGAAACTAATTAAAAAACAAACACATTTCAATCTAATCATTTATTAAATTAATAAGATCATTTATAACAACAAGTTGTATATTCATGATTTGTTTGAAACCATGTAAGACGTATGTGGTTAAAAATACAATTACATGGCAATTTTAATAGATCTTATTTGTTAACATATTATTCTTTGCATACACACATTTTTTTTCTTCTCTTCTTCGTTAATAAAAACAATTCTTTCCAAAAAATTACATGCTTACAAATAAAAAAGCAAATATTGTTATAATATTATACAAATTGAAAGAATCTTCAGTTGTTTGTCTGTCCCAAATATCATCACGGAAATATCATGGACTTAAAAGTAAATAATTTGTGCTATGATTTTAACGGTTAATATTCACCAGACTCAATTAATTTAGAAGTAACAAGAATAATATCCTTCAAAATTTTATATGCTTCAACTCCAATTTCTCAATCACATAATGAGCAATAAAAGTTATATTTATTTATGGATTCATTTACCCCCAATGAAATTTACAAATTTGAATGTATATGAACTTAGTAATTGTATTGTAATAAAATAAGATGTAATTTCATTCAACACATTAACTGTGAATTAAAAATTGTCTACATAATTAAAGTTATCAACCAATTTAAAAATCTATAGTGTTTGTTGTTACATACAAAATACTAGTAAACATGTATTTTAACATATACTCCCTCCGTATCACTTTAATTGGTGTTTTAATAGAATTTTTTTGTTTCATTTTAAGTGATGTTTTCAAGTTTCCATGTAAAAAATAAATGCAATTTTATGTTTTTGACTATTTGTATTCTGCAGTATGATTTTTTATTGGTTGAATTATCTATATTTATTCTTGTTTTTATACAAACGAAAAAAATTAAATAAAATTTTGTAATTTCTTAATCGGTGTGCAAGAACCTTAAAACTCACTTATTGTGATACAGACGGAGTAGCATTTAAGATAAAACGCATTGGACAATATCATTTATTAGGAATTGATAGCCAATATATTTTAAGAAATTGAGTGGATATCATGTATTCTATCCGAATTATTTTTCCAAGAAAATGTTTATACTTATTATTAAAGTAATTTTAACATTTCCAACTAATCTTAGATCATAAATATTTTGAATATATAAACCAATCTCCGTATATATATTTTTAAAATAATAAGAAACCATAATAAATTACAGACTTAGATTTATGAAAATGTATTGTCTGATTGTCTCTTAAATTCCTCATTCAAGATATAGATATTTAATAAAACACTGTTATAGTTAGTAGCATACCTTATTAATACAAAAGATCAATTTATATTGGATTTTTTAATTACAGAGTCAAAACCAGTATATATATATATATGAATATATTTATTTTTATTAAATTATGTAAAATTAGAATAAATACTAAATGTGTTTGTAACGATTGTAACATCAGTTACAAAGTTAAAAATCATTATTATTTTTTAACAAATCTAATAGATCAGTTACAATGTTAAACCAAATTTACAAACTATTTTATTATTGTGAGTGTCATATTTGGTAAGGTGTGACTAATCTACAGTTTCAAATTCTTTACTCAAATTGTTAAAACTATTTACTAAAATATCATACCTAATATCTTTTGGTAGTTTCAAAGTTAATAGTCTGAAACTTTTGAGATCAAATAAAGCATTTACAGACTCTTATCATATTTTTCAAAAACGTGAATATAATGTTACAAACCTATCTGCAACATTTTCAGTTATGATATTTTCTACTGCAACATGTTAGTAAATTTAATTTCATTAAATATTTTAAGAGAAATCTTTTAAAATATTTTTTTAAACAAAATATTAACTAATTTCATCCAGTTAAGTCTTTAAAATTATTCAACTTATTTATTATCGCGTGTTTTGAATCAAATATTTCATAATTATTATTTATTAATTATTATTTGTACTATATTTCAAATGGTGTGACAAAAAGTTATAACTGTTCAAAAATAACTGCAATGTTTTTAGTTTTTTATTTTATTTTTAAATGTTAATATAATTAAATCGGTTTAAAATTTTAAAAGATGTCATTATTAATGAGTCTAAAACATATTTCAATTTACTTAAGCCAAAAATAAAGATATTAAATATTAAATTTTATCTGAAATATAAGTTAAACTTAAAAGATAATAATTTTTTTAAAGAATACTCATTTCCAACATTTTTAGAATTCCTTAAAATGCATTATTGAACGTAAAAAAATCATTGCATATATATAATGGTGTCACCGATCGGAGGGTAATACATAAATCTTATAAAATGGTACTTTAGTTCCAAGAATCCGGCCAATACTCGCTGCACGATTTAGTCCAATCAAGTAAAAAAAATTATTGGAAGCGATGACGTGCAATTAAATAAGTTATTTCTACTTGATACATCTGATTCTTGCAAATGTTAAGTGATAAATATACTATATAATGGAAATATTGAGAGATTGAAAACACATACCATACCATGAAGATCAAAATAATAATGGACACCCCACACGGATATGGATCCATGCTTTAGGACCCATTTGAATACCCGGAGAGAGGGTCTATCCGTGGGCTGCACCTCCTCTTGGAGATTAGTCTGGGCTTCTCCATGGATCTGGGATACGGCCTCTCCATGGGTCTGGGATACCCCCAGGTTAATCAAAAAAAAAAAAAAAAAGATCAAAATAATACCGTTGGTGGTGGTGATTTTCGTAAACTCTTTTGCACGACATTTAGAATTAAAGTAATCAGTTGATGAAATGAAAGGTTACTGAAAATTAGTTACATATATTGTTGATGAAGATGGCAATTTAAGCGTTGCATTTGTTTGCGGAAGAGATGCGACTGCTAACTCATTATCTGGATGGGTGTTTTGTGTTGTTAAAAAAAAAAAAGAATGGGTGCTTTGTAGCGTTAAAAACTGTCGTTCTTTTTTTTTTCTTTTTTGTAACAACAATTTTATTGAATCAGATCGTAAAAGGTGAATCAAATGTTACGGTTGGTGTTGTGTTCCTTTGTTGATTGAAAAAATTGTAAACGTTTCCAAATTTGGAACCCATGGATCTTTGCCTGATTGCCTCTACAACAAAGGTTCACATGAGAATTAGATGGTTACTGACAGTTATTTACAATCTCCATAAAACGACAAAAACATTATGCGTCACTAACCAAACATTCTATTCATGATCAATGAACTATCACAGCCAATCGGTTTAGCGATGTGTCTCATTTGGAATTTCGGTGGAAGACATACATGGTTAACATCCATGTATCATCAGCATAGAAGGATTTTGATAAATTCATGAAAATTTTATTTTGAGAAATACTTGGACATAGACTATTTATAGATTTTCAAAGATCTATTTGAATAGTCACATCTTTTCGATTTTAAATTGTTTATTTAAAATGATGCTTATATGAATAATCATAACTTTTCAATTTAAATAGTCACACCATGCATGATTACAAGTAATTGAAAATTTAGATAATTTGTCAGCACATCCGTTAGCTTCACGTTTGCAATATTCAAAACGCCCGCTTTCAAATTCTTGTTGCAGTCCCGCAATGCTCGACTTCAGGACTTGTAGTTTTTTATTAGACTAGTTATGATCAATGACGGACTTTTTTTTTTTTTTTTTTTTGAAACAGATCAAGGACGGACTTGAGTATTAGATTATCTCCTTCGAAAATAACGTTACGGTAACCAAGAGACAAGTATGCCTGCATGGCCTCATATTAGAGTTGTTGCTTTAATAAAATATTACACACAGCATCTTCAGGTAGTTCCATTGTAAAAGTTTTATTTTCAAAATTCGTGGACTAAAAAAGTATTTATAAATACTAGTGGTAGGGCCTGGTACTTTTATCCGAGATCCGGATTCGATTCGAGATTCGATCTGGATCCGATCTGAAAATCCGGATATCCGGAGGGGCCGAATCCGGATCCGGATAGTAAAATGTTGGATCCGTCAAAGCCGGATCCGGATCCGGGTATCCGGATCCGTAAGTTTTATTAATAACTATTTCAAAAATAGTAATATCTATATATAAAAACTAATTTTATTTAATATATTTTTATTTTTATAATAGTATATGTAAATTTTGTAATATTATACATAGAAATAATTAAAAACATTTTTTAAAAAAAAAATTTTAAAAATTTTATATATATTAATATTATTATTTTTATTTATTTTATGGATCTAAATCTGGATCCGGATATCCGCCGGATATTACAATTTTTAGAAGGATATCTGACACCCGGATATCCGAGAACCCCGGATCCGGATAAGGATAGTAAAATTATAGATCCGCGGAATAAGGATCCGGATCCGGATACTTTAAAATTGCCCGGATATCCGATCCGTCCCAGGCCTAGTCTAGTGGTGAAAGACACAACCGTTCGAAGTGAAAAGTCATGTATCTCTAACAAGTGGCAACCATAATATTATAGAAGAATTGTTATTTATTATTAATTTCCTAGATTGTTGTATCCTATGAACCAATGCAGACAATAAGATAAAAAAGTGCATATTTATATATTTTGACAATTTATTTTAAACCAATAAAATTTTTAAGATGAAAAGACATAATGTTAAAATGAAAAGTTACATTTTAAATTACATTTTGATAAGTTCTTTTAAACTAATGCAATTTTAAGATTAAAAGATAAATTGTTAAATGAAAAGATATATACTTTTACATTTTGACAATTTTTTGAACCAATACAACTCTTAAAATGAAAACACACAACCTTTAATCAAAAGTCACCTAAATGAACAAACACAACTTTTAATAAGAATTGAAATTCCTATAAAAACACACAACCTTTGGAATTAATTAGGATTGCTATTATTAGTAGATATGTATATACATTTCTAGTCTTTTTATCTCATCCTCATCTAGGCCCTCTGGGGTTCCCTGAGCTATGAATAATTGATATCTGATCCAAGGGTGTCCCTGATATGTTGGGGGCCAAAAGTAATTTGTAAGAGTTTTTAAGAAATTTTTTTTACAAATTTGAGAAGTTTTTTTCCATGTAATTTTTTTTAAAAAAATTGGGGGTTCTATGCCAATGTTTCACTTTGATATGCTCAGGATCATCTCTGATCTGATAGTAAGTTTTTTGGAATTAGAAAACATAATCACTTAAAATGAATAACAAATAGTGGTCTATATATGGTAATCAAAACGACTGGTTACAAGGTGATTTCCCACACCTATACAGACTTTATAGATTTGGAATACAAAGTCTGAAGTGGAGCAAGCAATGGTCCTCACTTCCTGAATCTATTGGTCTCTTGAATAAACTGACTGCACTCAACTCGCGTCACTTCACTCTTGATAGAAGAAAAAGTCTCGAAACATAGTAGGATAAAAAAAAGCAAACGCCAGAGAACTTAACGCTTAAAAAATGCCACTACTAGAAGAGAAGACAGATACATACAAAATAAAATCTTTTTTTTGTAACAAAAATTTCATTAATTCAATTCTAAAGCGTTTCGACGATACTTCCGGTTGTAGTCGACGACAGTAAGATGAACAACAATAACCGGAAAACAATACAACACGGGATAGAAGTGTTGATACATCAAAGTCAACTTGGCTTGACTTAAGCAGAGGATTGAAACAGTCTTGGGTTTTAAAAATAAACCAAGAGATGAAGCAATAAGTAAAAAAAAGATGAAAACATCGAATCCGAATAATCACAGAGTTGTACTCCGTTAATTCACATATATCTCCACCCGACATTTGCTGATGACGCGTTTAGTGTGTGGCACGTGTAAGGGTGTTCGTTAGCTACGCCATAACGTGTGACCACTTTGGTCTTTAACTGGCCCTCAAGTTACCAAGTCTTGAAACATGACAATTCACTATATGTGAACATATGTGAGAGAGATTTCAAAATTGATGTCTTTCCAATCCACGTTTTTCACTTCATGATTTGAATGGCAATTAGCCACTTAGCCATACTGTACCCCAACCCAAAATACAAAAACTTCTAAATCAAATTGTATGGGTGAGATAGCTTCAGTTGAAACCCACGTATCTTTTATTTATACCACCAACCTTCCCTCTCATTTTTCTTAAACCAAAATAACTCTTCTTCAAAAAGTTTTCATAAAGACCATGTCTGAATCACATATGCTCTTGCATTTTCTCTCGCTAATCTTGCTCTGCTGTGTCTTCCCTTCAAGATCCTTCGATTTACATATCGATAATAGTAGTTATGTTGCTTGTGGTCCCCATCAGTCTCAAGCTCTCGCTGATTTCATGAACGAGTTTGATAGCAGCCAGTGCAACCTCACTGATCCCTATAATGGAGTCTGGTGCGATAACTCGACCGGTGTGGTCACAATGCTACGACTCAGGGACTGCCTCAGTGGAACTCTAATGCCTAACAGTAGCCTGTTCAGATTACACCATCTTCGTTACCTTAACCTCCGTCATAACAACTTCATCCCATCTTCACTTCCTTGGGAATTTGGCAATCTCAGCAGGTTAGAGTTCTTATCTCTTAAGAATAATAGCTTTGAAGGCCAAGTTCCTTCCTCGTTTAATAGCCTAAGCCTTCTTTCCCATTTATCTCTTTCCCGAAACGAGCTCACTGGTAGTTTCCCACTTGTAAGGAATCTAACAAAGCTCTCGTTTTTAAGCCTTTCTAACAATCATTTTTATGGAACTCTGAATCCCAACAGTACTAGCCTATTTGAGTTGCACCACCTTCGTTACCTCTATCTAAGTTACAATAACTTCAATTCCTCAATTCCTTCTGAAATCGGAATCCTCAACAGACTAGAGGTCATTTCTCTTTCCTCCAACGACTTTTCCGGGCAAGTTCCTCCAACAATTAGTAACCTAACCTCGTTAACCGAATTATACCTTGAAGACAACCACCTCACTGGTAGTTTCCCACCTGTACAAAATCTAACCTTGCTCTCTGTTCTATATCTTACCGTGAATCACTTCTCTGGAACCATTCCATCTTCTCTCTTCACCATGCCTTCCTTATCAATTCTCGGTCTGAGAGAAAATGATCTAACCGGATCTATTGAATTTCCTAACTCTTCTACCCCATCTAGGCTCGAGAAAATGTACCTTGGGAATAACCATTTTGAAGGAAAAATCATAGAGCCTAGCTCAAAACTCATCAACCTCACACACCTAGACCTTTCTTTCCTTAACACAAGTTACCCGATTGACTTAAACCTCTTCTCCTCTCTCAAATCTTTGTTGCACCTTGATCTTTCTGGTAACAGTATATCTCCAGCTAGTTTAGATGATACAAATTTAGACATCCCAATAAACCTGGAGATTTTGTTGTTACAAGGCTGCGGCATCACTGAGTTCCCAAATATCTTAAAGATCCTTGAGAAGTTGGTGTTTATAGACTTGTCCGACAACATAATCAAAGGCGAAGTCCCCGAGTGGTTATGGAAGCTTCCTCGTCTAAACACAGTGTTTCTTTCAAATAATTCGTTTAATGGTTTCCAAGGTCCAGTGGATGTTTTGGTAAATTCATCGGTGAAGAATTTATTTATGGAGAAAAATTGTTTTGGAGGAGCAATTCCTATTCTACCACTCTCTATCAACGCCTTTTTTGTGTCAGGCAATAGTTTCACAGGGAGCATACCTCTTTCAATCTGCAACTACAGATCTCTCACGCAATTGATGCTAGGTTACAACAGCCTCACGGGTTCAATCCCTCAATGCTTGAGTAACTTGACGTTTGTGAATCTTCGGAAGAACAACTTGGAAGGAAGTATTCCTGACGCCTTTCATATCAGTTCTTCTCTACGATCACTTGATGTTGGACACAATCTACTCACCGGGAAACTTCCAAGATCTCTTCAAAATTGCTCATCTCTAGAGTTTCTAGTTGCTGACCACAACAGCATCAAAGACACATTTCCTTTTTGGCTCAAGGCTTTACCAAATTTGCAAGTACTAATCCTCAGTTCAAACAAATTCTATGGTTCGATATCTCCTCCTGGTCATGGTCCTCTCGGGTTTCCAGAGCTGCGTATATTTGAGATATCTGATAATAAGTTTACTGGAAGCTTGCCACCAAGGTATTTTGTCAATTGGAAAGCATCATCACTTACGATGAATGAAGATGGTGGTCTATATATGGTATACACAAAAAGGACTTATGGGATACTATCCTATATCCATATAGAAACTATAGATTTGCAATACAAAGCTCTACGCCAAAGGAGGGTTCTTACCTCATATGCCACTATTGATTTTTCTGGGAATAAAATTGAAGGACAGATTCCTGAATCAATTGGTCTCTTGAAAGCATTGATTGCACTCAACTTATCAAACAATGCCTTCACAGGCCGTATTCCTCTGTCTCTCTCCAATCTGGGAAAGCTCGAGTCACTAGACCTATCAAGCAACCAACTCTCAGGGACTATTCCTAATGGCCTTGGAACCCTCTCGTTTTTGGAGTACATAAATGTGTCTCACAACCAACTCAAGGGTGAAATACCACAAGGAACACAGATCATTGGACAAACTCAATCTTCATTTGAAGGGAATGCAGGGCTTTGTGGTCTCCCTCTCCAGGAATCTTGTTTTGGGGCTATTGCGCCACCGAGACAACAACCTCCGGAAGAAGATAAAGAAGAGGAGGAACAAGTGTTGAACTGGAAAGGTGTGGGAATAGGGTATGGACCTGGAGTGTTGCTTGGATTGGCAATAGCACAAGCCATTGGTTCATACAAACCGGAGCGGCTCGTCAAGATAATTGGTCCCGGTAAACGCAGAAACCGTTAGGTATATTTTCAGTTTGAGTATGATCCTTCAATGTATGTCAAGTGGTTGATGATCCCTCTTGTATGGAAGCATCTATTTATGTTTGTTGTATCATTATCTGATGCTTTGCTTATATATCGTTTGTTGGTGGCGTTACAACGAAGCAAATTTCCTATGGTTTTTCTTGTATCTTTATCCAATGCTTTGTTCTGGTTTCATATGTGTTTTTTTTTTTTATAATTTTGGTGTGATCTCAAAGGATTTCTAGGCCCAAAGATTAATCATCCAAGAAGCCTATAGAAATTCGGATTTTTTTGCTACTTAAGCGTCTATGGGTGGCCAAGGGGATTTTCATGTGCTTTAAAATTAAGAAATCTGAATCTTTTCTAGTCATATTTGTTTATTCTTACTCCAATTCTTTTGAGTGAGATAATGATATAAAAAGCCTCGAAACAGAGGCGTGAGAGTAAAAACAAACGACAGGGTATTTGTCAATTGTCATTGACGGAGCCGAGCTATAGAACGGGTATGGGTTTTATTTTGTATGAGCTTGATAGGGAAGTAATCTGCGGACAACGCAAGGGCCCACCAACATCCTCTCCACTCCATGCCATGCGGAGGCAGACAGTCCATGCTGGGCGATGAAGGAGGTGAGCAACCGTGGACTCCATCAAGTGAACTTTGAGTCCGACTGCCAACAACTTGTGCAAATTATCCAATTGGCGAAACCTTAGCCTGCTCTAGACCCTGAACTGGATGAAAGTGGAGCACACTTCACTTATCAAAAAAAATTTGGAGCACTTCGATCTTCTTTTTATGGTTTCACTCTCAATTTTATTCTCTGCTCTTTAAATATCCAAACGTATAGTCTTGCCAAAGACGTCCGATTACGTGTGGAGAACTACACTTTAGTAGACGTTAAGGATCTCCTGAGATTAGCGCATGAGACTAGCTTGTATGGAACATGAAACTTTTGAAGACAAAAACGAAAAAAATAATAATGAAACACAAAAGATTTGATATGTTGGTGTTTTTTCCTTAAAAATTTGACTTTATTCGTGTCTTCTTTTGTTATAACTTTGTTTATCTCTCTTAACACAAATTCATAACCCACATATGACATATGTAATAATGATTTATCAACAAAAAGTAGGCATATCGCTTCTCGAGTTTAGCAATTATATCACAAGTAAACGTGGTTAACAACTAATTTGGTCTCATATTTTGATCACGTTTCTCTTCCTAATTCTAGTCAAAAGTTTCCTCCACTTTTGTCCGAGCATGAACACTGGCATTTTCAAACACAATCACTCTAGTTCAGTTTCGTTTGAAAAAAACCAACTCGTTTTTTATTCTGACGTGCATGTTCCACTAATCGGATAACAATCTACGCGTCATAAAATTGTCGGCCGTTATTCCACCAACGTACGGGATTATTATGCACACATTCCCATTCAAATAGTATACTGTACTACTGTATAGTGTACTACAAGAAAACAGCGATATTCTGACGGATATTCCGACGGAAAATGAAATCCTCGGAATATACCGAGGAATTTCCGAGGAAATTCCGAGGAAACACAAAATTGGGTTTCCTCGGAATTTCCTCGGAATATACCGACGGAATTCCGAGGAAACTACAGTCCGTCGGAATATTCCGAGGAAATTTCGAGGAA
Organism: Brassica napus; assembly: GCF_020379485.1. NCBI lineage: Eukaryota > Viridiplantae > Streptophyta > Magnoliopsida > Brassicales > Brassicaceae > Brassica > Brassica napus. Next base: position 55,462,700 of record NC_063447.1, read on the forward strand.
AACTGTGTTCCTCGGAAAAAACCGATGAATTCCGAGGAAATATTATAGCCGTTGGAGAGCCGTTGGGGGATTTTACAAAATTCCGAGGAAATTCCGACGAACTAGTTTTGTCCGTCGGAATTCCGTCGGAATTTCCTCGGTATGTCGGCAGGATTTAAACTATAAATACAAGCACTCCTCTTCCTCTTCATTCACTTCATATCTTCATCCTCCCTCTTACTCTATTTACACACGAATTTGATTCATAAAAAATATGTCTTCTTCAAATTATTTTCGTTCTTGGATCGATCGACCTCATTTGGATCCGAACACGAGATTGCTTACGGAAGAATACCAACGAGGTATAACTGAATTCATGGGGTTAGTTCACCGACAACCGGAAGCAAAAACAGGTATGTTAAGATGTCCTTGCTCTAATTGTAAAAATAGAAAGGTTATTAAAGAGTGGGATGTTTGGACTCATCTATATTTGAGTGGGTTTACACGAAGTTACAAAATTTGGTATCATCATGGGGAAACTGATTATGAACATGGTAGTACTAGTGAACCTCAGCCAGCGGTTAGATTAGAAGAACCAATTAGAACGGATGTAGATTATGGTGTAGGTACTGAGCAGATGGTAAATGATCATTTTAGAGGGGAAGATTTACCCAATGCAGAAGCTAGGAGATTTTATGATATGTTGGATGCTGGAAAGCAACCATTGTACGAAGGTTGCAGAGATGGTCATTCAGCTTTATCATCTGCTACAAGATTGATGGGCATTAAAACAGATTATAATTTGGCTGAAGACTGTGTGGATGCGATTGCTGATTTTGTAAAAGGTATTCTACCCGAGGATAATGTAGCTCCTGGTTCATACTACGAGGTTCAGAAACTCGTAGCTGGTCTTGGTTTATCGTATCAGGTAATAGATGTATGCAGCGACAACTGCATGATTTATTGGAGGGTGGATGAACAGCGGGTTACATGCAAATTTTGTGGAAAGCCTCGTTATAAAGATACAAGTGGAAGAGTTCCAGTGCCATATAAAAGGATGTGGTATTTACCTTTGACGGAAAGGTTGCAGAGGTTGTATCTGTCTGAACGCACAGCGCAACCAATGAGATGGCATGCGGAGCACTCAACAGATGGTGAGATCAGACATCCTTCAGATGCAAAAGCGTGGAAGCATTTCCAATCAAAGTATCCCGACTTTGCGTATGAGAGAAGAAATGTCTACCTTGGATTATGTACTGATGGTTTCAGTCCGTTTGGCAAGAGTGGAAGACAGTATTCTCTATGGCCCGTCATTCTTACACCATACAACCTCCCCCCAAACTTGTGCTTGCGACGAGAGTTTTTGTTTCTCTCGATTCTCGTTCCCGGACCAGAGCATCCTAAGAGATCACTTGATGTGTTTCTTCAGCCACTAATATATGAGTTGCAACAACTATGGGCTCAAGGTGCTGAAACATACGATGTTTCGTGTAAAGAAAACTTTCAAATGCGGGCAGTACTAATGTGGACAATAAGTGATTTTCCAGCATATGGTATGTTGTCTGGATGGACAACGCATGGAAGGCTATCATGTCCATATTGTCAAGATAACACTGATGCTTTCCAACTAAAGCACGGAAGGAAAACGTGTTGGTTTGACTGTCACAGGAGATTCCTACCACCTGATCATCCATATCGTAGGAGTAGGAATTTGTTTACGAAGAACAAGAGGGTGTTTGACAGTCCACCTCCGGAATTTTGTGGGAAAGATTTGAAGATACAACTAAGAGATTTTGGTGCAGAAAGGACGCCAGAAGTCGGTGGACATGAGCGTTTTCCGGTAGATGCTGTTGGAGAACTACATAACTGGCACAAAAAAATATTTTCTGGGATCTGCCATACTGGGAGGATCATCTGCTAAGGCATAATTTAGATGTCATGCATATTGAGAAGAACTTTTTTGACAATCTCATGAACACGATCCTTAATGTTCAAGGTAAAACAAAGGATAATTTGAAGTCAAGACTGGATTTAGTCGATATATGTGCTCGTTCAGAACTTCATGTTGATGAGAATGGTAGGGCTCCTTTTCCCATATACCGACTTGATGCAGCGGGAAAAGATGCGTTCTTTGATTGGATTTCAAACGATGTGGAATTTCCAGACGGTTACGCATCAAATTTGCGTAACTGTATCGACAGAAAGGAAGGAAAGTTTACTGGCTTGAAAAGCCACGATTGCCATGTAATGATGCAGCGCCTCCTTCCGTTCGCCTTCAAGGAAATATTACCACGAAATGTTCATGAAGCAATTGCAGGGATAAGTGGTTTCTTCCGCGATTTATGCACGAGATCAGTGACTCTTGAAGGTATTGAAAATTTGAAGACTAACATAGCCGTGATTCAGTGCAACCTTGAGAAGATATTTCCTCCCTCATTTTTTGATGTTATGGAGCATCTTGTTATTCACCTGGCAAGAGAATTGGAACTTGGTGGTCCTGTGCAGTATAGATGGATGTATCTGTATGAGCGGTATATGTTCCATTTGAAGAAGATGGTGAAAAATTTAAGTAGGGTGGAAGGTTCTATAGTCGCACAGATGATCAATGAAGAAACTTCAAACTTTGCCGAGTACTACTTTCCAGCAGAAGTTCAGACCAAAAACAGAAGACCTGCTCGGCATGATGATAGAGGCGAACGGGCAACATATCATGTTACGGTTCCAGACATTTTCACAGACGTTGGACGACTTAGCGGAAAACCAAAGGACCGTCGACTTACTGAGCAGGAGCGCAGTCATTTGCAAACATATTTGCTCACCAACTGCGAAGACGTTCTTCAATATGAGAGGTAAATAAATGAGCTTACAAATTTTTATTTTAACAAGTTGAAATTTAAATCTTAATTAATTACATTATTGTCATCATATACAGGATTTTCATGGCAGAAAAGCGGTTCGAGTATAGATACGCCACAGAGGACGAACTAGAAGAAATGAAGCAGAGAGAATTTACTGGATGGATGTTTACTTATGTGAGTGCTTTAAACAAATTAAAATATATTTTATCACATATTTATACTAATTCACATTTATTGATATAATATATATATATGTGCTATTAATAGGTGTCTGCTGGTTTGGCCAGAGGTGAAACATTTGACGATTGGATACGTGAGATGGTCGTTGGACCAAACTTTGTTGTGAAGTCATATCCGAGATTTTGTACTCGAGGATATGCATTCACAACTCAGAAGAGGAGACGTTCGAGTACGACTTATGATGCTGGCGTTTGTTCTGCATCAGGAGATGATGTATACTACGGACACATACATGAGATTTTGGAAATCAAGTATTTGGGCATGGTTGGATTGCGCTGTACTGTTTTCTATTGTGATTGGCACGACAACACCCCAGATCGAGGTGTGAGAACAGATGCATTTGGTGTTACATCAGTAAATTCGAGGCGAAAGCTGCAATATTATGATCCTTTCATTCTTGCTTCCCAGGCCGATCAGGTAATTAAATGTTAATTATTCAGAATGATTCATCATCATGTGTATTAATTTATAATTTTTCTAAATGTTACAGGTTTGTTATATCAAGTACCCCCGGGTAAGGAACAGAGATGATCCATGGGTTACTGTTACAAGACTCAACCCGAGAGGCCGAGTTCAGGGAAGTTCTGAGCTGGAAGACCCACTACAACCAAGCACATCCGGCAACTGTAGTGCAGCAGAAGATTTAGCTGGAGTTGGCCTTGTAGTCGATTTAACCGACTTTGGAGAGGAAGCCGTCGTTCACGTAGAGGATGAACCAGTAATTGGAGAGTTTCACCAAGATCCAGATTCAGATTCATCTGGTGATGATGACTCGGAAACAGACTACCATTGAACTTATTTTTTTTTTTTTTTAAGAAATACCGAGGAAATTCCGAGGAACACTTGATATAACCTCTTTCCTCGGATAATAGTTATTTGGTTTATCTAGCAAGGCAAAGCTGAATACGAATTAAAAGCTACACAAAACACAACCAAATAAAACAAAGAAACCATGTAAAAGAAATACGAACTCATAATTAAGAAACCTAAAAAAAAACTCAGTTCAAAATTAACAGAAAATAAGACCATAAAACGTTAGAATAGAAAAGAAAATAAAATAGCCGGTGATAGCTCCTACTCCTCGTCTCCTGCTCCAGATGTTCCTGCATCGTTGGGTCTCTTGGACCTCTTTCTTACCCTGTGTGTACCACTCGAACCCGAACCAGAGCTGGATGGAGAGTTGTCCCGATGAACTACATCATCCTTTTGGCAACGACACGGCCTGATACGTGAAATGGCAGCCCAGATCTTGTGTAGCATGTCGTTGTTTGTCTTTATGCTCTGATCTCTCCAATGTTGTTGCTGGCGCGAAGTGGCGTTCGGTGGAAGCTCTTGCAGCTTGTACTGGCTGGAGTCTGATGGGAGTAGCTGATGGGGTTGTGAATCATCTGGAATGGCTTGTGCAGCCTCATCTTGTCCTTCTTCATCAACCACGCCCTTGCCTTTGGTCTGATATTTTGGCGTGAAGAAGGATGGCTTGTCTACTAGTGCGGTAGCAGGGGGTAGGAACTCAACTGCAGCCTCTGAAAGTAGAGCAGTCAGGCCGATCTGAGGCAGGTGGCAGTAGAGTGTTTTCTTCGCTCGGTCCTGGAATACGTAGACGTAAGGACCATCCCGATCGATCCTCGAGTGGGGACCAGCTATGAACTCCTTACTTACTAGAGAAATGACATCCAGGTAGTTCCAAGCAATGTTGTTCGATCTGTCCAGTGCTACCTGGTGGTTCTCACAGTCTACACCCACATGTCTAAGGATCCGAGTAATCACTGCACCAAATCCACATGCATTGCTCTTGGATTTGGTTACTTTCCCCTTGTATCCTGCTAAGTTTGCGGCCAGCACCGCTCCCATGTTGAAGGCAGTAGCAGGTGGGAATGTAGAGTTTCCAAATGCCGGTAGCAAATGCCTCACACCTTGGTACAGGAGGCACAACTCCCATTGCGTGACTGATGCGGCTGTGGTTGTCCCGTATAGCAATGAGCCAATGAGGCGTGTCGCATATCTCAGTACTGGGCTCCGGATAAGTGACTCCTTTGCCTGAGAAGATCTATAAACCCCTGTGCCAATCGTTTCCCAGAAGTTCAACAGCTCTGAAGTCCAATAAAGACCATATGTCCTCTCCCCCGCACTCAATCCAAATAGTCCGCAGAGGTCTGTGAAAGATACCTCATAGTATACTTTCTGCACTACGAATGCCAGAAAACCTTCCTGATGGCTATCATCGGGACGGGTGACGTATGCGGATGCTATGAACTGGCGTACCAACTCCGGATAAGTGGGTTCCTTGAGGTTGCATAGTTGGCCTAGACCCATGTTCTGGAACAGTCCTTCAATGTCTGCTTTGATTCCCAATATTGTCATCGTCTCAGGACATGCTAGTTGTGTAGCCGGAACGGCTACCTTCTTCATGTTGTTGTAGTGGGTGGTATCAGACTTATCCCACTTCTTTGGCCTTTGCTTCTCCAGCTGTGACGAACCCGCTTCTTGTGTGTTTTTCTTTGCTGATGTTTTCGTGCGCTTCATTCTCTACAAAATAGAATCATTGCTCTCAACATGGTTATAATCAATTAAGAACTCAAAGCAACATGAAAATGAAAAGCGAAATCGAGTTGTGATAAAAAAAAACGAAATTGAAAAAAATTCTCTATCCCTAAATCATCTCAAATCATGTTCCAAACTCGTTGATCACAGACAATTGTGTTCTATTCCATGTTTAAACATCTGTTTCATGCATATTTGATCAAGGAATCAACACGGAAATAAGAAATTCACAAAACCCAAAAAATTGCTCAAGAACACGATTTCAGAATGTGGAGATTCGCGGAGTATACCTGTCTTAGGGTGAAGACGAGTGTAGGAATCAGGTAGAGCTCGAAAAATCAAGTGGAATAGAGCCCAAAATTGTTCAAATCGGATGATTATAGAGAGAGAAAGGGGGGGGGCGAATTATAGGGGAAATCGGAGGGGATGAGAGTTCTAAGGTTTAGATCCAAAAAAGGTCGGGTTTTGCCTTATAATTCTGTTTTCCGAACACGCATCGATCGATGCGTTTTGTTTCTATAACGCATCGATCGATCACATTCTTACGGCCCGGGCCATCTTGGTAATCGATCGATGCGTTTTTGTCATATAACGCATCGATCGATGCATTTTTTAAAAAACATATTAGATTTTCCGAGGAAATGCCGAGGAACAATTCAGATTGTCGATCGATCGATGGGATACTCTCATCGATCGATCACAATCTTACGGCCCGGTCCATCCTAGTAATCGATCGATGCGTTTTTGTTCTATAACGCATCGATCGATGCATTTTAAAAAAAAACATACAAGATTTTCCGAGGAAATTCCGAGGAACAATTCAGATTGTCGATAGATCGATGGGTTACTCTCATCGATCGATCACAATCTTACGGCCCGGTCCATCCTAGTAATCGATCGATGCGTTTTTGTTCTATAACGCATCGATCGATGCATTTTTAAAAAAACATACAAGATTTTCCGAGGAAATTCCGAGGAAAAATTCAGATTGTCGATAGATCGATGGGATACTCTCATCGATCGATCACAATCTTACGGCCCGGTCCATCCTAGTAATCGATCGATGCGTTTTTGTTCTATAACGCATCGATCGATGCATTTTTAAAAAACATACAAGATTTTCCGAGGAAATTCCGAGGAACAATTCAGATTGTCGATAGATCGATGGGATACTCTCATCGATCGATCACAATCTTACGGCCCGGGCCATCTTAGTAATCGATCGATTTGTTTTTGTTCAAAAACGCATCGATCGATGCGTTTTTTTTAAAAAAAATTACGTTTTGAAACCCCAAACACTAGTTCGTCGGAATTTCCTCGGAATATTCCGAGGAAATTTCGAGGAAGAAGAGGGTTTCCTCGGAGTTCCCTCGGAATAATCCGAGGAAATTCCGAGGAAATAGGGTTTTTAAACCGAAAACAACGTTTTGCCGTTTGAATAACACCTATATAACCCTTATTAAGTGTCTTACGTTCATTATGAAGTCAAAAATTTGTTCCTTACCGTATAATTAACACTTTTCCGATTGTATGAACGAAATCTCGCAACATAAGAGAAACACTTATACCTTTTAATGAACGGTAAAGGGAATACTTTCAATTAGTTTTGAAATTTGTTATTTCATGGTTTATGCTCATGTATACAAAGAATCCTCAATGGTATGCATTACAATTGTATAAGAAATGAAATACGGCAAAAAAATTGATGTTTTGAAACCCCAAACACTAGTTCCTCGGTATTTCCTCGGAATATTCCGAGGAAATTCCGACGGATATTTTACTATCTGTCGGAATTTCCTCGGAATATTTTCATTTTACCGGGCAAATATTTCGCGAAAATTGAAATTAGAATTCCGACGGATAATGTCCGTCGGACCCTAGGTTTTATAACCACGAGCCCCTTCTTCTTCCCCATTTCTCTCTTCTTCCTCTGCGCGACTCCTCTCTTTCTCTCCGGCGATTTCCCCCTGAAATCCGACGATATCTCCGGCGATCTCCCTCTTCTCTTACACAAATCATGTAAGGACCCTATCCCACTCTCTTAGGTTCTATTTGTTAGGTTTTTGTGTAGTTTTGATAGATTTTTGTTAGGGTGATTGGTTAGGATTGTGATTTGGTTGTATAATAGGTTTAGAATTGTGATTTGGTTGAATAATTTGTTTTGTTGAATTGATTTAGAATTTTTTTATAATTTTTTTAGTTTTTGTATTTATAAAATCGATTTTTGTATATAAAATCGATTTTTGTATTTTACAAAATGATTTTTCTATATAAATTCGATTTTTTGGATTTTACAAAAAAAAATTTCTATATAAATTCGATTTTTTGGATTTTACAAAACATTTTAAATATCTATAAAACTTTTTTGTGATTAAATACTATTATTTGGGATTTAAAAATATTTTTCATATATATATATTATTAAAACTATTTTTTTGTAATTATTAAACAATTTTTATTTATTAAAACTATTTTTTGTTTATTAGAACTATTTTTATATATTTATTAAAAAAATTTAATATATATAAATCTTTTTCTGTGATTAAATTATTTGGGATTTTTTTTTAATAAAAAAAATTAATTTATATATTTCTGTATTTATTAAATATATTTTTTTAATTTACAGGTCTCATGATGATCAGACCCGGCCTCGACAGCGTCGTGGTCGTGGTGGTACGGGGAGCCAGTCTCGGGATTCCAGCCATTTTCAGGATTCCCCTTCGCCCCACAGCTCCAACCATACATCTCCCTCTGCTGCACCCGCTCATGCTCCTCTCGCTCCCGCTGCTGCATCCGCTCCTGTTCCTCCGGGTCCTCCGGGAGTGATGAGGGTTGCGGAGTTGGTTCAACAGCCCGGTCGTGACCATCTTCCGTATCTCACTCCGTATCCACATGGACGGGGTCAAACATGGTAATTAAACATTTTTTTTTCTTTAAATTTGGATTCATTATTAACCGTTTGTTCTTTTAATAAGGTTCAACCGATCCGGGAACGGGATCAGCGCATGGATCAACCGTATGATGTACTCGGCCCTCGACAGTGGACATCCGACTTTCACTCACTTCCCAACCGACAAGCAGGTTCTGTGGTTTCGTCAGTTTGCGGTAAGTATTCTAATTTTTTACTTATATTTTTAATCTTTAATATAAATTTTCTACTAATTGTGTTTTTTTTTCAGCAAGAGTTCAACTGGAATTCCGATGAGACGCTCTTTATCTATCACCACTTCGTCCATAAAGTAATGGACAACTATGGGAAGCAGATCCACGAGTGGAAGAAGAAGTGGGAAATCAATAAGGTTCGATTTAATTTATTAAACAATTTTTTAATTTATTAAACTATTTTTTAATTTATTAAACTTTTTCTTTTTTTAATTAAAAGGTCCCAAAGTCGATGAACGACACGGTCTGGAAGGAGTTGTGTGCGCATTGGGATAAGGAGGAGACGAAAGAAACTTCTTCCACCAACTCCACCAACCGCAGGAGCGACCGTAAAGGGAAGGGCATCTACAAGCATAACTTGGGTGCTCAATCTATTGCCACTCTCGGAGATCGCATGGTAAGTTCAACCGCTTTTTCTTCAATTATTTGAGTTTCAGAATTTAAATTTATTGTGCATTTCTTCTAATTTCTAATGTTTCTTTAATTTTATGTTTTTTTTCAAGGCGGAAGAAAATGATGGCGAGCCGGTCGATGATCTCGCCCTAATGAGGAGGGCGTATACCAACAAGAAGACCGGCCAGATTGATGACGGTCTTGTGAGGGACGTGGTCGACCTGGTCCAAACTCAGGTGGTAGACGAAGTGTCTCAGCTTCAAACCGAGGATGACGCTTCGACGGCTTCGACCAACTTGTCCCGGTTTCGAATCAACGAAATCGTTGAATCCGTAAGTTTTTTTTTTTTAAAGTTCAATTCATTTATTTCTTGGTTTAAATTTCTAAATTTGGCTTTTTTCTATTCAGTCGGTTCCAAAGAAGAAGGGACGTTTGTTCGGTTTGGGTCGTCGCACCCGGTCGGTTCCTCCTTCTTCTGCACCACCGCCCTTTGTTGATCCAGAAGTACTTACGGCTCAGTTGAAGGACAAAGATGATCGAATATCTTTGTTGGAGACCCAGATGGCGGCTCAACAGGCGGGCTATGAGGCACAGAGGAGGCTGAACCAGCAAATGATGGAGATGATGCAGAGGATGTACCCGAACGAGGTGTTCCCGGACGTGCCAGACCCGTAGTTTTTTTTTTCCCAATCTCGGAATGTTTTATTTTTATTTGTGAAACTTTGAATATTAATTAATATGATTTCAATTTTACTTTTAATTTCATATTTTCGAATTTAAATTTCAGAAATTTTATTTTTTCAAAAAAATTAATATTTTTTACATTCCGAGGAAATTAATTATATTTTTCACTAGATCGATCGATGCGTTTTTGAACAAAAACGCATCGATCGATCCGTTTTTTTAAAAAAATATAGCGAGGGACATTTCCCTCGGAATTTTCCGAGGGACAACTCCCTCGGAAAATTCCGAGGAACGGATCCCTCGGAATATACCGAGGGAACAGTTCCTCGGAATAAACCGAGGAAAAAGTCCGTCGGTATACTCCTATCGATCGATGTATATATGTCCAAACACGCATCGATCGATGAACTTCCGAGGAATTATCCCGACGAAGTTCTACCTCGGTATATTCCGAGGACTTTTCCGACAAACAAGGGATCCTCGGAATTTCCTCGGAAATTTATTTCCTCGGAATTCCGTCGGAAAATTCCGAGGGATTTCAGAGGAAAAAAGAAATTCCGAGGAATTATTTCCGACGACGTGTTTCGTCGGAATTTCGTCGGAATAACGATATTCCGACGAAATTCCGACGATTTTTTCCCTCAGAATCCTTGATGTTTTCTTGTAGTGGTGTATACACTTCTTAGGTATGGCTAAGTTAAGAATACTTATGTAGGTATGTTATTAGTTGTCTTTGAGTATAGGTTGTCAAGTTTCTATTTCTATCTCTCTCTACATTGTTTCACAAATAAGCACATTATATTATGCTAACAAATACCTCCGCAGCTCTACTACATATATCAGCAATTCAAAAAGTATAGGCAACCTATGTTATCCTCTCTAAACATTAAAACTAATAAAGAGATTGTTATGTACTCATGAGTTCATGCGACTACTGATTTTCTAATTATAGTTAGTATAATTTTGGTTTACCAATTTTTTTACACAAACTATCAAATAAGAGCATGAGCAGCAGCGAACAGATGATTTCCGATTTCCAATGTTTTTTTTTTATTATTTTAATTTTTTTTCGTTTGACTTAAAATAATAATAATAATAATAATATAAACTAACCTATCGCGTGCCGTCACGTGTTATGAAGCCCGCGAAACAGTAACGAGACGGTATCACTCCGGCAAACCTGCACAAGCCGAGTTCATTAAAATCTGATTATTTTAATATTTTTTCGCCTCGAAAATCATGTGAACTTTACTCATGATATTTCAATGCGGATGGTCTAACTTTGGAAATCTATACGAAAGTAACTCAATCATTTCAACGTACAAATAATGTCTATATGCGGGCAACGCATACTCTTCTATCCACTTCAATAAATATCACTTCTCCAAGTGTAGAAGTTCCAATATCTGATCATTTGTCGCGATTATTCTATTTTAAATCGGGTAAACATTGGATCATTGGATTACATGTGATATCAAGCCTCAGTTTTTTAGAAAAAAAATGTAGAAAAGTTGTTTTTCCATATGCAAAAAGCACAATGATTAATGAGCAGATCACGTGCTTTCTAATGATTTGCTTGTTTATTTTAGGGTGTTTGTCCGTATTGACTACAAAATTATCGGCCACGTTGGATGGATCGATCACTTATTTATTACTCATTCCGTTTCATAATAGTTGATGTTTTAAAATATATCTTATTTATTATTCATTCCGTTTCATAATAGTTGATGTTTTAAAATATATATATATATTTTAAAATAGATAAAATTTTGATATATTTATATTATTTTTAACTTTATTGAAAACTTTATAACCAATTAAATTTTGTAGTCATTTTTTAATTGGTTAAATAATTTTTAAATTATATTTATAAAGTTATTTTTTAGAAAAAATAGATTTATTAATCTTTGTGCAATGAGTCAAAACTTCATGTATTGTGAAACAGAGGGAATACTTTTTTTGGTAGAAACTTATTTATTATTTTCTCGACGGAAGAACTTAATTATTTTATATTTTCTTTGTCTTCTATGATGAAATAGTTTACGGATTTCTAATATGCAGGTAATTAGATTCAATTTTTAAATTCAGTATTGCAATCGGTAGAGCATAATGATAGTAACATAAATAACTAAGCTAAGATTCTAATTATTTAATATTTTCAAACTAATTCTTTGATTTATTTATTATATTAATATATTCTTATTTTATTATAAAATGTTTAAAATAGTTATATGAGTAACCTTTTTAAGCAATTGAGTTAAAATTGGCGTACTAAACTATGATTATATAGAATGTTTTCTATAAATTTAACTAACTAATTATAAGAATACTCTATAAATCAAATCTCAAAATTTTTAATTTACCAATATTAATTAAATTTTTGGTCAAACTACTAAACCAAGGAAACTTCTACAGTATACTTCGATTAGAAATGCAGAAATCAATACAATACTAAGAGAATATAAACCATGGGGAGGGTGTCTACGCCGACAGAAAAAATTGACCAATAGGAGAACAGCTCTCTACCACCTTAGATACGCGTTGACAAACCCTTATTTTCCCAAAATCTAATCTCGGACCTTTCTCTTCTTCTCCGTCGTCTTAGTTTCATGCGTTTACAATTAATCGTAACCCACAGGCCATTTGCTTTTGGAATCTATGTTTAGAGGCGTATTTTCTGTGCCTGTGAATAATCCTCACTTGCGCAAATCTGGAAGTATACTCATGAGACGAAGGCTTGCACTGCGAATTCGCGTGCCTGATCTATACCCTCCTGAGGATGAAGCTCACGGAGGAGCACGTGAAGTCGATTGTCTGCAACGCGGTCGAGATCGAGAGGGAGTTTGTGTGCGACGCGCTTCCGTGTGCGTTGGTGTGGATGACCCGTGAGCTGATGAGTCAGTATATCGAGTCCGTGGTGGATAGGCTTTTGGGTGCGCTTGGGTACGGGAAGGTGTACGGTGTGGCGAATCCGTTTGATTGGATGGAGTTGATTTCGCTTCAGGGGAAAACGAACTTCTTCGAGAAGAGAGTTAGTGACTACCAGAAAGCTTCTGTTATGTCTAGCTTCCATTTGATAATCATTGAAACTCATGGCTAGGTACTATTGCCAAATTGTGAAGCCCTTTTAGTCCTTAGCAGCCTTAAGGTTTTTTCTTCTTTCACCCAAATTCTTGGACTTTCTGTAGAGATTTGATTTTGTAGCATAGAAAGGAGCTCTCATGTTTGGCTTTTTCTTTTTCTGTGTAATATAATGGACTGATTTGAGATTTAAATCTTTGATTCTTCAGGTTGCTCTGTATGTTGGTGGTCTTTATATTTGTGGAAAGGTTGGAGATTTTGATTTAGCTTTTGATTTGCCTCTTTAGTTTTGAACTCTTTTCATTATATGAACATGTTTAAAAAACTTGCAGATTGGATGGGAATCTGTAATGAAAATGGGACAAGACACACGAGAACTGTTCTTCTATGAAACATTTCTATATTACAACCCTCTCCTTCTCATTGTAAGTCTTTGTCTAAATCAGAAACTCAAACCCTTAACGTGTGTTTCATTCCTCTAATATATATTCAATTACTTTCAGACAATGATGGTTTGGCTCTGGGATGTTAATCTATGGGTGTTTTCTCGAACTGGAGTTGATTACGCAGCAATATTTTATCTAGGACCAGATCATCATAGTCACAAAGAGATATGGAAGGTATTACAATTCCTTAGTTACCTACCATCTTTATCCAATGATTTTCTAAAAAATCTGAGGGTGTAACAGTGTGCTAGGTGGATGACGACGATAATATTAACTAGCATGACTGCGTATCTGTATCTATACTCCCATGGAGATGTGTCCTTGGCTGCTTCTCAACCAGTGTAATATATGCATCTTCTCTTATTTTTAGAGATATTTTTTATTCATTTTGTTTCATAGAGTTTTGACATTTTTTTCTGATGTTTTCCAGATTGTTTTGTATCTCTCTGTTGTGATCATTCCCATCACCTGTTGCAGGCTGGAAATCAGGGATGGCAATGGGGGGGTTGAGGACGCCACAATACTCTATGGAAAAGGAGCCTTGATAAGTCAAGATGCTTTGGAGTTGCTTCACACAAGCTCGAAAGACTTAGAACAATAGTTTTAAGAAAACTAGAAAACTGAATAATTCTTATTACTTTCAAAATGGGGTAATTTACAATGAAACAAAGACTAGAGCTTTATAGGCTCGACCAAAGACTCTCTAACAGTCATAAAATGACATAAGGAAAAAAATAAAATCGAAATAATAAACTTGGAAGCAAAGGAATTGATGGCTCCTTGAAAACTAGCCGTTGGAGGCTTAATGATGAGAATCTTGGCCAAATGAATGTAGATGGTGTCCTCCTTGTATCTGGACGGTTTGAGGGGGTAAGTGAGCTTCCTGGGAATCTTCTTAATGGTCTGGAAGGTGCTGATCTCGTCCTTGCCTTGGTAGAAAAAGAGCTGTTGGAGTTTGAATGCAAGAGATTCCAAATAAGGCAGTTTGGTGATAATGGGGATCTTCTTATTCCTATGTGGGCTGGTGCATGGGATGAAGTTGTAGAACTCTTCTGGCTCGTGTATAATGTCTCTTGGATGTCTTGGTTTTGTCTGGATGTCGTCTGGTTCTCCTGGTTGGATTGGAATTGCTTGGAATGGATCAAACCGAAAGATTATCCAATCTTTCCATAAATAGCTCCGGTTGGGTTTAAGTGATTCTCCATTGAACCAACTGATCTCCTGGATTCTGGTGCAGCTAAGGACTTCTGGAATACCTCCTGATTGGTTAAGATGATCTCCTGGTTCCCATAAATAGCTCTGGGTCGAACCAAGTTGAATTGGTTGAAGACTTTCCATAGATGACGTCGGTTTGGCCGGTTCTGGGGAATTGATCATAACTCCTAATTTCCGTGGCCATTTCTCCTGAACTTGGGCTTTCTGGAAAGCTGATAAACTCCTCTTGACTCCTATGATGGGCTTTGCTTTAGGCCGCTCCTTAATTGAGCTTGAATCTTCTTCTAAAGTCGGGTACTCGCAGATGGACGGGTTGAGAAACCTCTGAATTGTAAAATTTATAACTTCTTTCTCCGTGAATATATTGGCCCAATTCCAATTGGCCTGGACTCCTTCTTGAGTGTAGAATCCATAAAAATTAGACTCGTGATTTAAAACCTCATGGTTCGTAAGATATGGCATTTTTAGTGCACGTATATCCTGGTTAGCGCCTTGGCTGGTTGAGTAGGGTGTTGGGTCGACCTCTGGTTCAGCTGCTGAATTGCTGGCTGCAACATTCCCTCCCCCTTGAAAAGGTTTCGACCTCGAAACTTTATAACCTGCACCAAGATAGAGCAAGTCAGCTTTCATACTCTTTTGAGATTCTAAGGTCTTACCTTGATATTGTTTCGGTTTGGGGATGGATTGTGCATCAGGTGGCTCTTCTTTCAGAAAATAGGATAGGATCACGCCTCTGCTTTTGACTTTGGCATTTCTTATCTCCTTCAGTGGATGGTCCTTCATACTCCTAGTAGGCTCAGTTCTGACCATCTTTGGGTTTGATTCTCCTAGCAACAAAAGATTATCCGGTGGGATTTCTTTGAAGCTTTCTTCTTGGCAACCTGAAATAATCTCAACACTCTGGACAAAAAGCAAGTGCATTATATCTGTCATGGAAATATTAAGAACATGCTGATCTAAAATGAATCTTACCATAGGTTTTGGAACTTGAACAATAGATTGTTCAGATTTCGGTTTCCACTTGGGAGTGAGTTCATGGCTGAGCTTATGGTCTGGTTCTTTCTTTGGAACTTCAATAAGCTTATAGCTTCAATTTATTCTCCCTACACCAAGAACACACACGTCAGTATTAGTATCCAAAGTTGGTGTTAGACACTTACCTTGGTGGGATACTTTTAGGACCGATTTTGCTTCTTTAAGCAACATGGACTGCATTGTGTCTTGAACTATCTTCTGGTCCATCACAGGTGTGGCGCCTGGTGGCTCCTCTCCTTTGAATTCATGCCCCTTAGTTCCTGTTACATCACCCTTTGACAAAGACAAGTGCATTACACAAGAATATGGAACCAATGAATCAGATTGAATAAAACTATCACTTTTCATAGATAATTCTGTTTTCTCTTCTAGTGATGTTTCTATCAATGCTTTCTTGGTAGGACAAACTACAGCAAAGTGTCCTCTTTTATGACATCTAGAACATGTCTGATCTTTTAAATATTTAAATTTAGAAGACTTACCTTGGCTTGATGCCTCTTCTTTCTTTGGGTTTGAAATCTCATCATTCCTTGGGCTTAAATCATGAACAACTTTTAAATCCAACAAGGACTTTGAGATCGTGTCTTTCTTGACTTCAGGACCTGGCTCTACATCCTTGGACAAAGACAAGTGACTCATACCAGTGGGAGATGATTTATAAACACATTTATCAAATATAGGACTTACCTTGGCCTTTTCTTGAAAAATCGGTTTGTCTGATTTTTCTTTGTGCCTGGCCAATGTTTCTTGGCTGACAAATTTCTTCTTCTCCATGGCCTTTGGGACCTCATAAGTCTGGTATTGATCATATAAAACCGTGGACCTCTTGTTTGGCCGAATCTGGTCTTGGTGGATTAAGCTTCTATGGCTTTGTTGTGGCACCATTCTCTTTGCCTCTTTGGAACCATGAGTTGGATACCTCCTTGGATAAAGTTCCTGGATTTCAGAACTTGTAAAATCTGGTGCAAACTCATATCTCATGACTTCCTTAAGAGCTCTCCATGTTTTGATAGTTGGCTCCTTGTAAAACCACCTATCATCTTCTTCTTGTACCCACCATTTAAAGGCATCATCTTTTAGTTGATCAATGGCATAAAACAACCTCTCCTTTTTCTGGATGTTGTTGTAGTGAAACCACTCATCAAGGTTTCTTTCCCATCTAAGATAACCTCTTTTTCCTGAAAATTTAAAGAGTTCAATTTTATCAGCAAAAGAGTTATAATCAAACCGAGGATTAACAACATGATTGTTGTGGGTTTTAGAAGTTGGAGTTTGATTGGTCTTTGAAGGATCTGGTGGCTTGGGATCGACATATATAGCCCCTGGTACATCTCCAAATCTTGTTTTTCCTTGCTGTGGTCGTTGGCCTTGTGCCTGATTTCTTTTCTCCAATTGAGCAATCTTAATTTGGAGCTTTTGTAGAGCTGCGGTCTGTTGGCTCAAGGTGGCCCTTAGGTTTTGGCCGTGTCTCTCCTCCTCCATTGCTTCCTAAAAACAATCTCAAAGAACAAGTGAAGGTATGGAAAGTTTTGGTAGAACCAAAATAAGATAGATGCAATGATGCAATTTACACTAAACCGAGAATTATGCAAATGTGAACCGATATGAACTAATTATGCAATAAATGATTTTTCTTTTGGTTTTCTGAAAGTAAATTAGAAATGAATCTATATTATATGATAAGAAACACAAATGGAAAGAAAATATGAAAAGCAAACTAGCAATGGATTTTTTTTTTTGAATTTTCTTAAGATGCAACAATTAAACCACAATATGCAAATGATATGAACTATGCTCTAAATAATTTTTTTTTTTTATTCTTGATGCAAGCACGAAATAAATCAGTATGGGATGCTATGAACAATAAATGGAAAGACTTATGGAAACAAACTAACAAGGATATTTTTTTTTAAGGATGAAATGCAACCCGGAAATGGAAACAAATATGTATGCTTGGACCAAAATGATATAAACTAAGATGAATGATATTTTTATTTTCTTTTCTGAATGCAAGAAACAAAATGATGAAACAATATGTAATGCACGAAATTAATAAAATGCTATGCCTTTTTATTTTTATTTTTATGCAAGATTCAAAGAAGAAACAAATATGGTATGCATATATATATATATATTTTTTAATGAATGCACAAAATCTAAAAATGGCAAGTGGAGCTGGGGAAATGAATGCAAACAACTAGACAAAAATTTCAAACTAATTTCGTGAATCAAATGCAAGAAACATCTTCTCTTTTGTTTTTTTTTTTAAGAACAATAACAATGCAAAAACTGTTTTTTTTTTTTTTTTGGTTTATGAATGGAAAAACAAATTCAAGCAAATATGAATGATGCAAGGATAGATGGACCTGATTCAGGAGCTTGAGCTCTGATACCAAATGTTGCAGGCTGGAAATCAGGGATGGCAAAATGGTTGATGGAAGCTTGATGGATCGACCAAAGATATGATCGGATGGGCGATATGATGGAATGCAAATTATGATCCTGAAAACAAATGCAAAAACAAATGAGATATGATTTCTAATATGATAAAACAAGATAAATAAAGATAGATAGGATGGAATTAGGCTGCTGGTCGTGTGACACTCTCAGCCTAATCAGTTGATGATTGAAGTGGATTGAGATGGTGCTTTGCTTGCTGGATGTGTATCACTCTCAAGCTTGGCAAACGAATTGGAATGGAAGGATGGGGGGGGGGGGGGGGGGGGGGGGTTGAGGACGCCACAAGACTCTATGGAAAGGAGCCTTGATAAGTCAAGGTGCTTTGGAGTTGCTTCACACAAGCTCAAAAGACTTAGAACAATAGTTTTAAGAAAACTAGAAAACTGAATAATTCTTATTACTTTCAAAATGGGGTAATTTACAATGAAATAAAGACTAGAGCTTTATAGGCTCGACCAAGGACTCTCTAACAGTCATAAAATGACATAAGGAAAGAAATAAAATCGAAATAATAAACTTGGAAGCAAAGGAATTGATGGCTCCTTGAAAACTAGCCGTTGGAGGCTTAATGATGAGAATCTTGGCCAAATGAATGTAGATGGTGTCCTCCTTGTATCTGGACGGTTTGAGGGGGTAAGTGAGCTTCCTGGGAATCTTCTTAATGTTCTGGAAGGTGCTGATCTCGTCCTTGCCTTGGTAGAAAAAGAGCTGTTGGAGTTTGAATGCAAGAGACTCCAAATAAGGCAGTTTGGTGATAATGGGGATCTTCTTATTCCTATGTGGGCTGGTGCATGGGATGAAGTTGTAGAACTCTTCTGGCTCGTGTATAATGTCTCCTGGATGTCTTGGTTTTGTCTGGATGTCGTCTGGTTCTCCTGGTTGGATTGGAATTGCTTGGAATGGATCAAACCGAAAGATTATCCAATCTTTCCATAAATAGCTCCGGTTGGGTTTAAGTGATTCTCCATTGAACCAACTGATCTCCTGGATTCTGGTGCAGCTAAGGACTTCTGGAATACCTCCTGATTGGTTAAGATGATCTCCTGGTTCCCATAAATAGCTCTGGGTCGAACCAAGTTGAATTGGTTGAAGACTTTCCATAGATGACGTCGGTTTGGCCGGTTCTGGGGAATTGATCATAACTCCTAATTTCCGTGGCCATTTATCCTGATCTTGGGCTTTCTGGAAAGCTGATAAACTCCTCTTGACTCCTATGATGGGCTTTGCTTTAGGCCGCTCCTTAATTGAGCTTGAATCTTCTTCTAAAGTCGGGTACTCGCAGATGGACGGGTTGAGAAACCTCTGAATTGTAAAATTCATAACTTCTTGCTCCGTGAATATATTGGCCCAATTCCAATTCGCCTGGACTCCTTCTTGAGTGTAGAATCCATAAAAATTAGACTCGTGATTTAAACCCTCATGGTTTGTAAGATATGGCATTTTTAGTGCACGTATATCCTGGTTGGCGCCTTGGCTGGTTGAGTAGGGTGTTGGGTCGACCTCTGGTTCAGCAGCTGAATTGCTGACTGCAACATCACCCCTTTCGATATCTTCTACAAGGTAGGTTGATCTCGACGAAAAAACATTTCGATCCAAGTGATTGCTCCTGCAGCAGAAAACGTTGAGGTACCAACCAAGACAGTGGAGGAACCCGTTGTGGTTACCGAACAGGCGGAAGAAGTCGTGGCCGCGACAGAGTCTGCTCCAGCTCCAGTCGCCGTAACTGAACAATCCAAAGCACCAGTCGAAGGAGCGAGCAAGGAAGTGGTTGTGGAAGAGGCAGAGAAAAAAGACGAAGAAACTGAGAAGAAACCAGAGGAGCCAAAGGTAGAGGAGGAAGAAGACAAGACAGAAACTCCGGTCGTTGTGGAGGAGGCAAAAACAGAAGAGAAGGTGATACGCCCTAAAATAGGGAAGGATCACTCGACCGGACTAAAGGGATATGAACTCGCCAAAAGGGAGAACTGATGGATTGAACGGTGACACAATGGGTTGCGGATGGCCCAATGATACTACCAGACTTCAGTTGGTGCTTGATATGACTCACAAGTCCACCAAAAGAAGGATTTCTAAACGTTGCCTGATATGACGCACAGGTCCAACGAATTAGAGGCTGTTTACTCGGAGATAACCTCACCAAGAAACAAAGAAGTGTTCTACAAAGAACAAATAGATAAACTCAAATAAAAGGGGAAAAAGCTTCTCTTATTTCGTGGCTCTTAGGCCCTATATATAAGATTACAAGATGTAGAAATCCAAAGAAGAATGTGCTAAAAACAAGACATGGAAACTAGAAATGAAGACTTTGACTAAAGACCGAAATTAATGATTTTTGTTGAATTCTTTTTCCCATGCACGACCAAGACTTCCTTGCTGACTCCCTCTTGGCATTCTTGATGAGAATGGGCTTGAAATGGACTGAGGAAAGGTCTGGTCGAATTTGGTGTAAAACCGACCCAAATTGAATTTGTTATGAATTTTTCTTTGGGCTGAAAAATGCTCATTTCGCCCAGCAACTAAACCAGCTCCATCTTCAGTGTCACTTAGCTCATTCAGCTCCAAGCTAGTATCACTTAGCTCACTCAGCTCATCTAGCTCATCTACTATCACTTCAGCTGGTTTCAGCTCAAGCATACTCTCTTCAGCTGGTTCCAGCTCGTCCTCAGTCTCATCAGCTGGTTTTAGATCAGTATCCTCACCATTAATCCATCCTGGTTTGTCTTTTGTTGAAGAATCATCTGGCTCAGCCATGGTCGCATCATCCTGGCCCGGGTCTATGATCCGAGGCGCATCATTCCCTCCCTCTTGAAAAGGATTTGACCTCAAATCCATTTTACCTGTATCAAAAGGAAATGAATCAGACAAAAAGAATTTAAAAATCATGTAAAATTTAGTGAAGGAAAATTTTGGAAAGAAACTTCCTTGGAGTTTTGAAGTTGGTTTCCTCGAGTACATGCATCTCCAAGTCTTAAACTGATAAGCACGATCTCTGCTTCTGTTCCTGACACCTCTTGGAGACTGATCCTGTTTATCCTGGACACTCAAAACAAACATTAAAATACCAGGATCATATGTACAAGACAAGTACTTGTTCAGATCATAAACCAAAGTTTCTTTCCCTAGAACATGTAGCACACGTTTCAGATCATCATGAAGCCTATCAAAGTAAGTCTTGTACACCAGAATGGTGTCAGGGCACGTGATAGCACAGTTCCTAAAGAACAAATTCAAATCATGCGCAAGTTTCTCAGATTTAGAACACAAAAGATTAAGTTCAAATTGAGAATTTCTTATCCAAGGCTCAGCATGTTTATCAAAGAAGGTGTTGTAAATCAGAATGTTTTCGAGGCATGAACTACCATAGAACATTTCCAAAACGTGCCTAACTTGATCAGATTCAGAACACAAAAGTTTTAGTTCAAGATCAGATTCAGAATAAGAATGGACAGGTTTCAAAACAGAATCACCACAAAAATCTGTTTCAGCTTTATGTGAATTCTGTTCCAGCAATGTGCTAACCATAAAATCTTCCAAAGCATATGAGGATGCAAACAAAATTCCAGTGATCAGTTCATGTCCATAAGATCTCAGACTAAAGCTATTTTCTTTGAAGACAAATGAATCAAACGATTTTCTAGAGCAGAAAACTAGTTGTTGCAAATCAAGCTCAGATGACTTTTCAAGATGATCAAGACCAGAAAGTTTTATGTCATTGGAACTGACTTTATCAAACAGATCAGGCAGAAAATTAATCAAATCAAGTTTCTCACAGTGCTCTTGAATGTATGTGGTCAAAGGCGTAGGAGTTGTGCCGGGATCAAAGCAAAGTTGGTTCTCCATGATGATGGATGTTATGCTTGGTGCTTCCGCTTCAAAGGTTGGACCAGGTTCGCCTTCCTCATCAAATATGGGACCTAGATCATCGTCCATGGGTCTCCTGGTGCCAAGAAGCAGTCCTTGATGTGAGTAGTCGAATGGTTCTTCCTTAAAATCCTGTGAAAATAGAACAAGACTACTCGGATGCTCCGGTTCAAAACAGGTTAGTCCATTAGTCTCTTCATCATCAAACATAAAATCAGATTTTGGAGATGGAAGATCACATTCATCCTCACAAATGATCAAACTTTCAATCATCTCTTCATCATACTCATCAAAAATTGGTAAAGAATCTGAAAAATCTTTTTGATCTTCAAGGTTGTTTTCAGATTTACCTTTGGGTTTTTCATTGATGAATAAGGAAGGCTTAGCTACAGATGCACGTGTGGTTGTGCTCTTCTTTTGGATCTTGCTGACGTCCTTGAGGGCTTTCACCACACCCTCCACAAGGTTGTCACAAAACTCCCAGACTTCAAACTGACTGAAAAGCCTTCTTTGATCAGCTTCAAACATCTTAACCTGAAAGTTCTCAACACAAAAGGTTAACAGATAAAAATAATCCTCACACTCTCAAGTGTTTGATCTCACCCACACAAGTGTTTCTCTCAGATTTTATGGTCACTCAAGAGTCTCCTCTCAAAGTTCTAAGAGAACAAATCAAATAACCCAATGGATTTCTCCAAGCAAGCAAGAGATGAACACAAGATAGAAAGATAAAGAGAATTGGTTTTGAAATCCGTATTAACCACTCCAAGGCTGGATTTCTCCTCAGCCAGCAGGATTTCTCTTCCACCACCTAGCCAAATAAATCAAACTTTTTTTTTTCTTTTCTCTTTTTTTTTGATAGATCTTTTTTTTTTTTTTCTTTTCTTTTCTCTTTTTTTTTTTTATAGAAGAATGGCGATAGGTAAGGTAGTGGCCCGGATTTGAGATAGAAAGATGAAGAAGAAGTGTTTAGAAATGAAAGATGAGAAAGATGGATAGATAGTACCGGTTGAGTGGCTCTGATACCACTTGATACGCCCTAAAAATAGGGAAGGATCACTCGACCGGACTAAAGGGATATGAACTCGCCAAAAGGGAGAACTGATGGATTGAACGGTGACACAATGGGTTGCGGATGGCCCAATGATACTACCAGACTTCAGTTGGTGCTTGATATGACTCACAAGTCCACCAAAAGAAGGATTTCTAAACGTTGCCTGATATGACGCACAGGTCCAACGAATTAGAGGCTGTTTACTCGGAGATAACCTCACCAAGAAACAAAGAAGTGTTCTACAAAGAACAAATAGATAAACTCAAATAAAAGGGGAAAAAGCTTCTCTTATTTCGTGGCTCTTAGGCCCTATATATAGGATTACAAGTTGTAGAAATCCAAAGAAGAATGTGCTAAAAACAAGACATGGAAACTAGAAATGAAGACTTTGACTAAAGACCGAAATTAATGATTTTTGTTGAATTCTTTTTCCCATGCACGACCAAGACTTCCTTGCTGACTCCCTCTTGGCATTCTTGATGAGAATGGGCTTGAAATGGACTGAGGAAAGGTCTGGTCGAATTTGGTGTAAAACCGACCCAAATTGAATTTGTTATGAATTTTTCTTTGGGCTGAAAAATGCTCATTTCGCCCAGCAACTAAACCAGCTCCATCTTCAGTGTCACTTAGCTCATTCAGCTCCAAGCTAGTATCACTTAGCTCACTCAGCTCATCTAGCTCATCTACTATCACTTCAGCTGGTTTCAGCTCAAGCATACTCTCTTCAGCTGGTTCCAGCTCGTCCTCAGTCTCATCAGCTGGTTTTAGATCAGTATCCTCACCATTAATCCATCCTGGTTTGTCTTTTGTTGAAGAATCATCTGGCTCAGCCATGGTCGCATCATCCTGGCCCGGGTCTATGATCCGAGGCGCATCAGAAGGAGGAGGTGACTGAAACTCCGGCGGTTGTGGAGGAGGAGAAGAAGGCTGAGGCAGAGGAAGTTGTGGCTGTTGGTGAAGTCGCCGCTGAGAAGACCGAGGAGTAAAGCGGAAGAAACTATATATGCACCTTTGGTCTCATTTCGTTATCTTATTAAAATATTTATTTTATCAACATTTTATAAGTTTCTATGTTATGTTGTGTATATTATGATGAACTCAGATGTTTGGATAATTTGATGGTTGCTATATTGCTTACATGCTTGGTCTAGCTTCTTTTTTTTTGTCAGCAAGCAACTACTACTTGCCTACTTGGTCTTAGCTACAAAGTCCAAGCTAGGGCATGGAATATTAAAATTGTTTTGCGTTTACAATTAGTCAAAAGAGAGTATAATTGATGATCCAAGTGATATACAAATCCTCAAATTTCTTTCCGTTTTTCAAAATGAAAACATAATCCGACGTTTCCAAAAAGAACACCGACCATAAGTGGATCATCACAGATGATTGTTCCCATGAGTTTTTGAAAGAGTTATTCAAAAGTAAAGATAATAATTTCCAACATACCACTAACTAACAAAATATTCGTAGTATACATGAAAAAAATCATAGAACTAGGGTATTGATCAACAAAAAAAATACTGAATAGTTTTAAAGTCATGTTCGGCCCAGCTCATTTTACCTTATTATTCAGGCCTATCTTTAATCCAAAACTATGTTTTGGTTTTACTATAAAAGCCTAATTCCATTCATTAACTGAGCATGACTCGCGTTTAACTTAGAAAATAGCGGTTTACTGGGCTATGAGTGCGGAACATCATATTTGCCGACGGTTGCGAAACCTCAAATTAAACCTTCGTTACAGACTGAATTGTGAACAAAATATTTTACGTAAAATAAAATCCACGTAGGAAAAAAGGGGTAGCGGTCTTGATAAATTCAATCACCCAAAAGAACCGGATTGATCTCGACAAAGATAACACTACAAGAAAACAGCAAGGATTCTGAGGGAAAAAATCGTCGGAATTTCGTCGGAATATCGTTATTCCGACGACATACCGACGAAACAAGTCCTCGGAAATAATTCCTCGGAATTTCTTCTTTCCTCGGAAATCCCTCGGAAATTTCCTCGGAAATCCCTCGGAAATTTCCGACGGAATTCCGAGGAACCAAATTTCCGAGGAAATTCCGAGGATCACTAGTTTGTCAGAAATCTCCTCGGAATATACCGAGGGAGAACTTCGTCGGGATATTTCCTCGGAATTCATCGATCGATGCATTTTTGGACATATATACATCGATCGATCGGAATATACCGAGGGACATGTTCCTCGGAATATTCCGAGGAAAATGTCCCTCGGAATATACCGAGGAACCGTTCCCTCGGTATATTCCGAGGAAAGGTGTCCCTCGGAATATACCGAGGAACCGTTCCCTCGGTATATTCTGAGGAAAGGTGTCCCTCGGTATATTCCGAACGTTTTTTTATAAACAGATCGATCGATGGACTTATGTCCAAAAACGCATCGATCGAGTAAAAAATGTAATAAATTTCCTCGGAATGTAAAAAATATTAATTTTTTAAATAAAATAAAATTTTTGAAATTTAAATTCGAAAATATAAAATTCGAAAATTAAAATTCGAAAATATTAATTTGGACCCATTTGTTAATTACTGTAACAACTAGATTGATGTGGCCCATCAATAAGAGCGGACAAACTTATCAAAACAAGTTGAAATTCTTTAAAAGGAACTGCAAATCAAATCTTAAATGCGAAAACTCGATCGAGATTTTAAGTTGTTACATTTAAATCACCATACTGCAATAAAATATCCTAAAATACAAATTCCAATGTTTATTAAATAAATATAATATTAATGTTTTGGGAGAGTTCGGTCGCTACGTAACGGCAGTTGACATCTATTAAAGATATCTATTAAAGTTGGTATCGGCAGTTGACATTTATTGAAGTTGGTAATCTTCTTCTCAAGTGAAGAAGTTGACATCTATTAAAGATATCAAATCTCTTGACATTAAAACACGAATTTCTATGTTCTAACTACGTAACAAACCTGGAATCATCTTTCGTAGTTGTTCAGAATTTGATTGCTATAGTATTACTTAAATGTTTAATTTTGCCACTCTTTTTTTACCAGGATCTTCGAGATCACATGAGCTCCAATGTTACAAGTGGAAGCTTAGAAACGTTTCCATGAGCTGAGCCGAGATAAAAACTTCACCTGCATAGCTGTTAAAAGCTAACATTTGTCTGCTTTCTAACCAAAAAGAGTCTTAGCCTATTTGTATCTGATGTTGTTTAATTTATATGCCCCAGATTCAATGGTCCTTGCAATTAAAGATTGGAAAACAGGGCAGTACCTACAGATTATGTTTGAGAAACCACAAAAGTTACAAGAGACCAGGAGCTATTCCATCACTCAAGCAATGAAATCGCACATCTGCCACATCCAAATCTGGTTTCCAAACTGAATCTGCTTTGGTATCAATGAAACTAAAAGTTCATTCAATTTTTTTTTTCAATTCGTGTATATATATATGTGCGTGTATATATTGGGTACAAAAATCCATATAAGAGAATGCAATTTCTTAATTAAAAATTGATTAAATATAAAGAGTAAAAAAACAAGGTGTTATTAAATATATAAACTACAAATTAAATATGCTCAACGCAAACATACATAAAAGTGAGACATCATATTTGGATATATTTAAATAAATAATTTTAAATATATTATATTCTTGATAATTTTAAAATTACTTAAAAAGAAACTAAATTATTAAAAAATTAATATACAAATAAAACTAAAGCAATATTTTGTAACGTCAAAATAATAAATGAATAAAAATATATTATGTTAATAAAATAGATTTTAGATTTTAAAGACTTCTAATTCATGTAATATTACAAAATTCAAAAATTGTTTATTACAATTAATATTTTACCTTTAGATATATTAAAATAATATTATAGATTGATATTCAATTGTCAGTTTTCAACTATTACACATAAAAACTATTATTAAGTACGTTTATTTTTTGAAAAATGGGTTTTATATTTTAAGTAGGTTATTGGAGTACTTTTTCTTTTCGTGAATTTATTCAAGATGAGATTCTGATCTTTTAAACTAAGTTAATATATGTTTTATTTATAATTATATTTTTTTACATAACTCTAAAATCTCGGATTTGATTTTTCATATTTTATTAGTTAATTGTGTTACATATAATAGAAATGCTTACTTCAAACTAAAAATATATAAAAAATCAAATTTAAAAATTAGTTAAATATAATTTAACATACAAAAATTTGCATACAAATAAAAATGATAAATGTAACAAATTTAAATATATTATTCGCGCGTAGCGCGGAAAAAATATCTAGTAGTTGTAAAAGAAAATGAAAGTTTTATAGCCGTCTTTAGTTTTGTCTTGTTACAAGACAATTCTTTGATTAGACAACACTATACTACTGTACAAAACTAAAGAGAAAATCGTTAATTAACTACCAAAGTGATTAAACCAAAACGCTACCTTCTCTAAGTGACATTGACTTGACTTTTAACAGAGCATTCAACTGTAAATAGTAGAGATGACAAGTTGAATTGTGTTTTAAATATTTTACCTTGCCTAGACTTTTAACTCGGAGTAGGTGACATGGCACCATCAAATACAGAAGTCAATAATATCTATCTATAGACTATAGTCACAGAGACCTCCAAAGAAGATGAGTGAGGTGAAATTAAAGGTAAGGCGTGTTAAAAACGAGGCACTAACATACAAAGAAGTGTGGCTGCTAATAAAGATTCTTCAAAACTAAAGATGATGCTGATGTTCTGCTTCTGTCATTCTCTCTCTCTCTCTAGAACATAAAAGACTAAACCTTTTTTCTTCTTCAAACCGAACATGAAAGCTGCTGTCTCCTCTCCAATTCGTTTCCCATAGTATTAAAGTTCCTCTCTTTTTCCTCTAAACATGGAATCTTCGAGGTGATAATCAAGAAAAGCTTGTTTTTTCTCTCTCTCTAAGGTATTGTTCCGATTAGATTAGGCTTCTTTGTTAGATTGGGGATAAGAAACAATCTGGGTTTAGGTTTCTGTTGTTGATTACGACGAAAAAACTAGAGTAATAGTATGACTATAATGGAGGAGAAGCAGAGTAGCCCTGTCTCAGAGAAGCAGCAGAGCTTTAACCAGACAGAACCAAAGGAGAAGCAACAGAGTTTTGGATGTACTGAGACTAACCAGCCGAGAAAGGCGAGAGCTTTAGAGAAACAAGTGAGTTTCCAAGGCGTGAATGTGCAGCCAAGCAGACTAGGAAGGTCAATGGAGAAGCAGCTGAGTTTTCGAGGTGTGGAGAATAATCAGAAACGTGGGGTTATGGAGAAGCTTCCTAGCTTTGGCAAAGCACCATCAATGGAGAGGCAGAAGAGTTTCCGCGGCGGGTTTCTAGAGAAGCAGAAAAGCTTCCGTGTGGTGATGGAGAGGCAGCTGAGTTTCATTGGCGAGAGGAGGAAGAAGACTGAGTCGCCTGGGAAGAGAGGCGACTCGCCTCTTCATATAGCAGCTCGGACCGGGAACTTAGGGAAGGTTAAAGAGTTGATCAGAGGTAGTAGTTGTGACGAAGAGTTGAGAGAGTTGTTGTCGAAGCAGAATCTTGAAGGAGAGACTCCTCTTTATACTGCTGCAGAGAATGGGCATTCGTTTGTTGTTGAGGAGATGTTGAAGCATATGTGTCTTGAAACTGGTTCGATTGCAGCTAGAAATGGTTTTGATCCGTTCCATGTCGCAGCTAAACAAGGCCATCTTGGTAAGAAAAAGATCTTTCTGTGAAACTTCTCCTGCTATAGAACCATCTAGACCTGCTGGTTTGGTTAGTTTTGGTTATTCTGTTTGGGTAATTCGGTTTTTGGTTAGTTCGGTTCAACATAAATCTTACCAATTTGTCCGAAATCAACTTCGGTTCAGTATTCGATTTAGTTTGGTTTTTGAAAATCCTACTGAAGTTTTTGATTTCGGTTTAATTTTGTTAAAATTCCGGATCAATTCAGTTTATTCCGCTTCATTTTGGTTATTTCGGTTAGTTTGGTCCGAAATTTGGTTAGTTTGTTTCTGTTTTTCTTGTAAGGTTTGAGTATAATTTTTTAGAAGAAGAAAACCGAAGTAACCGATTGCCGAACCGAACCAATTTTTTTGTAGAAAACTTGCTGAATCAAACCAAACTTCTCATTGAACTAACTGAACTAACCAAAATTTAGGTGAAATTTAGGTTCGGTTCAAAATCCCAGGCCTAGAACCATCCATGGATAGTTCTCTTACTTTGGCTCTTCTGTTTGTGCAGAGGTGTTGAAGAAACTGTTGGAGACATTCCCGAACTTGGCAATGACAACAGATTTATCATGTACAACTGCGTTACACACAGCTGCAGCACAAGGACACATTGACGTGGTGAATCTTCTTTTGGAGACAGATTCTAATTTGGCTAAGATTGCTAAGAACAACGGTAAAACCGCGCTTCACTCAGCAGCGAGGATGGGTCATGTGGAAGTTGTTAAATCTTTGATAGGTAATGATCCAAGCATTGGGTTTAGAACCGATAAAAAGGGACAAACTGCTCTTCACATGGCTGTGAAAGGTCAAAACGATGAGATCGTTGTTGAGTTGGTGAAACCTGATGTAGCGGTTTTGAGCGTTGAGGATAACAAAGGAAACACACCGTTGCACATTGCCACAAACAAGGGCCGTGTTAAGGTAGACCTCTATGCTTTCATATTAGCCAATAGGTCTGGGCGGCTTTACCCCAACCCGAACGAAAAAAAAAAAAAAATACCATCCAAACTGTTATACAAAATATCCGAATGAGACTTAATAACTTAGTATTTCGGTGTTGAGGTGCAACCCAGACCAAACCGAAATCCAAAATAAAATTTGAAAATATCCGAAATCAGTTAAATAATATTAAAGTAATTTAGATATTTTTGATTATTTTACAGATTTTTGTAGTTTATTTTATTTGCTATTTTTTAGGCATCGGTTATAATACGATCCAAACCTAATTCCGAAGGAACTAAACTGAATTTGACCCAAAAATAAGTAAATCCTGAATGGAACTCATAATACTGAAAATCTGAAAATCCAGATCAACCAAACCAAATTGGAACCCGGAAGGCCGAGGCCTATTAGCCAATTTATATTAGTTCTTATATAAAAATTAATTGGCTTTTATGCAGATAGTGCAGTGTTTGGAATCTTTTGAAGGCATTAACCTCAACCCAATAAACAAAGCTGGAGACACACCACTCGACATAGCCGAAAAGATAGGCAACGGAGAGCTTGTCTCAGTTCTAAAGGAAGCAGGAGCCGCTACAGCTAAAGATCTTGGGAAGCCTCAGAACCCAGCTAAGCAACTGAAGCAAACGGTCAGCGACATCAAACACGAGGTACAATCTCAGCTCCAGCAGTCCAAACAAACCGGCGTAAGAGTCCAGAAGATAGCGAAAAGACTCAAGAAGCTCCACATCAGCGGTCTCAACAACGCCATTAACTCAGCGACCGTGGTGGCCGTGCTTATCGCCACGGTGGCGTTCGCAGCCATCTTCACAATCCCAGGCCAATACGAGGAGGACCCGTCGAAAGGAGCGTTGTTAGGACAAGCTCACATAGCGAACAGAGCGCCGTTCCTGGTCTTCTTCGTTTTCGACAGCTTGGCGCTGTTTATATCCTTGGCTGTCGTCGTGGTGCAGACTTCGGTGGTTGTGATCGAGCAGAAGGCGAAGAAGAAGCTTGTGTTCGTGATCAACAAGCTCATGTGGTGCGCTTGTTTGTTCATATCCATTGCCTTTGTGTCTCTCTCTTACATTGTTGTCGGCAAAGAGGATGAGTGGTTGGCCGTGTGTGCGACTGTTATTGGAGGGACCATCATGTTGCCGACGATCGGTGCGATGTGTTACTGCGTGGTGATGCATAGGATGGAGGAGTCTAAGTTGAGGAGCATAAGGAAAGAGAGGAGTAAGTCGCAGTCTTTCTCTATGTCTCGTATGGCTTCTGATTCGGAGATTCTAAATGGTGAATACAACAAGAGAATGTATGCACTATGAACAACAGTCTCCTCATGTAAGAATAACCAATTTATATATACTTGGTATTTTTGTAACGCTATTCGTTGAAGTATCATCAACGCAATATACAGTATAGTTTTATTATATCTGATGAATCAAAGTATATATAATGTTAATATGATTGGTTTCTTTCTCCAAAGAATGTCACACGTGCGTGGACTTAAAACTGACTAGAGAATCTCCTGAGATTCACTTAATAATGTTTACATTTGTATTATTATTTTTGTTACCGTTAAACAATACGAAGATAAATACAGATTTAAAAAGAAAAAAGGGGAATAGAGGCAGCTAATAATTTAAGAAAAGGAAATTATGTGTTTTTTGTTAGCGATAATTAAAACTAACCAATTAAAATACGGATTTAAAAGAAAAAAGGAAAGAGGTGGAGTTTCTAACGGATATCAGATTATTTTCACTAATCAAATACATAAAGACAAAAGGAAATTTTCTATTTCAATGTGTCCGTAAAGGGTGAATGAAAAGGCCTATATAAACAGGAGTCCCTTTCTCATCCTCCTTTCTCACCACTACTATCTTCTTATTGTTGTTTTATTATATTTCTCCCAGAGAGATTTGATTCATCGCCAAGAAAAAGAAAAGAAAAGAAACTCTGCGGCTTTTCGAGGAGGAAGATGGTGACCCGTGATGATGATGATGTTAACAAACACGGCGAGGGTTCTTCTCAGGAGGGGGAGAAGAGATGCTTTGATCTTTTTGCGGCGCTGCTTCACGCTTACGGTGACGACGAAACAAGAGCGAGACGAGGACAAGACGTGCAAGCGAGAAACATGCTTATGATCCACACTATCACTAGTGCAGCCACCAACACTTTCTTGCGAGGCAAGCGAAAGATTGATGTTGAGTGCAAGAATCAAGAAAACACTGCTTCATCTTCAAGTTCGTCCCACGTCGTTGAGTCAAAGAGGCGTCGTGTGGTGGAGTCCAATGACGAACCCATCAGAGCACAACCGATTAGAGAAATCAAACCTCCGGTTAAGGAAAGAAAGAGACCGGTTAAGCAAAAGGAACCGGTCAGAAGAGAGCCTGGGGTGACGCCCGGATGGTTGGTTGAGCTGATGAGGAGAAAAAACGGCGTGGATGCGAAGCTGGTGATAGAGAAGGTGATTACAAAGACCGATCTCAAGCCAGACCAAGGACGTCTCTTGATCCCCTTTAAACAAATAACAGAGAACGACTTCTTGAACGAGAGAGAGTTGAGCATCGTGGAGGAGCATCACAGAGCAGATCGTGATGAAGGACTCAAAGGAGTTGATGTGATCTTGTTGAATAGTAATGATGCTGAGCGGCAATGGAACGCTAATCTGAGGATATGGGGGATGAGGAGCAGTTTCAACTACGCCTTGTGTTCTGGTTGGAACCAGTTCGTCAAGGAAAACGACTTAGAGGTTAACCAGACTCGTCGCCTATGGTCCTTTCACTCTCGAGATGGGACGCTCTTTCTTGCTTTCAATCCTCTCACTCCAGCTCAACCACAATCTCAAGATGAGGGTATGGCTCTAGCTTTGGTTCCATTTAACCCTGAAGCTTCATCTTCATCCATCGCTCTGGTTGTAACTTGTGAGGAGGATCCGTTTGTGTGTGAAGAGAGAAACAGGAGACTTTTACCTAAAATTCCAAGGAGTAGCAGATCTCCTCGTGTTTGTGTTTCGCCTCCAACAAGTGACTCCAGTAACCTCTACCTCGACGAGGGTTTGGATCTAAACAGAACACCACCTCCAGAGATGGATCCTCTCGAGGCTGTACAAGAGAGGCATATTAGGTGGACATCACAGGAAGCCATCACAGAGACCTCACTAGTATCCTTCACAGAGACGACCACGGTGGACCTAGAGCTCAGGTTGTAGCTAGAGATTCCTGGGGGAAACAGCTCTGCTATGTGACTTGGTCTTTGTTTATTCTGAACCCTAGCTTTCTCTATTGCCGTGTCATGCAAGTATATTCTTTTAGGCATTCAAATGAATTTTTTGGTTATTCTTTTTTCCTTATTGTTGAGTGTTGTAGCTACCTTGATCGTATGAATGGATGATAAACAATGTTTATTTTTGGTGATTTGCATTTCAATATGGTTTGACTATGTGGATGAGTAAATGCTTTAACCAGGGATAAACCAATTATTTACACAAAGGAAAGATAATCAAAGCAAATTCAATGCAGCACAGAAACAACAAATAAACAGACTTCAGATGTCATTAAACAGATGAGAGAAATGTGATGTCATAGTATTCAGAAAAGCAGATGTAGCTTCTGCTCAATTAGTAGCAGAGAGTGAGGCCATGAACCAAGAGAAGAAGCCAAGCCTTGTGCTTAAGAATTGACCCAAGAGCGTCCTTCTTCTCCATCCTTTTCGCCTTTCCAAATTTCCAGAAAGACATTTACAAAGCTGAAGATAAAAGTATGGAATGGACTAAGGAAAATAAATAAATATCTGATGTTGTATATATATTATATCTACTTTTATCTAAGAAAAAGATAAAAAATCAAAAAATCTCTCCCAGACGACTACCCCGAGAAAGGTCTTTAACTGGCGAGTTGACACTGTCCACCTATTAACCATCTATTAACCGTCAGTTCTTTCCCCTTTTCGTCTGAAATTCACTGCATTATTCCCAACTTTTTCAAATTCCTTCCCTTTTAGTGCTTTATCCATCGGTCCAAAGCAAGTGCTGTCACACAAACAACCGGGTTCTCTCCCCCGACCCGGGTCGGAGGGACCGCCTGAAGACCACCGGAGGTTGCCCAAACCACCGGAACTACAAAGCAGCTACCAAAACCTCTGTAGTTGTTGCTCACAGTGATGGAAGACACCTTGAATGAGTCTGGATAAACTGGTTTGAAGATCTGTAGATTATAACGGGAATCCTGTTTAATCTTTCATGTTTTCGCAAGTTTAAGTTTAAGCTCCAATCCAACGAGGAATCTCGATCCTAATAACACCAACAAAACCCAGATTGATACAGCCATAGTTAGAATGGAAGGAAGACTCTCCAGAGAAGCAAAAGGTAAAGGGCTGGTGCAAACCCCACCCCCCCCCCCCCAACCGCCGCGTGCAGGGCGAATCAAAGCTCAAGCGTCTGACATCTCGGCACACACCCGTAAGCTGTCTCTAACGCTTATTGGAAGACTCACAAATCGGTCAGTTCAGAAGATTTGGTCCCTAATCCCACATTTTACGGAGCACTGGAAAGCTATGGGAAGGCCAGTCGGCTCTGATTTAGGAAATGGCCAATTCCAGTTTCAGTTTGAAAATGAAGCAGACCTACTTGCTGTCCTGGATAAAAGACCCTACCATTTCGCTAAATGGATGATAATCCTCCAGCGCTGGGAACCCACAGTAGATACCTCCTTTCCATCTCTTACCCCTTTTTGGATCAAGGTTCAAGGGATCCCCCTCCATTTGTGGAAAGAGGAGACTGTTAAGAGCCTAGGAGAAGACATAGGAATCTATGAAGAAGCGGAAATTACCGACTTCTCAATCAGGATGAGAGTTCAAATCAATGGGTTGCTACCTCTAATCAAATCTTCGGTCATAGAGTACCCCAATGGGGATGAGGTAACAGCAACTTTTGTCTATGAAAAACTTGAAAGAGATTGCCTGAAGTGCTTCAGATTGGACCATGAAGTTAAAGACTGCCTTGTGGCTAAACATGAGGCGCGCGCCCTACAACAAAAAGAACCTGTGTCCAACGCTTCAGTCATGGAACAGAGTAAACCTTGTGCTGCTCAACACCCAGAACCCTATCACTTCTCTACTGCTAGAGAGAACAGAACAGAGAATAGAAGCTACCAAGCATCTGACCGCTAGAGAGACTACCGTCATGATGCTAGACACGTACTAGATGCGCGTAGAAGGGATAGTTCAAGCCAGGAAAGTGTATCCAGACGACCCTACAAGGAACCGCCAAGAGACTGGCAGAGGTCAAATGACTTCAGATACCCTTACCATAGAGAATCTACTCCACAGCAAGGGGACTACTACGCTAGGAAATCAGCAGGAAGATGGGAAGAAAAGGAGAGACTAGGGTCCCATGACCGGTCTGCTCGACTTAATACGACAAGAACTAATCGACTTGAACAGCGAGAAGAATCTGGATCATCAAAGGAGGCTACGATCCAACCTGCAAGAGGGAATCCTCTTCGGGTCCAAAAGGATCTAGCTCCCCCTCCTGCTGCTTTTGAGGAAGCACTAGGAGAGGTCAGAGAAGTTATGTTACAATATACTCAATGCGCTGACCCATCGGAGAGTGCAGCAAGAAAAGAGAGATTCCGAAAAGCTGAAGAAGAGGGTCAACTAGAAGAAGCAGCGGCTCGTATGGTTCGTGCCCAAGGACCTACAACCGAGTTCTCCCTTAGGGTCACGTCTCCTGCCCCTCCTCCCATGGTTGAAGAACAACTATCTGCAGAGAGAATCCCTGCGGTCCTGAGATTGGGGCCCCCTTCTACTCCGATGGCGGAGGCTACTGTTACATTGCAGGAACCAGCTACAAAACGCAAACCGGGCCGACCCCCTGGAATAAAGAAACAACACGCAAGCCAGGTGAGCCCCAAACTGATTAAGGGGTCCTGCTCAAGGAAAAGGAAGACACAAGTGATAAAGCCCCCGCTTCCTAGGAGAAAAGTTAACAATGTTGCCGGTAAAGTGCGAACCCCAAAACCAAAAAGAGCAGGAACTTCCAGAGGACCCAGAGACTCTAGAGGCACTACAAGCTCGACCAAAAATTCCGAGAATCAACCACTTTGCAACCTGATCCCGACGGCCACAAAGAGAAGGGTGGATTTTCACAATCCGCCTTCTCTCGGTCCTTAAAGATACTAAGCTGGATATGTCAGGAGTTAGGGAACCCCCGGACAGTTCGACCTCTCCGGGAACTGAAGAAATCAAATTCCCCGGACATTACTTTCCTGATGGAGACCAAAAATCCCGATGCCTTCGTACTTTCGAAGACAGAGTCCCTACAATACGAAAACTCTCACCTGGTGGCTCCTGTGGGGCATGGAGCGGGCGGTCTTGCCCTCCTGTGGAAGCAAGAAGTTAATCTACAAGTTCTAAGCTCAAATGCTAACTGTATTGATACTCGGATTATATTTGAAGGAAAGACTTTCTATGCTTCTTTTATTTATGGGGACACAGACAAACCAAAAAGACGTCAGTTGTGGGATCACTTACTGAACCAAAACGCACGGGAAGCTCCGTGGTTTCTTACCGGAGACTTCAACGATCTACTCAGTAATGATGAAAAGAGTGGAGGGCCTATGCGAGCTGAGGGATCCTTTTCGGAGATGCGAACTTTCTTCTCGGAAGGAGACCTCTATGACTTACAACAGTCGGGGGACTTCTTATCTTGGAGAGGACAGAGAGGTGATCATTTCATCCGCTGTAGATTGGACCGAGCAGTGGCCAATAGCGACTGGGCAGAACTCTTTCCCAAGGCGAGATCACAGTACATGGCATATGAAGGCTCGGATCATAGACCGATAATCTCCTATTTTGAACCGAACAAGAAAAAACGAAGACCCATGTTCCGCTATGATAGACGTCTCAAAGACAACCCCGAGGTCAAGGAACTGGTCACACAAACCTGGAAAGAGGCGGGAGACTTGCCTGTCAATGACATAATTTCAAGAGTAAGGACTGCCATCTCTGAATGGAGTAAGCAACAAAGGCTCAATAGCAGAGCTCTTATCGAGAGGAAAAAAAAAGAGCTCGAAGCTGCCCTGTCTAGCGAAGAGAACAACGTCGGACCAATCACCAAGGTAACTGAAGAGCTAAACGCAGCATATCTGGCGGAAGAGAGCTATTGGAAACAAATAAGTAGACTGATGTGGCTCAGCCTTGGTGATAGAAATATGGGTTTCTTCCACGCCACGGCAAAGAACAGGAAGAGGATAAATGGCTTTCAGTCATCGAGAATGCTGATGGAACAAACGTCTATGAAGAGGACCAAATTTCCAAAGTCATTGTCAGCTATTTCGAGAGCCTCTTCACTGCCATGGACAGGAACAGAGAAGATACAGTGAATTACGCCTTATCGCCGATGGTGACTGAGGAAGAGAACCAACGGCTGATCTGCATACCAACAGCTGTAGAGATCAAAGACGCTATCTACTCTATCCACGCGGACAAGGCGCCGGGACCCGATGGATTCTCTGCGGGATTTTTTCACACCCACTGGCTGGAGATCGGCGAAGACATAGTTAAGGAGATCCAACTGATATTCGAAACAGCAACGCTCCCGCCAAAGATAAACGAGACCCATATTCGTCTTATCCCGAAGGTTCGTAGTCCGAAGACGGTAGTGGAGTATAGACCCATTGCCCTTTGCAATGTGTACTACAAAATTATCTCAAAGATCTTGACAAAGAGGCTCAAGCCCCTGCTGGATGGGATCATCTCCGAAAACCAGTCCGCATTCGTACCGGGACGAGCGATCTCATATAACGTTCTCATCACCCACGAGGTTCTCCACTACCTCAAGACTTCCAAAGCTGAGAAAAGATGCTCCATGGCGGTGAAGACGGACATGAGCAAGGCATATGACAGGCTCGAATGGGACTTCATCCGGCTCGTCTTCCAGCGCTTAGGTTTCCACCCGAAATGGATCGCGATGATCATGCAGTGTGTATCCACTGTTACCTACTCTTTCCTCATCAACGGCTCGCCTAGAGGAAGAGTTAACCCGACTAGAGGAATCCGTCAAGGAGACCCTCTCTCACCATACATTTTCTTATTGTGTAGTGAGGTACTTTTGGGCCTGTGTAACAAAGCACAAGAGGATGGTTCCTTAAGCGGAATCTGTGTAGCTCGAGGGAGTCCTCGACTAAACCATCTCCTCTTTGCAGGCGACACTATGTTTTTCATCAAAGCTACAAAGGAAACTAGCTTGGCGCTGAGTCGTTTACTAAAGAGATATGAAGAGGCATCGGGACAGTCTATTAACGCTGACAAGTCCTCCATTACTTTCTCTTGAAAGTCCCCAGGCTCGCTGAAACTGGCAGCAATGAACGCTCTGGGAATCCAAAAAGAAGGCAGCATAGGCAAATACCTCGGTCTCCCGGAGCACTTCGGGAGAAAGAATAGAGATATATTCTCCTCCACCATAGACAGGATCAAACAAAAGGCGAGTAACTGGTCGAATAGATATCTATCCTCGGCTGGGAAGATGATCATGCTGAAGAGTGTTCTGTCCCCTATACCATCTTACTCAATGACGTGCTTCAAGCTCCCGGTATCACTGTGTAAACGTATACAGTCTGAGCTTTCACGATTCTGGTGGGACAGACAGGCCGGAACCCGCAAAATGGCTTGGGTAGCCTGGGCAAAGATGGCTCTACCTAAAGAGCAAGGCGGTTTGGATTTTCGTGATATACAGAGTGTGAACGATGCATACCTTGCAAAGCTTAGTTGGCGGATCATGAACAACCCGGAAGGGCTACTAGCGCGTATTCTCATGGGAAAGTACTGTAATACAGAGAGCTTCCTTACCTGCCCAACACGAGCCTCATGCTCCCACGGGTGGCGCAGCATATTGGTGGGAAGAGACGTTATCATCAACGATGCAGGATGGGCGGTAGGAAACGGCTCCAGCTTGAACATTTGGGAGGCTCCATGGCTAAATCTCTCAAACCAGCAACGACCTATGGGCCCTGC
Source organism: Brassica napus (assembly GCF_020379485.1). NCBI lineage: Eukaryota > Viridiplantae > Streptophyta > Magnoliopsida > Brassicales > Brassicaceae > Brassica > Brassica napus. The sequence goes on from NC_063447.1 coordinate 55,501,391, forward strand.
TCCAGAACAGTACCAGAACTTAACTGTCTCAGACCTCTTTCTCCCAGAGAAAAATGATTGGGATGTGGAAAGAATACGACAGGTTCTCCCCTTCGAAGAAAAGTCCATCCTGACGATCAAACCAAGCTTAACAGGCACCCCGGACAAGCCAATTTGGCCGAAAAACGAGTCAGGAGAGTACTCTACTAAATCGGGGTATGCGGCTGTAAGCTCCAGAATCGCGAGTATAAATCCACCGGATATGAACCCCACCCCGTTTGACTGGAAGAAGAACGTGTGGAACCTACACACCGCGCCCAAAATAAAGCTTTTCCTATGGAAAATTTTTCATGGGGCTTTGCCGGTGGGAGAACAGCTCAGAGCAAGACAGATTAAGATCGATGGAAAGTGCAAAAGCTGCGGCTTACCTGAATCTATAGATCATCTTTTTCTCCATTGCAGCTTCAGCCAACAGGTTTGGAAATGCGTTCCGGTGTCTCCCGGAATTGAGATTAGCGGATCACTAGATTTAAGGTCGTTATGGGAAAGCTTTTGTCAACGTAAATCCCTTCCTCCTACGGGGGTTGGAGAGGGCCCTCTGGCCCCGTGGATCCTCCGGCAATTGTGGCTAGCTAGGAACAACTTGGTCTTTAATGACTGACGCTGCTCCTCAGATGAAGTCGTCTCCAAAGCGGTAGCAGCGGCGCGTGAGTGGACCCAGTGCCAACTAAAGATAGCTTCAGGGAAACCCAGAGCTCCGCCTCTGTATCCTACTGCAGATACAGCTATTGTTAAATCTGATGCGGCCTGGAAAGAGGACAAACAGCTTGCCGGACTCGGTTGGACCGTCGATGACGCAGAACTCAATGCTTCATATTCTGCCCCAGCACACCACGTTCGATCTCCTCTCATGGCGGAGGGACTGGCAATGAGAGAAGCCGTCTTGAAGTGTAAGGAACTTGGTATCTCGAAGGTGAGGTGTGAATCGGACTCGACAACCCTTATCAAATCTCTGAACTCGGAGACCTCCAGCGCGGAACTCTATGGTGTTGTAGCGGACATCATTGAGCTTGCCGCCTCTTTTAATTGCATCTCTTTTGTATGGATCCCTCGTGAGAGGAATGTAATAGCCGATAGCTTAGCAAAACATAGCTTACTAGATGAACTTGCCATTATGGCACCACCAAACATTGGTCACTAAATTTAATGAAGTTGTGTTTCAAAAAAAAAAATAATCTACTTTTATCTCTTTATAACAGACGGCAACAAAGTCAAACAAAGAACACGTTCTAGCTTGATTATATCTGTCTTCTTCTCCAAAACAAGCTTGCAGTGCTTCTAAGGAAATCGGAGAGATTCAAAACAGAGGAGGAGCCAGATCCAACAATCAACTCTAAAATCCATTGGTTATGATCCGAAAGAGTTTCCAAACTTCAGATCACCAAAGAGAATTTGATTTTCAATGACTAAGAAACCTCTAAAAGCTAAAGGAGCAAGAGACAACCAGCTGAGCATTCTGCAAACAACAGCATTGTCATCATCTTGCCTGCTGCTGTCGAACAGCTTTTGATGTTCCTCGCGAGTTACTGGAGTGTTCTTGATCTAATAGCTTCTGTTTCAGTCGGTTTTGTCTACCAAGATCTGGACACCACATTCAATAATTTCGAGGTTCTGAGACGTGGCGCTGAATTCAAACGAAGCCACCCGTCTTTGTCAAGCAAGTCGAAGGAAGATATAAGCATATGCTCTGTTTCTATTCTTTGGACACCCTCGGGTATGAGCTTCTCAGCGTAGCAATCGTTTATGCCTATGCGACACAATAACTCGGGAAAATCTTTTTCCATCTTCTCCTTAAGGGAAATTACGACACAAATCCTAAATCTTTTGAAATCTGAACGAATGATCAGGGAGTTTCCTACAGCTCGGTGATCAAACTCCACAGGTATTTTGCTTCCAGGTAGGCAATGCAATCGTCGTAATTACTCTGCTTGCTTCTCTGCCTAATTTGAAGCAGTTGGGGAAACAGAGAATCTCAATTGTAGAGTCAAAAGAGAAGGATACCGTCTCCAGCAATACAGAAGAGGCTACCATTAGACTTGTGAGCGAGCCAGGGAGCTCTGGCAGCGATGCAAGTTTCGTAACTGAAGCACTTTTAACCCATGAAGGTATTTGATGAACTCTGGAATTTTCTCAAGAGTTGGCACCCAGCTATATATACAGAGACGCCTAAGGCGAGACCAATGCCTAAATGAGTCAGGCACTTCTTCCAACATTGTTTCCATGACTAGGAGTGTAGTGATGTTGGTGGAAAGATCTGGAATTTTCCTCAAGTTCCGGCTTCCTATCAGCTTGAAAATTTTAAGAGATGCCAAATTACAGTGAGTCGGACCATGTTGTAGATTCAAACAGTTTGCCATAAACAAATACTTTAATTTATGAAGACTTCCAACAGAGCAACTTTCGCAGTTATCCAGAACCAAATCCTCAAGATTCGTAGCATTTGAAAGATCCGGGAATTCCTTCAGATGCTTGGACCCGTTCAGATTCATCTTCTTGAGATTTGTAAGATATATGATCATATGAGGAGGGTCTTTGCCAAATTATCCAGTTTAAAGGATTATCAAATATAGAAAAAGAAATTACCGAATCAGTTTCCAGGACATCACAAATCTCATGAGCATCAATTAAGATTTGGCGTTTCCAAGGCTCTTGTCTTTGAACAACTTGTGAACCCATTTGTTGTAGTAACTTGTGCATCACTACTTTTCCTTGGGTGGATATTTCTATTAGAGATTTATACGCCAGGGTTTTTAACCCTAAGTTACCCTCAGAGAGCATGGCCATCACATAATCGTCCTGCTCCAAGTTGAAAAAGCATGCAATGTGAAGAAATAAAGATTGATCATTCTCATGTAAATTGTCGTATCCAACTTTGAGTACTCTCTCGATATCTTGACAAAGGCTATTTTCTAGCCTATTCAGAATAACTTCCCACTCATTTTCTTTCTTTCCGCGCAAAGATGAACCCATGACACGGAGACCCAATGGAAGGTTGCTGCAAAGCTTTGTTACTCTTTCCACAAGTCTTCCAAAATTATAGGGCGGATAGCTCTGTCTAAAAGCAAATCTACTGAAGATCTGACGAGCTTCTTCTCTAGTTGGAAAATCCACATGGTATGTATTGCTGATACCATGTTGCTCCAAAATCTCTTGGTCTTCTGTGGTTACGATAATCCTGCTTCCAGGACCAAACCACCTAGTTTCATCAGCCAGAGCCTCAAGTTTCTTCAGGTCGTCCACATCATCAAGAACAATAAGCACTTTTAGGTCGCATAGTCTTTCCTGTATCGCACCTAAATGGTATAGTTTCATACTATTTTGGTTCAAAATCTTTGAAAGAAGGTTTCCTTGCAGATGCATCTTCAATCCATACTCGTCAAGGCCACTGTTACAGCTTCCCCTAATATTCTCCATAAAACAAGTAAGCTGGAAACTGCTAGAGAATCGGCTATGCAAAGCTCTGGCAATGGTAGTCTTGCCAATGCCTGTAGGGCCACAGATTCCAACTATCATAGCTTCGTCCTCATCATCATCATCTAAATGTAACGAAGACTGCATCTTCTTCAAATGTGTTTCAATACCCACCATGTCTTCAAAGTCTCTAGAGATTCTAGTGTTTAGTTTGTGTGAAACATCTCTAGCAATCTTTTCAATCATCATCGATTCATTGTCCCTAACAACGTAGAGAAATCACCATGTGAAATTTCACAAGGAAAATGCCCCAAACAGTAATATAAAATCCAAACTTAATTGAAACAAACCAGTTTAGAAAGTGTTCTCCAGCTATGTTTCCCACATTGGTCAAAGCCTGTCTCCATATTCGCATCTTCTCCTCTGTTTTCCCTTCACAAGCTTCATCGAAAGCAATCCCAAAATCTCTGGTCTGGTTCCGAACATGAGATGGATCTACTCCGTAAAAGACAGTCATCACAATTTGTCCCATACTTTCCTTGCACTTGAGAATCTCGACCAGCTCATCCAAACACCAGCTGGAAGAAGCATAGTTCTTCGAGAGCACCACGATGGAGATCCTGGATTCTCTAATCGCTTGTGTGAGTGCAGGAGCAATGGTTTGGCTTCTCTCGATCCACTGATCATCGAACATCGAAATCCCATTGCAACTAAACTGTTTGCGTACATGACTGAGCAGCGTTTTACGGACGTCCGGGCCGTGGAAGCTCGTGAAGACACGGTATCTCCAGGTTTGAGGTAAAGAAGAAGAAGAAGAGGAGGAAGCCATGAGACTAGGGTAACAAGGAAATTGCACAGATCAGATATACAAAGTTGTCTCTGGAGATGAAGTTTCTTTGCTTTTTTCAGTCGAGCTTTTTGTATCTTTGGTTTCGATTCAATAACCAAGTCAGTCTCCTCATGAGAGGAGAAAAATGTTGACCTCTTCCCTGAGTTAATATAATTATGTAGACCGGAACACATCACCTACAATCTAAAGAAAAATGCACACACAAACACTATCTAAATATTATCTCAAGTTCATAACTAGAAAACAAATCACACGCAAACTCTATCTGTATATTAGAAATTAGGATAACCTTTCGCGTTACGAAGAGGTGGTGTTAATTGGTAACAGGTGACTCACAGTCTCACAGTGACAAAATGGTCATGACCATCATAATTGAGATCTTCGATTGTCTTATATCTCATGTGAAGGGGAAATATGGGATAACAGCTTTTTTCATGCTCGCACTACGAAGTTAGCGAAAATAAATACCCAAACAATATTAACGTGCCAAAATATTCCTAAACTAAATAGGAATTTGAATTGCATACCTAAACTCATAATAAATAGGTAAAACATGTTTCGTAACTGACACGTGTCAGTCCATTTTAAAATGTATTGATTTATTTTTTAAAATTATTATCTTTTAGTTTTTGTCATTTTATTTGTTTGTAAAGTGCCACAAATAATTAAAATCATCAAATTGGCCTTATTTATAATTTCAAAATTGGAAATAAATTTTAATATATGGTGATATATAAAATAGAAATATTTTTTATCAAATAAAATAGATTTACTAATATAAATATATTATTATTATTTCATATTGAAATATTTGATACAAAAAATATTTAAATAAATAGAAAACAACATAAAAACAGTATCATAATTTAAAGCCTAATTTAATCTCACTAGTTCTTAAAGTTTATAAAATATTTTTTATATTTTCTTAGGTTATTTTAGTTGCAAATCTTATTATATGCTTGCGTGATATATATAATATAAATAAAATTAAAATTTTGTAATTTTTGTTTGTAGTTATCAAAACCAATACACTATGCATAATGTGTGCGCTTGACTCTAACCTAGCGCCGAATCAATTATTTGGTAATTATACGAGAATTAATCGGGAAATAGTTTTGTAAACTTTTTGTGTATTATTAATATTACATACTAGTTTTGTAGCAAAATAAAAATAATGTAATATGGTCTAGTGGTTAACTAGCCATTCTTTTCTTTTTATTAAGTAAGAGTGATATTATTAAAGATATCTACTGTAAAATCAAATTTCTAAAGAGTATTTTTAGTTATGTTGATTAAAATTTGAATGACTATATTTGTAAAAAAAATTTATATAAATATAAATTGAGTGGTATTTCTTGTAAATATTACATATGAGTAAGATTATTTATAATTAATTCTCATGTTTTAATAAGGTAGATAACATAGTTTGATAACTAAATTAATTAATATATTGTATATGATAACTATCTAAATTTCTGATAAATAATTAAATTTATTATTTAAATTTAATTAAAATCTGGTAAAAAAAATTGTACTTTTCAAATTAAAATTATAAATACGATAAATTTGATTATTTAAATTGTTTAAGGTATATTAACAAAAAATAGAATTATAGGGACTAAACTACAAAAAATTTAAAAAAAATAGTCCAAATCATCATATAACCGGATATAGACATGTTTTAGCTATTTATTATGAGTTTAGGTACGCAATTCAAATTCTTATTTAGTTTAGGAATGTTTTGTGGCACATTAATATTGTTTGGATATGTATTTTCTCTGGCTTCATAGTGGGGGCATGAATAAGCCGTTTTCCCGGGGAAATCTCCTGGCTTCTTTCAACCTTGACCATCCAACATCAAAAACCCATTGTAGTAAACTGTTTGCGTTACTCACAGAAAAAGTTTAAGACAATTTGAGGGAACAAAACCACACAATTCATACTGCATTTTTACTGGAAAGACATAGTAAAATAAACAAGTTTTATGACTAATGAGAGAAGAAGCTTAAAAAATATAGTCTTAAATTTTCTTCTCGATAATTTCAGAGCTTATGCCTTGTATATTGGATTAAATAAAGTACTTCTACTGTTTGAATTATACATAATTGTCCAAAAAGAGAAAGTTAAGACCCTTCTAAAAATTTTAAAAAATGTTTGGTTCTTTAAGTCTTGTAGGAAGCTAAACTTTTTTACTGTGCGGACCTTCAAGCTTTGAAAGACTCGAGCTCTGCTTTGAATTCAATAAAGATTTGAAATTTGGTTGATATATAAAACAAGACTTTCCTTTTCAGAGCTTCGGCAGCTTGCTATATGACATACCAACTTTGATCTTATACGGGTAATGAAAGCCAACGCAGTCACATTAGATGTGGTGAAATATTCATGATTGTTGTCAGCATATGAACCTTTCCTTCATATCTTCTCCAGTAACACTTAGGAAGAGCAGATTACTCATTTTCTTCCAGTTTCACTCATTAAAACACAATGAGATCAGCTGGGGATTGTTATAAAGACGTGGAACAGAATTGATGATGTTCACTATGACCTGAAACGGTTTCAAAATCTTTTGTTACTTACGGATCAAGCAAGTTGTTTCCTGATTTCAGATTACCCAGAGGATTAGATTTTCAATCACTGATAAACCTCAGGAGCTAAATACAAAAGAAACAACAAGAGTATTCTGCCACAATTACCGCGCCATCATTTTTGCCTGCTGATGTATTTGTGATGAACAACTCCTTTCTAGATTTTTGAGCCTTCTTCCCCATCTCTCAAACCTTAATTTTCCACGTGGTAATGGGAGAGACTGAAGCAGATGAAGAGCCAACTCCAACAGTTTATGTGTTCTTTTCCTTTGACATTGTCTACTTCGAATACCTTCTCTGATTTCAAGTCACATAGTCTATCACTATTGCAAGGGTCTCCAGGCACTTTTATGGGTTCATCCTCACAGTTTCCACCATTTTTCACTTCAGACACTTGGTTTAACCTAGATTCATCGCTCCCATCGATGCTTATGGGAGCGATGAATCTAGGTTAAACCAAGTCAGCTCATTCAAATGAATTTTTTGGTTATTCTTTTTTCCTTATTGTTGGTGATTTGCGTTTCAATATGGTTTAACTATGTGGTTGAGTAAATGCTTTAACCAGGATAAACCAATTATTTACACAAAGGAAAGATATAATCCACGCAAATACAATGCAGCAAAGAAACAACAAATAAACAGACTTAAGATTGTCATAAAACAGATAAGAGAAATGTGATCTCATAGTATTAAGAAAAGAAGATGTAGCTTCTACTCAATTGGTGGCAGAGAGTGAGGCCATGAACCAAGAGAAGAAGCCAAGCCTTGTGCTTCTGCTTAACCTCTCTGCAGAATACTCCACTAGCTTACTCCAAAGCTCTCCTACCTTCATTTCTTGCAGACCAATCCTTTCAATCACCTGAAAAGCTTATACTGTATATATAACATGCTTTCTTAAGGTCTTGAGATAGTGATGTAGTTTCAATGAGTTAGGATTCTAATAACCTGATTGACATTTTGCAAGGCTTGAAGTCCAAATGTGTAGTATGACATGAATGGTCTTCCAGACTGGAGAAAGTAGATTGAGAGTGTTATAGAATGATAACTGTTTTTTACAAGAGAAGCAATGAAGCGTACCTGTGAAATGGCAAGCCACTGAAGCATGATCTTTACTTCTGGATCGCCTCCAAACACACCGCAACCCCAGTTCCCTGTAGCTACACCAATCTTCTCTTCATGATCATCCATACACCATCTTTTTGAGCTTTCTACAGCTGACGATGGAGGAGGACCAGCTTGATGTTTACATTGATGCAAGTATCCGCTAAAGGCCTTGTTAATCTCTCTATAGACCAAACAGGAGTAACTGAGAAATTTACAAACCTTAAACTAGATGAAAAGAAAGGACCTAAGAGGCAAGTTTTGATTACCGAAGTAGGCGCTCAGGTTTGTACTGTGTACTTCCTGGGTTGGGAAGTGCATCTATCGCTATGACTCTTGTCTTTCTCCTCTTGAAAGCGTCAAAGTCTTTCTCGTCTGTGTAATCGCCAGCGTATTGGAACGAAGGTCCATACCTAAATGGTGCCACCATGTGTTAGATGAAGACTATTAATAAGCTTAGCATCTACTTAAGTTCACTGGTGGGTACTTACCCTGTGTAACGTGAAAATCTTTCAACACCAACAATCTCAATAGCTTCATTTACATCCATACGTGGCAAGAAGATCATCCCGGCTATAAGTTCTGGATTAATCACAAACCTTATTTCTTCCTACACAGGAAGACGTTTTGACATGTTCATAAGATGGTAGCGTTTGCAGAGAAATGGAGAAAGAAGGGAGGTAACAAGTCATATACCTGTAGAGTATCATAACTCAGAGTAAGGCCTCCAATATACTCATCTGCAAAATCCACTTCAAGAGCTTCACCAGGTTGATCTTCTATAGCTCCTGAGGTATGAATCTACTCCAGTAAAAAAATGGATTAAAAGGATGATATACTAAAGTAGGCTGGAACTTTGAACCGAACTGAACCAAAATTTTGGTTAGTTCGGTTTGATTCGGCAGGTTTAAAAAACTTGGTTTTTGATTTGGTAATTTCGATTTTTCATAAAAGAAAAATTTTGTTAGCCAAATTTTGAACCAAACTAACCGAATTAACCAAAATTTCGAATCGAAATAACCAAACTAGCTGAGTTTTTAACTAAACTAACCAGAATTACCCAAATCTAACTGAGTTTTTAACCAAAATATAATGGAAACCAAAAACTTCGGTTAGTTTCGGTAAAAAATTAAAAACCGAACAGAACTGAACTTTTTCAGGTTCAATTTGGCAAGATTTTGGTCGAACGGAACTACCCGAACCCGCAAGCCTAAACTAAAGCATACTTACAAAATCGTCTAAAAGAAATGAATTCAACTAGTGTTTCGATGTTACCTCAACGGAGCAAAGCGGGGTGGTGGATTTGGCCCAGTACTCAGCGTCAGGATAAGAAACATAGTGAGGATTATGTTTGTGTCCTCGCGGAAGAACTTTCCTCTCAAATGAAACAAAGCCGGTGGGCATACATTGACATACTCTTTCAAAGTAATGGAGAAGACATCTTATTTTGTTTTCCCGCTTCGAGCAGTAACTCATAAACGGAAACCTTTAAAAAAAAACAAAAGTAGGATTTGTTACTTCCAGGCAGTGTATAGTTGTGACTTGTAAGGATAAGAAAGGAGCCAACATACCAAATCAAATCATCAAAGTTGATGCTTTGAAGATGCTTTGAGCGTCTGTCAGCTTCAGGAAACAAACAAAAGAAGGAACATGCAAGAAGAGCTGCAATCAACTCCTGGCTAAGAAACACGACGCCAGCTTCTTGAGGGGCTAATAGGCGAAGGCCGGATGTAACTCCATCAAGAACATGGTCTGCATTCTGATAATGCGTTTCTAACATTGAAGGTAACTGGAGAAGTAATCCGCACAACGCAGGAACCACCTCACCAAAAAACTTAGCTGATTCTTCTCTGGAAATTTTCTGCATCACAAGAAAACAATCTTTTGTGAGGCCATGCCATTTCTTAATGAGACAATGAATTAAGAAACAAAATAAAAACAAGAGGATAGATGAAAAGATAATAAGAATTGTTACCTTGTCAAAGAAAGTAGCATACCCTTGTAGTAATGGATTAGGTGAGAGATCACATGCATCCAAGGAGAGGGACTTGCGCATGTTCGTGATATGCGAGGCAAGAACCTCGCCAGAGTTGACCATAGACTTGGTCGGTCCCTCGGAGATTGTTTGGAGCTCTTGCTCAACAGAAGGTGGCCAGGCTAGAGATGAAGACTGAGCCACAAGAGGCAAATACTTAAGAAACGACCCAAGATATTCCTTCTTCTCCATCCTTTTCGCCTTTCCAAATTTCCAGAAAGACATTTACAAAGCAGAAGATAAAAGTATGGAATGGACTAAAGGAGAAGAAATAATTATCTGAGGTTGTATATATATATATCTACTTTTATCTCTTTATAACAGACGGCAACAAAGTCAAACAAGAACAGGTTTTACTCAGAGACTCAGTCTACATTCATTTACTCTGTCAACAAATGTTTGTGTAACCGGGAAATTTCAGCATATAACAAGACAAAAGAAGTTGTTTCATTCAAATATTAAGAGTGATTCAAACAATTGACCAGTACCACCATACAGCAGCATGACTACTGCACTTAATGAATGATGCTTGATGATCAGACTAGTGATAATACAACTTAGTTGAAAATAATCACTTTTACATATCTGTGTGGGAAAACGCTTAGGTACAGTTTGAAATGCGGCAATCGACTTGATCAAGGCGAATTTGCAGAGAGTCAAGACGGCTAGATGGCCTCATTGTTGCTACATAGAGATGGAAGTAGCCAAGAGAAGAAGCCAAGATGTGTTTGCTTGTACAGCCTTTGAGCAGAATATTCTAGCATCATGTTCCAGAGATCTCCAACGGTCCAATCATGGGAAAGGATCCACTTGGTCACCTGCCCTTGCAAGATGATATATTAGTTGTAAGTACACACACGGCCTAAACAGTCCTATACACTAGATACTCCATTCCGCTTACTACAGACCCAATTCTTAGTAAATATCAGCTCTGAAAGTAGAGGAGGAAAAGAAGAATATGAAAAAGAGGATTTAGATTTGTGGAGTTTTAAAGAGCAAGAGAGGTTACCTGATCTAGGTTTTCGAGGGCCTGCGCTCCAAAAGTATAGTATGATATAAATGGTCTCCGCGCCTGGAAAGTAGACATGACCAAGTCAAGAAACAGGCATCAAATGAAAACCGCTATATATCTCATCTTCCAAACCAAAAATCTGAGTTTAATTCTAGAAAGTATTAGTCAGGACTCAAAACTGACGAGGGGTGCGTCTTCAAGTCAAAAAACACACACTAAGTTCATGGTCTTAGAGAGAAGTAATAACTATGATGAGAAATGGTACCCGGGAGGCAGCAAGCCATTGGATCATAGCCTTTAGTTCTGGGTCTCCTCCAAAAACCCCACACCCCCAATTCCCAGTCGCCACACCAACAGCTTCATGATCCATGCAATCGGATCCTTCCACATCTCTGACAAAATTGCTAGCTTGTTTTTGTCTATTTGTCTCGGCATCATCCAATGCAGCTCCATGAGACTGTACCAGCAGCATCAGACAAAAACAAAAAGAGTCTGAAACTTTTACTTTCGAAAAGATTTACCTAAATAATGCCTACAAGGCCACAAATGAAAAAGGGCACTACAGATTTGTAGCAAAAGTTCCAACCGTTGAGGTTTCTGTATGCAAGAGACCAGAATCTTCGTCGTTACTGGCAAGCTGAATTTCATTGTCTCCTTTATTCTGGTGCTGCCAAGATTTTCTTTGAATTAAAAAGCCACATAGAGCCTTGTTAATCTCCCTGCAAAAGACAAAAATAGAGGAAAAAAAAGACATTAGATTTCAAGTGTAAAGAGAATCAAAGAGTAGAAAAGCCTCCAAAATGTCAAATAAACACAAACTTTAGATTATCTAAAGAACCTATGAATCCCCAAAAGAAGGTTTCACATACCGCAGAAGGCATATATCTTTAAAGTGTCTCATCTTCGGGGCACATAATGCATCTATTGCAACAATTCTGGTTCTTCGCCTTTTGAAAGCATCCACTGTCTTCTTGTCAATGTAGTCACCAGCAAACCGAAACGAAGATGCATACCTACAGCAGAAAGAAGGGCAATAACTATAAAGAATCAACCATTATTCAAACCTTGGTGATATAGATGCCAACCATTTCTACGTCATAAAACATATAGTTTAGTTGCACACTTCCATTACTATAATTCAGCGGTGACCAAAACAGGATTTTTACAGACTGACATGCAACGAGCTTACTGGTCCATAGAACTATCAATCTACATAGGTTAACAAGTAAACATAGAACGATGCTACAGAACTACAAAATCTCACCCTGTGTAACATGAAAATCTTTCTGCACCAACTATTTCTATAGCCTCATTGTCATCCATGCGAGGCAAGAAAAGCATGCCAGCGATTAATTCAGGGTTGATCATGAAGCGTATCTCCTCCTGCAGAAGAATCCGTTTAGAAGTCTTTTATACCCAAAAAGGAACGAATATGCATTATGAGTCTCAAACCTGTACGCACCCCCTATTCAGGGAACCACCTCCAAGATACTTGTTTGCGAAGTCCACTTCCAGAGCATTGTCAGATTGATCTTCTATCAGCCCAGAAGAGTGAACCTAAAACATTCAAAGCTGTTGGAATATCTAATCTACAAGCATTTGCAAATATTTTGGCGCAAAAGTAAGTAATGTTACAACCTTATTATAATTACCTTAAAAGCACAAAGGGAGATGTCAGACTTGCTCCAAAAATCAGCGTCAGGAGCAGTGGTAGAAGAATTGGGGTATTCGGCTGGAAGAATCTTGCGTTCAAATGAAACAGTCCCAGTGGGCATACAGGAGCAGACCCTTTCGAAGTAATGCATGATACACCGTATCTTGCTTTCATGACTTTCACTGTAACTTTCATAAAGGCTCCTGAAAAGCAAATGAAACTATGATGTCTCACTGCATCTATAAGAATTTGAAGACTTCAAACAGACTTACTCAATTGGACACAAGACAAGATGGTGGCCAGCTTAACAAGTGAGCTTTCAATGGATAGTGAAGCCCATGTAGGATCTCTAGATGGTTTACTTTATTTAATGACATAAAAATCAAAAGTTCCTTTCTTTCAAAGAACTTGTTTGATCACTTATCACTTAGGCTAAATAAAACAGACTTTTAAATATTACACATTTCTTCCATACCTATAACCAATGTAGGCCTAATAGTTAGGAAAAGTTTAGAAGTCAAAGAGAGAGAGAGAGATCACATACGCAAACAAGTTATCAAAGTTGATGACTGAAAGGTCTTTTGCACCTCTATTAGAAACTGGAAACAAACAAAAGAAACCGCAGGCAAGAAGAGCTCCAATTAACTCCTGCAAAGTTGAAAGTGCAATGGACATGTAAGGAAAGCAGATAATCCACAGAGACTAACACTACATCTTCAACAAAACCAGATCACTACTCTTCCAAACACATGTTCCACTAACCTAATAAAATCTAACAAATAAACTATGCAAAAAACCAAAAGAACAAAACTTTCATATCTAACAAACTCGCAACATCATGTAGTTAATAGCACTTTGAATCAATACCTGGCTGAGGAAAACTACGCCAGCTTGTTGGGGCGCTAACAACCGCAAACCCGTCTTCACTCCACTAACAACATCATCAGCCTTCTGAAAATGCATTTCCAATAGAGATGGAAGCTGAAGGAGCAACCTCGCCAACGCCGGGATAATCTCATCGAACCATCTCTTTGATTCTCTCCCATGAATCAGCTGCAAGTATATAAAGATGAAACCTTTTAATCCCACTACTTAAACCCATCACAAGAAAATTCGATTTTGCATGTAAAAAAACAAATCACTCACTTCGTCGAAGAGGAGGGCGTAGCCTTGAGGAGCAGAGGGGGAGAGAAGGCGAGCTGATAGGGAGAGTGATTGTCTCATATCGGAAATGGCTTGCCATAGAACTTCTCCTGAGTCGACTCGGCTGTGAGACGGGCCTTCGGACATGGCTTTAAGGGCTTCCACCACGCGCGGTGGCCAATAGAGAGAGGATGAACGGATGAGAAGCGGGAGGTAGGGGAGAATGGAGTTGAGATCGTCCCGGCTCTCCATTTTCGGATTCTCTGATCTCGCTTGGTCTTGGAAAGAGTATGCGAATCGCTTCTGCGACAAGTTTCTGCCGCCGCTCGGAGAGAAACTTGAAGTCTGTGAAAAAGTCAAAGAGTGAGGACGACGGCGGGGTGAACCAGTTTGCTTGAACCGGGAAGTTGAACTTAACCGAAATGAACCGGTTCACCCCGGTTTGCTATGTGGTTTATCGCTTTGGTTTTCGTGATTTATCCACAGCTTTTAGCCCAAGACCAATCAAATCCTATAATAAAAATCGAATAGAATGTGTATCCAAATGATACATTTAGATATTTATTTCTTTATTAAAGAAAATCAATTAAAAATTGAATAAAGCTTTCTTATTTAAATATTGTTATATTCGCATTTTTATTGTATTTTCTCAGTATATATGTAATAATTTGATTTTGAAATTTTGTATCTTTAGATTTAAAATTATGGATAGATTAATTTGTCAAAAAAATTATGAAAATTTATTAAAAGCATTTCTAAGTTTCTTCAACTTTTAAAAGGTTAGTAAACTTCCTTCTTGAAATTGACCAGCATCCGAAATATTTGTTTCAAAGTCGATCTTTTACCCAAATTAATAAGTACTAGGTTAAGATCCGCATCTTGCGCGGGATCAACATTATATATATAAATTATTTTATGTATTAAATATTTTTACATATTATAAAATAATAAATATATATTAAATTATTAAAAGTCAGTAACTATTAAATATATAATTAAATTGCTGTGAACAAATAATCAATTTTATTTATATATATATCTCATCTTCCAAACCAAAAATCTGAGTTTAATTCTAGAAAGTATTAGTCAGGACTCAAAACTGACGAGGGGTGCGTCTTCAAGTCAAAAAACACACACTAAGTTCATGGTCTTAGAGAGAAGTAATAACTATGATGAGAAATGGTACCCGGGAGGCAGCAAGCCATTGGATCATAGCCTTTAGTTCTGGGTCTCCTCCAAAAACCCCACACCCCCAATTCCCAGTCGCCACACCAACAGCTTCATGATCCATGCAATCGGATCCTTCCACATCTCTGACAAAATTGCTAGCTTGTTTTTGTCTATTTGTCTCGGCATCATCCAATGCAGCTCCATGAGACTGTACCAGCAGCATCAGACAAAAACAAAAAGAGTCTGAAACTTTTACTTTCGAAAAGATTTACCTAAATAATGCCTACAAGGCCACAAATGAAAAAGGGCACTACAGATTTGTAGCAAAAGTTCCAACCGTTGAGGTTTCTGTATGCAAGAGACCAGAATCTTCGTCGTTACTGGCAAGCTGAATTTCATTGTCTCCTTTATTCTGGTGCTGCCAAGATTTTCTTTGAATTAAAAAGCCACATAGAGCCTTGTTAATCTCCCTGCAAAAGACAAAAATAGAGGAAAAAAAAGACATTAGATTTCAAGTGTAAAGAGAATCAAAGAGTAGAAAAGCCTCCAAAATGTCAAATAAACACAAACTTTAGATTATCTAAAGAACCTATGAATCCCCAAAAGAAGGTTTCACATACCGCAGAAGGCATATATCTTTAAAGTGTCTCATCTTCGGGGCACATAATGCATCTATTGCAACAATTCTGGTTCTTCGCCTTTTGAAAGCATCCACTGTCTTCTTGTCAATGTAGTCACCAGCAAACCGAAACGAAGATGCATACCTACAGCAGAAAGAAGGGCAATAACTATAAAGAATCAACCATTATTCAAACCTTGGTGATATAGATGCCAACCATTTCTACGTCATAAAACATATAGTTTAGTTGCACACTTCCATTACTATAATTCAGCGGTGACCAAAACAGGATTTTTACAGACTGACATGCAACGAGCTTACTGGTCCATAGAACTATCAATCTACATAGGTTAACAAGTAAACATAGAACGATGCTACAGAACTACAAAATCTCACCCTGTGTAACATGAAAATCTTTCTGCACCAACTATTTCTATAGCCTCATTGTCATCCATGCGAGGCAAGAAAAGCATGCCAGCGATTAATTCAGGGTTGATCATGAAGCGTATCTCCTCCTGCAGAAGAATCCGTTTAGAAGTCTTTTATACCCAAAAAGGAACGAATATGCATTATGAGTCTCAAACCTGTACGCACCCCCTATTCAGGGAACCACCTCCAAGATACTTGTTTGCGAAGTCCACTTCCAGAGCATTGTCAGATTGATCTTCTATCAGCCCAGAAGAGTGAACCTAAAACATTCAAAGCTGTTGGAATATCTAATCTACAAGCATTTGCAAATATTTTGGCGCAAAAGTAAGTAATGTTACAACCTTATTATAATTACCTTAAAAGCACAAAGGGAGATGTCAGACTTGCTCCAAAAATCAGCGTCAGGAGCAGTGGTAGAAGAATTGGGGTATTCGGCTGGAAGAATCTTGCGTTCAAATGAAACAGTCCCAGTGGGCATACAGGAGCAGACCCTTTCGAAGTAATGCATGATACACCGTATCTTGCTTTCATGACTTTCACTGTAACTTTCATAAAGGCTCCTGAAAAGCAAATGAAACTATGATGTCTCACTGCATCTATAAGAATTTGAAGACTTCAAACAGACTTACTCAATTGGACACAAGACAAGATGGTGGCCAGCTTAACAAGTGAGCTTTCAATGGATAGTGAAGCCCATGTAGGATCTCTAGATGGTTTACTTTATTTAATGACATAAAAATCAAAAGTTCCTTTCTTTCAAAGAACTTGTTTGATCACTTATCACTTAGGCTAAATAAAACAGACTTTTAAATATTACACATTTCTTCCATACCTATAACCAATGTAGGCCTAATAGTTAGGAAAAGTTTAGAAGTCAAAGAGAGAGAGAGAGATCACATACGCAAACAAGTTATCAAAGTTGATGACTGAAAGGTCTTTTGCACCTCTATTAGAAACTGGAAACAAACAAAAGAAACCGCAGGCAAGAAGAGCTCCAATTAACTCCTGCAAAGTTGAAAGTGCAATGGACATGTAAGGAAAGCAGATAATCCACAGAGACTAACACTACATCTTCAACAAAACCAGATCACTACTCTTCCAAACACATGTTCCACTAACCTAATAAAATCTAACAAATAAACTATGCAAAAAACCAAAAGAACAAAACTTTCATATCTAACAAACTCGCAACATCATGTAGTTAATAGCACTTTGAATCAATACCTGGCTGAGGAAAACTACGCCAGCTTGTTGGGGCGCTAACAACCGCAAACCCGTCTTCACTCCACTAACAACATCATCAGCCTTCTGAAAATGCATTTCCAATAGAGATGGAAGCTGAAGGAGCAACCTCGCCAACGCCGGGATAATCTCATCGAACCATCTCTTTGATTCTCTCCCATGAATCAGCTGCAAGTATATAAAGATGAAACCTTTTAATCCCACTACTTAAACCCATCACAAGAAAATTCGATTTTGCATGTAAAAAAACAAATCACTCACTTCGTCGAAGAGGAGGGCGTAGCCTTGAGGAGCAGAGGGGGAGAGAAGGCGAGCTGATAGGGAGAGTGATTGTCTCATATCGGAAATGGCTTGCCATAGAACTTCTCCTGAGTCGACTCGGCTGTGAGACGGGCCTTCGGACATGGCTTTAAGGGCTTCCACCACGCGCGGTGGCCAATAGAGAGAGGATGAACGGATGAGAAGCGGGAGGTAGGGGAGAATGGAGTTGAGATCGTCCCGGCTCTCCATTTTCGGATTCTCTGATCTCGCTTGGTCTTGGAAAGAGTATGCGAATCGCTTCTGCGACAAGTTTCTGCCGCCGCTCGGAGAGAAACTTGAAGTCTGTGAAAAAGTCAAAGAGTGAGGACGACGGCGGGGTGAACCAGTTTGCTTGAACCGGGAAGTTGAACTTAACCGAAATGAACCGGTTCACCCCGGTTTGCTATGTGGTTTATCGCTTTGGTTTTCGTGATTTATCCACAGCTTTTAGCCCAAGACCAATCAAATCCTATAATAAAAATCGAATAGAATGTGTATCCAAATGATACATTTAGATATTTATTTCTTTATTAAAGAAAATCAATTAAAAATTGAATAAAGCTTTCTTATTTAAATATTGTTATATTCGCATTTTTATTGTATTTTCTCAGTATATATGTAATAATTTGATTTTGAAATTTTGTATCTTTAGATTTAAAATTATGGATAGATTAATTTGTCAAAAAAATTATGAAAATTTATTAAAAGCATTTCTAAGTTTCTTCAACTTTTAAAAGGTTAGTAAACTTCCTTCTTGAAATTGACCAGCATCCGAAATATTTGTTTCAAAGTCGATCTTTTACCCAAATTAATAAGTACTAGGTTAAGATCCGCATCTTGCGCGGGATCAACATTATATATATAAATTATTTTATGTATTAAATATTTTTACATATTATAAAATAATAAATATATATTAAATTATTAAAAGTCAGTAACTATTAAATATATAATTAAATTGCTGTGAACAAATAATCAATTTTATTAATCCAAAAAATATTTTTTTAATATTTGATAGGATATGTTATTAAATTTAAATGATACTAACATAGATAATATATTTTAGTATATTTTTAATATTAATGTCTATTAAATGATGATTTCTACTCATATAGTTTTTTTGATCATTTGTATCTTTTATAGAAAAAAATTTAAATTACTGATAACAAAATTTTCATTGTGGGATTAATAGTTTTACTAATTTATAATTTAAAAAAAAAATAATTTGTCAATGATCGTTCAAAACTTTTATCAAAAAAGTTGTTCAAAGTAAATTTTGAAACTAAAATATTGTATTTTATATGGTGTAGAGTTTAATTTAAAACGATATATTTATTAATCTTAATAATTAATTAAATTAGACTTTTTACTTATATAATTTTTGTAATCATTTGTATTTTGTCATAACAAAAATTTTAAACCATCGATCATAAAATGTGAATGTGAGACTTTTAACAGTTTTAGTAATTTATAACTGTTTGAAAAAATTCAAATATAAGATATACATAAAAATCTAAATTTTTTATTATATGGTTATTGTGGTTGTTTAATTTATTTAATAGTTTAAAATTAAATAAATATGATAGAAGATACACTATTTTTTATCAAATCTTTATTATTCAAAATCATTAATTGTCATATATACTTTAGTCATATTAGGCAATTCCGTAAATTTTATTTAAGGAAATGATAAAGTACATTAATGATGAATTTATTGTTAGTTTAATAAAAAGCTTATTATATAATTAGATGGACCAATATATTTCTCTAATGATTCTAAGAATCATTCTATTGATGACATGTGGGTACAAAAAAAAGTTGAAATGCTTCTCAAATAACATATAGGGGATTCGGGTAGTAGATTTTAGGAGGATTTGCCAAATATGACTCAAAATTTGATTTTAAATACAAAACTATATCCAAAGTTGAATCAAATGCAAAACTAACCTAAAAGCTTTGTGAAATTACAGTCATCCCTTTGTGACCAAACAAAAAAACATAACTCATTTTTACGAATATAGCCCCAAAAAATCGTCTGAGTCTTCTGATAGATTGTAAGTCGTTTAGACGACTTCCAAGGAAGTCTTCTGGTGTAGTCGATCTTAAAAATAATTTTAAAAATTTTTTAAAAATATTTGACAAGCGAAAAATTAAAATCATGTAATTATAAACAGTTTTAAGTGATATAATTAAGATATAATAAAATTGAATAGTTTTCATCATAGATGAGTGAAAATAGTTAATCATGATATTCTTTGGCTTAGAGTTTGACAACATATGTTGTAGTATTGTATGTATTCTTAGGGTTAGATTTTAGAAAGCTTAATTTTTTTTATGTGTTTATTTATGTGTATAGTAAACATTTTTTAAGTTTAATTTGATTTTATGAAGTGTTTCGTTAGTTAATTTAGTTTAGGGGTTATGTTTACGGTCTAGACAACTAACAAGTAAGTCCTCTGGCGATTAGAAGACTTCTCTGAAAGTCTTCTAACTCCCGCTAAAAATATTTTAGTTTCTCGCTAAAAATATTGAAGTGTTCTGGGTGACTTATAAGTAAGTCGTCTAGTAAGTCTTCTATTAGACTTACTTGAAAGTCTTCTGAATCAAAAATATTTAACCTTACTGAAATTTTTTTCTCCATATATAAAGAAAAACTAGATTTTGACCCGCACGCCCGTGCGGGTGTTTTTTCAATTTGTAATATTAAGAAAATGTTATTAGATTAAAAATTTGAGAGGATTTTCTTTAAGAATTTGAGAGGATTTTTTTTTAAAACCCCCTTTTTATTGTATCTAGCATTTATAAATCACATATGACTAATTCAAATTTATTTGATTAGTCATTAGTAAAAATTCTCTCAAATCTAATCTATTAAAAGGGAAGTACATTTTGTACTTAACCCTTAGTTTTGTTCAATAATTACTTTCTTACGCCACTGATATTAAACACAGAAATTTTACTTTTAATTAAATACACGATTTTCCTTATTAATAAACTAGAAAACTACTAAACCAATTCATCTTCAATTGCCCACATATAGTTCTATACAATTAATAAAACACAGTGTTTTGCCTTGTTACTAAACCATACAATTAGAAACCGATACTAAAACAAACCATTAAAAATCATCAAACTAGATGAGCTGGTTTCCTACATATCAAGGAAAACCATTGATAAAACATTGTATTAAATTGTGATAGTACCTTCTTCCTGTATTACATGGCATCTTCATCTTATAACACCACCTGTTTTCTCAGTCTGGACAATCAAAACACTAATATTAGATAGAACTAATCCATGTAATTGATTAAGAAAGCTTGACAATTGTATTCTTTCGATCATAATATATATATAATGTTTTATACAAATTAAAAAAAATCAACATCAAAACAATAAGATAATATCCGTCTAAATTATTTTGTTTAAAATCAAAACTAATCATTTATTAATTTTCTAAAAAAAATGACCTTCCTAAATCTATTCCTATATTTTAGCAAGTCTTTGTAACAATCACGATATCAAATCATTCACATAACTAGCACAAGATTTTTTGGATTTCTTATCTTGCAAATCACGTTTAAAATCATATCATTTAACCAGACTAACATGTTTAGTATTTTATGGGCTTGGTCCATTAAAATATAATTAAAGCCTAATCCACATATATCAAATACAGTAGAACCTTTATAAATTAATACTCGGATAAATTAATAAATTTTGCCAATCTCAACTTGGGCCGGTTTCAAAATTTGACATAACTCGATAAAATAATAAGATAATATTTTTTTGGAAAATTCTATGTAAATATATGGTTATAAATTAATAATTTATATGTATACATAATTTATATAAATAAGCATTTATTATTGTATTGTTTGTTTTATATTCACAATGAAGTTATTTTTATATTTTCTTAACACTTCATATATTTTTGATGAGATGTAGTAATATTATATCTAAAACCACATTGAAGATCTATGCAATATATATTATATACAACAAATAATATAATAAAACTAATATAAATGTCAAATTTTAAAAAAATAACAATTAATGTCTATACACTAAAATAAAATATTTTTCTTATCTTAGAATAAATATATCTTAAAATAAAAAATCTAAATAAGGAAACTTTTGTAAATTAATATCTCTATAAATTAATAAAATTTCAAAGTCCCAACATTATTAATTTATAGAGGTTTTACTGTAGTTATTGTTTTATTTGTCATGTTGTTAATATAATACATATCGTTTATACATCAACCCATCTATTTATAATTTACATAAGATGTTTTATTTTGAAAATTTAGAATTATAAATTTACATAAATATATAATTACATTATAAATAGGATAATGTAGTTAAGTATTACTAATTGACAAATATCTTATATAATAAATCGTTTTGATTTGTCTAATGTCCCATCACAATATAAACAATCAACAACAAATTTAAAAACAATTACTTTTTCATGTTGGGTTTAATGTTGGTAATAAAATGAACCGAGCTTTCTTTTAGGTTTACATCAATCTAAAAACTCAAAAAATATGAAACAGTAACATCAATGTTTAACACATAATAAGTTTTAACATATATCCGCGCGGGCGCGTGGGTTCAAAATCTAGTTCTAATTTATTGAAAAATATTGATTTTGTTAATAAACATCTATCAAATAAGATTTGATGGGGGAGGGAGGGGAGGAGGGGTTACATGACATTTTCTGATGAAAAAGTAATGAATCAAAGTACCACCTATACTATGATGGTATTTGAAACTTTTTAAGAAAAAAAAAAAATATTTCACAGTTTAAAAAAAAATAAAACTGTTTGAAATGAAAAAAAGAAGTTATTTGAAAATCCATTTAAAAAAACATATTTATATTTTATACATTTCATAAAATGATAAAATTATTGAATTTGGTAATTCAAAATAATGGAAATATTTATTTTTAAATAAAATTTAAAATTTAAAATGTTTTTCAAAAGAAAACCAATGAGCTATTTTGATCGATTGTTTCCTTATAGGTAAAGAATGTGGAGTTTGATTGACGTACACCATGTGATCTTAGTTATATGATTGGCTCAGTCTATCTCCATTTCTACCCCAATTATTTCTCCATATTTGTTGAAAGAAGAATCTATAAATGGAAATTTACATTTTATTATACAACAATATAAATAATAAAGCAATTTGTTTATAAACATGCTTTCTTTCTTGAAAGCCAAGAAACCAAAACAAACACACACACACAAAACCGAGTCCCAGATAAGTTGTCTTGAAACAAATACCATTTTTTATTAGAAAGTGTGAGATAAATCAGCTACAAAGACGGAATGATGGAGATTTGCAAAATGAAAATGAAGATAACTAATTTATGTGGGCCATCGAATTTTAAATATAATCTGGTTCAGTAAAACTTTAGATTAAACCGAGTTTTGTATGTTATTAAACCAAGCTATATTTGTAAAGTCAAATAACGATAACTCCACAAATCTAACGTAACTGTTATAAATCATGGAGTGGATTGCTATTAACCAAAATCAGAAGAGAAGACCCATCAGCCACGACCAAGTCCAGCTGCAGCCGCGACCAAGGGAGAGAGAGAGAGCCGGCTACCCTTGGCCGACTTAGTATTAGGTCGGCTAGCCTTGGCCGACTTAGTATTAGGTCGGCTAGCCTTGGATGACTTAGTATTAAGTCGTCTAGCCTTGGCCGACTTAGGATTATGATGTTTTCATTTTCTTATTATCTTTAGTAGTTTTCCTATTTCCTCTTGGATTAGGTTTTGTACTCTTTCCATTTATCTCTTCCTTGTAACCCTTATATAAAAGGAACTTATTATTCAGAAATAAGATATACAGTTTCCCCAATCTTTTACAACACGTTATCAGCACGATAGCCTCCAAAACCCCGACACCAAAATCGAAACCTAAAAGCCTAAACCGGCGACTTCTCTTAAACCCTAAGAACGTTCTTCGTCAGTTCAATTAATCAGACGATCCATCTCAACCCCTGGACGTCCCAAGCTCACGTCCCAGCTCAGACGAAACCCGTCCAGCTCGCAGATCGCATCCGAGACACCTCGCACCCGAGACAAACCCCCCAGCTCGCGTCCGGCCCGATTCCGCAACCCGATAGGAGGCAGCAAGCGTCCGTTTGTCTCAGCTTGGAGTTTCATCCGTTCCTGTTCTCTCTCTCTTTGGTGGTCCGGTTCTAAACCTCTACAAAGCAAAGGTATAACTTAATCTGGGAACCTAGAAAGATCAAAACTCTAATCCATTATTATGGAAACTTTGTTCCTGATGAAACCCTAGAAATTAAAAATTTTAAATCTACAAATCCCATAACTAGT
This sequence comes from Brassica napus, assembly GCF_020379485.1. Lineage (NCBI taxonomy): Eukaryota > Viridiplantae > Streptophyta > Magnoliopsida > Brassicales > Brassicaceae > Brassica > Brassica napus. The sequence continues at coordinate 55,525,333 of NC_063447.1, forward strand.
AACAAGGATCGATTCCATTAGAACATAATTGATTGATTATTTGTTTCTGATCCGAATTTGAGAAACCCTAATTTTGGAATCGAAAAACCCTAAACTTAAAACTTGAATCCGATTTTATTTTGTTCTTGATTGATTGATTGAATTGATAAAACCTGAGGTTTAGGATTGTTAGATTGATTGAAATAATCTGATCTAGAATTTAAATCTTAAAGGCCTTGAAACCTTAAATTTGTAATCGAATCCTACTAGTGTTTAAATCGGAAACCCTAGGATTGTTTTAGATTACTTGCATACATATGAATCTGAATATAGATTGCATTCATACTGTTTAAATAAGAATCGACCATCATGTAGTTTATACAATCTTGAAACCGGTTGCATTAGATAGAACTACATGGACGTGTGGCTTGATGATTGTTTCGCACCATGGTCGATTAGTTTTTCATAAATGCGTAAGACAGGTTTGTGGCCGAGCTTGTTAATTACCATGCGGCCACATGATCACATTATGAACCTAAATTGTGAATGATAATGTGATTCAGATGTCGAAAATCTCAAACAGAGACTATGCAGCCCTTAATCTCTCCGGAGATAACTACTTGCAGTGGGCGCTAGATACAAATATCAGTCTAAGGTCAAAGGGACTTGGTGATACAATCATCAGGGGCAACAATGAGGCTGATAAGAATCGGTACAGGGCTATAAGTATTATACGCCATCATCTCATTGAAGGTCTAAAAGATCAGTACATCACGATGGAAAATCCACTAGAGCTTTGGGATGCTTTACAGCATAGATATGATCACCAGAAAATGGTGTTACTCCCAAAGGCTAGAAATGACTGGAAGAATCTAAGATTCATGGATTATAAGTCAGTGGATGAGTACAATTCAGTCTTATTTAAGACGGTCTCAATGCTGAGACTTTGTGGTGAATTTGTAACCGAAGAAGAGTTACTTGAGAAAACATTCTCTACATTTCATTCATCAAACATAATACTGCAGCAGCAGTACCGAATGAAAGGCTTCGCCACATACACTGATCTGATCTCGTGCCTGCTACTGGCCGAGGCAAACAATGAGCTTCTGATGAAGAACAATGAAGCTAGACCTGTTGGAACAGCAGCATTACCAGACGCCAATGAGGTTGAAAAGAAAGATCCCAACGAGTGCAGTTACATCTAGAATGATAAGAGATCACACGGCAAAAGCCAAGGTGGATACAAGAACTGTGATCGTGACAATTACTCGAAAAACCGAGACAAATACTTGGCTGGCCGGAAAGGAAACCACAATAACCGTGGTCGTGGTTCCAATCCCGGCCGTGGCCGAGGTCGAGGCGGTATATCCAAACCGTCTTACTCGACCAAATCCGTTTGTCACAGATGTGGGATGGGCAACCATTGGGCCAAAAATTGTAGAACTCCTAAGCACTTATGTGAGCTCTACCAAGAAAGTCTTAAGAACAAGAACCCAGAGGCTCACATGGTTCACGATTCCGGATATGAGGCTGATGATGATTCCGACACTGCTGATGATGATCAAATGAATTTTGAGACTTCTGATTGTCTCAAAGACTAAAATTTTCGATACGACTTGTTTTATTGCTTTATGATTGCTTTATGATTGCTTTGGTGTTTTTAATTTTATTGTTGGTGTTCTGAAACTTTAATAAATGAAAGTTTTAAAGTTTTATAAAGTTTCTGAGATTAGAAATCTTATTACTTATAGAAATGAAAGATGATATGAGCATACTCGTGGTGGATAGTGGCACAAGTCACACAATACTTAGAGAAAAAAAGATATTTCGTAAATCTCACAATGCAAAGTGCAAACGTACACACCATTGCAGGTGTAGCCGGCCTGATTGAAGGTCACGGCCATGCATATGTACTGATGCCTAATTAATGGCACTCATCTAGAGATCAAAAATGTCTTGTATTCCCCAAGCTCTAAAAGAAGCTTATTGAGTTTCAAAGACATAAGGTTAAATGGTTTCCATCTTGAAACATGGGGAGAAGGAAATGAAGAATTCCTTAATATAATTTCGATCACCAAAGGCAACAGAAAGATCCTAGAAACCATACCTGCAATGTCTACTGGTCTATACTATGCAAAGATCAGTATGATCGAGGCTAATGCCTACGAAATTTTCACTCTATGGCATAACTGGCTTGGCCATCCCGGTAATAACATGATGCGAAAGTTGATGATGAATTCACAAGGGCACACGTTCAAAGGAGTTGTCCCAAACAATCTCACATGTGCAGCATGTGCACAAGGGAAACTCATAACTAGGCCATCACCAGCTAAAGTTAATAAAGAGATCATAAACTTTCTGGAAAGGATTCAAGGAGACATATGTGGACCAATACACCTACCTAGTGGGACGTTCAGATACTTTATGGTTCTGATTGATGCATCAACCAGATGGTCACATGTTTGTCTAATATCCACCTGAAACCTGGCATTTGCACGCCTGCTTGCTCAGATAATAAGACTGAGGGCACACTTTCCAGACTTCCCTCTAAAGACTATACGTTTAGATAATGCTGGTGAGTTTACGTCCCAGGCGTTTAATGAGTATTGTATGTCCATGGGGGTAAGTGTAGAACACTCCGTGGCACATGTACATACACAGAACGGCTTGGCCGAATCCTTCATTAAACGTATCCAGCTGATAGCTCGGCCATTACTAATGCGGTCTCAACTCCCGGTATCAGCATGGGGACATGCAGTATTACATGCAGCAGAACTGATTCGCATCAGGCCACCTAGTGAGCATAGATATTCACCATCCCAGTTAATCACGGGTCATGAGCCAGACGTGTCCCACATCAAAATATTTGGATGTGCCGTTTACGTTCCAATTGCTCCACCACAGAGAACGAAAATGGGACCACAGAGAAGGATGGAAATATATGTTGGATATGACTCCCCAACCATTATAAAGTATCTTGAGCCAACAACCGGTGATTTGTTTAAGGCCAGATACGCAGACACAGTTTGATGAATCCACATATCCGACCTTAGGGGGAGATAACGGCCGGTTGAGCAATGAAATCGAATGGTCTCAACCATCAGTATCTTGGCAAGATCCTCGGACTAAAGAATGTGATATGAATGTCCAAAAGATTATACATCTTCAAAAGCTAGCTAATCAACTGCCAGATTCATTTGCTGACCCAAATAGAGTGACAAAGTCATACATATCGGCTTGTAATGCACCAATAAGAATAGACGTCCAGAAGGGACAAGGTCAAGTGGCTACAGAGTCTAAACAACGTCTCAAATGTGGTAGACCTATTGGTTCCAAAGATAAACAGCCTCGGAAGTCCAAGAGAGGTGCTGGATCCGAGAGCATCAAGGAAACCGTCCAGAACATTGATGGACCGGCCGAGCCGACCCGAACGGTCGAGCCAAGTGAGCCGGCCACACCAAATGATCCGACCGTTCCAAATGATGGGGTTCGGAACGCCGAACTTCATGGGACACAAGGGCCGGACAGTCAAGAGATCTCTATAAACTATATAATGTTTGGAACAAAATGGAACAGAAAAGATATCAACGTCGATGATATATTTGCATATAAAGTAGCACTTGAGATCATGGAAAAAGATGAGGATCTAGAACCCACGTCCATATATGAATGCATGCAAAGATCATATTGGATCAAATAGAAAGAAGCTATAAACGTGGAGTTAGAATCATTAAAGAAAAGAGGCATTTTTGGCCCTATAACCGTGACACCAAGAGATGTCAAACCAGTGGGATACAAATGGGTCTTTGTGAGAAAGAGAAATGAGAAAGGAGAAGTAGTGAGATACAAAGCACGGCTTGTAGCACAAGGATTCTCACAGAGACCAGAAATAGATTATGAGGAGACTTACTCCCCTGTGGTGGACGCAACTACATTACGATATTTGATCAGTCTGGCTGTGAAAGAAAACTTGATCTGCGCCTAATGGATGTAGTAACTACGTATCTATATGGCCCATTGGATAATGAAATTCATATGAGAGTTCCAGAGGGTATTGAGCTCAAAGATAAGAAAGGTTCTCGAGAACAGCATTGTATTAAGCTGAATAAAGCCTTATATGGTTTGAAACAATCAGGTCGAATGTGGTACAACAGATTATCAGAGTAATTAGTGAAAGAAGTTTATAAGAACGATCCAATAAGTCCATGTATTTTTATAAAGAGATTCTACAGCAAGGGCTTCATGATCATGTTGGTTTATGTGGACGACCTGAATATAATAGGAACCTCTGGAGAGATTTCCCGAACAGTCGAATGTCTAAAGAAAGAATTCGAAATGAAAGACTTAGGAAAAACTAAGTTTTAAGTTCTATTTGGGACTGCAATTTGAGTATGTAGACAATGGAATCCTTGTGCATCAAAAGACATATACAGAAAAGATACTCAAGCAGTGTAATATGGACAAGGCTCATTCCTTGTCAAGTTCTATGGTCGTGAGGTCCTTAGACCTGGAAAAGGACCCATTCGGACCAAAGAAGCCGAACGAGGAGATGCTCGGGCCGGAAGTGCCTTACCTAAGTGCCATTGGAGCCTTAATGTACTTGGCTAGCCATACAAGACCGGACATCAGTTTTGCCGTGAGTTTACTGTCTAGATTCAGTTCATGTCCGACACTTAGGCACTGGAATGGAATAAAACATCTGTTCAGATATCTGCAAGGAACAACGGACCTTGGATTGTTCTATACCGACCAGCCGGGAAAGAGCTTGGCCGGATATGCAGATGCTGGGTACTTATCTGACCCACACAATGCTAGATCTCAGACACGATATGTGTTTATGCACAGTAGGGCTGCAGTATGTTGTCGGTCCACAAAATAATCCTTAGTGGCCACATCCTCTAATCATGCCGAGATCATAGCCATGTTTGAAGCAAGCCGAGAGCTTGTGTGGTTGAGGAACATGACCGGCCATATCCTAAAGGAGAGTGGCCTGGCCGTGGGAAAGGAAAAGGAAGAGCCAACGATCATCTATGAGGACAATGCAGCTTGCATAGCTCAGCTCAAAGATGGATACATTAAGGGAGATAGAACAAAGCACATCTTGCCCAAATTCTTCTTCGCCCACGACCTGCAGCAGGCTAAAGAAGTTGAAGTGGTTCAAGTTCGGTCCAGTGACAATTCAGCCGATCTTTTCACCAAGTCTCTGCCAACCTCAACGTTCAAGAAGCTGGTTCATCAGATAGGAATGCGCCAGCTGAAGGATCTTCAGTGATGCCTTCATCAGGGGGAGTGTCATGTGTTGTACTCTTTTCCTGTCTACGGTTTCCATTTTTCCCACCTTGGATTTTTGGTTTTCCTATAGAGGTTTTAATGAGGCAACGTCGTGCATGATACAAACCCATATGGTTATAGCATCCAAGGGGGAGTGTTATAAATCATGGAGTGGATTGCTATTAACCAAGACCAGAAGAGAAGGCCCATCAGCCACGACCAGGCCCAGCCGCAGCCGCGACCAAGGGAGAGAGAGAGTCGGCTACCCTTGGCCGACTTAGTATTAGGTCGGCTAGCCTTGGCCGACTTAGTATTAGGTCGGCTAGCCTTGGACGACTTAGTATTAAGTCGTCTAGCCTTGGCCGACTTAGGATTAAGATGTTTTCTTTTTCTTGTTATCTTTAGTAGTTTTCCTATTTCCTCTTGGATTAGGTTTTGTACTATTTCCATTTATCTCTTCCTTGTAACCTTTATATAAAGGGAACTTATTATTCAGAAATAAGATATACAGTTTCCCCATTTTTTTACAACAGTAACGGGTTTTTTGATATTATGAATCAAATTGGCGTAAGCCTTTTAATTAAACAAAAAATTTAGAGATAAGGTCAGTGGCAGAAAAAGTAAGTATTAAGATAAAACATGGGTTAATATCTAAATGTACTTCAGTCTTGATAGATTACAATAAATTTTGATCCGCGGTTAGAAAGCGCGGATTTGTTTTTTTTTGCATTATTGATCCAAAACTGATTTAAAAACTACTATTATTTTCGTTTCAAATCTTAACAATTGAATTTTTTATATTTTAATCATTTTTTTTTTCAGAATGTGATATTTTTCGAAATAGATTTAAAGATGATATGTGTGACTTAATAACATATATATATATATATAGTAATGATAAGTTTAAACTGAAAATAAGTTTTTTCTGTCATATATTTGTTTTATAGTTCTAACCAACAATATACAATATTTTTAAGGAAAAAATTTGGAAAAATACATTTATATGAGATCTTAATTTGAAAATTACACCATGGTTTAAGTTTTTCAAAAAATGCACTTCTGTACTTATGAATTTACAAAATTATCCAATCTGAGTACTTTATTTTATCATCAATTTATATCATTATAATTTATTTAAAAATAAGAAAAAGATCTTAAAAAAAATCTTTTTAATATCTACACAATATATCTTCTTAAATATATCTATTTTTTTGATAAAAAAAGAAGAGAACAAGCGAATGTCATCTGTAGTCTTCTTCGTGATATTTTTTCCCAACAATATGGGAAGCTTTTTCCCAACAATATGGGAAGCTTTATTAAATGGTCCTTTCTATATAGAGAAGATACAAAATAGAATATATATAACTTGCGGATACACCTACATACAGTCTACAGGTATTAAAATGGATTATAGGAAAAAAATGTGAATCACTTTTATGGCTTTCATTTACGTCAGTTACCAAACTATCTCTTTCTTTCACCACTGTATAAAATACACTGATAAAAAGCAGAGACCAAACTTGCAGAGATCTCTTTGATCAAGAAAACAACGTAGGGATCTAAATAAGAACACTCTAAAAGACTTGCAAGAAGTCCATAGTGGAGTTTATTGTACCTTTGCAGATCAACATTTTCTAGCTTCTTTTGCTTTGATATTGATAAATTTCAAAACTCATTATCACAAACCAGTAAAATATCATTCAACATGCAAAGGATCAAGAATCATGTTTTTTTTTTGAATGCACACACTCTAATGTCTAATGCCAAACGAAAAGAGGGAGATACCTCAGGTGGCCTAGCGGCAGTACTGAAGGGATTCTCACACACGACTGCCAGAGGTCGCGGGTTCGACTCTCTGTCGGCGGGGTGGTACTGAAACCTCTAAAAAAAAATCCTAAGCGGTTTTCCTGGATGCGGGGCCTTTCGGGGTGGGGTCAGTCACTATAAAAAGTTTACCCACAACAGTTTTAAAGGTCACGCTCCTCTCTCTCTCTTTATCCTTATTCTCTCTAACCTCTCTCTAGTTTCTTACTGTTGTCTTGCTTCTCCGGCGCCGCCGCGTCCCCTTGGGCGGTTGCCGGAGCCCCTCTGTCTTCTCTCCCTCTGTTTATCTCTGTCTCACTGTGTTCTCTCAATTTGCGGCGGAGGTTGTGTTTCCCGAAGCTTTCCGGTTTAGATCTGGAGATTTCGGGCTAGATCTGGGCGAGCACGCGGATCCCGGTAGGCTTGAGGACGGTTCGCCGCTCTTCGTGTTAGGTTACAGCTCTGGTCGGTGAAGTCTCTGTCCGGTGGTTTTCCGTGGTGGGTTCTCCTCGGGTCGACGATGCGTGAGGCACCGAGTAGCTCCGCCTCGGGTCGTCTCCCTCTCAGTGTGGCGCGTGGCTGGGTTCGGAGTTGTACTTGTCGTGGATCTAGGGTTTGAGATCCGTGGGTCTCTTGGTTCTTTCTCCTGCTTTAGTGACCTCCGGTGGTCTCCGAAGGTAGCGTGTTGGGTCCGTGTGAGGATAGGAGTCTTCGTTGATCTCTCTCTTGCGGTGGTCCAGTGGCAGCGTGGGAGTGGCTGCCATCTCTGTTACGTCTCCGAGCTTGCTTGTGGCGTGTGTAGATGTTAGTCTCTCTCTGAAGTAGTGTGGACTCGGTGGTGTGGCACTCTTGGTCGTCGGCTCTCTCTCCTTATGGCATCTATGTGGCAGGTTCGCTGAGGTGAGGTTTGTTGGATTCTTTGTCAAGGGTAAGGCCTTAGTTCGGCTTCCAGATCTCTAGTTTACTTGGTGGATGCTTCTTGGAGAAGGTGTGCCCGTCTGGTCCCCTTACTCTATACGAGTCTCGGGTTAAATGGGTGTAACGGTCTCGGGACAGTGGGTCGGAGGCAGAAATCTTCAGCTACTGTCTTTGAACGACGGCATCGTCATTTGGGATCCTTCTCGTGCTGCCGGGTTGGTATTTGTCCGGTAATTTAGCGTGTCCGGGACTGATTCTTGGGACAGGTTGTGGCATGTGAGCTAATTGGAAGCTGCAGGAGCCGTGTGTTTCAAGGTTTGAGGGCACCTTTCTCTCCGGTAGCTCGTGGCGACTGATTGTTCATTCCTTTCATGCTTCGTCCTCTGGTCTTTCGGTGCTGCGTTAAGGTTTATGCCTAAGTCGGAGTCCATCCTGCTTCCGCTTTAGTTAATTTGTTCCTTAGATCCTTGTGTTAGCTTAATTTTGTGCATTCTGCTACTTGTCTCTGTGTAATGTCTGTCAAAAAATTTAAATCTTAGTATAAAATTTAACATTTTACCAAAAAAACAAAACGAAAAGAGGCAAAGAGCTAAGGTGCAACAATGCTTTTGAAATAGAATTATGGAACGAAAGAGAAACGTTATAGAAATAGAGAATTATTAGCATCATTATTATTATTAATTTTGAATTTATATTGTAATTATAGAAATATCTAATCTGGATAAAAATGTCATTTCATATTTAATAAAGTGTATTTTTCAAAAAGTAAAAAAGAAAGTGTACTTTTCAAAATATAAACTATTAATAGAGTATTTTTCAAATTATCCCTATTTTTAATCATTATTCGATTTAGAAGCTACTACTATTTTTGAAAGCATGAGTGGTTTTATCTCAATTTTTTAATTAGAAAACAAATAATTTAAAAGTTTTTTTTATTATAATGTTTGAGTTTCAAGTACTATTTTCATATCTGACCCAAATCAGTGGTTGAACCAGTAAAAGTGAATTTTTTTAATAATCCGGTCCGGATTTAATGAAAAAGTCATTTATTATAATCCAATTGAAAACCTCAATAAAAACCTAAGACTTGCTATTAACCCGTGGTTTGATTCTATTTTTAATTAAATTAGCCAAATACTTTTAAATATTGCATAAACTTGTGATTCTTTAGACTTTGATGAAAGTTTTATTATGTCAACAAAAAAATGATAATATTAATTTTTTATCGATATGACAGTATTAGTTTATTTTTTATTAATAACCTATTATAAGTTTTATTTTTATTTTAAATTTAATTTTATGATAATTTTTAAAATATTCGTACACTCATAATTGCTATATCAATATTATGTAAAAAATGACATAATAAGTTATTTTATGTGAAGGTATTATATAATATAAATTGTTTATTTGTATTTAACACTTTGAAATAAAGGATAGAAAATAAATTATAGGTTAGATAAGAAAATCTGTATTATAAAATATATTTTAGTTTTTTAAAATACGAGTGGGCCTCAAGCTTGGTAGATTAGGTTAGCGGATGCATTATGGTTGGATTTTTTTGGTTAAAAGGCCTAATACAATCGTTCCAATAATATTAGGATTTAATTAAATACACTAGATCTCCATCGCGCAACCCGCGCGGATTTTTGTTTTCATTTATTTTTATATAAATATTTTGTTTTCAATTCTAGATTGGTATATATTATAATATATGTGTCTATCAATTTTTAAAACATAATAAGTTTACGGTATATTTTTTCATTGAATAGATTGTTTTAAACTTTCACATGTATTTGTATCTTCTTCTATATATATATTTTTGGATTATTATTTCATTATTAAAATCATAACTATATATATAAAGATTAGTAAAATATTGTTTTATTGTCATATTCAAAGATATTGTAACATTTCATAAATTTAGAAAGTTTTTAAAAAATTAAACTTTTCGATTCATAGATTTATATGATCGAGTAAATAATTAAACATTTAGTTTTTGTTTAATTTTTAAAATAAAATATATAGTTTGAAATTTTTTTTCATTGGTTTAAGATAGTAAAGATTAATCATTGTTAAATAATATAATTTTTGTTATTTTACAAAAAAATCTTTATATTTAACATATGGAGGTATAGTATTACAACATTAAATTATATCTATTTAATTTATACTATCTACAAATCCAATGAATCATCTATTCTTTAAATCCAATTACACTAACAAAATTTAATAAAATTTACAAGCCGGTCTTAAAATAAAAACATGTTATATTTATTATTTCGATATAAAGTAAAATTTTAAATGTTTCATAAAATTGTAATAAATTTTAATATAAAATAATATTAGTGTAAACTCACCCGCCCGAAGGACGGGCCAACTCCTAGTAATTCATATAGCTTTGATTATAATAAAATTAACATGATTGTTTTGAATAGTAAACAAATAAAAGAGACATAAATATAAAACATGAGAGAAGAATAATAAAATATGTTTGGTTCTTTTATATTCTTATTTATTTAATTTTATTTATGTGTCGAGATGCATGTATTTTTTTGTGTTACTATAAATGTGAACTAATTAGTTTTATGTATTTTTAAAATTGTGATAAATTGAGTAAAATGATCAGTAAAAATGACTTGCTCTACAATTATTAAAGTCAAAGATAAAAAATATAATGTAAATTGCAAATAGGATAAATTATTCAAAAAAAATGAGATGTATATTTTGCGGTATAATAAAATTTTAAAATGTACAATAATAAAATTTGTTAAAATTTTATACAAATATAAATATTTTATTTTGATATAATATTGAATCTCACATTAATATTAAGTATATATGCCTAAAATAACAACATTTCGTTATTTAAAAATTTAAAAAAAAAATATTTTTTCTTATTAATTAATCAGATTTAATTAAAATAGGTATGTTTTAAAGGAAGAAATGATTCGTTTAACCCATTTAAATTTTATCTTAAACACTAAATAAAAAATGAGTGAGAAAGTGTGATTTGACAAAATTATGAGAGAAATTACTTAGACTACCATTTTCCTAACACATGTTTTCATGTTTACGTTAACCAAATTTATCCTTGTTTTTAAAGAGATAAATCATACTATATATTAATTGAGAAGTCACTTATGTATTGTTAATATGTTAAGTTTTAAAAGTAGTTATAATTTGATTGGTTGTTAGTGTTTATTTAATCAGATCTAAATATAAAAGGTAATTATAGAACTAATTAATATAAATTACCAAATAACACAAGTAATATTACAAATAATGATTTAAGGTAACTAATTGTAGAATTGGAGAAATAATATATATGTTTTATCAATTTCTTTTTCTTTATCAATTATTTATATATAATTAAATAAGATACTTTAACCTTTTTTTATTGAAAGAAATTTAATGGTTATGTATTCTTATTTAGATTTGTAGGTAAAGAATTATTAGAACTTTTTATGTTTTCTAAAGTCTACACAAAAATGCTATAAAATATCTTCATGATAAAAACATCCAATCATTGTATTGGTCTTACACAAAAAAAAATTGTTTTTTTATTTCTTAAAAGCTAGAGTATGCCCGATTTTCTTACGTATTAAAATAAAATATAAAGTAATTCTAAAACGAGTTATCTGAATTAATTATAATATTATAATAAAAATATTTGAAATGACTAAGGTTTACGTTATTGAACTATTTTAAATCTTACAAATCTTCTAAAAATATATATTGAAATTTTTGTTTATACAATTATTTAAAATTAAAAATTAAAATTTTGAAATTTTAATTATTATTTAAAAATTATAATAATATAAACATAATATAATTATCCGTAAAACTGTGGGCAAACAACTAGTCTTAAATGGTCGAAGTTAGGGGCGAGCTGCATCTGCTTTGAATACAGATCTGTTATCGGGTCCGGTGAATGGCGGCGCGTTAGCGCGCGTACCGTCACCGGAGCCCTCCAGCCACCATTAAAGCTAACGATTTCTCCTTCGATTTCGTCTTCTACTCTAGCCGCCTTGCTTGAGCTCTGGAACAAGGCCGTCCATGGCGGATCTGTCTCTGGCGCAAGGGCGCTGTCGTAGTGAGGATGGCGCGGTGAGTTTTCTCGTTCGGTTACTTGGGTTTGTCTCCGGGAGGCGGAGGCTCCTTCAGCTCCGTCGACGCCGGTTCCTGTCCCCGCGAGGTAGAGGCTACCTTAGCTCTGACGTCGTCGGTCTAGATCTCGGGGGGTGAAAGCGTTTCGCTGCTCTGCCTCGCCGCCTTTGGTCCCTAGGTTTCGTTTTAGGGTTTCTTCTCATCTTTCTTTTTAGTTTTTACGGTTCTGGCTTGTTTGGGTGGGTGGAGATCCCGTAAGAGGGTGATCGAAGCTCGACCACGGTTAAAGGTGTTGGTCTGCGCGAAGCTTCTATCTCGGTGTTGGGTTTGAACGGTGTCGGATGATATCTCGAACTCTCGATTGACTCTCTCCGAGTTTAGTTTTCACCGGAGTGGAAGGCATTTGCGGTGGTGATGTGTGGTGAGTGGTTTCCGGTTTTCTCGGGTGAATCGTCGGTTGGTTTACCCGGTGATGTTTCGAAGGGGGGCGACGTCGGAGCCGCAGCGTTTGTCCGCGTGGCGGCGAAGCTTCTTCGGGGTCATCGGGGGTCGTAGGTGGGCCTTGGGCCCGGTTTGTGATTTGTGTTTTTTGGGCCCGTTAACTTGGCCTTTTGTAATGGGTATTTTGGGCTATCAGCCCTTAAACGAAAATTTCATTTTGTGGGAAAAAAAAAAAAAAACTAGTCTTAAATAAGACAACGAACTTATCGACGTTAAACGCTAATGAGGGCGACTAAAAGACACGAAATTGTGCGGAACATAACAACAATAAGTTCTAACGTGCAGAAAAGGGTGGCGCCCTGTGGAACCCGCCGCAGAAGAGACTTTGACTTATAAACTCTCTGTTGATCAAAAAAAGAAAAAAAAAAAGACTTATAAACTCTCTAGTCAATAACAGACTCGCTGCGTTCACATTTTCTAAACAGTTATTTGCCCATACTATTATTTCCAGGAAATAAACACTCAATCATACACTTCTTAGAAAATATCCATTTTTCGTATACATATTAATATATTTTGAAGATATTAAATTAAATATAGCAATTCTATTTATAAAATTGATAAAATATCTTTGGACCAATTTTCAAAGTATTGATTAATTTTTTTTAGGAAAAAGAAAACCGTAAAACATAAAGGGTAATTTTCTCTAATATCATTTTTAAGTTTTTATCACAAAAATAACATCCAAGAAAAAAATAACCAAAATAGTTTTTTTTTATTTGGAAAATTTTAATTTTAATTTTTTACTTTTTAAAATTTAAAACCATATCCCCAAACTCCACCCCTTAATTATAAACTCTAATACTAGATTAGTTAAACCTCATGTTCAAAATTACGCAAGGCGTAAGTCGGGCGGACAGTGTGGGCCTAGCAGATTGATTAAAAATCGGAGATTAATCGGAGAATAGTTTTTTTTATGTATATACAATTTTTCAGATATATATATAGGTATATTAACATAGTTCCGGTAAAAAAAACAATGAAATTACATTTGCGTAGTGGATACTACAGTTTAAAGCTATGTTCAGTACCCGGGTTCGATTTTAGACCCCTACATTTTGCCTCTTTTATGTGTTTTTTAAAGGAGTGGCATTTTTATAATTTCGTCGTCATATCTTCCTTAAGAACATTTAGGGTTTTCTGCAATTATTTGTTACGGCCGCCATAGATTAGTTTCCTTTATTTCGTCATTATTTTTAAGTTTTCTCTCTTTTTTCATGCTTTAAACTTGTAGAGATGTGATATGACATCAGATTTCAAACTTTTCAACCCAAAAACTAAACCGTTTTGATTTTGCCGATTTTAATGGCCGAGTTAGGCAAAACGCCATGGTCTGCAGCCGCCAAGCGTTGTACCGCCGGTTAATCGGGCGCCCAAGCCGCGTTTTCGAACATGGGTTAAATCTAGGGTATAAATATATTTTTTACCTTTTAATAAAACTTATTTTAGTCATTTTACTATTTAAAAACTATTTTTGTGACAAAAACTTAAAAATAATTATCCTAGTTAATTTTTCGAACAAAAAATACGTAAAGACTCATTAGTGGTAGTTGCTGACCATATATAAACAATGTATTTATTTTTTTTACAACAAGACATTTACAGACTCATATTGACTCTGTAAAACAAAACGGTAACTATGCATCCATGTGAACGACGAAAGACGGTTGTTTCCTAGCACTGCTTGCTAAGCTATCCGCCCGTTGGTTCTCCGTTCGAGGTACATGAACAATATCTGAGTTGAGGAAACTTCCTTGTAAAAACTTGATATCTTTCAGATAACTTTCAAATGATGGTCACTCTTCTGGTTCCGAAACCATCTTCACCAATTGAGAACAATCTGTGGCAAACGTAACCTGGAACTGTCTTAAATTCTTCATACATTCTATTATCCAAATCAAAGCCTCCACCTCCGAATGAAGAGGTGAAAGACATGCCCTTACATTCCTTGCCCCTAATAAATCATCAAAACCCGGTAAGGTACTATACTAGCCTTGTCCTGAAAATAGTTTCTTATCTTTCTATGAACCATCTATAAAGCACCAACGTCCTGACGTTATTAATGGGATTCTGGTCTGCACTTGAAGTTCCTTCTTTTGACCAGTGAGTATATGTACCTCAGCGCAAAGTGTTGATTCCAATTCTGTTAATTTAAGTGTTTCTTTTGTGTCAGTATCCAGATTACTAAATAGTTTATTGTTCTGACATTTCCATATATACCATAATATCCAAGCAAATTGATGGTCATCCATCTTTGGATTAACTCTCCAAAAAAGATGATCCATATTACCAAAAAAAGACTTTGTAGAAAAAAAACTAGGATTCAATGGTATTTTAGATAATGCCCACATTTACGTGCTGGAGGACATTCAAAAAACACATGGTTTGTTCATTCTTTCGGGTCTCTACATCGAACACAACATATATCCCCTTGTATTTTTCTCGCTTTAAAGTTTTTCATTACCGCTATATAACCTGAAAAGAATTGCCATAAAAAATGCTTAATCTTCTACCGCAGTTCCTAGCAGAAAGCTCTAAGTAAATCCACCGTGGAGCGATATAAACAAAGTAAGATTCCGACAATCACCCAACTTTCTCTTAACAGAAATGATTCACATGGCTGTTCCCACCGGATACGCCCATCTCTTTCTCCGGCCATTCATCCTCACCGTTCCCTTACTTTTTTTTCTCCCCTCTCCTTTCGTCTCCTCCGTTGAGATCGATTCCTCAGATCTCAAAGCTCTTCAAGTCATAGAAACAGAGCTAGTAGTCAACAGTCAACGCTCTCCTTCCTCCAGTAGCGTTAACCCGTGCGGTCTCAGAGGAGTTTCCTGCGAGAGACGCCACTCCGACGCCACGGGAGAATACGTTCTCCGTGTCACGAGGCTCGAATACCGTTCCCGGTACTTGGCGGGAACCATCTCACCGGTTATCGGAATGTTGTCGGAGCTCAAAGAACTCACTTTGTCTAACAACAAGCTGGTCGGTGGTCTTCTACTGGATGTCTTAAACTGCAAGAAACTCGAAGTACTTGATGTCCGAAACAACAGATTGTCCGGTCAGATTCCGGGAAACTTCTCCGGTTTGATCAATCTTAGAATTATAAATCTTTCTTCGAACAAATTCTCTGGGAACTTGAACTTCTTGAAGAATTTACGCAGTCTTGAGAGTCTCTCCGTTGCAAACAATCTCTTCTCAGGCAAGATACCGGAGCCGGTTGTGTCCTTCCATAATCTTTGGTTCTTTGATTTCTCAGAAAACCGGTTATTGGAAGGTCCGGTTCCGGTTATGAGTAAAATCAAGATATCTCCATACCAAACAAGGCACATTCTTGCTGAAACTCCATCTACAAACTCAACGAAGAAACCCAACAACACCACCACAACAAAAGCGACAGGGTCACCTCCAAAAGACGAGAAAAAGAAAAAGAAAAAGAAAAAGAAGAAGAACAAAAGGAAGAAAGTAGTTGCATGGATCTTAGGGTTCATCGTCGTAGGCATAGGCGGAATCATCTCCGGAGTGATCTTCAGATTGATCCTCAAAGCAAGAAGAGGACCAGAAAAACCATTAAGTCCTACTATATTCAGCCTTTTGATCAAGAGAGCCGAAGACTTAGCTTTCTTGGAGAACGAAGAATCATTAGCCTCTCTTAAGCTCATCGGCAAAGGAGGCTGCGGAGAAGTTTTCAAAGCCAAACTACCAGGAAGCAACGGGAAGATCATAGCCGTCAAGAGAGTGACACAACCCTGTAAAAGCGCAACCGAGCTTATAGACGAAGAGTCCAGGTTTCTGAACAGGTACATGATGCAAATCAGGTCAGAGATCATCACAGTAGGTCATATCCGGCACCGGAATCTTCTCCCGTTGCTAGCACACGTCCCGAGACTCGAGTGTCACTTCCTTGTCTACGAGTACATGAAGAACGGGAGTTTGCAAGATATACTAACCGAGGTTTCAGGTGGAAACAAAGAGCTAACGTGGCCAGCAAGGCACAAGCTTGCTTTAGGTATAGCTGCGGGGCTTGAGTATCTTCACATGGAAAGTAAACCTAGAATCATCCACAGAGACTTGAAGCCGGCTAATGTTCTTCTTGACGACGATATGGAGGCTAGAATCACGGATTTCGGGTTGGCCAGGGCGATGCCTGATGCAGTCACGCACATTACAACCTCTAAGCTTTCAGGTACCGTGGGATACATAGCACCAGAGTATCATCAAACTCTCAAGTTTACGGACAAGTGTGACATCTATAGCTTTGGGGTGATTCTTGGGGTTCTGGTGATTGGGAAGCTTCCTTCCGATGAGTTTTTCCATCGTACCGATGGGATGAGTCTTATAAAGTGGATGAGGAAGGTACTAACATCGGAGAATCCAAGCCTAGCTATTGATCCGAAGCTGATGGAACAAGGGTTCGATGAACAGATGCTTCTTGTTCTGAAGATTGCTTGTTACTGTACTTTGGATGATCCTAAACAGAGACCGAACAGCAGAGATGTCAAGACTATGCTGTCCCAGATCAAGCACTAGCTAGTGTCTCTCTATGATATGTAGTTTACATTCCCTGTCGTATGAAATAATTACACGTAAATGCTATAGTGTTCGCTTGGCAGAAGCTTGTGATGAAGATGTATAATTAAAATGGATTTTAATCTTGTTTTATTAAACATAAACCATTAATCTGATACAATAAGCTTAGCTATCTAGACAAAGAAACGTTTTGTCTTCTCTATAAGCAGCCGTTTGAGAATCTCCCTCAGATTTTTTAGCTGTTCATGACTGCCTTCATGTCTTCACACCAGAAAATAAGAAAAACTGAGTCAACACGTGTTGAGATGCATAAACTTGTAGTGAGATGGACAAACAATGTCAATTAATTAAGTTTTGAGATAATTGGCTTCTATACCATAAACTAGTCTCTAATTAGGTCTTTACATCCGAGTTGACATTAATATTTGTATGACGATTTTAACCTAGTTTACTCTTCTCTTATTTCCACCCATAGGTAAGTAGTTCTGTCCACTGCTACAACCCATCATACAAGATATCTCTACTATGCTGTGAAGAAGTGAAGGTTATGAAGTGAGGTACTATCCTCCAAGTGGTAATATGTCCACAGATAGAATAGCGAAGGAGACTACTACGTTTACGTTCTTTGTCTTTAAGCTTTATTCTATTGTGCATGAGTGGTTAAGTTCATGTGTAATGGCTGATAAACTTTTTGTAAGACAATGAATTTGGATTAATACTAAATTGTTGTTAAGCCAAAAAAAAAAAAAAAAAAGTAAATAGTTCTGTCAGTTGCTCTGAAACCTATAGTGCATTACTGTTTTGTGGCTCATTCCCCAAAACACACAAGTTGCTCTATAGTTCTCTCTCATCTCTTTTTTTAGTCTTCTGTATTTTCTTTTCTTTCTCGTCTACTTTTCTAACTAGTTTTTATTTTCTCTCATAATTTTCTTTCCTCTCCTCCCACCTATTAACAATATTTTATGTTTTTACTAAAGGATTCAAATTAGATTTTATTGTTTTCATTGATTTTTTTTGGGTTTAATTATTCTTCTTAAAAATTTGATATTTTATCTTCTTGGATTTGGTCCTTAGATTTGTGCTCAAATCAGAGTTGAGATGTGTTTTGCGGCGTTGGTCAAAATTGTGTCGGATTGAAGAAGTACTTTCCAAGATTTGAAAGTTGCTAAACAGCGACAATTTTTTGAGTTGGGTCATGATGAATTCTTGAAGTTGTTGTCCAAATTGGGTAACTTCTATGTTAAATTTTTTATATCGATTATCTAATATTATTTAAATTTCAACGAATTTTCTATTTTATTTCATTGCGGAGGATACATGTTTTGTTAGTTGTTATAAAATAGTACCACAAATTTTAAACAGGTAGGAAATTGTCAAATTTTTAATTTACATAATTTGTTAATTGATACATTGTTGGGGACATAATTTATTAGTAGATATTTGATTTATTATTTGATACATATTTTGTTAACTGATACATGACTTATGACCAAAAAATGAGTATTAACTAATATATATATGTTATTGATTCTTTTAACATGAGACAAATAATTATAACTTGTTAACAAAACATTTAGTTCTTACATGATTTCTTGGATGTTACATGGTTGAGATACATGACATGTTAACTGATACATTGCTATGTTTACATGGTATATTAATTGATGAGTTATTTATTATCCAATACATGATTTTTACTCTGATATATATATTTTTAAACCAAAAATTGAACATTAACGATTATGTATGTTATTGATTATTTTAACTTGAGCATTGTTGTGTTGTAGGTTGATTGTGGCGAGCATAAGAGCCTCTGCACTATATATGATGCTAGTGGATATCCCACCACTAAGTGGTTTCCGAGGAGTTTGGGTGATTCATCATTGTAAACCAGATGTTAGCTTGGATGATATCTTATAGATATTAAACGCTTTTTGATTGTCCCAAACACGATTATGGGTGGGAGAACCAGGTAGAAGATGATTGCGTTGATGATATGGGGAACTTGCCTTCAGCTTCTGGTAGATAGTTTTGTAACCAGGACGGACTCAACAGATGCTTCAGAGTCATACATTATAGATTGTCGTTAACTATAAAATGTTGTCCTTCCTTTTTTCGTTTTCTCGTTTAACAATATGTATTATGGTTAACTATAAAGTTTTCGTCTAACATTTTTCTTATCAGTTAACATTGATGGATGTGCTTATTACAAAACTCTTACATACTAATGTTATAGTTAATTAGCAAATTTAGACGATGATATAATTTATAACATCTAATAGTAGGACTGTAAACATCATATGGAGATGAGTTAGTCGTATTGTTTATTATTTTTCTATGGTTGTCTTGGAAAGATATAATTTATCCTAATAACTTTCATATTGTTAATTATATTGTTAGTCATACTGTTATGAATTTCTCTCCATTACTTTTCCTCCATGGCCTTTAATTTTTTTAAAAATAATATGGTTGTATATATTGAAAAAACATATGGCTAGCAACTTTCATCTGCAAACCTCAGCTAAGCTGTAAGCTACTTTTCAGACCTTTGTCCCCTGACGTAACACACCAACTGGCTCCTTGTACGATGGATTAGGGGTAATATCGTCCTCTTGCGCGTCAAATGGTATTTCCTTATGCATTTATGTCTTGTCTTGTGTAGTTTTCACTGATTTCATCTCTTTCTAAGAGTATTTCTCTAATTGTCTCTTAAGTTTTCCTTTGACACAGCAAGAGTAGTGAGTTGTTTAGCCTTAACAGAAAAATAGAGAACAATGTGTATCTCATCATCATAGTACCTCAATTTTAAATTTGGAGTTTTTGTGTATTTAAACTCACCTCTTGATGAGACAGGCAAACGACCTCCCATGTAGGCCTGAGACGAATCCGGATATCCGAGAAATTCAGGGTACCCGGATCCGAATTTTATCTGGATTTCGGATATCCGTCCTGATATTTTATTACCCGCGGATATCTGGATCCGGATTCGGATCCGTAAAAATAATTAAAAATAATATTTTTTTAAAAATAATATTTTTTTAATATAATACATAAATTAAATATTTATATATGTCTATAATATTGTAAAAAGTAAAATATAATATTATAAGATTAATTCATGTATAAATATTAATATATTAAATATAAATATTAATGAAATTTTAAAATTTAATGTGTTTTTAAAATACGGATCCGAATCTGGATATCCGGACCTAAAAACTAAGATATCCGGATTCGGATTCGGTTTGAACGGATCCAAGATTTTACTATCTGGATTCGGATCCGGGCACTCCAGATATCCTATTTTCAGAGCGGATCTCGGATCGAATCCGGATCTCGGATAATAAGGCGTACTCCCATGAGCATTTTCAAATGGCCCAGTTTCTTACACCAGCCTCACCGGTCAGTTCATTTACTTTATTATGTGTGTGGAGGCAATGGAAGGTGAATAACCCTTGCTTGCTGTAGAAGCCAGTGGCTGATGAGGTCGGTATCCTAAGTTGAGCATATTATTAAGTTTTTCCAAATATATTATAACAACTGTAATATCTGTTCATCTATCAAAATACTAATATTCATGTAACTCTTTTATTTGAAAGCAAGGAGAACATCAAATTTGATTCAGTTTTGATAAAAAGAAACTATTGTAGCACGTGAATAAATAATGGTGTTGAATTTTCAAAAAGAAAATATTTATTAAAAATCATTTTACACAGTTAAGTGCGGTTTTTTGTAAAACCACAGCTATTTTGGCTACTGAACTACGTTAATGGATCCTATTTGTAATGTCTCTCAAACCATGTAAAACAAGCCCTTTGGGCTTAGTGAAAAAAAAAAAGAACTACGTAATGCGTTTTTAAAAGAATTACTTTTTGTTTTTTTTTTCCGTACACTGCGCTTTTCAAGTGATATGCATATAATTGGTGACACTTGCTCAATTAAGCATTTCCGCACCACGGTTACCTATCACTACCTTACTATTAGATTATTACTGGTCTATCAGCGTTTGGTTTGCATTACCAATTTTTACATGCTATTTCTTTTCTCGATTCCGAAAACAAGCAAAGAGTACCATATAGATTTGTTTCATACAATACTTGCTTTACATATCTTCACGTCGTTTTATCATTATCTTCCGATGTCTCTTTCACACTACTTATTTACACACTCACCGAGTCACCGTTCAGAATCTAAATAAAGACAACGAACTTATCGACGTAAAACGCTAAAGAGGGTGACTAAAAAAACAAGAAAATGTGTGGAACATAACAATTAAGTTCTAACGTGTAGAAAAGGGTGGCCCCCCTGTGGAACCCGCCGCAGATTAGACTTTGACTTATCAACTCTCTAGTCAATAACAGACTCGCTACGTTCACATTTTCTAAACAGTTATTTGCCCATACTATTATTTCCAGGAAATAAACACTCAATCATACACTTCTTAGAAAATATCCATTTTTTCGTATACATGTTTTATATATTTTGAAGATATTAAATTAAATTTAGCAATTCTATTTGTAAAATGATAAAATATCTTTGGACCAATTTTCAAAGTATTGATTAATTCTATTAGGAAAAAGAAAACCGTAAAACACGTAAAGACTTTTCTATAAGATTAGTGGTAGTTGCTGACCATAAATAAACAAAGTAAGTTCCGACAAGCACCCACAAGAGGAAACTCTCTTAACAGAAATGATTAACATGGCTGTTCCCACCGGAAACGCCAATCTCTTTCTCCGGCCTCTCATCCTCGCCATCCTCTCCCTTCTTCTTCTTGCCTCTCCTTTCGTCTCCTCCGTGGAGATCGATTCCTCAGATCTCAAAGCTCTTCAAGTCATAGAAACAGAGCTCGGAGTCAACGGTCAACGCTCTTCTCCCTCTTCCAGTGATGCTAACCCTTGCGGTCGCGGAGGAGTTTCATGCGAGAGACGCCACTCCGACGCCACCGGAGGATACGTTCTCCGCGTCACGAGGCTCGTATACCGATCCCAGAGCTTGGCGGGAACCATTTCACCGGTCATCGGAATGTTGTCGGAGCTCAAAGAACTCACTTTGTCTAACAACAAGCTGGTCGGTGGTCTTCCACTTGATGTCTTACACTGCAAGAAACTCGAAGTACTTGATGTACGAAACAACAGATTGTCCGGTCAGATTCCGGCAAACTTCTCTCGTCTGATCAATCTTCGAATTATAAATCTTTCTTCGAATAAATTCTCTGGGAACTTGAACTTCTTGAAGAATCTACCGAATCTCGAGAGTCTCTCCGTTGCAAACAATCTCTTCTCAGGCAAGATACCGGAGCCAGTTGTGCCCTTCCAAAATCTCCGGTTCTTTGATTTCTCAGAAAACCGGTTATTGGAAGGTCCGGTTCCGGTTATGAGTAAAATCAAGATATCTCCATACCAAACAAGACACATTCTTGCTGAAACTCCATCTACAAACTCAACGAAGAAACCCAACAACACCACCACCACAACAAAAGCGACAGCGTCACCTCCAAAAGACAAGAAAAAGAAGAAGAAAAAGAACAAAAAGAAGAAAGTGGTTGCATGGATCTTAGGGTTCGTAGTTGGAGGCATAGGCGGAATCCTCTCCGGAGTAGTCTTCTCGGTGATCTTCAGATTGATTCTCAAAGCAATAAGAGGACCAGAGAAACCCTCAGGTCCTTCTATCTTCAGCCCTTTGATCAAAAGAGCTGAAGACTTAGCTTTCTTGGAGAACGAAGAATCACTAGCCTCTCTTGAGCTCATTGGCAAAGGAGGCTGCGGAGAAGTTTTCAAAGCCGAACTACCCGGAAGCAACGGGAAGATCATAGCCGTCAAGAGAGTGACACAGCCCTCTAAAGACGCCACCGAACTCGTAGACGAAGAGTCCAGGTTTCTGAACAAGTACCTGAGGCAAATCAGGTCAGAGATCAACACGGTGGGTCAAATCCGGCACCGGAATCTTCTCCCGTTGCTAGCACACGTCCCGAGACCCGAGTGTCACTTCCTTGTCTACGAGTACATGAAGAACGGGAGCTTGCAAGATATACTAACCGAGGTTTCAGCTGGAAACAAAGAGCTGACTTGGCCAGCAAGGCACAAGCTTGCTTTAGGTATAGCTGCGGGGCTTGAGTATCTTCACATGGAGAGTAACCCTAGAATCATCCACCGAGACTTGAAGCCGGCTAACGTTCTTCTTGACGACGATATGGAGGCTAGAATCGCGGATTTCGGGTTGGCCAAGGCCATGCCTGATGCAGTCACGCACATTACAACCTCTAAGCTTTCAGGTACCGTGGGATACATAGCACCAGAGTATCATCAAACTCTCAAGTTTACGGACAAGTGTGACATCTAT
The DNA here is from genome assembly GCF_020379485.1 of Brassica napus. NCBI lineage: Eukaryota > Viridiplantae > Streptophyta > Magnoliopsida > Brassicales > Brassicaceae > Brassica > Brassica napus. The sequence goes on from NC_063447.1 coordinate 55,548,784, forward strand.
AGCTTTGGGGTGATTCTCGGAGTGCTGGTGATTGGGAAGCTTCCTTCTGATGAGTTTTTCCAGCATACTGATGAGATGAGTCTTATCAAGTGGATGAGGAAGGTACTAACATCGGAGAATCCAAGCCTAGCGATTGATCCGAAGCTGATGGAACAAGGGTTCGATGAACAGATGCTTCTTGTTCTGAAGATTGCTTGTTACTGTACTTTGGATGATCCGAAACAGAGGCCGAACAGCAGAGATGTCAAGACTATGCTGTCCCAGATCAAGCACTAGCTAGTGTCTCTCTACGATATGTAGTTTGCTTCTAAATATGTATGTTTACATTCCCTGGTATGAAATAATCAGAACACTATAGTGTTCGCTTGGCAGAAGCTTGTGATGAAGATATATACTTAAAATGGATTTTAATCTTGTTTTATTAAACATTAATCACTAATCTGATACAATAAGCTTAGCTATCTAGACAAAGAAACGTTTTTGTCTTTTCTATAAGCAGCCGTTGAGAATCTCCCTCAGATTTTTTAGCTGTTCATGACTGCCTTCATGTTCTTCACACTAGAAATAATAAAAACTGAGTCAACACATGTTGAGATGGACAAACAATGTCAATTAAGTTTTCCTTTGCCACAGCAAGAGCAGTGAGCTGTTTACCCTAAACAGAAAAATGGAGAACAATGTGTATCTCATCATCGTAGTACCTCAATTTTAAATTTGGAGTTTTTTTGTGTATTTAAACTCACCTCTTGATGAGGCAGGGAAACAACCTCCCATGAGCATTTTCAAATGGCCCAGCTTCATACACCGGCCTCACCGGCCAGCGAAGTTTCTCCACCTATCATTTACTTTATATTTATGTGTGTGGAGGCAATGGCAGGTGGATAACCCTTGCTTGCCGTAGAGGCCAGTGGCTGCTGAGGTCGGTATCCTAAGTTGAGGCATATTATTGAACTTTTCCAAATGTATTATATAAACTGTAATATCATATTGTTCATCTATCAATTATACAAATATTCATGTAATTCTTTTATTTGAAAGCAAGGAAAACATCAAATTTAACCACTCCTTAAAAAGGATAAAACAATCTAGAAAAAAATAAGAAATAGAATTTGTGACTAATTTCAGTCTCAAAAGAGAAAATAAAAACAGCCAAAATGACTAGTAGTCACCTCTCTGACATCAAAACATAAAAGTACTATAATTAGCCATTGCAAGAAAAGAAGAAGAAAATGAAGAAGGAAACAGGCTGTAGCGCTAACCTATTAATGCAATGAAATCAAACACACGATGAACACAACATTTTGTTAAGGGAAACGCCGGCCAAAACCTTTGGTGATCTTAGAGGATCACGTTTACCTCTGGATTCCAAAAGATGGCCGAGCCCCCTACGAGTGACGAACCAAATATAACCTATTCTCTCAGTACGTCTCGGTACGGTAATATAGTATGTTATAACCAAACGAATGAGACCCTAGTCGGAGATTATAGTGGATGGCAGAGCGCAAAGTCGATTGAAACGGCGCTTCCTTTCTTTGTAATGCAACTACTCATCTCTAATTTGACCTACGGCTTAATGTATTCTCTGACTCGGCCGCTACATCTTCCTCCTTTCGTCGCTCAAATCCTTGTGAGTAATCAAATGTCGCAAACTAATTTAACTAAAGATTAGTATTGATCTTGCATAGTTTTTTTTTCCTTCTAAAACGTGTGGTATCATTGACTATTGCAAAACTGTTTTTCTTCTTTATTAGCTATAGCTATGTCCTAAGCATGTTCATCTTCAAATTCCTGGTAAAAAAATGTAAGCCAACAAAACATATTATTAATTGTGGGGAAAAATAATCTTAATCAACATTGTCTTGTTTGGAAAACGATGACATTAGAGATTTAGATTTTGGTTTGCATTCCGTTAACTTCATTGTTTAAAAAAAATAAAAACAGTTTGTTGCTTTGTGTTTGGATTTTTTTCCTCAAAAGATTTTCTTTAGAACAAGAAATGAGAAAAAAGATTTGTTCATTTGCAGTATTATGCACATTATATATGTGATATCTTTTTGCTAATTCAAATTAGTCTTATGTTATTTCCTATCATTTGTAGTGTTTGTATTTATTGTTCATACTTTGCAGTGCGGATTACTGTTCAGCCCGACTGTGCTTGGTAGAAACAGTATTGTCCTCGAAAAATTATTTCCTTATAGATACACAATGTTTATGGAGACATTCGCAAACTTAGCTCTCGTCTACAACATGTTCCTCCTCGGTCTCGGTATGGATTTGAGGATGATAAGAATCAAGCAAGTCAAGCCAATGGTCATAGCCATCGTTGGCGTTGTTGTGGCTTTATTGGCCGGTTCTGGCTTGTATTACTTTCCCGGTAATGGAGACCCCGACACGATCCTCGCAGGTTGTCTCTACTGGTCGGTTGCGTTGAGTTGTACGAATTTCCCTGACCTTGCGAGGATTCTTGCGGATCTCAAGCTCTTGCGTTCTGATATGGGACACACGGCCATGAGTGCATCCATTATTACGGATTTGTGTACTTGGGTTCTCCTCGTTTTCGGAAACGCATGTTTTAACAAACAAGGTAATATGATTTGAAAATGACTAAATATCAAATACTAGAATGTTTCTTAGTAACAATTGAAGAAAATAATCTAAATTAATAAACCTATAAGCCAAAACATTTGTGTTAGTTTAGAACCAGCTGTTTAGAACTCACACACGCACACTTATCATTTGGTTCACACCACAAATTAATAAAGCCCAAATTTTATTTTGTCTCTAGTCATTTTTTATTTCACCGACCGGTCCTGCACCTTGGAGCAGGCTCCTCAACCCATGACATTAGTACTAACTAAATGTGATTTCAAAAATGAAAAATGCAGGTGTTTGGAACGATCTGATGCCATGCGCGTTAGTATCAACCATCGCTTTTGCCTTCTTCTGCATCTACGTGATTCATCCTGGAATCGTTTGGGCCTTCGCCAACACGGTCAAAGGAGGCCACGTTGGAGAAAATCACGTTTGGTTCACCCTCGTAGGTGTCGTTTTCTGCGCCTTAATCACCGACGCATTTGGGGTCAACTCGATAACTGGAGCTTTCCTGTTCGGTCTCTCGATCCCTCACGACCACATCATCCGAAACATGATCGAAGAGAAGCTCCACGATTTCCTCTCGGGCTTTCTAATGCCTCTTTTCTACGTCATTTGCGGGTTTAGAGTCGATCTTGACTACTTGCTACAGAACACGACCGTTGGAGTGTTGGTGTTTGTGATTTCTTCGTGCTTTATGGTGAAGATTTTTTCTACCGTCATTTGCTCCCTCTTCTTGGGCATGCCCTTGCGTGATGGTTTTGCTGTTGGTGCCCTTATGAACACCAAAGGAACTATGGCTTTAGTCATACTCAATGCAGGACGTGACAGCAAGGTGTTGGACGTAATATTGTACACTCATATGACGTTTGCGTTCCTGGTGATGTCAATAGTGGTGCAGCCACTTTTAACCTTTACTTACACACCAAATAAGAAATTGACTTTCTATAAATACCGAACTGTTCAAAAACTCAAAGGAGAAGAAGAGTTTCGTGTGTTAACCTGTGTCCATGTCCTCGGTAACGTTCCCGGCATAACCAATCTACTACATATTTCTAACCCGACCAAGAAATCTCCTCTCAACATCTATGCAATACACTTAGTTGAGCTAACCGGTCGCACTGAGGCTTCGTTGCTCATAATGCACGACGAGTCCAAACCTAAAGTTAACTTTTCGGACCGAGTCAGAGCGGAATCCGAACAGATCGCTGAGTTGTTCGAAGGCATGGAAGTGAACAGCGACGCAGTGTCGGTTCAGACACTCACCGCGGTTTCACCATACGCGACGATGCATGAGGATATTTGTACTTTGGCCCAGGATAAACAAGTCAGCCTCATCTTATTGCCTTACCATAAGAATATGACGCCGGACGGTCGGTTAGGCGAAGGAAACTATGGGCACGAGGGAGTCAACCAAAACGTTTTGAGAAACGCGCCTTGTTCGGTCGGGGTATTGGTCGACCGTGGCATGACGACTGTTCGATCTGAAGCTTCCTCGTTCAATGCCGAGATCACAAAGAAAGAAATTGCAATGTTATTCATCGGAGGCCGGGACGATAGAGAGGCTTTGGCTTATGCTTGGAGGATGGTGGGACAAGAAATGGTTAAACTCACGGTTGTGAGATTTGTCCCGGGCAGAGACGCTTTAGTCTCGGCCGGAAAATTAAGCGTTGAGTATGCAAAGGAGGCACAAGTGGACGAAGAGTGCATTTACGAGTTTAACTTCAAGACTATGAATGATTCTTCGGTCACTTGTATAGAGAAAGTGGTTAACGATGGTCAAGAAGTGATCGAAGCGATTAGAGAAATGGAAGATAACCATTCTTACGATCTTTACATTGTGGGAAGAGGGTACAAAGTAGAAACACCTGTAACTGCGGGTTTGACAGATTGGAGTAGTAATTCGGACTTGGGTACTATAGGCGATACATTAGCTTCATTAAACTTCACATTGCATGCTTCGGTTCTTGTGATTCAACAATACTCAGCCGCCAATAGACGAACCTCAGAAAACCATCAAGAACACGTTAAAGGTGGAGCGAAAACCGCTAATGAAGCGAAAATGAATTCTCATGAGGAAGAGGATGATGGAGATGAACAGTATCAAATGGGAATGCGCAAATGACAAGAGTTTTTTTTTTGTTTCATATGATACGATCAGGTTTTAACCCTATACAACTATTTTAAGCGTACGAAGTAGTATTTTATGGATTGAATACTCATAGACCAATGTCACACTATAATTCTTGGAAAGTATAGTTGAAGTAAAATGAATGTGGTTTTTTTGTTGTTTTGAAAGTAAGAAAGTAAGAAAGCAAATGACAGAATGTAAATGTGAGGTGAACTTATGAATTGGAATTTTTAGGTCTAGGCAATTCTTAGAAAACAGAAATAACGAAAATAATTGCTAGACAAAGAATACAATAAACATCGTTATCGAACTCAAATTTCTTAACTAGGTTATCATTTTACCAAAGTGCTAATTGATATTTTCAATACGAAGACTATAGCTCCATCTGAATTTGACAATGTAAACATGCATTTAAAAGTTAGCTTGATAGGTTTACAAAACACTTTAACGTCAACTCTCGCTACCTAAAATGCTTTGAATTCTTTTCTTACATTTGCTCACACACTTTAGAACATTAAACAACCTAAAATTATTAACTAGATGATTAGTGAAGATCAATCATCAAAACTAATTCAGACGAAGAAAAACGACAGATTATTATTTTAACTTATTAATATCAACAATCCATAACTTTTCTTACAATCCTAAACTTAATTAACTATAGATCTACTCACATATGAAAACAGAATCACTTTAGGATTTTCTTTTTTTGTCAGCAACATACACATAACTAAGATTCTGCGAACCAAATTGGTAAATTTCAAATCCATATGAGCGATAAAAGACTGTTGTTTCCTCACACTGCATGCAATATTGTCCGTCTTTGTATTATGCGTCTGGGGTAACTTGAGAATCTTGATATCTTTACACAGAGTGATGGTATACAAGATAAGCATGTACGTTACACCAAAATAAATCACAATAACATCTACTAATGTACATGCTCTTCGTCTCCCTCGCATGTCCTGGATTCACTCTCAGCATCCAAACAATCACGAACTGACAAAAGCTCCCTGAGAATGATGGGTTTTCATCAAGAGAAATAATTTTCCCAAAAGGCTAATTTTTCAGAAACTCGATCTCTTCAGACTCAAGCGCATCGAGAATAGTTTTGATCCTCTTGGGTTTGTGGTAAGGTTTGCGCGTTTGCCAGACACCTGATGATATCCTCCATCTAAGACCACAAGGCAGAGCAAAAGGGAGTGATTTAACAAAGAAGCGGGAGATTAGGAAATAATCATACAAAAAAAATAGGAATAAGATAATGAGATCTTACGGATAGAAGGAGATTATGCAGAAAATTTGAATTGCTATCAACTCAGTCTCTTGTCCACACGTTTAGCTTAGGCTCACTAGTCGAGTCTATAGAGTACTGAGTCATCCTTTAAGCATGTTCACTTAGGCAAAAGAATCTGAAACTTAGATTTTCCCCAAAATACATGATTTAGAATAGTTTATAGATTATTAGGTGCGAAGTTGGAATATAAAATGTACACAGTATAACATACAGTGAAAAGACATTTACTTAGTTTCAGGTATTTCGGTGTATCCATAGCCTAAATACTCTAAAAAATATCATCGTTTTGTATGGCCAATGATAACTTACCACTTGTCATTGTCTTTTTCTTCTTTTTCGGGCTCAACATGTTGAATATTATCTACACAAATTTATCTACGTGCATTTCAACAAATATTTAATACTTTTATTGTATTCATTTAATTGTTGATTTTGTTTTTCAGCAATCAAATAGGCAAAGACTAAGAAAGAAAACCATAGCCCAAAAAGACTTATCATTATTATTTACTTGCAGGGATAATCATGAAATTGCCCTTTAAAAAACAAACTAAACCGCATCGTGGTAGCCTAGTGGTTTTCACTAGAAGAGGAGTTGCCCTATTGCTCCAGGCTAGGGATCGACTCTCCTCTAGTGCGAAATTATTAGCTCCACATGTGGCCACGCGGATATGGGCCCATGCTTACGGTCCATTTGAATACCCGGGAGAAGATCCATCCGTGGGTTGCACCTCCCACCCGGAAGTTAGGTCTGTGTCTTTAATAGACCCGGGTTTAACCCTTTTTTTTTCAAAAAAAAAAAAAAAACTAGAAAAGTAACAGAATTTAACTAATCTCAAAGAGAAAACAAAAACAGCTAACATGAGTAGTAGTCACCTCTTTGACATCAAAACATAAAAATCTATAATTAGCCATTACAGGAACATAAAGAAAAAAAACAGGTTGGAGCTCTCACCTATATTAATGAAATAAAATCTAACACATCACGAACACAGAACATTTTGTTCAGGGAAAGGCCGGCCAAAACTTTTGGTGATCTTAGAGGATCACGTTTACCTCTCTATTCCAAAAGGTGGCCGAGCCCAAAAATCCTATGGCTCTGGAATCAAATTCATCCTATTATAATCTCAGTTCGTCCCGGTACGTTAAAGTATTATGTTATAGCCACACGGATTTGATAGCAGAAGAACACCATAATGGATGGGAGAGTGCAAAACCGATCCATGCCGCATTTCCTTTCTTTATAAAACAACTATTAGTCGCTAACTTTGTCTACCGCGTAATCTACTACATGACTCGGCCGCTACATCTTCCTCCTTTCGTTGCCCAAATCCTTGTGAGTAATCAAATGTTGAAAACTATTTTAACTAAACATTTGTATTGATCTTGTGTTTTTTTCTTTCTAATCGTGTGTCTCATGAAAATTGCGAAAAAAATTTGTTTTTCTTTTTAGCTAGATATGTCTTTAATTACTTCTAAGCATGTTCATCTTCAAAGTCAATTTATTAAGCCAACAAAACTTATTATTGTGGGAAATATAGTCTCAGTCAACACTATGTTCTTTATTTTTGCATTTCCTATGGACCAAGAAACGAGAAAAGTCTAAGATTTGTTAATGCAATATTATGCACGTTATATATGCGTTCATCCTTTTGCTAATTCAATTTATTTCTGACATTACATTATATCATTTCCTAGAATTTGGTAATGATTATATTTATTCTTGATTTGCAGTGTGGATTACTGTTCAGCCCGACTTTGCTAGGTGAGAATGACACTGTCCTCAAAGATATCTTTCCTTATAGATACACAATGGTTCTGGAGACATTCGCAAACTTAGCTCTCGTCTACAACATTTTCCTCCTCGGTCTTGGTATGGACTTGAAGATGATAAAAATCAAGCAACGCAAGCCAATAGTCATAGCCATCGTTGGCCTCGTTGTGGCTTTATTGACCGGTTCTGGCTTGTATTACCTTCCCGGTAACGGAGACGCCGACAAGATTTTTTCAGGTTGTCTTTACTGGTCGGTTGCGTTGAGTTGTACGAATTTCCCTGACCTTGCGAGGATTCTTGCCGATCTCAAGCTCTTGCGTTCTGATATGGGACGCACGGCCATGAGTGCATCCATTATTACGGATTTGTGTACTTGGGTTCTCCTTCTTCTCGGACTCGTAATGTTTAACAAACAAGGTAATATGATCTTTTTTTTCTTGTCGTTTATAATTTGTAGCTTAACGTAACCGAAGAGAAGAATCCAAATTAATAAAATCTAAATTCCTCTAAGACCAATTATCTTTTATTAGTTTATAACTCACACACTTTAATTATCGTTTGGTTCACTCCATCTATTGAAACTTAAGTCTTAACTTCTAAATTTTACAAATTTGTTTAAAAGAAAATTTCTACTACAATTTTTAAAAAAGATAAGATTGAACATACCCGATTTCATGGGTATAATTAAAAAACATTTATAAAATACACTAACAACTTTACAATCATTTTTTTATCCACACTAAAATTAGAGTCCCATAATTTCAGGCCCGACTCTGCACCTTTCAGTACTAACCAAAAACATGAAAAAATGCAGGTGTATCGAACGATATGATGCTATTCGCGTTAGTATCAACCATCGGTTTTGTCTTTTTCTGCATCTACGTGATCCGTCCTGGGGTGGCTTGGGCCTTCGCCAACACGGTCAAAGGAGGCCACGTTGGAGAAAATCACGTATGGTTCACTCTCGTAGGAGTCATTTTCTGTAGCTTAATCACCGAAGCATTTGGGGTCACCTCAATCCCTGGAGCTTTCTTGTTCGGTCTCTCGGTCCCTCATGACCACATAATTCGGGATATGATTGAAGAGAAGCTCCATGATTACCTCTCGGGAATTTTGATGCCTCTTTTCTACATCATCTGTGGTTTAAGACTCAATCTTGGTTACTTGTCTACTAACACGAGCGCTGGAACGTTGGTGTTTGTGATTTCTTCGTGCTTTATGGTGAAGATTTTGTCTACCGTGATTTGCTCCCTCTTCTTGCGCATGCCCTTGCGTGATGGTTTTGCTGTTGGTGCCCTTATGAACACCAAAGGAACTATGGCCTTAGTCATACTCAATGCAGGACGTGACAGCAAGGCGTTGGACGTAATAATGTACACTCATATGACGGTTGCGTTCCTGGTGATGTCAATACTGGTGCAGCCACTTTTAACATTGACTTACACGCCAAAGAAGAAATATTCTTTCTATAAATACCGAACCGTTCAAAAACTCCAAGGAGAAGTAGAGTTTCGTGTGTTAACCTGTGCTCATGTCCTCGCTAACGTCTCCGGCCTAACCAGCCTATTACAGGTTTCTAACCCGACCAAGCGATCTCCTATCAACGTCTTTGCAATTCACCTAGTCGAGCTAACCGGTCGCACTACAGCTTCGTTGCTCATAATGAACGACGAGACCAAACCTAAAGCTAACTTTTCGGACCGAGTCAGAGCAGAATCCGAACAGATCGCTGAGATGTTCGAAGACATAGAAGTGAACAACGACGCCATGTTGGTTCAGACACTCACCGCGGTCTCACCTTACGCGACGATGCATGAGGATATTTGTTCGCTGGCCGAGGATAAACGAGCCAGCCTCATCTTATTGCCTTACCATAAGAATTTGACATCTGATGGTCGGTTAGGTGAAGGAAACGATGCGCACGAGAATATCAACCACAACGTTTTGAGCGACGCACCTTGTTCGGTCGGGATATTGGTTGACCGTGGCATGACGATTATTCGGTCTGAATCTTCTTCGTTCCATGGCGAGGCCACAGATAAAGAAATTGCAATGCTATTCATTGGAGGCCGGGACGATAGAGAGGCTTTGGCTTATGCTTGGAGGATGGTGGGACAAGAAATGATCAAGCTAACGGTTGTGAGATTTGTCCCGAGCAGGGAAGCTTTATTTGCGGCCGGGGAAGAAGCCGCTGAGTACGTGAAGGAGGCACAAGTGGACGAAGAGTACATCTACCAGTTTAACTTCAAGACTATGAATGATTCTTCTGTGACTTATACAGAGAAAGTGGTTATCGATGGTCCAGAAACGATCGCAGCGATTAGAGAAATGGAAGATAACCATTCTTTCGATCTTTACATTGTGGGAAGAGGGTACAAAGTAGAAACGCCTGTGACCGTGGGTTTGACTGATTGGAATACTAGTCCGGATTTAGGGGTTATAGGCGATACATTAGCTTCATCAAACTTCACAATGCAAGGTTCGGTTCTTGTGATTCAACAATTCTCAGCCGCCTATAGGCAAACCGCAGGAAACAATCAAGAACATGTTGGCTGTGGAGCCAAGGTTGCCAATGAAGCGAAGCCTTTAATGAATTCTCATGGGGAGGAAGAGGATGATGAAAATGAACAATATCAAATGGGAATGCGCAAATAACTCGCTGTCTTCTCCCTGTCTCGGTGCTTGGTAGCGGCTCTTCTTCCGTCGTGATGGCTAGCTGACTCGTCTGCTGGTGTCCGCAGCTATCTTTTCGGCTTATTTACATTTACTTCGTAATCGGACCCATTAGGGTTTTCTGTGGGTTTTATTTCTTATTTTAGTTTGTAATATATTAAAAAAAAGCAAAAATTCGTAAATATGAAAAACCTTTTTACAAAAAAAATAAAAATTACTTTACATCTTAATGGGTCTAAATTTTGAATTTGGATTTACAGATTCGAAACAAAACCAAAAGTAGCACATGCTCTGGAATTTGCCCTGAAGCTTATCCTTCTTCATCTGCGAGTTGAGATTTACACCCGTAGCCCTTTTTCTTACTTCTTGTGTGTGCCTTCGCGGAGTAATGACAGCCGATTGCCGACCATTCTATATTATCCTCGATTGCACCGCAGAAGAAGATGGTGATTCCCCATGTCTTCGACTGTTGCGGTTACGCCAAGTTTGATATATTGTTGTTTGAAAAGTGTACCTCAGCAGGAACATTCAAAGAAATTGGAAAGTCTGATCGTATAAAAAGCGGTAAGATCTGAGATTTTTTTTTTTTTTTTTTTTGAAACACAGGTAAGATCTGAGATAGTTTACACTTTTTGTCAAATTATGTTACGTTTTTTGGGTTCCCAATCTAAAACAAATTTGAGGTAAGTGGAATGGCTCTCTTATATATTATTTTTGTCTCATCAGAACTTCCGGTATGAAAGTTTATATCCTTGCACACTCTTTAGAAACTAAAGCTCATGACCCATTAATCTTTACATAATTCCAATAAATTATTTACTGAATTAACATTCCATATGGATTATTTTACCAAGTTTCTCCGATGGCAATACATTTTGAGATACTTTTGGATAAGCATCTCAACATTTGAGATCATCATTCATTTAAATACAATCATTTTCTTGATTTTGGGTGATATATCAAAAGTTGAGAACTCATAATGAGTATGCCTTAAAATAGATGAAAAACAGATATTAGATCTGATCTATGAAGGAATGAAGAAAATGACATGAGAGTTTTCTTGTTTTATTTTTCTTTCTTTTACATACACATATTCAAAGGAACTATAAAGATTACAAAAGAAGTCAAAATAATGTAGCTTCACTATTCTGTTTTTGCCGTTCATCCAACTTCATCTTTGGCAAGCTTGTTCCTGACATGGTCTAGACTTCATCTTTTGCAAACTTCCAAAAATCTATGTAGCTATTGGAGAATTTACCAAGAAAGAGTTAAAATTGGTGAAACTATCACATATAATACATTACTTGTATATAGCATACTTACATATACTTGTATAGAGTAGAGAATAGTCTAATGTATTGAGTATAAATACTCCTCTTTGTACACACTTTAACTTCAATGAAGATATTTCATATTACTCCCTTGTTCCTAATATGATATTTCATATTACTCTCTTCTACAGAGGTGATATCTTGCATATTTACATTGTTTTATTCATTCATCTATGAGCATTTTCATCATATAAATTAGGATTTAGCCATGTCTAGGTTGCATTTTGCATTCATTGTCCTTATTAGGTGTTGGAGTGTGCCATGGAGTGATTTGAGATGTTTGGGAGCATTGTGATCCAAAAGGAGGTGAAAGATGAGCATGGATGGAGCCTTTAGAGAAATCTCATGTTGCTAAAATTTTGTGGAGACACAGAAAATTGAGTTAGCTTTCTATTGAAAGTGGTTTCAAGTCATTTGGAGATGTAATGAAGGAGTTATGATCAATTTACTAGAGGCATATCCATCCTGGTCGAGCATCGCAGAGTGACCTCTCAGAGCGACCTACCGAGGTCGCACCCAGCCAGAGCGTCTAGCTCAAGTCACTCCCAGCCAGAGCGACCAGCTCAAGTCACTCGCATTTTGACGGGTCGAGACACAAAGAAACGCGTCGGGAGTGACCTCCTGGAGCGACTATGCTAGGTCACTTCGCGTGTTTTGCTTGGACGATTTTTATGTTATTTCAGGGGTCTTTTAGTCATTTGTTTTGATGTTTTTACACTTTCTAAACCTAAGTTAAGTACTTTTGTAAGTCATGAGAGGCAGATAATCTCTTTTCTAGAGAGAAGAACTAGTAAAAACTTCTTTTGATTCAGATTTCATTGCTTTCTTCTTGTGTTCTTGTTGATTTCTTATCTATTTCTCTACATGATTAATCTGAAATCCAATATGGGTTTAAGAGGAATCATGGAGATTATTGAATAATCACTTTTTGAATTCATGGGTTAGGGAGATTAAGGGTGATTAGGTTAGTTCTAGGATGTTTTAGTGTAGATCATTCTTGTTCCTTGCTAGTAGAGTATTCATAATGCATCTTCTGAGTTGGCCACTCAAAAGTTGATCAATAGACATTTCCCACCCAAAAGGTGTTTGATGAAATGCTTGAGACAACTCTCTTAGGCTTTTAGTATACTTTGCCAAAGACATTTGTTGTTAAAGGTGCTAAAATAGCTAATAGACTTGTTAGTAATGATTGCTTTCATATTATTCAACCAAAGACATTTGATGTTTGAGATATGTTAGCAAATGAGCATTCATCTAGACATAGAGCTTGCTTAGAATTGTGTCTAGGCTTAAGGTTGATAGTTTGATTGATCATTTGTCATCCTTAGTTCGATACTTGATCACCCAAGGTCTAATCCCTATGCCCATGAGTTCTCTTTTCCCTTAGTCAAGAAAGTATCATTCTGTTATTGCTTCTAGTATTAGTAGTAGTTTAAAACCCATATAAATCATTGGTTGCACTTAGATTAAGTGAGTACTTGCATTCTCGGTGCTTTGATATCCCTCAGAACTGGTTCGACAATCTTTTATACTACAACATTTGTCTTGGGAGCCTTGAAAACTCCCAACATCAAGAGGCAGAGTACATGGCGATGGCATACACTTCAAAGGAACTCATCTGGCTTTCCCGCATGGTAAATGATCTACAGGTTGCTGAACCTTCTGTGCCTGTACTGTATTGTGATAGCACTGCGGCATTGCACATCGCCAAGAACCCTGTGTTTCATGAGCGAATGAAACATATAGAAAGGGACTGTCATTCCATTCGAGAAAAGCTTGTTCGTGGGCAGTTGAAGACGCTTCATGTACGGACTGAAAATCAATTGGCAGACCCGTTTACCAAGGCTTTATATCCTGCTCTGTTTCATCGTTTCATGTCCAAGATGGGTTTTCTCAACATTCTAACGCCATCTTGAGGGGGACTATCACATATAATACATTACTTGTATATAGCATACTTACATATACTTGTATAGAGTAGAGAATAGTCTAATGTATTGAGTATAAATACTCCTCCTTGTACACACTTTAACTTCAATGAAGATATTTCATATTACTCCCTTGTTCCTAATATGATATTTCATATTACTCTCTTCTGCAGAGGCAGAGTACAGGGCGATGGCATACACTTCAAAGGAACTCATCTGGCTTTCCCGCATAGTAAATGATCTACAGGTTGCTGAACCTTCTGTGCTTGTACTGTATTGTGATAGCACTGCGGCATTGCACATCGCCAAGAACCCTGTGTTTCATGAGCGAACGAAACGTATAGAGAGGGACTGTCATTCCATTTGAGAAAAGCTTGTTCGTGGGCAGTTGAAGACGCTTCATGTACGGACTGAAAATCAATTGGCAGACCCGTTTACCAAGGCTTTATATCCTGCTATGTTTCATCGTTTCATGTCCAAGATGGGTTTTCTCAACATTCTAACGCTATCTTGAGGGGGACTATCACATATAATACATTACTTGTATATAGTATACTTACATATACTTGTATAGAGTAGAGAATAGTCTAATGTATTGAGTATAAATACTCCTCCTTGTACACACTTTAGCTTCAATGAAGATATTTCATATTACTCTCTTGTTCCTAATAGAAACCCATTTGGTAGTGAGTGAGTTTGGAAAGGCACCTTCTCATCGTTGTGAACACTGCAGAGACGACACAATCGAACGAGACAATCATTGAAAGGTTGAGGATAAAACCTGATCAAAGGTGAGAGAGAGGAAGAAAAGAGGCGACCTTTGGTAGACGGAGAAAGTACACTTCTGGCCTTAGAACCAAGAAAGACCATAACATTGGATCTTACTATGTCGTTTCATTCTCCAGGATTATGTAAGCAAAACGTTCTTGCTTGCGGTTCTCATCTCTTATTTGATTCTTTTTCATTTAGTCTAATCCATTTTCTCTGAATCCGAAATCTGAAACTTCGGACAACTCGTGATCTTCTCAGGCAACGCGCACCATCATCAAGACTCAAGAGATCTTTCATTGATAAAGTGGTTGAGCGTCCTGTTAACCAACATAACAGCATTAGCCACTATTGGATACATGCCCCGATTAAACATCGAGACCTAGGAGTCGACCCAGACCAACTAGCTCTAAGGAAAGCCCAGAAAGGAAACGTGGCCCATTACAAACCCAATCGCATTGTAACAGCCGACCTATCAACGCCACAGGACGAACTGACACACGCAATCGAGTGTCAGAAAAGAGAAGAGCCAATTCCCTACAATGGCGACGGACGAACGTAGGTATCAACTGCTCCGTAGATCAACTGTTCCCAGTCTCCACGCAACTAAGGCGCCTATAAAAGAAGAAGAGGAAGTCGCAAAACAGGGGGGGACAAAGAAACACAGAGAGAGAGATAGATAGAGAAATAGCTTTGACGACGAGTTAGTCCCTAGGAGTTCTTTGTTTTTTATATCTCTTTTCGGCTTGTAGCTTACACTTCATATTAACGAAACCTTTGACCCCCTAAATCTCTTAATTATTCATCTTAATACATTCCAATCTCTTACCAGATTTAGGATTCAACAGCCACCCACCTACATATGGTTTTGGTTAGATAAATCATGTGTGCAAGTTAAGTTATTCTAGAGACCAATACAACATTTGATGGTTTTGATATTCTAACAAGTCTCTCATCACATCTTCATAACATCATTTGTGTTTATTATGAACAACGTAAAACATCATTACAAATCAACTATTAACCCATTGTTAATAGCGATCATATCATTACACACTTTTGGTTTTTTTTTATATTATAATATAGAAACTTGTTTGGCCAAGAAAGAAATAAAGTTAGTAGACAGGAGTAGCAACGGGAGTGAAACCGAGCAACTTCTTGGAATGGAGCCATGGTTGAATAATCACAACTGAGTCAAACATCCTGTTCGTGCCATCGGGTTGAATCACTTCAATCCTTAGATCGTATTTTAGACCAGCCACGACCTGTTTCTGAGCCGACACAACTCTACTAAAATTCAACGGATTCAACACGGCGGTGTTCGCAATGGATTCTGCGTTTCCTTGCTCGCTCTCTTCCATTAGATTAAATTGCTCCACGCAGTACCTGTGGTCACAAGATCGCATCACTTTCCTAGTACTATTTAAACGACAAGTGTGGATGTATATCATTCATCTTATGTATACCTTCCAAGTTCTTGAATCTCTATGTTGGTCTGAACATTCGGAATGTCTGCCTTCCCTCCAAGAACGACGGACTTTCTTGTAGCGTTCGCCGATGGAGCGACGACGGCGATCACTAGAAACCCTAACAATGACAATCTAATAAGATAAACCTTTGACATTGCTTCTTACTTTTGTCTATTTTGGCTTCAGTTTGATACTTTATGTTTTCCTTTTAAACTCTCTTTGTTATGTGCAGTGCTTTTTGTGTGTGAGATGAAAGAGAGTGAGACGGAAGCGTGTTATATAGAGTTTTTTGGTGTGGGTTTGATGGTATTGTCTTTTGGTGTGGGTTTGAAGCGTCCCATGCCATAGGCACCTTCGAGGTTCCGCATCTTTTAAGTTACTTTTACATCAACACGTGAAGTGAGCCCCACCATTTTTAACGTATGTGACATGTTCGGATTAGAAATCTGATCCAGATTCCACTTCTGATTCTGATCGAGTTGTTTTCCTATAAACGATTAATTTTATTAACAATACTATAGTTTTTCTATTAAAAGCAATTTCCTAATTTTTGAAGGGATATTTTAACAAATTAAAGATGTTTATAAACTTTTTTGGGAAAATGGTCATTTAAATCCCCAACTTTCACAAATAAGCTAAACAAAGCTCCAACTTTTAAGCAAGCCATATAAATTCTAAGTTTTTAGAAAAAATCCAAATTAATCCTAAACTTCTATTGACTCAGCCTTTTTAGTCATGTACAAGTCAAACGCTAATTAGACGTTTACGTCTGTTAAATAGTAAAACAGTGCATTTTGATGATTCATTAAAATTAGGAATTCTGCTCGAGTAGTGAACCCTAATTCCCATAACCAACTAAATCCAATAAAATTTCCGGTGATTGCAGAGAGAAAGAAGGTGAAAATCTTGGGAACTTGAAAATATTGATGATGCAGAGGAATAAGCTTGTAACGAGATGAGCTAAAACGCACCGTGAGGATGTACATGATCAGTGTGACACGTCACTGGCTATGCCAGCTAAGTGAGGGAAAGTGACAAGAAGTACAAAAACAGAGTATGCTTTCACTTGAAGAATTATCCAAGAAAATAGATCGTGAATTTGTAAGAGTTTTGTTCATCTTTTTTTTTTTTTGGTAAAAGTTTTGTTCATCTTCGTTCTGAGTTCTTGATACTTTTTAATGGAGTTCTCTCATTGTTGTTTTTTGAGTTGATTCTTCATATATACTCTTGAGAAGTACGAGAAAGGGTAATTCGTATCATGAACGTTATTCCATTATTGTGTTGTTAAAGCTTTCATACGGATTTACCGTATCAGAAACTCACGAACCTTATTTTAACCCATGGTGAAAAGGAAAAATAAATATTTCTGCAATTAAAGGTTGCAGTCCACGAATAAGGGAAGAACTCTTAATTTTATTGAGTCACCAATTCACCGTTTTTACTATTTAACAGACGTAAACTTCTAACTAACGTTTGATTCGTACATGACTAAAAAGACTGAGTCAATAGAAGTTTAGGATTAATTAGAAATTTTTTAAAAAGTTTAATATTTATTTGGCTTGCTTAAAAGTTAAAGCTTTGTTTAGCTTATTTTTGAAAGTTTGGGATTTGAATGGCGGTTTTCCCTAAACTTTTTACATAAGGTTTATATGATGTTAGAACTTCAGAGCGAAAGCTATTAATTAGATCATGAATTGGTTGCCCGGTTATACGTTCTGATCCTAGGAAATTATGGATGTGCTACATTGTAAATATGATGTTTTATATTTGACGTTGAACTTTTTTATATTATCCACTTGGTTACATGATTCGTTGTTTTACAATCTCACCAATGGAGTATTTTTAACGGAATCATCAGCATGGATGGATCTCCAGCTTTTCCTTATCGCCTCAATTTGATTTTGAATTGTAATTATCTTTTTGTTTTGTTTTGATCATGCAATGCAATGATGTTTTGTTTTCATAATCTTTTTGTTTGTTTTGTTTTGTTATGGACTATACACGTATTAACCGAGTTTGACACCTGTCCTCTCTTCTCTTCGCATGCTGCTCACGTAGCACCTCCTCTTACGTATGCTAAACTACACATTGATACACAATGTCAATCTGTTACTATACGAAAGAAAAAATACTTTTTTTGGCGCATATTGGCCACGCTAGTAGATCATCTTAAGGTACGCTTATCCGTTTTATTGGGCTCGTAATTATTGGTTACTTTAGTTTCGTTGAACCCAACAAAAACATGATGGGTCCGAACATGATATTATAACACCAGTTTCTTTTGTGGAACATTTTTGGTTCTGATGTAGTCTCCACAGTCGATGTCTTCAAGTTTTCTACCAACATCTTCAGAAACTGGTCGTCGAATCTTAAAAATATTACTACAAAGGTCTCTCTATCCATCTCATTTTAGATTTGATTAGTATATAACTTCTTCCGCTATAATAAGCTTCAAAAACTTGTATTAGGTGAAAAAAATATATTGAACTAATTTTCTTTTTTGGTTTTTTTGATAAGCCCCGTGGACTGATCTGGTCGGTCCTGGAAGAAACACACTTAGTGTTACAGAGTAGATTAGTCCGAAAATATACCACACTGTTTGATCTGAGTTTGGAATGCTTTCCGACTAATGCAAGAGGATAGACCGATCATCTGTTCCGGTCCACCATGTAAACTACTCGAGCCGAAACTTAAACTCAGACTGGCTAAGTAATGATAATTTAGTTTCCATGTGAAATCGAATCCAACACTCCAAGCTCCAAGAGATTCAACTAGGCTACCGCTACTTGGTTAAATATAATGAACTAATTACATAGAAGAAAAATACATTTTCACCAGAAAATGTGTTTTATTTTAACAATAAATTTCTTTTGTTACAAAGTATTTTCATCTATATAGGATTGGTAAAATAGAGTAGCTATTTTAATTTTGGTGAAAGAATGGGGAAACACCCTACCAGAAATGAATAAAAAAAATACAAAATAGATGTAGAATATATATAACACTTTTAGGTCTAAATTATAATATATACTAGATTTTGATCCGCGCTTCGAAAGCGCGGGCTTTGCTTGGGTTATAAATAAAGTTGGATATGAATTAGTATTTTAGGTATTTTTCATCTTTTGGCTTTTCGGGTACTTTAAATCTTTTTTTGCTCCTAAATATTCGAACTGGGCTAGACTATTACGTACTCAAATTACATGTATTTTAGGGTTATTTGAATTATGGACTCGAATTGACTCGATTCCAAAAGGGACCAAACTGAACCATATCCAGAAATATTTCAAATACCTAATTGGATCCAAATGTCGAGGACTCGAAGAATTAAGATTTTAAAAAAATCAAAAAAATACCCGACATAAACTGAAAACCGAATGAGTATTCTAAGATATCCAGAATGTCAATATATATTAGTTATATTTTAAAATTAGGCTGGTTCAGGTATTACAAACATGACAAACATGTTTCAGATACATTGGTTATTTGGTTATTTTCAGGTTCATATACATCAGAACCGAACATATTCGTATTTGGGAGGACCAACTCAAACCCTACCAAAAAACTCAAAACTTTGATACCCTAAAGAACTTACTGGTACCCAAATGGGTACCCGAATACTGATTCATACACTTAGGCCTGTATGTTTTGGTCTTTGGGTTGGGTTTGGTCCAATTTTTTTCGGGTCTGGATCGGTTCTTCTCAGATTCGGGTCTGTTTTTCTCAAGTATGGGTTGGTTCTGGTCTATAATTAAAATACTTGTACAATACTCTTAATTTTCGGATCCAGATTGACTTCATGTATTTTCGGATCTTAAAAGTACATGATATACCTAAACCTTGTAAAATTTAGTCGAAATTTGTTATATATATATTTAAAATTTTACAAAATAACTTAAAATAAACTATTAATAATTAAAATAAATTGTTTTTAAACTCTAGATTTTACATTTTAAGCTTCATATTACTTGAAATGTTACAAAATAATAACAAAGATTGTTTGTAAAAAGATATTTTAACTAAATCATAAAATAAATATAGAAAATAGAACACAGAATTTCATAGTTTTGAATATTCATGTTTTTAAGTCAGGTATTAATTGGTTTTTATCGGGTCGAGTCTATTCGTTTTTTTGGTTCAGGTACTTTCGGATAGAGGAATTTTCGATCAAATAAATACTTTAAATTTTCGGTTTGGGTTCGGATCGAATATTTTTGAATCGGTTCCGGTTCAAATTTTCGGGTCCGGGTAAAATTTCCAAGCCTGTTTGATTTTGATGATACAATAACTTCTTTAAATTTTATACTAAACCGTGTCAAATCTTCACTAAATAATTATAGAAAATTTGTGGTAGTTTGAAGTTTATATGTGGATATTTTGGTCTATTTCATTTATAATGAATATGAGACTATATTTCACATATATTTTATGCATCAATATATTGAAAAATGATGAGATCACGCAAGTATATTATTAGAGTTACGTTTTACCAAAATTGTTAGATATTTGGTAAGATCCAATAATCTTAGTTTAACTAAAATCCAAATCATATCTAAAGATCTCAATTAAATTCAAATATTCAATCATCTGAAAATTATAAGAAATTATTTGAACAATTAGGTAATAGTAGATTTTAAGCTTTATATTAAATTATTGTAGTTAAATGGTTTGTTACGATTTGTTCCATATCATACCAACATGAGCTATCTTACAGTTTATTGAATCATTTCCGTTGATCTCAATTTTTTTTAGAGTTTTTCTTTTTGCTAATTTTTTTAGAGTTTTATCATCGTTTAGAAAACAAAGTAAACAGAATAATTAATGTAGTTTGTGTTATACCAGCTAAACCCATATAGTATGATGATAACATGTTGAAAATATGGAATTAGAAATCTACTTATATAATGAATCAAAATGTGATAAAAATGTGATTATATGTATGCATTTTCTGAACGTAAATACATTACTCAAGCTGTTAAAATGACAGGTGAGATAATAATTTATTGGAGAGCTGATACAATTACTGTTTTGTTTCTGTGTTTTAGTCGACCAAACCATTTTTTGTATAATACATTGGCAAATTGACTAAAGTAATCTTAGAGAAATATTTGATCAATTATATGATAACTCAGAAAAGGGAAGGAGTAAAAATCGGCAAATATATGGTATAATGTTATTGACTAACTTATTGTTACAAAGATATAAGGTAAGACCAAAAAAAATATTTAAGTCTAAAAAAATAGTCCAAACAACTTTCATAGGTAGATTTTTTAGGACTCGTTCTCTTTTAATAGTATTGATTCCTCAGTCTTGAATTTTTCTCCTTATTCCTTTAATTCTCTCTACCACTCCCTTCACAGCAACATCAAAAGCATCTTCAAGTGTCTCTTCATCCGTTTTTTGACGGTTTGGTTTAGTGTACACAATCTTCGGAACCAATTTGATTATGTTTTCTCTCATATCAACTATTTTCTCATTCGGCATTCCGCGCAAAATATTTTCGATCTTGTTTTTTCCTCCGGTTCTCAGCTCTTTAACCGGTATATAAACCGAATATTCGCTATAGTTTTTTTTTTTTTTTTGGTGTAAAATATTCGCTATAGTTGCTTGGTATGTGCCATATATATTGCTTGTATGCGCTTCCTAGATTAAAGAAAACTGGAATACAACCAGCCAAGATCGAATCAAATATTGATATTCTGGTTAACGAATCACCCGGCGGTTGTAAGCAGAAAACAGAGCTCTCGAAAAAGCTTCATCAAACTGATAGGATCATCACAGCTGTTAGCTTTAACAACGCAGTCAAGAAACCTACAATTCTTGAAAGAACTCTTGCATTGTAGGATAACTTGAGTTCGAACCAAATCGTTCCTGCTTCTGCTCGGTCTTTGAGCTCCGGAAAATGAGAAGATGGCGCAGCGTATCAACGGTAACTAAGCTCAAATCTAAAGATTTAGATTAAATCTTTAGAGACTTGACTTCTTGAATCGAAGAATTGAATCAAATTCGATGCAAGGCTCTCGTATTGATGATAGAATCGAATCAATGCAAGGCTTTAGAGAAAACTCTAGCTTATTATCTTTCAAAAACTAATTAGCAAAGCCAGTTTACAATGCCTTTATATATGATTTTAGAGACGGTTTAATAACCTAAGTCTCTTAAAAATAGAAAATCTAATAAAAGGAAATCATAGATAGAAAAGAAAATCTTTAAAAATCCGAAATAGAAAAACAGTTGCTTGGCGGTGAAGGTATCATGATGCTGCATTAGGTCCCCCCGGGTTTGAAGGATTCGACCGCGAATCTGGCGCTGGATCCGGTGGAACAAAACGAGAGAGATAACGAACATTGAAAACATCCGAGGTAGTGATGTGGGCTGGAAGCTGCAGACGATATGCATTGTCATTAATTCGCGCCAAGACTGTGAGAGGACCAATCTTTTTCGCCTTGAGCTTGTTGTAAGCATGAGCCGGCATCCGATCTTTAGTGAGAAATGCCCATACTTGATCGCCTACTTCGAAGAGAACACGACGGCGACGAGAATCAGACGCAGCTTTGTACTTTGAAGAGGAGGACTCGAGATTGGCGACCACCTGCTCATGAATGTTATGAATGTTGTCGACGAAATCATCTGCTACACCATGAAGTCGCGTGCGGTCTGGAAGATTAGTTAAATCCAAAGGGCCACAAGGAAGAAGACCATAAACGACCTGAAACAGACTGAACCCCGGGCTTCAATTGAGGGCATGATTATGAGCAAACTCAGCTTGGGGAAGTTTTGAATCCCAAGTTTTAATTGAATCTCCCACAAGACAACGAAGCAAGTTTCCCAACGATCTATTGGTCACTTCCGTTTGACCGTCCGTTTGAGGATGATAAGCGGAACTCATGTCAAGACTGGTACCAAGCAGCTTCCATAAAGATCGCCAAAAGTGTCCTAAGAACCGAGAATCTCGGTCTGAAACAATAGAAGTTGGCAACCCGTGGAGCCTATAAACCTCACGGAAAAAAGTGTTTCGACTTGAACCGCATCTGTTGTCATTTTGCAAGGAACGAAGTGTACCATTTTTGAGAAACGATCCACAATGACAAAGATTGAATCAAAACCCTTTTGTGTAGGAGGAAGACCAATCACGAAATCCATACTGATATCAGACCACAGCTGAGTTGGTATAGGGAGAGGAAGGTAGAGACCAGCGTTCGTGGCATGCCCTTTTGACGTTTGACACGTTGTACAGCGTTCGACAAAATGCTCAACATCACTTCTCAAGGCAGGCCAGAAATACGATTGAGAGATCAAATGCAGCGTCCGGTCGCGACCGATATGGCCTTCATTGTGTATCTCGGCAATCAGCTGAAGACGAAGGCTGCAGTCCGGAATGCAGAGACGATCGCCACGAAAATGGAACTCATCTTGAAGAGTGAACTCGCGAGAAACACCATTCTGAATGTCAAGAAGAATTCGCCCAAAGAAGTCATCAGACTCGTATAAATTGGCAAAGGCTGCAAATCCCGGGACAAAGACATGAAGTATTCCGAGCAAAGAATGGCGACGGCTCAGCGCATCTGCAACTCTATTGGAAGCACCTGACGTGTGCTTGATAACAAAAGTAAATTGCTGCAAGTAAGACACCCATGAAGCATGACGAGCTGAGACTTTTTCTTGACGGCTTAAGTGTTTTAAAGCATCGTGATCGGTATAGCGAACAAATTCCCGATGGAAAAGATAATGTCTCCAATGCTTGATTGCTTGAACCACTGCATAAAACTCCACGTCGTACGTACTATATCGCAGACGAGCTCCCGCCAGTTTTTCACTGAAGAAGGTGATAGACCGGTTACGCTGACTTAAGACAGCACCAATACCCAACTTAGAAGCATCACAATGTAGCTCAAATACTTGAGTAAAATCTGGCAGAGCTAGTATAGGCGCTGATATTCCGTGTTTTTAACGGTTTTAAACTCGTTTTGGAGCAATTAAATGGTCGGTTTTAATTAATGTTTTGGTCTATTTGATGCGTTTTGGTGTTCTTAAGTGTAATATGCAGGTTACTAGATAGCTTGAAAGAAAAGAACGCATTCGGGATTTATTCAGAAGCAAGATGGACCGAACAATGGACGAATGAAGTATTGATCGCACAGAGCACGAGATCGACCGATCCGGGCTACTTGGATCGACCGATCCCAGGCTTTCATACACGAGATCGACCGATCCGAGCCATGTGGATCGACCGATCTCAGGCGCTACGGGCTCCACACGCACAAACGAGCTTTTCACTCCTTTTTACCCACTCCCCTCAATAATTCAGGAAAGAACTCGACCTTTGAGACTCAGAAAAGACCAGGGGCGACCAAGGAGGAGATTTACAAGTTCTAGAGAGAGATTTGAGTGTTTTGTACTTGTTTTGGTGTGATTTGTGAAGATTTGTAAAGGAGTTCATCTCAAAACCATTTGGAGAAGATCTTCTGAACCTTTACTCTGTTTTAATACAATCTTATCATGTTTTCTTCATCAAAATCGTTTTGTTCTTGCTTAGTTATGTGTGAGTAGTCATCTAGTTGGGTTTAGGGGTTCTCATAGGGGATTTCTTGATGTTTTGATCCATAAAACGTGTGTAGACTAAGGGATTACGTTTTGGTTCTTCATCTAATGGATTTCTTACTGCTTGAACTGAATTGATCACTTAGTTCATGATTTCAGATTGTTTGATGCACCGAAAGTGATTGTTTGAACTTCCGAAAATACTTTAGATGAGCAAAGTGTCCTTAACCCTCGGAAGTTGATGTTATTGCGCTTTGTGAACATATTGAACCTGTTCTTAATGCTTGTTTAGAAATTGAAACTCAGCGGAAGTTAGTGTGGAGATTTCTATAACATAGAGAATTAGCGCTACGGAAGTAGGTTAATTCTAATATCGTGTTTGAGTTCTAGACGGTTCTTAATATATCCCTGTGTCTGCCATTAATTGTATCTTGATTAAAAAGAAATCCCTGAGAATTCCCAATGCCCAACGTTTGTTTTAAAATAGTTTTCAAATCGTTTAAATCATCTTTTTACAACTTGTTTATGCTTTGTGACACTAGAGAAAATTAAATAAAAACCATCAAAAATATATCTTGATTCGCTGTAGCTATTAACTTGTCTGCAACTCTACGTGTGATCATCGGTCCCTGTGGATTCGATCCCGTATTACTACTGCGTACTTTACTGTGCACTTGCAGTTAGATAATCGGGTTAAAACTCGAGACATCAAGTTTTTGGCGCCGTTGCCGGGGACCATTTGGTCACCCTAGAGTTAATGATCAGTTTAAGACTATAGCATTTTCTTTATTTTGTCTAATGTTTCTGTCTTTCTCTTTCTGTTTGTGTTTTCAGGTGAATGAGCGGATTTCATACTAGAAGCAAAGGATCATCGAATTTAATACCTTTGGAGTTAGAGCTCGGCCGCCTAGAGAGACAAGTGAAAAAGAAAAGACTTGAGTCCGCTGAAGAGGTTGAAATGGCTGAACACCAAGAAGACCAATTTCAGGACAACCCGCAAAATCCAATTCCTGTAAATGAACGAGAAGGCAACAATGCTGGTGATAATCAGCAGGCTGGTGTAGCTGCAAGACAACAGGCTGGAGACTATGGCATGCCTAGGATGACGCTTGCACATTATGATACACCAGATGCATTCTATGCCGATCGTTCTGGGATTCGCCCACCTCCCATTGAGAGAAGAGACTTTGAGATCAAGACTGGTCTCATTAATTTGGTGGAGAAAAATCCGTTTCATGGAAACCCGTCTGAGGACCCGATGTATCACTTGGAGCATTTTGAGCGAGTCTGTGACACCAGCAGACATAATGGAGTTCCTCAAGGCGCTTTGAAATGCAGGTTGTTCCCGTTTTCCTTAGCTGATAAAGCTATCAGATGGTTAAAGTCCATCCCTCCAGGATCTCTTACTACATGGGAAGAGACAAGAGCTGCTTTTCTACAGCATTTCTTCACCAAGTCAAGGTCCACATATCTGAGAAGCAGAATTGGAAGCTTTCAGCAACTTGATTCAGAAAGCTTTCATGAGGCTTGGGAGCGTTTCAAGGAGTACACACAGGACTGCCCTCACCATGGCTACACTGATGTGAGTTTGCTGAACATTTTCTATAATGGAGTTCATGAAGAGAGTCAAGATGCCATGGACACAGCAAGTAATGGTGATTTCATGACCAAGACTGTTGAAGAAGCTTACACCTTGCTGAACAACCTGTCATCCAGCAAAGCAAACCGCAAGTCAAGGTTTGACACCAGCCAGAAGGGTGTTGGTTATGAATCCAAGAAGATAGATGAGCTGAATGCCAAGATTGAGATGCTTCTCAAGAGAGATCAGAAATCTGTGAAATTTGTGGAGGAGCAAGGCTATCGTTCCTCACAAGAAACTGTTGGTGATGATTCAGATGATATGCAAGCTGATGTGAACTACATTGGTGGTCAAGGAAACTACAACAGAGGCTACAATCAGAACCTTGGATGGAATCAAAATCAGCAAAATAATCTGTCTTACCGAGCAACAATGTGGAGAATCCACAACATCAGTCCTACCCTCAGGCAGGAAACAGGCAGAACCAGAATCAGAACCAGAGTGTGTTCAACCAAGGATTTCAGAACAGAAATCAATATCAGGGGAACAACTCGGGCAACTCAGGATTTCAGCAAAGGCAGCAGTACAACAACTATCAGAATCAAGGAAATGCCTCTTCGTCACAGCCTTCTCAGGATAACGAAATTAAGAAGATGCTGCAAATGGTGCTAGAAGGTCAGAAGAATAGCACTGCAGAGATAAACACCAAGGTGGATAACATGTATGGAGAGCTTAATGGGAAGTTCGAAGCTTTGAACACCCATTTGAAAGTTTTGGAAAAGCAAGTTGCTCAAACCGCCTCCAGCAGCAGAACAGCACCTGGATTTCTACCAGGGAAGTCAGAGACGAATCCCAAGGAGTTTGTGAATGCTATAACACTTAGGAGTGGAAAAACGATTGAGGAATCGAAAGAGAAAGAGATCGACCGATCTCAAGAACAGATCGACCGATCCAAGGGAAGGAGATCGACCGATCCGGTCCATCTGGATCGACCGATCCCGTGTCGACGAAGCCAAATTCCTCTGAACCTGAAGAGGTGTATGTGGCGCCTCCTGCTTATGTTCCTAAGGCTCCATACCCATCCAGACCAAGGCAGAAGATCAAAGAACGTGAGTACGAGAAGCTAAAGAACCTTGTTGGGGAGTTACATGTGAGATTGCCATTCGTTGAAGCGGTGAAGATGGTACCTTCTCTTAAAAGGTACATGAAGGAGATTCTTACCGATAAGATGAGCCTAGAGCGGGGTGTGTTGATGCTCAATGAGGAGTGTAGCGCAGTTCTACAAAATGTCATGCCTAAAAAGCGTGAAGATCCCGGAGCATTTGTTCTACCATGCCGCATTGGATCACTTACTTTTGAGAAGAGTCTCTGCGATCTGGGTTCAGGAGTGAGCCTAATGCCTTTCTCTGTCTCTGAGAGGCTAGGCATGACGAACTACAAACCTACAAGGATCTCCTTGGTCCTTGCTGACCGATCAGTGCGAAGACCAGTCGGTGTACTAGAAAACATCCCTGTTGGTGTTGGAAAGGGATATGTGCTTACCGATTTTGTAGTTCTGGAGCTGGAAGAGGAACCTAAAGATCCTCTCATTTTGGGCAGACCGTTTTTAGCTACTGCTGGAGCCATGATTGATGTACAGAATGGGCATATAGACTTACGTCTAGGAGACATGGCGATGAGATACAATGTGGAGAAGGTGCTGAAAAATCCGACTATTGATGGACAGACTTTCTGGGTTGATACATTGACTGAACTGGTGGAGGAAATGGATGAAGAGTTGCACACTGATGATCCTCTACAAGTCGCATTGACCCAAAAGGAGAGTGAGTTCGGGTTCATGAACCAAGAAGTGGTTGGATTTTCTGAGATTTTGGATTCAGCCTCACCGATTGAGAAGCATGTCGCCTATGTCAGCCTTGAAGACTCAGGCACCGATAAAACCGTCAAACCGTCATCCTCCCAACCAGATTGGAGTGAGGAGAATGCTCCAAAGGTGGAACTTAAAGCCCTCCCAGCTGGGCTGAGGTATGCATTCTTGGGACCGAATTCCACATATCCTGTTATTATTTGTGCTAACCTGAATAATGTGGAGACCGCTTTGCTTCTTTCAAAATTGCGAAAGTATAGAAAAGCATTGGGGTACTCTTTGGATGATATTACAGGTATTTCTCCAGATCTTTGCATGCACAAGATTCACTTGGAGGATGAGTCAAAGACGTCCATAGAGCACCAGCGAAGACTGAATCCCAAACTGATGGAAGTTGTGAAAAAGGAGATTCTAAAGCTGTTGAGTGCAGGGGTGATCTACCCAATTTCAGACAGCACTTGGGTGAGCCCGGTTCATGTGGTTCCTAAGAAGGGTGGCATCACTGTCATCACAAATGAGAAGGATGAGCTGATTCCTACCAGAACAGTCACAGGGCATAGGATGTGCATTGACTACAGGAAGCTAAACTCAGCCACAAGGAAGGACCACTTCCCACTTCCTTTCATTGACCAGATGCTGGAAAGACTAGCCAACCACCCCTACTACTGTTTTCTCGATGGCTACTCCGGGTTCTTTCAGATACCCATTCATCCAGACGACCAAGAGAAGACAACATTCACCTGCCCATACGGTACTTTTGCCTACAGGAGAATGCCCTTCGGATTGTGCAATGCTCCTGCAACTTTCCAGAGATGCATGATGTCGATCTTTACTGATCTTATTGAGGACATTATGGAGGTTTTTATGGACGATTTCTCAGTCTACGGTTCTTCATTTAGCGACTGCCTTGCTAATCTGTGCAAGGTGCTGGAAAGATGTGAGGAGAAGAACTTGGTGTTAAATTGGGAGAAGTGTCATTTCATGGTGAAAGATGGCATTGTTTTGGGTCACAGGATATCAGAGCAGGGTATCGAGGTTGACAAAGCAAAGATTGAAGTTATGACCAGCCTACAGCCTCCCAGGACAGTGAGGGATATTCGGAGTTTTCTGGGACATGCCGGTTTCTACAGGAGGTTTATCAAAGACTTCTCTATGATAGCGAGGCCACTCACCCGTCTGCTGTGCAAAGAAGCGAAGTTTGTTTTTGATGCTGACTGCCTCGCTGCGTTTCAGATTCTCAAGAAGTCTCTAGTCAGTGCTCCCATTGTGCAGCCACCAGATTGGGACTTGCCATTTGAAATAATGTGTGACGCAAGTGATTACGCGATTGGAGCTGTTTTGGGGCAGAGAAAAGACAAGAAACTCCATGTGATCTATTATGCCAGCCGAACGCTTGATGATGCTCAAATCAAGTATGCTACCACTGAGAAGGAGTTGCTGGCAGTAGTTTATGCTTTCGAGAAGTTCAGGTCCTATTTGGTGGGCTCGAAAGTAATTGTGCACACAGATCATGCAGCCTTGAAGTACCTGATGACGAAAAAAGATGCTAAACCGAGACTCTTAAGGTGGATCTTACTCCTACAGGAGTTTGATATTGAGATCAGAGACAAGAGAGGAGCAGAAAATGGAGTGGCAGATCATCTTTCCCGAATGAGAGTGGAAGCTGAAACACCACTGGATGATACATTACCCGAGGAGAATGTCTATGTGATCACCTTGCTGGAGGATGAGTATTTGGATCAGGCTGATTGCTGTGCCATGAGACAAATTCAGGATGATCTCCCATGGTTTGCAGACTTTGCAAACTACCTATGTGCTGGAATTGAACCACCGAACCTGAAGGGATATGAGAGGAAGAAGTTCATGAGAGATGTGAACCACTATTACTGGGATGATCCCTTCCTCTACAAGAGATGCTCAGATGGTTTATTCAGGAGATGCGTTCTGGAGAATGAGATGCAAGGGATTCTTTTCCACTGCCACAGCTCAGAATACGCAGGCCATTTTGCAACATTCAAGACGGTTTCTAAGGTCCTGCAGGCTGGTTACTGGTGGCCTACACTTTTCAGAGACGCCCATGAGTTTGTCTCAAAGTGTGATGCATGTCAGCGGAAGGGTAACATCAGTAAGAGAAATGAGATGCCCCAAAATTTCATCCTTGAAGTTGAAGTTTTTGATGTATGGGGAATTGATTTTATGGGCCCTTTCCCATCTTCTTATGGAAATGAGTACATCCTGGTTGCGGTTGATTATGTCTCCAAGTGGGTGGAAGCAGTAGCCAGCAAGACAAATGACTCTAGTGTTGTCAAGAAAATGTTCAAGACAGTCATTTTTCCAAGATTCGGGATCCCGAGAGTGGTTATTAGTGATGGAGGCTCTCACTTCATCAACAAGACGTTCGATAAACTGCTGAAGAAACATGGAGTAAAGCATAAGGTAGCTACACCTTATCATCCTCAACAAGTGGGCAGGTTGAAATATCGAACCGAGAAATCAAGGGATTTTGGAGAAGGCTGTAGGCAAAACAAGGAAAGACTGGGCTGTGAAGCTTGATGACGCCTTATGGGCGTATAGAACCGCCTACAAGACTCCCTTGGGCACCACTCCTTTTAATCTGGTCTATGGAAAGTCTTGTCACCTACCTGTGGAATTGGAGTACAGTGGTTTTTGGGCAACGAAGTTGATGAACTTCGACATTAAAACCGCAGCAGAAAGGAGGATGGTTCAGTTGAACGAGCTGGACGAGATTCGGTTGAACGCCTATGAGAACACCAAAATCTACAAGGAAAGAACTAAGGCATGGCATGACAGAAAGATAATCCCGAGAGACTTCGCTGCTGGAGACAAAGTCCTTCTGTTCAACTCTAGACTCAAGCTATTTCCTGGAAAGCTTAAGTCTCGTTGGTCCGGACCTTTCACCATCACAGAGGTTAGACCTTATGGAGCTGTTGTCTTGGAAGACAATGGGAGGAAATTCACCGTCAATGGGCAGAGGCTAAAACCTTACTTCACAGATGCAAAACCCGAAGAAGGAACCAACATTCCTTTAACGGAACCCGATCTCGCCTAAGGACAACAAAATAGTCAGGCTCGCGACTTTAAACAAGCGCTGACTGGGAGGCAACCCACATGGTTTGATTTTCTTTCTCTTTTGTGATTATGTTTTCTTGTGTGAATTGATTTTTGGTTGTGTTTTTAGATGATTTTCAGGCATGTATCACGATCAGGCAGAGATCGATCGATCCAAGGCCTATGGATCGGTCGATCTAAGGCGCTCACGACACCGCTGCTGGACCTGAGGCAGCGGAGGACTCTGATGATGATGGAGCCTTGGAGAGGCGCTCCAAGAGGCGTACTGACCGCAACGCCTGATCGGTAATCTCTCTTGGAATTATTTTCACACCGAGACGGTGTGAAGTAAGTCTGGGGGAGGATGCTACTTATGTACCATATTGCTTTTATTTCTTTTATTTTCTTAGTTTATCGGATTTGCTTGTGTTTTAAAAACTCTCTCTACGTATCTTTCTCAGACCCTGTGATGATTATTAGACTATTTCCTTGTGTGTTGTGCATTACATTTCATATTGGCCATTTTTCAGGACTGTTGGCGCAGACAAACCGAGGAACCACTTGACCAAACAACCTCTCCTTAAATCTTTTATCAAGTCTCGGTGAATTGTAATCGACTCAACTATTTTTGACCATTAATGAATTTAATTTCTTTTGACCAGGAATCAACATCAGGAAACGGTATACCATATACACATTCAGGATTTTCTTTACCACATTCTACCACTTTTTAATAATCCTGAATGGCCAGACTCATCAATAGTTTGGTACCACACCTACACCTTACCCTTTTATTTCATCTCCATGCATTCTTACACACTGATCATATGTGCATACATGTGCAAAAACAATGGAGAGATTAGGGTAGACATGGTTCATCCGACTGCTTAGGTAGGATCGGAACATTTAGGTGGTTAGACACGGACCTGTGTGTCTAGAGGTGTAAATGGAAAATTGGGTGTTGTAAGTGTGTGATTGCATCGCAGTGTATATATTCGATTTCGGTTTGTATAAGTTTTCACAAAAAAAAAAAAAAAAAAAAAAAAAAAAATATGATTCGATCGATTACCACAAAACATTTGCAAGTAATCGGTCCAAAAAAAAAAAAAAAAAAAAAAAAAAAAAAAAAAAAAAAGATATTATTCAGTATATTTGATTTAGACATTTTATTTTTATTTTGTGTACCAGAGATGATGCGTTGTTTAAATTTGGGGTTAGAGTTTGAGATTTGTTGGGTTTTGATCATTTGAAACTTGAGCAGTTCGAAAACGTGGTTATCAATATACTCGGTTTCTCCAGCGATTTTGCATAATGTTTTGCATTTTTTTGTTATCGCCGATACCCACAAACACTTGAGCCTCACCTAATTAAACACTAAAACAGCCTCCCAAACACCGAGCCCGTTATACCTGATGGAGATATCTTTGGTGGAAAGGTCACGCCCTTTTTAATGAATGTAAAGAGTTGATTACTTGAAACTGAGACTTGCAGGTCTGAAATATGGAAAGGTTTGCGCGGTCTTGGTGGGGATTTGGAATGAATGCCTTGACAGTCTCTGATTTAAGTGGTTAGCGAAATCACAAGGTAAGGTCTACTGAGGGTTAGTGAGCTCCCAAATTTTAATCCTCTTTACTTGAGGACAAGCAAAGATTCAAGTCTGGGGGAGTTGATATTCCGTGTTTTTAACGGTTTTAAACTCGTTTTGGAGCAATTAAATGGTCGGTTTTAATTAATGTTTTGGTCTATTTGATGCGTTTTGGTGTTCTTAAGTGTAATATGCAGGTTACTAGATAGCTTGAAAGAAAAGAACGCATTCGGGATTTATTCAGAAGCAAGATGGACCGAACAATGGACGAATGAAGTATTGATCGCACAGAGCACGAGATCGACCGATCCGGGCTACTTGGATCGACCGATCCCAGGCTTTCATACACGAGATCGACCGATCCGAGCCATGTGGATCGACCGATCTCAGGCGCTACGGGCTCCACACGCACAAACGAGCTTTTCACTCCTTTTTACCCACTCCCCTCAATAATTCAGGAAAGAACTCGACCTTTGAGACTCAGAAAAGACCAGGGGCGACCAAGGAGGAGATTTACAAGTTCTAGAGAGAGATTTGAGTGTTTTGTACTTGTTTTGGTGTGATTTGTGAAGATTTGTAAAGGAGTTCATCTCAAAACCATTTGGAGAAGATCTTCTGAACCTTTACTCTGTTTTAATACAATCTTATCATGTTTTCTTCATCAAAATCGTTTTGTTCTTGCTTAGTTATGTGTGAGTAGTCATCTAGTTGGGTTTAGGGGTTCTCATAGGGGATTTCTTGATGTTTTGATCCATAAAACGTGTGTAGACTAAGGGATTACGTTTTGGTTCTTCATCTAATGGATTTCTTACTGCTTGAACTGAATTGATCACTTAGTTCATGATTTCAGATTGTTTGATGCACCGAAAGTGATTGTTTGAACTTCCGAAAATACTTTAGATGAGCAAAGTGTCCTTAACCCTCGGAAGTTGATGTTATTGCGCTTTGTGAACATATTGAACCTGTTCTTAATGCTTGTTTAGAAATTGAAACTCAGCGGAAGTTAGTGTGGAGATTTCTATAACATAGAGAATTAGCGCTACGGAAGTAGGTTAATTCTAATATCGTGTTTGAGTTCTAGACGGTTCTTAATATATCCCTATGTCTGCCATTAATTGTATCTTGATTAAAAAGAAATCCCTGAGAATTCCCAATGCCCAACGTTTGTTTTAAAATAGTTTTCAAATCGTTTAAATCATCTTTTTACAACTTGTTTATGCTTTGTGACACTAGAGAAAATTAAATAAAAACCAACAAAAATATATCTTGTTTCGCTGTAGCTATTAACTTGTCTGCAACTCTACGTGTGATCATCGGTCCCTGTGGATTCGTTCCCGTATTACTACTGCGTACTTTACTGTGCACTTGCAGTTAGATAATCGGGTTAAAACTCGAGACATCAGGCGCCGAAATCAACTTTGTTTTAATGACCTCAAAAGCTGTAGCCGCTTCAGACGTCCATGTAAACACACCATCCCGACAAATACAATCCGTAAGAGGCGCCATTAAACTGGTAAACTGCGGCACAAATCTTTGATAAAAAGACGCTAGACCATGAAAACTTCTAGTTGCGGACAATGTACTCGGAGTAGGCCATGACTTGATTGCCTCTACTTTTCCCGGATCAACGGCTAGTCCTTCTGCAGAGACGATATACCCAAGGAAGTGGACGCTAGAAGAGCCGAACTCACACATTTTGAGCGTAGCAAATAGCTGATCACGACGGAGAACAAGAAGCACTTCGTGCAGGTGAGCGAGATGCTCCGTTGGTGACATGCTAAATATCAGAATATCATCAAAATAGACAACCACGAACTTGCCGATGAAAGGACGAAGAGATTGATTCATAACGCGCATGAAGGTACTTGGTGCATTGGACAAACCGAAAGGCATGACAAGTCATTCAAAAAGTCATTCTCTCGTTTTAAATGCTGTCTTCTTACATTCAAATTGTTCGCCGGAAATCTCGTGAAATTCTACCGGTTACAAGGAAACGATCTTGACCTAACACAGCTGGATTTTCAATAAAATAGTTAATGATGTAGCTATGTCAAAAGAAATATTTTTTTTAGAGCAAAAAAATGATAATTATGTCCTTTTAGACTAATATCTATTTTGTGTCATTTTTGCCTATAATACCGTTTAATATTTTTGAAAATAAATTTAATAAATAGTTTTACAAACAAAAAAAATTGGAAAAATAGCAACTATTGATAAAATACTTATATGAACTTAGTGGTATTTTTTTCAGTTCTAAAAATGTTTAAATCATAATTTTCAGATTATGTTCTAAATAAAGTAGAAATGGCATTCTACGAAGTAGAAAGCGAAATCCATTTTTTTCATTGAATCTACAGTGTTTAGAATATGTGATCTACGTAAATAAGAGTATTCTAAAAATATTTAGAATACACATTCCGTGCTTAACCTACCGATCTAAAATCTTTAGAAATCAAAATCTACACATTAATATAAATCTAAAATACGTAGAAACTGACTTCTATAGATTTACTTTAAATCTAAAACATGTTTAAATCAAAATCTACACATTATTATAATTCTAAAAACCTGTAGAAACCGATTTCTACAGATAAGATGTATTCTACGGATAAGAAATCAGTTCCTAAAAATATGGAAACAAAATATTTGGAATATTCACTTTTATATTTTGAAAAAATCGATTTAAAAAAAACAAAAACAAAAACGTGGTAACCTTCTTCTGACGCTGTCTTTTATATTCTATTGATTGTTCACAAAATTTTCACAAAAATTTCACATTGTTTCTACCAAATCAGTGTGAAATTGAGTGAGTTAGGGTTTATGAACTTGAGACTTTGATTTTCTCCCCTTTTGTTCGTAAAGGAGACGAGAAATTATGGGTTTCATCTCAAAGAAATCGAGTTTAAAGAGTTGAAACCATGTTTGGTCGGTTCAAATTAAGTGGGAATCAAACCGGATATATCCGAAGAAAACCAAGAAATCGATTTGGAATACTTACCTGGGCACGAGATCGATCGGTCTATAATTCGAGATCGATCGATCTGTATGAAATCGATCTTTGCCGATCGAGTGAAATGGACCAGGTCGATCAGTATATGCTCCGCGTTTTTTTGTTCTGCATAATGATCAGGATCTTACCATCCGACCTTGTAATTTGGGATCGATCGATCCCGCTTGATCGAACTCATTATTAATTATATTTAAAAATTACAATTTTAAAGGCATTATTACTATTTTAAAAATAATTAGTCTAATGGTACATAATGTATATAAGATTAATCTAAAAAGACATAATTATCATTTTTTTTATCTAAAAAAACAATTTTAATTGGCCGACAACATTGAAAGTAACGTTGGAAGCCCATAATTTCACACGTACAACATTGAAATAACATTACTTATCAACCAACAAAGAACAAAATTTGACCAAAAGACTAAAAATACTCTCTTCATTTCCAAAATAAATATTTCAAACACATTTCAAAATTATATGTTAACATTTTCATATATTTACTATGAAACGGAGAATACATTAAATTTGAATCTCATAACTGAAATGTAATAGATTAAAACTACGACTAATTCCTTACAAAATAAATGTATTTTTGGATTTGATTTAAAGAATTTGTATAATTCAAAATAAATGTATTTTTGGATTTGATTTAAAGAATTTTGTTGTATTTTATATATTTTTGTTGACATCGAAAGATTACTTTAAAAGAAAAGTCGTCGGTGGTGAGGGAGGGAAGAAAAGTTATTGGTCAATGATTTAAATAAAAAAACAAGCAATAATTGCAATTAAGGAACAAATAATAATAAAAACAGGCATGCGTACCTTTCCACTGGGGTTGCTTTTTGAGCCATTTAAACAGTTCATTCCCGGCGGCGTCTCTCTCAGCGACGTTACGCCGCCGTATATTTCGCCGGAAATCGAGACCAGCGTAATAAGGTACGAAAATAGCCGAAGCCAACGACGAGTTTCTCGTCAAGCATTTGTATCTCTTCATCTTCTCGTGGAATCACTTCAAGCATGAACTGATTAGTCGCGTACCAGCTCGGAGAGTAAATTCCGTCACCGGTAAGCTCACTGATCGGAGTCCGAAGCCGAAGTTCTCGACGTACTTACACATACTGATCTTGTCGTTTGGTCTTGAAACCCTCTCGCAGTCTTGAAGGGTGTCGATGTTGAATCGAGAAGGTAGGTTGTGGGTATATATGTACCGGCCAAGACAAGAATTTTCTTCTACTTCGGAGGGTTTGTGACGGTGGTGGTGATCGGATTCGGAGGTAGTGGTGGTGATGAGGGCGACTTTATTTTGGGAGAGATTAAGGAGGAGAAGAGCGATGGTGAGGAGGGAGACGAGAAGTAAGAGAGTGGTTGGTTTCTTCTTCCATGGATGGTTCTTCATCCTCTTTGTTGTGAATGTTTTGTGGTGTTCTTGATTTGACGATCCATGTCGAATTGGGAGAAAGAAAAAGTGAGAGAGTACACGCAAATGATATATTATTAAATAAATTTTGATTGGGTGACAAAAGTCTTGTTTCTTATATCAAATAGACTATTTAGT
Source organism: Brassica napus (assembly GCF_020379485.1). NCBI lineage: Eukaryota > Viridiplantae > Streptophyta > Magnoliopsida > Brassicales > Brassicaceae > Brassica > Brassica napus. The sequence continues at coordinate 55,585,950 of NC_063447.1, forward strand.
TTCATATAATATTTTTTTTTAGAAATCATATATGCATACGTAAAGTACGTAAAGTGGTTAGGGCAAATCACGGTTCTTGGAGCACGATTAACGTGGGTTATTAGGCTGGGTTTTTTATTGGAATATAAGAAACTTTCCCCTAAGAAACTCCATTAATTATGCTCTTATATCTTTTATTTAAGAAACGGTTCATAACTTTTCTCAGTTAAAATCTAAGAAAAACTAAGAACCATCTCTTAAATAAAGCTAAGAACCCAGTTAAGAGGTTAGGGTTAATTATGGTCTAAGGACAAGTTTATCGGGGGTGATTAGGGAGTTTCTTAGGGTTATGAACCCCACAAAAACACAAAAATCGGTAACAAAAAGTCCAGGTTAAGGATCGACTATTGTTGGGGTTTTGTACTGTTCGCGGACCCTACGGGCACGGTGCACTTTTTATTTTTTAATAAAAAAAAATTTTAAGAAACCTATTAAGAGTTTTATGGGATAAACATTGTCTAACTTCTTACAATTGTTTTTTCAAAATTCGGTATGTGGTCAACGGTGTATGGTTTTACTATGGACATAATAACATAAACTTTTAATCACCACATAATGTGACTAGTAAGATATCATTTCTTATTTTGTTACTACTTATAAATCAAGATCCACAAAATCATATTACTATAACTTATGTGTAGTATATATATCAATTTTTCTATTAAATGTTTGCCACCAAATCATATAACTAACAATACGTTATTTATTAGTTTGTTACTACTTATCTCATATATATTAATCGAAAAACATTCTAACATTGTTTTGTAGCCACATGTAGAATAAAATTCAATTTTTTTTTTAGAAAAATAGGTTGGTCCATCTTAATTTATATTATATTTTTTAAAAACTAACTATCAAATTGATAAATAATGTACAAAAGAATATTCTCGCGCTTTCCTTAAGTAAAAGCTACGGAATTACCTTATATAATTAACGTATATATGTTGTGACAAAAAAAAAGAACAGGAATCTTTCACAAAATTATCAACTAATCAGAATGATTCTTTATTAGACCATGATATTTGATTCTCTTATGACAATTAATGATTATGAATAATAAATATTTGATAACAATTTTTGTATTTTAGCTCTTTTTTGTTTAATCTTATATTATTAAAAGATACTAAACAATCACATTAACCATATAATAAAAATTAATTTTTCTTATACGTTATATTTTGAATTTTAAAATGAGTATAAATTACTAAAAACGTTAAATGTCTCAGGCTAAAATTTTGTGATAAATGGTTTAACTTTTTTGTAATAACAAGATACAAATGATCATAAATCGTATGAATATGTCTCATTTAATAGACATTCATATTATATATTGGGGTTTTTGCCAAAACTAACCCACAACTTGATTTTAATCCCAAACATATACCCAAACTTGAATCAAATGCAAAACTAACCTAAAAGCCTAGTGAAATTACAGCTCAACCCCTTGTGACCAAACAAAAAAACAAAAGTCATTTTTACGAATATAGCCCCAGTAAATCGTCTGAGTCGTCTGAGATGTTGGAAGTCGTCTGGACGACTGAAGTGTAAGTCGTCTGGTACCAGTTTATTTTAAAAATAATTTATAAATCTTGTAAAAAAATATTTTGATGCGTGAAAAATAAAAATCAAGTAATTATAAACAGTTTTAAGTGATATAAATTAAGATATGATAAAATTGATTTGTTTTGAAGATAGATGAGTGGAAGTAGTGAATCATGAAATACTTTGGTTTAGGAGTTTGGCAAACATATGTTGTAGTATTGTATGTATTGTTAGGGTTAGATTTTGGAAAACTAAAATGTTTTTTTTCAAAAATTAGTTTTCACCTATATTTGTTTATTTCTGTGTATAGTAAACACTTTTCAAGTTTGATTTGGTTTTATGAAGTGTTTAATTAGATAATTAAGTTTATGGGTTATGTTTAGGGTGTGGACGACTTATATTTCAGTCGTCTGTTGAATAATTTACCCGGACGACGTATATTTCAGTCGTCCACATCGTACCGAACCTTTAATTTTACCAATGTACGTTTTAACATAACCGGATCATTTTACTCGGACGACTTACATTTCAGTCGTCTGGTGAAGAAATTAAAACAGACGACTTACATGTAAGTCGTCCAAATATTCCTGCCTAAATTTAAAAAAAAAATTATTTTCCCGCTTAAATAATTTAAACCAGACGACTTACTTGTAAGTCGTCTGGAAAGTCTTCTATTTTAGTTTCCCGCTAAAAATATTTAATTTCCCACTAAAAATATTAAACTCTTCTGGACGACTTACATGTAAGTCGTCTGTTTTAATTTCTTCAACAGACGACTGAAATGTAAGTCGTCTAGGAAGTCGTCTGAGTCAAAAATATTTAACCTAATTGGATTTTTTGTCTCCTTATATAAAGAAAAATTTACACATTCTCTCTCCTCCTCTCAAATGGCTGCAACAAAAATGTAATGTTCATCATTCTAAAACTCTCAAACCTCTCTCTAATCTCTTTGACTTGAAAACACCAAACTTTATATGAATTTTTCAGTTTTGTCTCATGTATTTCTTACTAATCTATCTCTTTTGCAGGTTTTTAATCAAATGGTACTCATCTTCCACTAATTTAAAGGTAGATCTATTAATTTTAGATATGTACTTTTGTGTGTTCTATAAATGTAGATTTATCTAATCTTCCACTCATTTTCTCTATTTTTAAGTCATTTGAACGTTTTTGGATATGCATGTTTTCCAGATCTGGATTTGATATGCAGGTTTTTCAGATCTGGAAGACTTCTGAGACGACTTACTTGTTAGTCGTCTGGAAGTCGTCTGGACTTCTTGGAAGTCTTCTGACAAAGTCGTCTGGACTTCCAGGAAGTCGTCTGGATTTTTCAGAGCGTTTTGGTAAGTTCTTATGTCTGATTTTTCTTCATTTGGTAACTTCTTGTTGTATAAAGTTCTTACTTTTTTCCCAAACTAAAACTCTCCAAACCCACTCTAATCTCTTTGACTTGAAAACACCAAACTTTATATGAATTTTTCTGTTTTGTCTCATGTCTTTCTTACTAATCTATCTTTTTTGCAGGTTTTTAATTAGATTGTACTCATCTTCCACTAATTTAAAGGTAGATCTATTATTTTTAGATATGTATTTTTGTGTGTTCTGTAAAGGTAGATTTATCTAATCTTCCACTCTTTTTTTCTGTTTTTAAGCCATTTGAACGTTTTTGAATATGCAGGTTTTTCAGATCTGGATTTAATATGCAGGTTTTTCAGATCTGGAAGACTTCTGGGACGACTTACTTGTTAGTCGTCTGGAAGTCGTCTGGAAGTCGTCTGGAAGTCGTCTGGAAGTCGCTGGACTTCCTAAAAGTCGTCTGGACTTCCTGTAAAGTCGTCTGGAAGTCGTCTGAACTTCCTAAAAGTCTTCTGACAAAGTCGTCTGAACTTCCTGGAAGTCGTCTGGACTTCTTAGAAGTCGTCTGGACTTCTTAAAATTCATCTGGTCTTGTCTACTCAAGTGGAATCCAAGCTTGTCTTTGTAGAGGAATGATCTATAATAGTTTTGTTTGTGGTCTATTTTGTGAATTGCATGTCTACTCTTTTTTTTTTGATGAAATTTGAAATTTATTGATCAACATTTGAAATTTTTACAAACGGGTAAAAGTTTTTAATGTCTTAGGTCCAAACGAGAAACAAACCGAATACTAAAGAGTAACTTGAAACCATCTTCTTAGTAACCCTTCCAATTTGTGGCCATGAGTGTATCGCAAAGAGCAGATGCGGTTTCGAACTGCCTTGTCTATGAATCTTCTTAATTGATCCGTCTGAGTCACTCGTTGGTGGTGACGCCTTGAATTTCTTTCCTTCCAGATGTAGTACACAGCTGTTTGAAAAAGCATCCTTGCGAGGATTGAGTCGAGGCTTTTTCCTCCCATAGTTCGTATCCGATTGACAGTCCATTCCCAATCGGGGTTGATGTTCCGTCCAACAAGTGGTTTTGCTAAAGATTCCCAAGTCGTGTAAGAGTATGGGCAGGCGAAGAACAGGTGATCTCTTGTTTCATTTCTCTCTCCACAGAAGCCACAAACCTGAGTAATACCCCATGTTCGCATACGATCTCCCGTTGATAGCCTGTTCCTTATTGATAGCCATGTTACGAAGGAGAATCTAGGAACCCCCTGTGCGAACCAAACCACTTTACACCACTCAACGTTACTTTTCCTTTCCCGTAGTTGATCCCAAGTCCTAGCTGCTGAAAACGTGGTCCTGTAATCATCAACCCCATGCTTCCATAATATAATATCGGTACCTGTACCAGGGGAAGGGGGAGCCGCAGCTAAGATGTGGTCATAAACCTCCCGGTACCGCCGACTTCTACGTCCTCGAATGTTCCACGTATTGCCCCTTGCTGCGTCACTGACTTTGGCATGTCGTGATATACCCAGATATGTGGTGCCAACCGCTCCTGTAACATTAATCAACTTCCCAATTCCAAGCCAATTGTCAACCCAGAAGTAAGCAGTTGTACCATCCCTGATATCAAATCTAACAAACTCATAGGCCAAATCTCTTAGTTTCAGGAGTTTCCTCCATATCCAAGATCCATTATGTTCTCCTCTAACGTCCCAGAAGGAATTATACCTGAGCAAGTAATGTGTAACCCAACTTACCCATAGAGAAGCTGGTTTTGTGAAAAGTCTCCAAATGAGTTTAAGAGCAAAGGCTCTAGCCGTGTCCTTGAACTTCCTCACACCCAGACCCCCTTCCTCACACCCAGACCTCACAGCATGTCTACTCTTTTACTTGTGAATTTTTTGTAAAATGAGTAATAATGTTTTCCAAGATGTATTAAATGTGCTAACAATGTGTTTACACATTTACAAATCAATGAAATAATAGACTTCAGTAGCCTTTTTCTTATCTTTGGATCTCTCATATGCAATAATAAACTCCAATGGTCTTTTCTCATCTTAATAAACAAGAATGTTGGTAGCTTCATATTGATACAACATTTTAAGAAGCATTTAACCCTTCTTCCAACTCATAACAATAGTCATCATTATTGTCTATAACAATAATACTTAAGAGATGGAAACAAACAATAGTAACTAGTCAAAGCATATCATATTTTTTTATAAGTTTGCGTTGAAAAACTTAGTCAAATTTAGTAAAACTAAGGGAGAGAACATATTTTGGAAATATGAGTTTTACATATCTTGAAGTTACTTATCACTCTTAAAAATACAAGTTATTCAAAAACTAACACAGAAGACTTAAAAACTAGCGGAGAAGACGCGGACGATTCAATCTAAGTTGTCCAGACGACTAAACTATACGTCGTCTGGTCAACGCAGAGGTTATTTTTGCAATTGACTTTGAAATCTGTTATTTCGGACGACTGAAAAATAAGTCGTCTACTATTGTTTGGTTAAAAAAAACTCCAAAAAAGCTAGACGACTTACATTTCAATCGTCATAGGTTAGTTTTGCATTTGACTGGATTATTTCAGAAGTTTGACTTTTCTGGACGACTTACATTTCAGTCGTCTAGTGAAAATTAAAATAATAATATTTTTTTAAAAGTAGACGACTTACAGTTAAGTCGTCATAGGTTAGTTTTGCAATTGAAAAAAAAAACTTCAAGATTTAATTATACACAGACGACTTATAATTCAGTCGTCCACCAGACGACTTACTTGTAAGTCGTCGAGGATTTTTTTCTGAGATTCTGGTCAAACCTCGTAAATCCTGGACGACTTACATTTCAGTCGTCTCGTGGACGACTGAATTATAAGTCATCTGTATATAATTAAATCTTGAAGTTTTTTTTTTCAATTGCAAAACTAACCTATGACTACTTAATTGTAAGTCGTTTACTTTAAAAAAAATATTATTATTTGAATTTTCGACAGACGACTGAAATGTAAGTCGTCTGGGGAAGTCAAACTTCTGTAATTATCCAGTCAAATGCAAAACTAACCTATGACGACTGAAATGTAAGTCGTCTAGGTTCTTTGGAATTTTTTTTGAAACCAAACAATAGTAGACGACTTAACTTTCAGTCGTCTCAGGTTACAGATTTCAAAGTCAATTGCAAAAATAACCTTTGTGTTGACCAGACGACTTCCAGGTAAGTCGTCTACAGCCAGACGACTTCCAGGTAAGTCGTCTACAGTCAGACGACTTCCCAAGTAAGTCGTCTGACGAACAGATCTGGAAAAAAACTCGATGTCATACCTTAAATTGGGGAGATAAGTTCCTTAGCATACATAAGGCTTCTCCAAGCACACAGAATCACAAACGAAAGTCACCCACCCAGAATCGTTAGATTCTATGACTCTATGAACCATAAAAAATTTAGAATCAAAATCTTGGATTTTTTTAGCTCATTGTGGAGAGAAAGTGAGAGATATGTTGTGTTTAGTTCACAAGAATGAAAAAAGAAGAAGGGTAAATCGATTTTGGGAGCATTAAGAGCTTCAATTGGTTGTTCATGGTGGTTGTGGTATTGATGACAATGGCAATCTTGTAATTACTTGAAGATGATGAGGGTGAGAGAGTAAAGATGTCATTTTCGAAAAGAAAAAAAAACTGATGGCATTTTCGTAAATTATATGAACTTGTGGGATGAATATGGCAAAACCAATTTTTTAAAAAAACGGAGGTTAGTTTTGTGTTTGACTTTAAGTTGTAGGTCAATTTTGCAAAAAGCTCTTATATATTAATATAGTTTAGACATTCATATTATATATTAATATAGTTTTAAATTAAACTATATGTTAATTATATAACATATAAAATACATAAATATGTTAATTTCTAAATTTTTATTGAAAAAATATCGAAACTTTAATATTTTAATTTTAAAATTTGCATTGAAAAATTTGCACATTTTCTTCTTTCTGTTATATTCGAAACCTTAATATTTGAATGTTTTTTTAATTTATTTATCAAAAAAATATATCGTAAATAAACAAGAGGTATTGTTTTGATTTATGTGCTTACTCTAATTTAATTATATACCTAATACGTAAATAAACAGATATAAATAATAATATATAAAAAATATTTTTATAAAAAATTGGGCGAGTCTTAACCTAGTAAATAAATATGTAAGATCCACAAAAATATAAAACAAACCAAACTATACGTCTTATGATTGTTATCCAAAACTTAAGTTGCTTGATGTATGGCATTATTTGACATAAAAGGTCTTAACTAAACTCAGACAAAGACTCTTGCGACGGATTCAACCGGCTTAATATCGACCTCTCGCAACTCTAGTTTTAGCCCTTTGCCTCCTCCATTCGCCAATGGATGGATCCCGAGCTCTGGCCCTGACATGTACGCCCTTGCCTCCCTCTCTCCTTCGATCGATACCCCAAACCGCTTCTCTGTCTCTGCATCCATAATTAAATTTTCCAAATCCAATCATAAGCTACCAACCGTCCTAACTATATTTTGCCATATCAATGCCCCTTACTAGCTATAAACCGGACTACATCGTCTCTTTATCAATACCCTCAACCACTTTATCGCCAAATATCTATATCAATACAAGTGTTACTAAACAGGTATAGATGCCTATAAGTTTAGTTCTATGAATATAAATTGATGAAAATTTTAGGTGTAAAATAACAAAATAAAACCGTAAACTTTTATGATTTTCAAATTGAAAAAATATGAAATGAAATAAGTTCAACTACGGATTTTCTTACCCTGAATCATCTCGTGGAAAAGTTGGCCGTCGCGGGTAACGGCCATCATGACATTAGGTAAACCAATGGGAAGATCATGGCCCAAATCAACTTGCCAAAAGTGGAAAACCTTGCCATAAGTCTTAGCGACTTTGTCAAGATCTTGACGCTGAATGGGACCTGGAACACCAGGCATAAACAAGAACCCTCCTTTCACTTCCCACTCGTGCGTGTGCCAAAGTTTCTTCTCTTCGTCAGGCAAAGTCATGAACAACTTCTCTGTAACTATGTACTCCAATCCGATCAGACGAGCGTTTGCATCCGGACCGTCGTAGATCAAACATTGGCGCATATCTTCGTTCACGTGACTGCAGAAATGGTGAGCCTCCACTTGTCGTGTCATGTCGTAAGAATAGAAATGGAACCTGCCAACACATCGGAGTATGTATAACAACATTATAGCTAAAATCGAATTTTCAGACGAAAACGAATCAAACCTTTTGCTATGAGAGATTTGTGCCATCGAAACTAAATAACTCAACAGAACCAATTCCAAAACAAGAACTCACAACATACCTCATCTGTTTTATTAAATAAATATTTGACAAATAGATATCATTTTTAATAAGTTTGATATGATATTTCTTTCTTTTTGCCAATTTTGCTTAAGATTGATTATGCTTATTTATATATATATTAGTTTTTCCTAACTTGTTTCAAAGAATACGAAAAAAGGTCGGACAGTTTTGTTATTGAGATCAAACAAGTTACTAATTAGATCCATGGTCTTTCTCAAAAAAAAAAAAAAATCCATGGTAACACAATATAGAGACAACTTAGAACCATCATATGCAATCATTATTCATATGTTTTTTTAAAAGAAAAACATGCAATCACATGTTGTTTTGCTTTCAAATTGAGAATTACAATCAAAGAGAGAGTAAACAAAGTAGAACTAATAGAGTTTGACAGGGTTTACGTACGCGCAGAGATGTTGGTGGATTTGGTTAACCGGAGCAAAACTTTGCACGGCGGAGGTGGCGGTGTCGACTATGGAAGTGCCGGTTTTCGTTGCCTCCCCTGGAACCTCCGGGCCAGGCGTAGTAGATGAGTGAACTGCCTTCTCCATTTTAATAAAGTTATTTGATCTCCCTCTCCAAAATTTCCTAAGCAATCAAACAAACAGAGCTATTGCAAAGAGAAATAGATCATGCTTGCAGTTGCATACGTGTGGGTGTGATCTATGAAAAGGGGTGGAGTGTACGCATGAAGTGTAACATGTGGCAAGCTGACAAGGTTACACTTGTGTACCTCAGCTTTTGTTTAGGATAGTATAATAAGAATTAGTCAAATGGTTAAGATTTCTTTGATAAAAAAAAAGAGATTTTGAAAAGCTGATTATTTAAGTGTTTGACAAAAATTATGGTACGTAATACGCTATGAATGATCGATTTAGCAATAGCCAAGTATTTTAGTAAAGCTAGAAAGTCGTGAATAGTTTCCTTCTAACGCAAACAAGTAAGATCTTTGAATTTCCATCTGTTTACTTCTGATGCAAGTAACGCAAAGACAAAATACAGAAAAGGGTCTTGTACGGTTTCAGAAGTCTCTGAAACTCGTTTTTGGGACAGCTTTGAGCCTCTTTTCCCTCTGGCTCGGCCTCTTCCCCTTCGTCCACGTCTCACGAAGGACCTCCCATATGGTTCACTTCAACCCGTGAGAGCAGAAACTCATAACAGAGAACATATCCTTGATGCAGAGTGGTTATGGCATTGAATAATAGATCACGAGCTCGAAGTTGTCTAAGAAGCAAGTGATTGTATGAAATGAAACGTCAAACTACTCTCGAGTGCACCAACCAAAATTAGAGACTCGAGTAACTATTAGAGACTTGAAAGCGTAATATATCACAAATCTGGCTCTGATACCATATTACACGATTGTAGATTATGAATAAAGAAGAGATAGTTTGTTATGAAAATGAAGATATTTTCATTAAGTGTTAACTGTCAGCTTTACAATCATATATATACATGTATTTACTAAACCGAACTAAACCAATTCACAATTAAATATGATGAACCAGCGAAAGGAAACCGGTCATCTCCAATACTCTTGATTTGAATAACACATCTATATGCAAGAGAGAACCTAAACAGATGTTAACTCTATATTATGCTTTGAAGCCTCTGAACATCCCATCAAATGCATGCACATCTTTACTGCAAAACGAGAAGAATCATTCTCTATCATTGAAGGTGACAATACCAACATACTTCAACAGAGATTAGAAATCGTATTAAAGTCATTGACGACGATGCTCGAATCGGGTCAAAACCCAAGATCAGGCGTTCCAAGAGCTTTTAGACGAAGACGCAAAATTGCATAAAGGCAAACAAAATACACGCGAGTTTTGAGTGATATCTAAACCGTTTACTGGTTTATACAAATAGTGATTGGTACTTTGAAATTGGTTAAAGGGAACTTTTCTAACTTTTTTTCTCCAAAATATACCAACTTAAGAAAAATACTTGAACTAAAATTCTAGTCTTTTTTTTTATCAAACTAACTTAAATTGTAGAAGAAGACATAAATATCGGTTATCAAGTTATAAACTCATATATATTTAATAATAATTTTTAAACTCTTTATAAATTCAACACAAAACTAATAATTTTTAATTTTTAATAATTTTTTTTTTTTGATAACTCTGGTATCTGGGCAGCCACATTCTCAACTATCCCCCCGAAAGGGGTCCAGCGCCCCAACGGAAGGGATGTTAAATCCGTTGTGGCCAAGGCTCGAACCCGGATGGCGGGCAGTACAGCTGTACCTCCTTTACCACCAAGCTACGAGCGCTTGGTTAATTTTTTTTTTTTTAATAAATTTACATAGAGTAATATGTATAATATGATTTTATAACATTTCACCTAAAATATATTTATTAAATTATATGTAATAAAGTTTTTATAGGATTTATAAACTCTTAAGTGTATATTTATGTAATTTTAAACTATTAAAATAATTTATAAAAATAGAAATGATTTATTAAAGACTATAAATGATTTAAATTTATTTATACACTCTTAAAAATATTTTTCTTTTACTTTATAGTTTTACATAAATTATATATTTTGTAAGTCAGGTGTAACTAGATTCTTCTAATGTTCATACATTTATTTCATCTTTATTTTACTACAACATCCTAAATCCCTTTTTTAACTGCATCCAAAATCCCATATTTAGGAACTTTTAAAATGTTATCTCAGTTGTTTTCTTATTTTTTTGAAAAAGTTAATACTCAAATTTTATTATCACGACTGCTTTAAACACCAACGTAAGATGCACACCTATACAAACTAACTTAGAAAAAAAATTAAGAAGATAGAAAGATTTTAAATTATGTTTTCATTCTAAACTCAGATTTAGAAACTACATTAAGAATAAAAATTCATAAAAAGTTTTAATTTGAAACCGAACTATGCAAGATATCACAAATCTGAATCGAATCTCTAACAATTTTAAAATACAAGCCCGTAAATTTTTATGTTTTTTTGGTAAAACAAGCCCATGAATTTGGTAAATTTGATGCGGAAGAAAGGTTAAAAAATTGAATTTAAAGAGAATATACAATTACAAAGAGAAGTAGATAATAGCTATTTATAGGGACAGATTTGAGTCAATTTTTCCAATTCAGTATGAACTTTTTTTGATAATTACACTACAAGAAAACAGCAAGGATTCTGAGGAAAAAAATCGTCGGAATTTCGTCGGAATATCGTTATTCCGACGACATACCGACGAAACAAGTCGTCGGAAATAATTCCTCGGAATTTCTTCTTTCCTCGGAAATCTCTCGGAATTTTCCGACGGAATTCCGAGAAAACAAACTTCCGAGGAAATACCGAGGATCACTAGTTTGTCGGAAATGTCCTCGGAATATACCGAGGGAGAACTTCGTCGGGATATTTCCTCGGACGTTCATCGATCGATGCGTTTTTGGACATATATACATCGATCGATAGGAATATACCGACGGACATATTCCTAGGAATATTCCGAGGAACATGTCCCTCGGTATATTCCGAGGAACTGTTCCCTCGGTAGTCCCTCGGTATATTCCGAACGTTTTTTTGTAACCAGATCGATCGATGGATTTATGTCCAAAAACGCATCGATCGATCGAGTAAAAAATATAATTAATTTCCTCGGAATGTAAAAAATATTACTTAAAAAAAAAAAAAAATTCCTGAAATTTAAATTCGAAAATATGAAATTAAAATTAAAATTGAAATCATATTAATTAATATTCAAAGTTGCACAAATAAAAATAAAACATTCCGAGTTTTTGGAAAGAAAAAAAAAAACTACGGGTCTGGCACGTCCGGGAACACCTCGTTCGGGTACATCCTCTGCATCATCTCCATCATTTGCTGGTTCAGCCTCCTCTGTGCCTCATAGCCCGCCTGTTGAGCCGCCATCTGGGTCTCCAACAAAGGTATACGATCATCTTTGTCCTTCAACTGAGTCGTAAGTACTTCTGGATCAACAAAGGGCGGTGGTGCAGAAGAAGGAGGAACCGACCGGGTGCGACGACCCAAACCGACCAAACGTCCCTTCTTCTTTGGAACCGACTGAATAGAAAATAGCCAAATTTACAAATTTAAACCAAGAAATAAATGAATTGAACTTTAAAAAAAAAGAACTTACGGATTCAACGATTTCGTTGATTCGAAACCGGGACAAATTGGTCGAAGCCGTCGAAGCGTCATCCTCGGTTTGAAGCTGAGACACTTCGTCTACCACCTGAGTTTGGACCAGGTCGACCACGTCCCTCACAAGACCGTCATCAATCTGGCCGGTCTTCTTGTTGGTATACGCCCTCCTCATTAGGGCGAGATCATCAACCGGCTCGCCATCATTTTCTTCCGCCTTGAAAAAAAACATAAATTAAAGAAACATTAGAAATTAGAAGAAATGCACAATAAATTAAAATTCTGAAACTCAAATAATTGAAGAAAAAGCGGTTGAACTTACCATGCGATCTCCCAGAGTGGCAATAGATTGAGCACCCAAGTTATGCTTGTAGATGCCCTTTCCTTTACGGTCGCTTCTGCGGTTGGTGGAGTTGGTGGAAGAAGTTTCTTTCGTCTCTTCCTTATCTCAATGCGCACACAACTCCTTTCAGACCGTGTCGTTCATCGACTTTGGGACCTTTTAATAAAAAAAAAAAAAAGTTTAATAAATTAAAAAATAGTTTAATAAATTAAAAAATAGTTTAATAAATTAAAAAATTGTTTAATTAATTAAATCGAACCTTATTGATTTCCCACTTCTTCTTCCACTCGTGGATCTGCTTCCCATAGTTGTCCATAACTTTATGGACGAAGTGGTGATAGATAAAGAGCGTCTCATCGGAATTCCAGTTGAACTCTTGCTGAAAAAAAAAATAATTAGTAGAAAATTTATATTAAAGATTAAAAATATAAGTAAAAAATTAGAATACTTACCGCAAACTGACGAAACCACAGAACCTGCTTGTCGGTAGGGAAGTGAGTGAAAGTCGGATGTCCACTGTCGAGGGCCGAGTACATCATACGGTTGATCCATGCGTTGATCCCATTCCCGGATCGGTTGAACCTAATAAAAAGAATAAACGGTTAATAATGAATCCAAATTTAAAGAAAAAAAAATGTTTAATTACCATGTTTGACCCCGTCCATGTGGATACGGAGTGAGATACGGAAGATGGTCACGACCGGGCTGTTGAACCAACTCCGCAACACGCATCACTCCCGGAGGACGGAGGAACAGGAGCGGATGCAGCAGCGGGAGCGAGAGGAGCAGGAGCAGGTGCAGCAGAGGGAGATGTATGGTTGGAGCTGTGGGGCGAAGGGGAATCCTGAAAATGGCTGGAATCCCGAGACTGGCTCCCCGTACCACCACGACCACGACGCTGTCGAGGCCGGGTCTGATCATCATGAGACATGTAAATTAAAAAAATATATTTAATAAATAGAGCAATATATAAATTAATTTTTTTAAAAAAAAAATCCCAAATAATTTAATCACAAAAAAAAGATTTATATATATTAAAAATATTTAATAAATATATAAAATAGTTCTAATAAACAAAAAATAGTTTTAATAAATAAAAATAGTTTAATAATTACAAAAAAATAGTTTTAATAATATATATATATTAAAAATATTTTTAAATCTCAAATAATAGTTTTTAATCACAAAAAATTTTTTATAGATATTTAAAATGTTTTGTAAAATCCAAAAAATCGAATTTATATAAAATCCAAAAAATTTAATTTATATAGAAAAATCGATTTGTAAAATACAAAAATCGATTTTATAACAAAAATTGATTTTATAAATACAAAAAAAAATAAAAAAATTATTAAAAAATTCTAAATCAATTCAACAAAACAAATTATTCAACCAAATCATAATTCTAAACCTATTATACAACCAAATCACAATCTTAACCAATCACCCTAACAAAAATCTATCAAAACTACACAAAAACCTAACAAATAGAACCTAAGAGAGTGGGATAGGGTCCTTACATGATTTGTGTAAGAGAAGGGGGAGATCGCCGGAGATATCGTCGGATTTCAGGGGGAAATCGCCGGAGATATCGTCGGATTTCAGGGGGAAATCGCCGGAGAGAAGAGAGGAGTCGCGCAGAGGAAGAAAAGAGAAATGGAGAAGAAGAAGGGGCTCGTGGTTATAAAACCTAGGGTCCGACGGACATTATCCGTCGGAATTCCGTCGGAATTCTAATTTCAATTTTCGCGAAATATTTGCCCGGTAAAATGAAAATATTCCGAGGAAATTCCGACGGATAGTAAAATATCCGTCGGAATTTCCTCGGAATATTACGAGGAAATACCGAGGAACTAGTGTTTGGGGTTTCAAAACATCAATTTTTTTTGCCGTATTTCATTTCTTATACAATTATAATGCATACCATTGAGGATTCTTTGTATAGATGAGCATAAACCATGAAATAACAAATTTTAAAACTAATTGAAAGTATTCCCTTTACCGTTCATTAAAAGGTATAAGTGTTTCTCTTATGTTGTGGGATTTCGTTCATACAATTGGAAAAGTGTTAATTATACGGTAAGGAACAAATATTTGGTGCAGTGATTACTCGGATCCTTAGACATGTGGGTGTAGACTGCGAGAACCAGCAGGTAGCACTGGATAGATCAAACAACATTGCTTGGACCTACCTGGATGTCAAAAATCTTGTAAGTAAGGAGTTCATAGCTGGTCCCCACTCGACGATCGATCGGGATGGTCCTTACGTCTACGTATTCCAGGACCGAGCGAAGAAAACACTCTACTGCCACCTGCCTCAGATCGGCCTGACTGCTTTACTTTCAGAGGCTGCAGTTGAGTTCCTACCCCCTGCTACCGCACTAGTAGACAAGCCATCCTTCTTCACGCCAAAATATCAGACCAAAGGCAAGGCCGTGGTTGATGAAGAAGAAGAAGATGAGGCTGCACAAGCCATTCCAGATGATTCACAACCCCATCAGCTACTCCCATCAGACTCCAGCCAGTACAAGCTGCAAGAGCTTCCACCGAACGCCACTTCGCGCCAGCAACAACATTGGAGAGATCAGAGCATAAAGACAAACAACGACATGCTACACAAGATCTGGGCTGCCATTTCACGTATCAGGCCGTGTCGTTGCCAAAAGGATGATATAGTTCATCGGGACAACTCTCCATCCAGCTCTGGTTCGGGTTCGAGTGGTACACACAGGGTAAGAAAGAGGTCCAAGAGACCCAACGATGCAGGAATATCTGGAGCAGGAGACGAGGAGTAGGAGCTATCACCGGCCAGTATTGCCATTTGATTTTCGACCGCGCTATTTTATTTTCTTTTCTATTCTAACGTTTTATGGTCTTATTTTCTGTTAATTTTGAACTTAGTTTTTTTTTAGGTTTCTTAATTATGAGTTCGTATTTCTTTTACATGGTTTCTTCGTTTTATTTGGTTGTGTTTTGAGTAGTTTTTAATTCGTATTCAGCTTTGTCTTGCTAGATAAACCAAATAACTAATATCCGAGGAAAGAGGTTATATCAAGTGTTCCTCGGAATTTCCTCGGTATTTCTTAAAAAAAAAAATCAATGGTAGTCTGTTTCCGAGTCATCATCACCAGATGAATCTGAATCTGGATCTTGGTGAAACTCTCCAATCACTGGTTCATCCTCTACGTGAACGACGGCTTCCTCTCCAAAGTCGGTTAAATCGACAACAAGACTAACTCCAGCTAAATCTTCTGCTGCACTTAAGTTGCCGGATGTGCTAGGTTGTAGTGGGTCTTCCAGCTCAGAACTTCCCTGAACTCGGCCTCTCGGGTTGAGTCTTGTAACAGTAACCCATGGATCATCTATGTTCCTTACCCGGGGGTACTTGATATAACAAACCTGTAACATTTAGAAAAATTATAAATTAATACACATGATGATGAATCATTCTGAATAATTAACATTTAATTACTTGATCGGCCTGAGAAGCAAGAATGAAAGGATCATAATATTACAGCTTTCGCCTCGAATTTACTGATGTAACACCAAATGCATCTGTTCTCACACCTCGATCTGGAGTGTTGTCGTGCCAATCACAATAGAAAACAGTACAGCGCAATCCAACCATGCCCAAATACTTGATTTCCAAAATCTCATGTATTTGTCTGTAGTATACATCATCTCCTGATGCAGAACAAACGCCAGCATCATAAGTCGTACTCGAACGTCTCCTCTTCTGAGTTGTGAATGCATATCCTCGAGTACAAAATCTCGGATATGACTTCACAACAAAGTTTGATCCAACGACCATCTCACGTATCCAATCGTCAAATGTTTCACCTCTGGCCAAACCAGCAGACACCTATTAATAGCACATATATATATGTTATATCAATAAATGTGAATTAGTATAAATATGTGATAAAATATATTTTAATTTGTTTAAAGCACTCACATAAGTAAACATCCATCCAGTAAATTCTCTCTGCTTCATTTCTTCTAGTTCGTCCTCTGTGGCGTATCTATACTCGAACCGCTTTTCTGCCATGAAAATCCTGTATATGATGACAATAATGTAATTAATTAAGATTTAAATTTCAACTTGTTAAAATAAAAATTTGTAAGCTCATTTATTTACCTCTCATATTGTAGAACGTCTTCGCAGCTGGTGAGCAAATATGTTTGCAAATGACTGCGCTCATGCTCAGTAAGTCGACGGTCCTTTGGTTTTCCGCTAAGTCGTCCAACGTCTGTGAAAATGTCTGGAACCGTAACATGATATGTTGCCCGTTCGCCTCTATCATCATGTCGAGCAGGTCTTCTGTTTTTGGTCTGAACTTCTGCTGGAAAGTAGTACTCGGCAAAGTTTGAAGTTTCTTCATTGATCATCTGTGCGACTATAGAACCTTCCACCCTACTTAAAGTTTTCACCATCTTCTTCAAATGGAACATATACCGCTCATACAGATACATCCATCTATACTGCACAGGACCACCAAGTTCCAATTCTCTTGCCAGGTGAATAACAAGATGCTCCATAACATCAAAAAATGAGGGAGGAAATATCTTCTCAAGGTTGCACTGAATCACGGCTATGTTAGTCTTCAAAATTTCAATACCTTCAAGAGTCACTGATCTCGTGCATAAATCGCGGAAAAAACCACTTATCCCTGCAATTGCTTCATGAACATTTCGTGGTAATAGTTCCTTGAAGGCGAACGGAAGGAGGCGCTGCATCATTACATGGCAATCGTGGCTTTTCAAGCCAGTAAACTTTCCTTCCTTTTTGTCGATACAGTTACGCAAATTTGATGCGTAACCGTCTGGAAATTCCACATCGTTTGAAATCCAATCAAAGAACACATTTTTTCCCGCTGCATCAAGTCGGTATATGGGAAAAGGAGCCCTACCATTCTCATCAACATGAAGTTCTGAACGAGCACATATATCGACTAAATCCAGTCTTGACTTCAAATTATCCTTTGTTTTACCTTGAACATTAAGGATCGTGTTCATGAGATTGTCAAAAAAGTTCTTCTCAATATGCATGACATCTAAATTATGCCTTAGCAGATGATCCTCCCAGTATGGCAGATCCCAGAAAATACTTTTTTTGTGCCAGTTATGTAGTTCTCCAACAGCATCTACCGGAAAACGCTCATGTCCACCGACGTCTGGCGTCCTTTCTGCACCAAAATCTCTTAGTTGTATCTTCAAATCTTTCCCACAAATTTCCGGAGGTGGACTGTCAAACACCCTCTTGTTCTTCGTAAACAAATTCCTACTCCTACGATATGGATGATCAGGTGGTAGGAATCTCCTGTGACAGTCAAACCAACACGTTTTCCTTCCGTGTTTTAGTTGGAAAGCATCAGTGTTATCTTGACAATATGGACATGATAGCCTTCCATGCGTTGTCCATCCAGACAACATACCATATGCTGGAAAATCACTTATTGTCCACATTAGTACTGCCCGCATTTGAAAGTTTTCTTTACACGAAACATCGTATGTTTTAGCACCTTGAGCCCATAGTTGTTGCAACTCATATATTAGTGGCTGAAGAAACACATCAAGTGATCTCTTAGGATGCTCTGGTCCGGGAACGAGAATCGAGAGAAACAAAAACTCTCGTCGCAAGCACAAGTTTGGGGGTAGGTTGTATGGTGTAAGAATGACGGGCCATAGAGAATACTGTCTTCCACTCTTGCCAAACGGACTGAAACCATCAGTACATAATCCAAGGTAGACATTTCTTCTCTCATACGCAAAGTCGGGATACTTTGATTGAAAATGCTTCCACGCTTTTGCATCTGAAGGATGTCTGATTTCACCATCTGTTGAGTGCTCTGCATGCCATATCATTGGTTGCGCTGTGCGTTCAGACAGATACAACCTCTGCAACCTTTCCGTCAAAGGTAAATACCACATCCTTTTATATGGCACTGGAACTCTTCCACTCGTATCTTTATAACGAGGCTTTCCACAAAATTTGCATGTAACCCGCTGTTCATCCGCCCTCCAATAAATCATGCAGTTGTCGCTGCATACATCTATTACCTGATACGATAAACCAAGACCAGCTACGAGTTTCTGAACCTCGTAGTATGAACCAGGAGCTACATTATCCTCGGGTAGAATACCTTTTACAAAATCAGCAATCGCATCCACACAGTCTTCAGCCAAATTATAATCTGTTTTAATGCCCATCAATCTTGTAGCAGATGATAAAGCTGAATGACCATCTCTGCAACCTTCGTACAATGGTTGCTTTCCAGCATCCAACATATCATAAAATCTCCTAGCTTCTGCATTGGGTAAATCTTCCCCTCTAAAATGATCATTTACCATCTGCTCAGTACCTACACCATAATCTACATCCATTCTAATTGGTTCTTCTAATCTAACCGCTGGCTGAGGTTCGCTAGTACTACCATGTTCATAATCAGTTTCCCCATGATGATACCAAATTTTGTAACTTCGTGTAAACCCACTCAAATATAGATGAGTCCAAACATCCCACTCTTTAATAACCTTTCTATTTTTACAATTAGAGCAAGGACATCTTAACATACCTGTTTTTTCTTCCGGTTGTCGGTGAACTAACTCGGTTATACCTCGTTGGTATTCTTCCGTAAGCAATCTCGTGTTCGGATCCAAATGAGGTCGATCGATCCAAGAACGAAAATAATTTGAAGAAGACATATTTTTTATGAATCAAATTCGTGTGTAAATAGAGTAAGAGGGAGGATGAAGATATGGAATGAATGAAGAGGAAGAGGAGTGCTTGTATTTATAGTTTAAATCCTGCCGACAGACCGAGGAAATTCCGACGGAAAAAGCTAGTTCGTCGGAATTTCCTCGGAATTTTGTAAAATCCCCCAACGGCTCTCCAACGGCTATAATATTTCCTCGGAATTCATCGGTTTTTTCCGAGGAACCCATTTTTCCTCGGAATTTCCTCGAAATATTCCGACGGATTGATATTTCCTCGGAATTCCGTCGGTATATTCCGAGGAAATTCCTCGGGATATTCCGAGGATTTCATTTTCCGTCGGAATGTCCGTCAGAATACCGCTGTTTTCTTGTAGTGTTAACGATCTCAATATTTTTGCAAAAGCATTTCTAAAATTTCGGATTCTAAAATTTGAGTTTTATCTGCTTATATAAGCTTTAAATTATCAAACATTTAAAATAAAAAAAATTATCACACACATTTGGGTATTCCAGTAAATTATTTGGGAAAAAATCATGCTCTATTATGAGTAAAAAGAGATTGACAAGAAAAAAATTGAGTTTAAAAACGACACAACAATCCGAAATTTTAACACAACCTAAAATTTTATTTTTCCATCCCTCCTAGATTTTGGTCTACCATGGAGAAAGTAAAAAGCAAGCAATAAAAGGGCAATGTGTCTTGTTGTAGTGACATATCATCTTTCCCTTTCAATATGTTTTCTTTTTCCAGCTTTTTATTTCTTTATTCATGTATAAATATAAATCTATAGAGCCTTTAAATTTTGTATTTATTAGTTAACCTATAATATTGTTCTTTTCTTGAAGCAAAATATTTGGGCGGAATATCCTCTACTAAAGTCTACTGATATCAAATAATTGTAACGATACCTACGCTGTCTGGCTGTTCAAATTTCATTCAGTATGAAATTGTAACAAAAGAATATTTAAAATCACATCTAAGCCGTACAATTATATGGAGACTTCTCCTAATTTTCCATATCAAAAACTTATATATAAAGAGTTTATTTACAGTTATTAATAAAAAAAAATTAACTGGTGAGTTCTTAAGAATGATGATAAGTCGTAGCTAAAATTTAATCATCAGATGATATATGCGCTAGCACATAAATTAAGTTAATACAATGGAGCAGGGCCTTGCCTGAGTTTTCTAAGGTTAGAAACAGTAAAAAAAATTGGCCCCAAAAATAGTATTAAGCTGGTTTGAACTCATGACCTTAACATTTGAAACAGCTTATTCAGCCACTGAACCAACAAAAACTCTTGTCAAATTGGCTCCCAAAATTGCTTATAAAGATATTGGCTTCAAGCCCATGCTTGACCAGCTTGTGGTCAGGCCCGGCCCTGCAATGGAGCTGCACATTCGTAATAAAGTTACAAATAAGGCGATGGACATTATATTTACAAAAAGGAAAAGAAA
The DNA here is from genome assembly GCF_020379485.1 of Brassica napus. Taxonomy (NCBI): domain Eukaryota; kingdom Viridiplantae; phylum Streptophyta; class Magnoliopsida; order Brassicales; family Brassicaceae; genus Brassica; species Brassica napus. Next base: position 55,606,903 of record NC_063447.1, read on the forward strand.
CCATTCAAAACATTGTCATTACTTTAAGCAAAAAAAAAAAACATTGTCATTACGGTTTCTCAAAATAAACGAAAATTGTATTTTCATCTTTTCTGTTCATATGATTTACGTAATAAATAGAAACAATACATCGAAATTAAGGATTAGGGTTTCTTTCAAAGACACTTTCTATTAACAGTCTACGAAGCTCACCCGCATATGAGCATGCATGTGTGCGCACATGACGTAGATCCATATGTGCATGTGATAGTGGGATAATGGAGAAACGAGTACTGCATATGGGAGGGTTATTTAACGTACAAGATAGGAGTATACTCACTTATGCATTAAAATCAATAAGATACTAGCTTTGATTTTAAAAAGACACATTTTTAGTTAATCATAAATTAGATGTTTATTCTAGAATAAATAAATATAGTCAAATGTATATACTGATTTTTATGGAATTTTTATCAGTACTAGACGTTTAAATTAATATACTGAAATGTTAAAATTTTAAATTATGTTACGTTTTAGCTTGTAGTACCCTATATATTATAAGGTTTTTAACATATAGGACGGACTTCTGTTTTATTGTAGTCTGATTGACAAAATCATAATTTTCTCCATCAAGAACTACTTGGTGATTATATTTCTACAAGTTTAGCACCAAAATAAACCCTAGGGTATAGACAATAGATTGCATACTAGTATTATAAAGCTAAACTAATACTATAAGTAACCGAAAAATAATTTGAAGGTGGAATAAAATTAAAAGCGGAAAAAACCAACATTGTGAGGCAGAGGCTTGGGATGGGAAAGAAGAAATGATGGAGGCATGTTTGGCATCTGGCCATCTAAAGGCCAAAAACTATCCTATCCAAATATTTAATTACTTTGTCTTTTTTAAAGTAAAAGAATCCGTTCGATATTATAACATCAATGACTACCCATGCATATATTATACTTATACATTGTATACATATATATTAATATGTTTAAAATCATGTAATCATTATGTATGTATATAATCATTGTCATCCAGCGAGATTAAACGTGAGGGTCTTGTTCAGAAAAAAAAATTAAATTATACACGTGATAGATGTATAGCAGTTGAATGAAAAATATATGTCATATATTTAGAAGAACTTTTAAGGGGGAGAAAATGTAAAGTTATACTCCCTCTGTTTCATTATAAGTGTCGTTTTAGGTTTCGGCACACGGATTAAAAAAATAATTAATTTTGTACATTTTCTATAAAAAAATATTATTACCTATACACCTAACCATATTTCAACCAATAGAAAAATAAATTTTGCATAAAATTAATAAATTTTGCATTGAAAATCGAAAACGATACTTATTTTATAACGAAAAAAATTCTTTAAAACAAACACTTAATATGAAACGGATGGAGTATATAGTATGTTTATAGGAGAAAAGGTAGACTATACCATTATTATAGTTTATAATATATAGTGATTAACTTTTTGCTCCTTCCTTAATCCAAAATGATTTGGAAGACTCCCTTTAACATCCTTAAAATTTCAACATTTACGAGGCAGTCAAAAGCAACCAAGATTCATCTTGTTTTACAGATCCTTCAAAGTTCGCACATATATTTAATTAATTGCTAAATACTTGAAATCTTGCGTAGAATCCCTTTTTGTCGAAGGCTATGTAATGCCCATTCGGTTATGGACGCGGGATATGTCATGTTATTTAGCATTTTGAGAATCTAAGAATTTATGGTTTTTTCTGTCATTGGTATATGTTAACCATTTTAAACATTGAGAAACTGCACCCAATAACCCAAAAAAACTAAAATTAACAAACTAACTAAAATCTCAGTCTCTCTTTTTTTTTCTATCTCTTTTAAAACTAACTAGATTTTGACCCGCGAAACCGTGCGGGTGTTTGTTTTCACTTTTCTATATATAAATTATTATTTTAGAACATAAGTAGTATATATTTTTAACGTTAATCATATACTTAAATATTTATATAACTATTTCAAATACAATAATTTTATAGTTTACATGTTATAATTAATCAATTGTTTAAATCGTATCTATTTGTCACTTCTTATTATATATTTATCTTATTGTATTTGCATTTAGCTATTAAGAAAATTAATATATTCATGAAAAAATATATTTAAAAATTATTTTGTATTTAATTTATTCTAAATTATGACTTGTCTTTCAAAACTGGATTTCTTTTTACCAATATTTTTATGCTTATTCATTTTAGATAATATATAATTGTATATACAATAGTCTAAGATATGTTAATTTTTAGACATGTATTATATAGTTTGTTAATTTTAAACTGTTCTATCATCATATTATATTTTTAAATAAATAGTTTATATTTATGAAAATAAAATTTATAAATTTATCAATTGAATATAATTTTATCATATTTATTTTAATATAATAATTGTATTTTAACATGATCATGACTATAAAGTAGATAAAATAGAATATAATTTATTTATTTTCATTTTAAACGATAACTTAAAATACATTAAGTTATTGTTAAAATATTTTTACACAGATTTATTAGAATTTTTAAAATATAATATATAAATATATATTATATTTAAAATGAAAATATATTATGATTAAAGTAGTTACAAATATTTTATATTATTAACTTTAAAGAAATACATGTTATTTTTATACATGTATTATATAGTTTGCTAATGTTAACTCATCTGACCAACATATTAGATTTTATTTTTGAACATAAATATTTTATAATTACGAAAATAAAATATATAAAATATATAAATATATAAATTTTATACAATTTTATTATATTTATCTCAATATAATAATTTTATTTTAATATGATTGATTATGATTATATAATAAATAAAATATTATAGATTTTTTATTTTTCATTTATAAACGATAACTGGATGTATTAATGTATAATAATATTTTAAACTAATTTCAAAATTAGTAAAAATATTTAAATATAATTTCAAAAATGAAGATCTTGTAAAAAAATTTTAAAACAGATTTGTTAGAATTTTAAAATAAATATATTTATATTTAAAATGAAAGATTTTAAAATATATTATGATTAAAATATTTTAAAGATTCTATTTATTATTAATCTTAATAAAATACATTTAATAAAATTTATAACTGATGGTCTAAATTAAAAAAAAAAATTATACATGAAAGAAGTCATGACTTCTGTTTTAATATATAAGATTTTTTTTTGTTATTCACAAATAACCCCTAACATATACATAGGAATTTCTGCAAGTTACGTTAGAATTTTTTTTTGACTAAAATTACATTAGAATTTTCATATTTTGGTTTATGGTTGACCTTATAAAGACAAAATAATGTCTTTGGTTATAAACTCAAACTTTCGAGAATTTATGCCGTCTCAATATTGCATTTTCTTATGTGAATTGTTACTATTATAGAAATAAATAGTATTTTTTTTTTCAACGAAATAAATAGTATTTTGAATGCAATTTTATGATTAACTGAGAGCTTTGTGCAGCTAAGAGCAATTTTTTTATGTGGATAAGTATTGACTATTGTCACATATCGCACACAACATTAACACCACATTATTGCATACGAATTCGAGTGTTTTATTATAAAATAATATATTGATGACAAATAATAATATACTCCATCAACTTTTCGTAGTCAACTTACGTACTATATTTATTTTGGCGATTAAAAAAATTATGTCCTTATCTTGGTACCTTGTAGGTTTTCTTCGACCTATTTATGATACAAAGACAAAAAAAAAAAAAAAAAAAAAAAAAAAAAAATTATGATACAAAGACATAGACATAGACCTCTCGATTCCCCAACATCACTCATTTTATTTATGTAGGTTTTCAATTTTGATATTCAGAATAAATCCCCTATATATTATTTGAGAAGCATTACAACTTCTTTTTGTAGCCACATGTCATCACTAGAATGATTTTTAGAATCATTAGAGAAATATGTTGGTCCATCTAATTATATAATAAGCCTTTTATTAAACTAACAATAAATTCATCATTAATGTACTTTATTATTTCCTTAAATAAAATTTACGGAATTGCCTAATGTGGCTAAAGTATATATGAGAATTAATGATTTTGAATAATAAAGATTTGATAAAAAATAGTGTATCTTCTATCATATTTGTTTAATTTTAAACTATTAAATAAATTAAAAAACCACAATAACCATATAATAAAAATTTAGATTTTTATGTATATGTTATATTTTAAATTTTTACAAACGGCTATAAATTACTAAAACTGTTAAAAGTCTCGCATTCAAATTTTATGATCCACGGTTTAAAATTTTTGTTATGAAAAAATACAAATGATTACAAAAATTATATAAGTAAAAAGTCTAATTTAATTAATTATTAAGATTAATATATATATTGTTTTAAATTAAACTATAAACCATATAAAATACAATATTTTAGTTTCAAATTTTACTTTGAACAATTTTTTTGATAAAAGTTTTGAACGATCATTGACAACTTATTTTTTTTAATTATAAATTACTAAAACTATTAATCCCACAATGAAAATTTTGTTATCACTAATTTAATTTTTTTCTATAAAAGATACAAATGATCAAAAAAACTATATGAGTAGAAATCATCATTTAATAGACATTAATATTAAAAATATACTAAAATATATTATCTATGCCAGTATCATTTAAATTTAATAACATATTCTATCAAATATAAAAAAATATTTTTTGGATTAATAAAATTGATTTATATGTTCGCACCAATTTAATTATATATTTAATAGTTACTGACTTTTAATTATTTAATATATATTTATTATTCCATAATATGTAAAAATATTTAACACATAAAATAATATATATATAATGTTGTCAAAAAAAAATGTTGATTCCGCGCAAGGCGCGGATATTAATCTAGTAATTATTAGTTTAGGATCACATCAAAGATTACGATTGCTATAACTATTGGTACCTTTTTTTTGGGTAAAAAAAGTAGTTAAAAAAATTGCTTTAACTATTGGTACCTTCGTTTCATAACACGAGTGTTGCAGGATTTTCTTAATACAAGTGTTATCATTTCATCGAAAGCCAGTTCTCAAAAAAAGTTATCATTTTCATTCTTTTTTGATAAAAAAATTTTCCTATTGAAATGCATACAAAAATTTACAAGCTATGACCTAAGGACACGATGAGAGCAATAAGATTAAACATACTCTTAATATAGTAGAATGTTCGAAAGCTAAAGAAATCAGCTTTCTTCATAACAGTAACCGGATGAAGAATCGGTTCTCTGGTTATGGTATAGTTTTGTCATCCATATCGGTTCTTTGAGACAATGGTTTGTCCAATTTAATTTCAACTTCATCCATGAGAGTTGGATATAACCTTGGTTTACGGGTAAGCATAAGTTTAAATCATGATCTTGAAAGAAATGTGGTTTGGGATAATTTTTAGATCCACCCAAACCTGGACAGTGAAGATTTCAAAGATATAAAGCTATTTTTTTAAGGAAGAACTTCCTTTTTGAATGCATATTTTTTTTTTTACATTTATCCATATTATTTAAGTTTTTACAGATTAAAAGTGTATCAGTTGGGATATGATAGATATGCTATCTCAATATGTGCTACTTATAATAAAACATTTGTATTGTAACATTTTATAATTTAAATATATAATTATCTTATATTAAAATAGTCCCTCTGCATCATTTTAAGAAGTATTTAAGGTTTTTGCACAAATATTAAGAAAATACAATTTTTTTATGTAATTGTCTTTGATTACATAAAATAACATTAAATAAGACTAATTCAATGAATAGTAAAAAAATACAGTATTTTATAATTGGTCAAAATTTTCAAATGATATTAAATTTCATCTAGAATTGTGAGAACATCAATTATTTTGAAACAAAATCAAAATTCTTAAACACCAATTAACCTGATACGGAGGAAGTATACAAAAATCGGCCGATTGGAATATTTTTTCTTAAAACATGGTAACATATTAAACACAATGAAATTGCATCAAAAGTAGGATATCCGACTTGAAAGTTAGTAAATATCAAAATTAGCCAAAATATTTTTAGTTGATATAAAATAGACAATTCCGAATATATGGCTAACACGACCTAGTATGAGTTTGACACATGAATTTAGATATCTGAATTACTTGAAATTCACCTGTTATGATATATGTTACTAGTATTATTTTTATAGTTTTGAAACACAATATATGTTACTCGTGTATATTGCCTAATTACCAAGTTTTTAATGTAGTTTGAGCCAATTGACTCATATTTTTAAATCAAAGAAATATACATGTTTTCTGTCCTCATCAACACTTGCAAGTTCTTATTCTCAAACTCAATTCAAACTAGTATCTAAACCATTTATAATTGATATATCATTTTTAGTGATTAAAAATATTATTATTTAACGTATAATTAACATGGAGTTTAAAATAGGGCAAATCTCCAAAATAGCACTTTTCTAAGTTTATATCACAAAAATAGCACTCAAAAACTAAAATGACCAAAATAGCACCTTTCTAAGTTTATCCTTTGAAAATTTTAATTTTTTTATTTTTACAAATTTGAAATCTTATCCCCAAAACCTCATTTCTCAACTCTAAACCATAAACCCTAAACTCTAAACCCTAAACTCTAAACCCTAAACCCTAAAATTTAAACCCTAAACCCTAAACTCAAAACCCTACACTACAAGAAAACAGGGGGATTCTGATGGCCGAAATCGTCGGAAATTCGTCGGAATAGACCGATTCCGACGAATTTCCGACGAACCCGTCCGTCGGTATCGTTTCGTCGGAAAAAAAAAATTCGTCGGAATTTCGTCAGAACTTCCGACGACTTTCTGACGAATACCGAGAAACGTCATTCTGACGAACTTCCGACGATATTACGATGCGGATACACAAGACCAGAGTTCATCGGAAAACTACGTACCGACGAAGAACGTTCGTCGGACAATTCCGACGTAGAGTGTTCCTCGGTTTATTCCGACGAACTTTGGGCGTCGGAAATTACCGACGGACCACGTTCGTCGGAATATACCGACGAACCACTTTCGTCGGTATATTCCGACGGAAATGTGGTTTGTCGGTAAATTCCGACGGATATATGTCCGTCGGTATATTCCGACGACCATTGTCCGTCGGTATATACCCATTTTTTTTTACAAATTAATTTTGCATTTTTATATATTTTTTGATATTAATAAATTTAAAAAATCGGAAATTTAAAAATAATAATATTATAAAATTTAAATTCTTAAAAACCGAAATAGGAAAAAACATTCATAAAGTTTAAAATTCATACAAACCGAAATAGAAAAAAAAACATTCCGAAAGTTTTAAAAAGCCGAAATAAACTAAGATGAACTCGAAGACATCAAACGATCTAGCTTCTGCATAATCTCGGTGTTGAACTTCTTCTGGGATGCCAACTCAGCAAGGATAGTGGCATTCTCCGAACGGATAGTGGCATTCTCCGAAAGGATAGTGGTGTTCTGCTCCTCCAATGCCCCAATCCGTTCATCTTTGTCATGTAGCTCCTCGAGAATCATGGGATCGGCATACGGAGCTTGCGAAGAAGATGCCGGATACGAAGAAGCACGACGGGCCAACCCAACTAAACGGCCTCCTTTCCTTTTAGGAACCGCCTACAAAAATATTTAAAGTAAGTAAATAGAGACAAGTAAGTAATCGACATTATAAAAAAAATATATTAATAAAAAAAATTACCTTTTCAACCATCTCATTTATTTGCAATAGAGACAGGTTGGTTGAAGCTCCCGTGGAGTCGCCGTCATCAGAGAGAGGCTGAGATTGAGAAACTATCTTAGCTTCCACCAAATCAACTACACCTTTGATCACGGGGTCCTGAATTTGACCCGTCGTCTTGTTAGTGTGAGCCACCTTAATGAGTTGGAGACGATCAACGGGATTACCGTCATTTGCTTCGATCTAAAAAAACCGCCATTATTAGCCAAGAAATATATAAAATATTTATTTAAAAAATATAAAGATAAATAATAATAAAAAACTTACAAGTTCATCCTCCTTAGTAGACATGGAGCAAGCGCCGAGGTTGTGCACATACATACCTTTCCCGCCACGATCGCTCTTCCGGTTCCTGGAGTTCCTAGAAGACGTCTCTGCAGTGTCTTCCTTCTCCCAATGAGCTATCAACTGCTCCCACACCGTCCCGTTGATGACCGTGGCTTCTTGTTCTTCTGCCAAACTGTCTTCCACGCGTTTATCTGCTTTGTGTAAGAGTCCATGGCCTTTTCGTTGAATTTCTTATGGACTGTTTCCGTAAGATCGGAGTGCCAGTTGAACTCTTGCTACAAAACAAACACAATTTAATAAGTAAATATATGTAAAAAAATGTAAAAACTTTAAAAAAATGAAGAGTTACTATACCGCAAACTGACGAAACCACAACTCTCGTTCGTCGGAAGGGATCACACTCCACTTTGGATATCCAAAACGGAGAATGGAGTACATCATCTGGTTGATGCTCCGGCTAATGCCATTTTTCGACTTGGTGAACCTTTAAAAAAAATACAAGTTAGCAAGTTAATTAAAGGAAAAAATATAACGGTACAAATAAAAAAAATACTAACCAAGTGCTATGGCCTCGTCGTGGGTTGGGTGGGAGAAACGGGAGATGCTCTCGACCTGGTTGTTGAACCAATAGATGAACGGCATGACCCCCGGATCCTGTTGAGCAGCAGCATGAGGGGCAGCGTGAGGGGCAGAGGGAGCTGGAGCGGGAATATATGCGGGAACCGAGTCATGAGACGATACCGATGCATGGGAACCGCTCACCGAACTACGTCGAAGACGGGCTGCGGGGCGGGCTTCATCCTCGGCCCTAAAAAAAAAAAATTAACCCATCAAACATATTTTCATTTATATATTTACAAAAGGTTTTATAAACGTTTTAAAAAAAACTATTAAACCTTTTATATATATATATATATGTATACAAAATTATAAAAAATTTATAAATATAGAAAAATGTTGTTAAAAATTTATAAATGAAGAAAAATGTTGTTAAATATTTATATTTTTTTTAAAAAAAATGTTTTATTATACATAGTTTATTAGTGGAAACTTATAAAAAATTATAAAAAATTTTAAAATTTTTATTATACATGATTTACATATATATATATATATGTATACAAAATTATAAAAAATTTATAAATATAGAAAAATGTTGTTAAAAATTTATAAATGAAGAAAAATGTTGTTAAATATTTATATTTTTTTAAAAAAAACGTTTTATTATACATAGTTTATTAGTGGAAACTTAAAAAAAATTATAAAAAATTTTAAAATTTTTTATTATACATGATTTACATATATATATATATATGTATACAAAATTATAAAAAATTTATAAATATAGAAAAATGTTGTTAAAAATTTTTAAAAAATTTTAAAAACGTTTTAAAAAATCAAAAAAACGTTTTTAAAAATCAAAAAACGTTTTTAAAAATAAAAAAAAAACGTTTTAAAAAATCAAAAAACGTTTTTTAAAATCAAAAAACGTTTTTAAAAATAAAAAAATGTTCCAAAAAAAACTAAAACAACAATCCAAACAACAATCCTAACTTATATATCCTAAACTATCCATTCAATCCTAAAATTTTCAATCAAACAACCTAAAATCCGAGATCAACTTCCAAAACCCTAAACAATTGAATAAAAAAAAGGTTTGGGATGATTCTTACATGATTTGGGGTTTGGGGAAGAGATATGAGGGTGAGGAGAGGATTCGCCGGTGAAGAGAGGTGGAGAAAGGCCGGAATCGCCGGAGAGGGGGAGAAATCGCCGGAGTGTTTTTGAGAGAGAGAGGCCGCGGAGATAACGAAGAAGGAAGGAGAAGGGTTTTTATTTCCGAGGATTCCGACGGAAACGGGTTCGTCGGTATTCCGTCGGTATAATTAAAATATACCAAATGCCGATTCGCGAAAATTTTCAAGCGGTTTGGTTCTCCCGGGCTAATTGAAATTCCGACGGAACGTGTCCGTCAGTATTTTCCGACGGACACATTCCGTCGGTATATTCCGACGGAATTCCGACGACTTAGTGTTTAGGGTGTTCATTTCAAGTTTCTAAATGCAAAATCCCAATCTTTGATAATATATATAGTATTTGCATAAAGATTTAACAATAAAAATGTTTTATAACACGATTTTACACAACAACATTTTTTGTAGTGTAAGCTTATATAAATATGATTGTATAAGTATATAATGTTAAGATGAGATGTTATGAAAACAATGATATGCATACATAAATATTTTAATGAGTTGTTATATTTGAACGGTTGCGATCTAATACTATACTAAACACTTATTATGTGTTATTTTCATAGTTTTGGCATCTAAATTTATAGATTTTTATGATTGAAACTTTATAGAAAAACATGTCGTCGGTATTTCGTCGGAAAATACCGACGACATTCCAACGAACTTGTCCAGTTCGTCAGAATGTCGTCGGTATTTTCCGACGAAATACCGACGACCTTTCCAATTTTCAATGAAACCCGTTGTCGTCGCTATGTCGTCGGTATATTGCGAGGGATTTCCGACGGACCATTAAAAAAAAAAAAAAAAAAAAACTAATCAGAATCTTCTGAATCTTCATCAAACTCCCCAACCTCGGCTTCCGGCTCTGAATGTACGACAGCATCATGTCCAAACACAGTCAAATTCTCAACGAGTTGAACATTTTCCAAATCTTCAACTGCCTGGGCGTTGCTGGTAGACTCTGGTTGCAATGGTTCATCATCATCAGAAGTTCCATCCACTCGTCCTCTTGGGTTGATTTGCGTTACAGTAACCCATGGATCATCTCTGTACGTCACCCGAGGGTAACTGATGTAGCACACCTATACATATCAATTATACAAGTATTAGTTCAATATATAACATTAATTAATTATATTGGTAAAAAATTATGAATAGATTGACATACCTGATCAGCTTGCGAACCAAGAATGAAGGGATCATAATATTGAAGTTTCCGCCGCGAATGGAATGATGTAACACCAAACGCATCAATCTTCACTCCTCTATCTGGGGTGGTGTCATACCAATCACAATAGAATACTACACAACGCAATCCAACCATTCCAGGAAATTGGATTTCCAATATTTCTTTTATGTTGCCGTAGTAGACATCGTCACCAGAAGAAGATGAAACACCAGCATCATATGTTGTCTTAGAATGACCTTTCCTTGTGAATGCATATCCTCGCGTACAAAATTTAGGATATGATTTGACAACATAGTTTGGTCCCTGCACAAATTTGCGTATCCAATCATCGAACACAAGACCTCTGGCCAAACCATCATTCACCTATAAAAAAAAAACATATATGATTGCAAAATTAATTAGTTTATATATATTAAATTTAAACTAATCATTTGCATAGGGTAATATGATATATGACTCACATAACTACGAAGCCACGCAGCAAATCTGTTATCTCTAAGTTGTCGAAGCTCATCTTCTGTTGTATGCCTGTGAATCATACGCAACTCCGCCATATATACACTATATACAAAAATATTATCAATATGAAATAAATTTATTGAATATTAATCTAACAATAAATGAATAAATATTTTTACCTCTCATATTGTAGAACATCTTCACAGTTGGTGAGCAAATATGTTTGCAAATGAGCGTGCTCAGTGTCCGTAAGTCTCCGCTTCGTGAATTTTCCACTAAGTCGTCCTATTTCCTTGAACATGCTTGGGACAGTAACATGATATGTTGCTCTCTCCCCTCTATCATCATGCCGAGCAGGTCTACACCATCTGCTCAGTACCTACACCATAATCTATATCCGTTCTAGATTCTTCTAACCTAATATCAGGCTGAGGTTCACTAACAGGCTGAGGTTCGCTAGTACTACCATATTCATAACCAGTTTCCCCATGAAGGTACCAAACTTTATAATTACGTGAAAACCCTTTCATATACAAATGAGTCCAAACATCAAATTCTTTTATAACCTTATTATTATTGCAAGAAGAGCAGGGACATCTTAACATACCACTTTTTGCATCCGGTTGCTGTTGAACAAGCCTCATGAATTCTCCAATCCCTTGAACGTATTCTTCCGTAAGCAAATTGGTGTTCGGATCCAAATGAGGTTTATCTATCCACGAACGATAATAAACTTCTGAAGACATGATTTTCACGGAATTGTTATGACTAAAGAGAATGAAGAGAGAATGAAGTGTGAATGATTTGAATGAGGAGGGGTTGTATTTATAGGAAATTGCTTACGGACCTCCGACGACTTTCCGACGGAATTCCGACGGATGTAAAGCAGTCCGTCGGAATTCCGTCGGTATTGTCCAATCTCAAACGGCTATACAACGGTCATATATATTTGTCGGCAACGGTCACATGGTTCGTCGGAATTCCGTCGGATAATACCGACGGAATTCCGACGACATTCCTGTAAATCGGAATGTCGTCGGAAATTCGTCGTTATTTTTCGACGGAATTCCGACGACTACAAAGGTTACATTTTTTATCAGAATGTCGTCGAAAAGTCGTCGGAAAATTTCGACGAACCCTATTTCGTCGGAATTCCGTCGGAAATGGCCGACGGAATTCCGACGACTTAGTTTTTTTGGATTTGGTCGGAAATTTGTCAGTATTCCGTCACAAATATCCGACGACCTTGGTGTCCGTCGGAACCTCCGTCGGAATTCGGTGTGTTTTCTTGTAGTGCTAAACCCTAAACCCTAAATCCTAAACCCCACCATTTAGCTTTAAACCCTAAATTTGTGACTTTTGATAAAACATTAAGTGCTATTTTTGTGACTTTTGACCTTGAGTGCTAGTTTGGGAACAAAAACTTGATTTAGTGCTATTTTTGTCTTTTTCTCTTTAAAATATATTAGGTCCAACAGTATAAATTATTCAAATACTACAAAATTTTAGAAAATTATTTTCAACTTTATTTTAAGAAATAATAACGGACAAAACCATCAAAGCTTTTTTTTTTTGAATTAAGTATCCGTTTAATATTTGATTCTCACATGCTGTAATCGAATCAGGTTAAGTATAATTGTAATTAATTAATTAATTTTTTTAAAAAAAAAGAGACACACAAGGGCTGAAAAGTCCAAGGTAAGGTAAGGTTTCCTTCCTCTCTGCGCTTTATTCTGTTCAAGTCCGCTTCTTTTTTACTTTGCCGTTTCACTGAGAACGAGGCTCACATTCTCTCTCTCTCTCTCTCTCTTAGAAGAAGAAGCAGTAAGCAGGACCAAGTCGAAAGCTTAATCACACTCTCTCTCTCTTCAAATCACTTTTGTTTCTCTCTCTCTCTCCAAAATCTTCCTCATTGTCTTTGGCTGCTTCAAGAAACTGTTTGTCTCTTCAACACTTTCTCTGCTTATTACAAATCAACAACAAAAAAAAGTCTTTTCTTTTGTCTCTCTTGGGAGAAAGAGTCTCTCAAATTAAACCCATTTTAGACAAAACCATTAAATCCTGATCCAGCTCTGTCTTTGCCCTCATTAGCTTCTGTCTGAGATTCAAAGAAGGAGGAACAAAGAAAGAAGCCAATTCTTTCTTGTCAACAGTGATTCAACTAAAAGCCCCAAACTTTGTTCGACATTTTCAATGGAGTGAGTCGACAGATCAAGAACAAACAGATACACAAGTAAGAAGCAGCAATGAGAGACGACAAATCCAAGAAAAGCAAGGTATTTAGTTTTTTTGTTCATCTTCTTGAAATCTCATATAAACAATTTTCACTAGACCCTTTAACTGATTTTGTTTTTGGGTTATTGAATGAAGTTGTCATGGTCAAAGAAGATGGTGAGGAAATGGTTCAACATCAAAAGCAAAACAGAAGAGTTTCAAGCTGATGTTTCTCTTCCTCAAGGTACCCAAAACTTTTGTCTTAAAAACGTAAACACTCCTTTTTTTCTGAAGAGGCGTTTGTTTAACTGCAATCTTTTGTCTTTTTCTTGAGCAAAGAAACAAACAGTTTCTGTTTCTTCTGCTTTAACTTTAACCACCGCTCTCCCTAGAAATTAAAGAGTTGTGATTGACTTCAATTTACTTGTAGTTGTAGAAGTTGAGCATAGAAGTAGCATCTCAGAGAAGGAGCCATCCACAATCAAGAAGAGCAAAGCTGGTAACAAAACCATTCATCAAACTAACTACACATACATATATGCAAAAGTTTGTTGTTATGACTCCTGAGTTTTGACAGAGAAACTCAATAAGAACTGGGAGCAGCAAGCTAGACAAAGGAGAATGAACTATGAGAACCCAAGAATCATTGATGTCCAAAACTACAGCATCTTTGTAGCTACATGGAACGTTGCTGGACGCTCTCCTCCTGAAGATCTAAACCTTGACGAGTGGCTTCACTCCTCAGCTCCTGCAGATATATACGTACTTGGGTATAGTTAGTTACCACCACATCTTCTCTTTCTTCAAGAACTGTTCTTAAAATGGTCTTTGTTTTCATTTTGTAGCTTCCAAGAGATTGTTCCTCTTAACGCTGGTAACGTTCTCGGAGCTGAAGACAACGGTCCCGCCAAGAAATGGCACTCCCTCATCAGAAAAACACTCAACAACCTCCCCGGGACAAGCGGCGTCTCTCACACTCCATCTCCCATCCCTGTCCCCATTGCAGAGATTGATGCTGACTTCTCCGGATCTTCTAGACAAACCTTCTTCAACAGACGCTCTTTCCAGACCCCAAGCATATGGAGAACGGATGAGAACGACTCTTCGGCCACACAACCACCGCTTGAGCGTCGTTTAAGCGTGTGTGATCGTGTCTTCTTCAGTCATAGACCAAGTGACTTTGACCCTAGCTTCAGGTGCAGTCACAGGCCTAGTGATTACTCTAGACCGAGTGATTATTACTCAAGACCGAGTGATTATTACTCTAGAGCAAGTGATTACTCTAGGCAGAGTGATGTCTCTCGGTGTGGTTACTCAGATGATGATTATGCTCCAGGGGATTCACCAAGCACAGGCTTGTACTCACCAGGGTCGAACGAGAATGGTTCTAGAATCTCCTGGAACTCTTCTCAGTATTGTTTGGTGGCTAGCAAGCAGATGGTTGGTATCTTTTTGACAGTTTGGGTGAAGAGTGAGTTGAGAGAACATGTCAAGAACATGAAAGTGTCTTGTGTTGGGAGAGGATTAATGGGTTATCTTGGAAACAAGGTAAAAGCTCTTGTGCTTCTACTACTGCTTGAGTTAGTTGATGGATTGTTTAAAATGTGGTTTTGTGGTTCTTTGTAGGGATCAATCTCAATTAGCATGTTGCTTCACCAAACAAGCTTTTGCTTTGTCTGCACTCACTTGACATCAGGACAAAAAGAAGGAGATGAGCTGAGGAGAAACTCTGATGTGATGGAGATACTCAAGAAGACAAGGTTTCCTCGTGTCCAGAGCTCTGCAGGAGAGAAGTCTCCAGAGAATATACTTCAGCATGAGTAAGTGAAACCAAGAGTCTCTTGGACTGAGTCCAATGTTTTGTTTTGTACTTAAATGTTCTGTTTCCATTTGATTCAGTCGAGTGATATGGCTTGGGGATCTGAATTACCGGATAGCACTCTCTTACCGATCTGCTAAAGCACTTGTTGAGATGCAAAACTGGAGGGCATTACTAGAGAACGACCAGTTAAGGATAGAGCAGAAACGAGGACATGTGTTTAAAGGATGGGACGAAGGGAAGATCTACTTCCCACCGACTTACAAATACTCAAATAACTCAGATAGGTATGCTGGAGATGACTTGCATCCCAAGGAGAAACGTCGCACTCCTGCTTGGTTAGTGTTTCTTGAATTCAAAGTTCAAAAATTCAAGAACCATTTGCTGATTTGACAATATGTTTTTTTTTATTACTAAAGGTGTGATAGAATACTATGGTATGGAGAAGGACTGCATCAGTTATGTTATGTAAGAGGGGAGTCAAGATTCTCAGATCATAGACCAGTTTATGGCATATTCAGCGCAGAGGTTGAGTCAAATCACAAGAGATTAAAACGAGCCACGAGTTACTCTACTTCAAGGGTCCAAGCTGAAGAACTCTTGCCTTACCCAAGAGGATACACCGAGCTAACTTTTTTCTAAAAGGTTCAGTGACCATCTCTATCCATAGAACTAACCAGAAAATTAGGAGATTGCAGATAGAATGTAGTGTCAGTGACATGAACCTATCAAGGGTGGTAGACTAGTAGTGGTCCTGAAAACTCATAATAGAGACTTAAGTCTATTTAAGACACTGGTATGCATTTATTATACATCAGCCAAGAAACTAGCCCACACGTTTCTCCTATAATATCATTTTAAGGCACTGGATATGATTTGATGTGATATGATTATCTCTGCATCGTCAGTGAAAACAACTGATTAGGAAACTGTAAGATTCGTTTGTGTTATTCTTGATAAAGAAAAGATTCTGAAAATCTTGTAAGAGTTAATTATTGTGTATGTATCTTCGTCATATCTTGATCACTTATGGTATATGATTTTATTCGGCTTTTGTCAGGTGTATTAAATTTTTTTTTTTTAATTTATTGTTGGTGTTGTTTGAAGCCTTGAAGAGTGATGGAGACATTACATTGCTTCTTTTAACACAAGGAAACAGGGACAACAGGTTTGGTCCAACTTCTCTTATGTCTGTTTCCGGTTTGGTATTTTTTAACTTAACGGGTGAAATTTCCGGTTTACAGGTGTAGAAAAGGGTTGTAATTTTGTCTTAATTTGGCGTATCAAACCGGTTCTTTTCTTTTCATGGATCTTCTAACTTTGGAAGAGTTAATTAATCTGAAGGTAATTTTATTTTGATAAATTTATAAGAACATGTGTTTTGTGAAGGATTATGAAACTGAGAGATGGAAGTTTTTTTCATAATCCATCATTATGTTTTAGTGTTAATGTTTAGTGATTTTCTTTTTGCATATTATTACAAGTGAAGTGTGTTCTTCACGAGACTATGATAGTGTGGTACTTGTTGTATAAGGTTAGCCGTTTAAGTGTAACAAAAAGATTATGCAAAAAAGAAAGCATTATTTTATTTTTTATTCATTCTCATTGTTTCCTTGCAAAGAAAAAGTAAAAGAATCTAAAGATAACGTCTTGTAATGATCGTTGTACTGAAAAAGTTAAGGTTTCTTGATAACCTCGAAGCTCACTCATTCTCTGATTCGATATTGGACTTTTTAAAGTCAATGATTATTTTCTACTATCATGCACACATGAGTCATCGAATGGCGTACTCACACAAACTCAATCATCACAGACTCAGAGTTATGATTTATGATGATTACTATCGATTTACAGTTTACTATAAACTAATAGTACATGATTAACATTCGTGACCTGAAAGTGGGCTGCACAGTCACCACAAAACACATGCATGTACATGTGATACGTAAATGATAAGTCCTAATTTCAACAAAAATGTAAAATGTCACTAAACTATTTGATCAATGAAGTTAAAGTCAAATATAAAGTGGACACAACGTAAAATTAAATATTTGATTTATAAATTCGCATGTCGTGATTCTAAAAATGTTCTGAGAGAAATGAAGTCAACTATTTGATCACTTGAATCTGTCAAATCAACATATATAACACCTAAATACCTAATGCAAATTTGTAATTGTAAACATATTTGCATTTGACCAAAACTTTTTTTACATTATTTATGCGTGCAAAAAGTTTAATAATTGTCAATCATTAGTTTGAGTTTATTTACTGTAACTTGATTAAATAGTTCTACGATATTTAATGTTTTTGATATATAAAAAGTGATCTGTATGAGGGAGAATAGTATGAAGAGGTAAATGTAGATGGAAATGATTGAAAAGGAGTATGAAAGTGAAGAGAGTGTGTTGTGTAATCTCATGCCTTTCTCTTCTTCCTATATACTCATGCTTTCTCTTGTTTCAGCTTTCGTGATTACAACAACACTTGTAAATTCCCTCTCTTTTTATTTCATTTACCTGAACAAATAAAACACAAAATAAAAAACATTCTTGTAAAATGTGAAGTCAGAGAATGATCAGTTCTATATTTTTCATGGAAATTCATATTTTACGAAATATGAACAATTAAATAAAGAAGGAATGGAAAGTGTGGTCCAGAAGTGTATCAAAATGATTTAACTTGTGTACCTATAAAAGTTACTCCTACTAAGAAATGAAAATTTATACATATATGATTTATAGGAGTGGACACTTAGATATCATTTCTTTTGTCAATAGAAAAAGATTGCACAGTTATAAAAGTGATTTAACATACAAATGAAGTACACATAGAATAGTATTTTAGAATTGTTTCATACTAATCTTAAGGACATGATTATCGGAGGAGGGGGACGGGTCTTTAGTGGATTTTTTAAGGAGGGGCCCACAAAAATGCAAAAACGGGTTGCAGAATAGCCAGAATAAAGACCGCTCACTACAAGAAAACATCGGTATTCTGACGGATATTCCGACGGAAAATGAAATCCTCGGAATATCCCGAGGAATTTCCGAGGAAATTCCGAAGAAACACAAAATTTGGTTTCCTCGGAATTTCCTCGGAATATACCGACGGAATTCCGAGGAAATATCAATCCGTCGGAATATTCTGAGGAAATTCCGAGGAAAAATGTGTTCCTCGGAAAAAACCGATGAATTCCGAGGAAATATTATAGCCGTTGGAGAGCCATTGGGAGATTTTACAAAATTCCGAGGAAATTCCGACGAACTAGCCGTTGGCGTCGGAATTCCGTCGGAATTTTCTCAGTCTGTCGGCAGGATTTAAACTATAAATACAAGCAGTCCTCTTCCTCTTCATTCACTCCATATCTTCATCCTCCCTCTTACTCTATTTACACACGAATTTGATTCATAAAAAATATGTCTTCTTCAAATTATTTTCGTTCTTGGATCGATCGACCTCATTTGGATCCGAACACGAGATTGCTTACGGAAGAATACCAACGAGGTATAACCGAATTCATGGGGTTAGTTCACCGACAACCGGAAGCAAAAACAGGTATGTTAAGATGTCCTTGCTCTAATTGTAAAAATAGAAAGGTTATTAAAGAGTGGGATGTTTGGACTCATCTATATTTGAGTGGGTTTACACGAAGTTACAAAATTTGGTATCATCATGGGGAAACTGATTATGAACATGGTAGTACTAGCGAACCTAGTGTATACCAAGCCCCAAGATGATCGATCGATGCGTTTTCTGACATATATCCATCGATCGATCCGTTTATACAAAAACTTACAAGATTTTCGGAGGACATTCCGAGGAACGCTTGAGATTCTCGATCGATCGATGGGATAATCTAATCGATCGATCACATTGTTACGCTTTGGTCCATCTTAGTGATTGATCGATGCGTTTTCTGACATATATCCATCGATCGATCCGTTTATACAAAAACTTACAAGATTTTCCGAGGACATTCCAAGGAACTCTTGAGATTCTCGATCGATCGATGGGATAATCTAATCGATCTATCACATTGTTACGCTTTGGTCCATCTTAGTGATCGATCGATGCGTTTTCTGACATATATCCATCGATCGATCTGTTTATACAAAAACTTACAAGATTTTTCGAGGACATTCCGAGGAATGCTTGAGATTCTCGATCGATCGATGGGATAATCTAATCGATCGATCACATTGTTACGCTTTGGTCAATCTTAGTGATCGATCGATGCGTTTTTGGATATATATACATCGATCGATCTGTTTATAAAAAAACGTACGAGATTTTGTTCTCGATCGATCACATTGTTACCCCCAAACCCTGTTTCCTCGGAAAAGCCTCGGAATATTCCGAGGAAATCCCGAGGAACACCTGATATACTCTATCGATCGATGCGTTTTGGTACATATATCCATCAATCGATCCGTTTAAAAAAAAATGACGAATTTAAACCCCAAACACTAGTTCCTCGGAATTTCCTCGGAATATTCCGATGGAATTCCGAGGAAGAAAAGTTCCGAGGAAGAAAAGGGTTTCCTCGGAATTCCCTCGGAATAATCCGAGGAAATTCCGAGGAAATAGGGTTTTTAAACCGAAAACAACGTTTTGCGGTTTGAATAACACCTATATAACCCTTATTAAGTGTCTTACGTTCATTATGAAGTCAAAAATTTGTTCCTTACCGTATAATTAACACTTTTCCGATTGTATGAACGAAATCCCACAACATAAGAGAAACACTTATGCCTTTTAATGAACGGTAAAGGGAATACTTTCAATTAGTTTTGAAATTTGTTATTTCATGGTTTATGCTCATCTATACAAAGAATCCTCAATGGTATGCATTACAATTGTATAAGAAATGAAATACGGCAAAAAAAATTGATGTTTTGAAACCTCAAACACTAGTTCCTCGGTATTTCCTCGGAATATTTTCATTTTACCGGGCAAATATTTCGCGAAAATTGAAATTAGAATTCCGACGGAATTCCGACGGATAATATCCGTCGGACCCTAGGTTTTATAACCACGAGCCCCTTCTTCTTCCCCATTTCTCTCTTCTTCCGCTGCGCGACTCCTCTCTTCTCTCCGGCGATTTCCCCCTGAAATCCGACGATATCTCCGGCGATCTCCCCCTTCTCTTACACAAATCATGTAAGGACCCTATCCCATTCTCTTAGATTCTATTTGTTAGGTTTTTGTGTAGTTTTGATAAATTTTTGTTATGGTGATTGGTTAGGATTGTGATTTGGTTGTATAATAGGTTTAGAATTGTGATTTGGTTGAATAATTTGTTTTGTTGAATTAATTTAGAATTTTTTTATAATTTTTTTTTATTTTTTTTGTATTTATAAAATCGATTTTTGTATATAAAATCGATTTTTGTATTTTACAAAACGATTTTTCTATATAAGTTCGATTTTTTGGATTTACAAAATCTTTTTTGTATATAAATTCGATTTTTTGGATTTTACAAAACATTTTTAATATCTATAAAACTTTTTTTGTGATTAAAAACTATTATTTGAAATTTAAAAATATTTTTAATATATATATATATATATATATATTATTAAAACTATTTTTTTGTAATTATTAAACTATTTTTTATTTATTAAAACTATTTTTTGTTTATTAGAACTATTTTTATATATTTATTAAATATTTCTAATATCTATAAATCTTTTTTTGTGATTAAAAACTATTATTTGAGATTTTTTTTAAAAAAAAATTAATTTATATATTTCTGTATTTATTAAATATATTTTTTTAATTTACGGGTCTCATGATGATCCGACCCGACCTCGACAGCGTCGTGGTCGTGGTGGTACGGGGAGCCAGTCTCGGGATTCCAGCCATTTTCAGGATTCTCCTTCGCCAGCAAAAGATGGAGATGATGCAGAGGATGTACCCGAACGAGGTGTTCCCGGACGTGCCAAACCCGTAGTTTTTTTTTTCCAAAAACTCGCAATGTTTTATTTTTATTTGTGAAACTTTGAATATTAATTAATATGATTTCAATTTTAATTTTAATTTTATATTTTCGAATTTAAATTTCAAAAATTTTATTTTTTTAAAAAAATTAGTATTTTTTACATTACGAGGAAATTAATTATATTTTTTACTCGATCGATCGATGTGTTTTTGAACATATATCCATCGATCGATCTGTTTATAAAAAACGTTCGGAATATACCGAGGGACATCTTCCTCGGAATATACCGAGGGACACCTATCCTCAGAATATACCGAGGGACATGTTCCTCGGAATATACCGAGGGACATGTTCCTCGGAATATTCCGAGGAAGATGTCCCTCGGTATATTCCGAACGTTTTTTTATAAACGGATCGAACGATGGATATATGTCTAAAAACGCATCAATCGATGAACTTCCGAGAAAATATCCCGATGAAGTTCTCCCTCGGTATATTCCGAGGAGATTTCCGACAAACTAGTGATCCTCGGAATTTCCTCGAAAATTTGTTTCCTCGGAATTCCGTCGGAAAATTCCGAGGGATTTCCGAGGAAAGAAGAAATTCCGAGGAATTATTTCCGAGGACTTGTTTCGTCGGTATGTCGTCGGAATAACGTTATTCCGACGAAATTCCGACGATTTTTTCCCTCAGTATCCTTGCTATTTCCTTGTAGTGGCTACTCTCTGGTTTTTTGTACTGTTCGCGGACCTCATTGACACGTGGCGGTCCATGATTGGTTGGTTTTTATTTTTTTTTTATTCAGACAAAAAAAATTAAAAAAAAATAAAAAAACCCATTTGGATTTCAGCGTTAATCATGGTCTAATTGTACAGCAATAACTTCTATGAATTATTGGGTCAGCCATATTCAAGCAACCTAAAAAGAAACTGAATATGGTTATGATATAATATACATGTACATATATTTTTTGACCAAAGGGTTACATGTATATGTATTAAGCTATATTGTTATGAATTTCATTTTTAATCGTTCAAAACAAGTTCTAAAACAGTAAAGTGATTACATTAAGAAAAACAAAGACATGATGGAATAGGCTTTCGTGAGTGGGAACGAAAGCAGCCTCACAAGCACATTATTTCTTCTTCTTTATAACCAAAAATCCTTTTTCAAGATTATTTTCTTTTCTCTACCTATGAAATTGAAGAACTCGTTCACTCTACTGCATAGAGTCATAGAGAGTAGGAGGCAAATAAGTTCAAAAACTACAAAATACAACAAAAATACACATAAATTTTGAATACAAGTAATCATCACTTAAAATCCTGGTGAGAAGGTAGTTGGGAGGCCAAGTTTTGTTATTGGAGGCCAAGTTTTGTTATTGGAGCAATTGTTTTTTTTTTTTTTTTTTTTATTGGAGCAATTGTTACATGTGAAATTGTGCTGTCGCGCTAGTATACGTCTTTTCTTTTCGACGTATCCTAGTTGAAATCCAAGGCTCGAAAGATTGAGGTCTAGTAGATTTCACATGGTTCTTAACCATGTAGAGAACATGAAGCTTATGAACTGTTTTGATGATTTTAATTATATTTCGAGAGTTTGTAACAAAGCTATCCAGGCTCGTAAGTTCACATCATGAAAGATCATGGAGAGTTTTATAAAGCCATATTCTAATTCCACTGGTTTATTTAGCCACCTTCTGGCTTATTGGATGAGTGTTTTCTATGGATACTATATGCATCCCCTTATTCAGTGGTTCATGTAGTCTAGAGCAATGGTTGTTTTAAGCTAAGAAAAATAACTAGCATATAAACGAGTGATCGACCTTATTGAACTTTTTGACAACACAGCTGGTTTTGTAATTTCATTGTTAAACTTTAACAAACTTATATTAGGGAGTTTGCGTCGGCCTTGTAGTTGTAGATGACTTGTATTCACAAGTTACAGAGCTAGTTTGTTTCATTTCAGTTTTATCAAATAATCCTAGTATGATCTTTCTGTATATTAGGGATGACTTGCAATCAATAAACTCAGTGCACATGGATCATATATAATGTAAATTAAATGGGCTTTATCAATACTGGCCCAAGTATTGTGCTTACATGGGCTTTATCATGCACAATCTGTATTTCTTGATCTTCTTTCTTTAGATTAACGTTAAAACTTTACTCTCCTTCAAAAGCAATACGAAACTCAGGGGAATCAACTCAAAGTGTTTCCGCCATGAAACAACGGAAGCAGAACGACTCAGAGAATGGTGTTAACATCACTCGAGGCATTACTCGATCGATGACCACACGTCATCGAAACTCATTGACGCTTCCTGTTGAGGTTGTTACAGAGATATTCTCGAGGTTGCCGTCGAAGTCCATAGCGAGATGTCGTTGCGTATGCAAGCTCTGGTCCTCCATGCTTCGTCGTCAAGACTTCACAGAGCTGTTCTTGACAAAATCTTGTGCTCACCCTCGGCTTCTTTTCGCATGCGAAGATGGCAACGAGCAGTTTCTATACCAAAAGAAAAACGACAGCGAGTTTCTCTTCTTCTCGTCGCCTCAGCCTCACAATCCGGAAGAGAACTCGTATGTCGTAGCCGTCAATAATCTTGCGCGTTTCCCAAGTTCCTACCAACTATTTGGTTGCACCAGTGGTTTCTTGTGTTATGGAGCTAACTTGATCCTCAAGGCGACAAAAAAGCGAGCGTATGTCACGGTGATATGTAACCCTAGCACGGGACAGTCCTTGATCTTGCCTACATTGAAGTCGAGCAAGACGTCTGGAATAGAAAGCTATCTTGGATATGACCCCGTTTCTAAAGAGTTCAAGGTATTGTCTGTACGTTATGATGGTTGGATCTCTAAGGAGCTCCATGTTCTGACATTAGGAACCAAGAAATTGTCATGGAGGTTGGTCGAGTGTTGCGTACCGCATTCTACTTCTCGTAAGTGGATATGCATCAGTGGTGTGTTGTACTACATAGCCAGGACTTCAGAGGGTTATTATATGGTAGTTTGTTTTGATTTGAGGACTGAGAAGTTCAGCTTTGTGAAGTTCAGTAGAGCACTGCCTGGTTCAGCAACGCTGATAAACTACAATGGCAGATTAGGTTTGCTTATGTCGTTGGAAGATTTTGGTAATGTTAGTCGATCAAGTAAAAGTATTGAACTGTGGGTTCTTGGGGACGCTGCAAAAAATGAATGGTCCGAGCATGTTTACATGTTACCTGATTTTTGGAAGGATGTAGTTGCGGAGAGCATGTGCATTGCTGGAATGGTTGGTACACATGAAATCATATTGTCTCCGTGCTACCAATACGTGCCTTCCTATGTCATCTACTTCAATGTGGAGAGCAAAACGATTAGAAAAGTTGGTATTCAAGGAATGGAGGCGTTTCAGGGTAATAGATGCTACACCTATCTCAACTACGTCGAGAATGTGAAGCTTCTTTAAGCATTTTAAGAGAAACAAGTGTAGTTTTCATTTTGTGAGTTGCTTTTCTTTTCTAGCTTCTTAGTTTCAATTTTTCTGTAAGCAGAAAGTCTTCTTGTTAAAAACTCTTTAAGATAATCGAGAAAAGAGAAGTTTAAAATGCGGTCTTTAAATGCTGTGAGAGGGAGAAGAGTTTTTAGATCTTCTTGTTACAAACTCTTTAAGATAGTTTTTTAGATAAATAGATTGCTTAAGAGAAGTCAACCTCACCAGAAAATTATGTTTGTCCAAAGCCCTTGTAGATGATTGATAAATCACAAGTTGTAGATCTAATTTGTGCCACTTTGGATTGTATTGAGTAATCTGAGTACATAGTGTCTTATCATAAATCAAAACTTCTTAAGAGATCATAAAAGGTACAAAATTAAGAACTTGTTTAGACGTTACTCCTATATGTTAACATGTTCTTTTATATCAAGCATTTTGTTAGTCGAATATGGTTTTTTCACTTCAAAGGATCAACGATAGATCAAAGTTTAATATCTAATTATACTTACAATCTAACATTAAAAATATATGGTGGTTAGATGAGACCACTAGGTCCACTACATTCTTAGCTCTAAATTTTACATATGTCTTTAGGAATTCAGACTCTAATATAATTATTACAATCTAACATATCAGCTAACAAAAAATATAAATATCTCATCGTTGTTCATCTAACACAATGAAACCATTACATCTTAAAAGTTGACAATATCTCGAAGTCATGCTCTTTAACTGGACTAGATGAGACCAATATATTCTAATTTCACAATTCCGCATTTCTTTTCTCTCTTTTTCAGTTATAAACCCCCAACATTATGTATACAAGCTAACATTTCAATTAACAAACAATACAACTACAACGTTATATGATTATGATTATAGCAGAAGTTAATATTTACAATCTGACACTAGCACTTAAATATTTGGTTAAATGTTATTTCTCTATGCTAATATGTTCTTTTAATATGATGAATAGACGAGACCACTGCATTTCAGTAATATATACTCCTATTGCATACTTACGAGAAGAATAAGAGTTTACATTATCATAAGCCAAATTTCAGTAAATATACACTTTGATCATCTATCATCTGACATGTCTCTTAGTACATTTTTAGCTAAACACATTAAATTGTTATAATTATAAAGATTAAAGCTTTTAGGTGCGTGTTGTTGCAGCCAATTTTCAGCCCAATTTATTCATGGAAGTCAGTTACGATAGATTACATCTCCTTATAGGAAGATCTCACAACTACTCCGTCCATATAAACTCTTGTACATCGTTTGTTTTGATTAAGGAAATACACAGACTTTCAGAGCTCGTGTTCTTCTGATCCATTTTTTCTTTCTTTCGTTATGTACTTTTTCAAATCAGTTTTTAAGTCTTATGATTTATAGAGTAATCTGATATGTTTTGGAAAAAAAAATGTATAAGAGCATTTTTATCCCAGTTTCTGTAGAGGGTTTTTAATGATAATGACCCATTTAATTAAATGAGAAAGCAATAAAGTGGGTGTAACCGATCCTAATTTTGTGATTTTCGAAACCGTTTACAAAGGATTTCTGAATGCACGTGTCAGCTTGGGAGCAAAGGTGTTTTTATTTATGGTTTTGTAATTTCTCTTGCTCTCATTATTTTCTTTGTTTCCTTCTTCGTTTTCTCCGCTTCGTGATCTCAGCATGACCACATCAATTGATCCGTAACGAACGATGCCATCAATCTCATCGCCTTCTTCTCTAGCGATTCGCTCTGCCCAAACTCGATCTCCACTCTCCTTCTCCATCTTCACTCCCAAAACTCAAGTCTTCTCGAGAACCAGAATCGGTGATCTTTGTTCTTCTCAGATTGCTTCCCGGCGAGCCGTCAATCTAATCGACGGTAGCTTCGATTTATCATTTTTTAGCAGATTCGATTTTTTTTTATTGTTTTGTCTAAACGATTCACTTTGTGGGTTTTGAACAGGGGAGGGATGATGAGGATTCGAGCGATCATACTTGAGTATGAGTTCGATGATGAGGATTCGATCGATGTTTCCATCTCCATGAAGCTGGTAAAGTCTCGACATTTTGAATCAAAGCTTGATGAAGTTTCTCCGAGTATAGGATCAAAGCAAAAACCTTTGTGCTATTAAGAACCCTTAATTAAGAAACTACCATTGGAAGCACAAAATCGAACAGTTTCTTAACTAGAGTTCTTAAGTCCACTAAGTACACTTATATAATTAAATAATCATTAAGAAACTCATTAGTATTTCTATGGATAAAGATACTCTAATATCTTAGAAAGTAAATAAGTGATAAGCTTAAATAGTGTTGGGAGTAAGGAATAGTTTTCAGTCATTAGATCAGTTTGATCAAGTGCCGGTCTGACATTTCCGAGGGGCCCAATACAAAACTAAAAATTATAAAGACATTACATTTGATATAACTAATTTTATAAGCTAATTGGTTAAATATAATGTTTATTTATACCTATTATATTTGTTTAATTAATTTATTGTATAGAAATATATTAGTTTCATGTGTTTGTCATTGTTTTTTTGGTTAAATATGTATAATAGTATTTATTTTATTTTAGAAAAATAAATGGTAGATGTCAAAAACAAAATGGTAAACCCACAAAAGTAGGCCCCATTCAAAAGTTTCTTGCGTATGTATTAAGGGCCCATACTCAAAATGGTGAACCCACTGATCTTCACTTTTAAGTGAGGAGATGCCATGTTTATACGTAATTCTTGATTTCCTTGGCTCTGATACCAGTTGATGTAACGGAAGCTTCTATGGATAAAACTAGATTTGCTGATTGTAAAAATAACCGGAAACTAGGGTTTGAAAAAACTTTTATCAGTAATTTAACAAAAGCTCTTGGTATGAAAATGCTATTCATGTGCCATAAAAATTCGTTTAGCTATGAAAGTTCAATATTTATCCGATATCAAAAATTTGAATACAACTCTAGGCATAAAAAACCTATTTATATAAAATCGAGCAACCTTAAAACTCTTAAAAGTTATTTAAATAATTCTAATTAATTAATATAAAAACTAAATAATTAGTAGGGGTTATTGGTTGTTGTATTTTAATGGATTTGAAAATCCGAACTAAATCTAGTGTTATTGGTTCTATGATTTTCAAATATGTATTAAAATCATGTGTTATTGGTTTAATGATTCATAAATTCTATATCAAATCAAGTGTTATTCAATCGTACGGATTTACTAATATATTTGATTTAATAATGGATTTGTTTGGGTTTTTTAATTAAAAATACAAAGACTCAAATCCGGAGGTTTGCATATTTTATTTGGATTTATAAATACTATATGAATTTCTAAATCAATCAAAATATATAAACTAATAACAACTTTTAGGAATCTGTCTCCGCCATGAATGTTCTAACCTTTTCTCCTCCTGTTACGCGAAGCTCATTGTCGATTCCTGATGACCTCGTTCTCGAGATATTCTCGAGGTTGCCGTTAAAGGCGATAACGAGATGTCGTTGCGTATCCAAGCTCTTGGCGCCCATGCTTCGCAGTCAATATTTCACAGAGTCGTTCTTGATCAAATCTTTTGCTCGTCCTCAGCTTCTATTCGCATGCAAAGATGACAGTAAGCTTTTCTTCTTCTCATCACCTCAGCCTGAAAATCCTGAAGAGAACTCGTATGTTGTGGCCGCCAATCATCTTGCACGTTTCCCATGTTCCGATAGATTCTCTGCTCCTACCAGTGGCTTTTTCTCGTGTTATGGATTTAGCTTGATCATGAATTGTGAGCTTGAGAATGTGATATGTAACCCTAGCACGGGATAGTCCTTGACCTTACCACCAATATTGAAGTCGAGGAAAGGGTTTGGAGTAGAAAGCTATCTTGGATATGAACCCATTGCCAAAGAGTTCAAGGTATTATCAATGGAACTTTGGTCTGAAAGTGGTGAGTGGATCTCTGCGAAGCACCAAGTTCTGACATTAGGAACCAAGAATTTGTCATGGAGGATGGTCGAATGTTGCATACCACATAATTGTTCTGATAAGTGGATATGCATCAGTGGTGTTATTTACTACGAAGCTCCAGACAACTGGGCTTCCATGCGTTCCATGGTAGTTTGTTTTGATTTGAGGTCTGAGAAGTTGAGCTTTGTGAATTTCATGGAAACTTCCAGTAAAGAAATGCCTGTTTCAACAACTCTGATAAACTACAATGACAAACTAGGTTTGCTTATGTCGGGAGATTCTGATGATAATAGTGGTTATGGTTGTATTTGTGGAGAAAGTAAAAGTCTTGAGCTGTGGGTTCTACAGGATGCTGGAAAAAATGAGTGGTCCAAGCATGTATAAGTATTACCACCACCTTGGGAGGATGTAGTTTCAGAGGACATGCACATTGCTGGAATGGTTGGTGTTAATGAAATCGTATTGACCCCCTGGTACAAATCCGTGCCTCCCTATGTCATCTACTTCAACGTTGAGAGAAAGACCATCACAAAAGTTGGAATTCGAGGAATGGAAGCGTTTCGGGGTAAGATATTTTACACCTTTCTCAACTATGTTGAGAATGTGAAGCTTCTTTAAGCATTTTAAGCAAGGCAAGTGTGGTTTTCATTTTGTGTGTT
Organism: Brassica napus; assembly: GCF_020379485.1. Taxonomy (NCBI): domain Eukaryota; kingdom Viridiplantae; phylum Streptophyta; class Magnoliopsida; order Brassicales; family Brassicaceae; genus Brassica; species Brassica napus. Next base: position 55,636,455 of record NC_063447.1, read on the forward strand.
GTTTTTATTTTGAGATTCTTAGTTTGAATCTTCTGTTCGCAGAAAATCTTTTGTTATAAACTCTTTAAGATAATCCAAAACAGAGAATTTTAAAAAATGTGACACTTTCATTGCTGTGAGAGGCAGAAGAGTTATTAGATCCATGAAATGAGCAGAATGTAGCTATTTTGCTTTAAATAACCCCGCCATAGAATGATGTTTGTCCAAGCCCTTATAGATGATATAATTTTGATAGTACCGAGTAGAATCTTGAGTTATATAGTTCAGCTTTGCTGGAGATAATAGAACAAAAAAAAAATTCGTCTTGTAGAACACTTCCTACATTATCTACTCAAAATATCCAAGAAGAGAAGGAAGCGTTTGATGGGAATAGTTTCTTTTCACCTATGTAAGTAATAATATAGGACTTTTTTAGAACTTCTCACTGCAAGGATCATGGGACCTTAACTTTGTCCTTTATCTTTTCTACGGATCAGATGCCTTGACTCTTTATGATGTCAGAAGCTGATCCATATGCATGTAGGCATGTAGGTAGTAACAATATGAACTTTTCTGATGAAGAGGAAGGTGAAAACCTCAAGACGGTCAAAGATGGAATTAGGTCTGGTTCAGATAATGATCAAGATGAGAGGATTTATTTTGAAGAGCAGAATGATAGTTGTAGCAGTAATGATGATGGCACAGAGATGGAGTTTGTACTATTTGTTCGGGAAAGAAATTCCCTTGTGCTCCATGGACTAGGAAAGTGTTTAAATGCATTATATATTTATTACTCTCTTTCAACAAATAGTATGGTTTATATTCTTTTGGTTACCAATTGTGCCACTTGCCGGTAAGAAGGACACACCAAAGTAACAAACCCCAATGCAAAAATGCATCCGAAGAAACCAGCCAGAATGCCACACATAAGAGCTTTTCAGTCTGCTTAATGTTTTTTAATTGTTACTTCACAAAGCCATGCCGAATATGAAGTTGTTCCCAAGTCTTTCACCACTGTCTACACTTCCAAAAAGTGGTGGAAGACCTCGAAATGGTCAGCTTGAAGTTTCCACTTCCTCACAAGAAGCTCCTCGTAATCAAGAGCCAGGTTATCACTCAAGACCATTACATTTACCTAGAGTAAGTCGATTATATAGTGAATTCGATTGAGGTTGTACTCGGGTTACATGTGTAGTGGTTTTTTAATCAGTGTAAAATTAAAGAATTCGTGCACTTCACTACGTAGTATCATAGAGAGTAGGAGACACATGAATTCATAGATTACACATAAGTTTTGACATACAGAAATGAAAAGTCCCAATATCATGTAACTATGGTTTAGATCCAATAAATTATCAAATTGTTGCCATTTTGTTTAAGATCATTTAACCCGTTATTAAATGATATTTTTCGAGTCTTTGTAAATTTACATTATAATAGGGCAGTTACATCCCACTTTTAAAAAGTGTAAAAAAGTGTCAAGTCTGTGACTCGAACCCAGGTTATTGAGATCTAAACAACAACATTTATACCACTGAGCTAAAGGATTCTTTGTACATTGATGGCTGAAACAAATATATATTTATGAAGGTCGGAAACCTTTGCTTCTTCGGTTTTTTCTGTGGGACCAACACTTATTTATTTTATCTAATGATTTAATAAATACTTTATAACTCACGTTTTGAAATTGTATTCGTTAAAAAAAAACCCCAATAAACCTCTTTGATCTGTAAGCGTTCTCTTCAATGGAAGTTTATGGCTTTCAATTTTTAATCATCGGTTCATGACTCATCTAAGAAACACAGATTGGCTCTTTGAGTTTCGTGAATCATTTTTTTTTTCTTCAGTCTCTACATCTCCCCATCTTTAATAAATTCATCATCGGTTCTTTTATTTTGCCTGATAAATCATTATTGTGTGGTTTTAATTTTCTTTGGTCATCCTTACCTTGCACCCTTTGATCTAACCAAGAAGAAGAAGAAGACATTTGTCGTTCATGATGCCATCGAGGACTCAGCTGAGTCACACGGGAGACATACTATCCGTTGCCTGATTGTTCAAGAAGAGTTTATGTGTTGTGAAACATATTTGTTTCTTTTCGTCAGTTGCTTTGTGTAATCTTTTTTCCTGCAAATAATGATGGTTTTGACAGTTCATTCACGGGAGCCAAGAAGTAAAAGAAGAAGAAGCCAGTGAGTGTTTGACATTTTCTGTTTTCCTGAGTTTTTTTTTTTCCATTCATTAAACTTGGATTTTGAAGATTATGTGCCTCACATTCTTTTTATTTTGATGGTTGTTAGGTTGAATGAAAATCATTGAATAAAGAAAATGTCGATGCTCCTGAAGATTTGGAGGGTACTTTATATTTCTTTCTATGATAATTCTAGCGACATAAATTTGAACCTTACAGAGAGTATATTGCAGAGCATCCTAATGATGAGGAAGAGGTGGAGGGAATTGATCTGCACCTGCAACGTTACCCGTGGGAGGGAAGTGACATAAATTACTTATACGACGAGGTAAGCATATCATTAGATGGTTTGCGGTCCATCTTTGAGAGCCGTCGATTGTAAGTGTCTATCGTTTTGAAGTTGTACGCCACTAAGATGTAAAGAATTACTAATCACGATTACCTTACTAGCAGAGTTCTTTTGCACAGCTATTGTCAATGGAATTAACACTGGAAATTGATGGTGCTATATTTCATGTTCCAAATGCTAACGCAAGCTCCAATGTTGATTCTCAGCTTTAACATGCCAAAATCACAATGCAGTGGGTGTTGTAAGGTAATTCAGTAGGCACAAATGTTCAGTTGAAAAAAATTCTAAACTGTATTTATGCATCAAACTTATCATCCGTAACATAATAATATGCTTTTTCTGTGTTAGGAACCGTTTGTAAATAAATGTCTCGAATGTATATGACTGCTTAGTTTGTTGCTTTTGACAGTGAAATCACTAAGCTTGCAATGTGTCAGGACAGCAAAAGCATCTCAGCTGATGGTTAGCTTAACAATTTCGTTGGTTTCTTTTTCCTATTATGTTGGATGAATTATTTTAGCTAACAAATATCGCAACAGAGCGCTGGCAATAACTCTAATAGATTTATATATACATTCAGAATTGGAAGTTTGGTGAGAACATGAACAAGTACTTTTGTCACGCTATTGGACAGTTATACGTCATTTCAAGAGAAATGATTTTTTATATTTTCCATAATCAGTAAGATTTTAACTGTTTTGTCTACTTTGCATTCATACCTCATTCTCTATCTAACTTCTTGGTGCTACTATATAATGATCAAGTCATTTTCTGCACAAATAGGCAAGTGGGGATGTTACGTTGGGTGCTTGGTTTATTGGGCTTGGCTATACAAAGTCTGTTGTGACTCTAAAACTTTTACCTCATTTAACATTGATTCTGGTTCTTGGGAGAATTGCAGATTGTGAATGAAAAGCACAAGCAGGGAACATATGTGTAGCTGCGTTCGACTCGACATGTAGTGGTATCTGCAGATCCGTTGATCCCATTGTGGAAGTTAACATGCAATGTGTTGACCTGAAAATCATTATTTGGAAGCTACATTTCGAGGCATTTCCTCAACATATAAATAGACCATAGACAGAGTTTGATATTTATAATACTCAGTGATCATGGAGTCTGCAGAAAACAGTCATTTTGCATATTCTATATGGAACCAAGAGATATGTCCTTTGTTTGATGATTGTATTATGATAGGTACTAACATAGGAGATGACTAGAGAAATAGAAATGAGTATGAAACTCTTATATGAGTAGCTTTTGTAAACACATTTGGGTTTATTAACAGTTGTGACAAACAATTATGTTTATAGTAAAAGAAATCCGCCGCAGCGTCAATAACAAATGCGCCTGTTTTTTGGTTGTTTGAGATTGAAATAGCTTATGGGTTTTCTAAATCAATATAATTGATTTGACTAAAGCTATCTTGGATGACAAAAAGTAGGATTGCAAGTTTAATAACTTCTACTTTAGACTTTAATTTCAACTAAATTATAATCAGTCTTTTATCCATATCATCTTAATTATAATCGTAAAGATTTATTAGAATAAATAAACAGTTTCAACAATATTTAATATGTGATTTAATAAACAAAAGAACATGTAGAATTTTTAGGATTTAAAGAGATTAGAGACAATAGTTAATGAATATGAAAAGAATACGAAGAAGAAGATGAAAAATTATTCAAGCAAATTAGTGGTAACACAGAGGTAAGCGAGATAAAAATATCAATCAATAAAGAATGAATGAAAGAAGAATGAGCAGGGTTAAGTTATTACACAAAGCAAAAACTAAGACAAATCAAACGACAGAACGTGAAAACAAATGTAAACAAGACAAGAGGAGATGGTAAAGATAAAATGCATTGAAAAACTAAATGCTAGATTAGTAAGCAAGAGACAAAAATAGATTAAAATGCAAAAACTCTTCGCCTTGGCGCGGGTAACGATCCCTAGTGGTAAATAAAAGGACCAATTATATTGAGATTCTTAACATCCAAAGACAATTACGGATTAAAGATTATATAATCAATACATATACTTTTTAATTAACTTTGAGCTGAATAACTTAGACATATTAACTATATTTAAAGTGAATGTTTTATTTCGCTAAGCAGTCAAAATCACAGATTACAGAGCTAATTTTGTTCCGCTTCGATCTTATCAAGTAATCTTTGCTAGTTTTACACTGTCATGAACATACAGATGTGATGGACACAAGCATGGTGTATCCGAATTCCAGCAACAAGTGGAGGTTCTTGGGATATGCTTTAATAAAATCAATCCTTGGTCGTTGGACCAGCTGACACGAAATAACGGTCCTATGGTGATTGGCTGATTGTGCATCATATTCAATACTACAATGCTAGGTATGCTAATGTTTCTTGAATGAGGAAACTACAGCCTCAAGTAAAGATAACATGGAGTTTGATCCGATTGAATTTTTTTTGGTTTGTTTCTTCTCCTAAGATGGTCATTGTTCGGTTATTTTTTGAGCATTCTTACATCACCAGTACAAGGATCTAATGCTCATTCTCCTTCTCATGAGAGTGATCTTCCCTCTTTTTTCATATGTTAAGTTATGGTACATACCGGTATCTGTATGTTTTCATTACAGTTCCGGTTCATTATTCTTCTTTTTTCATCAAGTTGTGATACCCAGATCATTGTATTACTACCTTTGATATTAAATGAGATTGTTTTAAGTGTTTAAAAAAAAAGATCTTATCAAGGAATCTTAATATGATTCTTTTTGCATACTAAGAAAGAAAGAAAAATGTGATTTGCATCAATAAGCTGACAAATACGTAAAAGAGATCTCTGGGATAATTTTTTTTAAGTTTTTGTCACAAAATATCTATCAATAAAGAAAATGACCAAAATAAGTTTTATTAAAAAGTAAAAATGTATTTTTATCCTAGGGTTAACTAATCTAGACTAAGAGTTTAGAGTTAAGGGGTGAGATTTTGGGGATAGAGTTTTAAATTAAAAAAAATAAAAAAATTTAAAATTTAAAATTTAAAATAAAAAAGGCTGTTTTAGTTATTTTTTTTCAGAGGCTATTTTTGTGACAAAATTTTAAAATGTCTATCCGAGATAATTGTCTTGCATAAAATCAGAAAAACAAGAGAATGTGCATCATAATTGGTCTGCGCATATATGGATCATTTTCAACAAACATTAAGATTTAAGAATGTAAACTACAGGCTTTAGCGATACGGGCAGTACATGGGCTTAAATTGGGCTTTATCATGCACAATATAAAGATGTCTTTCAAAACAAAACAAACTCTTAGAGCAGCATCATCGCTGGCTCTTAATGAGTCTCTTAGGGTAATTGTGAATTAAAAGAAAATCAAAAATGTTGCATGAGGTAAAAGACGTATCTTAATTAAGGGGAGGAAGGGACGGCTCTTGTAGCCACGTGTAGGCAAATCAGAGGTGAGAGGAAATGTTTGTTTTTTTTTGCTTCTGTTCTTTCTCTCTCTCCCGAAACAGCTACTCTCTCTCTCCCTGGCTCCTCGACTGTCGGTGGCTCTCCTCGACGGTCGTTGGCTCTCTCCGTCGGCGGCTCTCCTCGAATCGCTCAGGAGAGAATTAGAGAGAAGCGGGAATAGATGAACCGTCTTCAACGGTTCGTCGATGAGAACGACAATCTCATCAGTCTCGTCAAGAAGCTCCCCGAGAAGCTCCATCACAACATCATGGAGAGTTTTTCAATCCATTCAACGGACAGAACATCGAAGCAGACAGTTGATGTTTTGAGGAGAAGAGACAAGACTTTACAGTCTCAGATTCATTCACTTAAAGCTGAGATTGATGACTTTCAAACGGAGGCTTCGTTCTTTGCTAACACTGCTTCAGAAGCAGCGGTATGTTTCTTCTGTTGGTGCTTTATCCTTTTAAATTCTGCATATGCATCTTAAGTGGTGTTTCTTTAATAGGAAGGAGTTCTTGAGATTAGCTCGATGTGGAGGAGAGCGAGCTCGATGTTGTGAATGGTCTTGGAGATAAAACAAACGACAATAGGATTGGATATGAGGAATCTGTTCTTGAGAAGCCACAATATCTCAAAAAGGTTAGCTTTATAATCCAAAAGCAGTTCAGATATAAGAAAAGTTGACTTCATTGTTGAATTAAGATTGAATAATCTTCCATTCTCTAACCAACATCTGATCTTCTTTTATTACCAGAGGATCAATCACGGGGCGGAATACCCCAGCAAAACGCTGAAACATTGAGAGACACATTGATACAGCTTGGGAATATGGTGCTAGAATGAATCAATCAGTTTTATATTTCATTCTTTCGTTGATGGTGCAGGGTGGTTATAGGCACATTGATACAGCTTGGGAATATGGTGATCAGAATGAGGTCTCTCTCTCTCTCTCTCTTTCTCTTCTTGTTCTGTCTGAAAGTTTCTAGTCTAGATGTAAAAAAAAAATCCTTAACTCTTGTACAAGGTCGGTCAAGGGATGAAGAGGGCTATGCACGCTGGTCTTGAGAGAAGGGACCTCTTCGTGACCTCCAAGCTTTGGTAAAACACACATTCCTTTCTTTTACTACTACTTCACTCTTTTCTGCTCACTGTTTTTTTTTAACTGATACATGTGCGTAAGTACAGATGTACAGAATTGTCCCCTGAGAGAGTGTGTCCTGCTCTGCAAAATACCCTTCAGGAGCTTCAATTAGACTACCTTGATCTTTACCTGGTATGTTTGTTATTCCATAGATTACTGAATCAAGTTGTATACTTTCTTTCAAAATAGTCTTTTACCATTCAAGTATATGTGCAGATACACTGGCCTTTCAGGCTAAGAGAAGGAGCGAGTAAGCCACCAAAGGCAGGGGACGTCCTTGAGTTTGACATGGAAGGTGTTTGGAGGGAAATGGAGAAGCTTGTCAAGGACAATCTTGTCAGGAGCATTGGCGTTTGTAACTTCACCATCACTAAGCTCAATAAGCTTCTAGCCTTCGCTGATTTGATCCCTTACGTTTGCCAGGTTTTGTATCAATCTTTAAATCAATCATCATCATGTTCTACTTACACACTCATAATGCTAGAAACCAACACACACGGCAAAATGCAGGTATGTCTCTACCATACGACACTCACAATGCTGAAAATGTGATTCTTACTGCATGTGTTTGTTTGTTTATGTATATGTAAGCAGCTTTCAGGGTCTCAGCCATCAAAACCGGTTTCAAGATTCAAGGCACAGAGAAGGTAGAGCAAGCAGTGAGATCTATGTACAAGTTTGCTTGGCTCGTGATATGTAAGAAGCAAGAACAAATACAAATGTCAGTGTGTGCATTTTATTCACATCTTTTTTTTAACAACCTTTAATTAGAAACCTTGCAATGGACGACTTAAATGTTTGGGTTTCCTAGCTTGTCTCTTAATTCACTTTTTGTGCTTAAAAGCATTAAAAAAGTAATAAGAATCCCTAATATGGATCTTTGCAATAATCATGCTCTTAGTCCAAGAAAAAATTATACGAACTCTTCCGAATCTGTCTCCGCCATGAAACCACGGCGGCAGAACGTCGGTGTTGGTCTAACCATTTCTCGACGCGTTACACGATCGATGACCAAACTTCAACCAAACTCATTCCCGATCCCAGATGAACTCGTTTTCGAAATATTCTCGAGGTTGCCGTCAAAGACCATAGCTAGATGTCGTTGCGCATGCAAGCTCTGGTCCTCCATGCTTCGCCGTCAAGACTTCACAGACTCTTTCTTGACCAAATCTTGCGCTCGCCCCCAGCTTCTATTTGCATGCGAAGATGACAGCAAGTACATCTTCTTCTCGTCGCCTCAGCCTGAAAATCCGGAAGAGAACTCGTATGTTGTAGCATCCAATCACCTCGCGCGTTTCCCAAGCTCCTATAGCTTATTTGGTTGTACTTATGGCTTCTTGTGTTTTGGAGCTAACATGATGTTGAATTGTGATTCTGATGAGATGATATGGAACCCTAGCACAGGACAGTCATTGACCTTACCAAGACTGAACTCGAGGTTGAGGGTTGGAGTGGACAGCTATCTTGGATATGACCCTGTTGCGAAACAGCTAAAGGTATTATCAATGAACCGTTCGGTTGCAAGTGGTGAACTGTTCTCTGTGGAGCACCAAGTTCTGACATTAGGAACCAAGAACTTGTCATGGAGGTTGGTGGAGTGCTGCGTACCACATTTTTCTTGTCGTAAGTGGATTTGCATCGGAGGTGTTCTTTACTACACAGCTTCAGTCAACAGTTCGTCCTTCAGTTCCATGGTGGTTTGTTTTGATTTGAGGTCTGAGAAGTTCCGCTTTGTGAATTTCATGGAAACTTTCAGTAGAGCAATGGATGAATCAACAACTCTGGTGAACTACGATGGCAGACTAGTTTTGCTTATGTCGGAAGATTCTAGTAATGTTACTCGATCAAGTAAAAGCTTTGATCTGTGGGTTCTACAAGACGATGAATGGTCCAAGCATGTATATGTATTACCACCTTCGTGGAAAGATGTGGTTACAGAGATCATGTGTATTTCTGGAATGGTTGGTACCAGTGAGATCGTCTTGTCCCCACGCTTCCAGTACGTGCCTTCCTATGTCATGTACTACAATGTCGAGAGCAAGACGATCAGAAAAGTAGGAATCCAAGGACTGGAAGCATTTCAGGGTAGCCGTTTCTACACCTATCTCAACTATGTTGAGAATGTGAAGTTTCTTTAAGCGTTTTTAAGTGAGAGACAAAGTGTAGTTTTCATTTTGTGTGAAAAAACCCCCACCTGTTGTGGAAGATTATAGACAAGGGGATGGTAGAAAATCTTTTTGTTAGAAACTCTGTAAATAGTAAATATACTAATCCAAGGGGATGTTAAGAATGTGATCTTTCAGTGTGATGGATAGGATACGAGTTTCTAGATCCATCACATGAGCAGAATGTTGCTATTTTCTTAAGATCACTTAACCTCGCCAGAAAATGAGGTTTTGTCCAAGCCCTTTGTAGATGATCTAATTTTGTGCCATTTTGGATTGTACCAGTAGGATCTGAGTTGCATAGTACTGTTTATCACAAAGTCAAAACTTCTTAAGAAATAATCGAGAAAGACACCAAAAAAGCAGAACAAGTTGAACAAACAGCTATGGATGATGATGATGATGAACAAACAACAAGTCTCCACCTTTGTCTGTTTCTGCTACATCTCTGTTCTTTTAACAATTTTGTCATCAACGAGGAAACGAGTCCATTCAGTTGTTTGTTGTATTCTTTTGTAGACCTCTATACACTTTGTTTTTAGTTAACAATCTGATATTTTGAGACTATTAGCATGATTTTGCCTTGCTAATAAGTAAGAAATGGTTTTGTAACAACGGTTCAAGAAACAAAAGATACATTACATCAGGAATCTCAAAGCTGTTTCTATGGACATTTGAGTTCTAATTAGTATGGTGCATGGCAGAAATAAAAACTCCATACTGTATTTTTTTCAACCAGAAGTGACTAATACCATTTTTATCTACTATAAAATAGTCATATTAGGGCATCTGCATCAGTGAACCCCATATAAGGGGTTCACAAAGTATTTTTTTTATTTTGTTTTTTTTCTGTTTGATTTTTGTTTAAAAAAAAAAAATTAATTAATCGGGCCAATCGCGGGCCGCCACGTGCCGTGGGGCCTGCGCTACAGTGATGAACTTTAGGAGAGAGGGGTTCACGCGAGAGAGGCGGGACGAGCCGAGGTCATCGGTTATGCTTATTTTAATATATTTTTTTTCGTAAAACGTGCGACTCCCCTGTGAACCCCCCGCTGCGCATGCCATTAGGTCCATATATCTAGGAAAATTTGACAAAACTAACCCACAACTTGATTTTAACCCCAAACCTATACCCAAACTTGAATCAATGCAAAACTAACCTAAAACCCTTGTGAAATTACAGTCCAGCCCCTTGTGACCAAACAAAAAAACAGAAGCTATTTTTACGAATATAGCCCCAGTAAGTCGTCTGAGATGTTGGAAGTCGTCTGGACGACTTCAAAGTAAGTCTTCTGGTGTACCTGATCTTAAAAATAATTTTTAAATTTTTAAAAAAATATTTTGATAAGCAAAAAATTAAAATCATGTAATTATAAACAGTTCTAAGTGATATAAATTAAAATATAACAAATTGAATTGTTTTCAATATAGATGAGTGTAGGTAGTGAATCATGGTATTCTTTGGTCTAGGGTTTGACAACATATGTTGTAGTATTGTATGTATTCTTAGGGTTAGATTTTGGAAAGCTTGAATATTTTTTAGAAAAATTAAATTTTTACCTATACGTGCTTATTTTTGTGTATAATAAACATTTTTGAAGTTTAATTTGATTTTATGAAGTGTTTAGTTAGTTAATTAAGTTTAGGAGTCGTCCAAATATTCCCGCCTAAAATTAAAAAAAAAAATATTTTCCCGCTTAAATAATTTAAACCAGACGAGAAGTCTTCTATTTTAGTTTCCCGCTAAAAATATTTTAATTTCTCGCTAAAAATATTTTAATTTCCCGCTAAAATTATTTTAATTTCCCGCTAAAATTATTAAAGTCTTCTGGACGACTTACAAGTAAGTCGTCTAGGAAATCGTCTGAATCAAAAATATTTAACCTAATTGGATTTTTTGTCTCCCTATATAAAGAAAAATTTACACATTCTCTCTCCTCCTCTCAAATGGCTGCAACAAAAATGTAATGTTCATCATTCTAAAACTCTTCAACCTCTCTCTAATCTCTTTGACTTGAAAACACCAAACTTTATATGAATTTTTCTGTTTTGTCTCATGTCTTTCTTACTAATCTATCTTTTTTGCAGGTTTTTAATCAGATGGTACTCATCTTCCACTCATTTAAAAGTAGATCTATTAATTTTAGATATGTATTTTTGTGTGTTCTATAAAAGTAGATTTATCTAATCTTCCACTCATTTTCTCTGTTTTTAAGCCATTTGAACGTTTTTGGATATACAAGTTTTTCAGATCTAGATTTGATATGCAGGTCTTTCTGATCTGGAAGACTTCTGGGACGACTTACATGTTAGTCGTCTAAAATATGATGCACTAGACGACTTCTAGGAAGTCTTCCAGACGACTTCCAGGAAGTCTTCCAGACGACTTCCATTTCAGTCGTCTGGACTTCCTGGAAGTCTTATAACGAAGTCTTTTTCCATATCAAGTGGAGTCCAAGCTTGTCTTTGTAGATGAATGATCTATAATAGTTTTGTTTGTGGTCTGTTTTGTGATTTGCATGTCTACTCTTTTAGTTGTGAATTTTTTGGTAAATCAGTAATAATGTTTCCCAAGATGTAATACATGTGCTAACAATGTGTTTGCACATTTACAAATCAGTGAAATAATATACTTCAATAGCCTTTTTCTTATCTTTGGATCTCTCATATGCAATAATAAATCTCCAATGGCCTTTTTCTCATCTTAATAAACAAGAATGTTGGTAGCTTCATATTGATACAACATTTTATGAAGCATTTTAACTCTTCTTCCAACTCATAACAATAATCATCATTAGTGTTTATAACAATAATACTTAAGAGATGGAAACAAACAATAGTAACTAGTCAAAGCATATCATATTTTTTTTATAAGTTTGTGTTGAAAAACTTAGTCAAATTTAGTAAAACTAAGGGAGAAAACATATTTTGAAAATATGAGTTTTACATATCTTGAAGTTACTTATCACTCTTAAAAATACAAGTCATTCAAAAACTAGCGTAGAAGACTTAAAAATTAGCGTAGAAGACTTAAAAACTAGCGTAGAAGACTTCCACAGAAGTCTTCTCAGATCAGTTAGAAACTTTAATTAACGTGAATGTTGGTAACCTCGTAAATATCACCAATTAAGTTAGAAATTTCATTCAGTAGCCCAAATATTCATTAATAAACATGAATTAACAAGAAAATGTTTAAAAGTCTTTATAGTTTTAGAGAAAATGCAAGTTTATTAAACATTGACGCAGACGACATCCACGGAGGTCGTCTAGTAGACTTCCAGAGAAGACGTCCATTTAGGTCATTTTTGCAATTAAATTTTTACAAAGACTCTATTGTAATGAGTAAGTTAACTCTACATACTATGTGTTCATGTCCAGGTTATAATCTTCTTGAGTCATTGCAACAAGATCAGCATGTGTCGAACCTTCACTCCAAAATAACATTCTCGCTCCTTTGAAATGATCAACCACAAAATTCCAACATCCATCTTTCAACAACCATTCTCCATACACTGCATGTAACTGACGCATCATCTGAAAAGTCAAAATAAAACACATTAGCAAACATAGAACAAAGAAAATGAAAGTTTATTAGAGATCGACGCGGACAACTTCAATCAAAGTCTTCCAGACGACTAAAATATAAGTTGTCTGGTCAACGCAGATGTTATTTTTGCAATTGACTTTGAAATCTGTTATCTGAGACTACTGAAAAATAAGTCGTCTACTTTTGTTTGGTTAAAAAAAAACTCCAAAAAAGCTAGACGACTTACATTTCAGTCGTCATATGTTAGTTTTGCATTTGACTGGATTATTTCAGAAGTTTGACTTTCCTGGACGACTTACATTTCAGTCGTCTGGTGAAAAATTGAAATATCAATAATTTATTAAAACTCGACGACTTAATTGTAAGTCGTCATAGGTTAGTTTTGCAATTGAAAAATAAAACTTCAATATTTAATTATATATAGATGACTTACAATTCAGTCGTCCATCCGACGACTTACATGTAAGTCGTCCAGAATTTACGAGGTTTGACCAGAATCTCGGAATAAAATTCTGGACGACTTACATGTAAGTCGTCGGACGGACGACTGAATTGTAAGTCGTCTATAGAAAATTAAATATTGAAGTTTTATTTTTAAATTGCAAAACTAACCTATGACGACTTAATTGTAAGTCGTCGAGTTCAAATAAAATATTAATATTTTAATTTTTCACCAGACGGCTGAAATGTAAGTCGTCCAGGAAAGTCAAACTTCTGAAATAATCGAGTCAAATGCAAAACTAACCTATGACGACTGAAATGTAAGTCGTCTAGGTTCTTTGGAGATTTTTTTTGTAACCAAACAAAAGCATGTGACTTATATTTCAGTCGTCTCAAAAAACAGATTTCAAAGTCAATTGCAAAAATAACCTCTGCATTGACCAGACGACTTCCAGGTAAGAGGTCTACAGCCAGACGACTTACCAGGTAAGTCGTCTGGACAAACAAATCTGAAAAAAAACTCGATTTCATACCTTAAATTGGTGAGATAACTTCCTTAGCACACAGAATCTCAAACGAAAGTGACCCACCCAGAATCGTTAGCTTCTATGACTCTATGAATCATAAAAAATGTAGAATCAAAATCTTGGGTTTTTTTAGCTGAATGTAGAGAGAAAGTGAGAGAGATGTTGTGTTTAGTTCATAAGAATGGAGAAAGAAGAAGGGTAAATCGATTTTGGGAGCATTAAGAGCTTCAAATTGGTTGTTCATGGTGGTTGGGGTATTGATGACAATGACAATCTTGTAATTACTTGAAGATGATGAGGGTGAGATAGTAAAAATGTTATTTTCGAAAAAAAAAATTGATGGCATTTTCGTGAATTATATGAACTTGTGGGGTGAATCGGGCAAAACTAATTTTCAAAAAAAAAGGAGGTTAGTTTTGTGTTTGAGTTTGAGTTCTAGGTCAATTTTGCAAAAAGCCCATATATCTATTTGATTTTTTGCATTAACATTTCTAAAAAATCTAAATAATTATAATGATATTAATAATAAATCAATTTTAACTGTAAATTTAAATTTATTTTTAGTTATAATGAAATCTGTTGAGAGAAATCTAACAAAATCTTATAAAATTCAAATCTTTTTAATTAATGCATGATTAATTTTGTAATTAGTAATATAATATTACTACAACTAATTTTAAATAAAATTTTACATAAAACCAAATAAAATAAATTATATGATATTTTTATAAATTTTAAAATTATAGTCCCTATTGTATTAAATAGAAGTAATAAATGAATTAAATATAAAAATTATATTAAATTAACATAAATAAAATTAATATTTTCATTTAAATAAAAAAATAGGGCTTTTTGCAGAATTGACCTATAACTTAAAGTCAAACACAAAACTAACCTCCTTTTTTTTTGAAAATTGGTTTTGCCCTATTCACCCTACAAGTTCATATAATTTACGAAAATGCCATCAATTTTTTTTTTTCTTTTTTTTTCGAAAATGACATTTTTACTCTCTCACCCTCATCATCTTCAAGTAATTACAAGATTGCCATTGTCATCAATACCACAACCACCATGAACAACCAATTTGAAGCTCTTAATGCTCCCAAAATCGATTTACCCTTCTTCTTTTTCCATTCTTGTGAACTAAACACAACATATCTCTCACTTTCTCTCCACAATGAGCTAAAAAAACTCAAGATTTTGATTCTAAATTTTTTATGGTTCATAGAGTCATAGAAGCTAACGATTCTGGGTGGGTTACTTTCGTTTGTGATTCTGTGTGCTTGGAGAAGCCTTATGTATGCTAAGGAACTTATCTCACCAATTTAAGGTATGACATCGAGTTTTTTTTCAGATCTGTTCGTCAGACGACTACTTGGGAAGTCGTCTGGCTGTAGACAACTTACCTGGAAGTCGTCTGGTCAACGCAGATGTTATTTTTGCAATTGACTTTGAAATCTGTAACCTGAGACGACTGAAAGTTAAGTCGTCTGTTTTTGTTTGGTTTCAAAAAAATTTCCAAAGAACCTAGACGACTTACATTTTAGTCGTCATAGGTTAGTTCTGCATTTGACTGGATAATTTCAGAAGTTTGACTTCCCCAGACGACTTACATTTCAGTCGTCTGGCGAAAATTAAAATAATAATATTTTTTTTAAAGTAGACGACTTACAGTTAAGTCGTCATAGGTTAGTTTTGCAATTGAAAAAAAAAACTTCAAAATTTAATTATACACAGACGACTTATAATTCAGTGGTCCACGAGACGACTTACTTGTAAGTCGTCCATGATTTTTTTCCGAGATTCTGGTCAAACCTCGTAAATCCTGGACAACTTACATTTCAGTCGTCTCGTGGACGACTGAATTATAAGTCGTCTGTATATAATTAAATCTTGAAGTTTTTTTTTTCAATTGCAAAACTAACCTATGACGACTTAACTGTAAGTCGTCTACTTTAAAAAAAATATTATTATTTTAATTTTCACTAGACGACTGAAATGTAAGTCGTCCAGAAAAGTCAAACTTCTGAAATAATCCAGTCAAATGCAAAACTAACCTATGACGACTAAAATGAAAGTCGTCTAGCTTTTTTGGAGTTTTTTTTTTAGCCAAACAATAGTAGACGACTTATTTTTCAGTCGTCCGAAATAACATATTTCAAAGTCAATTGCAAAAATAACCTCTGCGTTGACCAGAAGACGTATAGTTTAGTCGTCTAGACAACTTAGATTGAAGTCGTCCGCGTCTTCTCCGCTAGTTTTTAAGTCTTCTACGTTAGTTTTTGAATAACTTGTATTTTTAAGAGTGATAAGTAACTTCAAGATATGTAAAACTCATATTTACAAAATATGTTCTCTCCCTTAGTTTTACTAAATTTGACTAAGTTTTTCAACGCAAACTTATAATAAAATATGATATGATTTGACTAGTTACTATTGTTTGTTTCCATCTCTTAAGTATTATTGTTATAGATAATAATGATGACTATTGTTATGAGTTGGAAGAAGGGTTAAAATGCTTCTTAAAATGTTGTATCAATATAAAGCTACCAACATTCTTGTTTATTAAGATGAGAAAAATGCCATTTGAGTTTATTATTGCATATGAGAGATCCAAAGATAAGAAAAAGGCTACTGAAGTCTATTATTTCATTGATTTGTAAATGTGTAAACACATTGTTAGCACATTTAGTAAATCTTGGAAAACATTATTACTGATTTTACAAAAAAATTCCCAACTAAAAGAGTAGACATGCAATTCACAAAACAGACCACAAACAAAACTATTATAGATCATTCCTCTACAAAGACAAGCTTGGATTCCACTTGAGTAGACAAGACCACACGACTTTTAAGAAGTCCAGACGACTTCTAAGACGTCCAGACGACTTCCAGGAAGTTCAGACGACTTTGTCAGAAGACTTTTAGGAAGTTCAGACGACTTCCAGACGACTTTACAGGAAGTCCAGACGACTTTACAGGAATTCCAGACGACTTTGTCAGAAGACTACCAAGAAGTCCAGACGACTTCCAGACGACTAACATGTAAGTCATCCCAGAAGTCTTCCAGACTGAAAAACCTGCATATTAAATCCAGATCTGAAAAACCTGCATATCCAAAAACGTTCAAATGGCTTAAAAACAGAAAAAAAATGAGTGAAAAATTAGATAAATCTACCTTTACAGAACACACAAAAATACATATCTAAAAATAATAGATCTACCTTTAAATTAGTGGAAGATGAGTACCATCTAATTAAAAACCTGCAAAAAAGATAGATTAGTAAGAAAGACATGAGACAAAACTGGAAAATTCATATAAAATTTGGTGTTTTCAAGTCAAAGAGATTAGAATGGGTTTGGAGAGTTTTAGTTTGGGAAAAAGTAAGAACTTTATACAACAAGAAGTTATCAAATGAAGAAAAATCAGACATAAGAACTTACCAAAACGCTCAGATCTATTATGAAAGAGAGACTTCGTCAGAAGACTTCCATGAAGTCCAGACGACTTCCTGGAAGTCCACACGACTTCCTGGAAGTCCAGACGACTTCCTGGAAGTCCAGACGACTTTGTCAGAAGACTTCCAAGAAGTCCAGACGACTTCCAGATGACTTCCAGACGACTAACAGGTAAGTCATCCAAGAAGTCTTCCAGATCTGAAAAACCTGCATATCAAATCCAGATCTGAAAAACCTCCATATCCAAAAACGTTCAAATGACTTAAAAATAGAAAAAATGAGTGGAAGATTAGATAAATCTACATTTATAGAACACACAAAAATACATATCTAAAATTAATAGATTTACCTTTAAATTATTGGAAGATGAGTACCATTTGATTAAAAACCTGCAAAAGAGATAGATTAGTAAGAAATACATGAGACAAAACTGAAAAATTCATATAAAGTTTGGTGTTTTCAAGTCAGAGAAATTAGAGAGAGGTTGGAGAGTTTTAGAATGATGAACATTACATTTTTGTTGCAGCCATTTGAGAGGAGGAGAGAGAATGTGTAAATTTTTCTTTATATAGGGAGACAAAAAATCCAATTATGTTAAATATTTTTGACTCAGACGACTTCCTGGACGACTTACATTTCAGTCGTCTGGTGAAGAAATTAAAACAGACAACTTACATGTAAGTCATCCAGAAGAGTTTAATATTTTTAGCGGGAAATTAACTATTTTTAGCGGGAAACTAAAATAGAAGACTTTACAGACGACTTACAAGTAAGTCGTCTGGTTTAAATTATTTAAGCGGGAAAATAATTTTTTAAAAAAATTTTAGGCGGAAATATTTGGACGACTTACATGTAAGTCGTCTGTTTTAATTTCTTCACCAGACGACTGAAATGTAAGTCGTCCGAGTAAAATGATCCGGTTAGGTTAAAACGTACATTGGTAAAATTAAAGGTTCGGTACGATGTGGACGACTGAAATATACGTCGTCCGAGTAAATTATTCAACAGACGACTGAAATATAAGTCGTCCACACCCTAAACATAACCCCTAAACTTAATTATCTAATTAAAGACTTCATAAAATCAAATCAAACTTGAAAAATGTTTACTATACACATAAATAAACACATATAGGTGAAAACTAATTTTTGAAAAAAAAACATTTTAGTTTTCCAAAATCTAACCCTAACAATACATACAATACTACAACATATGTTTGCCAAACTCCTAAACCAAAGTATTTCATGATTCACTACTTCCACTCATCTATCTTCAAAACAAATCAATTTTATCATATCTTAATTTATATCACTTAAAACTGTTTATAATTACTTGATTTTTATTTTTCACGCATCAAAATATTTTTTTACAAGATTTATAAATTATTTTTAAAATAAACCGGTACCAGACGACTTCCAACATCTCAGACGACTCAGACGATTTACTAGGGCTATATTCGTAAAAATGGCTTCTGTTTTTTTGTTTGGTCACAAGGGGCTGAGCTGTAATTTCACTAGGCTTTTATGTTAGTTTTGCATTTGATTCAAGTTTGGGTATAGGTTTGGGGTTAAAATCAAGTTGTGGGTTAGTTTTGGCAAAAACCCAAAAAAATATCATTCACCTTTTAAAGGAATTAGAATATCATTCACAGTTTATAAAAATTAAAATTGGTAAATTATGTAACATTTTTATATAAAAAAAATTAAATTATTAACATATATTAAAATTTATATCTACAACTATTTACTTTGAAAATCACAACAATATATTATCAAAATGATTATATACAAAATATAATATGAAAAATATATATTTATAAAATGAAAAATTACCTAGTTAAAAGTTAAGTGGAGTTCTCTGTAGCCTCCAGATTGAGAATTATGATCAATGTTTTGATATTGCAGCATCCATTTAGAGAGACAAGTGTTATAATTTGGATTTGTTATGATATTGCAGCATCCATTTAGAGAGACAAGTGATATTGCAGCTTCCATTTAGAGAATTATGATCAATGTTTTGATATTGCAGCATCCATTTAGAGAGACAAGTGATATTGCAGCATCCATTTAGAGAGACAAGTGTTATAATCTGCATAAAAGAAAACACGAAGAGTTCGTGCATGGGCTTTATCATGCATAATCTCTAATTCTTGATTTTCTTTCTTTATAATAAAGATAAAGACTTTCAAAACCAATACGAACTCTTCCGAGTCTTCTTTGTCCAAGAAAAAAAAACACAGAGAGTTCGAAACGTACGAACTCAGTCTTTCGAGAAAGATAACGAACTCTACTCAAGAGTCACCGCCATGCAACCACCGCGGCAGAACGTCTCGAAGGGCGGCGAACTAACCATTTATCGAGGCGTCACGCGATCGATGACCAGACGTCATCGGAACTCATTGCCGGTTCCGGACGATCTCGCTATGGAGATATTCACGAGGCTGCCGTCGAAGGCGATAGCGAGATGTCGTTGCGCATGCAAGCTCTGGTCCTCCATGCTTCGCAGTCAAGATTTCACAGAGCTTTTCTTGACCAAATCTTGTGCTCGCCCTCAGCTCCTTTTCGTCCTGGACGATTACAGCGTCGGCGAGTTAGTCTTCATCTCGTCGCCTCAGCCTGAAAATCCGGAAGAGAACTCGTACGTTGTAGCCTCCAACCCTCTTGCGTTTTTCCCACGTTACATTGGATTCTATGGTTGTACCAACGGCTTCTTCTGTTATGGAGCTGGCCGGAACCTTAAGGGGCTGAAATTGCCAGTGTGTGTTCCGGTGATATGTAACCCCAGCACGGGACAGTCCTTGACCATGCCCAGATTGATCTCGAAAAAGAAGTATGGAGTGCAAAGCTATCTTGGATACGAGCCGATGGAGAAAGAGTTCAAGGTGTTGTCGATGAATAAGTCGCGTACTGGTGAGGTGATCTCAGTGGAGCACCAAGTTCTGACATTAGGAACCAAGAAACTGTCATGGAGGTTGGTCGAGTGTTGCATCCCACATCGTTCTTCAAGTAAGTGGATATGCATCAGTGGCGTTCTTTACTACGCAGCTAGTGCAGCTGGATCTTTCGAGAATTCTATGGTCGTTTGTTTTGACTTGAGGTCTGAGAAGTTCTGCTCTGTCATGTTCAGTAAAGCAATGCCTCGTTCAACAACTCTAGTAAACTACGATGGGAAACTAGGTTTGCTTATGTCTGGAGATTCTCATGATGACGTTACTCGAGCAACTACAAGTTTTGAGCTGTGGGTTCTGCTTGACGCTGCACAACACGAGTGGTCCAATCATGTCTACGTATTACCACCTTCGTGGGAGGATGTTGTTTCAGAGGACATGCGCATTGCTGGAATGGTTGCCGTAAATGAAATCGTCTTGGCCCCCTGGTTCCAAAGTGTGCCTTCCTATGTCATCTACTTCAACGTGGAGAGAAAGACGATCACAAAAGTTGGAATCCAAGGACTGGAAGCGTTTCAGGGTGAGAGTTTCAAAACCTATCTCAACTATGTTGAGAATGTGAAGCTTCTTTAAGCAATTTTATAAGTGAGAGACAAAGTGTAGTTTTCATTTTGTGTGTTTCGTTTTTTTTCTAGTATCTTAGTTTGAAAAATCCCACCTGTTGTGGATGATAGATAATCTTCTTGTTACAAACTCTTTACAAATGTATATAATTATCCAAAACAGAGTAGTTTAGAATGTGATCTTTGAATGCTATGATAGAGAGAGTAAGAGTTTCTAGATCCATGAAATGATTCGAATGTTATTATCTTGGTTAAGATCCATAAATAGTCATGTGTTATCCAATGACTATTGACTGCTTTCTGTTATAGTGTTCATCTTTCTTGGATTTTGTTTTGGTTATTACGGCAAGGACGAATGGTTTTTCTCAAATGTTTCAATCAATTTTTTCCTTATGACGGAAGATGCTCCTTGTGTTAATGACACGAGTAGAATGTTGCTGTTTGCTTAAAATCACATAACTGGAAGAGAGTGATTTGGATTAGAAGAGTTGCTGTTTGCTAATCAAATGTACAAGTGGTTTGATGGTTTCTATAGTTACTAATGTAAGTTCTCTGTATATAGAAATACCGAGTATACTAAGTACTTGGATTAGAAGAATCTTTTGACAAAGACACTAATACATCAGTAGCAATTAGCTTACAAATACAGAGGAAACAGAAAAAAGAAAACTGAAAGAGAGTTTATTTCATGTTCAACATATGAATCGTACACAAAGTCAAACATATATATAATCTTAATTAATCTTTTTATTGATTAATTACTTGAAAGGATCAGTAGGCAAGAAACTAAACATGACCATATCTCTTACACTTCCTTTCATAACTATAAACTTCCTCATCACACCTTCTCTAGTAAACCCAACTTTTTCAAGAACCCTTTGTGATCCGACATTGTCCACGTCCACTAGTGCCTCAAGCCTCTCAACCTCCGGCATTGCCTTGAATACCTCCGCCGTCACTAGCCTCACCGCCTCCGTAGCGAACCCTTTTCCCCAATACTTTCTCGCTAGCACATAACCTATCTCTTTCCTGATCTTATCGACCGGCATGATCAAGATGTAGCCGATGGGACGATCGTCCTCTAAACAGATGGCTCGGAGCCAAGGGTGTGTCAAGACCGAATCCGTTATGTATTTGATGGCTTCTTCTCGGCTCGTGCATGGCTCCCATGAGCAAAAGCGTGCGACTTCAGCGTCTGTGGCCCATACCATGTAGTCGTCAACGTCGGAAAGAGTCATCGGCCGGAGTGATATTCTTCCCGGCGGCGATGAAACAACCACTGCTGGCTGAGTCTCGTTTAAGTCCATCTTCATTTAGGATAATGTTTGTTTGAGATATCTCATCATAACGTCAATGCGTTATCTTTATATACACAGCTTAGCAAATAAACTCGAATCTTGCTTCTTGCTTCTTGCTTTTGAGTAAAATAAAGTTAGTGGTAATATTATATTATTATTTTTATAACAATTATTGACTGAAGTTCCGAGAAAAGATGACGTGTCACTGTGTGAATGGATGGTTGTCAATTTTGACCTTTGACTTTAACACTTACTTGGTTGCCAAACAAAGCATAGATGGAGCTCACCTTGTTGCTTGATTGCTTCGAGTGAGATGCTAAAAACGACGTGGCAAAAATTGATTGGTCGCTTACCATGTGGTTAAAGTAAATGATTTGATGGTAGTAGTCAACGCAAGACTATCATGTTTTCTTCTGTAACAAGGCTAAGGCTCAAGATGTTAGATCATCTTTATCCCTAAAACCCCATTTGGAGTTCTTATTTTTTTTAAAAAATTTAAAAACTAACTAATCGCGGGCCAACACATGTCAGTGAGGTCCGCGAACAGTACAAAAACTCCACCAAACTCGCCTCTTGCAGAAAATGAAGAAGAGTTGAGTTTTAACAAAATTGTGGGATCCACCTCTTAAAGAACACACTTAAGAGAAAGTGATAAAGATGATCTTATGTTGTGAAAGTAAAATTTACCCAATGTTACAGATTTTTTATGATCTATTTTTCTTAAAATACTTGGTCTTCTAAATTTCTTTGAAAAATTTCCCATAGTATTTTTTAAGTTTTTGTCACAAAAATAATCATCAATGAAGAAAATGATAAAAATAAGTTTTATTAAAGAGTAAAAATGTATTTTATCCTAGGGTTAACTAATTTAGACTTATGGTTTAGAGTTAAGGGGTTGGGTTTTCGGATAGGGTTTCAAATTAAAAAAAAAATTAAAATTTTAAAATAAATAGAGCTATTTTGGTTATTTTTATGGCTATTTTTGTGACAAAAGCTTAAAAATAGTTATTCGAGAGAATTGCCGATTTCTTTTTACGTCATCTTGTTTAACTGATCTATATTTCATCTAATCGTAGCTATAAAAATAGTTGAGATGTTGAAACGTTGAATTCATTTCATGAAGTGAACACGGTACTTGATACAAAATCACATACTATACTCTCAAATAATATAAATAATTTTGGTGTAAAATAGTAAATCTATAAGGTTACAACAACATAAGAAAAAGAAAAATAGAACATCATCATATCAAATTATACATGTGAATTGACTGATCTTTGTTAATTCAAAATCAGATTAGAGCAAAGAATCAGAAGGCAAGAAACTAAACATGACCATATCTCTAACATTCCCTTTAAGGCACATGAACTTCCTCATCACACCTTCTCTCACAAACCCAACTTTTTCAAGAACCTTTTGAGACCCAATGTTATCTACGTCCACAAGAGCCTCAAGCCTCTCCATCTCCGGCTTTTCCTTGAATATCTCCGCCGCGACAAGCCTCACCGCCTCCGTCGCTATCCCTTTCCCCCAATACTTGCTTCCGATAACGTAACCGATCTCTCCTCTGATACTATCGACGGGTGTGACCGAGATCGAGCCGATGGCGCGGTCATCATCTAAGCAGATAGCTCGGAGCCAAGGGTGTGGCAAAACGAAGCTGTTTATGTAACCTATGCCGGCTTCTTGGCTCGTGTAAGGCTCCCACGTGCAAAAGCGTGTGACGTTTATGTCAGTTGCCCAGACCATGAAGTCGTCTATGTCGGAGAGAGTCATTGGTCGGAGATGGATTTTCTCGGACGGTGAGGAACTCACGGCTTTGCGAGTGCATGAGTCGATATCCATCTCGGATGATGATTCCTTTGAGTTTTCTTGGTCTGTTTCCTTTGAAGGCAATTGAAGCTTGTATTCTCAAAGATTGCTAAGGCAATTTGATACTTGATTCTACACATATGGCGGTTTAAATAATTAGACATTTGTATATTAAATAAAATAAAATTAAAAATAAAGAAAATAAAAACAGAAGTTTCCTTGTTGCTTCTACCGGCCGGTCAAATACGCAACAACTAAGGTCTCGAATCACTTAAACATATGGGTGATTAGTCAACTTCTAAATTTCTAATATGGAGCTATCTTTCAGTCTCATGTGAGGACCATAATGTGACATGGCACAGAATGTTTGGTCATTTTTCCAGTTAGACTGTTGATTTTTTTTCTAACGATTTTTTCTGTAGTTAGTGAGTGTGAGATTTTCTTTTCTTTTAATTTCGTTGAAAGTTAAATATTTTACTCAACAATTAAAAGAAGACTTTTCTTTTGAGGAAAATATAACAAAAGAAGAGTACAACAGAAAAATGAGACACACAACTTTGACCTTTTTCTCTCTTCGTCCACCAAGGTGCAGACTAAGGAAAGAGGAAACGAACAAACAAATAAATAAAAACGTCTATAAGAATGGCTTACATTTCAGTAATGTAATCCCGTATTGGAGACTTAAGAGATGAACATGAATCTCTATTATTAATTTTAATCATCTATCATCGATCTCACATGTCTCTTGGAATTTTTTTTTTGGCAAAAAACGTTAAATTATTATAAAAATTAAACTTTTTAGATGCGTGTTATAACAATATTTTCTTAAAAAGTATAACTTTAACCATTTTATTCATTAAACAGCCAACCAAATGGATCATCGTAAAGAGAACCAAGCCCAACAATATTTAATATTTTAAATTTTAGTTCTCATTAGATTTTGACTCGCAATTTGAAAGCGCGTAACTTTTTTGTTGAACATTTTGATAAACTTTGCATGAATTTATAACATTTTTTAAAAAAAAATAATTTTAAATTTGTTATATTATAATGTTTGAGTTTCAAGCAGAATTTTTATATCTGATTCAAACACGTGGTTAAAAAGGTAGACCCAAAGATCCTTATAATATCCACTTCGGATTTAATAAAAAAACTAGATTTTCCGCGCAACCGTACGGGTGTTTTTTCAAATTGAATTGAGGGAATTGTAAGTTAAGTCAGTTGCTTATTTTATATTTTGGATGGTGAAACAATCAAGTTGATATGTTAGATAAGTAAATTATAATTTGATAATTCTATACAAAGAGAAAAATTTCTAGTGTTTTTGTTTGTAGAACATATTTACTTTGTTTTTAATATATGATGTTTTAGAGATTTTTTTCATTCCAAATTAGATGATATTTTCAAATTTGCATGAAAATTTATTTCTTTATTTATTACTTTATATAACTCTTATATTTTGCCAGTTAGCTTTTTATTGACTGAATTATGATTAAGTGAATAGTTAATGATGTTTTGGTTAGATAAAATAGAAAATTATTATTTTCTTTAATTTGTGTGAACAAATCTAAACATCAAGGTAAAAAAAAGAAAATAGTGTCATTTAGTTGATTATATATATTAGTACATCTATATTTGTATATATATTTGTTTCACAGACAAAAATATGCTATAATTTTTTCTATTATATAGATTACAATTTATTTTATATATAAAATTATTTTTTCAATTTAGATTTAACATTTGAACAACATTCTAGAGAGAGCTTGACGACGTTTTAGCATGTGCGTTGTAAACTCTAAATATTATTTCAGCTGATAATTGATTAGTTTTAACAGTAATTGTATAAAGACATAGTATTCATTACTTTTTCTAATCATCAAAATATTTAATAAAATCTATTTTGATTTAATTTTAATATAATTTTTACTATTTATTTGCAAGTATTTATAGTTTTTGTAAACTATACTAAAATGAGATATAAGTGATCTTTAAGATTTTAAGATTTAGTAATTGTGTGGTTAGTTTAATTTAAAAAAGTAGAATATTCTTAGAAGTTTAAGACATTTTTGTTGTAAATGTTATATAAATAATATTTTTGTGATTTATAAATATATTATTGGTAAAATCAATAAATTTTATAACCACGTATATAGATTATAATTATTAAACATATTTTAATTTTTTATATGATTATAAACGAATTATATTATATGTTTTAGAATGATATTAATTTGACAAAGTTGTTAATTATATTAAAGAACAATAACATGTTGATATTTTTTTGACATCATCAAAGTAATAACAATAATCATATATTATGGTTGCATAACGTAATACTAAAAATAGTATACACGATCATATGTATATATAATCATATATTATGATTGCATAGCATATGAATTGTTTTTTTGTTCATGACGTGACCTAAAAAATAGTTAATGGCCTACAAAATAATTAATAACGTTGTTAATAATTATTAGATTAATGGGTTAAATTTTTTTATATAAATCAGTTGGTATATTTAATTATATTTAATTGATTGGTTTTGAATACATATTTTTGAATTTAGCATATATTAATAGTAAATAATTATGAGATTCTCCTTAAAATAGTATATTGTTGATTTTGTTAAGATATTAATAAGATATATTGTGATTATATTTATTATAAAAATGAATGATAAGATAATTAAATATGATGATTTTTTTTTAAGACATTGTCCAAAATGAAATATCACACATGAACGAACTCATGACTTATGTTTTAATAGATAAGATCTGTTAATTAATATTAGATAAAACCTGGTAACAATTCAAAGACCCACAATTAACACATGATTCGATACATGGTGATCCGATAAAAACTCAAAACTGATAATAGTTTTTAAAAATTTTGATTAAATTTCTCATATATTTTTAAATGTTACATAAAATTGAATAAAACTTATGACTCTTTAAATTTTGATTATATCATTCAAAAAAGAGAAAAAAAAATGGTAATAAGAAAACTAAAATTTGTTGATATAACAATATTAATTTATTTTTGTTATTAATAACCTATTATACGCTTATATTTTTATTTATCGTTGATGAATGAAATCTTAGTTTAATATAATTATTAGCCTAATTAAATGGTATTAGCTCATAATGTAATCTCTAAGGATTCAAATTATTTGAGGTTGAGATGTAGTTAAAGCCCAAAAAACCGGAAGACCATTCTACCATTAATGAGTGTTTAATTTCTTTGGAATAGTAATGAGTCTAATGACATTACTTGTAATTAGTTTAATTGAAGGTAAAAGTTAGGAATAATATATGAGTTATTCTTGGGTTCACCCCCTAGGGTGAACCTCTAGGTTCACCGACCAATAGAATTTCGTTATTTAAAATTTGATATCTTTTATAAAAGGAAACAAAATATTGTCAAGTTATATTATGTTTTTAAAATAAAAAATAGTAGTTACAGAAATTTTTTTTAAAAAAAATCTTTTTAACGTCGTCAGCAAAACACTAAACCCTAAATCCTAATCCCTAAACCCTAAACCCTTGGGTAAACCCTAAACCCTTGGGTAAACTCTAAACCTTTGGGTAAACCCTAAACCCTTGGGTAAATCTTAAACCCTTGGATAAATCCTAAACTCTAAATAAAGACACTAAACCCTAAAACTCTAAATCCTAAATCCTAAACGCTAAACCCTGAGTGTTTTAGTGTTTAGTGATTTTGATTTAGAGTTTAAGATTTATCCTAGAGTTTATGGTTTACCCAAAGGTTTAGAGTTTAGGATTTAGGATTTAGGGATTAGGATTTAGGGTTTAATATTTTGCTGACGACGTTAAATATATATTTTTTTGTAATTACTACTATTTTTTATTTATTTCTTTTTACCATTTAATTTTTAAAAGATAATATAATTTGACAATATTTTGTTTTATTTTTTAAAAAATATCGAATATGAAATAACATAATCCTATTGGTTGGTGAACCTATAGGGGGTGAACCCAAGAATAAGTAATAATATATTGATGTAAAATATCTAGTGTAATCTAAAATATTTTGGAAAGATTTACAATATCTTAGAAAGTAAATAAGAGATAAGCTTAAAAAGTTGAGAGTAAAGAATAGATTTCAGTTATTAGAGCACCTCCATCAATGATACGAGGTGGATGTTCTAAAAAGATGATTAGTTGCTAATTAAAGCAAAAGTGATTGAAGTGATTCTAATATCCATCTAATAAAATCTGATTTAATTAATAACTAATCATTTCTTGAGAATCTCCACCTCATACCATTGATGGAGGTGCTCTTAGATCAATTCGATCTTCACTTTTTATTGAGGAGATGCCATGTATATAAAGGGGTCATGGTCTCATTTGTATTACGCAGAATCTGTAATTCTTGATTTTTTCCTTTTTAGAATAAATACAGAGGTTTTATTTCCAAAACAAAACAAACTCTTTGGTCCAAGAAAAAAAAACACCAACTCTTCGGAATCTCCTGTCTCCGCCATGAACGTCTCGGTTCAAACCTTTTCGCCGCCTGTTATGCGGAGCTCATTGCCGATTCCAGAAGACCTCGTTCTCGAGGTTGCCGTCAAAGGCCATAGCGAGATGTCGTTGCATATCCAAGCTCTTGGCGTCCATGCTTGTCCGACAAGATTTCACTAGTCGTTTTTAACCAAATCTTGTGCTCGACCTCAGCTTCTATTCGCCTTCCAAGATGACAGTGAGGTTGTCTTTTTCTCGTCACCTCAGCCTGAAAATCCAGAAGAGAACTCGTATGTTGTAGCCCCCAGTCAACTTGCATGTTTCCCAAGTTCCCATAGATTATTCTATACTAATACTTCTACCGGTGGCTTCTTCTGTTATGTAGTTGAACGGATCTTTGAGGGGATGAAAGATTCAGAGTATGTTCCGGTGATATGTAACCCCAGCACTGGACAGTCCTTGAACTTGCCTACATTGAAGTCGAGCAAGAGGTTTGGAGTAGAAAGCTATCTTGGATATGACCCCGTTTCTAAAGAGTTCAAGGTTTTGTCAATGGAAACCTCGTTTGTAAGTGGTCAGTATCTCTCTGTGAAACACCAAGTTCTGACATTAGGAACTGAGAAATTGTCATGGAGGATGGTCGAATGTTGCATCCCACATAATTCTTCTCGTAAGTGGATATGTATCAGTGGTGTTCTTTACTACACAGCTACAGAAGGCTACTGGTCTTCCATGGTAGTTTGTTTTGATTTGAATTCTGAGAAGTTCACCTTTGAGAATTTCATGAAAGCTTCCGGTAAAGAAATGCATGGTTCAACAACTCTGATCAACTACAATGGGAAACTAGGTTTGCTTATGTCTGAAGATACTAGTAGTGATTATATTTGTGGAGCAAGTAAAAGTCTTAAGCTGTGGGTTCTACGAGATGCTGGAAAAAATGAGTGGTCCGAGCATGTATATACGTATTACCGCCTTCTTGGGAGGATGTAGTTTCAGAGTACATGCGCATTTCTGGAATGGTTGGTACAAATGAAATCGTATTGGCCCCTTTGTTCCAAAACGTGCCTCCCTATGTCATCTACTACAATGTGGAGAGAAAGACGATCACAAAAGTTGGGATACAGGTAATGGAAGCGCTTCAGGGAAAGAGATTTTACACCTTTGTCAACTATGTTGAGGATGTGAAGTTTCTTTAAGTAAGATATGTGTACGTAGTTTTCTGATCGTCTTTGTAAGAGATCATAGAGATAGGTACAAAATAAAGAAAGTTGAAGGAAGAGCTATAGATGATGATGCTATAGATGATGATGCTATCCAAACTGAGATTTTTATTGTTGTTAACTTTAAACTTTAAAGCACCTAGTCAATTAAGACTGGGAATTCACACCTTGCTTCTTTGTTCATATTTATTAGATTTTTTTCTGGTTATATAAATTAGGACTGGACAAAAAATCCAAATCCGAAGAACCAAACCGGACCTGGTCCAAAAATATAGTATTGGACTGGATCCAAAATTGGTTAAATATCCGAACGAGTTCAAAATTTTGGTATCTAGAGATCTAGAACGGAATCAGACCCAAACTCAAATATTTTGGGTACCTAAATGTATCTTAAATAGATTTATTTATTTAAATATATTAATTATTTTAGATTTAATATACATAAAATCTAAAATATATAAAATATTATGAAAATTATCCAAAAACTTAAAAATATATACAAGTAATCAAAAATAAATGCATAAAATAGTTAAACAATAATCAAAACACCAAAAATACTAGAAATATCTATTGACTCTTTAAACCAAACCAATTTATATGTTAAGTTTATGTATTTTAGCATACAATGTTCAAATGTATATGTAATATATCATTTATTTTTTTGGATTTTGGAAATTTAAAATATGTATGAATTTTTAAATTTTATTAAAAATAGTTTAAACGGGTATCCAAACTCAGAAAGATCCAAACGAAACCTGAACCAAAATTTATAAATACCGAACCAGAACGCATATCCAAACATCCACCCCTGTAAATAGAGTTTATGTATAAGTTTTTTTGTTTGAAAAATATATGAATAGAAGACGGACACAAAACTTCAATCTTTTGTCTCTCTCTTTTCCAACAAAGTGCTAGACAAAGGAAGATAGAACGAACAAACAAACAACACAAAAACGTCTATCAGAATGGTTCACAATGTATTAGAGGCACAATACAAGTGCAAACTAACTTATTCAAAGGTATCAGACATGTGTTAAATGAGCCACCAGATACTAAAGAGCATCATTAGTGAAGATAAAGAGTACCTTCCCATTATTATATTACTATTTTTAAAGTAATTTATATAATGTGATTTAGTACTTAACCAGCATGATGTCAATTAAATCAATACCAAAAAAAGCATATGAGATTCTAAGAAGTCAAATACAACAATAAGACTTGTATGATTGTATCAGTAGAAACTTGTATTCAACGGCATCGTAGTTGAGAAAGGTACCAATCGAGTGATAAAATTGATTTAAGAGAGAGGGATGGCAAATCATCAAATTTTCATGCTCCAAACAAATCTCAAGACCTTTTTCCACTAACAAGTACTGTATCAAATAACAAAAACAACGAAAAAAGAGGAAAAATGGACACAAGAAAAATATCAGAAATAAAACTTTGCTGACTTAATTTGATTCAATATGCTTCTTGACAATGTTGAGTGCAGTAGTATCTTCACCATAGTCCTGTAACATTAAACAACATAACGAATAAATCACCAAACACATGCCAATCACATCTAGAGACGTTTAAAAACAAAGAAGAAGAAGACTCTTTACCTTGACTACAAGGCACGAGCATCCAACAACCTTCCTCGCATTACCCTCTGAATCAATCTTGCAAAGCTACAAAACCAAATTCCAACATTATTACAAAACCAGACCAAAATTCCACATCATCAATTAAAAGAAAAAGACAAAAACTTACACCAGCCCATTCACCGAGGGTTTTAGCACTCGGAACCGTAAGCAAGTTGATGTTATGATCAGCGCAGAGAGCTTTCACCAGCTTGACGTAATCAGGCTGGTTGCAGTCCTCAGCCAAGACACAGAGCTGAGCAGACCGCTTCTCAATAAGCTTAGCGCATTCATGGAGACCACGAACCACGCCACCGTGAGCACGAGCCTTCCTAAGCGTGAGCTCCAATGCAGTTAAGAGATCCATGTCCTCTGGAATCGCAGAGGGCTCAGCAACGGGAGGAACAACAACAGCAGGAGCAGCTTCATCACTGAATCACATTGGATAAGAACCAGATCTATGAACGAATCTACAAACACTTAACTTCAGTACTGATTAGGTACATCGCAAAGAGAAGCTTACCCAGACATGTTGATTCTTAGAGATGGAGGTAGGCTACGACAAGGACGGGTTGAAGGTGGAGTGAAAGTTGAGTAACGAAGTTTATAATATTAGGGTTTACGATCCCTGATTGAGAACCTGGGCCACTCATATGGGCCTGTATGGGCTTTGGGAAATTATATCGCTTTCTACAGTATGTTAATCTTTCCCAATTATTAAACACGAAATGTGTTGATTGTTATTTCCACATATATTGGAACCAGATTTCCAAAATAATTTATTTTTGTTAAGAACCTTACTCACTTCTTGTCTGAACTGATAGTTTTTATTTTTTTTAAAAAGCTGTGTTTTTTCTTGCTAAAAATTATCATAAATTTCCACCATCAAGTTACAAACTATTCAAACACTTTTCCAAACGATCGTATAAAACATCTTATCATTCTCAATGTAGCAACAACCATGTTAATCTTTTTAATAATTAAGAGGTTCTGGACCCGAAAACTCGTATAGCGCACTCAAACCATGTTAAATTAGTTCTCATTCATCGAAAATGAAATTTACGATTTTTTAAACCTTTTATAAATAATCCAAGAACTTTAAGGAATTATGAGACTCCCAAAATACTTTTAGTTGTGAATTTTGGTAGTCTCATAATTCCCTATTTAATCCAACCTAGAAAATTAAATAACAATAGTATGCTTTTAGTTTTTGTATTCATAGAATTTTCTGCAAAAACTATTTATGTAATGTAAGCTGAATTCTCTTGAAACAAAAGAATAGTGGAAACGTGTTACTTAGTTCTCGGTCAATTAAACCTGCGTTGCATATTGGGATTGAGTGATCTCATGTTTTCTTTCTTATGTGATTAGAGGATCCAAAAAAAATTGCAGTCTATTGGTTAACTTGAAGCTCATATCATATATATTAGTTTTTGTGCTTTAGTTATATGTTTCCTTACAACTTTCATTTCAGCTTACTAATCCTCTCATTTTAGCAGTACTAAACTAAAACAAAGAAGAAAGCAAGAAGATGAAGTATATACATGTTTGAAAGTATGCCCATAAGCGTTTCTGAAGCAATTCAATGTTTTATTCTAGAAATCAATTCCGAAACTGCAACATAAATAAATGTATGGGAAATTTGGAAACTCTGACTAATCTCCAATGTCCGTACTCATAAATGGGCTAAACGAGGCCCATGAATGAATAAAGGCCCAAATAGAAAACTTAACTTTGTTTCCTCGTATAATCCTCCTCCTCGACGAAATCAAACTCCACGCCACCGTGATTTCATCGTCAGAGATGACGGAGACGACGACCGCTCAGGCACCGGAAACTGTTACGGCCGGAGCAACGGAAACGGAGATGTCGAGGGAAAGGGACGGTGAAGAGGAGGAGAAGATACGCCGCCAGAAGAAACTAGAAGAAGCTCTCGAAGCCAAATCTCTTCGCCGCATCATGAGTGCTTACCTCAAGTATATTTATCCTCTCCTTGTTTCTTTCTTTTTACTCAATTTGTCTTTCGGTTCTTTATATATATTGCGTATCTGAATTGACACTGTGAGGTTCAAGGAGAATTATCTGACTGATTACAACTTCGAATCACTCAAATTTGGATTATTATTATTATTATTATATTTTCTTAGAAGAAATTTTGATTTGAGGTTCTTCAGACCACACTAACGTTACATGATGTAGTTTCTCATTCGGACATGAGGGTTCGGTCCAGAACCTCTTAGTAATAATAAAAAGGAAGGTGTACTATAATTGGGGTTCAGGAGAATTATCTGATTGATTACACTTCGAATTACTCAATTCTTTGATTATTATTGTATTTTTTTTTTAGAATTTAGTAGTGATTAAGTTACAAGAACTTGATTTTGATCGGATGTTCTTCAGACCAAACTAATGTGACAAGATGTGGTTTCTCTTTCGGACATGAGGGTTCGGTCCAGACCCTCTTAAGCAATAATAAAAAAAGAAGCTGTACTTCGGTTATTAGGTTCCCTTGGTTTATAATGTCAGAAGCTTCACTCACGTTCATTGCTTCTGATATACTACTTTTATTTTTTAATTGATGATGATTAGTTTTTCTTGTAATAGCCGTGTTAGTAGGCTCATTCTTAGGCTTGGAAACTTATTGCAGTTACCCCGAGGCAGCAGAAGAGGATCTGAAAAAATGGGAAAGATCATATCGGAAGCTGTCTCCTGCCCACAAAGTAATCTTTTGTTGCGTTAGTTGTGTACAGAGACAAAGCTCTTATTGTTATTCCTTTCGGTAGTTTTTTATTTGTTGTGTAAGCCTATTGATATTATGTCAATAGTTTACATATGATTTGACGCTCATGGATAGATTAGAAATGATATCAAGTGAAGTTGATTACTTGTGGAATCCTCTTTCTTTCTTATAATAAAACTAACTATTTTCAGCGATGTATTTTTCCTTGTCCAGGCATTGGTGCCCCATTACGCTTTGAAGTTTCAGAGATTAAGAAGGTGAAATCTTGATTCAGTAGACTTTTCATCTTTTTATGGTCATCTCGTTGTATAGATTAGTGTCAAAACAAGCTTGATTGGATGATACTCTGATTTTGTTTTAATAATGTTATCCCCTAGGGTAATTGATGATCTTCGGAAAATGGTTTGCAATTTCATGTATAAATTAAGATAAAATATGTTATTTTTTTATTTATATTTATCTGCTACTCTCTGAAAGAAAAAGATGAAATTTGCAACTACTTACAATGTGGAGTACTTACGTATTTGATTGTCTGAACCTTGTTAGATATAGTTCACATTCCTGTGTCATTTTGTTATATCCGTACCGCTTATAATTGTTCTTTCTCATGCTGGCACTTTATATTCAACAGAATGCCATATTGAACTTAGCTATTTATATCCTGTTTCTGCTGACTCCAGAGTCCTAACTGAAGTATGATTTAAAATATATGCGAGTTATTTGACTCTGTTATTGCAGGTGTATATCGACGAATTCATATTTCATATTTAATATGCTTCAGGTCAGTTGCAGACATATCTTCTAATAGTACCCTTGCTTGATGCTACTTATTTGATTATGTGATTCGTAAACTCAACGTTCAAAATGCTAGAAATCCTAAGCAATTCATGTCATGTAATGATATCGATCATAATTACTTGGCAGTCTTTTGAGCCCCCTATAGACCTGAGTCAGGATCTTGATGGTTATGAAGACTCAAATCTTGATTTTGCTCCACATGAGAAATACATACTAGATGAAAGGCACGACTCCTCTTGTCAGCCAACCTTGACTAATAATAGTACACATGAGGAAGAAAGCAAAAGCATGCACGACTCAGTAAGAGGAACTCTGTCTAATGCTCTCAGATCAAGCCAGAGAAACTATGTCCTTTTCAATTATAATCGTTAATTTATTTGTATAAATGCAGGAGCTTCAGAAGAAGGATACTAATGATCCTCCCCCCAAGAATCACTCTGACGACGCAAGAAACAATGATGAGAGATATGATTGTGATGGAGACCATTTAAATCACGACCATGGCAATGTAATGTCAACTCGTATACTTTAAAACCTCAGTTCCTTCTAAAAATCGGGATGATCATTTGGTTATTGTATAAGTTATGTAAGATCTTAGGGTATCTTTAGTATTCTATCTTCAGAAAGCGTTCTACTGTCAAGCATATTTGCGTTTTGTAGTGTATAATGTTTTTGCCTAATCCATTTTATGACTATAAACTTGTCATACTAATTCATGTGATTTTTCTAATTCTAGTGTTCCTCTCTTTTTTTTCATAGGCACATGATTGGTTGGACCCATCGTTACAGACACATGTTCCTCTGGTTGACGTAGATAAGGTATGCTTTTGACCTTTAGTATGGCTGATGAAATCATAAATGTATTTAGAGTTCTTGTAATGTTTCAGAACAAAGGGTATAAGTTGACCTCTTCGAATTTATTCTCGAGCTCTATTAGATTCATTAGGCAGTTTTGACGATCTCATGTAGCTTTCTCTATTTGAGTGAATCCTTTTGATCTTAATTACATCTTACACGTATGCATGGTTTGTTGTTGCGTGTTTTGGTCACCGTTTACCAATCTAGTACGTTGAAATGTGCATGGTTTTGTTGTGTTCTAACACAGGTTCGTTGTATAATAAGAAATATAGTTCGAGACTGGGCAGCAGAGGTAACTGTGTTTCTTTTTGTCATGTTAATGTACTCAGATTCTTTCATCAGTCACATATTCAGAACTTGAGTTGTTAGTTGCATACTCTTTTTTTACTTTTAGGGTCAGAGAGAACGAGACCAATGCTACAAGCCTATTCTTGACGAGCTTGATTCTTTGTTTCCTGATCGTCAGAAGAAGAGGTACACCGTGCTAGTGATATTCTTTTGAGTGTCTGAGCTCCGCTTACAGAGTTAACTATGTGATTTGCAGCACACCTCCTAGCTGTTTAGTCCCTGGTGCTGGACTTGGACGTCTGGCCCTTGAAATTTCTTGTCTAGGTAATGCCATGGAGAAGTAAACTCTCTTGTTAGCTTCGATGATCGTAAGATAATATTAACAAATCTTGTGCATTGGAACAGGTTTCATAAGCCAAGGAAATGAGTTTTCATACTACATGATGATCTGCTCAAGTTTTATTCTGAATTAGTAAGAGAGTTTCTTACTTTCCTGAATATTTATCTTTTTAAACTTCCTTATAATTTGCTCTCAAACTTGATTGTTTCAACAGTGCACAAGTGCTTAATGAATGGACGATATACCCCTGGATACACAGTAACTGCAACTCGCTCTCCGACAATGATCAACTACGGCCCGTTTCTATTCCTGATATTCATCCTGCAAGGTATGCCTTTTATCGAACTCAATTAAAAGTGATCAAGCAAGTTTGCATTGATTATTTCATGTAAACTACATTCACTATATGTCACGTGCGAGAGCAGTGCAGGAATAACAGAAGGTTTCTCTATGTGCGGTGGTGATTTTGTTGAAGTATACAATGAATCATGTCAGGCAGGTTAGAACTCGTGATTACTTGCTTTTGTTTAGACAATGTTTCATACTCAATACACCATTCGTTTGCTTATAATGCAATTGGTAACACTGAGTTTTCAGGAATGTGGGATGCTGTGGTGACTTGCTTTTTTATTGACACCGCTCATAACATCATTGAGTACATTGAAACCATATCCAAGATCTTAAAGGATGGAGGAGTAAATTATCTCTGTTAAACTTTCTCAACGCCTTTGATCTCTTAATGCTCCTGACTTGTCTAATATCAATTTTTCTATCAGGTTTGGATAAACTTAGGACCTCTGCTGTATCACTTTGCGGACACATATGGCCACGACAATGTAAGTATTGAACTTGTCCGAGAATCTCTCTGATAAAGTTGATATCACAATATATATTTCTGGCTTCACCTTTAGGAAATGTCAATCGAGCTAAGTTTGGAGGATGTGAAAAGAGTTGCTTCACAATATGGGTTCGAGATTGAGGTAATCTAACACAAGACACAATGACATTTCTCGTTACATCACATGTTCTCTTCCACACTCATTGCGTGTCCTTGACGTTTGCAGAAAGACAGAACAATTGAAACAACGTACACTACAAATCCTAGGTCTATGATGCAGGTTCAGATTTGTTCATGACCTTCTAAAGTTTCATTATATGTAATCTCTTATCTCAGTTTCATTTATCTCTTTCTATTTTTTGTGTTTATTTTGTTTTGCAGAACCGATACTATGCTGCCTTCTGGACAATGAGGAAAAAATGTGCAATAACAACTTAGCCAAATATCCCTTACAACGATATTCATTCTGGAGATTTTTTTGGTTGCATCTTGATTTTTTCTTGGAACTATTTGTTTTGTTGGTACAAACTACTCTACGATGTTCTCAGTTGATGAATAAAAGAACTTTCGTACTCATTGTCAACCTGTAACATGATATGGAGATTTATTTCCGAAATAAAGGTCGGTTTCCAAAGCAAATACTCAACGATCTTAAAAATAAAATAAAAGCTTGTGCATTGAAAAAAATGTAGCTACGTTTGTTATTAGTAAAGCATACCGCGTGATAAAAATATAATTTGATGCTTGGAAACGCAAAAATAAGTGACCAAATTAATAGAAATGGCGTTCCGTAGATTAAGGATAGGCCTGGGCGTTCGGGTCGGGTTTAGGCCGGTTTCTTTCGGGTCCGAGTTTTTTCGGGTCCTAAATATTTAGATCCAAAATGTATTTAGAAATTTTCGGTTCGGGTCGGTTCTTCTCGGATCCGGGTCGGTTTGGGTCTATAATTAAAATATCCATAAAATACCCATAATTTTTCGGGTCCGGGTCGGGTTTGAGTATTTAGGATCTGAAAATGACATGATATACCCAATTCCATCAACTTTAGTTGAATATTTGTCAAAACAACTTAAATGAAACTATTAATAATTAAAATAAAACATTTTAAAACTCTAAATTTTACATTTTAAAGCTTTATATTACTTTAAAAATATTAAAAAAATAATAACAAATGTTGTTAACAAAAGATATTTCAACTAAATCATAAAATAATATATAATAAATAGAACACAAAAACATCATAGTTTTAGATATACATGTTTTTAAGTCGGGTACAAATCGGTTCTTATCGGGTCGGTCTATTCAGGTCGGTTCTTTTCGGGTCCGGGTCTATTCGGGTCGTTCCTTTTCGGTTCCGGTTCTCTCGGGTAAAAAAAATTTATATCCAAAAGGTACTTGTAAATTTTCGACCCGGTTCCGGGTCGAATATTTTTGGGTCAGTTCCGGTTCGGATCTTCAGGTCCAGGTTAAAATGCCCATACCTATACTGAACCGGGTCGAATATTTTTGGGTCAGTTCCGGTTCGGATCTTCAGGTCCAGGTTAAAATGCCCATGCCTATACTACATATCGGTCGGTTCACCAAACAAAACGTTGTCTAATGTTCCTCCTCTAATTTTCTGGAAATAGATGCACCGAGCAAATCACAACTTGCGTTTGCATTTTCACTGAGTTGGCTCTCAAAGCCCATTAGTTGGATTCAACGTCAATTACGACTTTGGGTGTCCATTAGTTGGATTCAACGTCGATTACGATTTGGGTTTTTTCTAACGCGGACTTTACTACTTAAAAAAAAAATATTCTACAGTTATTTTGTAGTCACTTCTATCTTTCGTTATGTTCTAATTATATTAGCCTATCAACTTACATTTGAGTATTTTTCCAGATGTATCAATTGGGTCTATAATTTTAATATAAGAATTTGTTACTCAGAAAAAAAGACATACTCACTGAGTTGAAAGATTCCATACGCCATCTTGAAACTAAAGTTTTCGTATATAGTATTTTATGTATATTCGTGATGGAAAGGAAAAAAATTACTTGCAAATCTCAAAAGGAAATATTCTCAGCATAAAGTTTCAGTCCAATTTTACTTGATATAAGTCTGTCATTAGCCAATACTGTGTGTAAGGTTTAGTTGTATCTCACTTTCTTAACATGTAAATATTCCCATGGAGAAAGCAATAAGCTTTTGCTTTCAGAAAGAAAATAAAACCTTTTATTACAACGAAAGGAATAAACCCATGTTAAATTTATGATCGTTCATGTTCAGGGCCGGCCCTGAGATTTAGAGGGCTGTAGGCGGTTCTTAAAAAATTCCAGCTATAAAATTTTTTTTGGTAAATTTGGGGGTCTAAAAAAAAATTTGGAAGCTTTTTTCTATGTAATTTTTTTCAAAATTTTTGGGAGCCTAAGACCAATATTTCGTTAGGATTTACCCATGCCCTGTTCATGTTGCATATTCTAATGTTATTCTTTTTTTTTTTAAAAAAATCTAATATTATTCAAAAGCTTCTGCATTTTTTTTTTTTTTGCTAAACTGTAAATATCATATTAATGATGAAAATATTTTACAAAAGTGTTTAATCTTAGATAGACATATTACACCCAGGCAAAATTAATAAAAACATAGTGTAATAACAACTTATGGCCACAAAAGCCAATTATCTTAACCATAGGGGCATAAGGCATGCATATTTTTATGCAAACCAAAATCAAATATGTGAATGATTTTTTTTTTTAATTTAAGGAAAATACTATAAATGTATGATGATGGTGATATCAATATATATAATTGTTTTGGTTTCTTATGTAAGGCAAATAATGAAACATCTTCAGTAGTGTATACACTAGTAATTACGAGTTTAAGTTGGCATTTTTGAATTACCATGAAGGAGTTCTGTTTGTTAAAGAATTATTTAATTGTGGACAATAAAAGTCTCTAGACCACAAAGAAGTAGATCAAAATTAAATCAAACTTAGTCCTTCAGTTTCATATTAAGTGTTACTCTACCATTTTTTCTTGTTACAAAAAGAGTATCATTTTAAAATTTCAGTGCAACTTTTCAGTATAAAATTAATTACAAATTTATTGATTTTATAAATAATTTCTTTTATCTTAAATACTATTAGTTGAATATGTGCAATTAATAAAAACTTTAATGCATTTTAATTATTTTTTTAATGTGTGAAAATGTTAAAGTGACGTTCTTTGTGAAACGGAGGTAATATGTGTCTAAAGGATGCTTCTTGGTCGTTTCATTAATTGGTTCGTTGGGATCAATTATGACAACTTAATGTTACTCCGCCGCCCACGCGGTTCTACTAAACCGACCTTCTTCTTCCCTATATATATGCATGACGACTATATATGATCATCATGCAAATAATAACCCATCTCAGTATCTCACACACGTATACAATCACCTTTACGTACGATTTTCCCTTTGCTTTTGAAAGAGAACTTACAATTTGTCCGAAGAATGAGTCAGTTCAGCCAAAACCAATCTGCAGGTTTATTTTATGTTCACTTTTCTTACAAGTTAATCATCATATATATATATATATGTCAGCCGCCATCATGATAAATCGTATTTCTAGAGATTTATGTTATTAAACTAACGTAAAACATATGTATGTGTGTTTATAATTAGGAGTTTACCAAACGCCACCAGCGTCTATCAGTCCCTACGTTGCACCGCCTCCTGCCGGTTACCCAACGAACGACACGAGTCATGCTACGATGGCTCCGGTCGAGACAAAGTCTAAGGGTGATGGATTCTGGAAAGGCTGGTATGTCTTCTTCTCTTCCTCTAGAAACTTTTAATTCAGTTTTGTTTGGTTATATATCAAACCGGGTCGGTTATTGTGTGCTGAAATGTTGTTTACTTTGCTGTTTTCAATTTTGAATGCAGTCTTGCAGCCGTGTGTTGCTGTTGTGTCCTCGACGCCTGCTTCTGATTTGAGAGGAGATCAATGGTTTATATGTTGTTAGTTCTCGTGCGAATGATTTGTATCTTGCTTTGTTGTACCATGTTTGGGATTTGAGTAGTTGATCACGTTTGGAAATTTTAATCTTTTGATTCTTATTGTTGAATTTATCATTTTTAATAAATTATTATGTTTTTTTCACACATCAAAATCATGTTAGGACAATGATGACTATATTTCCCATAAGACAACTTGGACCTCGGTTCATGTTCTGTGGTGACATTTTTGATTTTTTGTAGCTCTAAATGGCGGCAGTGACTCAGTCGCGGATGTAGAGCCTACAAGGGTGGGGCATCTGGCCCCTATGAATTTTTTTTAAAAAAGTTTTTCTTTTCTAAATTATAATGAATTTTGAAGAAATTGAATAAATTTGCCTCCCATAAAACCTCAAACCTAGGGTTAAGTATGCCTCATTTGTAAGTTTGAAAATTTTGCCCCCCATTATAAAACTTTCTAGATCCGCCATTGGCCGTGAGTGTACTCGGCCTCTCTGTAGTGTTGGCGAGCCTTTGGAAGATCGTTGTCTTTCAGGAAGAGCTGTTTTGGTGGTGGATCTGGTGCAAGGTCAAGACTGGATCTGGTTCAGTTTACGTAGTGGAGGGTCCGCCAGAGCTGATGTGCGTCGGTGCCTCTGCTTCTCTTGCTTGTGGGAAGGGACCGGAGTCGATCGGGAGCCATAAACCTCTGTTTGTTTTCAAGCGTTGCTCCGTTTTTTATCTGCTGGCCTCTCCTCATCGGAAAAGGGTTCTTGCATCCGTGATGATCTCTGGAGTCGCTACATCGTATTCCTATAATTACTATCATGTGAAGCCCACAAACGGCAAAAGAATTTACATTTAGGGCTTTGAAAGATTAAGTTAGGTACTCAGAGCTGCTAGTTCTATTGGTAAAGCTTTCTGCCCAAATGATAGAGATGCCATGTTTGAGTGTCACTAGTTGCGGGCAGGGGATTAAACAACTGTCTATTGTCCCTGGTCCAAAGAGATTATGGACTTAGGCTAGAACTTTTTGAATTAAAAAAAAGAGATTAAGTTACGGTTAAAAAAAAAAATTCTTATTATTATTTGGGTCACAAATAAATCTAGACCAGTGTTTTGACTTACAAGTACAATAAACATAGACGTTTGGATACCTCTCGGATTCGATCAGATATTTCGGGTTTTAGGGTATTTTGATATTGGGGTTTAGAACCAGTTTGAATATTTTTAAATATCGTATTGGGTTTGGATATTTTTTAGTTCGGGTTCGATTATTTTGGGTTGAGTTTGAATATTTAGATTTTGAAAAAAAATATCAAATTTTTCAATGCTCGAGCTTTTTGTACTTAAAATTTTATTATTAACTAATTTTCTAAATTTTAGTAGATTAAACAATTAATGGGTTATCTTTTTTAAATAGAAAGAAATTTAACTGGTTATTGTTTTGAGATTTTGAATTCAATTTTTGTTAATGCAAGAACAAGAAGCTCGACATGCATTTTAAGTGAGTAGCATCTGTAAGTATATGCATATTATATGATTTTTGAACTATGTGCAACATTAATATAAATATTTTAAATAAAATGAGATAAGTAAACTAGAAATATAGGGTTAAATATACATATGTTCGGATATCCATTGGGGTTCGGATACTATTCGTTCGGATTCGGATATCCAATTTTTTCTAGCTCAATTTTCGTTCGGGTTCCGATAACTAATCTCTTCTAACTAACTCAATAGATATTTTGTCACGTCAAATTTGAATTTTTCAAATCGGATTTGGATACCACTTCGGGTATCGGGTAAAATGCCCATTTGTAATCTACACGGTCTTTTAAACTAATTGGTTCACTTGAGTTATGTAGAACTGATTCTTCTTCCAAGACAAATGTACAGAGAATAATTATCAATTAACTTCACCTTCATTTAATTTCAGCGTATCTGAACATTGATTGACCTACGAGCAGTGCCGGTCCGGACATCTATGGTGCCTAAAGCACACACCCAATATGTTGCCCCCTAACTATATTTTTTCGTATAAATATGAATACATAATCAGATAATGTAAAATATCATTAAATTTTAAATTGTTCACATAGAATAAAAATTAAAAAGAAGTAATACATTATTCATGAAAGATAACTCTCTTTGTTTTTTTCCCTGCAAAATCATTTATCAACTTCGAATAATCAAGTTTTTTCCGCTAACTCATGCTCTATTGATATCA
Organism: Brassica napus; assembly: GCF_020379485.1. Taxonomy (NCBI): domain Eukaryota; kingdom Viridiplantae; phylum Streptophyta; class Magnoliopsida; order Brassicales; family Brassicaceae; genus Brassica; species Brassica napus. The sequence goes on from NC_063447.1 coordinate 55,679,697, forward strand.
TCGACGGTCCATTCAAACGCTCCTGAGACATAGTCGAACGTAGATAATTCTTTATGAGCTTCAACTTTGAAAAGCTTCTTTTTGCTGAAGCAACTGAAATCTGAATTGTTAGTAATATACGATAAGCAAGCTCTGTGTTTGGATAGCAACCATCCATTCTTTTTAGAAATTCCAACATCTTGATCGCCTTTGTAATTTCCTTTGGCAACATTCCTCTTAGATATTGAAGTTCCATAAACAAATGTTTTCCATCTACATCAGAATGCCCATCATGCTCTAGAGAAGCTTCAAGCTTGAACAAGATATCATCAACTCATCATCTTTTGTTGACTTTAGCCTTTTCAAACCAAACAAAAACCCAAAGATTTCTTCGTACCGCTGAAATTGCTCGAATCTAACCCCAAGTGACATTATAGCTTGATCCAATATCTTGATGAAATAATTGATCCTATAACCCTTTTCAGCGTTTAACTGGTTACTATCATCAACTGTTTCAGCATCTTCACCATAATGCTTTTTCATTTTTGTCAAGAATTTTGGCTTTGAAGAAAATGCTGGTTCAATTTCTCATTTTCTGTTCAATTTTCTTCCAGTTTCCAGGATCATCCATATCAACATCCTTATGGAAGCTTCTAATATCATCAGCAGAGAATAATAAACAAGAAGGTTGAAGAAGAAGAGGAAGATATAACGTCAATTGTTAGGGTAAAAAATAAGTAGTTATTGTAATTTATGTATTTATTATTAATATAATATATAAGGAAAATATTTTTTTATTTAGAAAAGGTAATGAATCTTTCGATCAAATAAATTAGTTATTATCAAGTCTTTTAAGTTATTGACAGTTTGTCTTTTATTAAATACGAAAAAAACTGGCTAGAGGTGTTCTTCGAACCCGGGCCTGGAAGAGAAAGAAGATGTACAAGAGCCACTAGACAATAGAAACTTCAATGTAAAATATGCCCCTAAAATTTTAATAAACCGTGGTACCTCAATCCCTTGCTGGGCTTTAGCCTAGCCCCGGGCCAGCCTATAAGCCATCCTCAACCCATACAAACGGATAAGCCGTTCGTTATATAATATCAATGTTTAGTAACGGAGAGTGTTGTGTAAGTGTGTTGAAAATTCGAACGTGCGTGCTTGTCTTTGATTAGTTGTCTCATCTTTGTTGATTTTTTGTCTTTTCATGTTTTCTCTTTCGATACTTGGTATCTTCTGTATCTTTTGAGCCACCGTAGCTATATTTACCTAACCAAACTTAAAAAAAAAAAAAAAATCTTCAGTATCTTTGTTTCAGCATTTTTTTTGGTAAAACGGGCAAAGTATTATGAAGATAATGCATTAATGGTCTGAAATTAATTATAAACGCATGAGATACATCTTAAATGATACTTTATAGTGACCATTAATCTCAGTATAGTGATACATTTTATTTAACCAATTAGAAAAAAAATGTGAGGTCCCAATTTATAAAAAAAAAAATTCTAATTAAGTTTTGAAAAACATCTAATTTAGTATTGGTTAGAGATTCATGTTGAGAAATTCCGATAATGACATATAGTCCTATACCTTCATATGTTGGAGGGTGTCATCCGTATTTTGAACATGCGACCAATGCAAGGCACCATATTTGAATTTGGTAAGCAAGATACCACTACAAGAAAACAACGGTATTCTGACGGACATTCCGACGGAAAATGAAATCCTCGGAATATTCCGAGGAATTTCCGAGGAAATTTCGAGGAAACACAAAATTTGGTTTCCTCGGAATTTCCTCGGAATATACCGACGGAATTCCGAGGAAATATCAATCCGTCGGAATATTTCGAGGAAATTCCGAGGAAAGATGTGTTCCTCGGAAAAAACTGATGAATTCCGAGGAAATATTATAGCCGTTGGAGTGCCGTTGGGGGATTTTACAAAATTCCGAGGAAATTTCGACGAACTAGCCGTTGGCGTCGGAATTCCGTCGAAATTTCCTCGGTCTGTCGGCAGGATTTAAACTATAAATACAAGCAATTCTCTTCCTCTTCATTCATTCCATATCTTCATCCTCCCTCTTACTCTATTAACACACGAATTTGATTCATAAAAAATATGTCTTCTTCAAATTATTTTCGTTCTTGGACCGATCGACCTCATTTGGATCCGAACACGAGATTGCTTACGGAAGAATACCAACGAGGTATAACCGAATTCATGGGGTTAGTTCACCGACAACCGGAAGAAAAAACAGGTATGTTAAGATGTCATTGCTCTAATTGTAAAAATAGAAAGGTTATTAAAGAGTGGGATGTTTGGACTCATCTATATTTGAGTGGGTTTACACGAAGTTACAAAAAGTTCGGGTTTTGCCTTATAATTCTGTTTCTAGCACATGCATCGATCGATGCGTTTTTGTACAAATACGGATCGATCGATGCGTTTAAAAAAAGGCTCCCGAAATTTTGTTCGATCCATCGATGGGATAATCTAATCGATCGATCACATTGTTACGCTTTGGTCCATCTTAGTGATCGATCGATGCGTTTTCGGACATATATCCATCGATCGATCCGTTTATAAAAAAACTTACAAGATTTTCCGAGAAAATTCCGAGGAACGCTTGAGATTCTCGATCGATCGATGGGATAATCTAATCGATCGATCACATTGTTACGCTTTGGTCCATCTTAGTGATCGATCGATGCGTTTTTGGATATATATACATCGATCGATCCGTTTATAAAAAAAACGTACGAGATTTTGTTCTCGATCGATCACATTGTTACCCCAAACCCTGTTTCCTCGGAAAAGCCTCGGAATATTCCGAGGAAATTCCGAGGAACACCTGATATACTCTATCGATCGATGCGTTTTGGTACATATATCCATCGATCGATCCGTTTAAAAAAACATTGACGTATTGAAACCCCAAACACTAGTTCCTCGGAATTCCGAGGAAGAAAAGAGTTTCCTCGGAATTCCCTCGGATTCTCGGAATTCCCTCGGAATAATCCGAGGAAATTCCGAGGAAATAGGGTTTTTAAACCGAAAACAACGTTTTGCGGTTTGAATAACACCTATATAACCCTTATTAAGTGTCTTACGTTCATTATGAAGTCAAAAATTTGTTTCTTACCGTATAATTAACACTTTTCCGATTGTATGAACGAAATCCCACAACATAAGAGAAACACTTATACTTTTTAATGAACGGTAAAGGAATACTTTCAATTAGTTTTGAAATTTGTTATTTCATGGTTTATGCTCATCTATACAAAGAATCCTCAATGGTATGCATTACAATTGTATAAGAAATGAAATACGGCAAAAAAAAATTGATGTTTTGAAACCCCAAACACTAGTTCCTCGGTATTTCCTCGGAATATTTTCATTTTACCGGGCAAATATTTCGCGAAAATTGAAATTAGAATTCCGACGGATAATGTCCGTCGGACCCTAGGTTTTATAACCACGAGCCCCTTCTTCTTCCTCATTTCTCTCTTCTTCCTCTGCGCGACTCCTCTCTTCTCTCCGGCGATTTCTCCCTGAAATCCGACGATATCTCCGGCGATCTCCCCCTTCTCTTACACAAATCATGTAAGGACCCTATCCCACTCTCTTAGGTTCTATTTGTTAGGTTAATGTTTAGTTTTGATAGATATTTGTTTGGGTGATTGGTTAGGATTGTGATTTGGTTGTATAATAGGTTTAGAATTGTGATTTGGTTGAATAATTTGTTTTGTTGAATTGATTTAGAATTTTTTTATTTTTTTTGTATTTATAAAATCGATTTTTGTATATAAAATCGATTTTTGTATTTTACAAAACGATTTTTCTATATAAATTCGATTTTTTGGATTTTACAAAATCTTTTTTGTATATAAATTCGATTTTTTGGATTTTACAAAATCTTTTTTGTATATAAATTCGATTTTTTGGATTTTACAAAATATTTTTAATATCTATAAGACTTTTTTGTGATTAAAAACTATTATTTGGGATTTAAAAATATTTTTAATATATATATATATATTATTAAAACTATTTTTTGTAATTATTAAACGATTTTTTATTTATTAAAACTATTTTTTGTTTATTCGAACTATTTTTATATATTTATTAAATATTTTTAATATCTATAAATTTTTTTTTTGTGATTAAATTATTTGGGTTTTTTTTTTTAAAAAGATTAATTTATATCTTTCTGTATTTATTAAATATATATTTTTAATTTACAGGTCTCATGATGATCAGACCCGGCCTCGACAGCATCCTTGAAGGACAAGGATGATCGCATATCTTTGTTGGAGACCTAGATGGCGGCTCAACAGGCGGGCTATGAGGCACAGAGGAGGCTAAACCAGCAAATGATGGAGATGATGCAGAGGATGTACCCGAGCGAGGTGTTCCCGGACGTGCCAGACCCGTAGTTTTTTTTTTTCCAAAAACTCGGAATGCTTTATTTTTATTTGTGAAATTTTGAATATTAATTAATATGATTTCAATTTTATATTTTCGAAATTTAAATTTCAAAAATTTTATTTTTTAAAAAAAGTTTAATATTTTTTACATTCCGAGGAAATTAATTATATTTTTTACTCGATCGATCGATGCGTTTTTGGACATATATCCATCGATCGATCTGTTTATAAAAAACGTTCGGAATATACCGAGGGACATCTTCCTCGGAATATACCGAGGGACACCTTTCCTCGAAATATACCGAGGGACATGTTCCTCGGAATATACCGAGGGACATCTTCCTCGGAATATTCCGAGGAAGATGTCCTTCGGTATATTCCGAACGTTTTTTGATAAACGGATTGATCGATGGATATATGTCCAAAAACGCATCGATCGATGAACTTCCGAGGAAATATCCCGACGAAGTTCTCCCTCGGTATATTCCGAGGAGATTTCCGACAAACTAGTGATCCTCGGAATTTCCTCGGAAATTTGTTTCCTCGGAATTCCGTCGGAAAATTCCGAGGGATTTCCGAGGAAAGAAAAAATTCCGAGGAATTATTTCCGAGAACTTGTTTCGTCGCTATGTCGTCGGAATAACGTTATTTCGATGAAATTCCGACGATTTTTTCCCTCAGTATCCTTGCTGTTTTCTTGTAGTGTACGACTACCTTATATATTAATTTTTGCTTACTAGCCTATGTGATAATATTTTTTATCAGATTTTTTTCTAGGCAAATCGTAACTATTGCTTATTTTCTGATTTATTTATTTATGGGCAGATCAATTATAAATTATTTCCTCAAGTAAATTTCTTTTGATTGAATAAATTGATGTTTACTATAAATATTTCTCAGGTAATTTGCAAAAACAAGTTTGAGCACATAGTATACCTTTTTTTTTTTTTTCTGCCAAAAGGTTGAATTTCATTTAAAATGATGCTGGTTTGTAATCTTACAAATTAAAAAGATCATACTAGGATCAGCTCTTGCAAAAAAGATAAAAAAAGAGCTAGCCTAGAAACAGAGGAGTGCTAAAGAACAATCCTATTCATACGAGAGCCACAACTCCATTGCCTTCAGGAAATTTGAGTTGTTTCTCTTACCAAGAATAACGTCACGGATGCTACGGTCGATTGTTTTGAAAATCATAGCAGGTGGAGTTATGACGTTGTCATGGATCCTACGATTGCGTTCTGTCCAGATGTTGTATATTGTTGCAAGACGCTTCAGGAGAGTGATGGTCCTAGAGTCATTTAAGGAAAGCCAATCCATCATAGCAGTCCACGTATGAAACGAATGATGATGAGCTCCAAGTCTACGCAGTACACATGCCCAGATTACTTCGCTTGTTGGACAGCGAAGAAACAGGTGGTCTCTGTCCTCCATTGCTGAGTTGCAGAGAATGCAGGCTGTTGAGATATTGATTCCCCAGGCCGCAAGTCTGGACTTAGTTGGGAGTCTGTCATGATAAGCAATCCAGAAATTGAACGCATGCCGGGGAACTCTGCCCTTGAACCAGACCGAGGCTGTCCATTGATGAGGTGGCTCACGGTGCCGAATGGCATCCCAAACACGAGAGGCTGAGAATGCTTCGAGAGACTCATTGTTGATGTACCAGTACACAAGATCAGGAGGGGAGTTGCGCATAGGTAGATGAATCGTGGTTAGGTGAGTTTGAAGCTCAAGAGCAGCATCGGAACGAGCCCCTCGCAGAAGCCAGCCTGTGTCATTACAAGCATCACAAACACGAGCAGAGAGTGGGATCATCAAGTCGCGCGGCCCTGTCTGACCGAGAGCCCTGATGAGAGGTCCCAAGGGAGTCCAGTGATCCCACCAAAAGCTTGTTGCAGAGCCTGATCCAACTCTAGTTCGAATGAACTGAGCAACAAGGGGTCTTAAACGAAGCAGAGACCGCAACGTGGGAGATGTTTGCTTGTCCTCGTCAATGCTCCAGAAATTTCTATTATTCAATCTATAAGATTTTACCCAATCCGCCCAGAGGGAAGCAGTCTTTGTAAGGATAATCCAGATCAATTTTAGACATGATGTTTTATTCCAAACCCCAAAGTCCCTTAGGCCGAGGCCACCTTCAGATTTAGGAAGGCAGATTGTTTTCCACGAGATTTTTGCTGTTGAGCGTTGATCAATACGCCCTCCCCACAGAAAATTCGTGCACATAGACTGGATCTTGTTAATACATCCTTTAGGGAGGATAAATGCAGAGGCCCAGAAATTAATAGTTCCATAGATAACCGATGACAGTAGTTGACACCGGCCAGCATACGAGAGCGCCTTAGCAGACCAAGAGTTGAGACAACCTGAAACTTTTTCCAATAAGGGCCTGTAATCTGAGATCCTAAGCTGCCGATGCATCAAAGGAAGGCCGAGGTACCGAACAGGGAGCGAACCAATCTTGAAACCAAGGCTCGAGATGTCTAAGGTTTCATTCTGAGTCATTCCCGCCAAGAAAAGCTCAGTTTTGTCTTTGTTCATGTTCAGACCGGACCATGCAGCAAAAGTATCAAACGTGGATGAGATACACTCTAGGGATTTCTTCTCACCGTCTGAGAAGACCATGATATCATCAGCAAATGCCAAATGCGTGACAGCCGGCTCCATAGCGTTGGGGTGGAAACCAATAGAGCCATCCTCGTACTTGGAGCTAAGCATCTGGGAGAAGACTTCAATGGACAAAACAAAGAGGTAGGGGGAGAGCGGATCACCTTGTCTAAGGCCACGAGTACCTTTGAAATAACCGCAAAGCTCCCCATTAATTGCCACCGAATAACTCGCAGAAGTGATACACTGCTTGATCAGATTTCTAAAACTCTCTGGGAACTCCATTGCTTCCATCGTATTCATAATAAAATCCCAATTAAGGGTATCAAAAGCTTTCTTGAGATCGACCTTTAGCATACACCGTTTTGAGATTGATTTCCAATTGTAGCCTTGCACCATCTCTGTTGAAAATGCACATAGCATACTTTTAACAACGATTTTGATTTTGAATTATTTTTCTATTAAAAGTTTCGTTAATTGGGACTACAAATTGGGTAAACGAGATACAAAAATCACAAGGTTCAATAATTTTTGTTTACATTATCTTATGTCCTGTTAATGTGTAGCACAAATTTATATGATATTAATATACGTGTATATATATACAGATTAAGATACTTCCATTTCCATACCAGTTTAAATCTTCTTTTCATCATTAAAAATCCAAAACGTCTCTCCTTAGAAACCCTAAATTATAAAATAAAGAATATGATGAAGAATGTGAAACTCCTACTCTTCTTCATCTCCATCTCCCTCCTCCTGATCGCCGTTGCTGAAGCCCAGGATGGCCACGAGGGCCATTCTCATTCAAGAAACCCAAAATGCGAATGCTCACACGACCACGACCAAGAAAACAAAGCTGGAGCTCAGAAATACAAGATCGCTGCCGTTCCTTCCGTTCTAATAGCCGGAGTAATCGGAGTTCTATTCCCTCTCCTCGGCAAAGTCTTCCCTTCTTTGCGTCCTGAGACACCTTTCTTCTTCGTCACCAAAGCCTTCGCTGCAGGAGTGATCCTATCTACAGGGTTTATGCACGTCTTGCCTGAGGCTTACGAGATGCTTAACTCGCCGTGCTTGACTTCAGAAGCATGGGATTTTCCGTTCACAGGGTTTATTGCGATGGTCGCTGCGATATTGACGTTATCAGTGGATACATTTGCCACTTCGAGTTTCAATAAATCTCATTGCAATGCGTCGAAGACGATCCCTGATGGAGAATCTGGCGAGCTGGTCGTTGACTCTGCCAAGGTGCAGATGCTTCGGACAAGAGTTATTGCACAGGTTTGTTGCCTCCACGTTTAACAAACATAACATTTGCGTTTTCTAGTTTAATGGTTTTTTTCTAAAATAAGAAAGAAAGTCTTCGAATTTTTTTCTGTTCAAAAGAAATGAAATGAATTGATAGACGAAGATGAATGTGCATTTCCATTTCAATTTAATGGATGCACTGTTACTGCTTCGATCGGAAATATTTATGCATGGAATTCATATGGTTAACATTTCTGAAAATTTAAATAATTTTGATTTTTAGCAAAATATTTAATATTTTTTCCTGAAAATATAATATATTTGAAAAAATAAAACAACCAATTTTTTTGAGAAAAAGACAAAAATAGCACTAAATCAAGTTTTTGTTCCCAAACTAGCACTCAAGATCAAAAGTTACAAAAATAGCACTTAATGTTTTATCAAAAGTCATAAACTTAGGGTTTAGAGTTAAAGGGTGGGGTTTAGGATTTAGGGTTTAGGGTTTAGGGTTTAGGGTTTAGGGTTTAGGGTTTAGAGTTTAGGTTTAGGGTTTAAGGTTTAGGGTTTAGGGTTTAGAGTTTAAGGTTTAGGGTTTAGGGTTTAGAGTTGAGAAATGAGGTTTTGGGGATAAGATTTCAAATTTTGAAAAATAAAAAAATTAAAATTTTCAAAGGATAAACTTAGAAAGGTGCTATTTTGGTCATTTTAGTTTTAGAATGCTATTTTTGTGATATAAACTTAGAAATGTGCTATTTTGGAGATTTGCCCAATTTTTTTTTCACTTTTTAAATAAACATACATTTTCAACTTAACTTGCTTTGTTCAGGATATTGAAAAACTTACAAGTTCATGCATTTCTGAGAGTTTATTTGTTGTCAACGCGGGCTATTTAGATTCGGACCATGTGAGATTTGATTCTCTAGAGAAACCATCACGTTATATTGAGTCCAAAATTTTAAAATAAGAACTTTTCTTATGTATTATCTGAGAAAAAAATCATCTAGTGTAAAAGTTTATGTTGCTTCAGAAACTGATATTCTTGTGTTTATTTTTTAAAAAAATTGAGTTAGGTATTGGAGCTGGGAATAATAGTACACTCAGTGGTAATAGGAATATCACTTGGAGCTTCACAGAGTCCAGAAGCTGCGAAAGCTCTCTTTATTGCCTTGATGTTTCATCAATGCTTCGAAGGTCTTGGCCTTGGTGGTTGTATTGCTCAGGTATCTTTTCTCTTCTATTGATTTTCGTTACTTCATTAATTAATAAGCTCTCTCTCTTTACTCAATCAATATATGTCTATATGACTATATATCCTCTTGTATATTTTGTAGAGTTGCGGTATGCATAGTTGTCGCACACGTTTTCACTTCCATTATTTTGTTATTGTAGGGCAAATTCAAGTGTTTGTCAGTAACAATAATGTCGACTTTCTTCGCGATAACAACTCCATTAGGTATCGTTGTTGGAATGGAAATAGCGAATACGTACGATGAGTCTTCTCCAACGGCTCTGATCGTACAGGGAGTTTTGAACGCTGCATCCGCAGGTATTCTCATCTACATGTCTCTGGTGGACCTTCTCGCAGCAGATTTTATGCATCCCAAAATGCAATCCAACACTGGACTTCAAATAATGGCACATATTGCTCTTCTTCTTGGTGCTGGCCTCATGTCTATATTGGCCAAATGGGCATGATTATTTTCTTATTCAACACTCAACTATTTGTTCTTTTTGTCAACCATTTGTTCTTGTTTCTCCTTTGATTTTTTTTTTTGAAATCTCTTTTTTTCTGGCCCATGCACTTCATGTATACATGAGAAAAATTATCTGAATTATGTATAGTTTATTCATGTCCCAGAAAAGTAAGAAGCCCTGATTTGTTGCTTGAATGATGGTGACTTGTAATGACCTTATGTTATATTTATTTGTGTGTTATATAACGTATCTTACATATAGCTAAGTCGTAATTAGATTATACTACAGTTATTCAACTTACACATGATCGTATAAAGAAACGACTTTCAGAGAGCATCAAATTCTGACATCAAAATTTCTAACTTGATAGGTTAAGAATTTGATGCTCTCTGAACAACCAATAAACCAAATATGCTTCTACAGTTGCATTGGTTTTTATTAGCTATATCACACACGCTATATATTAGCAAGCTATACATCAAGAAGAGTTTGATAAAAAAAAATCTAAATAACTATAAGTTTAAAAGTGTGAAGTTGTTGAAGTATCTGAAACCATTACGGTAGATACCATTTGTCCATATATTATTTTATCAATTCTCATTTTCTTGCGCTTATTTTGCTTTTTAGTTAAGACTTTTATATATCTTCTCAAAAAGCTATTTCGATTCTTTATAATTGAATAAGTTTTTTTTAGCTATTCATGTTTTTTTTAATGAAAATGCGGGAATACTTACCACTATACTACAAGGACTTGTTAGCATTCATAAATCAGGGCAAGACCACGTTATATTCCCGCAAACACAAAGAAAGTGAGAACATGCGAAGACTTGACCGTCATTTTTAGCTATTCTTGTTTACAATATTAACACTGGTAATACTATTAAGGCAATAAGTAATAAATGAAGAAAAAGATTTCAAGCATAGACTTACTAAAGTGAAAAAAGCAAACTTCAAAAAGATTAAAAGTTCATGAGACTCAATAAAAATGATTTGAAATCAATCCACAATACAAAAAACTTTAAAATATTTAAAAGTTCAATAATACTAGATTTTTAAAACTGAATTTAAATCATTCATTGAACAACACTAGATTTACCACTTTGGTTTACAGAGTCAATATGAGTCTGTAAATGTTTGATGTCAAAAAAAAAAAAAAAAATTTTAAATATTGCTATAAAACAAGATACCCAACTTTAAGAAATAGGCTAATGAACATACTACACTTAAATTGGCAATTCAGAAGCTATATCCGTGAAAAAAAAAGAAGTTTCATTTCAAGGAGATTTCTAAAGAGCCATTAACATAAACAGTTTTTAGAAGACTCATTAAATTAAATTGAAACTTATCCAGAGAAGTAACACACCACCTAAAATGAACAGAAACTCTTTAATGCATCCTCATAACTTTTGTTACAGTTATAAATATTTCAGTATATTAACACAACGCCATTTATCGTTGACCCAAAGATTACATAAATATTTATAACTGATTTCTATCTGTTTTCCAAAGTTTGAAATGATTTGCTCTCTTTTTCGCCATTGTTACCGTTCCAATACCGCGTCGGATGAAGAAGAATCATCAACGATTAATCAGTTATCGTTAGTTACTTACTCAGAGCGAAGCACATATGGGGATTCCAAACGGTGGCGACCGTCGTTGTATCCCATTTTGGAGAACGACGGCGAGAGTGATCACTTAACGGCGAAGATCTTATTCTCATGTGATAAATCAAAGGCCAAAAAAACGACTTCGTTCAGATACAAATTCAAGAGAGCCTGGTAAGTCATCACGCATAATCCATATTGTATTCTTAAAATCCATATATTAGGTTATACAAAAAAATGCATAGTCTATCTTTTTTAGTTGCCTGACATTCATTTTCCTTTTAACATTGATTGTAAATGAATATCCCTATGATGAGTTTACAATATTTTTGTAAGTTGTTGCATAGTGTATATAATTTTCTATTTATCAGTTTAGTTTATGCAAAAAGGTTTACTGTTTAATTAACAAACTAGTTAATTAGATGTAACGCGTGTGCAGTCACTAATTAAGAATTGTACGTGACCAATAATGGACGGTGTTTCTCCATATGAGAATCAAAATACTTGTCTATACCATTTATAAGAATGCAAACTCGAGAATGCTCAAAATATTGCAAAATGCAAACTCGGATTCTGCATTTTTCTTTGAGAAAATAAATTTAATATGATTTTCAAGAAATTAATGATAAAATTGATAGGAATATTGCGATGGCGGATATAAGAACCTCGCCGGGATTGTCTCCTTGTCCAGTTGCGCATCGACTTCTATAATCTTATGTTCTTTCGGTAATGTGACAGATATTTAGTATAATGTAAATTAGTATTTATTGCATATTTTTATGTTCTTAAAATGAGGTAAACGAGATAAATGATTATTGTCCATGCTAATGATTTTGAGCTTATTCATTCTGTTTCGTGAACATTATTTATATATTACATTTTATTCCATATCCATTATGAACAATAATCAAATTAATTTTTTTTAATCTTAATATATATTAATTGAGAAGTCATCTAAGTCACTTTTGCTGATATGTCGTTCATATATGAAGTTTCAGAAAATTGTTTTAATTTGATTGAACGAAGAGCTTTCTATTTCTCATTTATTTTAATCAAGAGATAAAGTAACTTAAGAACCAATAAATAACGCTTACCAAATATCAAAAACAAAATGACATATAGTAACTATTTGTAAAATTAAAGAAAGTGTATATAATCTATCAATTCCTTTCTAGCAATCAAAATATTTATAAATTTTACACAACTTTAAAAATAATAATTTATTGAAAATGATATAATGACTTTACAGTTTTATATAAAAATTTTAATATCTTTTAACATTTAAAAAAAATCATATATTATTTAAAATATTTATAAAATTTATAATTAAATCAAATTAAATCCCTTCATAAAGATTATAAAATTATTTATGAAGATTTATAAAATAACTTTTAGAGCTTTATAAAATCATTTTATAAGATTTATAAATCATTATAAGAATCAAAAATCATTTATCCAATATATACATTAATTGAGAAGTAATTTAAGTGTTTTTTGCCGACATGGTGTCCTTATATATGTGAAGTTTCAGAAAACTATTTTAATTTGATTGGACAAAGATTTTTTCATTTTTCATTTATTTTAAACAAAAGATAAAGTAATTTAAGAATCAACAAATAACACCTACCAGATATCTAACACAAAATGACATACATTAACAACTTATAAAAAAAACTATTTATAAAATTAAGCAAAGTGTATATAATCTCTCATCAATTCATTTCTAGCAATCAGAATATTTATATAATTTTATACTTTAGGAACATATATAATGACTTTACAATTTTATATAAAATTTATAATATATTTTACAGTTTTTATAAAATCATTTATACAATTTATAATATCATTTTTTAAAATTTATAATATTATTGTTTTTAAAAATTAAATCCGCTAAATAGATTGTAGAGTTACTTATGAAGATTTATAAATAATTATAAGAGTCTTAAATAATTAATTTAAAATAAAAAAATCATTTATAAGAATTTATGAATTATTATTAACGCTTTCAAAATCATTTATAACAGCTTAAATCATCTTATAATCACATAAATGTACACTTATAAGAGTTTATATTTATCATATAAACACTTATTAAACATAAGTTAATAACTTGATATTTTTTGTACAATTTATAAGAGTATATAAATTATTTATAAGTAAAAAATAAAGTAATTTTGGCTTTATAAACACTTAAGATTATAAAAAAGGAACAAAGTTAACATCATACATTTAAAAGAATGTAAAACCTACCAAATCAAAAATAATTGAACACTTCTACTTTTATATTGACACAAAAATATATTTTAATTAAAATAAAAATCATAAAATAAATTAAAATCTATATATATTTTTTCTTTCATAAATTTTGAAATGAAAATAAATTATATCTATTTCCCCCTAAATATCTCCTTATTTTCATCATAATTACCAACTCTTATATGAAAATTAAATTATCACTTAATTATTAATTATGTATTTATCTAAACTATAGTGTTAAGAATTTTTCTCTTATATGATAGTCACTATTTTATTTCTTTGATTTTGATGAAATACTATAATTTAATGGACACCAATTACTTTAATGGTAAGAGCTAATATCTATTTAAAATTTAACTTTTATATATTTATATATTTACATTTAAAAATCTGACATTAAGCAATTTTATTATTTTTATATCTTATTGGTAAAATAATGGATGTTGGTGAGCTTACAACAGTCAATTCATTCCTATATGAAACTTAATTTATGTTTATATTTTCATATCTTTTTAGTATGATTATGCAGAAGCAACATATTATGAATAATATATATATATATTTTTTTAATTTTATCATAATTTAAAAGTACTAAAGAGAGCAGCTCCAATTAATTTTAAAATGATAAGTTGCAATATTATATAACATATAAACTTAATTTTTATTTTTTAAAAATAGAACATATGTCTAATTTTGCTATAGTTGTCAATAAAATATACTTTAGTTAATTGCATTTATTTTTTTCAAAATAATAAAATGGTTACATATATAAAATATCGTTTTCAATAATAATTAAAAAATAAAAATTGTAGATATTTTTTTTTAAAGAAAGTTTTACTTTGACAAAAATATAATATATACATTGTCCATAAAATATTTATATCCTCGAAATCGTGGGCAAACACCTAGTATACTTTAAACAAGCAAACAAATAAAAAAAATCATTGCAAACAACATTTAACTCAAATCACAAAGAATGATTTTGATAGTTCTATATAAGTTAACAAACAAAATTCATTGAGATAATTTAAATAGGAAATTACCAAGAGTGTTCATCAACAAAAGCATAAATATTGTGAAACTAAACAAAAAGATACTTGATTAACATAGAAATCGTATAATTAATGCAAATCACTAAAGAAAGAAAAAAAAAATACTATGGGTCTGATTGGTATTAGGGCTTTGAAGAATTAAAATATTTTGGAATTTCTGCATGTATTCCAAAATTTCACTATAAATTTAATCTTGTGGTAATCTCTAATTGGATAATGACTTATCCAGTTATCTCAAAATCATTGAAAACATGACAAATCAGAAGAAAAAAAAATTTAAATAATAGGATGATAATTTTTTAAGGAAAAAAAATTCACTTTTTCCATATTTATTCCAAAATGAATCTCGACTCATATGTTCTCTATTATTTTCCTATAGATTCTCATTAATTATGTATTTATAGCTACTTTATATTATTAAAATGATGATTTTTGACCTTTCTAAATCAACACTAATTTTAAAAGTAAGTAATATAGTTACTATTCAAATATACCAACAAACATAAATAAATGACCCCTAAAAAGAGTAGTAATCCTTCGTATATGATAAGGGTGTATATACAAGCCCAAATCTTGTAAAAAACAAACCCAAATCTCTTACCAATACTAACACTTGGAATAGTTTGAAATGGTTTTTTGTCTATTCCGTCTATGTTGTTGTTCCTCCCCCACCACCGTGACTGATCAGCCATCGCCGGTGGTGCTTTACTCAGAAGAGTTCACACAATGGAGACCGTCTTTAGCACCGATATTGGAAGATGAAGAAACTGAGATTGATCACCATGTCACACATGTGAAATCAAAAAACAAAAAGAGGAGTGCGTTCAGACGAATAATGAAGAAGTTCTGGTGATTAAGTGGTAACATACGTTCTGCTAACTTTCCAGCTTTAGTTTTTATTTTATAAATTTGTAACACTTTTTTATTGTTTATTATTAGGTGAAGAATTTATAGGTGATGGCATCGCTAAGAGTTACCTTTTTCCAGATATTGGAGTTTAGTGTATATGGTCATATTATTCAGTAGTTTGTATAAGCATCGTTGTTGTACCTTAATTGTAGTTTGATTGGTGTGTTTGTGAGGGAAAGACAGCTCTCAAAAAGGGCTTTTGATTGCTTACTCGATTCGCACGCGTTCGTTTCAAGAAGGTCTTAAACGTCACTAAGTTTGGTTCGCTGAGAGGTTTATCAGATAACCAGAGATACGTGAACCCTTTTTTTTTTTTGTTCAACCATAGTTTTCATTAAAACTTAAAAATTAGATGTTTGGCCCATTGGGCCAATTACAGAATTGAAAAGAAGTAAATTGAAGTGTGCGTTTTGCAAGCTCGCCGGCTTCCTTGTTCTGCTGTCGAGGCAGGAAAGAGAAGGAGATTGAACCAAATACAGAAGAGATTTGATGGATGTCGTTGAGGATTCCATAAATTTCTTTATCCTGCATCTTGTTGTTGATAGCTCTAATGAGCGTTTGTGAGTCGGAGCAGATTTGGAGATTGGGGATCTCAAGAGCTGCTGCCATGGCGATAGCTGATCTAATAGCGAGGGCTTCAGCCATCAAAGGGGAGGAGACATATTGCTGGATCTCCGATTCCTGATTCGTCTTCTCACCATTGTTTCCCCAGAGGATCCACGCAAGGCCGGCTGTTCTTGAAGTCGCATTCCAAGAAGCGTCCGTTGTGCATGTAATCATGGAGGCGTCGATGTGGCTTCCTGGTGCTGATCTCCTACCGATACGTGTTGAAATAGCGGATGTTGGCTTCGTCGGTGAGGTTCCTGATTTCTGCGCTTGATTCCACTCTCTGGCGTAGCTAATACTCTTAGTTGCCACTTCTTCAGGTCGCGTTGTCTTGCCTTCAAAGAGGAGCTTGTTTCGCGCAAGCCATAGGGGCCATAGCACCCACGGTAGTATCGTGTTCAGAACTCCAGTTGGTGGGAGGCAGGTAGCGTCTCTGAATTTGACAATCATCGATGTCATTTTGTCTTCCACAGTTGTGGGGATTTCGTGCCTTAGGGGTATTAACTCCCAGACTCTTCTCGCGTAGGGGCAGTCAAAGAAGATGTGCATTGACGTCTCGGTTTCCTTGCATCTTGGGAAGCTTAGGTCAGCTGCTAAGCCTCTAGTCTGTAGGTTCTGTCCCGTTGGGAGTGCCCCCTGTATAATGGACCAGAGGAAGATCTTTAGCTTTGGGGAGAAGACACCAGACCAAACATCCTTAATCCATAAAAATTCCTGGTGATCCAGTTGTTGGGCGTGTTGGTGTTTTAGCGTCGATGCTACAGAGTATCCTGACTTGGTGGAGTACACTCCTGTCTGCAGCGGTTGCCAAATGAAGATGTCCTCTGCTCCCTTGGTGCTTGGCCTTATGGTCTGTATCTGATTGGCCAGAGTCGGTAAGATTGCCTCTATCCTTTGTTTATTCTACTTTAGGTCTGATGTGAGGAGGTCTGAGACTCGTAGATCTAAGACTGTTTCGGTGCAGGGTCCTATTGGTTTCAGGTTTGTATCCAAGGAGATCCAGGAATCCTGCCATACCCTCGTTGCTTGTCCGTTGCCAATTGCCTTCCCCAGGTGGGGTTTCAACAGCTCAAGCCCATGTAGCACGCTGCGCCATCCATGGGAACATACTTTAGGTACCGAAACTTCTAGGAAGCTCTTGTTGTGACAGTATTTGCCCAGTAGGATCCTAGATAGTAGGCAATTAGGAGCTGTGAGGATTCTCCATGCTAGCTTTGCCAATAGGGCCTGGTTGAAAAGTTGAATGTCGCGTAGTCCTAGTCCTCCTTGAGCCTTCGGTTTAGTTAATGTGTCCCATGAAACCCAGCACATTTTTCGTGTCCCATCTGGTCCATCCCACCAAAATCTAGTTAGAGCAGACTGAATCCTCTTGCATAGCGAGACTGGTAGGAGAAAGCAGGACATAGTATGGTTAGGAATGGTTGTGAGAACTGATTTTAACATTGTGAGCTTTCCGGCTTTTGACAGGAAACGCGTGGACCAACTCCCTGCTCTCTGTCGGATTCTATCAACCACTGATGTGAAGAGATCTTTCTTCTTTCTCCCGAAGTGCTCAGGTAGGCCTAGGTACTTGCCTAATCCACCCTCTTTGTTTATATTTAGGATAGCCTTTGCCGCATTTTTCATTTCCACAGGCGTCTTTGATGAGAAGGTGACCGCTGATTTGTTTCTGTTTATCTTATGTCCAGATGCTTCCTCATATTCAGAGAGGATCTTGATCAGATTATTGCAGGATTCAGGAGAGGAGTGGCAAAAGAACATGGTATCATCTGCGAATAGCAGATGATTCACGCGAGGACATCCTTTTGCAACTCTCACGCCTTGTAGCTCCCCCGTCCTGGCTGCGTTCCTGCACAAGCCAGAGAGGACCTCCCCGCAGAGGATGAAGATGTAGGGGGAGAGTGGGTCTCCCTGTCTGATTCCCCGGTAAGGCTTAACTGATCCATATACTGCATCATTGATGAGGTAGCTGTAGGTAACTGTAGTAATGCATTGCATGATCCATTGGATCCATGTCTCGTGAAAACCCATTCGTTGCATCACCTTAGCTATAAAATCCCATTCCAAGCGATCATAGGCCTTTGACATGTCGGTCTTGACTGCCATAGGACAGCTTTTAACTGCTTGTGAGGTCTTTAGGTATTGAAGTACTTCGTGTGTGATTAGCACATTATCAGAGATGGCTCGTCCTTGGACAAAAGCTGACTGATTCTCTGATATGATGTCGCCTAGCACTGGTTGTATCCTCATAGTTAGGATCTTGGATATGATTTTATAGTATACGTTGCAGAGGGAAATAGGCCTGTAGTCTTCCACTCGAGTTGCATCCAAGGTCTTAGGGATTAGCCGCACATGAGTTTCATTTATTGATGGCGCTAAAGTTCCCGTTATAAAGAAATGTTGTATTTCTGTTACTATTGCAGGTCCTATTACTTCCCAGTTTGACTGGAAGAAGCTGGCTGAGAATCCATCTGGCCCAGGTGCCTTGTCAGCATGTATAGCGAAGGTAGCCTCTTTTATTTCCTCTGGAGATGGTGCTTTGATGAGCTCCTCATTTGTTTCTGGTGATATGCAGGGTGTGAGAGCTTTCTCAATCGTTTGGGAGCAATCAGAAGGGATGGAGGTAAAAAGCTTGTCGTAGAAGGCACAGACTACTCCGGAAATTTTTTCTTCCTCAAAGACTGGTAGGCCATCATCATCCTCTAGTACCGATAGTCTATTTCTCACCTTTCTCCCTTTAGTAATAGCATGAAAATAGCCGGTATTTGCATCTCCTAAAGAGAGCCATAGCTGCCGGCTCCTTTGTTTCCAAAACTCTTCTTCTGCTTTATAGGCAAGGAGGAGCTTAGAATTGAGTTCATCGATCCTTCCTTCTTCATGTGTCTGGGTGCTCATAGCTATATCGAGTTGTTCCCTGATCTCTTCGATCTCTTTCTTGCTATTCTCATGATGTTTTTTACTCCATTTGCAGATTGCTTTGCGGCATAGACTCAGTTTCCTTTCTACTGAAAGATCGTGGTGGGCGTTCCAGGTAGCTTGGATTAGCTCTTTAACCTCCTCGTTTTCTTTTAAGCGTCGGTCATATCTGAATATCTTTCTCCCCTTCCTCCGTGTTGTGTCCAGGAAGGAGATGAGAGGTCTGTGGTCGGAGCCTTCGAACCTGAGGTACTGACTTCTGCAGGAGGGGAACAGCTCAGTCCATTCGCTGTTGCTCATTGATCTGTCTAGTCTGCAACGGACAAGGTGTGTGTGTCTCTGACCCCTCCAAGACAGGAAGCTTCCATGATGCTTTAAGTCAAAGAGACCATTCTCTGACAAGAACGAACGGAAGGCGCAAAAGGTACCTTCTGCTCTGTCCGGGCCTCCATTCTTTTCGCTGTTATCAATTATCTCATTGAAGTCGCCCGTTAGGAACCAGGCTCTCTCAGGATCTGTGTGTAGAGTAGATAGTTGGTTCCAGATAGCTTGGCGTTTAGTGTGGTCTGGTTCCCCATAGGTGAAGGTTGCTTGAAAAGATGATCCCTTGTAGGTTATATAGGTGTCAATGAAGTTGTGGGAACTTGACTGAACGATGAGGTTTATATCCTTCTTCCAGCCTAGATAGAGACCTCCTCCTCCCGGGGAATGGGGTGACACAATGTGATAGGAATCCATTCTTAGATCTTGCAAGTCTTCTAGCACTTTCTCATCAGGGTTTTTTGTCTCCATAAGAAAGACAATATCTGGAGAGTTCCTCTTTCGGATCTCCATTAGCCGCTGGATTGTTATGGGATTCCCCAACCCACAACAGTTCCAACTCGCTATGACTAAGGACCCTGGGGTGGAGGTTCTTGAAAATCCTCCTTCTTCTTTTTTATGGCCGGGATTAACTTGATCTTTGGTGCGTTTTTTGCTGTAGATGGTCCCGCTGTATCAATCGGAGCGTGTTGTTTGGACTGTCCTTTTGGGGACCCCGTCCCTGGCGATCTTGCAGCTCTTCTAGGGGATCTCTGTACCATAGATAAGATCATCTTCTTTGAGCTAACTCCTCCTAGTTGTTTTGGGCTGTTTGTTGCCTTGAATTTTGCCGGTCGCCCTCTTTTTCTTCCAGACGTTCTTGTAGGTGGACCTACATTCTCATTCTCTCTTGTTTGGTTCTCTGTTGTTGTCTCTGCAGGTCCCAAAAGGAGGAGTGGTGGGTTGCTCAGTATTCTAGTCTCGCCTTCAGGTGGCTGATGGGGTGGTGCTTGTTGCGCTAAAGCTGCCGCAACAATTCCTGCAACCACTTCTTGTACTTCACCACGCGCTTCGCTTTGGAGGACACGCTGTCTCTTAGCAGCGCTTTCAACAGGGTCCTCGCAGTTGACGTACCGGTTTGTTGCTTCTTGAACCTCCTCTAACACTTGTTCTGCTGAAGGGATGAGCTGAGGGTTTTGCTTGGTGTTGTTGTTCTCCCTAACAGGTGTATGGTCAGTGGGAGGGAGCGTGATCTGTTGATCGGTCTGGTAGAGACGCCCTCTATCTTCCTGTTGAGGTTTCTCCCTCCATTGTAGGAGATGGCTTCTTGCATATGTGGTTCTTGGGATCGACTGTCTAGTAGCTGATCTGTCCCTGTGATGCACATACTGGGGGAGTTAACTTCCACGTCCCTTTGGCGTTGATCTCTAGGACGTATTGGGGCTCTCGAGCTTGATTCCCTTGAAAGGGATGTTTTCTCTGGCGGTGGGTTTCTTGTTTGCTTAGTAGCCACTCTATCTCCAAACACCCTTCCATGCCTGTCTAGGCGCTGATGGAACTCATGCTCATTTACTGTGTTGTTTGTTGTAGGTCTGCTTCCTCTTTGGGGGGACCTCATCCTCCCGCGGTTGTTTTGTTGAGCTATCTCTGTATGTGGTCGTTCTAGCTCACGGGGGTTAACAGCCAGGTCGCGGTGGTCTCCATTGCTCATCTCTTGACAGTGCTTTCGCAGGTGACTCAGACTCCCGCATATCGAGCAATGGTTCTCCAGTCGTTCATACTCAAAGGTAAGTGTGCATTCTTCTCCTGTGTGGAAGTCCATTACAGTTTCCTTAGTAAGGCCCTTGAGTCCATCCACTAACACTTTCACACTAGCAGATGTCTTCGTTAGTTCGTGTTTCTCAACTCTACCAAGGTCTTTTCCAATGCTGAGGAGGACTTCATCATGCCAGTAGTGGAGTGGTAATCCTTTGACTCTGATCCAGAAAGGGATCTGAGATGGGAAGGACGCTGATATGACTGGCTCCCATTTCTGGAGAATCACCATCCAGAAGTTGAAATGGTACGGCCTGTTGGCCAGGACGCTTTGAAGGTCATCTTCGTTCTCAAACCGGAACTGGAAGCAGTTCTGTCCTAAGTCTGAACCCACTGCTCTCCCTCTTATGTTCCACTTCCTTGGAAGCAAGGATATCAGGGCCCCCATGCGTTGCTCCTGTGGGTTTGTGAGTCGTCCTATCAGGGTAAGAGAGTTTGCTTTGATGAGTTCAGTAGTGTCAAGGTGTGGCGCTCTCATTCTTCTCAAGCCCGAGTTTTCTGGTGGCAGAGCTACCGCTTTGCCTTTCTCTGAAGCTGTGAAACGTCTGTTCATGGTGTCGTTAGTGAGGACAGGAAGAGAGGAGAAGACGGGGAGCTGGAGGAGTTAACTCTGTCGACTCCGAGCTCTAAAGATACTTGTCTGGTTATGCAGGTTTGCTGGAGGTGATGGCGGTGTAGCAGTCTCGGTGGAGGTGTATGGTAGGTACTTTGCTTGGGTTATGGTCTGTGAGATGGAGGGAAGGTTCAGCTCCGGTTGGATCTTGGTCTTCTTTGCCGATTCAGTGAGTAGAAAGGAGGGTGGGGGATGCTACTTTGGGGAAAAGATTAGGGTATCCGTTGCTGAGATTTGAAAAACCTTTCTAAAACCGGAAGGTTATAGAGTGGTCACTGTCTCAGAAAAGCGTGCCTTCCTCCTAGAGTCAGCTCCTCGAATGTCGTGCCTGGGAGAGTCCGTTTCTCACCATGACCCTCAAATTTCCAAACGATCTATGGAACAAGATTCTAAGATTTATGCTAGATGGTTCAAGGAACAAGACTGTCCTTTTTCTCATTCGCTCAGTTTTTCAGACAACTGTACACTACTTGTGGAGAGAACGCAATGGTAGGCGACATGGAGAATAGAGTGTCCCTTCAGCTCAACTTCAAATGGCCATAGACAAGCGAGATACCTGAACCCTAACATTCTAGGTTTACCGTCTTGGCTAATCCTGTTTGGCCTCGCTTTTAGTATATTTTTGTTATATCCATCTCTAAGTAAATGAATGACGTGATAATTTCGGGAGAGCCCGATTGGTCGATTTTCCTATCCTACGTGGATACACTTCCTATAGTTTATATTTGCTTTTTAGTATTATATATATATATATATATATATATATATGATTTTGTTATATCCATCTCTACTCAAAACCTTATAACCATTTTATTTGACTCTGATTCACTTACTTGAGCTTCAAGAACGTTATCGTTCGTTATGGCCCTAAACTGAGGCGTGACAAAGACAGGAACATAGTTGGTCAAAACATCATAATATTGACCTGTTTCACAAAGTAGCTTTAAAGAGAAGAGAGTACAAAGCACAAAGTAGCTTTCCATCTAAAGAGAAAAGAGTACACAGCAACAAACTTAACTTAGAACATATAGCCAAACAAAGTCTCAAGTAATAAAGTACCTAAACACTTACAGAAGCTTCACATTTTCTACATGGTCTAGAAAGATGTGAACATGATCATACTCAGAACCATTCATTCCTTGGATTGCAACTCTAACGACAGTATTCCTCTCAATATTGAAGTAGATTAGGTAAAAAGGTCTTCCTGGAAGACTCAGTGGCCTCATAACAATCTCATTTGTTCCCGTCATTCCAACAAAGCCTAACATTGCACTCTCAACAATATCCTCCTCCCACAAAGCGGGCAGTACAAACGTACGCTCAGACCATTCCTGCTTGTGGGTATCTTCTAGTACCCAAAGGTTAACACTTGTACTGCTTTCATCAACGTAGTCAGATTCTCCAGACAGAAGAAAACCTAATTTACCATTGTAGTTTACCATAGTTCCGTCAAAGAGAAATTTCTCGACTTCAATAAAGCTGAACTTTTCAGATCTAACGTCAAAACAAACTAACAGATAACTCGCTGTAGAGATATCAACAGAAAGATAGTACAAAACACCATTGATGCATATCCCTTCAAAATGTGGATAATAACGGAGTATGCGGCCGCAGTCGATCATTCTCTGTGACAGCTTCCCCGTTCCCAGTGTCATGATTTGATACTCCTCAGCCACCGGAATGCTACTTCCATAGCTTCCCGACATGGAAAGTACCTTGACCTGTTTATCAATAGGATCATACCCAAACAAACTCATTGACTTAACTCTCCTCGTCTTCACTCTGGGTAATGGTAATAGCTGTCCGGTACTAGGGTTGCATATCACCGGCGCCGAGTACTTCCTTCCCTTTACGATCCACTAACTTGTAAGACCGACCAAGCCTTGATCAAGCCCACTTATTTCAAACGCATCACCAAGGAAGTCAGCCTCAAAGGAGAACTTCATATGATAAGTGGCCACTACTGAAGACGAATTCTCATCCGGGTTTTGCGGCTGAGGTGCTGAGTAGAAGAACAAGTCACCGTCCTTTTGGTAGGCGAGCAACAGCTTGGGGAGTGTGCGTGACCTGCTCAAGAACAGCTCCGTGAAATCTTGACGGCGAAGAACGGAGGCCCAGGTCTTCGAAACGCACCGACATATCGCTATTGACTTCACCGGCAGCCTCGAGAATATCTCCATGATGAGATCGATTGGAAATGGTAATGAGTTTCCTCTTCCATTCTCTGAGGTCTTCGATCGGGTATTACGTCTGGTGGTAGTGGTTAGACGATCCCCGGAGAGGTTACGACGCCGTGTTTTCATGGCGCAGACACTGAGTTTTAAAACCCTAGAGAAACGAAACGCACGAACGTCTGCGGCTTCGGGTGATCACATGGAAGAGTACGGCTTAAACGGGCTCACAACAAACCCATATTTAGGGCCCGTCTCTTAAGACCAGAATTTTAATCTGATTTTCGAAAATAGAGATTTTAATGGAAAGAGTTGCTCAGAAAAGATGAAGATTTTGGTGAAAAAAAGTTATCCTCTTTTAAAAACTAGTGGCTTTCACCCCAGTATGCGTTCACTTCTCTGTCATCCATAATAGTACGTGCTATATTCTATATTCTATGCATTATTATTTTTTTGTCCCAATTTATATCATAATCTCCTTCGGTGTCATTTCCGTTCATCTCTCAAAACATCAAACTAATTACTTATCTGCTGTCAACGTTTTTGGCTTTCGGCTATCTTACATGTGTTTGACATTACGATATTTACCAGTGTCATGGGATTTCAAAATTTATATCCCTCTCATATGGACGCTTCATCATTGTTAATTGTAAATAAGTATTTTACCAAAAACAAAAAAAAAATTGTAAATAAGTAGGGTTATAACATCAAATATCATGAACACTTGATCTATTTTATTTCTATTGTTGTTCAACACTATTCTCCATTTATTTCTTATTTGCCTCCATTCCGTTTCAACTGTACCTCCACGTGTGAAATTTGTATTTTGTATGTTTCTTAGTATTTGCGATTCCTTTTTCTTATATGGCACATATATATTTCTGTCAAATTTGCATAATTTTATGTTCTTGTAGTCTTATCTTTTGATTTTTTTCTCAGAATAACTCACAGATATCGTCACCACTGATTAGGGAGTTCATCAGTGGGCACCAAAGTAGCGATATTCTGTTTTTCTTTTGCGAAATTTGATCTTATACCATATAATATTAAATGTAATTACATTTCATTGAATCACTGATTCTCTATGACCAAAAAAAAAGAATCAATGATTCTATAGAATTGAGTTCCTTCATTTTCAATTACACAATATCAGAAACATGTAATTTCACATTTATGATATATTTTTTTTGACTCTTCTTATGTCTACAATATTTCCTCAAACTTTATTACAATTCATCCTTAGCAAAACAAACTCTTGGTTTCAATTCTCCGTTGATGAATGCATCCATGTTCTGGGTGCTCAATTTAGTTGATAGTTTTAACTGGAAATTAAACATGTTAAGATGCAACATATAGTAATGAAGAGGAGAAGGGCTTGAGCTAGTGAAGCTCTATCAAAAACTTATTGTTACCGGCGTCTCTTTTTCAACAGTTTTGTAGAGCATCATTAACCTGTCATCAACAAATCAATAAGATTGGCTCATGTTTCAGGAATCAACAGTCTTTGCTTTAGATAAGATTAAGTCACCTTTAGTTTAGTATGCACATTTGCCGAAGCACAAAATCTTGCGAAAACATGATTCTCAGAGCCTTTGGAATGCTTATCCGACTTCACGCCTTGTTTTCTCAGTATTGCTATTCACAAACCATGTGTTTATGTACCTGTTTTCAGTTTCCCCCACAAGAGTCTATGAGTTTGTTTTTCTTTCTCAGTTTCGGTTAATACAAATTTTGGTTTAGCAGAGTGGTCCTTTGGAGTACTTACCTCAAGAAGAACATTCTCGGGATAGTTTAATACCAAACTGATCAAAAGTCTTTCCTAACCACAGTAACTAAACTTGTGTTCTCCGGCAGATTTCCTGGATTTGCTTTATCTTAGCTTGTATAACTTCTCAAATATGTCCCAAAAAAAACATCAAAGACTATAGATTTCATACTCAAGAACTGGCACTGACCTAAGTAACGCAAAACGGTTCAATCCGCAAGTCCTGAACAAAAAACCTTATTCTGCATATTCAATACAGATCACATGTGTCAGTTAGTATATTAAATATTTGAAATAAAAAAGGATAAAAATATTGTACTCCTATATAGCTTAGTGATGGATCTGACTTGAAATACTTGGAGGTCAGGTTGTTATCTAATGCAGTAACCTGTTTAAGAAAAAAATAGATTAATCACAATTGCTTGTAGCTTTATTATCATTAGATGAGAAAACGTCAATCACGCATCATGATCAGAGAAATTATAAAATCGAAACATGAAACAAATACGAACTACAACCAAAAAAGTTATAACCTGAAAAAGCTTAAGAGTGCTAGAGTAACCCAAACAATATTGCTTTCGGTCAATTTTTGTAAGCCACATATTTATAGTAGTCAGGCGATGAAAACTGAAACAGCAGAAGAGGGAACCTGTTGAGAAAGTATGCATGTTGAGTAGTAGTTAAGAAGAGTAATAATAACAATTCATGTGGAAGATGTGGAGTGAATATAGACAGTAAGAAAAACAGCATAACAGGTTGCATTCGGATTCTCTTTGTTTAAAGGAAGTGACCTGTGAGAGATTTGAAGCACTGAAGATTGTATAGCTCTCCAGATTCTACTTCATGATTCTACTGAGTATCCGCATAGCATGTTTCCCATGTCTTCTCGATCTGATCTTGCATCAGGGCCTTCATGATCATCTAAAGACGGTAAAAACAAACACATTAAAGTTTATATAATCACAAATGAAAACATCATTAGAAGTTTTACACTTACCTTTAAGTTCGATTGTTTTAGAAAACTCTCAGTGCAATCAGCTCCCCAAAGAAGTCCCTTGTAATTACTTTCGCTCAGACCACCAGCCATCCACGGACACGACCATAAAACATGGTTAAGAGTCATATTCCCATCATCATTCTCACCAACTTGTCTCCTGTCAACTTTGTCAAGTTCCTCTAATGAACCCAACAATAAAGTGCTATCTTCATGGACCCGAGAGGAGCTTTGAAAGAGGCCTCCATGAGTTGTGTAGACACTATCTGATATCACAGATGCCAAATGTAACGTTTTGAAACAATCGATACACTTGGAATGTAGCACTGGACTGTGTTCACCGTATCTGTCACACGAAATACCCTCTCAGGCATCAGAATCTGTAGTTATCAATCAGGTTAGAACAATGCATAACACTTAAAGAATCTAATTAAGTGTAGAGACTATATATAAGTACCTTCCAAGCTAAGAGAACCAAGAAGCTCGACCAATGTAATTACCATTGAACACAAACCATTGGTTCTCGGAAGGCCTTCCTGATTGATCAAATATTTTGAGCAGATCATGTAATTGTCCATGGAGATCTCCAACCACAATCACTCTAGAACTCTCGCCCAGCAATTGATTCCAACGCAATTAGCTTCTTTGTCAAGAATCTGCGCAGCACAATCCACCAGAGAAACAAACACAGAATACGGCAATGTAGAAGGGAACTGGTTTGTCAAACTCTCGACCCACTCAGGAGTTAGTTGAGACTCCAAAGGCCATGAGATCGGCTCCAAAACAATGTTGCTGAAATCCGCATCTCCGTTCCTCAAGTAAATCTCCATCTCCATTGGGTCAGTCATGTCATCTAGATGATCAACAGTTTCTGGTTCGTATTTTTTACTGTACACTTGTGCACATATCGCTTCTCATGTTTATTAACAGCGATGGTGGATGTAACGGAGGCTGGTTGAACTACTTAAGAATTAAATTAGGGTTCATCTTAAGCTTCACACAGAAGACCCTCTGAATTCGTTAATTAGCAGTATTGTGGTGGGCTTGGTCCCATTATTGAAAATGTAAACAGGTGACCACGTCACCTTAAGAGGAGAGAAAACTGTTCTATTATATTATAGACTAGATTTTCAACTCGCGAATTTATTTTAATAATAAGTTTTTCACATTAATTTCAAAATAATA
This sequence comes from Brassica napus, assembly GCF_020379485.1. Lineage (NCBI taxonomy): Eukaryota > Viridiplantae > Streptophyta > Magnoliopsida > Brassicales > Brassicaceae > Brassica > Brassica napus. The sequence goes on from NC_063447.1 coordinate 55,707,839, forward strand.
TGTATATGGTTTATTTATAAAATCATATACAAAATATGCTTTATATTTTTAAGAAATTGTTTAAACTACCACATTCTTAATACTATTTTTTATATTTACTTTAATCACATTTACCTTTAATTTTAAAGTAGTAAATAGATACTTATATCCCTAAGTTTAACTAATCTAGACGGTTTAGATTTGAGGGGTGGGCTTTTGGAGGGTGGGTGTAAGATTTTCTTTCAAAAATAAATACTTAAAATTTAAAATAAAAAATAAATACTTAAAATTTAAAATAAAATTTTTTAAAACAGTTACCAAAAGAATTTTCGAATTTCAAAATAAATATTCAATAAAATCAGAAAAAAATTGAAATTTTTTTATAAGAAGTTTAGAATTTTAAAATGCATAATTCTAACTATAAAATAACTTTTTAATTAAATATTTATTTATATTTATATACATATTAAAAAAATAATGGTAGACGGGTCTTTCGACTCTTTAATGAAACATCATACTTTATGTATTTGTTAAAATGTCCCTCTAATGAACTAAACATGAACTCTAATGAATGAAACATGAATAGTGGTACCAAAAATGAGGTAAAAGCATAATTTCCCTTTAGATTTTTCCTATTTAATTTTTATTAAATTATAACTTTTAAATAATTAATATTTAGGTATATTTTGTCTTGTATATGTAAATGCATGTGTATTTATAAAAGTGCTTATATTAATCATAGTTTTAAAAATGGATTGTTTAATGCATATTAACTAATACTATATTGTCATAAATAATTTTATTATAATTTTGTATCTATCATTTTTTGAATGACATAAAGGATTAATCCATATGCACAATGTCGAATTTTCTTTGTATTTACCAAATATTACAATGAAAGTATGAAAATTATATACTTATTGTATGCATATATATACATATATATTTGAAATACTTTTATTTAATTGTTTAAATGCATATCTAATATTATAATATTTAGATTTAGGTTTTGATCATAAAAACAATTTTGATGGGATATAATAATATTAAATATATTTTTTGTTAGGTATATGAAAAAAGGAAATAAATATATAGAATTTTAAACTAATGTTAAGTAATGTTTTATTTATTAAAATATATAAAATCAAAAATATTAGATATATCTTCTACTTGATCTAGTTAGAGTATAAATTAATCTAGGAGCTATGATGTTTTATTAGTTCACATGTATTTTTCTAATTTTTAGAAGTTTGTCGCAAATTCATTGTTTCTATTTGATTGATTAATATTTCTTAGATAATATAAGTTCACTGACGAATATATAATGAATATACCTCATATTTATTATTTTTTTTATCGCTGAGACTATACTCTAGTGTCAATATTATTTGTAAATAATATTATAAATTTCAAATAATTTATTTGGTAAACCTCTTTGGACTTTCTTATGTTTTCATATATTTGATTAATTCTTGAAATATGTTTCTTTGATAAACTCGTTTGAAATTATTTTTAGTTGTATATGTTTTGTTAATTACTTTAATAAAGTTTCATATGTATGGATCCTACAAATGTTACTGATGAATTACATTAAATACTTATGAAAAATCACCATGTACTTTGTTTTATTATTAATAACTTTATCCTAATTTTTTTGTAGATTATAACTATCTTTAGGTTTATTTCAAAAATAACTATTTGAATAGATTAATGAAGATTTGTATTCTAATTTTCTTAAAAAAGTTGTTCCAAAAAATAATATAGTAGTGTTATTAAAGTTTTAATAGTTGATGAGTAAATAACTATATTAATTCATTTTATTGATAAATGGCAGTTTAAAAATAAATAGATAAATGGGCTAGTTAATAATATGTTTCTTACATAACTAAAATACTTTTATCATTATTTATCTATAATAAAACTTTGTACTTATTGTAATCAAATAATGAATTGGCTCAGTAAAAAAAGATCAAAATCAACCATTATTTTAAAAAAAACTTGTGCAATTGAATATAAACTTATACTATTTTTAAGCGGATACCTATATAACTAAGAAAATTTTAAATGCTAAATTTCAGTTTGATTAGGTTAACTGTTTTGATTTTAAATATCTATTTTATTTTAATGTACAATTATCATTATTTTTAGAAAATACCCCAGAGTAGCACTAATTTTTTTTTTTGTCATGAATATAGAATATATATAAGGATCAAAATGAGCAAATTGTTCCATTAAAGAGGTAAATATACATTTATATCCTTAGAGTTAACTAATCCAAAACTTAGAGTTTAGATTTAAGGGTTGAGGATTTGGGATTAAGTTTTAAAATTTTATAAAATAAAAAAAAAAAATTTGAAAAATAGTTTCAAAAAGTATTTCGAATTTCAAAAAGAAAATTTGAAAAAAAAAAAATTTGAAAAAAATTAAATTTGAAAATTATAGTCTATAATTTTTTTTAATTTATTTATTTGTGTATATATATCAAGAGTATTAAAAAAAATTTACCTATTAAATGAAATATTTTAGTCGTTTTTCTCCTTATGGTCAATTTTGTGATAAAACTTGAAAATGATTTATTTAGGAGAATTGCCTATATTTTTTATGTTTATTTTTGAAAGACTTAGCATATACATCAAGTTAGTTGTTTTGTTTAATCTTAATTGATATTTTAAGTTTATTTTAATAGATTTTTTATAAGAATTTCACATTCTTAAACATATTAAACTATGATTCTAATTTGGCCTGTTTTTTGATAGCTTTAAATTATATGTATAATATTTTAATAACATATAGTCCTTCTCATAAAAAGACATAATTTAGTTCTTTTCTAATTAAAATATTTTATATTAAATTTTCAATAAGTTAATATAAATATCAATCTAACTTTTAAGATAATTTTTTTATTTCTTTTAGTTTATATTTTTGTAGTTTTGTATTGATTTTAATTTTACATAGATGAATATTTGGATTTGTTTAGTAAAAAATAAATATGTTTTTAAAAATTGTTCTTTTTGGTTAGTTAAAATCTTATATTTAATTTAAAACATTTATTTTGGGGCAATTCTCCCAAATAGCTCTTTTTATTTTTTTTTTGTCATAAAAATAGACTTCAAAAACTAAAATGATCAAAATAGTATTTTTTATTTTGAAATTTTGAAATTTTAAAAAATTTGAAATCCTATCTCCAAAACTCCACTCCTCTACTCTGAACCCCAAACCCTAAATCCTAAACCTTAACCCCTAAACCCTAAACCTCACCCTTTAACTCTAAACCCTAATGTCTAGATTAATTAACCCTAGGGGTATAAGTGTATATTTACTTCTTTTGATAAAACATTTAAGTTTATTTTGGTCATTTTTATTTTTATGGTCTATATTTGTGATAAAAACTTTTTATAGGTCCATCCTAGGAAATTTCTCTTTATTTTATATATCAAGTAAATTATTTTATTTTCATTTTATTTTGAGCGAAATAGTTTTCTGATTTTTTCTATTTAAAAATATCAAATTAAGATGTTGATTTTTTACCTTTCTAAATCAACACTAATTTTAAAAGTAAATAATATAGTTACTATTCAAATATACCAACAAACATTAATAAATGACCCCTAAAAAGAGTAGTAATCCTTCGTATATGATAAGGGTGTATATAACAACAAACCCAAATGTTGTTAAAAAACAACTAACCCAAATCTCTTACCAATATTAACACTTGGAATAGTTTCAAATGGTTTTTTGTCTATTCCGTCTATGTTGTTGTTCCTCCCCCACCACCGTGACTGATCAGCCATCGCCGGTGGTGCTTTACTCAGAAGAGTTCACACAATGGAGACCGTCTTTAGCACCGATATTGGAAGAAGAAGAAACTGAGATTGATCACCATGTCACACATGTGAAATCAAAAAACAAAAAGAGGAGCGCGTACAGACGAATGATGAAGTTGTTCTGGTGATGAAGTGGTAACATACGTTCTGCTAACTTTCCAGCTTTAGTTTTTATTTTATAAATTTGTAACACTTTTTTATTGTTTATTATTAGGTGAAGAATTTATAGTGATGGCATCGCTAAGAAGTTACCTTTTTCCAGATATTGGAGTTTAGTGTATATGGTCATATTATTCAGTAGTTTGTATAAGCATCGTTGTTGTACCTTAATTGTAGTTTGATTGGTGTGTTTGCGAGGGAAAGACAGCTCTCAAAAAGGGCTTTTGATTGCTTACTCGATTCGCACGCGTTCGTTTCAAGAAGGTCTTAAACGTCACGAAGTTTGGTTCGCTGAGAGGTTTATCAGATAACCAGAGATACGTGAACCCTAACATTCTAGGTTTACCGCCTTGGCTAATCCTGTTTGGCCTCGCTTTTAGTATATATTTGTTATATCCATCTCTAAATAAATGAGATGACAACTTCGGGAGAGCCTGATTGGTCGATTTTCCTATCCTACGTGGACACACTCCCTATAGTTTATATTTGCTTTTTAGTATTGTATTTTGTTATATCCATCTCTAAATAAATGAGATGACGTGACAATTTTGGGAGAGCCCGATTGGTCGATTTTCCTATCCTACGTAGACACACTCCCTATAGTTTATATTTGCTTTTTAGTATTGTATATATATATATATGATTTTGTTATATCCATCTCTACTCAAAACCTTAGAGCATGAGCAGCAACGAACTGATGATTCCCGATTTCCAATGTTTTTTTTTTATTATTTTAATTTTTTTTTTCGTTTGACTTAAAAAAAATAAAAAATAAAAAATAATATAAACGAATCTATCGCGGGCCGCACGTGTTATGAGGCCCGCGAAACAGTAACGAGACGGTATCACTCCGGCGAACCTGCACGAACCGGATTCATTAAAATCTGATTATTTTAATATTTTTTCGCCTCGAAAATCGTGTTAACTTTACTCGTGATACTTCAATACGGATGGTCTTATAACCATTTTATTTGACTCTGATTCACTTACTTGAGCTTCAAGAACGTTATCGTTCGTTATGGCCCTAAACTGAGGCGTGACAAAGGCAGGAACATAGTTGGTCAAAACATCATAATATTGACCTGTTTCACAAAGTAGCTTTAAAGAGAAGAGAGTACAAAGCACAAAGTAGCTTTCCATCTAAAGAGAAAAGAGTACACAGCAACAAACTTAACTTAGAACATATAGCCAAACAAAGTCTCAAGTAATAAAGTACCTAAACACTTACAGAAGCTTCACATTTTCTACATGGTCTAGAAAGATGTGAACATGATCATACTCAGAACCATTCATTCCTTGGATTGCAACTCTAACGACAGTATTCCTCTCAATATTGAAGTAGATTAGGTAAAAAGGTCTTCCTGGAAGACTCAGTGGCCTCATAACAATCTCATTTGTTCCCGTCATTCCAACAAAGCCTAACATTGCACTCTCAACAATATCCTCCTCCCACAAAGCGGGCAGTACAAACGTACGCTCAGACCATTCCTGCTTGTGGATATCCTCAAGTACCCACAGATTAACACTGGTACTGCTTTCATCAACGTAGCCAGATTTCACAGACAGAAGAAAACCTAATTTACCATTGTAGTTTATCATAGTTCCCACCATTATGATAAAATTAATAAAGGTGAGCTTTTCAGATCTAACGTCAAAACAAACTAACAGATAACTCCCTCTAGGAAAATCAAGAGATGGATAGTACAAAACACCATTGATGCATATCCCTTTGAAATGTGGATTACAAAGGAGAAAGCGGCCACAGTTGATCATTCTCTGAAACAGCTTCCCCATTCCTAATGTCATGATTTGATACTCCTCAGACACCATGTTGGGCTCTCCTGACAAGGACAATACCTTGACTTGTTTATCAATAGGATCATACCCAAACAATTGTCCTGTGCTAGGGTTGCAGATCACCGGCGCCGAGTACTTACTTACTTCCCTGTAGGAACCACTGATTTGTAAGACCCACCAAGCCTTGATCAACGCCACTTATTTGAAACCCACGATTACGGAAGTAGGCATCAAAGGACAACTTCATATGATAAGTGCCCACTACTGGAGACGAGTTCGCATCCGGATTTTGCGGCTGAGGTGCCGAGAAGAAGAACAACTCACCGCCTTTTTTGTAGGCGAGCAACAGCTTGGGGAGTGTGCGTGACCTACTCAAGAACAGCTCCGTGAAATCTTGACGGCGAAGGACGGAGGACCAGGTCTTCGAAACGCACCGACATATCGCTATTGCCTTCACCGGCAGCCTCGAGAATATCTCCATGATGACATCGATTGGAAATGGTAATGAGTTGTCTCTTCCATCCTCTAAGGTCTTCGATCCCCGGAGAGGTTACGCCGTCGTGTTTTCATGGCGGAGACACTGAGTTTACAAACCTAGAGAAACTTCGCCTTTGCTCCTCCACCAAACCACGCGGAAGAGTAAGGCCTCAAAGTCATATTAAATGGGCTGAGACCAAGCCCATATTAGGGCCCGTCTCTTAAGATCAGAATTTTTATCTGATTTTCGAAAATAGAGATTTTAATGGAAAAAGTTGCTCAAAAAAGATGAAGATTTTATTGGAAACAAAAGTGTGACAAAATTATTAACTACGAGATACTAATCAAAATCTTCTCATATAAAACAACTCTTTCAAATTAAAGTCCTGTAGTTTTTTACTGTAATTTAAAAGCCCAAACAGTTATTTTTTCTTTAACTAGTATTTAGTACATAATAATGAAGGACAAATGTTTGAAGAGGAGGTAGTAAATTTTTCGCCAAAGCATCATCAACTCTGTTTCCTTCTCTTGATATCTATACAAACTTGATTTTATGAAATTGTTGTCTCCACCAGTTTGTCTCGAATCCAATTATAACCATCAAAATGAAGCCCATGGTGATTCAATATGTTGATCATCTTCGGCCAATCATTTTCAAAAACAACTTTCGTATATCCTTTTGCTCCAACAATGCTGCATAGCTATGATTAATGCATGTAATTCACTTTCAAAGGCGTTTTTAACTTGTGTACCCGAAACTTGGCCTGCACCGCTCCATTTCAATCTCGTAATATCCATCCTGCTGTATTCGGAATATTTGAGTTGAGAAAAGAACAATCAGCATTACACTTTATCCAATCGTTTTGTGGTCTACTCCATTTCTCTTGAGTTGTCTCCGTTTGTTGTCGACTTGTAAAAGGTGACATCTGTTGTTGTGCTTTGCTTTGCGTTTTCCATTCAGTAGCATCAGACCTCGCTTCAGTGGCGGATGTACAACCAACAAGGGTGGGGCATCTTCCCCCTATGAATTTTCTCTTTACTATTTATAATAAATTTTGAAGAAATTAGATAAATTTTCCCCCATAAAATCTCAAATTTAGGGTTAAATGTACTTCATCTGTAAAGTTTGTAAATTTCGCCTTCCATAATAAATTTTTTTAGATCCGCCACTGCCTCGCTCGTTGGATTATATTTCTCCAAGCAATGCTTTTTTGTTGAAATATAAGCAAGTTTTGACTCTTCCAAAGCCTCCATAGCATCCAGATTGGTAAATCTTGAAAGTGTGCTAGACTTGGTGATGTTGTTATCTGTAAACATGCATCTATCTTTTCCTCCAGAGTAGCAGTATTGCTATTAAGTATTGTATGACATGAAATATGTTTATAATTAAGAATAAAACGTTAATAAATATGTTTCATATTAACTCAATATGACATGAAATCCAAACGATTATTAGTTTCTAAAGTATATACTCTAAACTGTAATAATATAATATACAAGAACGTTATTCAGACTGATTAATTCACAGAACTAAATCAAGCTGATCATAAAGACCAGGTTCCAGTTCTTTTTAGTGAGAGAATACATAAATGGATTTGATAACCATTTTACTGTGAGTGAGATGCAGGTGTTATACCAGTTATGCATTAGTAACCAATCTCGATCTATTTTAGAGGTTGTCTTTCTCTTTTTCATTTTACCAACCTATGGACGAATAGCATATAACTCACCATTTTTTAAAAAATGGCTATGCTTGTAAAGAGAAGAGAGTATAAAGCAACAAACTTAACATATAGCTAAACAAAGACTCAAGTAATGAAGTACCTAAACACTTACAAAAGCTTCACATTCGCTAAATGGTCTAAAAAGATGTGAACTCTATCATACTCAGACACATCCATTCCTTTGATTGCAACTCTAACGACAGTATTCCTCTCGGTATTGAAGTAGAATAGGTACAAAGGGCTTGGTGGATAGGCTAGCGACCTCATCACAATCTCATTTGTCTGCGTCATTCCAAGAAAGCTTAACGAGGCACTCCCAACAATATCCTCCCACAAAGCAGGCAATACATACACATGCTCAGACCATTCCTGCTTTCCGATATCTTCTAGCACACACAAGTTAACACTTGTACTACTTCTAGAAAGCCATCCTTCAGACCAAAGTAAACCTAATTTACCATTGTAGTGTAAAGAAACCACTCTTGATAGTGCTTAGCACTAGCCCAAGATCGTAATACCCGAGAACCCGAAAGAAACAAGAAAACTTCCAAGTATGAAGAATAATATGGAAGAACTCTCAAAAAGATTTAGAGAACTTTGAGTAGAACACTCTTTCTTTAAGAAAACTTTCTTATACTTTACTTGTTCAACTTCTTGTGTTTTTACAAATGAGAGGATGAAGAGGTATTTATAGCCTCCTAAACTCTATTACAAATATCTAGATGGTTCTATTACAACCTCCTTACTTCCTAGATTTTTCTTTATTCTCTAGATTTTTCTACTACAATATCTAGATATTTTTCTATTTGAGGAGGTGATGATAATTCTAGAAAGATTCTAGAATTTAAGCTTAATTTTGGGTTTAGTCCAATAAGAGTTTATTGGTCCATAATTAAGCATAGCCCAAAATCAAGTTTAACTTCAATACTCCCCCTTAAACTTGATTTTGTCCACCATTCCGAGCTTGGAGCGGAGTATCTCGAACTGACCTTTAGGTAATGACTTGGTGAAGATATCATCAATGTTGTCCTCGCTTCGAACCTCCAATGCTTCAATTGTTCCATCAAGCACCTTCTCTCTTATGAAATGATGTTCCAATTCAATGTGCTTTGTTCTTCCATGAAACACTGGATTATTGGCCAGCTTGATAGCACTTTGGTTATCTCCATAGATGGTAATCGATTTATTGATTGGTTTGAACAAGTCTTCAAGGAGTCTTCGAAGCCATATACATTCTTGGGCTGCGAGTGTTGAAGCTTTATACTCTGCTTCGGTAGTAGACAATGACACCGTTGCTTGCTTCTTACTGCACCATGAAATGCTTGTGTCTCCACATAAGAACACAAAACCCGAAGTTGATTTACGATCATCTAAATCTCCACCAAAGTCAGCATCTGTGAAACCATGAATAGAAACCTTGGCATTATACTTGTACATCAGTCCCATGCCAAGAGTTGTCTTCACATATTTTAATATCTTCTTTGCCGCTTCTAGATGTGGCTTCCTTGGTTCCTGCATGAACCGGCTTACAAGGCCAACCGCAAAGGCAATATCTGGTCTTGTAATGGTTAAGTATAGAAGACTTCCAACAAGAGAGCGATAAGGTCGAGGATTGGCTAACAATGATCCTTTATCGCGTTTGAGCCTTATGTTAGTATCTAGTGAAGTGGAACGTACCTTTCCTTGGTGTACTCCAAACCTGTCAACAATCCTTTTCGCATAACCTTGCTGGCCGATGAATATTCCATCCTTTACCCTCTCGACCTCTAGACCAAGAAAGTGATTCAGCTCACCTAACTTCTTCATCTCAAACCTCACCGACATATCCTCTTGTAGACGAGCAATTTCAGCATCGTCATTTCCAGTAATGATCATATCATCCACGTAGAGGAGAACTACTACATGAACTCTTCCACTTCTCTTGAAGAATAGGCTTGAATCAGCACTTGATGCCATATACCCGCAAAACTGAAGAAATTGAGCAAGCTTTCCATACCAAGCCCGTGGAGCTTGTTTTAACCCATACAAGGCTTTCTTTAGCTTGCATACATGGTTAGGATACTCTTGTGACTCAAAACCAGGTGGTTGCTCCATAAAAATTTCCTTATCAATCTCACCATAGAGAAAAGCATTCTTCACATCTAACTGCCATAGTTTCCATCTAAAGCTTGCAGCTAGTGATAAGAGTGAGCGTACCGTAGTCATCTTTGCTACTGGACTGAAGGTCTCATCATAATCTTCTCCGTACTTCTGAGAGAATCCTCGAGCAACCAACCTTGCTTTGTATCTATCGATGCTCCCATCCGCCTTTCTCTTTAGTCGATACACCCATTTACAAGAAACAGGTTTAGCATCCTTTGGTTACGGAACCAAATCCCATGTTTCATTTTTCATGAGAGCATCAATCTCTTCCTTCATTGCGATCATCCATTCTTCAACTCCTTTTGCTTCTTCATAAGATGATGGTTCATCTTCATCGAAAGGAGCTGCAAAGTAACAAGAGTAAGTGGTGACGAACCTTTCATCTCTGAACCGAGCGGGTTTGACAATGTTCCTATTTGGTCGTTGATTGGCGATAGAACCATGATCATGCTCCTCTTCTTCATCTTGGTCAATGCTCCCCCTTTCACCTTGAGTCTCCTTTTCAAAGCTTTCATTACTACTGTAAGTAAAAAAAAACACGTTTTACGTGTTGGTCGGCATGGACGGTGACGGTATGGACGGTGAGCTGAAATTGTTGACGTTGGTTTTGTCAAAGATTGTGAGCTCACCAAACACCTTCTTTATGCTTATAAAAGGAGAGCTAAGGAGAAGAAGAAATGCATCCCAAAACAAGAAAACAGAGTGAGAACGAGAGAAAAGAAGAGAAGAGAAGAAGAAGAAAAAAAAAAGTTTTTTTTCTCACAAAAAAATTTTCTTTAAGAAATTACGAGTAATTTCTGAGTGTATTTGGGATCGGGGTGTGAGTTGTGAGCTTGTAAAATTTCCCTGGTTGATAATAAAAGATCTGTAGCAGGTCCGGAGACGTAGGCAACATTGGCCGAACTTCGTTAACAATTTTGTGTGTGTGCTTCTTTCCCGCTCCCATAAATTCTGGTTTACCGCAAAATTTGACCGCATATTTCCTAACAACTGGTATCAGAGCTTGAGTTACGGTGATCGGTCAAAATTTTTGCGGAGTTACTATTCACGTGGACAGTAATTCGTGAATAGTGAATTTTTGTCGGTAACATCGGTTTGTCGACGTAGGTGTTCTAATACACGGTGGTTCCAGAAACGATGGGAGGCGAAGACGGTTCGGCGCACAGTATCGGGAAATTTGACGGTACAGATTATGCATTTTGGAGAATGCAAATTGAAGATTATCTGTACGGAAAGAAGTTTCATCAACCGCTGAGCAAGAAGCCTGAGAAGATGGATCAGGATGAGTGGGAGCTCTTTGACAGACAAGTTCTGGGTGTTATAAGGTTAACACTGTCGAAAAACGTTGCTCACAACGTTGCGAAGGAGAAGACCACAGAAGGGCTCATGAAAGTTCTCTCTGATATGTATGAGAAACCTTCGGCAAATAATAAGGTGTTTCTCATGAAGAAACTCTTTCATCTAAAGATGGAAGAAGGTGGCCTGGTTGCCGCACATGTGAACGAGTTCAACACGATTGTCAACCAACTGTCATCAGTTGAAATCGAGTTTGAAGATGAAGTGCGAGCACTGATTTTGTTGGCATCTCTGCCAAATAGTTGGGAGCCAATGAGGGCAGCGGTTAGTAATTCTGTGGGTACTCAAAAGCTCAAATTCAATGATGTTAGAGATCGTATCCTTGCTGAGGAAGTTCGAAGGATAGACTCTGGGGAGGCATCAACGAGCTCTGCTTTCAACGTGGAAAACAGAGGGAGAAACCCAGATAGAAATAACCGGAGTAATGACAGATCGAAGTCAAGGAATGGACGGGGTCAGTCCAAATTCCGACAGCCTGCAGAGTGCTGGAATTGTGGAAAGACAGGTCACATTAAGAAGAATTGCCGAGCACCACCAAATAAGGAAGACAACACTAGAGGCAGAGCCAATGTAGTGACACGTGAAATCGCTGATGCATTGGTAGTGTCTGTTGATTCACCGAGGAAAATTGAAGCTCATGATGCAGCTACAAGTACCACCAAAGCGTCAATATCCTATGTTGATAGCCCAGTCGATTCATGGGTTCTTGACTCAGGAGCGTCATTCCACACCACACCGCACCATAACATTATGGAGAATTATGTTGCGGGAAATTACGGAAAGGTATATCTTGCTGATGGATTACCTTTGGACATAGTTGGTATTGGAGATATCAACCTGAAAATGTCAGACGGACGTGTGTGGAAGATTACGAAGGTCAGACATGTGCCAAAGTTGATGCGAAATCTGATCTCAGTAGGTCAACTTGATGATACGGGGCACGATGTTAATTTTGGTGGTGGAGCCTGGAGAGTCAAGAAAGGTTCCATGGTGGTGGCTAGAGGTCATAAAAGAGGCACTCTTTATATGACGACGAGTTATCAAGACATTGTTGCTGTTGTCGAGAATGCCAAACATACCAAGTTGTGGCATTGTAGGTTGGGGCACATGAGTGAGAAAGGGATGAAACTCATGGTGGAAAATGGTGCTCTTCCGGATCTGAAGACGGTGGATCATCAGATGTGTGAAAGTTGCATCCTTGGGAAACAGAAACGAGTTAGTTTCTCTAAAGGAGGAAGAGAGCCAAAATCTGAGAAGTTAGAGCTGGTGCACACTGACGTGTGGGGACCCGCTCCTGTTGCATCGCTGGGAGGTTCGTACTACTATGTGACCTTTATTGATGACTCCACAAGAAAAGTGTGGGTTTACTTCATGAAGAACAAACATGAAGTGTTTTCGGTTTTCAAAATATGGAAAGCCATGGTTGAGATTGAGACGAATCTCAAGTTGAAGTGTTTAAGGTCTGATAATGGTGGAGAGTACATCAGCGACGAGTTCAAGAGATATTGCGCTGATAATGGGATCAAGATGGAAAAGACTATTCCTGGAACGCCTCAACAGAATGGAATAGCGGAAAGGATGAACCGAACCTTGAATGAGCGTGCAAGGAGCATGAGATTGCACTGTGGATTGCCAAAGACGTTTTGGGCAGATGCAATCAATACCGCAGCCTTCTTAATAAACAGAGGACCGTCTGTACCGTTGGGATTTAAGATCCCTGAAGAATTTTGGAGTGGAAAGAAAGTAAATCTTTCTTATCTAAAGGTGTTCGGATGCTTAGCTTATGTTCATATTGATGATGCTGCAAGAAGTAAACTTGACTCGAAGTCTAAGAAGTGTTACTTCATCGGTTATGGTAACGCGGAGTTTGGTTACCGGTTTTGGGATGATGAAAATCGGAAGATCATCCGCAGCAAGAATGTTGTGTTCAACGAAGAAGCGTTGTACAAGGATAAGCTAAGAGAAGGCTCGGAGAAGAAAGAGCCTGGAGCTGTTGACTTAGAAGATATCCTGACACCGGAGTTGCCACAGGATACCGCAACAGCAGAAGAAGAAATCTCTCAAGACGAGAGTGGTGAGGCTGAAGAAAGTGATGATTCTGAAGTGGTCCCATATACACCAGTCACGGAGTTACGACGGTCAAGCAGAATCATCAGAAAGCCAGTAAGATTCTCTCCATCGCTCAACTACATTCTGCTCACAGACAGAGGCGAGCCTGAATGTTATGAGGAAGCTATGCAAGTTGATGAGTCGATCAAGTGGGAGCTTGCAATGAACGACGAGATGGACTCGTTGTTATCCAATCACACGTGGGAGTTAGCAGATTTGCCTAAGGAGAAAAATGCATTGCATAACAAGTGGGTCTACCGAATAAAAGAAGAACCTAATGGGAGTAAGCGCTATAAAGCGAGGCTTGTTGTGAAGGGATTCCAACAAAAAGAAGGCGTTGACTACACCGAAATCTTCTCTCCTGTAGTCAAGATGGTGACCATTAGAACGGTTCTTGGGCTGGTAGCACAAGAAGATCTGCATCTTCAACAGATGGATGTGAAGACGGCATTTCTTCACGGTGATTTGGATGAGGAAATTTATATGAAGCAACCCGAAGGCTTTGAGATCAAAGGGAAGGAAAGCCTTGTTTGCAAGCTGAAAAGGAGTTTGTACGGCTTAAAACAAGCTCCAAGACAGTGGTATAAATGGTTCGACAACTTTATTAAAGGCGTTGGTTTCTTAAGGTGTGAAGCTGACCACTGTTGTTACTTCAAAACGCTTGAAGAGTCCTACTTGATATTGCTCCTATATGTCGATGACATGCTGATAGTAGGAGCAGACTTGCACGAGATCAATAGCTTGAAGACGAAACTCTCAGAAGAGTTTGCGATGAAAGACATTGGAGAAGCAAGACAGATTCTAGGAATGAGAATCAGTAGGAGCAAGGAAGGTCTTAAGCTATCACAAGAGAAGTATGTGAAGAAAGTCCTCAAGAGGTTTAACATGGATGACGCGAAGCCAGTCAGTACTCCCCTGGCAAGTCACTTTCGGTTATCCAGAGAACAGTCTCCAAAGACGGAAGACAAGATGGCATGTATGGATAAGGTTCCATATGCTTCTGCTATAGGCAGCCTGATGTACGCGATGATATGTACAAGGCCAGACATTGCACATGCAGTGGGAGTCGTCAGCAGATTTATGAGCAATCCAGGAAAGGAACATTGGGAAGCCGTCAAGTGGATTTTCAGATATCTAAAAGAAAATCCAAGTTTGTCGCTATGTTTCACGAAGTCTGAGATGGGATTGCGGGGATATGTTGATGCTGACAATGGATGTGACATTGACAGCACGAAGAGCACAACCGGGTATGTCTACACCTTTGGCGGTACTGCAATTTGTTGGGTTTCAAAGTTGCAGAAAATTGTATCTCTATCAAGCTGTGAAGCTGAGTATGTTGCTGTAATGGAGGCAACAAAAGAGATGATATGGCTACAGTCTTTTCTAGAAGAGCTAGGCCATGACCAAGGGAAAGGTGTGTTGTACTGTGACAGTAAAAGTGCCATCGATTTGGCAAAGAATCCGGTTTACCATGCTCGGATGAAGCACATACATCGTCGGTATCATTTCATCAGATCAGCGTTGGAAGATGAAATGTTGGTGCTTGAGAAGATCCCAGGAAGCAAGAATCCGGCAGACATGTTGACGAAGGTCGTGCCGTATGATAAGCTGAGGTTGTGTGCAACCTCAGTTGGCTTGTTGGAGTAACAAGCTGGGGAGACCTGCTACATCGATCAATGTGTGAAGACAGATTGAAATCAGTCTTCAAGTGGGAGATTGTAAGTAAAAAAAAAACACGTTTTACGTGTTGGTCGGCATGGACGGTGACGGTATGGACGGTGAGCTGAAATTGTTGACGTTGGTTTTGTCAAAGATTGTGAGCTCACCAAACACCTTCTTCATGCTTATAAAAGGAGAGCTAAGGAGAAGAAGAAATGCATCCCAAAACAAGAAAACAGAGAGAGAACGAGAGAAGAGAAGAGAAGAGAAGAGAAGAAGAAGAAAATTTTTCTCACAAAAAAAATCTTCTTTAAGAAATTACGAGTAATTTCTGGGTGTATTTGGGATCGGGGTGTGAGTTGTGAGCTTGTAAAATTTCCCTGGTTGATAATAAAAGATCTGTAGCAGGTCCAGAGACGTAGGCAACATTGGCCGAACTCCGTTAACAATTTTGTGTGTGTACTTCTTTCCCGCTTCCATAAATTCTGGTTTACCGCAAAATTTGACCGCATATTTCCTAACAACTACTTGGAACTTGAATAATTTGTTCATCAGTCTTGGAGGAACATGAACCATCATGCTCATCTAAGACTTGATGTGGTCCATAGTAGGATGAAACTTCGTCAAAGACAACATCACGAGACACTGTGTATTTATGTGTCTCTGGATCCATACACCTCCAGCCCTTTCGTTGTTCATCGTAACCGACAAAGATGCACTTCTTTGCCTTTGCTTCCAACTTTGTTCTTTGGGAGTCGAACACATGAACGTAGCAGACCGATCCAAATATCCTTAGATGCTTCACCGTCGGCTTCTTCCCGTGAATCATCTCGTAAGGCGACTTCATGTTGTTTGGACTGAGTGGCATCCGGTTGATGACATAGGCTGCGCATCTCATGCCTTCTACCCATAAGGCCTTTGGCAAATTCTTATCATGTAGCCAACTTCTGCACGTCTCAGTTAGATGTCTAATTTTTTCTTTCTGCTACTCCATTTTGTTGAGATGTATACGGATATGTATATTCTCTCTTAATACCATTCTTTTGGCAAAAAGAGAGAAACTCCTTTGACATGAATTCTCTTCCATTATCCGTCCTTAGAGTCTTTAGCTTCTGGCCAAACTCTCCTTCCACGGTAACTTTGAATTCTTGAAATCTTTGAAATACTTCTGATTTTTCCTTCACAAAGTATACCCAGGTGTACCGTGAGAAATCATCTACGAACAGAAACATGTAGCGAAACCCGGAATAGGAGGATGTTCTTGTTGGACCCATCAAATCACTATGGACTTTCTCCAATGGACCGTTGCACCTTGAGGTTGAATGATCAAATGGAAGTCTATGTGACTTTCCATATTGACAACCTTCACAAATTTTTCCTCCATCTTGAATCTTCAATTTTGGAAGCCCATGAACCAAATCTTTATTCACCATGACCTTAAGCTTAGTCATATTTATATGGCCAAGTCTAGCATGCCAGATGGAAGCATTGTCATTCGTACTCATCTTCTCCACATAGGCGTGTGAGGCCGATAAAACATATAAATCTTTGACGCGTGCTCCAGTGTGAACAACATCCGCCTTTAATTCTTTAATATTCCTTAAGAACTTAACGTCTCTTGGGCCAAATAGAACATAATTACCTGAGTCGACCGCATTCACCACCGAAAGAAGATTCTTCTTTACTCCAGGGACATGGTACACATTCTTGAGGGTGATCGGTTCTTCATCATCTCCTTTAATGACAACAGTCCCTTCTTTCTCAACTCGATTGATTGAATTATCAGCGGTAATAATGGCTTCTTTCCCGTCATGACGTTGAAGACTAGAAAATAACTTCTCATCTCCGGTAATATGATGGCTACAACCCGAGTCTACAATCCAATCATTTCTCAAGTTTTTAGTTGTGGGTGTACCTGGATGTGTAGCCTCCACCGTGAAACATTTCCCCCATTCTTCATCTTCCGTATGACTTTTTGACTCCACCATATTTGTTTCCTTCAACTTGACTCGACAATCCCTTTTGAAATGCCCAAGCTTTCCACACCGATAGCACTTGAACTTTTTCTTATCCATAGAAGATCCTTCACTTCCATCATTGTGTCTTGAACCTCCATCTTTGTTTTCCGCCTTGAAGCTTTGTTGTCTCCGAGCTACAAAGGCGCTTCCCGAGTCATCATTGATTTTGACTCCTGACATTTGCATGGCTAATGACTCTTGCGAAGCTAGCAAATTTTCAAACTCTTCCAAGGAAGGTTGTGTAGCCCATCCTTGAACCGAAGTCACAAACGGTGTATATCCAGGCCGTAGACCTCGAATGATAGACCGTTTCAAACGTGCTTCAGAAATTGACTCCTCCGGATTTAGAGTATTAATCTCAGAGCATAGGTTCTTTACCTTGATAAAAAACTCCGAGATTGAAGACTCCCCTGCTTCGCATTCGCAAGCTCATTCTCTAATAATTGTAGTTTAGCCTCATTCTTCTTGTTGAACAATTGATCTAAAGCTTGCCAAATGGAACTAGCGGAAGTACACCTTGAGACATGCTCAAATATGCTTGAAGATATGGACCTCTTCAAAGCAAACTCCGCCTTGGCATTCTTCCGTGTCCACTCCTTTGTCGCTTCCGGGGTTGCAGCATTTCCCCTTGGTGGTGTTGTGTTGTTACCACCGACGACATCCCATAAGTCCTCACTCACCAGGTATGACTCCATGCATGACTTCCATAACCGGTAGTTAGATTGGTTTAGGATTTCCATTCCCAATCCAACAACACGACCCGTTGATTCCATACTTAGAATAGACCCGAGCTCTCTTTAAAAACCGATCTTGATGAGCACAAGATTAGCTTGGCTCTGATACCATGTAAAGAAACCACTCTTGATAGTGCTTAGCACTAGCCCAAGATCGTAATACCCGAGAACCCGAAAGAAACAAGAAAACTTCCAAGTATGAAGAATAATATGGAAGAACTCTCAAAGAGATTTAGAGAACTTTGAGTAGAACACTCTTTCTTTAAGAAAACTTTCTTATACTTTACTTGTTCAACTTCTTGTGTTTTTACAAATGAGAGGATGAAGAGGTATTTATAGCCTCCTAAACTCTATTACAAATATCTAGATGGTTCTATTACAACCTCCTTACTTCCTAGATTTTTCTTTATTCTCTAAATTTTTCTACTACAATATCTAGATATTTTTCTATTTGAGTAGGTGATGATAATTCTAGAAAGATTCTAGAATTTAAGCTTAATTTTAGGTTTAGTCTAATAAGAGTTTATTGGTCCATAATTAAGCATAGCCCAAAATCAAGTTTAACTTCAATATGTAGTTTATCATAGTTCCCTCAGTAAAGAACATATCAACTCTAATAAAGCTGAACTTTTCAGATCTAACGTCAAAGCAAACTAACACATGACTCTCTGTAGACATATCCATAGATGGATAGTACAAAACACCATTGATGCATCTCCCTCTGATATGTGGCCAATAACGGAGTTCGAGTTCGCGGCCGCAGTTGATCATTCTCTGTGACAGCTTTCCCGTTCCTAATGTCACAACTTGATACTCCTCAGCCACAGGAAGGACACTTCCCTGACTTACTGACATGGACAATACTTTGACATGTTTATCAATAGGATCATACCCAAACAAACTCCTTGACTTAACTCTCTTCGTCTTCACTCTGGGTAATGGTAATGATTGTCCGGTGCTAGGGTTACATATCACCGGAACATGCACCGAGGGCACCCTTCCCTTTCCGATCCACCTACTTGTAAGACGCACCAAGCCTTGGTCAAGCCCACTTAATTCAAACAAACCAGGGAGGTACGCATGAAAGGAAAACTTCATATGATAAGTAGCCACTACAGGAGACGAATAACAAATCACCGCCTTTTTGGTAGGCGAGCAACAGCTTGGGGAGTGTACGTGACCTGCTCAAGAACAGCTCGGTGAAATCTTGACGGCGAAGGACGGAGGCACAGGTCTTCGAAACGTACCGACATATGGCTATTGACTTCACCGGCAACCTGGAGAATATCTCCAAAACGAGATCAATTGGAAATGGTAATGAGTTGTCTCTTCCATTCTCTGAGGTCATCGATCGCTTATTACTTCCGGTAGTTGAGGAAAGATCTCCGGAGAGGTTACGCCGCCGTGTTTTCATTGCGGAGACAATGAGGTTGAAACCCTAGAGAAACTCACGAATGTTTTGCCTTTGCTCTACCATCTACCAGACTACCACCATCTCGGGAAAATGGCTTTAAGCTCACGAATGTTTTGCCTTTGCTCTAATATTATGGGGGCACGAAAAAGCAATTTTTCATTATCCGTTTTAAAATCCTTACTAAATTTCTTTACTACGGGGATACTAATCAAAACCTTCTCATATAAACTCTTTCAATTAAATTCCTAATATTAGTTTTTATTTTATTTTAAAAATACAAACAGTAATTAAGATTTTTTTTACTAAATACGCTTAATGAGATATTTGGAAGTAACTCTATATTGGAACTTGACATTAGCGAACTAATT
Organism: Brassica napus; assembly: GCF_020379485.1. NCBI lineage: Eukaryota > Viridiplantae > Streptophyta > Magnoliopsida > Brassicales > Brassicaceae > Brassica > Brassica napus. The sequence continues at coordinate 55,727,599 of NC_063447.1, forward strand.
TACGTGATCAAATATTACACATAAATTTTTGGTCTAATCTAACTAATACTTTTTTGCAATATAACAATTTTGTTTAGGTACTTCATAATGTATCAATTAAGTAATTACTTTTCTTATATTATAATAGTATAATATAACTAGAAAATAATAATATAATATACAATAAATAGTAGGATATATATGGTCCGATATACAATGGTAAATTCTGAAATACACATACGAAACCACAAAACAAAAGCAACATATACAACAATCAAACAAAAAAAAGTAAAAGAACAAATTTATCTCTACTAGTTAAACACTTAGAACAAATGAAGCATCATAGCAATCATGAATCCGAATCCCAAAACAAGGCTTTTCGTAGAGGAGGAGGAGGAGGAGTCAACCGGAGGAGCTCCTGCTCCGTAAAGATCAGCCGTCGTACCCGTACCACTAGAAGGGAAGCTCCCGACGGTTTTGGTGGTGGTGCTGCTAGAGCTGGCAGGTGAGCCTGGGAACAACGGCAAAGAAGTCCCCACTGCAGCCGTTGGAGAAAGTCCGGGCGACTGTGCCGGAATAAGAGGCAGAGAGGAGGAAGGAAGCGGAGTTGAGGAAGAAGGAGAGAGAGCAAGGACAGGGTTAAGAGGTTGTATTGGTAGAACAGAAGAAGGCGAAGGCGCGTTTATAGATGGAACAGAGTTTGGAACCGGTGCGGTTGGTGCTGCGTTTGCGGTTGGAATAACGTTTACTTCAAGTTTCATCCCTTGTGTGCAATGTCCAGGCATTCCACAAATGAAGTACCTAAACAAAATTTATCAAGAATTATGAATATTGCCAAGTATATATATATATATATATATATATATATATATATATATATATATATATATATAAATCATCATATCATATAGTCTTTGTTGTAGTAACCTTTTTCCAGGAGTGGTGAGAGGAACAATGGAGTTTCCATTAGCGAACGTTATAAGCGGTTTAACCGCTTGACAGCTGTTGAATTCCGTTTTGGTGACTTCAGTGACGTCGTGGAATGCAGAAGGGTAAGCGAAAACTGTGTGTAGCAAAAAAATATGCCTTCATCAAGCAACATTAGAAATAAATAGGAAAAGAATGATTAGGAATAAAATTTTAGAAATGATGAAGAACGAGAGTTAATTATCAAAATTAATAAAAAAACAAATTTACATTATAATTCTCTAAAAAAAAAGAAAATGAAAAGGAATGAAGAGGAAAATATATATATTCCTCATCAATGGTAATCTTTTTAATGAACGTTAAGGAATGTAGTGTTTCTTTTCATTCCTTTGGTTACCATTCAAACCCATAGTGTTCAGATTTTTAGTCTTGTTTATGTTGAAACAAAGATTAGCATGAAGATGTGTTAATTACCAAGATTATCTCCAACAGCAAATGTTTGTCCTGTAGCCCAAGTTCCAAGATTAGTGCCTACGGTCCAACCACTAGGACCACCAATTGTATGGTCTGTAGCTACTGCTAGACCGATGAGTGTACTTGCGAGGACCAATAATATGATCAGCATTTCTCTGGATGCCATTCTCTTCTCTTTTTTATTTTGTGAGGGAAAATCAACAAGAGCTTGAAAGATAGATCAAAGAGATGATGATGTTTGGTGCTTAACGTTTGGTGTCAGATGTGTGTATATATAGTGGTTTTAGGAAGAAGTGATTGAAAAAGAATCTTCGGTGAGCAGAGTTGGTAAATAATTTAACTTGTGTTTGTATTTGTTGAGAGTTAGTATTTATGTTGGATCAAGTAAAGAACTAATAATGGATCAAGAAACCTTTTTATTTTATTTAACCTAATCCATAAATAGCCAGACAACGTTCTTGGTGCTACACTTGTCGAGAGAAAACCAGTTTAGTTGCACCGAAAGCAAGTTCCTTAACTGCTTTTTAAATGTACGAAGACATGTAAATTATATACTCTCTCATCTGTTCTAGAAAGTAAGATTTTCTAGAGCATGCACGCTTATTAAGAAATTTAATTTATTTTTTACTTTATTATACACTTTTCAATAACTTTCCACCAATGAAATTTAATCAATTCAAATATTCTCAATTAATGTTCTTCAAAAACATAAAAAATACCTTAATAATATAGAAAATCTATTTTTATGGAACAAAAAAAAAATCTAAAACATCTTACTTTCGAGAACAGAGGTAATATTATTCATAGGAAAGTGTAGTATATGAAAGTTACACAAGTTTCTGTATATAAGAAACAAATCGAACGAGTTTTTGGTTAAATAAGAAAAAAATGTCTTTGTTTTGGTCAACGGTTTACGTGTTTGATTGACTTTAGCAATTCATCTACGTAAACAAACGCATGCATACTGCTTGAGTGATTAGTAGAGTTCAGTCGTGAAACTTGAAACTCATAGAGCTTTCTTTACTTTGGATATATTTTCTGAAAGCTTATGAATTTGAAAAGCCTAATGTGGAGCCAGCTCTATAACCATGGTGGTCTAGTGGTAGGCGGTTGCTAAACAATTAGTTAAAAATTAAGGTAAAAATATATAATCAAATAAATATTTTCATGATAAAAAATATATTTTCAAAAAGGCCGTATAAAAGGAATTGTGATACTTGATTTGCTAGATCAACGGGGTGAGTGGACAGACACTATAACTTTTAAACGATTTGCTAGATCTCCAAATTAGTTCTCGGGTCGATGTAACTAAAACTTTACAATGAAATGTGGGCGATGCAATGTGTAGTAAAACGTAACACAATTCATTTTGTTGCGGCCTCAACATAATTAGAATTTTTTACTTTCTCAGGCACTTTATCACTTTACAATTTCATCCCAAGACACATTCCACTTGGCAGACACATTATGAATGTTCTTTGTCCATCTTACCCTTCTCTTAACTCAAGCGTTATTTTTTCTATGTAAACATCTTATTCCTCTATCGTTATCTAAATTGAATGAAGGACACATTCCAATTAACATCAAACAAAACAATCCATTGTCAATAGCATCAACCTAAAACATTGTCAATAGCATCAACCTTCTTCTCTCCTCTTCATTTTGTCTTCATCATTCTCACGCTTCTCTCGAAAACATTTTTTTCCATTTTATTTGCATATCACCTAACGATCGAAGAAGGAGACAAAACCCCATAAGAGCTTCTTACTAGAAGAAAGTTTTATGTAATGGAGATTTAAGGAAAAAGAAAAAGATTGAAAAATTGAAAAAATAACAGTCGAGGGTTGGCGAAATCAGTTTCGTGAGGCGACGAATTTGAACCCTCTGTTCTTGACGAGATTGTTTCCCAGTTCTACATGCATAACAAAGCGGAGATCCCGTAGATTGGAAAAATCCTGACATATAAGGTCAGTTTGTGGAGAATCTTTTCTAATTTTCCCAGATCCTCACACATATAATTGTACTACAATGGTGGGATCTCTCTTCTCCACAAGAACCATAGCTCCCCATTGAAAAAGCATCTTAATTTCTCAGACCCTTAAGGGTACAAATCTAAAACGCAATTGAAATAGGATTTGTCGATATTTTTGATGGAGAATCTAGTTTCGCGGTGATTCTGGCGACTCGAGCTGAGTCTTGTTCGAGTCTGACTCAGTATTAGAATTTTTTTAGTCTTTGTGTTGTGATACGACGAGATTGTTTCGGGAGTGAACCCGTAGAGATAACGAGGATGAATTGAGGAGAAACAAGATGGATTTTGGGTTCGAACTTGGCTCTGGTTGTGGTGAGTGAGGAACGAGTCAGGTCGATGGAGAGGATGGGTTGTGTTTGTTGGAGAGGAGAAGCTTAACTCAACGATTGATTCCACCAACTCGAGTCGTTCTTCCTGAGTTAATTCAGAAGTCATGGTGATGACGATCTCAAGCTCTCTCTCTGTTGGAGGAAGACGAAAAATTTGATTACACTTGTTTGTGGATGTGGACACAAAACCTTGTCCACAACTTTTGTTTTCTATCCACGTATTACTGGTTTTCCTTAAAGTTTTTGGCAGTAACAAGCAATTGTATCGAAAACATATTTATTGGCTTCGATTCAGTCCACAACTTGTGTATCAAAATAGAGAATTTAGGTATGGACAAAAAAAAAATTCCTTTTGGTGGGAGTTTTGATAACAGTCTGTGTCCACGTTTTGTGGTATAACTTTAGTAACATGAGTCCATATCCACATATTGTTCTACAGTTTTGTGGAATCAAAACAGAGAGTTTGTCCACGTTATTTACTATAAACACATTAACATCGCATGTCCACACATTATTCATTATTTATCCGCACATCACCGTCCACGTATATACCGTCCACAAATCACTCATCCACGCATCACCCGTCCACACATCACCTTAGTATCCACGATTGTCGTTTTCATTAAGGGCAAAATTGTCCAAAGTCTGTCGCTAGCCCACAACAAAGTGTGTCACATGTAAGAAGTGTCTATAGGTGTAAGGGAAAGTCAAAAAGTGTCCCTTAGTGTAATCAACTTACTTGTATACTAATATATGTACATTGTATGGATGGTATAAACGTAACCTTTCTATCTATAAAAAGTTGTGATCCTTTCAATAGGCATTTGGTTTTCAATTCAGGTTCGATTCGGTTAATTTATCTTCTTTTTTTGGTTTTCAACTTCAGGTAACCAAACATGAACCATCCTAAAGTTTGTTCAATTCGATTATCATTCGGTTTGGTTTTTTTGTATGGATATTATGTTAAGAACCGGTAAATACCCAAAAATTTATCTGATCAAATTTGGTTCTAGTGGTGTTAGGAGTTTTCAAGATTCCTAAGACAAATGATGTAGTATAAAAGATTGTCGAACCAATTCTAAGGGATTTCAAAGCACTGAGAGTGCAAGTACTTGCTTAATCTAAGTGCAACCGATAATTTAAAAGGTTTTCTAAACTAATGATTAACACTAATGCAGTTGCAGAATAATAAAAGCGATAAATGAAACGACTTTCTTAACTAAGGGAAAAGAGAACTCATGGGCATAGGAATTAGACCTCGGGTTATCAAGTTTCGAACTAAGGATGGCAAAACGAACAATCAAACTATCAACCTTAAGCTTAGACACAATTCTAAACAAACTCTATGTCTAGATGAATGTTCATTTACTAACACATTTCAAACATCAAATGTCTTTGGTTGAATAATATGAAAGCAATCATTACTAACAAGTTTAAAGGCTATCTTAGCACTTCTAACAAAAAATGTCTTTGGTAAAATATGCTAAAAGCTTAGAAGAGTTCTCTCAGGCATTTCATCAAACACTTTTTGGGTGGGAAATGCCTAAAGGTCAACTTTTGAGAAGCTAACTCAGAAGAAACATTATGAATACTCTACTAGCAAGGATTAAGAATGATCTACACTATAACATCCTAGATCTAGCCTAATCACCCTTAATCTCCCTAACCCATGAATTCAAAGGTGATTACTCACTAATCTCCATGATTCCTCTTAAACCCATATTGAATTTCAGATTAATCATGTAGAGGAATACAAAAAATCGATATGAAAACAACAGGATTGCAAATAACAGAAAATCAATTGAATCAAAGAGATGAACTTTCCAAGAGGTTTTTGGTGGTTTTTCTTAAGAAAAAGATAATCTGCCTCTAATTGACTTACAAAAGATACTTAAACTTAGGTTTAGAAGTAAAAACGTGCATAATAAAATGACCAAAAGGCCATTGATAAATCATAAGTTCGACAAAATAAACGACGCGCAGCGACCTCGGGGTGTCGCTCCAACACGTCGCTCCGGGCTTCGGGAGCCACCTGAGGTAGTCGCTTTGGCAGGTCGCTCCGGCTCCATTTTTGTATCTCCAGGCGATAAAAGGGCGAGCGACTTCGTGACGTCGCTCCGGTAAGGTCGCTCTGAAAGGTAGGGCATACAGACTTTGTGGTGTCGCTCCGGTAGGTCGCTCCCATGCACTGCTCGTCCAATGATCACCCTTATCACCTCTTTTGAGCTCCAAATGCACCCAAATGTCTCCAAGAACTCCATATGGTACTTCAATACTTGATAAAGACTCATGTATGCAAAATGCAACATAAACATGGCTAAATCCTAGTCTATATGATCAAAATGCACATGGGTGAATGAATAAAACAATGGAAATATGCAAAATATCATCTGGCTACATCTATACCCAAAATTTGGAGAATATTGACTTCCCATTTGACAATCTTAATCAATCTCGGAAGAGTTGGCTTACTCTGCTAGCAATAAATAACTAGGGTAAGATCCGCACTCTACGCGCGATGCATAGTTATGGATAATTTGTGTTAATAATAAAATTTATATACCAATTTTAAACACATTTTTATGGGGTAAAAAATTGGACCAAGAAAATGCTTTCCATTGATGGACCATATAACCATAAACTAATAAGAAATGGACCAAGCTTGTATAACATAATTTACTTCTTCTTGGTATATAGATATTATTATATATTTTTGCCTTATTAATAAGAAATAGACCTATATGTTTGTTTATATACGGGAAAATTTCATAAAAGTACTCCAACTAAAGTTTGTTAAACATTTTAATACCTTAAATTTTCACTACCCAGTTTAATACATTAACTAATCGTTTAGCTTATTTTAATACATAAAAGTTTAAACATGTTTTCATTTTAACACCTAAAATTTGTTTATTTTAATTTTAATCGAAAGTATTAATAAATTTTAACCAAATTATAAAATTCTCCAAAATTTAAGAAAAATCATGAAAGAAAGTAACTAAATCTTGAAGAAATATTTAAATGAAAAGACGGTTAATTTTAAAAGAAAAAATAAATTTATTTTTATTTCAGAACACAAACTAAATTCGATATTTAAAACATAAAACTTTTATTACACAATTTAAAATTATCTAAAATTTAGTTACTTATTTCCAAAACATAAAATAAAATTACAATTTCCAAATATTTTTTTTAAATAATATTTTTTTAATTTTATTTGAAACTTGTTAATATTTCTGACTAAAATATACTCCATCCATTTTTTAAAAAAAGTTTCACTTTAACATTTTTCACGAAGATTAAAAATTGTGCAGTAGACTAATATATTTTTATTTAATGTATGATTAATTAAATGAAAATGATTTAAATAAAAATATATTAGTTATTCAAGAGGGTAAAAAATAAATTCAATGTACAAAGTTACACTGAAATTTTAGAACGACACTTTTTGAAACAATAAACTAGACATAAAGTGACACTTATTATGAAACAAACATAGTATACATTTTGAGTATTAAATGGACACAAATTTACAAAAAAATTGTATTAAAATGAAAAAAAATAATTAGTTAAGATATTAAAATGGGTAGCAAAAAAATGAGGTATTAAAACGTTTAATGAAATTTAATTAAAGTAAATTTTTGAAATTTTCATTTATATATCAATAAGAAATGAACCATGCAAAAATTAATGTGCAAATCGTATAATATATTACAGCCGTCATTAGTTTCTATAGAAATCAAATAATGCAAATTATATGGAAATTTTTGCCTATTAGCATCCCCTAATACACGTAAGATATTCTACTTAACTACTCAGGGTGGGCAAAAAACCCAAACCGAACCGATCTAAACCGAACCAACCGAAGTTAAACCGATCCAAACCAAACCGTACTCTTTACATAACCCAATTGGTTCATGTTTTACTCAACCCGAATGGTTTGGTTTGGTTTGGGTTCAAACCGAACCAAACCAAACCAAACCAATAATACAATATATTTTTATCTATAAATATATATATATGTGTTAACATATTGTAAATTTTAGTTAAAATTTTGTTTTCCATTTTTTCTTAACTTCCATATATTTTTTAAAAATCCAAATATGATTCAAATAATCCTAATACCTAAAGATTGTACTGAAAACAAAACCTAAAAACTATAAGCATCTAAATCGTAGCCATGTCGTTTCGTTCATCTTCTCCAATTTTCATTCTCTAAATTATGTAACAATGTTATTATAGGATCAATAAAAACAAAAAAGTAGATGCAAATAGTTTTTTAGTTAATAGGTTTTAGAATGCTTACAAGTCTTTGTTACGCTAATTAGATTACAAATAGTCTGCTCTTTGCTTATTATGTATTTCTTCATTTGATGTGGTTAAGAGTTTTGTCATCGAGCTTTAAATTGTTTTTTGTTTCATAGATTTTTAAAGTAAACCAAACTAAATCTAAACCAAACCGAACTAAACCGAACCAAACTAAACCCAAGCCGAACCCAAACCAAAGCTACTTTGGTTTTAATTGGGTTGAGTTTTTTAAAAGCCAAATTAACCAAACCAAACCGAACCCAAACCGAACCCGAAACTAAACCGATATGCCTACCCAACTAATATCCTCTCAGGTAATCCCCTATATATTATTTGAGAATCATTACAACTTCTTTTTGTAGCCACATGTCATCACTAGAATGATTCTTAGGCTCCAAATGGTGACCAAGGGAATGAGTAGGAATAGCTAATTCTTTAGCATTCCTTACAATTTTCACCATTTACAAGGAATATTTGTTACCTATGATTCTTTAACATTCCTTAAGATTTAAGGAATAAAAGAATACAATTATTCCTTGACAAATTAGGAGAGGAATGAATTTTCCTTTCCTTTTATTCCCTTTTATTCTTTTCTTCCTATTCCTTCTATTCCTTTTGTGGTTACCAGTTAGAGCCTTAGAATCATTAGAGAAATATGTTGGTCCATATAATTATATAATAAACTTTTTATTAAACTAACAATAAATTCATCATTAATATACTTTATTATTTCCTTAAATAAAATTTACGGAATTGCCTAATGTGGCTAAAGTATATATGACAATTAATGATTTTGAATAATAAAGATTTGATAAAAAATAGTGTATCTTCTATCATATTTGTTTAATTTTAAACTATTAAATAAATTAAACAACCACAATAACCATATAATAAAAATTTAGATTTTTATGTATATGTTATATTTTGAATTTTTTCAAACGGCTATAAATTACTAAAACTGTTAAAAGTCTCACATTCAAATTTTATGATCCATGGTTTAAAATTTTTGTTATGACAAAATACAAATGATTACAAAATTATATAAGTAAAAAGTCTAATTTAATTAATTATTAAGATTAATATATATATTTATATATCGTTTTAAATTAAACTATTAAAATTTACTTTGAACAATTTTTTTGATAAAAGTTTTGAACAATCATTGTCAACTTATTTTTTTTTTTAAACTATAAATTACTAAAACTATTAGTCCCACAATGAAAATTTTGTTATCAGTAATTTAATATTTTTTCTATAAAAGATACAAATGATCAAAAAAACTATATGAGTAGAAATCATCATTTAATAGACATTAATATTAAAAATATACTAAAATATATTATCTATATTAGTATCATTTAAATTTAATAACATATCCTATCAAATATAAAAAAAATTATTTTTGGATTAATAAAATTGATTTATATGTTCGCACCAATTTAATTATATATTTAATAGTTACTGACTTTTAATTATTTAATATATATTTATTATTTTATAATATGTAAAAATATTTAATACATAAAATAATTTTTATATATAATGTTGATCCGCGCAAGGCACGAACCTAGTATCATATATAAGCGCAAACATGATATATGTAAGGTAACTCATGATCTACATCCCTTGTTTTTTTGAAGGATTGATATCAATACGATTAAGTAAATAGACTTGTGTAGGAAAACTTAGGGTAATGTATATGCTATTTAAAACCATATATTATATAACTCTTTAGAGTAATTAAATCGAATACAGATATGTTACAAACAGGTTAACATCGGCTAGATAACTACTCTCAAAACCCGGTCTATCCATTTTTAACATACTACGGTATATATGTTCAAGGGTTAGACCAACTCTACCAAGCTAATTCATATCGATATACTCTTCCAAAAATGTTGGTTAGATAATTTTTTATGCATACAATCCACATTAAAATGATCATTACTTCTTGGAACAACTATTAAAAATCATTTTTGTATGAACACTTGCACATGATATGGCTCAAGCTAAGTCCATTGGATAGATTACTGAACACTATGACCTTTGTATGAACACTTGCACATGATATGGGCCGGCCTTGCGTGTAAGAATGCGTGATATAACCCACATAGAAGTTTTATTTTATGGAATAGCTAAAAAGAATTGACGACAAAAAAAAAAGCTAAAAAGAATGTTGGTAAAGAAACTACAAAAGCGGTTGAGATATTGGAATTTAAAAAAAAATTATGGATAGCTTGTACTCAAATACAGTTTTTAATCATGTACTACTAACAATTATGATTTCAATTGTAACTACAAAAATGGTTTTTTAGATATTGAAACTCATAAAAATTATTAAATAGATTGTTGATAATATAATAATACAAATTGACCAAAATATTTTGTTATTACAAATTAATAAAAAAGTTGACAAAAAACAATAATACTTTTATAAATAATGTATTGATGTTTATAATTTTTCAAATAAGTTTTTGTAATATTTTTATTATTGTGATTACATTAAGGTAAAGGACAACCATTTCCGGGTGCGTTTTAGGCGCCACGTGAGTCCGGACTGGCACTGCTTACACGGATTTAAAACAGACTTATCTTTACTGTGTGATAGCTAAGCTCATATGGTTAATGAGACATTAACATGTCGTACAAACATGATATCAAATGTGTTCTTATCTTTAACTGCAGTAGCTCATATGGTTGAACAATTTATTCTTTTTTTTTGAAAAAAATTGAACAATTTATTCTTATCCCCTGTATATTAATTGAGAAACATTTGAAAAGATGTAACTTCAATTTTGTAATAATTAAAAAAGACTTATTGCTTATGTGTCAATCAATTAGGTAGTTAATTAGTCATACGTGTCAGCCTCACATTGAAATTGAAAAACATGTTGGTCCAATTCGATTTTTATATCTCACTAGAAACATTTAATACCAACTATATGACATCATATGATATTAACTAAAGCAAGGTGGCTATTTATTATATATTATTTCCGTAGATAAAACCTACGAAATTAACTAATGTGATTATGATATATATAGTAATTAATGATTTTAAATAATGAAGATTTCCTAATAATCTGTATGCTTTCTATCATTTTTGTTTAATTCTTTACTATTAAAATAAATTACACAATTACATTGATCATTTATTAAAAATTTAGATTTTTTGTATATGTTGTATTTTGAATTTTTCAAAACGAGTATAAATTACTAAAACTGTTAAAAGTCTCACATAAACTATTGTGATCAATGTTTTATTTTTTTTCTATAATAAGATACAATGATAATAAAAGCATATAAATAATTAATTTTATTTTAATAGGTGTTTATGTTAATATATATATATATATATATATATATATATATATATATATATATATATATATATATATACTTCATATTAATTATATATTATATACGATAGATAAGATTGATTGTTTTGATTTATTTATTCTAAAATGATTGCGAATAAACAAGAGCGGTCATTTGATTTATATGTGCAAGCCAATTTATTACATAATAGTAACTGTTATTTAATATATAATTATTATTTTATTATTTCATAATATGCAGAAAAATATAAAATAAGTATTTATTCTGCACATGGCGCATATCTTAACCTAAGTATGTATCTCTTTAATAATTTTGAATCTTAAACATTTTCTAAATCTCATGCCAAAATAAAATAAAGAAATGAGAATAAACTCAAAAATCAATATTTATATCGAGCAATAACCAAAACGACACAAAAAGGAAAAAAATATCGAAGATAGATAGGATTGACACGTGGACGTAAACTTCTCATAACCATAATTAACTTTTAAATTTCTAAATCATGATATAAAACCGAACTGACATAGTTTCATTGTAACCAAATAGTAGACATGAGATTCTTCTGCCTACACGTTAGGTTTTTATGCGATAAATAATTTTTTGACCCAAAATATTTTTAAAAATGGGATCAGTTCATTAGTAAAAAATTATGTAATTAGCAAAAAGGGTTTAAAAAAATTGTTTAAGAGCCAAATATATTAATTCGATCAGTAATATAATTTTTTTTCATACGATATTTCTTAAATAATTTTCATATAAATTTACCCTGCGCAAGGCGCAAATCTTATCCTAGTAGTGTTGTTATAATGTAAATAAGTGCACAAATGATACGCAAACGGTTAATATTCGAGGAAGCAATAAGCTATGTTAGGTAATTAATAAGAAGGATCAAACCTGATCAAATTGCTAAATTACGTGAGTCAAACCGGTGTGATCGAATTGTATTACTTAATAACAATACATATACATATCGTTGTAGGCTGAGTTCGTAATAAATCGTGAGTGGAAGATCATGTAATCGTTTTTGGTTAAGTGGTACTAAACATATTGTTAGTCGTTATTATATTATACTAGGATAATAAATGCGCATTGCGCATAATAAATTTATATAAAAATTATTTAAAGAATATTATATGGAAAAATAAATTTATATTCTTGATTGAATTAATATGTTGGTATTTAAATAATTTTTTTAACCTTTTGTTAATTATATAATTTGTTTACTGATGAGCTGATCTCATTTTTAATAAAATTTTAGGTCAAAAAATCATTTACCGCATAGGAACCTAACGTTTGGGTCAAAAAATTTCAGGTCTATTTGATTACAATGAAACTATGCCAGCTCGATTTTATACCATGATTTAGTAATTTAAAAAGCTCGGTTTTATACCATGATTTAGTAATTTAAAAATTAATTATGGTTATGAGAAGTTTACGTTCACGTGCCAATCCTATCTATCTTCAATATTTTTTTCTTTTTCATTTTGATTATTTTTCGATATAAATATTGATTTTGAAGTTTATTCTCATTTCGTTTGTTTGTTTTGACCTAAGATTTAGAAAATACTTATGATTTAAAATAATTAAAGAGATACATATTTAGGTTAATATCTGCACGTTTTGCAGAATAAATATTTTATATTTATTATTTATTTTATGTTTTTTTTAGCATATTATGAAATAATAAAATAATAAATATATATATTAAATAACTAAGAAATTAGTTACTATTATGTCATAAATTGGCGTGTGCATATAAATCAAACTATCACTCTTGTTTATTCGCAATCATTTTAGGGTAAATAAATCAAAACAATCGATCTTATCTATCGTATATGATATATAATTAAATTTAAATGACATTAACATATATATAGTACACTTTTAATATGGATATTTATTAAATAAAATTTCTACTCATATGATTTTATGATTATTTACATATTTGTGTAACAAAAGTTTACACCGACGATTTTTTTTTAATGTGGGGTAATTTTAATAATTTATAATCATTTTAAAAATAATGAAGATTTCAGAATTAAAAAATTAACTTTTCAATATATGTTCAATGCAAATATCAAAATATAAGTACACATTTTCATACGATGTATAATTTAATTTAAACGATATGAAATATATATATATGTATATATATATTAACATAAAAACCTATTAAAATTAAATTATTTATTCATATGGTCTTATAATCATTGTATCTTAATATAGAAAACAATTTAAACCTTGATCATAAAATTTTATGTGATTTTAACAGTTTTAGTAATTTATACTCGTTTAAAAAAATTCAAAATACAACATATACAAAAAAAATCTAGATTTTTATTATATGATTAATGTAATTTTGTAATTTATTTTAATAATAAAGAAATAAACAAAAATGATAAAAAAGTATATAGATTATTATCAAATCTTTATTGTTTAAAATCATTAATTTCTATATATATATTTTAATCACATTGAGTAATTTCGTAGGTTTTATTTAAGGAAAACCTGCGAAACAATAAAGATTTGATATATGCGACCCACTATAGCCTGCGAAATATTATTTTGGTAGAAGTATAATTTTTAGACTATAGTTTATCTAATGTGCTCTAGAATTCTTTGAAATAGGATTTAGAAAGCATACACAAGTGTCATATAGGATGCATTTTTTTTTTAATTTTTACAAAATTCAGGTTATACTTTTTAAAAGATCCTCGATTAATATATAGGGGAAGTGGAGATAAAAAAATTTCCTATAAAATAAAAGGTTGGTCCATGTTTCCTCAATTTCATTGCAGTGCTGCCATGTAGGCAATTTAGAGTTATAATTAGCTGGTATCTCATCGAGATTAAATTATAAATAATACAAAATATAAGATTATATATGATTCTCAAATAATATATACGGGATTAACCAAATAGAATTGAGAAGCCACCTCTCTTTCACAAAGAGGCTTTTGCTGATCTATATATATAGGGAAGAAGAAGATTAAACAAAACAAACTAAACTAAACAAATCATTAAGCTGTTTACTTGTCAAACAAGAAACATTATGACAATATAATCACTAGAAAAAAATAATAAAAATAGGAATGGTTAAGGAAATAGAATCAAGAAACTGTATCCATTTCATTTTACCCTTCTTCACCCTCTCTTGCTTTCTCTTTTCCATCTTCTTCATCATCCTTTGTTTCATCTACATTCGACTCTCTTTTTTATCTATCATCTACATTGACATTATATTCTTCACCATTCTTCATCGATGTATCTTCATCTTCACAGTCTGTTTCCGCCTCTGCCTCTTCATCTTCTTCTCCGTTTCTTCTTTTACTCTCTGCTGTCTCCTCCATAGAAGCATCATCTTTTTTTCCTTGAGAACTCTCTTCCTTGTAACCAAAGTCAGGATGCTTAAAGAACAAATACATATGAGAATCTTCTCTTACTCCTAAATTTATCAACATCGTTTCATCTTCATCCTCCATCACCATTCTCCTATCCTCTTCATTTCCGACGACAAGTATCAAACGCCTCACCGATAATTGCACCTCCTTCGCAATCTTCTCCTTTAATTCCTTCACCGTCGCATTCTCACTCACCTCCGTATTTATAAATGTCCCCGTTATTATCTCCACACTTACCCTCATATTGTCTCAAGAATCAAGATCTTGTGTTGTATGAAAATATGAACTAACCAAACACAACGCATGCGATTCTTGTTTTCAACTCATATCTAATGTCGAATATTTTGCTTGATTTTTTTGGTAAATAGTATCTCGCTTCATCAAAGTAATTAATTAGTTGCTTGCGGATATCTTGCAACGAGATTTTATATTTTTATTTTGCCTAAGCAGGGTTCTTCCACAATAAAAACCCTCCCCACAAGTTTAGCGAAGTAATTAACAAAAACTAATCAGGCAACTGCATAATGATTTATGACTTTCATAAATTCCGTTCTACTTCAGATTATGGGCCTAATTGATAATGGCTGTAGTGGGGCTTTTAGCTGCAGCTGCAAATTTTATTGATGTAGAATTATTTCAAAAACTTTCAAAAGAATAGATATTAGGAGCTTGAAAATTGATTTTCAAAACTAACATATCTTCTTTACTAAAGCATGATTGTACATTAATGTGGCTTGTGGAAAGCATTTACCAGTCACCCCTTGTGTTTAAACATTTTACGGAAAGAAATACAAGTGTAATAGCATTATTATCACATATCTAATCTACTAAAACAAAAGTACAAAAAAGAACTTGACCCTGAATCTTCCTCAATAATTACCATCTCATGCCATTGTAAATAATGTTATCATAATTAGTTTAACGAAATCTATTGTGCGATTTTAAATTCCAAATTTATATAGAAACTAATTCATAATTTGTATAAAAACTACTTTCCAAAGTTGTTTCCATATATTTGTCGTACGATCTTAACAATGGAATAATACCTTATTTTTTATGGAAACATTATCATACCTTAAATCTCTATAGAAACTAATTTCGAAAGTTGTTTCCGTATATCTCTCGGGCAAGCTAAATCATGTTTCTTCTTATCTCTAATCTTGCCTCCCAAGATATTCCCTAAAAATTGCCAATCAATTTTAGTTTCCATATTTTGTGCCACTTATTCTAACAATACCTAATATTAATTAGCATATATTTTCAGATATTCGATAATTTTAAAAAATTCAATGACGATGATATTTTCACTGTATAATTCATCGGTTTACTTTGGGTTGTCATTTGTCAAACCCTATGACATAGATCGAGGATACTGATTCTCACTGCAAGAGTCTTGTCAGCAAAAGCCTTGTACGTGTGGCTGATATCAAGTTGCCTCCGTCCTACATGTAAAAAAACCATCTCTCTTGTGATTGTCTCAGATGTTCTCGATTATCTGTTCCAAGTAACTGAACAGTATCATGCCAAACTTGCTAGAGTTGCTTCAGATGGCCTGGTTCTTTTTTGCAGGTAATCTACCTTAAAACTTTGAGAGTAATAAAAAAATTTATTCGAGTTTTTGGTTCCTAACTTTTGGCCTTGGATTGTTTCTAGGTCTCCCTGGTCAACAAAGGGCTAAGGTTTACTACACTCTGTTCTCAGTTATTTTATAAGTAGCATTAGAATAATAGTTTATGTAGCTAGCCGTTTGCACTGAACACATGATTAAATGACTGGTTCTTCGTCCAGACAAGCTTAGAAAAAAAAACGAAGCACCAAACAAGATGTTTGAACAAGCTGTTTCCAAAGGGATCATACAAACCAACCTGCCAAGTCTTCCACCTCAAAACATTACATTAATCATCCACTACTGTTCCACACTAAAGCATATTCACACGTAAGAAAAAAATAGCATAATCGTTTTTTGAAAAGAAAGAAAAAATAGCATAATCATTATTATCCTCTGTATTTTGTAACAAAGTTTTTGTCCTTTGTATCCATCAACACAATTTTTTCATATTGAATT
Organism: Brassica napus; assembly: GCF_020379485.1. Classification (NCBI taxonomy): domain Eukaryota; kingdom Viridiplantae; phylum Streptophyta; class Magnoliopsida; order Brassicales; family Brassicaceae; genus Brassica; species Brassica napus. The sequence goes on from NC_063447.1 coordinate 55,744,453, forward strand.
TAAATCATCAGTATCACCAGTAATCACCCCCATAAACACTTGGCATGTTTAAATCAATGGAACTTAAGGTTATCCCTTACAATGACCTCTCTACCCGCAACCGCAGACGTAAACTTGATCGCATTGTGACAATCAACCTAAACGTCATCGCTAGCTTCTCGCTGTGATGTCCACCAGGACCACCGCAAAAAAAAAAAAAAACAGATTTTTTGTGTAAAATATTAATATTCATTTATTCTAATAAAAGTGAAGTACAAAACAATATTAACCTATTTTAAAATGATTTTTTCATCTTTTTCTTTTTTTTAGCTAATTTTAACCACTTTATTTATTGTCTTTTCCAAATAATTTGGCTTTATTTTTACAGAAGTACAAAATAGAATTTTTCTATTTTAAGTTTTTTATTACCTCTTTTACATTATTTTTTCCACTCTTCCTAATTACTTCATTAATTATATTAACCATAATAATTCGAAAACATTTATTTTACGTGTTAACCATAATAATTTCATAAGTTTGAGTGAAATTGACTCAATCATAAGAAGAATTCAACATGTTAATATTTTTTATTATTTGTTTAAATACAATTAGACATAGGCATCCATGTTTCCGTTCGGGTACGGATCGTTTTTATTGGGTATTAGATTTTTGGATATAAAATTAAATTTTGTTGGATATTATAAATTTTTCGGACGAAGTTTAGAAATGTCCAAATAACCAGATCCTTTTGGGTCCGGATAAATCTGTAGGAACCTAGAAATATCCAAAATAAATTATGTATTTAGAAATGTCATCAAACTATTTATAAGAATGTAAAATTAACACCCGCACGGACGTGCGAGTCAAACTCTAGTTTATCTTATTAAAGTAGAAGTACTTTAAGCTTTTGTTTGGCAACACATATAGCAGTTAAAAAAAATAGTGCTGTCTGGAAACATGAATAACAGTAAGTTAGGAAAAAAAGTAATGAATTTATGCTATTAAAAAAATTTGGAAGTTCATTACTTTATATTAAAAACTAATGGGCTTATGTTACGTGATATACATATTCAAATCAAAATAATAATTTAAAATTTATTTATATCAAAAATTCATTCGAAAATATACATATATTAAAATTTTGATTTTTACTATCATATTTTCTAATAACCATTATAAAAATGTTTTCAATATATATAAGAAAAATACAATACAAAGCTCAATTTCAAACACCAACTTAAATTATGATTTTTCTATTTCACACTGAAATTTAAAAATATAATATATGTGATTATTTATATGATTGTGCCTATAAAATATTATTAATTATATGATAACACATATAAGATATATAATAGTGATTAGGGGTGGACGTTCGGGTTTGTTTTCGGGTCTGTTTGGGATTTCGTGTTCGGTTCAGATCTTTGAGGATTCGGTTCGGATTTGGATAACCAATTTAAATTATTTTAAAATTTTAAAATTTATTATATGCTTTAACTTTTTTAAAAAATCTATAAACAATAGAATATATTACATATAAATTTAAATAACATATGTCAGAGTACCTAACTTAATATATAAATTGGTTTGGTTTAAATATTTGGATAGAGAATTAATCATTATTTAAGTATTTTTTGAGTTTTGTATATATTTTCAAGTATTTAAACGAACTTAAAAGTATTATATATATTCTGGATGTTTATATATATATATATATATATTAAATCTAAAAATAATTAATATATATAAGTATATAAATTTGTTTTGGATACCCAAAATACTTCGGTTCGGATCGGATTAAGTTTCAGTTCTTCAAATACCAAAATTTTGAATAATTCAGATATTTAATCAAGTTTGGTTCGGATTTGGTACTACTTATTCGGATTGGGATCGGTTTGGTTCTTCGAATTCGAGTTTTGTTTCCAACCCTAAATAGTGACATAAAAAACAAATAGCGTCATATTTTTTAAAAAATACACCCGCGTGGGCGCGCGAGTCAAAATCTAGTATATATTAAAAAAGAAGCATTACAACATTTTAGCTATGCTTCTTAGTTCTTAACATCTCTAGAAAAATATGTTAGTCCACTAAACATATATTATATATTTGTCATTAAACTAACCATAAATTTATTAACAATCTACAGTTAATATTTTTCTTTCTTTCCTTAAATAAAAACTACGGAGTTACCAAAATTGAATAGAATATATATTTTGACAATTAGTGATTTTAATAATAAAGATTTGATAACAATTTACATATCCTCAATTATTATTTTTTAATTCTATATTATTAAAATAAATTAAACAATAATGTTAACCATATAGATTAGATTTTTTCATATATGTTATATTTTAAATTTCATATATGGTTTAAAAAATTTAAATTCAGAACTTAATATTTTAATTTCGAAATTTGCATTGAACTTTCAAGAAATATTATAAATTATTAAAATATTAAAAGTCCCACACTAATTTTTTTGTTATTAATTTTTTAAATAGTTTGTTAAAAATACAAATGATCATAAAATCATACTATATATATATATATATATATATATATGTGTGTTGATATTATTTAAATTTAATTTCATACAATACAAAATAGAGAAAATAATTGTTTAAATGTATTCACCACAAAATGATTATAAATAAACCATAGTGATTTCTTTAATTTATGTATCTGTGTAAATTATTCAATATATATTTATTAAATTTTTTCATAATATGTAAAAAATGTTACATATAATAATACGTAAAAATAAAGTGTATATAAAGTATTCATTAATCTTTTTAACAAACAGACTCATTCAAAAAAAAAAAAACAGAAAGGTAAACAATCCTTAAAATTTTGTCTTATACCAACCCAATTGCATGTAGGAGTTACTTATCTAGTTCATTACTTTACTGTTGCACGGCACCTTTCACATTAATAAACTTGTTATGATTTTACTAGTTGAACTAAAGCTAACACATAAAATAACACAAAGCAAGACAACACGATAAGCAATGAAAAAGACTAACAAAACAATAAACATTAAGGCTACACAATTAAAGTAACTAAAAAGGTTAATAAGGTGAAAACATTGGATCATTAATTGGCAAATCAACTGATTATGGCAAACTAAAAAAAAAAAAATGATGCAAGTGTAACCAATTAGCCCAATCCTATAACATATAGCCGACAGTTGTGACACTCCAGTATTCACTTCACTAATCATCTAGCTATTCTAAATTTCATTTGCAAGACATTTAGATCACTATCCTCGTGAGGTTTGTACTCGTGATGGAGATCAGCCGGGGGCCCCTCAATTGATAACGGTTCATTTTGCCGAAGAATCTTGAGCCTTCTGCAGTACCACCGGCCCTGGCCTAATAAGCACCAGCTTTAGGCGCCAAATTAGGCTATATATTTATGGGCATAAAAACCCCAAAACATGCATGTATCTTAGTGGTTGTGTGCTTCTTAACTGAGTTGAGGGCTTTCGGTTCTAATTACAGGGGGTGACCAAATCTGTTTTTGCATTAGGCAATAATCTAGATTGGGCGGGGTCTGGTCTTCTGCCTTAACCCAATAATTATCCGCCAATTGTTGTTTGACTTGGTGACTGGACTAATCGGCCTGGAATATAAATGCAGAAAACATATAAATGAGATAAAAGGGCAAAAATGTAAAAGAAAAAAAGCAATAAACTATTATATAAACATGACATATGTCATATTTTCGAATAAAGGAAATATATCATATTTTGTAGAGGAAAAAAGTACAAATTTGGAAAAAAGATCTAACGAAATATATCATATCCATAACTCAAAGAAACAAATCAAATACTAATATACAATATTCATAAAAAATGAAACAAATCACAAATACTAATATTTTTAGGAACGGATATCCGATTTGATCCGTTACATATATATGCATATATTTTAAATTTATTTTATATATAATTTATATAAATATTATCATTTATATAAGTTTTACAATATTTTTAAGTATTAAATTTATTATATATTTATTAGAATTTTAAAAAGTAAATAATTATTTTTATTTTTGTAATAAAATAATATTATTTTATATTATTTTGAAATTAAAATAATTTTATTTGTACAGATCGTGTGGATATCAAATTAAAAATCTTAAAATTTTTGGATATCCGGGACAATGAATATCCGGTTGGCTACTGATCGAATCGAATCGGATAATTGATTGTTCTGACCAAATAAATTGGATCATGAATACCTCTAAAGATCCAGATATTCAATCCTTGCTCACCCCTACTCCTAATGGTTAATAAGCTTTCAGTCACCTTTGGTGAGAGGCATGCCGCAATTATGTTACTTTCTAATATATATTGACTTCAAATGATATAAATTAACATATATCAGGTTAAATATAATTTATTTTATAGATTTATATATAAAATACTTTGAAATTTTCTTTTGTGGATATTATAGAAAGTGGACCTTAATTAAAAGACAGAATGAAGACTATAAGAAACAATTTTTGTGTTATCAACTAAGGGGTGCCTAGTTGAATGCCGTAGGTGCTCCAAAAAAATTATTGTTTCAGGTGTATCAGACAATGGGCTTAGACTCCACTCTATATATAGTTGTTTTGTTGTGTTTCACAAAATGATTTTATGCTCAGCTCTATAATTGTTTAATCTAAATCACAAAATGGGCTTAGACTCGGCTTGATTTAGGGTTTGATTGGTAAAAGCTTGATATAGGGTTTGATTGGTAAGAGCTGTGATTTCATTTTTGGTTGTAGAAATATAGGTGTGATTTTTTTTTTGCTTTGGCTTTAGATTTTTAATTTTTAAAAGTCTTTAAATTTGAGTTATAGGTATTTGTCTCGAGAGAACAATTATAAAGACATGAGTTTAAAGAAATGCTGTAGATTTTTAAAAAAGGGTTGTGAGCTTTAAAAAAATACAAATAAAAATTGGTGTAGATTTAGAACCGTAAATATAATTATGCATGTGGAAAGCATCTACGACAATTGCCAATCACACCTATAGTTATTTCGTGGCTTCGAAACAATTTTAGCTTATAAGTAATATATTGACACCAGAGATAGATTCGAGATTTTGGGGATTTAGAACTTCTTGTAAGGATTTTAGTAAAAAACAGATATTCAATTTGAAGTAACTGAGATTTTTTCCGACCATATATTTAAACAACCCAAATATATTGTAACTGGATGTTGAATTCGGAGTAAACTAACTTACAATATGGTTTATACACAGAGCCTGTCCTAGAATATTTAAGACCGGAAGAAAAAAAACAATGTGGCCAGATCTGTAACCACTGATGGTCGAACCCATGAGTTGAAAAAGGCAAGTTTAGTGAGCATTGCCACTATACTAAAGGGAATATGTTGATTATAGGGTTTTCTGCAAAAAAACCCTCAATGTGATTTTTTTTTGCAAATTAATCCGCGAACTCAAAAACCCACGGGTCAACCCTCCAAGTGCCAGTCAAACCGCAATATAACCCTCGGCTATATTTATGTGTATTTGACTGTGTATAATTTTAACATTTTTTCAATACTAGGTCGTTTTGGCGCTAATTTTTTAATGAAAAAAATTTGTTGAACTCCACCTTCATTGTGCATTTACGCAAGCTCCCATGTCCGAGAAAAACAAGGTCATTTCGTTTTAGAAATCTATATAATTGCGTTTGTTAAGTAAACAAATATATTTGTTGGCCGAGATGGTTATATAGCATGCACATGGTATTTAAGGTTCAAATTTGAAACCACGAGTTCAACAAATTTTTTTCATTAAAAAATTAGCGCCAAAACGCCCTAGTATTGAAAAAATGTTAAAATTATACACAGTCAAATACACATAAATACGGCCGAGGGTTATATTGCGGTTTGACTGGCACTTGGAGGGTTGACCCGTGGGTTTTTGAGTTCGCGGATTAATTTGCAAAAAAAAACCACATTGAGGGTTTTTTTGCAGAAAACCCTTGATTATAAGGTCGAATTTTATTTATAAAATTAATGGGCGAAAGCAACTTGATGCCAGGCCTGGAACTTATTATCCGAGATCCGCTCCGAAAATAGGATATCCGGGGTGCCCGGATCCGAATCCGGATAGTAAAATCTTGGATCCGTGCAAACCGAATCCGGATCCGGATATCTTAATTTTTAGGTCCGGATATCCGGATCCGTATTTTTAAAATACATTAAATTTTTAAATTTTATTAATATTTATATTCGATATATTAATATTTATACATGAATTAATCTTATAATATTATATTTTAGTTTTTACAATATTATAAACATATATAAATATATTTATAAATATTTAATTTATGTATTATATTAAAAAATTAGTATTTTTTGTTAAAAAAATATTTTTAATTATTTTGACGGATCCGGATCCGGATATCCGCGGATAATAGAATATCGAGACGGATATCCGAAACCCGGATATCTGGAAACCACGAATCCGGATCCGGATATTAAATCCACGGATCCGACGGATCCGGATCCGGATCCGGATACCCTAAAATTCCCGGATATCCGGATCCGTCCCAGGGCTAGATGCCAGGGCCGGCTAATTATACAAATATAATTTCTGCAAACAAACTAAACCTTACACACTAGGCAGTCTTAAAATTTGATTGTATATTTAGTTAATCAATAATTTTCATTATTTTTTTAAAACATGATTATTAGTCTGGTCAAATTCATTTGATTTAGTAACTTGGTAATAAAATATTTGACTAAAGACTACTTGTAATGATATTTGACGAGGTTTCCAAAATAAATGTTACATTTTTTTTTCTTTTATTGACTTAAAAAGATATTTGTGATCGATGAAATTAGTAAGAATACCGTTTTAGATTTTCCATCTTGTTTCTTATTCCGATCATTTTATTTTTTGAATAAATGATCAAATTGGTAATCAATCAAATAATTCCCTATTCTTTTATTGATTATAACCTTTTTATAAGATTTTTGTAATCAATCAAATTAGTAAGAATATCGCTTTAAATTTTCCAATTTTTTTCTTATTTCGATCATTTTTATTCTTTAATTAATAAATGATGGTCCAGTCTATACTAATAAACCAAATTTCCACCATTGACCCAAATTTTAATTTGTTATTAACAAGATATATGATAACATACATATGTTACATATATAAATGAACCAATCTTGAATATGTAAGTTAATCTGAGACCAAACAATCGCACAAGTAATTTAAAATTTAAGAATAAATGTTACTTTTCTTTTATTGACTTAAAAAGATATTTGTGATCGATCAAATTAGTACGAATACAGTTTCAGATTTTCCATCTTGTTTCTTATTCCGATCATTTTATTTTTTGAATAAATGATCAAATTGGTAATCAATCAAATAATTTCCTATTCTTTTATTGACTATAACTTTTTTATATGATTTTTGTAATCGATCAAATTAGTAAGAATATCGTTTTATATTTTCCATTTTGTTTCTTATTCCGATCATTTTTATTCATTTAAGTAATAAATGATGGTCCAGTCAATACTAATAAAAAAAATTCCACCATTGACCCAAATTTTAATTTGTTATTAACAAGATATATGATAACATATATATGTAACATATATAAATGAACCAATCTTGAATATGTAAGTTAATCTGAGACCAAACAATCGCAAAAGTAATTTAAAATTTAAGAAAATGTATATATTGTTGAAAGAATCATTTGAGAAAAGTTTATCTCTTGTATTAGTATTATAAATAAGATTGATTGTGTATTTTAGGTAAAACAAATTTAGATTTTGAAACAAATTTAAATAATGTGATTTTTTCTTACAGATATACGCATAGTCCTAGGTCCTACCATTGAATTTTTTATTTCTTAAAATGAAAAGTTTAAATAACAAAAATAGATTACACATTAAAATGTAAAGAAGAATATCTTAATAACATTTTTCTTCTAATGGTAAGAAACTAAATTTAGTTGTCTACTATATTGTGCCAAGGATAGAAACTGTGAAAAAGTCATACTGTCCCTTTCTCTCTCTCTTTTCTTCTGTTTTCTTTTCGTCGAGCGTGTAGGGTAGATATAGACTAAGAGTGCGTCTGCCTCTCACAATATATATATATATATCACCATTAAATTCAATAGCACACTCACTAATCCTCTCTCCAACACTTTCATTAACTCTCTCCTTTGAACGTACGCCTCTAAACCGCTTCGTAAAACCACAAACGGTTTTCCGACCAAACTCATTGCCTATTCTTCATCGACAACGTACATTTGTAATATTCATTAACTTTCTCATTAAGCATGGTTAAATTTATTGAACCATTCATATTCACTAACTTTCTCACTAATCATGGTTAAATTTATTGAACCATTCATTTTATGGTAAAGTACATAATCATCAATCATCAATAACTTATTTAATTATCTATCATGTCCATATACATAAATGATACATCAAATGATGACATGATTCTTATTTATACTGTTATCTGGACCGTATCATATTTGTTTATAGATTTATATTTTTTTCTCGTTTATAGAAAGAGAGTGATTAGACAAAGCTGGAGTGAGAAACGAAGCTAACAAAGGAACCATAAAGGTATCGTTGGATTCTCATAATCTTACTTATCCTTTTCAATTTATGTTTTCATGCATGACGTTTATATACACTATGTATGTGTGTAAAATTATTTATGTATCTTACATAGTTTGATCTCCACCGGGAAAGATCTGACTACATATACATAAACAATTAATGAAAAATATATTCGAAAAATTTTAAAATATTTTTCAATTTCCTTAAATTCTTACATAGTTATAGTCGGATCTTTTTAGGTGGTCGTCCAATTAATCCATAATATATATACATCTTATATATTAAAACAGATGCGACAACTTTGATTCATGTGTGATTTTTAAAAAAATAGACCTTACATATTCCTAGAAAGTCATGTAACATTTAATCTCTAATTTTATCATTTAAATTTTGGGCTTACCATAAATTTTTATTGGGCTATCAATAATTGGATTTAAACAATAGATGATCCATTGGATTTATAGATAGTATAAATTAAATAAATATAATTTAATATTGTAATAATATACCTTCATATGTTAAATATTTAAATATTTATCGATGTTAACTTTTCAAATTATAAAGATTTTTTTTTAAATAAAAAAAACATATTATCTAACAATGATTAATCTTTACTACCTTAAACCAATGAAAACAAATTTTAAGCTATATAGTTTATTTTAAAAACTAAACAAAAACTAAATATTTAATTATTTACTCGATAATATAAATCTATGAAGCGAAAAGTTTAATTTCTTAAACACTTTCTAAATTTGCGAAATATTACAATATCTTTGAATATAACAATAAAATAATATTTTACTAATCTTTACATATATAGTTACGATTTTAATAATGAAATATTAATCCGAAAATATATATATATAAGAAGATACTAATACAACTGAAAGTTTGAAACAATCTATTCAATGAAAAAATATACTGTAAATTTATTATGTTTTAAAAATTGATAGACACATATATATTATAATATATACCAATTTAGAATTAAAAACAAAATATTTATATAAAAATAAATTAAAACAAAAAACTCACGCGGTTGCGCGGATCGAGATCTAGTGATTAATTAAAAAAATACTCAATGTTCAAAATTTTGTATGCTTCTAATCAGATTGGACTGAAGGTTTAGATTTATTTACGAATAATCTATAGTTTCTATTATATTGTAACTGATATAAGATAAATATATGATATTACATACATAATTAAAGGATGTGTTAGTACCGGTCTTAGTAATTAATCATATACATTTATTGATAAAAAATAAATGATATTTTCAAAACAAAAGAACAAAATGTTTTTTTTCAGTATTTCAAATTTTGTGCTATGTTGTTTTCCAGCATTTCAAATTTCACGCGCTATTAATATAATCTTTGAAATTAATTAATAAGTGATTTACTTTTACTAAATGATTTTATTATTGATATAATTGAACTATAAATAATTAATTGTATGATGTCACATCTGTATTAAGATTTTTTTTTATATTTTAAATTTTTTATAAAATAAAATAATAATCAATCTAGATTAATAGAATATTTATATCGATTAGGAAAGGGTCTAAAGACTCTAAACTACACCATTATTAATTTGGCTGCCTACATTAACTGTTTGAGAAAAGAATCCACCACTTATCTTTTTGTATTCTTTTCCCTTTCTCTTTCTCTTTGTTTTATTTAGATTTTCTCCTTTTTCAATTTATATCTCTGTAAACTGAGGAACCTTCAAAATAAATTTACTGTAAAAACAAAACATGTTCAGTATTCTTTTGATCGGCTTGATACTACGATTTTTAATCAGTCTCTAAGAAGATTTATCCTTTTTATAATCTTAATTTTTTTTCAATATATATTTGGTTTCATTTGTTTCTGTCTATGAAAGTCAATTTATGTTGATTCTTTGTTAATATGCTGGTTGCGGTGTTATGCGTTTTTGTGTCCTTAATTTCAATTGGTAGGTCCTTTCATTACAAATACCGTCATCCTGAATTTCTTATATTACTCTTTTATTTATAAGATCTTTAAGAAGAAGAAAAAGGAGAGAAAGAAAAGTAGTTGACTTGGAGAAGCTAACTTTTTCTTGTAACGAATTCAGTGTATGTGGGCAAGAGTTTGTCTAGATACTAAGGGAAACGAAATAAACTTTTCTAGTAAACCCTAATTTCTGGATATTATGAGTTAAAATTATCATTTATCTTATTTGAGTTTAATCTCTAGTACTGATAGTTTTTGAAACTCTAAAGATCTTCCAGATTATCCAAAGAAAAAATAGCAAAAATGTCTCAGCCCAACATGGTACCAGTGGAGATGAACAACAATATTGGAGACGGTGATAACAACAACAACAACAACAACAACAACAACGGAAACAACACCACCACCACCAACAATGACATTAATGGTGGTATTGTTTTGGGGGATGAGGAAATAGACAGTGCTAATACAAGTGAGAATCAAGAAGATGGAAGCGATCATCAAGATCCAGCACGTCCTAGTAAGAGAAAACGTTATCATCGTCACACCAAACATCAAATCCAGGAAATGGAAAAGTAATTATTCCTTAACTTTCATTTTTGTCTTATTGTATATAACTACAAAACTTTAACTTTCATTTTTGTCTTGTTTCTTTGTTGAATAGTTTCTTCAAAGAGTGTCCTCATCCAGATGACACGCAAAGGAAAGAGCTTAGCCGTCAGCTGGGATTAGACCATCATCAGATCAAATTCTGGTTCCAGAACAAACGCACCCAAATAAAGGTATATGTATGTCAAAAAATGTATCATCAGTTATCACATATTTAATATTTTGACAAAAATTATAGTTGGTTCTGATTCATGGTAGATAAATATATATTGATGGTTATCTATACATATGTAGTGTTGACATAATGCGAGAGAATATAAATGCAACACATGTATTATGCATAAGGTTTTTCAAATTAAATGTCTAATTGCGCGCGCAACACAAATGTGACATAAATCGCGCTTATACGGTGGTGTGAGGGTTGCACGAACGCAATCAAGATTCATGATTACTTCTTTTACTAAATTAATTCTTAACTCACTTAAAAACCAAAAACTTCGTTGTCTTTGTTACTCATCCATTCTAAATATATATATAACCACTCGGCTTGGTCTTTTTTTTTTTTGGCAGAATCATCAAGAACGCCATGAGAACTCACAACTTCGGGCAGAGAACGATAGGCTTAGAGCCGAAAACCACCAATGTCGAGCATCTATTGCTAAGGCCATATGTCATAGGTGTGGAGGTAAAACCGCAATTGGTGAAATGTCTTTCGAGGAACATCATCTTCTCCTCGAAAATACTAAGTTAGCTGAAGAGGTACGTACGTACTATGTGTACTAGAAGATGAATAAGTGAGCCATGCACCTTTATAATGTATTTTTAACTTAAAATGCTAGGCATACACCGGAGACTAACATATATGATTAATTAGTCTCATAACCATTTCACAACGTAGCACTGAAATCAACATGGTGAAACTCATAGATTCTTATACAATTTTTTTGGTTGCCAATATATAGATTTGGAAGTTCATACATATAAAAATCAATTCATACAGCATATCAGTAGGCTATGTAATTAGTTCATACATATAAAAATCAATTCAAATCTAATTTTCAACTTCTTTTTTTTTGTCTTTTGGGGTGCTAGATCCGTCAATTATCTTTGGTGATGCCCAAGTGTACAGGCAAGCCTGTAATGAACTATACCCTTACTCCTCCTGTTCCAGCTCGACCTTCGGAAGAGATAGCATCTAATAGAAGAGAAGTCTATGGAAGTATCGGAAACCTCCCGGGGTCAGCACTTAGAGTGAAAGATGTCGATAAGCCGTTGATCATAGAGTTAGCAGAGTTAGCCATGAAGGAGCTAATGGCGATGGCTCGACTGGATGAACCGCTGTGGGACATAGGAGCTAATGGCACGAGCTTAGCTTTAAACTTGAATGAACACACAAGAATATTTCGGAACGGACTCGGGCCTATACTGAATGGGCTTAGAACCGAGGCATCCAAGGCAACCTCAATCGCGTTCATGAACCATCTAGACATTGTTCAAAGTTTAATGGATGTGGTAAGTTAATTAAATGTTCCCTTGTCAACAACATACATACGTTAATAGTGTCTACAAGGTGTTGTTATTAACTAACGTGTATTTTCACAGAATCTTTGGTCGAACATGTTTGCTAGAATGGTTGCTAGAGCCATGAGTCATGACGCTATCTTGACTGGAGTCCAAGGAAACTTTGACGGAGCGTTCCATCTGGTAGATCTTTCAATTTTATTCCAATATAATATATGTACAAGTTCAAGAAGAGTTCTAAAATAAGAACAATACTATCAACATAACTAATACTATTGTTGTTATCACTACACAGATGACTGCTGAATACCAAGTTCTTTCGCCAGTAGTCTCAACCCGAGAATGCTACTTCGTCCGCTACTGTAAGCAGCAAGGTGACGGTATATGGGCGGTGGTCGATGTTTCTATCGACCATCTCTTTCCAAACCTTGAACTTAAATGTCGGAGACGGCCCTCTGGATGTTTGATTCAGCAAATTGAAAATGGATTCTGCAAGGTACTACTAGACTTTGTGGTTAATTGTCTTGTTATGTGTTTTGTGTAGCTAGGGATGGGCGTTCGGGTACCCGTTCGGGTTCGGTTCGGATCTAATCGGGTTTCGGGTTTTTGGGTTTAAAGATTTCAGCCCCATTCGGGTATTTCTAAATTTCGGTTCGGGTTCGGTTCGGATCTTTGTGGGTTCGGTTCGGGTTCGGATAACCCATTTAAATTATTTTTAAAACTTTAATATTCATTATATGCTTAAAATTTCTCAAAATCTATAAATCAAAATAATATATTACATATAAATTTGTATAATAAATGTCAAAATACCTAAAATTAACATATAAATTGGTTTGATTTAAATATTTAGATAGAAAATAAATAGATATTTCAAGCATTTTGGTGTTTTGAATATATTTTAGCTATTTTAGACATTTACTTTTAACTATTTATGTATATTTTCAAGTATTTTAGATAACTTTAAAGTATCTTATATATTTTGGATGTTTTTAATATATATTAAATCTAAAAATAAGTAATATATTTAGGTATATAAATCTATTTCGGTTACATTCGGGTACCCGAGATACTTCAGTTCGGGTCGGGTTCGGTTTCGGTTCTTTAGATACCAAAATTTTGAACCCGTTCAGATATTTAATCAATTTCGGTTCGGGTTTTGTACTACTTTTTCGGATCAGGTTCGGTTCGGTTCTTCGGATCCGGGTTTTTTGTCCAGCCCCTATGTGTAGCCATGCGGTTTATGCGTTTTTTGTTTCTTTGGTTTATTTGGGTCAGATATTTTCGCCACAATCTCACCAAATTAAACCGAAATTTTTGTTTGGTTTTGGTAAATTTCAGTTTTCAAAATTTTAGTATTTTACCGAAAATAACCAAAATTTTTGTTTCGGTTAAATTTCAATTTATATTTTTCTAAAATGGACAATATTGGTTAATTCGGTTATATATTTTTTCGGGTAGTTTAATTAGGTTATTTTGGTCAATTTTGGATAATTCATTTTTAAGAAAAAATCAAACTAACTTAAAACTGAATCTGAAGTATTTTCAAAATATTTAAATTAAATCAATCTCGAAACCATAACCAAACTGAAAACCGAATTTTTTTGTTCAGCTCAGTTGAAATTCCGCAGAGTTAGTTTTGTGTGTAAACAAATTTAAATGGTTATCATTTTGGTTTTGAAAAAGGTTACTTGGGTTGAGCATGTGGAGGTAGATGACAGAGAAGTACACCCCTTGTATAAGTCCTTAATCAGCTCTGGTCAAGCTTTAAGTGCTGAACGTTGGGTTGAAACATTGGAGCGCCAGTGCGAGCGTTTAGCCTACATCATGTCTCCAAATGTTCCATCCATAGAACCGGATGGTCTAATAAGTATTTGCTACTCCCTATGATCTTACGCAATCACAAACATTGCTTCTAAGTGATAAACTCTTTCTCTCCTTTTTCCTTAACCATTTTGTGAGTTTTTTTGTGGAATGGTGCAGTGATAACGAACAATGCAAAGCAGAGCCTTCTGAAGATAGCTGAGAGGATGACAAGAAGCTTCCTCTCTGGAGTGGCTACTTCAAATGGAGATATATGGTTTAGATTGTCTGGTAATGGAGGAAATACTGTCAGAGCGATGACTCGAAAGAGCTTGAATGATCCAGGAAGGCCTGTAGGGGTCATTCTCTATGCATCTACTTCGTTTTGGCTACTGGTTCCTCCTAAGACTGTCTTTGACTTCCTTAGAGATGCCAAGAATCGAACCAATGTTAGTACCTTTTTTGGAACAATAACTTCTCTTTGTTTTGATTTCTTTCTTGATATATATAACATGTTTTAAAATGTTATCTGCAGTGGGATGTTATCACAACTGGAGGGGAAGATTTGCAGTTGATGTCACAGATTGGAAATGGGAGAGACAGTAGGAACTGTGTATCTTTACTCCGGGTATAAAAGTTACTCTCTGTTTAGTTTATTTTTGATTCTGTTTGGTCTTTGATATGTGACTAATGTGTTTCTGGTTATACAGACCCCAAACACTAGCCAGAAAAAGATGATGATGATCCAAGAGACCTCTACTGACCCAACCGCTTCATTTGTGATCTATGCACCTCTTGATGTAACATTGACAGAGAATGTTCTCATGGGAGGTGACCCTGGCAATGTGTCACTACTTCCAATGGGTTTTGCTATTCTTCCTGATGGTACGGCTCAGCCTGGAAGAGAAGGAGGGTCACTCGTGAGTGCTGCCTTTCAGGTTCTGGCTGAAAAAGATCCGTCGGCTAGGCTGTCTTTTAGCTCTCTTGCAACCACTGAAAATCTGATTTTAAAAACCGCGCATAAGATCAGAGCTTACTTTAGTCAGCAGACAGTTTGAAAGGTACATCACTGAACTCATTTCAGTAAAGAAACTTAAAACCATTGATGCCTGCAACGTGACTTTTTTATTTCTTTAAAGGGGATGCAGAGGAGTCAATCAGTGGGAAGAGTCAAGAAGAACCTGAGAAGAAGCCATGCTGGGTTTTTCTGTTGAATTTTACTTCCTTGTGAACTTTTGCTAAGACCATTGTTATTTGTGTTTTTGTTTCATTGTTATTGTTGGAACCTTATCAACTCATTTTCTCTATTTGTGTTTCAAATATGTTTTTTTGAACTTTCTCTGATGGCTTTTGATCTTTTTTTTTGTGGTCTTGATGATTTTGTTTATGTGTTTTTGTTTCGCTGATGTTTTTTGTGTGTTTTATTTCAGTGTTTATGTGTGTTTTATTTCATTGATCTTTTTTTTTTGTGATCTTGCTTACATGTTAGCTCATATGTAATTACAATACAACTTGCCTTTCTACAAAGTGGAGTCTACTCATCAACTTTATCGTACCTCAGAATCACCTTGAAGTTCCACAACTTGAGATGGGTTGTTGTTAGAGTCATCATCACTCCTAGTGGCTTCTTCTTTCTCATCCACAAACTCCACGAAACCCAACATAAATCCCCATAAACGCGTCGTCGTAGGAGAAGACGACAAAGAAGCTCGTGGCGTCAAGCTTATCCTCTCACTCCTTCTGTACCGCACGAACTGGCGTATCATCCTGAGAACAAACACCAAGAACGCAGAGACAGTGATCGCAACGCAGAAAAGGTACAACCCTTCGAAGCTCTTGAGATGAAACTGGTTTGGCTCTGGTTGGTTCCAATCTGACTTCTCTCCGCAGCTCTTCTTGCATAGCCATTTCTTCAGAATCCTTTTCTGCTTTCTCGTCTCAGTGAGATTCAAGATCGCTGTTGACATGTCTATAGCCAGTGGAGAATCTCTCTTAAACGCCTTTTAAAAACAAGAAACAAGAAACAAAACCTCAAACTCTTCTCATTATAACAAGACAAAACACGCAAAATTGTACTCACAAATCCCCAACCGCGGTTCATAAACGGCTCTCCGACAATTTTGAAACCAGTCCGTTCCGCTAAGAACAGTTCAATGTAAGGGAGCTCGTCAACAATAGCAGCTACGCCTCCCAAAGCGTTTGGCCCTAGCTTTAGAGCCCTTTCATACTCCTCAATCGAGTCAAGTGGGACCAGTCTAGACCGAGCCATGCCAAGACTGTAGGTTAAGTACTCGAAAGTGAACGTCCCAGACTGGTAACCGATAGGCAACTCACTTGCTCGCAAGCTGTCGATGCCGGTAATGGCAGAGGGAAGCTGTTGAACTGTGAGGATTGAGCTGACTTCCGCTTTGTAGCTCGCGATTAGAACCATCAATAGGAAGAGCCAAAAAATCATCACTAGTCTCGCTAGATTGCTTATCGTATCTTCATCTGTTGACAGAACGCAAAAAACTAGAGTCAAGTATAGCCCTAGCAAAAAAATAAAGGAACTGTTACCAGGACACCAAGAACAAAAAGGATACTCAAATATATAAAAATATTAATTATTTATACATATAACTTAACTGAATAAAAAAAAAAATATCCGAAAGTGCTTTAAAAAAATAATTATTAAAAATATCCGAACTATCCGAAATTATCCAAAATATTAAGATATTTATATCTAAAAAATCCAAAATAATCTGAATTGTCTATCGTAACCATCCTAATTACTCAATATTTTATCTAAAATAGCTAACTAATTTACGTGAATTATCGGAAATAACCGAACCGGAACTAAATGGGAACTGATTTTTTTTATATTTTCCGGATATTAGAATCAATATCCGAACCAAACCAAAGATAGCTAACACACTAATTGGATCTTCTAGATCCCTGTCCCCCAAACTACGTCCAAAATACCCGAAAATATTCAAAATACCCAGGGGTAGTCAAGTATGTATCAGACAGATCCGAAAATGTAACACTATCAACTTTTGTGTATGATGAGACTGCGGCTACTTACGATTTCTCTTAAAGAGAGTGGAAAAGCTGAAACTGCAAGAAAAAAAAAACAGAGCAGAAATGTCAGAGAAAACTCCAAGAATGAACTATCTAATTCAGTGAATGCTACGAGCTGAACTTACAAGATCATCGTGATGATTTGTCTTCGTGGTGGCCCTCTGAAATCTTCATTGACGCGATGTTCGAGGATCCAAATGACAACGCCAATACAGAGAAATGAAGCTAGAACAACGCACCATAGCTGAGTGGTGAAGGGTCTCAGAAAGATCCAAGTCCCATCGTAGACGTTTGGAATCACCACCACAAGGCCTGTGGAAGCATATGGCTGCGAGAAATCTACTAGTTTGGACCGGGTTGGGACTATTGTAATATCTCCAACTGCTGCATCGTATACCTGAAAGTTACTCTAAGAAATGTTCAATGATCTCTGAAGCTTTTGTACAATTTTTTAAGTGGATACTTACGCCATCCGATACCATTTGAATAATCTTGCTGTAATTAGGACTTGAATGGCCATCCCCAAATGACTCAAACTTGTAAGGAACATTGTAAGGGAGTAACTTCAATGCTTCAATGAAGATGTCAATACATAAGCCTTTGATATGATGGGTACTAGTGTTCCTGTCTTCAGTCACAAACTCGACAAAACTAACTCTTTTAGGGACAACAATCTTCAGTGGATTTTCGGAATCAATGACCCATCCACGTGGCTTTTCACTGCCACCACCAGGCCATGTTATGTTACCAACTGAAAAACCACCATTTTTCGACCAGAAACCCACAGTGTGAACGCCTGTTCTGTCCACATTGATGATTTCGTAGTCACAGCCAGTGACATTTCGACCAGAAGAACCAAACCGAACTTGACCGGCCAAACCGGTGAAGTTAACCTTCAGAAGCTTCTCAAGTAGTACCTCCCCTCTGTTGAATATTTTGACTTTCTCCAGGTGAAGTTTATGTCCTTGTGCGTGAGTTAACTTCTTGGAGTGAGAGAATGTTATCTTGACTCCCTCATTCAACATTTTCTCGATGCCGTATGCAATCATCCACACCGTATCATATGCATGGAACGCGTAGGCATTCATTGACCTGTTCCTCTTTAGTTGGCGCATCTTTATGGATTCTGGTATGTATTGACGAAGCCCCACTACTCCTTCAAGACGTTTAAAAGTATCTTCCCCACTCAAAGAGGAATCTAAGGTAACTGAGAGCCAGTCTGTGGCGAGCCACACGTATTCACGTGTCATCATCTTCAGCTTCTGCGCTATGGTAAAGATTCTGAGCAAAGGGTCAGGACCAAAATGAAGGATGTAGACTCTAGGACCAAGGGACTTGGATCTGTTCAAAGCATCAGTGACGGAGTTTTCATCAGCGTGTAATGAGAGCGGCACTTTATAGGAGATTCTGAATCTTTTCTTGTCAAGCTCATCATCAAGAGCAGAAACTCCGTTTCTTCCGAGCTCGTCATCTGAGTAAACAGATATCACCTCTTTCCATCCGTGGAAATCGATGAGTTCCACAAGGGCGGACATTTGGTGGGCGTCATCAGGTGTGGTCCGGAGAAAGAAGGGGAACTGGAGGGCGGAGAGTGTTGGATCAGTTGCTGCGAATGAGACGAGGGGGAACTTGAGCCCTTTTGCAATGTCTGATAATGTATGAGCGATGGAGGATGAGATAGGACCGATGATAGCCACCACTTCTTTCCCAAGCACTTCAAACGCTGCAAAATAACAAATTAACAACCACTTGAACTTTTTTTGTAACACAAATTCATTAAATCAAATCTAAAATGTTTCAGCGATTACAACCGGAGGTATGCTCGACGGTAAAGTAAAAAACAAAGACAACAAAGCCGTAAAACAAGGGATAGAAGTGTTGCAAGGAGAGGCTAGCTCGAAGTAGAGAGATCCGCGGATAATCTTCACTTGAATCCTTGAAACCACAGTTCGGAAGAACTTCAAATAGTCTGTAAAGACGTTGAAATACCCTAGTGAAAGGGGTTGGAAGAGGGGTGGGAAGCCAATAGAGACTAAGTTACCCGTCAAACGAAAGAGGACAGCTCTAATACCGTCTACGATGTCCCGGGAGACTAGGTGAATCTCAAGTGTTCCGAGAAGCAAACAGTTCGGTAAGCAAAATGATAAGTCGGTTGAAACTCTTTTCATCTCCGATTCCATTGATGAATTCAACACTGAGTCGAGCATAATTGCTTCCAAAGTCGGAGGGAGTTGTCGGATGGAGCCGTGAAATTGAGGCTTTTGATGCCTACAATTGGAGCCACCGAGAAAGCTTTCCGAAAAGACTATGTGAATCTCTAAGAGAACCAAAAGCAAATAAGACCTGAGAAGTCTGAATTTAGAGATGAAGATCACGTAAAATCTTAGGGGCCCAGAACCTCTCAAAATATATATGTGGCCCAACTGATGTAACAAAGCCCAAGCCCATGAGTTACCCAAGAGAGTGCAGATTAGGGTTTTGTGTTTGAGAGATTCGCCGATGCCGTTCTCTGAAAACGTCTCAGCCTCTCTACGTCCGGTGGGGCTCAAAAATCCGGTTGACAGATGTCTCTTGTAAACTTCTGGGTAAGGACGTTGGGGGAGTCGTGATGGGAAGAGCATTTGTTTTGCCGGAGATTTCAATAGATTTTTTTTGGAAAGGTTGTCTCCGTTGAGTCTTTGGTGAGCCGGCGCTGTTACGAAGACAGGATACACGACGGGACCAAGACCAGCAAGGCAATAGACGAGGGTTGGTGAGAGACAGCGGTTGGAGATGGGGATGGTGGACGAATTTGGACTCCAAATTGAAAGAGTTTTAATGCAGTATGGTGGAGTCTCATTGAAGGTGAAGGTGGCGAGGAATGGTGAAAGCGCTTTAGATCTACACAAACCTCAAGATCCGGCGAGCCCAAGCCCTGGATGAGTAGATCCGGTGGTTGTGTTTCCACATGGAGGAGCGGCGCCGAGGATTGAAGAAGGAAGGACGATGGCGGCAGTGAGCAGAGGAGGATTCGTCTGAGACCCAAGCGTTGACTCTACTCGTACAAGGAGGCGAACAGATCTGGTGTGAGGAGCTTCGAGAAACATAGGACGCGAGCCGTAGGAGACGGCGAGAAGACGGAATCCGTAACCAAAAGCGACGAAAAGATATAGGACCAGAGCAGGAAGAAACAAGAGACGGGGAGAAGGACCCGACGCCGGCAAAGAGGTTTATTATGTTGTGTGTAGTATTCCCATTTCGAACTAGGTTTGGCTCAGGGGGAAGACAAACAATGCATCCACCCACGGCCCACCTGCATTCTTATCACTGAAACAAAAAAATTTAGGCCCATTTGTTCATACAAATTTTTTATTTTTAATGAGTATCCTAAACAAAATATGAAATGGATCTTGTGCAAATGCACCTTCAGCACAAGGCCAGAGTCGGGCTTGATTCTTATACTTCGTACGTTTCATAATACATAATGTTTTAGAAGGTTTTTAATGTTTCAAATTTTTTTGATGTTTTGACATTTTAATGCTCATTTTAATTTTATTGAAAATTGTTCCAATGGTATTTTAGTGTTCTTTTTATGATTGGTTATAGTTTATATTTTTAATGATAACTTTAAAGAAAAAGTAAATTTCTTAATTTATGTGTTTTAGTCATAACATTAAATATTATGAAACAAAATGAGTATTTACGGTGTTGAATTTAGGCAAAATATTATCTAAGATTTAAAAAATTTAAAACACTAATAAACAAAACTAATAACTTTAATTATCTGTTAAAAATTATATATTTTTTTAGTAATAATTTAGCAATATTATTAAAATTTATTAACTATTGGATCTAAAAAAAATTGTCCCAGGGCCCTCATCTTGTTGAGCTGGCCCTGTTTGAACCCATAACGGCACTGATGTGCCATAACATAACTGATGAGCACAAGTGTTCTGAAGAAGAAGAACAATCATGGTACCTGCGAAGGATCCATGAAAGACATTGCAAGAAGAGTCCTCCACAAAAAGACGTAGCTCTGTTTCTTGGAGAAGGCTTGTGTCAGCGTTCACATCAGAGACAGCTGCCTCGAGAGCTACTTTTGCAGCTCTTCCGATAACGGAATCAAAAGTGAAAACAGCACCGAGGTTTATCACTTTAGGCCTTTGGCATCTCACTTGAACCATCAGAGTGGCTACAATCAGTACCGTTATAGCAACGGATTTGTCAATGCGTAGTCCCATGGAGACAAGGCAATCAAACTAACAGTTCAGATTGTTTGTGTCTGAACTATAGGACCATCTCTCTTTTCTTTCTTTTTTTTTTAAATCTAGTGTCTCTTCAGCATTGAGGATGAGAATAACAGTGACTGATCATCTTACCTAGTCAAGAACCAGAGAGAAAAATGAATCAAGGTAAGGTTTACAGTTTTGACGTGTAGAACAAGAAAAACTCTTTCATCAAAGATAACAAGGAAGCCAAACAGAGCCGGTAGGTAAAAGAGTAAGAACAAAAAGACAAAGCTTTACCCACGACAAGAATCAGTTCAACAGTGTGATAATGTTTCTCTCTATTTCAGCAACCTTCAGGTTCTCTGAGGAATATAAGCTACAAACGGAAAATTTCCTACAAAGAAACGAATTGTTTAAGAGGAAAAGTCAAGGCACGGAACAAAAAAGGCTGTTATAAGACAGGATTCCTAAAGAGATAAAGATAAAACTTGGAGACCTCACCAGCCAGAAAGTCATCATCTTCTTCTTCTTCTCGAATAGAAGAAAAACGTGCGACTCAAGTTTCTTCTTTTGGTTTGAGCTACTGTCAAAAGCAGCCGTGGGGACCATTATCATGGGCATACATCTAACGGCCCTTGTTTTTCAAAAGTCTTCTAATCTTCTTAAGCTTCTTAAACGTGCAACCATAATCATATTCTGTTCCTTTTACGTTGCTTTCAGCAAAATGGTTACAAGTAAATTCATTATGCTTTCCATAACTCCATCATAGTGATTTGAACGTTTACTTGGAAGAGTTATATAACAAGAATAAACATATAAGTTTGGATCAAGCTTCTTAATAGTTGAATCATCATCATTATCTATAGGTCTTCCTTCAACTTCTTAATTTTGTACCTTTTCTCTTGCAAATTTTTGGCTTGTGATAAACACTCGAAGAATGTAACTCAGATTCTGCTTGATACAATCCAAAACGGCACAAAAAGTCAAATGTACAACTTGTGATTTATCATATCTTCTACAAGGGTCCGGGCAAACTAGTAACATTCTGCTCATTTACTCTTACTCTCTCTATCACAGCACTGAAAGATCACATTCTAAACTTCTCTATTTTGGATTAGTATATACATTTTTAAAGAGTTTGTAACAAGAAGATTATCTATCAACCACTTGTTGAAACTTCCACAAGAGGTGGATTTTCGAACTACTCATCTCTTACTTAAAGAAGCTTCACATTCTCAACATGGTTGAGATAGGTGTAGAACATCTTACCCATAAACGCTTCTGGTCCTTGGATTCCAACTTTTGTGATCGTCTTTCTCTCCACGTTGAAGTAGATGACATAAGAAGGCACTCTTTGGAACCAGGGGGCCAAGACGATTTCATTTACACCAACCATTCCAGCAATGCGCATGTTTCTGGAAACTACATCCTCCCACGAAGGTGGTAATACGTAGACATGATTGCTCCACTCGTGTTTTCCAGCGTCAAGCAGAACCCACAGCTCAAAACTTGTAGTTGCTCGAGTAACAGCATGAGAATCTCCAGACATAAGCAAACCTAGTTTCCCATCGTAGTTTACTAGAGTTGTTGAACCAGGCATTGCTTTACTAGAGGTTTCCATGAACTTCACAAAGCTGAACTTCTCAGTCCTCAAATCAAAACAAACGACCATAGACTTCACGGACGAACTGTTTGCTGCCGCTGTGTAGTAAAGAACACCTCTGATGCATATCCACTTACGAGAAGAAGAATGTGGCACGCAACACTCGACCAACCTCCATGTCAGTTTCTTGGTTCCTAATGTCAGAACTTGGTGCCTCACAGAGTGACCACTTACATACGAGCTTTCCATTGACAACGCCTTGAACTCTTTCGCAATGGGCTCATATCCAAGATAGCTTTCGATTCCAAACCTCATCCTCGACTTCAATGTTGGTAAGATCAAAGACTGTCCCGTGCTAGGGTTACATATCACCGGGACATACGCTGGATTTATCCTCCCCTCCAAGATCGGCTTAGCTCCATAACACAAGAAGCCATTCGTACAACCAAATAACTCATAGGAACGTGGGAAACACGCAAGATTATTGGAGGCGACAACATACGAGTTCTCTTCCGGATTTTCAGGCTGAGGCGACGAGATGAAGATATACTTACTGACGCTGCGATCTTCGCAGGCGAAAAGGAGCTGAGGGCGAGCACAAGATTTGGTCAAGAAAAGCTCTGTGAAATCTTGACGGCGAAGCATGGAGGACCAGAGCTTGCATGCGCAACGACATCTCGCCATCGCCTTCGACGGCAGCCTCGAGAATATCTCCATAGCGAGCTCGTCAGGAACCGGCAATGAGTTCCCATGAAGTGACGCCATCGATCGTGTAGCGCGCCGTGATGTCATGGCTGAGTTCGTATCGTTCGTTTTAGAAAGACGGAAGAGTTACGAAGAAATAGAGAAAGGGGCTTTCGGTATAAAGTTTCTCGCTGTTCTTATACCTAAAAAAAGAGTGTCCATGATGAAAGTAAAGGTTATTTTTATTCTTAAATTTATCTTCATGTTTTCTCAGTTCTAACGGTTATTTTTCTTTGTAACAAAAACTAGAAAACTTGTTTGCAGTGTCTTTCATACAAACGGTTCAAACTTATTTCTAAGTAATAAAATTTAATTAAATAATTAATCACAGTTAATATATTAGTATTGTTGAGTATTTAAACTCAAATCATTTTTAATGTTTAAACTTTTCAATTAAGTTTGATTTGGGTAAAATTCTCATGTACTATAATTAACTTGAAAACTTTTAGCTGAGTTTATTTAACTGATTAGATTAAACGTCTACGTTATCCGTAAAACAAATCGATGTTACCTGTAAATTTTTAGTTTAAAGATTTTTACATAAACCAAACTTAGTCAAAGATTTTAGCATTAAAATTCCTTAAATTCAATAAAATGTGATGTAAACATTACATTTAAAATTTCCAAAATTAGCACTTCAAACAAATAATGCAAATAAATAATTTGTATTTTCTTTAAAATTAACCCTACATAAAATACATTTTATTTTATTTTTTCCTAAATTACATGCTTATTATAAATTTGTGATTCCCCATACTGTTGCATTTCAAGCTGGTCTGTCTTAACAAGAATAAACATCTCAGTTTGGATCAAGCTTCTTAATAGTTGAATCATCATCATCATCATCATCATCATCATCTATAGCTCTTCCTTCAACTTCTTAATTTTGTACCTTCTCTCGATGATCTCTTACAAAGTTTTGACGTATGGATAAGACACTCAAAGAATGTAACTCAAGATTCTACTCCACACAAACCAAAACAGCACAAGAAATAGATATACAACTTGTGATTTATCATATCATCTACAAGGGTCTGGACAAACATCATTCTCTGGCAAGCTTAAGCAAACTTGTGCTCTCTCTATTACATCATTTTGTAACAAGAAGATTGTCTATCATACCCTTGTTGAATCTTCTACAAGAGTTAGATTTTTTAACTAAGAAACACACTCCAAATGAATACTACACTTTGTCTCTCACTTATAAAAATGCTTAAAGAAGCTCCACATTCTCAACATAGTTGAGATAGGTGTTTATCATCTCACCCTGAAACGCTTCCATTCCTTGGATTCCAACTTTTCTGATCGTCTTGCTCTTGACATTGAAGTAGATGACATAGGAAGGCACTATTTGGTAGAGCGGGGAGAAGACGATTTCTTTGGTACCAACCATTCCAGCGATGTACATGGGCCCCGTAACCAAATCCTTCCACGAAGGTGGTAATACGTATACACGCTTGGACCACTCATGTTTTGCAGCACCTCGAAGAACCCACAGCTTAAAACGTTTACATGTTTGAAAAACATAACAAGTAAGCAAACCTAATCTGCCATTGTAGTTTATCATAGTTGCTGAAAGAGGCAGTGCTTTATTGAAACCTCCCAAGAGTTTCACAGAGCTGAACTTCTCAGACCTCAAATCAAAACAAACTACCATAGATTCCCGTGAAGAAGACCTAGGTTCTGCAGCTATATAGTACAAAACGCCACTGATGCATATCCACTTACTTGAAGAACAGTGTGGGATGCAACATTCGACCAACCTCCATGATTGTTTCTTGGTTCCTAATGTCAGAACATGGTGCTCCTTACCATCATCACATACAGACAATACCTTGAACTCTTTGACAATGGGGTCATATCCAAGATAGCTTTCCACCCTATACTTCTCTTTCGAGTTCAATCTTGGTAATATCAAGGACTGTCCTGTGCTGGGGTTACATATCACCGTGACAATCACTGATTTGTTCTTGCCTTGCTTAGCTCCATAACAGAAGAAGCCGTTGGTACAACCAAATAGTTTATAGTAACCTGGGGAACGTGCAATATGATTGGTGGCTACAACATACGAGTTGTGTTTCGGATGATTAAGCTGAGATGACAATAGGAAGTGAATCTCGTTGTGATCATGGCAGGCGAAAAGAAGCCGAGGGCGAGCGCAAGATTTGGTCAAGAATGAGTCTGTGAAATCTTGACTGCGAAGCAAGGAGGACCAGAGCTTGCATACGCAACGACATGTCGCTATAGACTTCAACGGCAGCCTCAAGAATATCTCTGTAACAACCTCAACAGGAAGCGTCAGTGAGTTTCGATCAAGTCTGGTCGTCGATCGCGTAACGCGCTGAGAAATAGTTAGACCCCCCTTCTGCCTCTTCATAGCGAGATACTTTTAGAACTTTTCTTACTACCCTGAAACAAAATACAGTTGAGAACTTAGCCCCAGATTCTACCAGATAAACGATCAATGTCGATTTTACAAATTGCAGAAGAACGAACATGAGGCACATTAATGTTTTCATCATTTCTTACCTCGAATTCACTGTCACTAGGTTGAATTTTTGGACTGGATTTGCAGTAGATCAATCGTAAATCGCAGTTAGCGTTTAGAACTATCCCCAAAATCATTTGTCGGGAATGATAAAAGAGTGAAGTAATTTTATATGGGCCTTTTGTGGGCTTACACAATATTAAAAATTATGGGTTTACGATGGGTCTGACTTGAATTTTATTAAAAACTACAATGCTCTGGACAAACTAGTAACATTTGGTGGGCGAATAGACCGAACTTGTACCAAACATGATCTCAACTCCTAATATGTATCCAAAATACAATAAGATGTTATTGAACATCTAAAATAATATCTATTACATGAACATTGATGGTTGAAAGTGGCGGTTAAAACTTGAAAGTTTTAGATTTTAGTTTTGTTTTCGATGAATGATGTTTCTCGTGTCATATGTCATGAGAACTTTGTTTTAGTTTTATGCTTTCATTTTTAGTTTTCTTTCTATCAATAACTATGTTTACTTTTCGTTTGATTCTGAATAATCATGTTTGATGTTCCTTTCTTATTTTTGAATCGATTTTACTTATATTTTAGTTACAAAATAGGTATAAATCAAGTATTTTAAAACCAAAGAATCGATTTTACTTATGTTTCGGTTACAAAATAAATATAAACCAAGTATTTTAAAACCAAAGAACCGATTGGGATTCAAACCCGAAAATACATCGAATTGTATCTGTTCTTTGAAGATTTACTAACCCCAACCCAAACCCATTAGAACCGAACCGAGCTTCCATATAACCCGAATGAAGCTGATTTTGATAAACCCGAAAAATCGAGACCCGATTAGACAAAACCGAAACCCGACTGGGATCCCAAATGTCCATGCCTAATTTTTCTCATTTCATGGATCTAGAAAATCATACTCTCTCTATCACAGCACTGAAAGATAGACATTCAAAAGCTTCTCAGTTTTGGATTAATATTTAACTATTTACAGCATTTGTAACAAGAAGATTGTCTCTCATCCCCTGGTTGAATCTTCTACAAGAGGTTGATTTTCAAACTAAGACGCTAGAAAATAAAATGAAAACTACGCTTGAAATGCTTAAAGAAACTTCACATTCTCAAGATAGTTGAGGTAGGTGTTTAGCCTCTTACCCTGAAACGCCTCCATTCCTTGGATTCCAACTTCTCTGATCGTCTTGCTCTTGACATTGTAGTAGATGACACAGGAAGACACTCTTTGGAAACAGGGGGTCAAAACAATTTCATTTACACCAACCATTCCAGCAATATCCAATCTATCCTCAACTACACCCTTCCAAACTGGTGGTAATACGTAAACATGCCTGGACCACTCATGTTTTGCAACGTCTCGAAGAACCCACAGCTCAAATCTTTTACATGATCGAGTAACATAATAATCTTCCGACGACATAAGAAAACCTAATCTGCCATTGTAGTTTGTCAGAGTTGTTGAATGAGATCTATTGAAACGCTGCAAGAGGTTCACAAAGCTGAACTTCTCAGTCCTCAAATCAAAACAAACTACCATAGATTCCACCGAATATCTGATTTTTTTAGCTATATAGTACAAAACGCCACTGATGCATATCCACTTACCAGAAGAATAATGTCGTATGCAACATTCGACCACCCTCCACGACAGTTTCTTGGTTCCTAATGTCAGAACATGGAACTCCTTACCATCATCACATACAGACAACACCTTGAACTGTTTCGCAATGGGGTCATATCCAAGATAGCTTTCCACTCCAGAGCTCCACTTTGAGTTCAATCTTGGTAAGGTCAAGGACTGTCCTGTGCTGGGGTTACATATCACCATGTCAAGCAATCGTTTATGCCACCCCTTCAAGATCCGTTCAGCTCCATAACAGAAGAAGCCATTGGTACAACCAAACAGTTTATAGTAACGTGGGGAACGTGCAATATGATTGGTGGCAACGACATACGAGTTGTCTTCCGGATTTTCAGGCTGAGGCGACGAGAAGAAGTGTATCTCGCTGCGACCTTCGCATGCGAAAAGAAGCTGAGGGCTACGAGCACTAGATTTGGTCAAGAACAGCTCTGTGAAATCTTGACTGCGAATCACGGAGGACCAGAGCTTGCATACGCAACGACATCTCGCTATAGACTTTGACGGCAACCTTGAGAGTATCTCTGTAACAACCTCAACAGGAAGCGTCAATGAGTTTCGATCAAGTGTGGTCGTCGATCGCTTAACGCGCCTAGAAATGGTTACACCACCCTTCATGAAGGAGTATGTTCCCTTACGGACGCTCTGTGAGAAAGACATTAAAATTAAACACAAACATTCTAGAACCAACCAAAACTCCAAACAAAAGTTCGATTGCATCCAGAAACTAAATACAGTTCTAGAACTTAGCCAGAGATAATGTCACATTCACCAGATGAACGATCGAGATGAAACAACAATCTACCAGAACTTCATCAATGTCGATTTTACAAATTGCAGAACAACTATTATGTTTTCATCATTTCTTACCTCGAATTCACTGTCACTAGGTTGAATTTTTGGACTGGATTTTGCAGAAGAACAATCGTAAATTGCAGTTTGGGTTTAGAAGTAGAGAAAAAGACAAAAATAGCGCTAAATCAAGTTTTTGTTTCCAAACTAGCACTCAAGGTCAAAAGTCACAAAAATAGCACTTAATGTTTTATCAAAAGTCAGAAACTTAGGGTTTAGAGTTAAATGGTGGGGTTTAGGATTTAGGGTTTAGGGTTTAGAGTTTAGGGTTTAGGGTTTAGAGTTTAGGGTTTAGGGTTTAGGGTTTAGAGTTTAGGGTTTAGGGTTTAGAGTTGAGAAATGAGGTTTTGGGAATAAGATTTCAAATTTTGAAAAATAAAAAATAAAATTTTCAAAGGATAAACTTAGAAAGGTGCTATTTTGGTCATTTTAGTTTTTGAGTGCTATTTTTGTGATATAAAGTTAGAAAGGTGCTATTTTAGAGATTTGCCCTTAGAAGTATCCCCAAATCATTTGTCGGGGAAGATAAAAGAGAGTGATGTAATAATATATCTTTAGTGGGTTTATACTAGGTCTGGGACGGATCGGGTATCCGGACAATTTTAAGGTATTCGGATTCGGATTCTTATCCGGCGGATCTATAATTTTACTATCCTTATCCGGATCCGGGATTCTCGGATATCCGGATGTCGGATATCCTTCTAAAAATTGTAATATCTGGCGGATATCCGGATCCGAATTTGAATCATTAAAATAAATAAAAAATAATACTAATATATATAAAATATTAAAAATAATTTAAAAACAAAAAAATATGTAATATTTTTAGTTATTTCTATGTATAATATTACAAAATTTATATACAATTTATATATACTATTATAAAAATGAAAATATATTAAATAAAATTAATTTTTATATATAGATATTACTATTTTTGAAATAGTTATTAGTAAAACTTACGGATCCAGATATCCGAACTAAAAAATAAAGATATCCAGATCCGGATCCGATTTTGACGGATCCAACATTTTACTATCCGGATCCGGATTCGGCCATTCCGGATATCCGGATTTTCGGATCGGATCCGGATCAAATTTTGGATCAAATCCGAATCTCGGATCGAATCCGAATATCGGATAAAAGTTCCAGTCCTAGTTTATACAATGAGTTTGACCTGAACTTTATTTAAAAAAAAAAAGTAGAATTGCTATTCTACTCATTTTATCGACAAGGACAAGATCAAAAAAAGGAGCGACGTGTCTTAGTGAAACACGCAAGATGAAAGGATTTGTGACACGAATCGGTGCTGGACCACAGTGGGCGAAGCCAGGTTACCCACTATGGGGGCCTGTGCATCCTGCATCCATAATATTTATTTATAATGTTGTATTCATATAGAATAACATAAAAATTCAGTTAAAGCAGGTGGAAAAGTGGTGTTGTGCACCCATATCAGACCCGAATTCGAAACCACCTTGTGATTTTTTCCATTTTGTAATCAGTAGTGCACCCACTTAATTAATAACCTGGATTCGCCCCTGAGACTACCACCGCCGAGCATCACCACATAGCATTCAAAGATAACATTCTAAGCTTCTCTGTTTTTGATGAGTATTTACATTCGTAAAGAGTTTGTAACAATAAGCTTATCTAACAGACTAACATCCACAACATGTGGGCTTTTTCAAACCAAGGTACTAGAAAAAATAGGAAACACATAAAATGAAATATGTGTTGAAAATTTTAAACTGATTTTCTTCAATGGATTAGACTATACTTCTATATGTATAACAAATGAATGTTACTTGTAAATCTTTAGTTTATGGATTTCTACTTAAACTAAACTTACTTGGGAGATTTTAGCATTAAAATTCTTAAAATTCAATCAAATATGATCTAAAAATTATAATTTAAATTTTCAAAATAAGCATTTCAAACAAATTACCCAAATAAACCCAAATAAATAAACTATATTTGCTTCAAAATCTACACTAGTAGTACTTAAAATACATTTTAGTTTTCTTTCTTCTAAATTGCATGCTTATTATAAATTTATATATGATTCACATAATGTTGCATTCAAGCTGGTCTGTCTTGGACTTCACGGTTCAAACCTCCGAGTTGTATGCTCTAATGTCTAATCATCAACATCTTCATTTCTTAATAATAATCGTCCATTCTGCGAGTTCTTTGAGCCGGCCTCTTTAGCTTTTGATTAAGTTTGCACATTTTCCCCATTGTCAAGTACGAACGATTAAACAATTGGGATCATCTTGCTTCTTAATAGTTAAATCATCATCATCATCTATAGCTTTTCCCTCGACTTGTTAATTTTGTACCTTTTCTCGATGATCTCTTACAAAGAATTGTCTTATGATAAGACACTCAAAGATTGTAACTCAAGATTATACTCCACACAAACCAAAACAGCACAAGAAATAGATGTACAACTTGACATCTACAAGGGTCTGGACAAACATCATTCTCTGGCAAGCTTAAGCAAACTTGTGCTCTCTCTTTTTTTTTTTTTTTTTTGGAACAACATTTGTGCTCTCTCTATTATAGCATTTTGTAACAAGAAGATTGTCTATCATACCCAAATGAATACTACACTTGATCTCACTTGAAATGCTTAAAGAAGCTTCACATTCTCAACATAGTTGAGATAGGTGTTTAATCTCCTACCCTGAAGCGCCTCCATTCCTTGGATTCCAACTTTTCTGATCGTCTTGCTCTTGACATTGTAGTAGATAACATAGGAAGGCACGTACTGGAACCAGGGGGCCAAAACGATTTCATTTACACCAGCAATTCCAGCAATACACATTCTATCCACAACTACATCCTTCCACAGTGGTGGTAATATGAAAACATGCTTGGACCACTCATGTTTTGCAGCATCTCGAAGAACCCACAGCTTAAAACGTTTACACGATCGAAAAACATAACAAGTATCTTCCGACGACATAAGCAAACCTAATCTGTCATTGTAGTTCACCAGGGTTGTTGACTGAGGCAGTGCTCGTTTCAATCGCAAGAGATTCACAAAGCTGAACTTCTCAGTCCCCAAATCAAAACAAACTACCATAGATTCCCCTGAAGAAGACCTAGGTTCTGCAGCTATATAGTACAAAACTCCACTGATGCATATCCACTTACGAGAAGAGTAATGTGGTATGCAACATTCGACCACCCTCCACGACAGTTTCTTGGTTCCTAATGTCAGAACATGGAACTCCTTACCGTCACACACAGACAATACCTTGAACTCTTTCGCAACGGGGTCGTATCCAAGATAGCTTTCCACTCTATACCTCTCTTTTGAGTTCAATCTTGGTAAGGTCAAGGACTGTCCTGTGCTGGGGTTGCATATCACCGTGACAAGAACTGGTTTGTTCTTGCCCTGGTTAGCTCCATAACAGAAGAAGCCATTGGTACAACCAAAAAAGCAATAGGAAGTTGGGAAACGCGCGAGGTGATTGGCGGCTACAACATGCGAGTTGTCTTCCGGATTTTCAGGCTGAGGCGACGAGAGGAAGTGAATCTCGCGGCGGTAATCAGAGCAGGCGAAAAGAAGCTGAGGGCGAGCGCAAGATTTGGTCAAGAAGGAGTCTGTGAAACCTTGGCTGCGGAGCACGGAGGACCAGAGCTTGCATACGCAACGACATCTCGCTAGAGAATTCAACTGCAACCTCAAGAATATCTCTATAACAACCTCAACAGGAAGCGTCAATGAGTTTCTATCAAGTCTTGTCGTGGATCGCGTAACGCGCCGACCACCCTTCATGGCGGAGTGAAGTTTCGGTCTGTGAAGAACAAAGAGAAAGACATGAAACTAAACTTCAAATACAGTTCTAGAACAAAAGTTCGATTGCATCCAGAAACTAATCTTCACCAGATGAACGAT
This sequence comes from Brassica napus, assembly GCF_020379485.1. Lineage (NCBI taxonomy): Eukaryota > Viridiplantae > Streptophyta > Magnoliopsida > Brassicales > Brassicaceae > Brassica > Brassica napus. Next base: position 55,777,477 of record NC_063447.1, read on the forward strand.
CGAGATGAAAAGAATAAAACAACGAACATGAGGCAAATCTTACCTCGAATTCACTGTCACTAGGTAAGAACAATCGTAAATCGTAAATCGCAGTTAGGGTTTAGAACTATCCCCAAAATCATCTGTCGGGGAAGATAAAAGAGAGTGCTGTATTAATATATGGGCCTTTTCTGGGTTTAGACTTTACTTAAAATGATGGGTTTAACGATAGGGTCTGACCTGAGTTTTATTAAAAACGTTAATTTGCTTTCTTTTTTTTTTTTTTTTTACCAAAAACGTTGATTTGCTATTTGCTATTTATTCTGGAAGGAGTTATGACACGATTCAGTGGTGGATGACTTACAACATTCCACCTTACCACCGCCGATCATCACTCACACAAGTAGGGCTGGGAATTTGAGGAAGTTTACCTTATGATATAGACATTCGAAGAATGTAACTCAAGATTCTATCGATGTAATCAAAGCCGCTCAAAAAATTAGATGTACAACTTGTGATTTATCATATCATCTACAAGGGTGTGGACAAACATCATTCTCTGGCAAGCTTAAGAAAACTTGTGCTCTCTCTATTACAATTTACAGCATTTTGTAACAAGAAGATTGTCTGTCGTACCCTTGTTGAATCTTCTACATTTTTTACTAAGAAACACACTCCAAATGAATACTACACTTAATCTCACTTGAAATGCTTAAAGAAGCTCCACATTCTCAACATAGTTGAGATAGGTGTTTATCCTCTCACCCTCAAACGCTTCCAGTCCTTGGATTCCAACTTTTCTGATCGTCATGCTCTTGACATTGTAGTAGATGACATAGTAAGGCACTCTTTGGTAGCTCGGGGAGAAGACGCGCGATTTCATTTGTACCAACGATTTCACTTAAATATTTCAAATGAAAAATATTCGGTGATTCGATTTTTAGGATAATTTGGTTTATACATAGTATTTAAAAATATTAATTTATTTTAAAATAAAATATATTTAATGTTTATAAATATATAAACTATATTATAGAAATTCGAGTTCTCATTTAGTTCTCGGTTTGATTCCGGTTCGGTATCGATTTTTCAATTCTAGAGATGTAAGCTCTTCTAAGAGTTGATAGGATCTGAATCTAACCGAACCTTATTTTTTAGTTCAGTTTGGTTCTTCGGTTCTAGATAAACGTGTTCAAACTTTCCCCTAAGCCTACCTCCGTTTTCCGGATAAGTCTGAACCTAATATTCCATCATGCCTCTGTTTTTTTTAATGCAGCTAGTTTACTTTTAAAATTTGTTTTGACTTCTGTTAAAAAAATAGCATTAAATTATAGCCTTAATATATGTAAATGTATTCCTTTGGTCAAAAAATAATATGTGTGCATGTACATGAAACCATAATCATATTCTGTTCAGGTGCTTTCAGCAAAATGGTTAAAAGTGAATTCATTATACTTTCAATCATAGTTATTTGAATGTTTACTTGGAAGAGTTAGATAACAAGAATGAACATCTAAGTTTGGATCAAGCTTCTTAAGAGTTGAATCATCATCATCATCTATAGCTCTTCCTTCAACTTCTTAATTTGTACCTTTTCTCGATGATCTCTTACAGAGTTTTGACTTGTGATAAACACTCGAAGAATGTAACTCAGATTCTGCTTGATACAATCAAAAACGGCACAAAACGTCAAATGTACAACTTGTGATTTATCATATCATCTACAAGAGTCCGGACAAACTAGCAACATTCTGCTCATTTACTCTTACTCTCTCTATCACAACACTGAAAATCACATTATAAACGTCTCTATTTTAAAACTAAGATGCTAGAAGAAAACGAAGCACACAAAATGAAAACTACACTTGTCTCTCACTTATAAAATTGCTTAAAGAAGCTTCACATTCTCAATATAGTTAAGATAGGTTTTGAAACTCGTACCCTGAAACGCTTCCAGTCCTTGGATTCCAGCTTTGGTGATCGTCTTTCTCTCCACGTTGAAGTAGATGACATAGTAAGGCACTCTTTGGTAGCTCGGGGAGAAGACGATTTCATTTGTACCAACCATTCCAGCAATGTACATGGTCTCTGAAACCACATCCTCCCACGAAGGTGGTAATACGTAGACATGATTGGACCACTCGTGTTGTGCAGCGTCAAGCAGAACCCACAGCTCAAAACTTGTACTTGATCGAGTAACAGCATAAGAATCTCCAGACATAAGCAAACCTAACTTGCCGTTGTAGTTTACCAGAGTTGTTGAACCAGGCATTGCTTTACCGAACTTGACAGAGCTGAACTTCTCAGACCTCAAATCAAAACAAACGACCATAGATTCCACTAAAGATCCGACTGCTCTAGCTGCGTAGTAGAGAACACCGCTGAAACATATCCACTTACAAGAAGGCAAATGTGGTATGCAACATTCAACCAACCTCCATGACAGTTTCTTGGTTCCTAATGTCAGAACTTGGTGCTCCACTGAGATCCAACCTTCACTAACACGCGACTTATTCATCGACAACACCTTGAACTCTTTCGCAATGGGATCATATCCAAGATAGCTTTCCACTCCATACTTCTTTTTCGAATTCAACCTAGGCATGGTCAAGGACTGTCCCGTGCTAGGGTTACATATCACCGGAACACGCACTGGCTTTTTCAGCCCCTTAAAGAACCGGTCAGCTCCATAACAGAAGAAGCCGTTGGTACAACCGTAGAATCCATTGGAACGTGGGAAACGCGCAAGATGATTGGCGGCTACAACGTACGAGTTCTCTTCGGGATTTTCAGGCTGAGGCGACGTGATGAAGACAAACTCTCTGACGCTGTAATCTTCCCTGACGAAAAGGAGCCGAGGGCGAGCGCAAGATTTGGTCAAGAAAAGCTCTGTGAAATCTTGACGGCGAAGCATGGAGGACCAGAGCTTGCATGCGCAACGACATCTCGCTATCGCCTTCGACGGCAGCCTCGTGAATATCTCCATAGCCAAGTCGTCAGGTACCGGCAATGAGTTTCGATGAAGTGACGTCATCGATCGTGTATTGCGCCGTGATGTCATGGCTGAGTTCGTATCGTTCGGTTTAGAAAGACGGAAGAGTAGTAACGAAAAGAGAAAAGAAAGGTGGCTTCTGTATAAACTTTCTATCTGTTCTTATACTAGAAAAAACCGAGTCTGCATGATTAAAGTAAACGTTATTTTTATTCTTAAATTTACCTTCATGTTTTCTTAGTTCTAACGGTTATTTTTCTTTGTAACAAACACTAGAAAACTTATTTAGCAATGTATTCCATACAAACGGTTCAAACTTATATCCAAATAATAAAATAAAATTTAATTAAATAATTAATCACAGTTAATATATTAATATTTTGAGTATTTAAACTCAAATCAATTTTAATGCTAAAAATTTTTAATTAAGTTTAATTTGGGTAAAATCCATATACTATATATATTAATGTGAATTTTTTTAACTGATTTTATTTAATCTATTTGATTATACGTCTGTGTTGTCTATGTTGCTTGTAAACTTTTAGTTTAGAGATTTTTACGTAAACCAAACTTAGTTCAAATATTTTAGCATTCAATAAATTGTGATGTAAAAATTACAATTCAAAAACAAATAACGCAAATAAATAAATTTTATTTTCTTTAAAATTCACCCTACATACAAAATTTGTGATTCACCACATACTGTTGCATTTCACGCTGGTCAGTCTTGGACTTCACGGTTCAAACCTCCGAGTTGTATGCTCTAATCATCAACATCTCTATTTCTTGGTAATAATCATCTATTCTGCAAGTTCTTTGAGTTAGCCTCTTTAGTTTTTGATAGTGGTCGGGCAGAACATTTTCCTCATGATCAGGTACAAACATGTCAAGTTTGGAAGAAACTTAAGTAGTGCAATAGTTTATCTAATCTTATTAACTTAGCCAATGGATTTATTTATACAAACTGTCAACGCCCACTTAGCTTTCATATCTTTTATTATTGTTACTAGATGGTATGTCCGCGCTACGCGCGGAAAATGTTTTAGTTTGAATGCGTTGAATTGAGAGCTTCTTTGTAAATCATGTCTAGAAGCCGAAGTTATTATTATTGTTATCAAAAGCAGATACTAGGGTCTTAAGAAGAAAATTATAAATCATAGACAATGTGGTGGACTTTTGAAGAAGCGGCCTTGTAGATGTGATGGTCTTCTTGAATGGGGGCCTGGAAATTTTGTAAAGTAAATAAGGAATCCAAACCTACTAAAATGAGTCTTTATATTATTTATAGTATAATAAGACTTACCTTGAAATAGTTATATAACAATCACCAGGTGAAGGTCTACCTCTCATTTATCACTGTTGACCGCTATAACGCTGAATAGCAGATAAAAATGAACTTTTAGATAAGTAGTCACTGAAAATATTTGGAATTAGGTTTTAAAGTTGGAATTTTACTTACTTTCATGGGAACGAAGACGGTTAAAGATCTCTTTGTAAACTATGTTCTTCACTTTTTGTGGATGCTGATCTCTCGCTTTAATGATTTTTAGTCCTGATTTGCTTGTTACACGTGAGAGAGCCACATAAAGTTGCCCATGTGCGAACACTGGTTTAGGCAGATATAAGAGAACCTCCTTTAAACTTTGTCCTTCACTTTTGTTGATTGTCATTGCGTAACACAATCTGATAGGAAATTGCCTACGACGTAAGGTGAACGTTAACTTTGTTTCCTCATGTAGGAGAGCAATCTTTGGGATCAAAACTTCGTGTTCAACGTGTGAGCCAGTGACTATGTCTGCCTTAAGCACTCGTTCGCCTACATAGGTTAGGATCATACGGGTACCGTTGCATAATCCTTTTTTCTGATTTATGTTTCGCAGAAGCATAACTGGGGCCCCAACTTTTAGAGTGAGTTTATGAGAAAGCAATCCTGAGTATTCCAGAGAATTGAGATACTCAATCGCATATAAGGCATCATTTTGATCAGATTGAGTATCTGAAATCTCAAAACTATCACAGCTGAAGTAATCTCTTGATTCTCCGTCTGTGTTAGAGATTGTGTATGCATTGATTTCATCAACTGTTTCATTGCGGGGAGTGAGGATAGCTCTATCGGTGTAAGAGCTTTGAGAGATCTTTATTTTGTTGATGTCTCCATATGCGGCCTCAACAACTTGTTTTAAAGGGTCATCTATCGTCTGTTGAACCAATGAGTCGTCGACAGTTATCATTTGCTCATGGTAACCATCATCTTCATCATCTGCTGATGATTGTGGTTGACCTTCCCTGACTTTAAGCAGCCACTCTAAGAACTCCTTCTCGTCCTGATTGACTCGCATATTTATTTTTAAAGAGAACTTGTGGCAGCTATCCCATAGATAGGAATGACCTATTGAAGCTAAGACAGTATCAGCCCTACTTCCTTGTAGAATTACTGGTAAAATCTGTCTAAAATCACCACCCAACAAAACTGTTTTTCCACCAAAAGTCATATCCTTTGCACGAGGATTTTTCTTGGACATTATATCCTTCAACGTCTTGTCTAATGCTTCAAAAGCATGCTTATGAGTCATAAGTGCCTCATCCCAAATTATGAGATCCGTTTTCTCGATTAGCTCAGCTAGCATTGTACTTGGTTTGATGTTGCATAGCTTGTCTTCAGAAAGCTTCAAAGGAATATTAAAGCGGGAATGAGCTGTTCTTCCGTTAGGTAGGAGCAATGCGGCTATCCCTGAAGACGCAACCGGTAGAACGATTTGTTTTCTAGAGCGAAGTCTGGATATAATGGTTCGGTATAGGAATGTTTTTCCTGTGCCCCATGCGCCATAAACGAAGAATAGTTTTCCGTCCTTTTTCTCAACGGAGTCTAAGACTGATTTGTAAATCGCACGCTGATCAGCATTAAGAAGGGTGTACTGTGTGTCATGTCTCAAAGTTTCCTCTGCAACATCATAATCCATTTCTTGGGTCCACAAACTGTTCCCCAATTCTTTTAGCAAAACAGGTTGGATCTTAGGCATACCTTTAATATCACTTATCGAGCGGTTATGCATCCGCATCAACTTTTCCACTTCGATTAAAGTGTATTGCTCAAGGGTCTCATCGTCCAGTTCTAGATTTAAGTGACCTAAAAATCTTTGTCTCTTGCGGAGTATGTAATCACTCATTGATTTCCATGATTGTTCCCATAATATTTTAGGGCTCGCAACAAAGCAATGGTTCAGGAATGTGACAAACATATCACGGATTTGGAATGGGGTAGCCGTTCTAGAAGCCTCTATCATACTCTCGATCCATTCGACATCGTTGTCCAAATAGCCTCGTGCGTAGCAAACCGATTTGAAATCAGGGTATTTAACATCGTTAAACGTTCTGAGCTCATCATAACTTTGAGGACCCTTGATCTTATTTATGAGAATCCTTTAGTAGTAACGATCACCTGCCGATGGGTGAACAGCTATGATTCTCCCAATGGCTTTTCCTTTCTCACGTTCAGACCAGACTTTGGTATTGTTGTTCCATACAAAATATTCCGGAATTTGCACGTAAGTTAATGTCCGTGCAAAAGCTGACCTTCTGCATAAGACCATCCACTCAGTGAACATTTTCTTCTCAATACCTGGCTTGCGGACTACGCGCCCGAGGTTATCAGTATCCTTAATAGTGATGTTATGTTCACCTTCTAAGTGAATGATAAGCTTCTCAACTGATGGCTTTCTTTTATGTATATGGAATGAAAACGTCCGCCACATACCCTCACAAGCTGATAAGTACCGCGCATCAATGAACTCTTGGATCTCATTCCGTTGCTTGATTACTCTCTTCTTTGGCTCGCTAGAGGATGCTAAGCTAGATGTAGATCCCGTATTCCCATGCTCAATTACTGCGGAAGCTCTGTCAACACCCTTGGTTATGTACTTGAATAAGTACTTCACAACACTTATTCGATTACACCATTCAACATTAATATGAGCTTCGTACTTCTTCAAGAGGTTCAAGTTATGAGGTACAACAAAATTGTTGTTTAAGATTTTTTCCATCCTTCAGTACAGACGCATTCTCGTTTTGCCGCCGACGATACAATACATACCCTGATTTATCAATTGAAGTATTGTCATTATACGGCCGAGGAAACTTTTTTGTGCACACATTATTATCCATACATGGTGACTTCGGATTAATGACACCACATGGACCATGAATCATGTGTTTTGTTACTAAATTGTAACCTTCAGGGTCTTCTTCCTTGTTTGGAAGCTCAGCTGAAATAATCTCATCTACTTCCTCTGCACTTGGTGTTCTAGAAGAGTTTCCAAACCACAATAGTATATGTGCATGAGGGAGTCCTCTTTTCTGAAACTCTATCCTGTGGAGGACAGCCGTGTATGGCTTGAAGTAAGTTCCTTTTTTGAAATCCTTGGGGAGCTGGTCTAACTTCATCTTAAAGACTCGACACTCAATGTCTGGTTTATCATTGGGAGAGTCTCCACCATACTTCATAAGATGCTCTTTAATCTCTCTCCAGTTGGGATTGGCCGTCATTGTGATAAACAAATCTGGATTCCCATATTCTCTGCAAATAGCCATCGCATCATGATATTTTTCAACTAAGTATCAGGGCCCACAGGTGAAACTTGGGGGCAGTATGAACCTCTGTCCAATAATTTTAGCATTAGTATCACCCTCGCTGACAGCGTCGAGTACATTATTGTAGAGCTCAGCTCTCAGTATATCTTGATTATTCCTTGCCCACCTTAGTCGATCTTCTTCAATCACTGTATAGATGTCAATAATATATTGATGGAGTAGACGGCCGCCTATAATCAAGGTCAGTCATTGGTTAAGACGGGTCTGGATCTGAGCGGCATAGAACTGGCGGATAGTCAGGAATTGCCTTGTTCTTGAAGTGCCTGTCTCAAGATGTAATGGGATCTCTGGATGAAAACCGCACTCTCCATAGGGAAACAAAAGAGGATATTGTAGGGTCATGTACAAAGGGTGATCATCACGTATCTGCTGCAAAGTGTCAGATTGAAATTGGACCACTATATCTCGTTCTCCAATTGTTGATGACATATCGCCTACAATAAGACCTGCGACCTCATCTGTACTCGGAAGATCGTACTCTTTCCCTTTCCCTTTATCTGGGAGCAATCTGATTTTAAACTCCTTCCCAACACTTTCGTAATAGTCTCGTGCCCGTCGGAAAATCTTGGCTAAGCAATTATTCTTGTCAATCATCCTGATGAGGCGCTCTAGGGTTGCTTCATCAAGATTACCATCTGTTGAGGATTGCCCCATTGCATTTAGTCTGTTTCTGACTTCATTTCCCGTATCAAAAATATAGAGTTGGAGATATTCTGGGAGACGACCTTGTTGGGGTATAAGGGAACCAATCTTGTGGTGAGTTTGACCCTGTATCCGTATGGTGTAAGGACCAGGTGTACGAACCACTTTATAATCCATTTTCATTCCAACCGATGTAAAAGCCAGTACGGAATTATAGACTCTGATAGTATCTCGAAACCACCTAAGCTGGAGAAGTTCTTCTAATAGAGCTGGGGGTTGCTTGATAGGCGGAAGTCTGATTTGGCCATGGTTACAGCAAATAGTGAACGTCGGTTCTCCTGTTTTGGAGTCTGTACCAGTGCTCTCCGAAGTCCACATAAGAGCATTGCATTTCGAGCATGCTACGATTGGGTTTTCTTCGGTTTGAGATGTCGAACCTTTATCTGAGTAAATTTTTGTTAAGAATTGTTAAATCCTAAGTTTTTTATTATTATAAAAATTTGCCAGAGTTGTAAAATTGATAACCTATATTGGGGGTGATTGGTTGGGTTGTAGGAAGTGATTTTAGCTTTAATTTTCATCTACAACACTAAATACTACCAATCATGTTTTATCTTAGTTTTTAAAGTTACAGCCAAAAAACTAAAGGTACAACAAAAACATACAAAAATGGTTGCAAAAATCTTATTTTCTAAAGCTCCATCTTCCTTAAAGCTAAATCAAAAAAATCTACAGACTAAATTTTAAAGTAATTTTTTTTACAGTTACAGCCCGACCAATCATCCCATTGTTATTAGAAATTTTAGAATTACAGAGTTTAAAATATGCACCTTTCTTTTTTGCTTGAGTGTGACATATTACACGGGTTTGTTGTGGAGAATCTGCATTTATGCATAACACTGCGTATTAGAATAAATGTATTAAATCTTTGGGGGATTTTTTTAGTTACAATGCTTACCTTGCGATCGTATTGAGTATCGTTTTGACATCAAGATAGCCTTTCTCATATCGCGTGCATTTTTTTGCTTGACTATTAAGAGAAAAAATATTAGTTATAAGGGAAATAAAGTAGGAGATACACATTATAGGCTGCTATCTTACTGTAAGAGTCGCAGTCATCGCATCCACCTAATTGATTAAATGCGTAAAGTCAGTTTGTTTGATGAATAGTATTGTATAAATATAATATCAGAATTCATACAAACTTACAGTCATAATATCTTGGTTTGAATGTTGGTCGATCATTAATCATATGAACTGAAAATATACATAATTTTAGTATTATGATGAGAAAATGATGATTTTATTCTTACAATTATTTTTGAGAATATCGACATAGGTTTTGTACGTGATCCACGGGGACGACCTCGTTTCCTTTTTTGCGGATGTCCACCTGAATTATTTGCATAGTAAAACCAATTAGCTGTTTATCCTAAATTAGCAAAAAGTCTAATAATTAACTTACACTGATACTTTAATCTTATTTGTGATCTGATGTATAGTATTAATTGTATTTGATATTTATATAGTCATTTTAAACATGTATTTATATACATATGTAAATATATGTATTTATATACATATGTAAATAAATGTATTTTTGTATAGATTTTTATGAATGTAAATAATGCATGATTTTTTAATATATAGTACCAATTAATATATAGTAACAATTAGTTGGAATATAGTTATGATTATTCATGTGCTTACTAAAATATGTCTGATTTAAATATGAGGTTTTATCTGGTTTCAACCATGCTATTTATTTAAAAATAGTTCATAGCAAACTATTGATTGTAAAAGGAGACGTATTCCGTGTAATAATTGCTTGCCTGCTACGTTTTCGATCAATGTTTTGGGTAACGCAAATACTTGTTACTAATAATCTATACTATTATTTATGAAGTGATTTAGTTTATTTGTCATGATTCCCATAATTTTAGTTAACTTTGCATATTTATCCTGTTTTGATTAGGTTTAAGTTGGGTCATTAATTTATTAATAGTTTTTAGTTGAATCCATAATTTATTAATTTAAATAATATGACGATAAAATATGTAATTAGATTTATAATTATTTTGTTTCTGCTTATTTGTCATGTTTTCCATGATTTTAGTCAATTTTGCTTATTTGTCATGTTTTTATTAGTTTTTTTGCTTAGTCATTGATTTATTAATAATTTTATGCTGAATCACTAATTTATTAATCTAAAAAATATCCTTAATTAATTTTATATATAATTAAAAACGAATTTTGATTAAATAATATTTAAATGTATATGTTATATTAAAATTCGTATTTTCTTATTTGTCATATTTTATTAGGTTTTAAGATTTTATATAGGTCATTAACTTATTATTAGTTTTTAGCTGGGTATTTATTAATTTTCAAAAAACCCGTAATAAATTTTATATATAATAAAACACGTATTTTATTTTAATAATATTAAATTTATATGTTATATTAAATAACTAATTATAAACTAATATAATAAAATTGTGAAAATATATTTAAAAATTAAGAGAATTATTATATATATTGTGTTCCTATCTCTAAACAATATTTTTTATTATAAGGTTAGAAAACTAAGATATAAAACAGTTTATAATTAAATATTAGTCATACAAAAATATTTATATAAAGATATTTCTAAACTATTTCTAATATATGAGTGTTTTAAAACTTTTAACACAAAAATAAGTACATAGTTTGATGAACGTTTCTGATCAGGGGATAGAAGCAAGAGATTACGTATTTACCTGTGTTTTCTTGCGGTTGATCAGAGGGCGGTGCATCCATTCCGGCAGTACGCTGAAGGTTAGACACAATCTATTATCACTTTGGTAAACACATTAGCTTTTGTAAACGTCGAGATACGAATGCGTTAGACTTCCACAGTTTGGGCGGCTAGTATTTGCAAAGATGGCATATAATGTTTCTTCAGCTTATGTAAGATAAGGATGAGTTTTGGTGAGAGTTGATTTTTTTTTTACCCCTTTGAAAGCATATACTCGTAGATTGATAGGGCTGATTTTCAGAATTATTTTACTTTCCTTTTATGATGTAGGATCTTCGTAGATATGGTAATTCATAAAGGTAACGTATAAGATTTGTTTCCTTTTATGATGTAGGATTTTTGTAGATATGGTAATTCATAAAGGTAACGTATAAAATTTGTAATCAAGTATCATAAGTGGATTTGGAGATAAGTTTTTTTTTGGTATTAGCAGTAGCTTCTGCATGCCGACTAATATGTAACATGTTGACCATAGAATTTTCAAAAGATAGAATGATGATAGAAAAATTGGAAATTCCAATTCTGTTCAATTAAAGAATAAGGAAAAAAAACAATGCAAAGTGAAACAAAGTATATGCACACATAGCAAGAATTAGTAATATACGTTCATAATAGAATTTTCAAAAAGTTTGTTCCAAAAAAATATATACACAGAAAGCAAGACTTAGCAAAATTCATTCTTAATTTAATTTATATAATTTATAGTATTCAGTTATGTTAAAAAGTATTTTATTACTTAATTGTGTTACTCTTTTTGTTAGTTATAATAGAAACATATTTGACAATAATATTATTTTCATCCTATAATGATGAAAATTGTAAACTAGAACTATCCAAAAATACCAATGGCTTATATTTGAAATAATAAAAATATTCACTTCAAACTGGTAACACAGAAAAAATATTTTAAATTTCAAATATTAGTTAAATAAAATTATAAATGTGAAAATTTTCATATAAATAGAAAATAATTAATATACAAAACTAAATATGTTATCGGCGATTAACATAAAATTGAACCCAAAACTTTCTCAATTGTCGTATGTTGATTATATGTAATATGTTTGCCATAAAGCTTCCAAAGTGTGTCTCTAATCTAGTGGTAGAGCAACCCTCGTATATTATCTTGGACCCTCGTATATTAAATGTCCCACAATCATATTTTTAATATCATCCATTGTCGCAATAAGAGATTCGTTTTTATAATAGTGAAGTTAATATTTTATCAATTATAAAAATGACCCGACCCATTTTTCCTGTGCCAAGTTATAGCTGAGAGAGTTGCCGGGTCGGGACCTTGCAGAAAAAAATGTTTTATTGATTTGAATTTGTTAAAAGTACTGGGAATTATTTGACTGTATTTTGATAGTGTTAACATTTAAAATATATTTATTTATTATATGTCTGTATGATATCATGTATTTTTGGTTGTTAGGTGAAACAATTTTTTCATAGAAACTATATATATGAAGAATTTGAATGTTAATTTGAATGTTCTAACATTCTTGCTATAAACCAAAAACGTAATTGTGGTAAACGCACATTAAAAAATATATGTATATATATGTGAATGCATACGTAGATTTATTGTCCAGTAGTGGAAATCAAATGTTAAAAAATGGTCCAAAGCTCGTATAACCTCATGCAAGAAGGTTACGTGAAGAAAGAATCGGAGATACATATTAACGTAGGAAAAGCTGGTACCATTAAGTAACTAATCGGAAGATAATTCAGCACTTATATAATCATAGTATAAAGTAAACTAAGATAATCTTCACACTGAACAAATAAAAAGATCATAACAGGATAAGTAAATTGCTTAAAGGGATAAGTAAAACCCATATAACGAAAATTGTATTCAACAAAAACTTAAACATGAAAGGATAAAACTCTGAAAATGCAAATGTCAAGAACGCAAAATTATTAGGGAAAATAAAAGCACACATAAACCGCAGCAAACACGTTTACTGCGTAGAAGGAAGAGTTCAAGCTATATTAGCCACTCTTCGAACGCTTGGCCTCATCCGACTCAAGATACTCAGCTGCTTTTCTAGCCCTATCACCTGCATCACCTCCAACCCCTCCGGAAGGTCCAGAGTCATCACCCCCAGTCTTTGAGATACCATCAGACACTGATGGAAGAGGAGCACCTGCTGGGATAATCTTTGTGATAGTTATGGTCTGAGTCTTGCCTGTCAAATTATGATCCGAGACCTTCACGATGAACTTGCGTGTCTGCCCGATTGTCTCAAGCAAAGCATCCGGAACAGGCACGCAATGATCAACCCCAACTCCAGCATTAGACTGACATAAAAACACAACCTACGTGAGTTCATCTGATGCTGCCTTCTCAGAATTCTCAAATCAATGATGTCCTAACTAATTCGATATTACAAAAAGTTATTATATATGTATAAACAGGTGTAGAGTACCTCAAAGTAATTTGCAACTAATTCTGCTGCATGCTTGCCAGTCAACTCCTTTCCAGCATCACCAAGAATGACAAAAACTGCTTGCTCACTCTTATCATAAACAGAAATCTTCGTCAGGTACCTACAATGAGAAAATATTAGTTATGAGAGATGAAAAACAAATATGAATCTAAGAGTACAAAACTCACTGAGGACCGCCTGTGACTTCTCTTTTATCACACTTCTTATTGTTGCAAACCAGAGAAGTAGGCCCTTTCACTGCCTTACTATTGCAGCCACCACAGGAAATGTAGTACCAAGCAGAACCCTGGATAACATCATCTATAGTTGCAGTGCATTCGAACCAAGCAACCTTCATCGTGGAAAACAAATAGAATTCATAAACACCCAAGTACATAGAAATAATATATGAACAGGACAATTATTGCACCTTAGAAGTTTCATGCTTGATGTAAGAGAATAGTTCCTCAAGAGTCACTGCCTCAGGCTTAGTGACAACCTCAGCTGCAACTCTATTAGCAATTTCTGAGTTTGAGACCAACCTGAACCAAATACAAAAGCCCAGATATTTTAGGAATAATACAGCGTTAAAATATAAACAAAAGTTGTAGGAAAACGTATTTGAATGCATAAATACATACCATTTGAGATAATCCTTGCTTGGCTGAACATCGGCATCCATAAACACTCGGGATGATGACATCGAAGTGAGAGCAAGGGTCCCTGTTAATAACAAATAGAAGGATGTGATTATCAGGTACATGATTTATCAATGCCTTATCACGGTTTCTTAACAATATACTATGACCTATGCAGTTCAATAAACAAAAGTTGCAGGATATAAACAAAAGTCACAGTTCAATAAACAACTAAAATATTTTAGGACAGTGATAAATAATTGAAAGGACAATCAAATTGTCCTTGTAGCAATGTTAACACAAATATTCACTACAAGAAAAATGCATTTTTATAGCGGACGAATAACGCTATGTAACGATACGATAGCGGTTTTTGAAGCGCTGTATCATCGCCCGTCATAATAGGTAAATGACATTACATAGCGGTTTTTAGCGTTGCTATTTTTTCTTCCGCTACAATAGCGCTTTTCAATATGCAATTAATTTTTTTTAACAGCATGTCTTTAATGCTATTATTTATTTTATTAACAGCGTTTTTGATTTGTTATTGTTAAAACTACTATAGCAATTTGTTTCTGCTATATATTGTAAATTATATTTAGTTAATTATTTATTTTAGAATTATTTTTCAGTTAATAATTTAAAAATAAAAGCATAATTAAAATTTAAAATTAATTCAGATATTTAAAATTTCTTTATTAATATTGATTTGTAACAAAATTGGATTACAAAAAAAAAAAAAAAATCTAATTAAATAATAAACCAAAAACTTTAACCTAATTACTAACTAAACCAAGCTTTAACCTAATTAGTACTAACTAAGCGCCACCCCAACACCACCACCTTCGTCGTTTCTTCATCTTCCAACCCTCACCCGTCGCACCACCACCTTCGTTGTCGTGTTCTTCCATGATCTTCATCGTCTTATCAAGCCATGAACTTTGTTGCTTTCTTCATCTTCCAGTCCTCACCCGCCGCACCACCATCTCTGCTCGCGACCATCTCTGTCTACCCCAACGCCGCCCCTGCTCTGTCTTCCCCGACGCCGCTGCTCGGTCTTCTCCGACGCCGTTGCTCTGTCTTCTCCCACCTTGCTCTGATTCTCCAAGCTTACGCTATTGCTCTAGTCTTTCTCTGAAACCTTCTTACAAACCAAAAAAATTTAATCAAGTAAACAACAAAGAGGATAAAAGAGAAGAATGAATACCAGAACAGAGAGGAGGCGTCACTTCGTCACAGGACAGAGAGGAGGCATCACGGTTCAGAGAGAGAGAGAATAGAGTAGATGGGATGCTCCTCCTCTGTTGTTGTCTCACGACCTCTATTATCTGTAAGGAGAAGGATACTGAGCGACAGAGAGGATGGTGACAATGAGTCTGTGACTTAGAGAAACTGAAGATGCAGAGAGAAAGAAGATGAGTTTTGTGAGTCTAGACAGTTACAAAATTTTTGGATCTGAAAACAAAAGCGACAGAGAGAGAGAGAGAGAGAGAGAGAGGAGAAGAAGTAGGAGTAATCTGGACCCTTCAAAAAGTTTAATCAATGGTTGTGATTACATAAAGCATGATCTCCGTCCTTGTATGTGATTGGCCAGTTTGTGTTGACCAATCAGATTTTTGTATTTGATTCCTATTTTTCTTAATAACATTGTTTTCTATTATATTTTGTGTGTTTAGTATAAAAATATTTATGATATATTTTTGAAAATAAAAATTATTTTAAGAAAAGGTTTAAAGTTTATGATTTTGTGATTTATATTTGGATATATGAAATATAGTTTAAAGTTTATGAACTAGAGGATTTAAGTTTGAAATTTAAAATTAAGGTTTAGAATTTGGATATATGAAATATAGTTTAAAGTTTATGAACTAGAGGATTTAAGTTTGGCATTTGAATTTTGTGGTTATATGATTAAAAATTGATTTGATAAAAAAAATTATATGATTTGATAATTTCAAAAATATTCAATTTTTTAGTTTTATATCTAAGATCTGAAGTTTAAGTTTTCATGTATTATAAAGTTTATAGTATTAGAGTTTAAAGTTTGTGTTTAAAGTTTAGGGTTTAGAGATTCAAAAGTCAAATAATGATTGTTGCCACTAGATCAAATTCAATCAATGGTCCTAAAAAAATAAAATTGTTCTTCTCATTTCACTTCAAAAATTGCATAAATTTAAAGAATTAAACATGATAATTAAAATTTAAAATATAATAGAATTTGAGGATCAAAAATTTGGGGTATTGAGATTTGAGATTAATTTTTAAACTGTAATCTTAAATTAGTTTAAAGATTTTAAATAAAAGAATTATACTAAATGAAATTAGTTTAAGGGTTTAAAGGTTTGAGTATAGGGTTTGAGCCCAGGGTTTGAGAGTTAAAAGTTTGGGGTATTGAGATTGAGATTAAATTTATGAAACAGAAATAGTTTTTGACTATATACTTAATATCTGAGTTTAAAATATATGTTTAAAGTTTAGGGTTTAAAAATTCGTTTACGGTTTAGGGATTTAAAAAGACAAAGATAGCATTTTTAATTATGTGCTATTAAATATATGTCTATTAAACATATGCTATTATAGCACTTTTCACCTTAAGTGTTATGTAAAATATAGTAAGAGGAAAAGTGAAACAAGTACGAGAGGGAAAATCAATTATTTTTCCGCTTTAGATATGCATAGCGTTTCAAAACTAAAAGTGCTATGTATACTATGTCCGAAAAGTGTTTTGGAGAAATTAAAATCGGACCAACCTAACATAGAGTTTGTATTTTCGCAAACGCTATCTAAAAGTAAGAGATATGTCAACAATAGCACAATCGAAAAAAACGCTATCCCGATCTGCTATTAAAACCCATTTTTCTTGTAGTGATTCATTGACAACTAAAATAACAGTCTTCACGGTAAATCAAAGGCATAACTTTTCTCTAAAAGGACATAGCTAATCATCTAATGTTACAGAAAAAAAAAAAGAACAAACCCAATATGAGCCCTTACGCAAGATCCCATCTCAAAACCTAACCGTTGACTCAAAAGAGCCCTTACGCGTTAAAATATAAACAAAAGAACGCTTGGAATGATGCGAATGATGTGAATGAATATGTCACAGCTAAGTTCTGAATATGTGAATGATGTTTTTTATAGTTTTGATGCTGACCTCCAATATGTTTAGGGTTCACTGTAGTGACCAAAAGAACGCTTGGAATGCCTCCGTACGATTTGAATTTCTGGCAAAAGTCGGAAGCAGCCTTGTCCCATAGATACATCTTCATCACTGGTCCACTACACAGGGCACAAATCATGTGTTAAAAACAACACACAAACAATGAAAGCGAGTAACAAAAAGAAAAACTTACTCATGTGTCTGTATATGAACACACAGATGCCGCTTCTCTGCTATGTCAGCTTCGTCGAGAACAATATGGTCAGTGAAAGTCTGCCCATTCACCAGCTTCATATGACCAACATAATCTGTGACAAAACCAGTACGATCCGCAGACATCAAAAAAATATATCAAACATGTCTATAAGATGTTCAGTTGTTGTTCACACACAGTATGTACTCTAAAAAGCTAAACTTCACTTACCATAGAGATCAGATCTGGAGTCACAATTGGCCTTAAACTCCTCATAGGTGTGGAACCTGAACCTATCTTCTGGTATTTGAACCGGAGGATTCTCAAGAACAGACAAAGAGGAATTCCAGCTGAATGAGACGGTGGCACTATGATCAGCAACGCGAAACTGATCTTTGCTTCTGGATCCGAAAAATTGATCAGCTTATAGACAGAACCTGCTATCAGCTCATATCTCTCAACTCGACTGGCTGGAATAAAACCTTGAATAACAGTTCCCTGTATATATCATTTAAAAACATAGATTAATAGAAATATCATCCCAATCGAGCAATACCAAATCAGAGAGTAAAAGTAGACAAACCTCTTCGTCGATTAGGAGCATCTCTCGTCCAATGAGGGTCTTCATGTTTGGGTTGCGAGCATCCCAGAAATGAATCATACGGAACATCAACTCGGCTTCGCGTGGGCCGAGAGAAACCTCTCTGAAGAACATCACTTGCTCGCTAGGCAGGGAGGAGAGATCGGTAGCAGCGTTTGGTTCCATCGGATTGGCAGATGAAGCAACAGCCTTTCCGTTACGTTTCACCATGATCGCAGACGAAGCAGTGGACTTTCCGGTTGATTTCGCAGTCACAGAGGAGGCGACAGTCTTCTTGCTGGTGTTGTGGTCGCTGGAAGCTGGGGATTTGCCGCTGAGTTCCATCGGAGTGAGATTTGAGAGAATATTCTTAGTTGTGATGGAAGAATTTGGTAAGAGGAGAAGAGGGTTATAAATAAAAAATGGAGAGGTAAGCGAAAGGAATTCATCGGATCAGTTCAAGCGAAGACTTGATTACAGCAGTTATTGTGAGGATATAAGTGATGAAGTTAATCGTCGAAACCGATTTGCTGAGAAGAATAATGGAAGATGGGGAAGTCGAAAGAGAAGAGAAGAGAAAAATTAGGGTTACGTCAACGACTGGTCGTCTCTCAACAATCACGTGAAAGTAAAGAGCAGATGGGTCCAACCAATATTCGCACAGAACAAACGGGCCAAAACGTCGAAAGCCCAAACCAATATGAAAGTAACCTGACGTGGACAAATGATGCTCCATGAGTGGCTAATTTTCCAGTCCGACGTGGACCACCTAAGGATGCTTAGTATTTGCCTTTTAGTATAGTTTTGATTTTCCTATGTTTTTTTTTTCATTTTGAACTTTGGTAGCGTCTTGCATTTTCTACAAACTTCCTCTCGAGATGAGTAACTTTATTTATAAATAATAATGGCAGCGTTGACGAATCCTTCCATATTAAGAATAATAACTAGATCTCAACCGTGCTGGTTTTTGTTTTCATTTATTTTTATATAAATATTTTGTTTTTTAATTCTAAATTTGTATATATTATAATATATACTAGATTTTGACTCGCGCTTTCAAAGCGCGAGTTTATTATTATTTTTTTTTTCAATTGACAAATATTAGTAAATGTCATATTTCATATATTTGTGTTTTATTTTATAAAAGACTTAAACTTTTTATCTTTTTCTATCGTGTTTTATTTTAAATGACTATTTATGTTTAAAAATTAAACTTTATTTTTTTTAATGAATTAAGTTGGTATAACTATGATAATTAATTTTATTATGTGGTTAATACTTTTAATAAAAAAATTATATAATTTTAATAAAGATTTATACTTTTCAATGAAAAATTTCAATTTTTTTATAAATGCTTAAATTATACTCCCTCTGTTTCTAAACAGATGATGTTTTGGGGAGTTTTTGATGTTTCAAAATAGATGATGTTTTCATATATTAATGCATTTTTTAACTTTATCGAAAACCGTGTAACCAATGATATTTTGTAGTTTGTTTTGTGATTGATTTAATAATTTTAAATTTGTATTTTAATAATAATTTTAATATAAAAAATAAGTTTCTTAATAGTTGAGCATAATACTAAAACTTCATGTATTTTGAAACAGAGGGAGTATTAAGAAAAGAAAAGAAAAATAATTAAGAACGGTTGAAAAAATATATTTGAACTTGGACACAATGGCCCAAAGAAGAAAAAAAATGTGAGAATTGGATCTGATTTCTTAATCGGCCCAAATGGCCCAAGAGAGATCTGATGTGGACAGTGGGCTGGATCCGAAAAAAATGATCCAATATAGATGTGTTATTAATATTACTTGATTGCCCTTAATAAAATATCCAATGTTAGTAAATAAATGGCAGGTTAAGGTAAAAATGACAATAAGATCCTGCTTTAATAGTATAGATGTGTTATTAATAATACTTGATTGCCCTTAATGAAACATGCAATGTTAGTAAAGAAATGACAGGTTAAGGTAAAAAAGACAATAGGACCATGCTTTAATAGTATAAATGTGTCTATCAATTTTTAAAACATAATAAATTTACGGTATATTTTTTCCATTGAATAAATTGTTTCAAACTTTCACATGTATTTGTATCTTCTTCTATATATATATTTTCAGATTATTATTTCATTATTAAAAACGTAACTATATATATAAAGATTAGTAAAATATTGTTTTATTGTCATATTCAAAGATATTGTAACATTTCACAAATTTAGAAAGTCTTTAAAAAATTAAACTTTTCGCTTCATAGATTTATATTATTGAGTAAATAATTAAACATTTAGTTTTTGTTTAATTTTTAAAATAACTATATAGTTTAAAATTTGTTTTCATTGGTTTAAGGTAGTAAAGATTAATCATTGTTAGATAATATGATTTTTTTTATTTAAAAAAAATCTTTATAATTTTAAAAGTTTACATCGATAAATTTTTAAATATTTAACATATGGAGGTATATTATTATAACATTAAATTATATCTATTTAATTTATACTATCTATAAATCTAATGGATCATCTACTTTTTAAATCCAACTATTGATAGCCCAATAAAAATTTCTGGTGGACCCAAAATTTACATGATAATATTAGAGACTAAATGTAACATGACTTTTTAGGATTATGTTCATTGAGTCCATTTTAAAAAAAAAATCACACATGAATCAAGGTTGTGACTTCTGTTATAATATATAGGGAAGTTTACTCAAATATATACTCCCTCCGTTTTTAATTGTAAATAGTTTTTCTTAAAAGCACGAATATTTAGAAATTGTTATTTAAGAGAATATATTATTTAACCAATTAATTCAACCAATTATTAAAAACCTAACATTATTTCATTGGTCACACAATATCCAATAAATGAAAAAGATGCATTGAAATATGTAAACTACTTATATTGTGAAACAAACTCTTTTTGCTAGAACGTCTTTCGTCATTCACATGGATCAATATCTCCCGGTGTGGTTTACAGAGTCAATATGAGTCTGTAATGTTGTCGACAAAAAAAAAAAACTCTTTTTGCTAAAACTACTTACATTTAGAAACGGAGGGAGTAATATTTTAGGACAATTGACTAGAACCATACATATCTTTTTTTTATTACTGGCATTTTTTAAATCCAAGCGTGCCTTTTTTTATGTTATGAGAAAAAACGTATTTACAAGAATGCCATTACTTTTTAATGCCACGTAATGAAAAACTCGGCGCCACGTAGGAATTCAGTTCTGTGTTTTCATTAAGTCGGCCGTAAAGAGCTATATACGTCGTTACGGCTGAGTTATTGCTACGTTGCGGCTGAATTAAACAACACGGCTGAGTTAAGAGAAAATGGCTTACTTAAAAACATAAATCACCTATTAGTTACGGCTGATTTACATAAATCTGACTGATTTATGGGATAACGGCTGACTTACGTACACAAGTTACTGCTGACTTATACATCGGCGGTTTGATTTTTGTAAAATTTGGTTGAGTTGTAGTTAAGACACGGCTGAGTTATGTTTCCACGGCTGAGTTAATGAACATCGAATGGCTGAGTTATTGAATTTACGGCCGACTTATGAGATGTTGTTACAGCTGAGTTATATTTAATCAGCCGTCATTGGATGGATTAATAGTAAACTCAACTTATTTACGGCTGACTTATTAGAGAAAGATTAATTACTAGAATATCATTTGTTTGACGGCTGATTTATTTGACGATATGGCTGACTTAAGATTTTTCATCCTAATTACAGCTGATTTATTAGCGAAAGGTTAATTACTAAAATAGTACCCACGTTTCGGCTGACTTACATTGTACATGAGAGCTGATTTATTTAGACTGAGTTATATATTCGTTTTGCGGTTGACTAACCGAGTTTCCATGTCATCCGTCATGTCATCAATTCGGATTTGTCATGTAATCACTAATGTTACAACAATAAAATAAGGGTCTATGTTATTCTTCATTCTTCATCTTCTTTATCTATCTTCTTCAACTTATTATTTATCTTTCTCTGAGATCTTATGGTTCTGGTAATTATTGTTTCCGCAACTGGGTCTGAAAACATAGATTTTTTAAAATTTAACATCTGAGACAGGTCTACTACAGTCGTCGTCGTTTTCGATGATGATCGGTTAAAGAAGAAGCTTCCTCTCCTCCAGTTTCATGTATGGCGGTCCTATATCATGATGCTCTCTCTCACATTGGATTTGTCGTCTTGCATAAGAAAAAGACTCAAAGAGAGAGATGAAAAAGCTAAGTCCCGTAAATTGTAAGAAAAGAAGAGAGTTGAACAAAAAAAATAAGAAAATGAGAGAAGACGAAGAAGATGATGAATTTGAAAGCTGAGTTTATATGTTTGATGACGCAGATGATGCGTCATATGAATATGATAACTATAGTTCATACATTAAGTCTCCAACACATACGTTATGGCTGAATTATCCTTACGTTATGGCTGAGTTATGCATATGTTACGGCTGAGTTTAATTTTTATAACTTTATAGTTTTAGGGTTTGAAGTTCAAATTTAAGAAAAGATTAAAGTGTTAATATTGTTTTCAAATGATTAACTTTATAATTTTTATAAATTTATAGTTCTATAGTTTAAGGTTTGAGGTTCAAATTTAAGAAATTATTAAAGTTTTAATATTGTGTTCAGAGTTGAAGGAATGAGTTTGTTCCTGCCCAAAATATTTTTTTCCCGCCCAAAATATGAAACGTCACGAAACAAATTACACTTGACGGTTGAGTTATAGGACGGCTGGCTTATACCATTCAAATACGTTATGGCTGAGTTATGCATACTTTACAACTGAGTTATGCATACGTTACGGGTAAGTTATAATCAAATTACGGCTGAGTTATGCATACGTTACGACTGAGTTTATAATTTTTATAACTTTATAGTTTTATAGTTTTGGGTTTGAGGTTCAAATTTAAGAAAAGATTAAAGTTTTAATATTGTGTTCAAAAGATAAACTTTATAATTTTTATAACTTTATAGTTCTATAATTTAGGGTTTGAGGTTTAAATTTAAGAAAATATTAAAGTTTTAATATTGTGTTCAGAGTTGAAGGAATGATTTTTTTCCCGTCCAGAATATTTTTTTCCCGCCCAAAATACGAAACGTCGCAAAACATATTACACTTAATGGCTGAGTTATAGGAACATTACAACTGGCTTATACCATTCAGATACGTTACGGCTGAATTATGCACACTTACAGCTGAGTTATGCATACGTTACGGCTGAGTTTAATTATAAACCAACCCTAATCTATAACCTAGAAACAAAAAAGCTTGCAGCCATGTCGACAAAATCTAAACCTAACTAAACCACCGCATGTTTCTTCCATATCACGAGTGCTGGGAGGTCATTATTGTCTTCTTCCTTCGCCACCGCAGTCTCGTTACCACGAGAGCTCCGACGTCTTCAAGCCACACAACGGTTTTGTTATCTCCTCCACCATCAAGCTCATCTGCCTTATCCACCTTCTAGTAACAAGAACAAATTCAAAACACAGAAAAAGAGTGAGAGAGATTGAAAGAGAGAGAGGTGACCAGTGTGGTGACAAGCGGTGGTAGTGGCGACTACGGTGAAGATGGAGACCGACAAAAATGGATCTGAGAAACAGAAACAAGGACGACATCGGCAAGTATATATGGCGATGAGCTCAATATCCGTGACGACGGCGAAAACCAGTCTTTTTCGACACTTTTTCTTTTTCTCCGACAATCTTTTTTTCTTCTTTGATGTTTCTTCTTCTTTCACTTCTTAGATTTACAAACCAAATATATTAAGGCATAAGAAATGAATGATAATGTATGAATCTCTCTTGTTTACAAGACAGAAAGTGAGAGAGATGAAGAAGATCTGGAACTGTAAAGAACTCCTGAAGGAAAGAGAAGAGGAGAAGGAGACGTCAAATAGAAGAGAGAAAGTGAAGAAAAAAATACATTTTAAAACCATTAGATCAAAACTAATCAATGGTCAAGAATTGTAATCCTTGTAATAAAAAATTTAACCAATGAGAAAGAAGTTAGAAGATAACCACTAGATGGATTTGTAGCCCTTAGATTAAAACAATTAATGGTTAATGTTTTAATTTTGATGGTTAAAATTATTTTTTATATTAAAGTGTATTTTTGATACAGCTTTAAATTTTAAAAGAGAAAATGACTAGGAGAGCACTAAAAAGGTTTTTGTCACAAATATAGCCTCTAAGAATAAAAATGACCAAAATAGCACTTAATGTTTTATCAAAAGAGATAAATATACACTTATACTCTAACGGTAAATTAATGTAGACATTAGGGTTTAAAGTTAAGGAGTGGGGTTTAGGATTTAGGGTTTAGAGTTTAGGGTTTAGAGTTTATGGTTTAGAGTTTAGAGTTTAGGGGTGGAGTTTAGGCTTTAGGGTTTAGAGTTAAAGGGTGGGGTTTAGGATTTAGGGTTTAGGATTTAGGATTTAGGGTTTAGAGTTTAGGGTTTAGGGTTTAGAGTTAGGAGTGGGGTTTTGGGATAAGATTTCAAATTTTAAAAAATAAAAAAAAATTAAATTTTTCAAAAGATAAAATGCTATTTTGGTCATTTTAGTTTTTGAGGGCTATTTTTGTGACATAAACTTAGAAAAGTGCTATTTTGGAGATTTGTACATTTTAAAACTTGGATTTTATGATTATATGTTGATTTTTTGTTGTATGGTTTAAATATGAAGTTTAAAGTTTAGGGTATATAACTGAGTGAGTTTAGGGTTTAGTATATAGTGTTTTGGGTTTCGATTTAAGATTTAAGATTATATTTTTAAATAACAAAAATATTATAGTTTTAACATTTGTAGTTAGAATTTATGGTAGATGATTAATTAATTATTTTTAAAAGTTTGAAGTTTAATGTTTTATGGTATAGGTCAAAGTATGTGATTAAGAGTTTAGGGTTAAAGGTTCGAAATAGATATGGTTTGAAATAATGTTTTGAAAATATATAACTTTATAATTTTATATTTAATAATCGTAGTTTAAATTTTAAAACATTATAAAATATTATAATTTTATATTGAAAATATTGAACCCTTAGACTAAAATCAATCAATGGTCATAAAAAAAATATATAATTTGTAATTTTAGTTCTTTTCAAATTTTTTTAAAAAATTGTTTAAATTTTAAAAATGTAGTTACGGGTTTAAATAAAAATTTAAAATTGAACTTGAAATTAAATATTATTTTTAAATGATTAAAATTTGAGTTTAACTCTAAACTATAAACGTAAACTTTAAAGCTAAACTTTAAACTTTAAATAATAATAAAAATATTGGATTTAATGTTCAATGATAAACTTTAAATTTTTATAACTTTATAATTCTATAGTTTATGATTTGAGGTTTATATTTAAGAAAAGATTAAAGTTAGAGTCTTGTAAGTCAGAATTGTATAAGTGATTGTAAGAGATAGGGGTGGGCATTTGGGTATCCGTTCGGGTTCGGGTCGGGTATTTCAGATTTTCGGGTATTTCAGATTTTCGGGTATTTTGGTATAGAGGTGTAGATCCTTTATGTTATTGCTATGGGAGCGTGTACAATTACGGGGGGATGTTCAGTACCGATTCTTATAGTACTGTTCGAGGGGTTGATAAGCTAATTCCTGTAGATGTCTATTTGCCGGATAGTACTGTTCGAGGGGTTGATAAGCTAATTCCTGTAGATGTCTATTTGCCGGGTTGTCCACCTAAACCAGAGGCTGTTATAGACGCTATAACAAAGCTTCGTAAGAAAATAGCTAGAGAAATAAATGACATTCATTTAATATCCCTTTCAGATAGTAACTAGCACAGAAAAACAAGATGGAATCAAATACAGTGTTAATGAATTTACTGAAGTGAACCAAGGAACGTAGTAACTCGACTGGTTGGAGAGGAACTTTGTTCGGATTTTGGTTTGGGTTTTTCGGATCGGGTTCGAGTGCCACTTCAGATATCGGGTAAAGTGCCCACCCTTAGTAAGAGAACATATTTCTCAAGATCAAGTTAAAGTCTCAACTTGAAGTTTAAGAAACTATACACATTCAGTTGATTTATATTCACTTGATATTGATAAGATGATCTTCAATATAACTTCTTAAAGTACTTGAATTCCGTTTTCCGATTTTAGGGTATGTTTGAGGTATTGTTGATTTATATAAACGATACAGATGAGTTATCTAAACTTTTTTATTTTATTTTAGGGTATGTTTGAGGTATGGCTGAGTTATGTAAATGACACGGCTGAGATATATAAACGTCACTGCTGAGATATATAAACGACACTGCTGAGTAGTGTAAACATAGCATAAATCAAACACACAATACATGGGTGAGTTATGTTTTTTACATAGTAACCCAAAAATACAGGTTTTGTGCACCATTCCGATATTCATCCATGTATTCAAGCTTCAATGAACTCCTCTGTGTCGTCTATGCTGAATCCGTCACTTCTTTTCATCTCCTTCATTTTTTTTTTTGGTTCAATTTTCTCTTTCACTCAGATCTGAAAAAAAATTAGATTATCCAAATATGGGTATGAAATCACAAACAAACTTAGTTAAATATATCCCACAATTGTCGATCTGGGTATTTTTTGGAATGTATTTGTCTTTTCTCCTCGGAATGCACACTTCTTATAGCTAGGTTTTCGAAGATTGGCAGAAAGTAACTCAGCCACAACTGCATATATAAACCAAACTGCATATATAAACCAGCCGTGAAAGAAAAATAACTCAGCCACAACATAAATTAAAACTCAGCCACAAACTCGAAAAACGTAGCAGAGAAGATGATTTTGGGCGATTACAGCGAAAAACATTTCGTAAAAACGATTGGAGACGACGATTTCAGATAAGACGATATCGGAGAAGACAAAAGAGAGAGTTAGTTCGAGGAAGATAGAGTAAACACAATGTCGATGACGATTTTAGGGAAGAGACGGTTAGGGTTCCTTTAGTTCTTCGATGAAGTTGTGATGTGTTGTTGTGTTTTTTTTTCAACGTTAAGTAATTAAAGAGATGGTTGATTGTTCTCTATCACTGATGTGGATACTTAATTAGTGATGTGGATTTAATGTTTAAAAATAATTTCAATTAAAAAAAACTAACCAAATGCCCTTATTGTCATTTACTAGGGGTATCCAAACACTCTAATAATTTTTAAAAGATGTATAACATTCTAGTAATAAACCAACTTTTCTTATACATTCTAGTAATTTTCTCTAATATATAAGATATGGGCCCAATTTCATTCTTACTAGTACAATATAATACTCTGCAATGAACTTCAAATATTACATTTTCCAGCAAAACTTTAAACGAACTGTATCCAATTAAAAACTCAACCCTTAACTAAAGACTATTAACATAGAAAACAAAACAAAATCCATCGTTGGGACTTGGGATTATGCAAATTTATCCCAAATAAATACCACCAAAAAAACTATCCATTTCAACTGCTCTTCCCCAAACCAAACATCCACAACAATAAGACAATGAACCTCGCAGTTCAAAACACGCATAAAACATCCTTTTTACCAAATCTCGGCAAAACAACTTCACAATAACTTCACAAACATCGGTTTCTCTTACAGAGTTAGAGACAATGCAACAAAAACGTACACAACCGCGCTTGCGCTGGGACTTGCCTTTAATTATGATAACAATATAAATGAAGCCTACATGAAACGAACAAAACTTTATGAACGAGCCCAATGACACGAGTATGAATGTTTTAGCTATATGCAATATGAACATGTTATTTACATATGCATATATAGGTATTCCGGGACCGGGATCAGCTCATGATGCAAAAATTTTAGCACTAGTAATGGAGGGGCCTCATCAATTTCCAACTGCACTTTTTGGAAAGTATTATTTAGGAGATTCTGGTTATCCTCTTCGACCTGGATTTTTTACTCTGTATAGAGGTCCTAGCCAATACGATAGAGCTAGCCCGCCCAGTAGTTATGAAGAAATGTTTAACAAAACTACATTCTTCGCTACGATATGTTATTGAAAGGACTTTTGGTCTGTGGAAATGAAGGAAATGAAGGAAAATGGAAAGTTTTAAGGAAAGGACTTTTTGGTGTGTGGACTTTTGGTGTGTGGAAAAGAAAGTTGTTTGCAGTTTCAATCTACATAATTTTATCAGGCTATCAAATTTATGAGATGTTAATATTGATTTGAACTATTCAACTGATAATGTACCAACTGAAGACTCTGATTCAAATGAAAACAAAGAACATAATAACACTCATGTGCACTATATGGAAGACATTCGAGATCAAATTTCTGCATTTTTATGGGATTCAAGATAATTTTTATTTTACATTTTAATTTTTTGTTTTAAAATAATTTTTAATAAGTTTATGTATGCTTGATGATAGTTTTTTTTTAATAATAAATATTTTACTATTCATAATATTTTAAATTTTATTATTTTTAAAAGCAAAAATCAGAAACTAAAAACAAAAATGTAAAACCACCAATAAATTTTTCAAAAAACCAAAATCTAATGCAAAATCAAAAACCAAAAAACAATACCAAAAAATAAAATCTAAAATCTAACAAAACAATCATCACCTAAAGCACCTTAAAAGTGAAACTGGAATTCAAAACCCTCCACAGAAAGATCTGATGCCGGGGAGACCATATCAATCGGAGCAATTTCAGCACCAGACAAAGAGTCCGAAGCACTTTTTCCTCATACTGGACCATAACCACTACCAAGCCCAACCTCACCAGATAAACCGTGAGAAGTGTGGGTTGACTGCTTTTGCCAAGGAAGATGAAAAAATTCCTGAAAAATGCACACGTATCGTCGCTTAGTTATACGAACACAAAAAAATACAAATGGTTATTATCTGTCAGAAAAACAGCACCTCATAAACTCGCTGTTGAGACAGGGACAGCTGTCCCGGTTTGCGGCGGAGGGACTCTGGTATAAAACTGACAGAATTCTGCGATAGGGAGGATCCAGCCCCATCTCTCCGTAACAACAATTGCTGGGCAATGTCAGCGTCGATAGTTTGTAGTGCCTGCAGGGACATGGATATATTTATATCACTGAACATTATACGTGAGGCTCAATTATACAAAAGGGCAACAAGGGTGGTCTCGTCAAGCAAAGTGCTTGCAATCCACTCTAAATCTATTCTGGTTATTTCTAAATTTATTAACTTAAAAGCTGGAACATAAATTTTGATATAATTTTTTTTAGCACAAACCTTCCCTGTAGCCGCCTGCTCAATGGCGGCACAACCCATATCAAGGTTGTCATTAGTCACAACTTGCACAATTTGTTCAAGAGCTTCATTTTTAATATTCAGACCCTGGAGCGAATTCCGCAGATGACCTGATATTGACGTGCGCAGGGGTTCCTGCATATAAATGCATAAAAAAAGCAAGAAAGGATGAATACAATAGCAAGAATGTAAACAAAAAATATTAAGAAGCCAAGCCTTCGAGCAGGAAAAAAACCTTGCACGTCACATGAGCAAAATTCCCAGCTAAACTCGCTACCATCATGTGAGCTGCACTATATATACGTGCCTCATCTGGTTCCAAGGCATAATCCTGGAGTCAAAGACGAAACATGTATGTACGATAGACATACAAGATCAAAACTTGTAGATTCTCTCTACTTAAAGAAAAAAAGAGATGCAACAAAATATACAAAGAAAAAGAGATGCAAAAAAAAAAGGGTAGACAAGTTCAGATTGGCCAACCTTCAGCACAAGCTCTTTTGTTGTTTGGCAAGCAATGCAAACACTTCTCTGAACAATACCAGACACAATCTCTTTGATCGCTCTATCCATGGCAAGTGATGCCACTCTGACAATGGATTAAAGTTTAGAATGTCGAAGAAAATACCTTAAATGCGCTAGAAACATAAAGATTTGCACCAGTTGGTTACAAACCTCTGAAATGGAAAGTGCGTAGCAAATCCGCTTAATTTCTGATTAATAACCACATGATCTCCAATGTTGGGAAGCGCTGCTGACAGCTGCTGACCATCATCATAACAGTGAAACTGTATGAACCAGACATATATATATAATAACTTTGATCGATATTCATATAATGATAACTGTACCTGGCTAATAGAAAAGAACGGGGACAGAGTTGACTGGAACAGTCCTTGAGGTGACGGGAGCTGATCAGGCAAGCCTAAAGTTGCCACTTTTTCGTCTTCCATCAAAATATTAGCATACACACGTTGAGGGGCTACATTCTGAAGAAAAAGCAAGGAGGGGGGGGCTAAAATACTGTTGATAGCTATATATCAATAACAAAAAATATAACCTGTGATAATAACTTTGAGGGAGTGTCTGTATTTGCAACATCAATAGGAGGAGGAGAAATTGTTTTAGGCTCCTGGATCATCGTTGGTTGAGAACTTGAGATATATGCGTTACTCCAAGATCTTTGTTACTCTCTCTTCCGATCCTTTAGAACAATCGTAAATTGCAGTTAGGGTTTCGAACTATCCCCAAGGGAAGATATAAAGAGTGCAGTAATAATATATGGGCCTTTTGTGGGTTTAGACAATATTTAACTGATCTTCGAATCCAAAACCCTGACACAACAACTTCAAACCTCCTCCCGCCAAGTCAACCTACTACCAGTGGGTATCACCTCCAACATCCTCCCCTGGATCTGTTGGGGTCTCTGGCTGAGCAGGAATCAACTGATCTTCGAATCCAAAACCCTGACACAACAACAAATTGTCAATAGAGCAATAGTATCTTGTAAGGAATGGGAAAGTGCTCAAGCGATCATACCTAAACCATCAACACTAAACCCATCCCTCCCAGCTCCGACGACCGATACTATCGTGTGCCATACCGCGTGGAACAAATAGCATGAAGTTGCAGGTCTCGCCTGGATCTACTCCACCTCTGACTCAATTGAGTTGTCTCGAGGCTCCTCCCTTCAAAGCGCGGTTGCTTCTCCTCTCGTGGCGGAGGCACTGGCGATTAAAAAAGCGCTTCGGCATGCATCGGCTCAATCCTACAAACGCATCTGGCTTCGCTCAGATTCTCAAGGGCTTATCAAAGCCATCAATTCGAATCTCCGACCGATAGAGCTCTACGGTATTTTATCCGATGTCAGTTTCGTTCGTCTCTTCCGATTTCCTTTCTTTCTCGTTTTCTTTTGTTTTAAAAGAAGCCACAATGGGTCTGCAGACTCTTCGGCCAAGGCCTGTTAATGTATGAACCTATCCGGATTGGGTCTCTAAAGCTCTCTCCTGTTTTTATTTAGTGAATCAATTTTTTTTTTCCATCAAGTTTATATTATTAAAAGCAATTGGGCCACGCCCAGATACAACAGAAACACCAAAGGCCCATACATAAATGGGCTACAACAAACGGCCGAAGCCCCAAACAACTTAGACGGCCCCTCGGCCCAACCTTACAAAACCGGACGATCAAGGCCCATGAGAGAATCAAGGAAGCAGAGGAAGAGACACGTGGGATGATCTACACCATTCAGACCGGCATGCGTTTCTCCGCCTCAACTTGCCCTTCATCGACTCCGGAAGAAACCGGATGAGATCGCCGGACCGCTCGTTTCGCTGGAGCTCAGATACCCGCAGAGCCTCCGCCGAAACCACCTATTTTCCTTGCTTTTACATCATGTCGGAGGTCTTTCTCAAACCATCGAGATCTCCCCTGACACAACCAAACTTCCAACCACTAGAGAAATCATCGTTCTACCCGCACTGTCAACACGCGGAAGAGATCAATCGAAACACGAGATCACCTCCGCCTTTGAACCGCTTAAAACCCTAGACACGCGCATCGAGAACCACCTAATTGTTGACTTGACCGACTTCACCTCGGCGGAGAGCTTCATCATCAAAACGAAAACTCCTCCGCCCTGACCCAGAACCACCTAGACAGTAACCACTTCTAGCTTCGCACTAAACGAACAAAAGTAACCTTGACCCAGAAGCTTCGGGTTTCTCATCGGCAGCGCGGATCTATGAAAGCATCCGCACTCCGTCACCAAACCGGCGAAGGTAAATCTATGGAAGACTCCCTTCCCGGGAACTTGAACCGGCGTCGGCGGAGCTGAAGGAGCCTCCACCCCCCGGAGAAAAGCCGGCGACGACGGATCTGTGGTAGCCTCCATCTCCCGGAACCACAACTCGAACATGCAATCCGATCTTCTCACGCCACGGCCTCCACGCGAGCGCGTCGTCCCTCCAAGCGAGGAAACCACCTTGGATGATGGCTCCAATCCAGAGCTCCGACAAGGCACTCGACAAGGCACTCACACTCTTTCACTCTTCTTCACCAGAGATAACATCTCTTCCCCTGCCGCCGAAGTCCATCGTCTCTATCGAACAAAGTAATAAACTCCATCGCTTCACCTGCCGCCAAAGAAACCGACGACGATGACTCAGACCCGCCGCCGCGACCTGATCCAAACCCCTAAGCTACCGGAGACGGTCGAAACCGGTAAAGTGATGATCTTCCAAGCCATCCCCGGAGGTCTGACCGCTCTCGGGTCGTTAACGATTGCGCCACGAGAAGGGTCGTCTTCTTCGAAATCAGTATCGTGATCGCCGTCACCGCGGGAAGACGAAGGGGCATCTTCGTGAGGGTCAGATGGTGATGTGAAGGAGGAAATGGCGAGTTCGAGGTCCCAGTGAATCAATTTATGTTGCTAAAAAAAAAAGAAACAATATTTAAAATGATGGGTCTGGCCTGAATTTTATTAAAAACGTTAATTGTTTTTTATTCTACCCAATTTATTGATAAAGACAAGATAAAAAAAAAAAAAAAAAAAGAGCTACGGTACCACCGCCGAGCACGGATTCAGTGCTGGATCACTTACGGACAAAAATCTCTTATAGATCAAATAGTCAAAAAAAAATCTAGAGCATCCAAAAAAAATCTACATGGACCAGTTAAAGGGAAATGACGATTTTGCCACTAATGAAAGAGTAATATGAGTCATTGGATTGTCACATCTATGTTTTAATCTTGGCCATACAACTTCATACATGTCTAATTCTCCCTCTTTCTCTTTCTTTAATCTCAGCCACTCACATCCAGACAATCTTCCTTATCTCATTCTCTCATTCGAGTTGGTAAAACTAGTATAACTCGTAAAACTAAACATTTTAAAAAATTATATAATTAGTATAGAAATATTATAATTTACACATGAAATAAAAAAATAAATATTCTAATTGGTATATGATGACAAAAATGTCATCTAATTCATTTAAGATTTTTCAATTTTTTGTTAAATTATTGCATTACACATTTAATTTTATATTATGTATTGTATACTTTTAAGGTTATTAACTATATTAGCCATATTTTTATGATAATCAAACATCGAACATATTTTATAAAGCTATGATGTGAAAATATTGGTACAACCCTTATAACTAGACATATAAACAATATATATATATATATATATATAACTTTTATTATATATTAGACGAATATTACTAGTATAACTAGTACAACTTCAACGTTTCAGAAATTAACAAAACCAATTTGGTATTTCATATGAGAAAAACAATCATATATCCCAGTTGGTATGTACTCATAAAGTTTCTCTCAATTTAATTTGGAGTTTTAAAAAAAATATAAAAACTATTACACAATTCCATAAGTTTACATGATCTACCTTATACTTTTAATGTTTGTTAACTTGTTTGTCCACATAATTTTTGGAAAACATACATGAAATGTAGTTTTACAAAATTGATGATTTCATTGTAACCGGGCAAAGACTTGTAAACATAAATAAGTGGTACAACTGAGGTAAATGTATTTATTATGTGGTACAACTAATATTTTATGATTTCACTGCCAAAGTACAATTATGCACAAACTGGTACAACTCAAAAACTAGTACAACTATGTACAGTCGGTACAACTAGAAAACTGGTACAACTACTTGTTATTTTATTTAGTATTATTTTAAATATGCATCATGTTGTAACTTAAATATATCATCCCATTTAAATATGTAAAAATATAAATTATTTGCATCATTTCATTTTACACAAAATTAGTATCAATTTTAAGAAGTTATTTAAAAATATGAATCATTTACAACTGCTGATTTATATCATTTACTAATTAAATGTAATTTAAAAAAAAATATTTGATTAAAATGATTTATTTTGGTAAGTAATTCTTAATTAATATTTTTACCGATTATTTGTATTATTTGTTGCAATTTTGTTTCTTTCTAATAGCTATTATTATCTTGATAAACAAACTAAAATTGTACAATTGTTTTCGACAATTGTATTAATACAATTGTTATCGACAATTGTATTAATACATCACGATTAAAACAATTATTTGCAAAAAAAAAAAAAATCATACATCAAACCCAATCTTTTTCTTCTTTCCGGTGATTCGCGTCTTTAGAGAAATGGTTGAAGAATTTTCTGGCTCCGCATCTAGCTTTTTCGCCTCGAAACTAAAAAAATAAAGATGATTTTTTCCGAAAATCGTACAACTAGTATAACTTATAAACGTATCAATTCCAAATCAAATATTATTAAAAATATACTATTCATATATTTGACACATGCAAGCAGAAGAGATTAGACCAATATGTCTTATTGGTTCTACATCATTCTCTTTTCTAGCATTTTCATATGCTAGAAACAATCAATAAAGGAAATTATACATTTCATAATTAAGTGATGCCATTTTCTTGATGGAGGTATATTACTATTGATAACATTAAAATATTCTCCAAATATGTGTAATGTCTATAGAAAATCATAGTTGATAAATTATTTTAATAAAACTAAAACTATAGTTGAAAGAAAGCAAAATAATAATCTTCTATAGAAATTTTAATAATTAAATAAGTTTTACGATTTTTAAAATAAATAATAAAATAAATTGATAAATTATTTTAGTAAAAAACATGAAAATTAATTTAATTGAAGTTGAGAATAAGTTAAACATTTTAAATACATTTATATTATATGTTCATTTGTTTATTACGGGCGGGTCTACATGCATAAGCACCACTTGCACTTGCCCAAAGACGGGCCTGAACCTACTATAACTTTTTCTGGCTTTGCTAGGGTTGGGCAAAAAATCCGAGAACCCGAAGAACCGAACCAAATACGATCCAAAAAGTAGTACCGTATCCGAACCGAAATTAGTTAAATATCCGAACGGGTTCAAAATTTTGGTATCTAAAGAACCATAACCGAACCCGATCCAAACCGAAATATTATAGATACCCGAATATATCCAAATTAGAATTATGTACCTGAATATGTTAGCTATTTTTAGATATAATATCCAAAAAAATATCTAAAATGTATAAGATATTTTGAAATTGTCTAAAATATTTAAAAATATATACAAATAGTCAAAAATAAATATCTAAAATAGATAACTCAAAACACCAAAATACTTAAAATGTCTATTGATTGATTCTCCATCCAAATTTTCAAGCTAAACTAATTTTTAGGTTAAGTATAGGTATTTTAGCATACATTATTCAAAATTTTATGTTATATATTATTTTTATTTATAGATTTTGAGAAATTTAAATTATATATGAATTTAAAATTTATTTAAATAATTTAAACGGAGCCAGAATCTTTAAACCCGAAAACACAAAATCCAAATAGATACAAACTGAATCCGAATGGGTACCCGAACATCCACCCCTAAGCTTTGCAGCCGCCTTCTTTTGCTACTAGAACATAAAGAATGAAGATGCATTTTTTTCCTAAATAGTACACTAGTATAACTAGTAAAACAAAGTCATTATTCAAATTAAATATTATCGAAAAAATATTATTAACATATTTTGACACATATAAGCAGGAGGATTATACCAATATTTTTATTGGTTCTGCATTATCATCTTTTATAGCACTGACAACAAAAACCAAATATCATCATATTAATTGCAAAGTTGTACTAGTTATATGCATTGTATTTATACCAGTTATATTAGTTATACTCAATCTATTTGTACTAGTTATACTTGTTTTAGTTATACTAGTTGTATTAATTTGAGTTGTACTAGTTATACTAGTAATACTCTGCGTTTTTTTATTTTGAATCTAGTACGTAAAAGATGAAATTTGATTCTGGGTAAGTTATAATTGATTGAATATGATTATGGGTTGATCGATTTGGTATAAGAAAGAGAAAATTAGCGGATAATTGAAAAACTTTTTTGATTTTATTTTAAAAAATAAAAACTATCGATGGAGAAGAAAGGGGGAAGAAGAAGAAGAAGATTTAGGTTAGTTGGGTCGGGTTTCGGGTGGGTCGGATTCTGGATCGGATAATAATGGCATGGGTAAGTAAATATGTTTAAATCTTTAGGTTTTTTAGTTATTTTACTTAAATTTCTATTTAAATTTAAATACAAATTGAAAAGAAAAAAGGATGGGTCTAAATGAGATTTTTTGGACCCCCAAATGGTCCATACTAGCATTTGATCCATCACTTACAGCATTCCACCGTACCAGCTACCACCGCCGAGCTGCACTAACACAATTCACTTTGTGACTTACTCATGAAGAGACTAAAGGCTAAAACTTATACTTTAACAACCATTTCCTCCAGGGGAGCCTATAATAACCAGTAAATAGTTGATTGAATAACATAAACAACTGCTAACTAAAAAGCTATGATTCTTTTACAATCTCAAATTACAAAGTCCTAACCATTTTCATAAAGTTTCACGTAAACAGAGTTGGATCTAAGAATTTGAAGATTATAAATATTTTTTTCTAAAATTTTTATAAATTTTTCATAATATGGAGACATTATGCAAAAAGTCTACGAATTATTTTAGAGACTAAGGCCAATGTTTTATTGGGTTTTGCCTAAATGCCTCTGATATTTTTTTCTAGTAGAAAACATATAAAATAAAGTTTTATTTTGTATATAGTATAATATTTTTAGAATTACTTTTTTTGTTTGGCTTATAAAACTTTTATATTTTAGATTTCATTAAATTCAAATTTTAGAAAATAAATTTTATTTTACATTATATTGGATTTATGTCTATGTTTATCATAATATTTATATATATAAATGTATAAATTTAGTTTCTGTTTATTTTAGTTGTCTATATATATATATATATATATATATATATTATTTTAAAAAGTGTCAAAAATAAAAACATATCTTAAAAAATAAGATAATTCTTATATGTATTGTATTGTTATCTCGAAATAACATTTTCTATTATAAAAGTTAAAAAGGTAAGATATAAAACCATTTATAATTAAATATTAATCAAGCAAAAATATTTGTATAAAGATATTTTCTAAAAGTATTTCTAATATGTGAATTTTTTTTTAAATCTAAACCAATAATAAGCATATATATTTTGATTAAAAAAATTGTCATATATAAATAATTTGATATTTGAATTAAAAATTTTGAAAACATAAATAATAACTTATTATGTTAGTGTTTGAATTAATAAGTTACAAACTAATAATTATTTGTAGGGAAATTATGCATGTATGTGCGGGCAAAAAACCTATATAATATTATTTACGGAGTGATTTTTCGTATACGAGCTATCACGTTAAAAGTTGGAGCGGTTAAAGTCAATGATACCCTTAATAAAATTTTATATAATTTATTGTATAAGTAAAAACAAATTTTATATTAATTATATTAGATTTATATGTTCTATTAGCTCATCGATTGTAAATTAATATAATAAAATTATTAAAAATAAAAACATATTTATAAAATACTATATAAAATATTATTTTCATATAACAACAGAATATCTATGAGAATTGTCTGTTTTTTTAAATATTTTTTTTTTGTCAAAAGACATATAAATCTAAGATAAGCATTTAAGAATTTTAGTCAAAAAGACAAAAAAAACATATTTAAAAAAAAAAAAGATAATTCTCATAGATATTCTATTGTTATATGAAAATAATATTTTATATAGTCCCCGTGTGTAATCTTCGACAAGAGATGGATTGTTCAAACTAAGACGTTAAAAGAAAAACACTAAATGAAAACTACATTTTCCTCACTAAAATGCTTAAATAAACTTCACATTCTCGACATAGTTGAGATACGTGTAGGATCTTTTACCCTGAAACGCTTCCAGTCCTTGGATTCCAACTTTTCTGATCCTCTTGCTCTCGATATTGAAGTAGATGATATAGGAAGGCACGTATTGAAAGCTGGGGGACAAGACGATTTCACTGGTACCAACCATTCCAATAATGCGCATGGTCTCTGTAACCACATCCTTCCACGAAGGTGGTAATACATATACATGTTTGGACCACTCATGTTTTGCAGCATCTCGTAGAACCCACAGCTCAAGACTTTTATTTGCTTGACTAACATGACGAGAACTCCTCGACATAATCAAACCTAGTTTGCCATCGTAGTTTACCAAGGTTGTCGAATGATGCATTGTTCTACTGAAAGTTTCCATGAACTTGACAAAGCTGAACTTCTCAGACCTCAAATCAAAACAAGCTACCATAGAATTCAAGGAAGAACTGTTGACTGAAGCTGCGTAGTATAGAACACCACTGATGCATAACCACTTACGAGAAGTATAATGTGGTATGCAACATTCGACCAACCTCCATGACGAATTCTTGGTTCCTAATGTCAGAACTTGGTGCTCCTTAGAGATCCAACGATCAGTTACACGCGAGCTGTTCATTGACAATAGCTTAAATTCTTTCGCAATAGAGTCATATCCAAGATAGCTGTCCATTCCAACCCTCAACCTCGAGTTTAATCTTGGCAAGGTCAAGGCCTGTCCCGTGCTGGGGTTACATATCACCTTTTCAAACTCACAATTCCGGATCAGGTTAACTCCATAACACAAGAAGCCAGTGGTGTAACTAAATTCTCTTCCGGGGAAACGTGCAAGATGATTGGCGGCTACAACATACGAGTTCTCTTCTGGATTTTCAGGCTGAGGCGACGAGAAAAAGACAATCTCTCTGTCCTCTTTGAAGACGAATAGAAGCTGAGGGTGAGCAAAAGATTTGGTCAAAAACAACTCTGTGAAATCTTGACTGCGAAGCATAGACGCCCAGAACTTGGATATGCAACAACATCTCGCAATCGCCTTTGACGGCAACCTCGAGAATATCTCGAAAACGAGGTCATCAGGAATTGGCAATGAACTTCTCTCAAGGTGCGGAGAAAATGTTAGAACCGAGACGTTCATGGCAGAAACGGATTCCGAAGAGTTGGTGTTTTTTTTCTTAGGACCAAAGAGTTTGTTTTGTTTTGGAAATAAAATCTCTGTATTTATTCTAAAGAAGGAAAGCCAAGAATTACACATTCTGCATGATACAAATGAGGCCATTGCCCATGACCCCCTTTATATACATGGCTTCTTCTGAATAGAAAGTGAAGATCAAATTGGATCTTATGACTGAAAAATATTTCTTACTCCCAACACTTTTTTTTAAAGCTTATCTCTTATTTGCTTTGTCAGGTAATATATCTCTTATATATTAAAGAAGAAGCATTGTAATAAATGCGTTCACACTAAACTGGACACATGTAACGTATAGAAGCATTGTAATAAATGCGTTCACACTAAAATAGATACATGTTACATGTAGAGAGCTTCTCAGCAAAACTCTACATAAATATGTTCACACTATGTACTTTACCTAATATAAAACTCACATGCATGGTTTTTCTTTACGTTATTTTTACTGTTTACGAATAGAGCTGAACAAATTATTCATAAATTTTGATTCGATTCGTTATCCATTTTGATTCGAACCAAAAAATCTGGATATCCGTTATTTTACGAAGCAAATCAAATACTAAAATGCAATATCCGTAAAAAAAAAGAAATCACAAATATCAATATTTATAGGAACATATATCCAATTTGATTTGTTATATGCATATATATA
Organism: Brassica napus; assembly: GCF_020379485.1. Lineage (NCBI taxonomy): Eukaryota > Viridiplantae > Streptophyta > Magnoliopsida > Brassicales > Brassicaceae > Brassica > Brassica napus. Next base: position 55,817,465 of record NC_063447.1, read on the forward strand.
TACACATATTTAAAGAATTATATATAAGTTATATATTATAGTTTATATAAATTTTACAATATTTTTGTTTTAAATAATTTCATTTAAAGAATTTTATTTTTCATGTATTATTTTTTTAAAAATGTGATTTAATATTTAATTAACAGTATCTTTATATATTTATCAACCATCTTTATATACTCTTACATACACATACATGTGCACATTGACGTGAGCACCTTATAACTAAGTATTTACCACCACTGAAATATCTAATTTTTTTGGAAGTTAAAATATTCTTTTTCTTTATACTTCTTTCACTATCGACCAAATTGTAGTAAAATGATTTGTCTTAATAATTTTCTTTTCTTTTTTTAACTATTATTCGTTTAGAAACTATAATATGAAACCATTGGTTCGACATCACGACTATCTAAGATTCATAACATGAAAACAAACAAATAATAGTAATTTTTGATCATCACAGAGAAAAAAAAAACATCAAACATTTTAACCGAACAAACCAAATAAATATTGATTTAAAATGATAGTTATATTTTAGGAGATTAAAAACTAAAAAACAACCTAAAACCGAACAGATATCTAGATTAAATAGATCAATGTCTCTTTATTAAAAAATAACGAAACTAATAATCACATTTCGCGCAAGGCGCGGGTTATTACCTAGTATTACATATAACATATACATATCTTTCCATAACATTTTAGATTGCCCTAGATATTTTACATAAGACTTAAGACTTAAGAAAGTAGTAAATATTGGTAGGTTTGGTTCTCATTTGGCTAGCCCATTTGCTTGGCTGTTCAATGAATAAAATTAGGCTGAAAATGAACTGTGACAACACAACATGCATCTGAAAGCTTTAATCTTTAAAAAGAATTAATGCGTTTTGCCAAAAATGTCTTTGATAAGAGACATGTCAGATGATAGATAATCGAAGTGTTTTTTCAAAAAAAAAAGATAGATGATCGAAGTGTATTTTTGCTGAGATTTGGCATCTGACAATATAGATTCATGTTCATCTCGTAAGTTTGGAATAGAGGGTTATATAACTAAAATGTAGTGGTCTCGTCTACTCACCGTACTAAAAGAACACCTTGTATAGGAGTAACATTTTTAAAAATATGTATGTGCCAATATTAGATTATAAATATTCACTTATGTTATAATCAAATAACGTAATAGTTGTTATAAATTATGGGGTGGATTGCCATTAACCAGACCCGGTTCAAGACCAGCCCAATACCTAGAAGATGGAGAGACGGCCGAAGCCCTAGAGAGAGGAGAGAGAGAGCCGACTTTAGGAAAGAGACGGCCACAAAGCTTGGAGAAAAGGAAACCCTTTCCTTTTTCTAGTAGATGTAATCTTTCCATTATTATGTATTAGTAGTTTTCCTAATCCTAGTGAGTTTAGGTTTTGGATACTTTTCATTTATCTTCATCTTGTAATCCTTATATAAAGGAACCCTCTTGATCATTAATAATAACACAGAAATATTCAGTCTCAAAACTCTCTAATTACAACATGTTATCAGCACGATAGACTCCAAAATCCTGAGACAAAACCTAACCTAAAATCCATCACAAATAAACTCTAAATCGATCTATCTCTCAAACCCCCGAGGAACCAGATGACGAGCCACATATGAAATTGAAGCGCTTGACGAGACGAATCCATCAGCGCAAACCGTTCGACGATCCGATCTCAGACGCGCCCACACTCGCAGAAACAATATGCAGCGCCGTCTTGGTCTTGTTAAAACCCTAATCCCGAAGAACCCTAAATTGTTCTTGCTTGCGTTCCAGAAAGCTTTGCCGTCTCAGCCTGATACAATCTTAGCTCAGACAATCTCTTACGTCCTCAGCTTGCATCCCGAACGTCCTCAGCTTCACATTCGGCATCACAGCCAGCTCGCGTTCCAAAACAGACGCCCGCGAACCTGATAGAAAGAAGATGCGTCCCGCTCCAACTCAGATCGCGTAGAACCCTAAACTCAATCGCGTCTTACGTCCGTCTCAGCCTCCGCTCTCGATCCCGAGCAGACGTTCAGCCTCAGCCCGTTTGCGAGAGGCGCTCACCATCCGACGAACCCGATGAACCCTAACCCTAGGCGTTCCCCGTTCGCGTCTGACGCTCTCAGGCCCAGCTCGTGTCCTCGTCTCAGCCTCAGCTTGCGCTCAGCCCCAGCTCGCGATAGCCCTCGGCAACGAGACCCGATAGGAGCCGTCCCGCGTCCAAGGTTCATCCGTTCATCTTGGAGGTCCAGTTTCTACAATCTGTAAAACAAAGGTAATCCTAATTCTGAGAACATGAATCGAACGTGGTTGTTTTGTAAAGATTGAAACCCTAAAAGATAATCTCTAAAACTAAAAACCATAGGTTAATAGATCAATCCCCTATGAGTAAATCGAAGCTCTATAAGTTCGATCTAAACCTAAAAACGAGATTGATCCATTGATCAATTAAAATCAGAACCTTAAAGGTTTTTGAATCTCAAATCAAATCCCCTTGATCAAAGATCAAAGTTTTCGAAATCCCCTAAAACCCTAATTTTGGAAAATCGGATTTTAATTTTGATTTGAAACTTGAGTGTTTGATTGATCGCCTAGAGCTATGATTAGGATTGTTTTTAAAACTTGAATCTGAATCTTGTTTAAATTAAAACCCTAATCTCGAATTTTAAAATTCCTAATGGCCTTGAAACTCTTAATCTTGATTGATATTTCTAAAGGCCTTGAAACCTTAAATCTCTCGTTACTTAAAGCTTGAAAGATAGATTTAAAGAATTTACATATTGAATGAGAGTTAGGTTGCTAGATTATTTAATTCTAAAACTTAATATATATGCAACTAAGAAATAAGATTGAATGCATCTAGATCCCGTTTTGTATATGGCCGTGTGGCCTAATACATTGTTCATACTTGCGGCCTTGTGCCCTTGATTGATTAAAAGCCGTGTGGCTTGGTGAATATCAAAGTGACCGTGTGGCCTAGTATCCGGATGGTTATAAACCGGATTGCATCATGATCCGATCCTTAAGATCGTTGTATCACATAACCATCGTGAAGCCTAAGCATCACAATGCAAAGCCGTGTGGCTTAAGCATCATAAATAGACTTATGAAATCATGTGCACTGGTTATATAAATTGGTTGCAAGAATTCTAAATCATAAATTGATTAAATGATTTCAGATGTCGAGATTTGAGCCTTCAGATTATGCTGCCATAAATCTCTCTGGAGATAATTATCAAGAATGGGAAATGAACATTTCAATTGCCCTGGAGTCTAGAGGACTCAGGAGATGTATCATTGAAGGCAATAATGCAATTGAAAGTGAAAAGCATAAAGCCATAACAATTATGCGCTACCATCCCACTGAGGAACTGAGAAATCAGTATGAAAATATAGAGGATCCTTGTGAACTTTGGACAAGACTAGAATCCAGATACTCAATGATATTTTGGCGAAAGACCATGAATGAATGAAAGCTTCTCAGTTTCCAGGATTTTGAATCCGTGGAAGAATATAATTCTGCTCTAATGAAAATCGCCCATAGTCTTGAACAATGTGGTGAAGTGGTAACAGACGATGATTTACTATATAAAACATACTCCACATTCCATCCAAAGGATGTACTGTTATCACATAAGGCTAAGGTTTTCACAACCTATAATGACCTATTGTCATACCTATTTGCAATCAAGCAAAGAGAGCAGAAACTTAAAAATACTATTAGTCGATTTGAGAAACTTCAGAAAAGATACATTGAGCAACGAGATAGTGAGATGAGACTTCCTGAAGCCAATGAGGCTAGAAATGATAAGGAAGAATCCAAGAAAGCCGCCAGGGAAAATATAGATTGTGAGGCCGGCTTATACCTTGACTAAAGAAAGATCTCGACATAATAATTTTATTTTAAAGTTCTTGTTTTGTGATTTGCTTTTAACCTACTTGATGGTTCACGATTTTATATATACAATGGAATTGATTTTGAATTTATTGTCTTGTCTGATCTTACTTGAACATATAAATGATTTTAAAGAGTTGCCTAAAGGGCATAAAACCAAGTAAGAAATCATAAAAGGGGTATAGTAAACCTAGTAAAGAAACTATGGCTAAGGCATTGCCTTAAAAGGCATTATACACACCCAAAAGAACATGTGACCCATTGAAGTTATAATGTATGGTTTCCAAGTAGAAACAATGGGTAAGGAAGGAAACAAGTTCCTTTAGATTTTAAGAAAAATAAAATGCCTAAGACCTTGTAAGTGGTCGAGACTATACCTATGTTCTCTACTGATTTAAAACTATGCTATAAGATCAGTATGATAAGAGGCAAGAGAAGTGGTGACTATACTGATATATCCCACGAAATTTTACACTATATGGCATGATAGGATTAGCCATCCTAAAGTCTAAACTTGATGCAAAGATTAAAAAGGCACAGAGTTATCCCGTAAAAGATCTCACGTTGTGAAACATGTACACAAAGGGAAACTCATTAGGCTTAATTGTCCCAAGCACCACGACCTTATAGTATGGTCATGAGGGGGAGAGAGGATAAACCCATGATCAATACTACAAGTTCGTGTATGGCTCGGCCATAAAGGACCATTCCTCGGCCGTAGAGGCCATGATACAAACGGCCAGACCGAAGAGGCCATTACTCGGCCGAAGAGACCATGTTATGGTCGGCTGCAAAGACCATCACCTATACACGGCTTGGCCATGACTTGTATATGCATAGTGCAGGCTTGGCCGCACATAAGCCATTACCTATAAAAGGTTCGGCCATGTAAGCCATTATCTATAAGACTAAGATTTTAAAGTCTATAAGCTTGGAGAAATTATGTTTTACATGTATAGAATGATGATATGATCATATGCATCAGGCCATATAAGTGAGCATAGATATTCCCATCTCAGATTGAATACGGGTCATAAAACCAGACATACACCATCTTAAGAGATTTTGAATAAACCACCACATACATACATGTGCCGTCTAAGATGGAACCTCAAAAGAGGATTGGAAATATATAAGAATAATATCTTCTCCACGAAATCAAAAGGACCGTGAGCCAAAACATGGGTGATCAAATAGTGGCCAGGTGCGGATTGCATGAAACAAATGAATCCGAATATCAAAGGAGAAAGATTATGAGCTGGATAAAAGGATGTTAAAAGTACGAATGGTTTTAACCATCATTGTCTTGGCAAAGATCCTCGGACTATACATTATGATTTAAGACGTCCAAAGAAAGATTATATAAAGCTAGCTAATTGAGAAGCTAATAGAAATGTCAGACACTGACCCGAGAAATGACTAACCAGCTTAGCACCAAATGAATGTCCTAGAAGAGACATAATCAAGTTGCTATAGAGTCTATACAAGATAGACCAAGTGTTCCATAAGATAAAGGAATCTCGGATAGAAAAAAATGGTGCATGGAATACAGATCCGAGATTATAAGAGAAACCATACCAGACATTGAGAAAAGGCTGCGCAGCTACACATCTAAGGTACCAAACCATGTAGTCATGGGACGCCAAGCTACTAGGTAATAAAGGTCCTGGATAATAAGATCTCAAATCTACAGATCATGTCTGGAACATAATGGAACCACATGAAAGTATCGACACACACACACATATTTGTATAAAGATACATAAAGTTATAGCACTTGAACATAAAGAAATGAACGAGGATCATGAACCCACGAAAGAGTACTCATACAATCATAAAAGATCATAGAGATTAGAAAAAATAAAACGTGGAGGTTCAAAGTATCTAAAAGAGAGATGGGCGTATTGGCCATATACATATACAGAAACGCCATCTGATAAACCAGTGAAATAGATGGATCTTGTGAGATAAAGAAACCGTGAGAGAAGGCACATGATGACGAGGTTTAAGAGTGTTCATGTCTTCCTACTTAACAGCATTAGATTATAGCTTGTTACACAAGGTACTCACAGAGATCAAAGGAACAGATTATAAGGAGATAAACTCCTATGTGGTAGATGCTGCTACAGATTTTTGAAATTGAAAATGGTCTGGTCATAAGAAAGAAATTAGATACAATGATGTAGTAAGCAGCATATGGATCACTGGATAAGATGAAAGAACAGCTTCGTTCCTAAGCTGATTCATGGACTGAAACATAAAGCAGCTGCATATAGTATGTAAAAGAAATTGATCACGCATGATCATTGATCTTGGAGTTGTATAAAAGACAATCCAATACAGTCCATATATTTGAAATTGCTTGTGATTATACTAAACCTAAAAGAGGTTAGTAAGCATAGGATAAATCTATGTGGGTGTCCGATCAAAAAGCGTCCGGCCCCGGCCCTTCAAATTAAAGATGTCCGACTCTGTCCGTCTAAGGGCGTCCGGTTCTTCAGCAAAGAACGCCTGGCTCTTCTACTAGACGCGTCCGGCTTTTAAGACTAAAAGGCGTCTGGCCCTTATTCTTGATCACGGGCTAGTAGAGACAGAAGATCAATCGGATACAAATGTATTATAGTCCATAAGCTTGTGAGAGACGAAATCCATGACCTAATAATATATACTTAGTGTGTGATATGATCCACAGCAACTGAGGTCATGAGACGCCATCATTAAGATAGGAATGCAAAATGAATACGACATTACCTAAGGCAAAGAAATCGATGTCCACATCCATGAGAGTGTTCGGCCGCAGAGCTAATAAGAGATTATAAACTCACAGCAATGATCATTGATCTTGAACACTCATGAGACAAGTAGTGGACATGTATAGAAAAGGTCTATGACCCAGACATGGATCGGCCAGATCGAGACATAGGTTCATGATAACCATGTCTAGTACACTGTCCATAAGTACTTGGTTTATCCGACCATAGTAAAGAGTTAAGAGTAGACGATCACGTCTAGACTATGGACACATGCAAACAAGATTTGCAAAGACCCAATAGTGATCCCCGAGAACAATATGGTTCACATTATTTAGCACACATGCTTTACCGGGACACTCGATGTCAAGAGACATGAGAAACGACCTAAGAGGTCGAAGTGGTCTAGATATGGCTTAGTAATGAACTTGGCCGATTACTCCCTTCCTACATATACAGGAAAGATCACGCATCAGATGCGTAGAATGTAGAAACCTACAGTGAGGTTCACATCAGGGGGTTTAGTGCGTGTTGTACTTTTTTTCCTTCATCATGGTTTTGTCCCACTGGGTTTTCCTGATAAGGTTTTAATGAGGCAACATGAAGCGTACTACAAATCCTATATGGTTATGGCATCCAAGGGGGAGTGTTATAAATCATGGGGTGGATTGCCATTAACCAGGCCCGGTCCAAGACCGGCCCAATACCTAGAAGATGGAGAGACGGCCGAAGCCCTAGAGAGAGGAGAGAGAGAGCCGACTTTAGGAGAGAGAGAGACGGCCACAAATCTTGGAGAAAAGGAAACCCTTTCATTTTCCTAGTAGATGTAATCTTTCCATTATTATGTATTAGTAGTTTTCCTAATCCTAGTGAGTTTAGGTTTTAGATACTTTTCATTTATCTTCATCTTGTAATACTTATATAAAAGAACCCTCTTGATCATTAATAATAACACATAAATATTCAGTCTCAAAACTCTCTAATTACAACAATAGTTATATTGTCTGTTAATTGAAATGTTGGCTTGTATACAGTACAATTAGGATGGATAACGCGGTGACAACATAATTTTCATTGGTACCAGCCACTCCGATAAAGTATAACTTGGCCTCTGCAACTACATTCTTCCATAGCGGGCCGGGGGGATTTTTATGTATCTACGTTGGCGTGAGTGTAGCTAATCTACCCTTTATAAGTTTATAACTGAATATATAGATACACGAGTTCCCAGTCTTATTCGACTCGGTGCTTTAAACGTTTACTTGGAAGAGATAGATAACAGGAATAAACATCTCGGTTTGGATCAAGCTTCTTAATAATTGAATCACCATCATGAACTCAAGATTCTACTCGATACAAATCCAAAAACGGCACAAAAATTAGACGTACACCTTGTGATTTATCATATCGTCTACAAGGGTCTGGACAAACATCATTTTCTGGCTAGGTTAAGTGAGATGTTAAACAAAATAATAACATTCTGCTAATTTCATGGATCTAGAAAGTAGAAACTCTTACTCTCGATCATTACATTCAAAGATCATATTCTAAACTCTCTGTTTTGGATTAGTGTATACATTTGTAAAGAGTCTGTAACAAGAAGATTACCTATATCATCCACAACAGGTGGACCTTTTCAAACTAAGAGGCTAGAAGAAAACGAAACACACAAAATGAAAACTACACTTGTCTCTCACTTATAAAATGCTTAAAGAAGCTTCACATTCTCAACGTAGTTAAGATAGGTGTGGAAACTCCCACCATGAAACGCTTCTAGTCCTTGGATTCCAACTTTTGTGATGGTCTTTCTCTCCACGTTGAAGTAGATGACATAGTAAGGCAGTCTTTGGAACCAGGGGGCCAAGACGATTTCATTTACACCAACCATTCCAGCAATGCACATTGTCTCCGCCGCAACCACATCCTCCCAGGAAGGTGGCAATACGTATATGTGATTGAACCACTCGTGCTTTACAGCGTCTCGTACAACCCACAGCTCAAAACTTGTTCTTGCTCCACTAACATCATGAGAATCTCCAGACATAAGCAAACCTAGTTTCCCATCGTAGTTTACCAGAGTTGTTGAATCAGGCATTGCTTTACCGAACTTGACAGAGCTGAACTCCTCAGACCTCAAGTCAAAACAAACGACCATAGAATTCTCGGAAGATCCAGCTGCACTAGCTGCGTAGTAAAGAACGCCACTGATGCATATCCACTTACTTGAAGAACGATGTGGGATGCAACACTCGACCAACCTCCATGACAGTTTCTTGGTTCCTAATGTCAGAACTTGGTGCTCCACTGAGATCCAACCTTCACTAACACGCGACTTATTCATCGACAACACCTTGAACTCTTTCGCAATGGGATCATATCCAAGATAGCCTTCCACTCCATACTTCTTTTTCGAGTTCCACCTTGGTAAGGTCAAGGACTGTCCCGTGCTGGGGTTCGATATCACCGGAACACGCACTGGTCTTTGCAGCCCCTTAAGGTTCCGGTTATCTCCATAACAGAAGAAGCCACTGGTACAAGTACAACCATAGAATCCGTTGGAACGTGGGAAACGCGCAAGATGATTGGTTGCTACAACGTACGAGTTCTCTTCCGGATTTTCAGGCTGAGGTGACGTGATGAAGACAATCTCTCTGACGCTGTAATCTTCCCTGACGAAAAGGAGCTGGGGGCGAGCGCAAGATTTGGTCAAGAAAAGCTCTGTGAAATCTTGACTGCGAAGCACGGAGGACCAGAGCTTGCATGCGCAACGGCATCTCGCCATCGCCTTCGACGGCAGCCTCGTGAATATCTCCATAGCGAGATCGTCAGGAACCGGCAATGAGTTCCGATGACGTCTGGTCATCGATCGTGTAACGCCTCCATAAATGGTTAGCTCGCCGTCCTTCGAGACGTTCTGCCGCGGTGGTTGCATGGCGGAGACACTTTGAGTAGAGTTCGTTATCGTTCTGGAAAGACTTAGTTCGTATCGAACTCTTTGTGTGTTTATTTCTTGGAGGGAGAGTTCGTATTGGTTTTGAAAGTCTTTATCTTTATTATAAAAAAAGAAAATCAAGAATTAGAGATTATGCATGATAAAGCCCATGCACGAACTCTTCGTGTTTTCTTTTATGCAGCCGCTTTACTTTTACAACTTTTTTTTACTTCCGTAATATAACAAATCCAAATTATAACAATTGTCTCTCTGAATGGTTGCTGCAGTATAAAAACATTGATCATAATTCTCAATCTGGCGGCTACAGAGAACTCCACTTAACTTATAATACTCGTTTTTATAAGTTAACATCATGAGTTTAATTTCGTTCATCCAAAATTTGATGTTGATGTCAGAGACCATCTAAATATCTCGTTTTATCAATTAAAATATAACAAACCCGACTGTAATTTGACTAAATGAGATTTTAACTCACATTTTAAAAGCTTAAGAATATTTTTAAGAAAATCTAAATTACAAATCAGTATGTTTTAACATTTTTTGATAAGTAGTGTTTTAACATTTTTATTTTAATGCATTTAAAAAATATATAATTATATTATTTTTATTTATATTAAAAATGAAAGTTATCTAAGATATTTTTTTTTAATTATTTTAATCTGTTTTCTTAAAAAAATTTAATAAAATTTCTGTAATTTGTTTGATTAGTTGTGTGATATATACTTATTTGATACATTTTTAAATGGATACAATTTTTTGTTTATGAAAATATAAATAAAATAATTCATTAATTTAATTTAACTTATATCAAACAAATAAAATGTTAGAATCAGTAAATTGACATGAAATAAGTATTATAATAAAAATAATAAAATAAGTATATATCACACAATTAATCAAACGAATTGCATAAATTTTATTAATAGTTGATAACAAAACAGATTAAAATAATTTAAAACCAAAATTAAATTATATTTTATATAACTTTCATATTTAGTTAAATTACCGTGAGGTACACCATATTTTAATTGATAAAAACGGGAGATATAAACGGTCTTCGACATCCACATCAATTTTTTTTATCAATGAAATTAAACTTGTGATGTTAACTACATAACATAATTAAGTTGATGGATGTTGTCATGCATAATATATACTTCGTGTTGCTAGGTATACATTAGTTTAGTTTGCATGGTTAGCCATGTGATTGGCCAATACTTCATGTAGTCAACAATCGTATTTCCAAAAAAATACAGTCTGGAGTTTTTATTTCTGTTATGCATCAGAGTAATTAAAGCTCAAATAGAAACAGCTTTGAATTCCTGATGAAATGTATCTTTTGTTTCTTGAACCACGGTTTCAAAACCATTTCTTACTTATTAGCAAGGCAAAATCATGCCACTAGTCTCAAAATAACAGATTGTTGACTAGAAAGTTAGAAACAAAGAATACAGAGAGGTCTACAAAAGAATACAACAAACAACTGAATAGACTCGTTTCCTAGTTGATGACAAAATTGTCAAAACAGAGATGTAGCAAAAATACAGACAAAGATACAAAGTTGAGTTTCCACAACTTTCTTTGTTGGATTATAAAGGCCGAATTCGTCAAAGTCTCTTCGTCCACTGGCAACAAAACAATGATCTTCTTAAAAAAACTCTAACACTCATGGGTTCAATTCCTTTAGGAACTAAATTATCAGAGCAGTCTGGGTTTGGGCTTCGATCCAAGTGGTTTACATGGTGGACCGTAACAGATGATCGGTTTACCCCTGGCATTAGTCGGAAGGTATTCCAAACATGGGTCAGACAGTGTGGTACGCTTTCGGGCTAGTCCATTCTGTAACACTAAGTACATTTCTCCCGAGGCTGACCGGATCAGCCGATAGGATTTATCAAAAAAAAAAAAAAAACTCTTACACATTATACAAAAATTAACCAGATATGAAAAAGCATTAAAAAATCCAATTTATGTTTTATTTAATTCGATAAAAATGGAGAAAATAAAAATGGAGAAAATAACTTTTAACTTTTTTTTAACTTTAACTTAAAATAAATATTAAATTACCAAAATCAACATTTTAAATAAATTATGTATTTATTATTAATTATATTATATAACTTACATATACTTATACTACTATATTTTCATTAATCGGTTTATTCGGTTTAATAGGTTTATATACCAAACCATATCCATATACCGCGTGTTTTTTTAAAAAAATAGCATACATTTGATATATTCGGTATTACCAAATCCAAATCACTTTCTCTATTTCAGTTCGGTTTTACCGGATTGAATACCCTTACATTTTAAACAAAAATAGCAAAAATTTGATGATTTCTTGCATCTAACAATAGTTTTATGATCTTAGACTTCTCTGTTTTGTATCTCAAAATAAAAGAAAAAAGGATTTTTGGTTATAGAAAAGAAAAATAAATGTGCTTGTTAGGCAGCCACTTTCCTTCCCACTCACTTCTAAAGCCTAATCATAATATCTCTGTTTTCTTTTATGCAGACACTTTACTTTTATAACTTGTTTTGACTTCAGTTAATATAACAAAAAAATATAACACTTACCTCTCAAAATGGTTGCTGCAGTATCAAAATGTGTTGGATTCTGCGGCTAAACATTTACCTTTTTCATGTCTTCCAGATGTTTGCAGTTTATTCCAATGTTGGAACCTTCATCTTCAACAGCATTGATCACTATTCTCAGTCTTTGACATTATAGCAGATTCTTAGGCTCTGGTGGCTACAGAGAACTCCAACTTAACTTTTAATACCCAACTTGAGTTGAAAAATCTACTGAGTACAGTTTGGAGTTTTCCTTTCTGCCATGCACAAGACCAATTAGAGTTTCAATCTCCATAGGAACAGCTTCAAAGTCCTGATGTAATGTACCTTTTGATACTTGAGCCGCGGTTTCAAAACCGACGAGCTCACCATTTATTACTGATTGGCAAGGCAAAATCATGCTCATAGTTCCAAAACAAAGTAAAAACAACAGATTGTTTCTAGTATAGAGAAGTATACAAAAGAATACAACAAAACAACTGAATGGACTCGTTTCCTGGTTGATGATGACAAAACTGGCGAAAGAACAGAGACGTAGCAGAAACAGACAAAGAAACAAGGTAGAGCTACCCTGTGGAGACTTTCACAGCAAGAGGGGGATTAGTCTATATGCCACAGCTCAATGTATCTACTTTGGCGTGAGTGTAGCTAATCTACCCTTGTTAGACTGACTTGGTATTATGCACGAGTTCCAAGTCTTATTTGACTAAGTGCTTTGAACGTTTACGTGGAAGAGCAAAATAACACAATAAACATCTCAGTTTGGTAACTTTGGTTCAACCTTCTTCAAAATTGAACTATCATCATCTATAGATTTTCGTTAAATTTTTTGTGTCTTTCTCAATTATATCATAAGAAATTTTGACTTGTGATAAACACTCGAAGAATGTAACTAAAGATTAACGACACGCAAAACAAAAACTACACTTGATCTCACTTAAAATGTTTAAAGAATCTGCACATTTTCAATATAGTTGAGACAGGTACGGAAACTCTTACCCTGATACGCTTCCATTTCTTGGATTTCAACTTTCTGTAAGTCAAAAAAACACGTTTTACGTGTTGGTGGGCATGGACGGTGACGGCATGGACGGTGAGCTGAAATTGTTGACGTTGGTTTTGTCAAAGATTGTGAGCTCACCAAACACCTTCTTGATGCTTATAAAAGGAGAGCTAAGGAGAAGAAGAAATGCATCCCAAAAACAAGAAAACAGAGAGAACGAGAGAAGAGAAGAGAAGAAGAAAAAAAAAAGTTTTTTTTTCTCACAAAAAATTCTTCTTTAAGAAATTACGAGTAATTTCTGAGTGTATTTGGGATCGGGGTGTGAGTTGTGAGCTTGTAAAATTTCCCTGGTTGATAATAAAAGATCTATAGCAGGTCCGGAGACGTAGGCAACATTGGCCGAACTCCGTTAACAATTTTGTGTGTGTGCTTCTTTCCCGCTCCCATAAATTCTGGTTTACCGCAAAATTTGACCGCATATTTCCTAACAACTGGTATCAGAGTTTGAGTTACGGTGATCGGTTAAATTTTTTGCGGACTTACTATTCACGTGAACAGTAATTCGTGAATAGTGAATTTTTGTCGGTAATATCGGTTTGTCGACGTAGGTGTTCTAATACACGGTAGTTCCAGAAACGATGGGAGGCGAAGACGGTTCGGCGCACAGTATCGAGAAATTTGACGGTACAGATTATGCATTTTGGAGAATGCAAATTGAAGATTATCTGTACGGAAAGAAGCTTCATCAACCGCTGAGCAAAAAGCCTGAGAAGATGGATCAGGATGAGTGGGAGCTCCTTGACAGACAAGTTCTGGGTGTTATAAGGTTAACACTGTCGAAAAACGTTGCTCACAACGTTGCGAAGGAGAAGACCACAGAAGGGCTCATGAAAGTTCTCTCTGATATGTATGAGAAACCTTCGGCAAACAATAAGGTGTTTCTCATGAAGAAACTCTTTCATCTAAAGATGGAAGAAGGTGGCCTGGTTGCCGCACATGTGAACGAGTTCAACACGATTGTCAATCAACTGTCATCAGTTGAAATCGAGTTTGAAGATGAAGTGCGAGCACTGATTTTGTTGGCATCTCTGCCAAATAGTTGGGAGCCAATGAGGGCAGTGGTTAGTAATTCTGTGGGTACTCAAAAGCTCAAATTCAATGATGTTAGAGATCGTATCCTTGCTGAGGAAGTTCGAAGGATAGACTCTGGGGAGGCATCAACGAGCTCTGCTTTCAACGTGGAAAACAGAGGGAGAAACCCAGATAGAAATAACCGGAGTAATGGCAGATCAAAGTCAAGGAATGGACGGGGTCAGTTCAAATTCCGACAGCCTGCAGAGTGCTGGAATTGTGGAAAGACAGGGCACATTAAGAATAATTGCCGAGCACCACCGAAGAAGGAAGACAACACTAGAGGCGGAGCCAATGTAGTGACACGTGAAATCGCTGATGCATTGGTAGTGTCTGTTGATTCCCCGAGGAAAATTGAAGATCATGATGCAGCTACAAGTACCACCAAAGCGTCAATATCCTATGTTGATAGCCCAGTCGATTCATGGGTTCTTGACTCAGGAGCGTCATTCCACACCACACCGCACCATAACATTATGGAGAATTATGTTACGGGAAATTACGGAAAGGTATATCTTGCTGATGGATTACCTTTGGACATAGTTGGTATTAGAGATATCAACCTGAAAATGTAAGACGGACGTGTGTGGAAGATTACGAAGGTCAGACATGTGCCAAAGTTGATGCGAAATCTGATCTCAGTAGGTCAACTTGATGATACGGGGCACGATGTTAATTTTGGTGGTGGAGCCTGGAGAGTCAAGAAAGGTTCCATGGTGGTGGCTAGAGGTCATAAAAGAGGCACTCTTTATATGACGACGAGTTATCAAGACATTGTTGCTGTTGTCGAGAATGCCAAACATACCAAGTTGTGGCATTGTAGGTTGGGGCCCATGAGTGAGAAAGAGATGAAACTCATGGTGGAAAATGGTGCTCTTCCGGATCTGAAGACGGTGGATCATCAGATGTGTGAAAGTTGCATCCTTGGGAAACAGAAACGAGTTAGTTTCTCTAAATGAGGAAGAGAGCCAAAATCTGAGAAGTTAGAGCTGGTGCACACTGACGTGTGGGGACCCGCTCCTGTTGCATCGCTGGGAGGTTCGTACTACAATGTGACCTTTATTGATGACTCCACAAGAAAAGTGTGGGTTTACTTCATGAAGAACAAACATGAAGTGTTTTCGGTTTTCAAAATATGGAAAGCCATGGTTGAGATTGAGACGAATCTCAAGTTGAAGTGTTTAAGGTCTGATAATGGTGGAGAGTACATCATCGACGAGTTCAAGAGATATTGCGCTGATAATGGGATCAAGATGGAAAAGACTATTCCTGGAATGCCTCAACAGAATGGAATAGCGGAAAGGATGAACCGAACCTTGAATGAGCGTGCAAGGAGCATGAGATTGCACTGTGGATTGCCAAAGACGTTTTGGGCAGATGCAATCAATACCGCAGCCTTCTTAATAAACAGAGGACCGTCTGTACCGTTGGGATTTAAGATCCCTGAAGAAGTTTGGAGCGGAAAGAAAGTAAATCTTTCTCTAAAGGTGTTCGGATGCTTAGCTTATGTTCATATTGATGATGCTGCAAGAAGTAAACTTGACTCGAAGTCTAAGAACTGTTACTTCATCGGTTATGGTAACGCGGAGTTTGGTTACCGGTTTTGGGATGATGAAAATCGGAAGATCATCCGCAGCAAGAATGTTGTGTTCAACGAAGAAGCGTTGTACAAGGATAAGCTAAGAGAAGGCTCGGAGAAGAAAGAGCCTGGAGCTGTTGACTTAGAAGATATCCTGACACCGGAGTTGCCACAGGATACCGCAACAGCAGAAGAAGAAATCTCTCAAGACGAGAGTGGTGAGGCTGAAGAAAGTGATGATTCTGAAGTGGTCTCATATACACCAGTCACGGAGTTACGACGGTCAAGCAGAATCATCAGAAAGCCAGTAAGATTCTCTCCATCGCTCAACTACATATTGCTCACAGACAGAGGCGAGCCTGAATGTTATGAGGAAGCTATGCAAGTTGATGAGTCGATCAAGTGGGAGCTTGCAATGAACGACGAGATGGACTCGTTGTTATCCAATCACACGTGGGAGTTAGCAGATTTGCCTAAGGAGAAAAATGCATTGCATAACAAGTGGGTCTACCGAATAAAAGAAGAACCTAAATGGGAGTAAGCGCTATAAAGCGAGGCTTGTTGTGAAGGGATTCCAACAAAAAGAAGGCGTTGACTACACCGAAATCTTCTCTCCTGTAGTCAAGATGGTGACCATTAGAACGGTTCTTGGGCTGGTAGCACAAGAAGATCTGCATCTTCAACAGATGGATGTGAAGACAGCATTTCTTCACGGTGATTTGGATGAGGAAATTTATATGAAGCAACCCGAAGGCTTTAAGATCAAAGGGAATGAAAGCCTTGTTTGCAAGCTGAAAAAGAGTTTGTACGGCTTAAAACAAGCTCCAAGACAGTGGTATAAACGGTTCGACAACTTTATTAAAGGCGTTGGTTTCTTGAGGTGTGAAGCTGACCACTGTTGTTACTTCAAAACGCTTGAAGAGTCCTACTTGATATTGCTCCTATATGTCGATGACATGCTGATAGTAGGAGCAGACTTGCACGAGATCAATAGCTTGAAGACGAAACTCTCAGAAGAGTTTGCGATGAAAGACCTTGGAGAAGCAAGACAGATTCTAGGAATGAGAATCAGTAGGAGCAAGGAAGGTCTTAAGCTATCACAAGAGGAGTATGTGAAGAAAGTCCTCAAGAGGTTTAACATGGATGACGCAAAGCCAGTCAGTACTCCCCAGGCAAGTCACTTTCGGTTATCCAGAGAACAGTCTCCAAAAACGGAAGACGAGATGGCATGTATGGATAAGGTTCCATATGCTTCTGCTATAGGCAGCCTGATGTACGCGATGATATGTACAAGGCCAGACATTGCACATGCAGTGGAAGTCGTCAGCAGATTTATGAGCAATCCAGGAAATGAACATTGGGAAGCCGTCAAGTGGATTTTCAGATATCTAAAAGGAAATCCAAGTTTGTCGCTATGTTTCACGAAGTCTGAGATGGGATTGCGGGGATATGTTGATGCTGACAATGGAGGTCATATTGACAGCACGAATAGCACAACCGGGTATGTCTACACCTTTGGCGGTACTGCAATTTGTTGGGTTTAAAAGTTGCAGAAAATTGTATCTCTATCAAGCTGTGAAGCTGAGTATGTTGTTGTAACGGAGGCAACAAAAGAGATGATATGGCTACAGTCTTTTCTAGAAGAGCTAGGCCATGACCAAGGGAAAGGTGTGTTGTACTGTGACAGTAAAAGTGCCATCGATTTGGCAAAGAATCCGGTTTACCATGCTCGGACGAAGCACATACATCGTCGGTATCATTTCATCAGATCAGCGTTGGAAGATGAAATGTTGGTGCTTGAGAAGATCCCAGGAAGCAAGAATCCGGCAGACATGTTGACGAAGGTCGTGCCGTATGATAAGCTGAGGTTGTGTGCAACCTCAGTTGGCTTGTTGGAGTAACAAGCTGGGGAGACCTGCTACATCGATCAATGTGTGAAGACAGATTGAAATCAGTCTTCAAGTGGGAGATTGTAAGTCAAAAAAACACGTTTTACGTGTTGGTCGGCATGGACGGTGACGGTATGGACGGTGAGCTGAAATTGTTGATGTTGGTTTTGTCAAAGATTGTGAGCTCACCAAACACCTTCTTCATGCTTATAAAAGGAGAGCTAAGGAGAAGAAGAAATGCATCCCAAAAACAAGAAAACAGAGAGAGAACGAGAGAAGAGAAGAGAAGAGAAGAAGGAAAAAAAAAAGTTTTTTTTTCTCACAAAAAAATCTTCTTTAAGAAATTACGAGTAATTTCTGAGTGTATTTGGGATCGGGGTGTGAGTTGTAAGCTTGTAAAATTTCCCTGGTTGATAATAAAAGATCTGTAGCAGGTCCGGAGACGTAGGCAACATTGGCCGAACTCCATTAACAATTTTGTGTGTGTGCTTCTTTCCCGCTCCCATAAATTCTGGTTTACCGCAAAATTTGACCGCATATTTCCTAACACTTTCGTGGTCGTCTTTCTCTCAACATTGTAGTAGATGACATAGGCAGGCCCTTTGGTGATGGACGGGGACAAGACGATTTCATTTGTACCAACCAGTCCATCAATTAACATTCTTTCTACAACCACAGCCTTCCAAAGAGCAGGTAACATATAAACATGCTTGGACCAAACATGTTTTGCAGCGTCTTGTAGAACTCACAGTTCAAAACTTGTATTTGCTCGAGTAACAAAACTAGAATCCCTCGACAGAAGCAAGCCTAACTTGCCATTGTAGTTTACCATTTTCGTTGAATACTCCATTGATTTACTGAAAGTTTCCACGAACTTCACAAAGCTGAATTTCTCAGAGCTCAAATCAAAACAAGCTACCATGGAATACGGGGATGAATCGTTGACTGATGCTGCGTAGTACAAAACGCCACTGAATCATATCCACTTAAGAGAAAAATAATGAGGTACGCAACATTCGACCAACCTCCATGACAAATTCTTGGTTCCTAATGTCAGAACTTGGCGCTCCACAGAGATACTCTCACCATCACGCGAGCTGTTCATCGACAATAACTTGAGTTCTTTCTCCATCGGCTCATATCCAAGATAGCTCTGCACTCCATACCTCTTTTTCGAGATCAATATTGGCAAGGTGGACTGTCCCGTGTTGGGGTTACATATCGCCGGAACACACACTGACACTGGCCTTTTCTGCTCCTTTTCAGCTTTATAACAGAAGAATCCATAGGTAGAACAACTATAGATTCCATGGTAAGATGGGAAACGCGCAAGATGATTGGTTGCTACAACCCACGAGTTCTCTTCCGGATTTTGAGGCTGAGGCGACGAGAAAAAGACAACCTCACTGTCATCTTGGAAGGCGAATAGAAGCTGAGGGCGAGCGCGAGATCTGGTCAAGAACAACTCTGTGAAACCTTGACCTCGAAGCGTTGACGCCCATAGCTTGGATAAGCAACGGCATCTCGCTATGGACTTCGACGGCAATCTTGAGAATATCTCCAAAATGAGATCATCAGGAAGCAGCAATGTGTTTTAATGAAGTCTGGTCATCGATCGCGTTACGCGTCGAGAAATGGTTAGACCACCCTCCAGGACGTTCTGCCGCTGCGGTTTCATGGCGGAGACACTTGAGTAATGATTATCTGAGAGTGAGAAGTGAAGTTTATCTCTGTTCTTATACAACACGAGAAAACGGAGTGTGTCTGCATGATTGGTTAAAGTAAAGGTTAATAATTAGAGAAATGGAAGAAGATATTAATTTCACTTTCTGCATGCAATGTTTAGTGTATGTTTCCAAAGAATTTCGTATTGTGTTTTCTTGGAGGAAGTGACGGTTGAGTAGATTCCGAAGAGTTGGTATTACTTTTTATTGGATCACGAGAGTTCGTTTTGTTTTGGAAATTAAACTCTCCGTTTTCGTATTATGGATGCTAAAGCCAACATTACTTGGGCATGTATCGATAAAGCTAATAAATTTCATTTTTTAAGCAGGGTTTATTGGACTTTATTTTTTTATTTTTATTTTTTTAATTATATGATTCATCGTCACAAAAATAATGCAAACTCTCTTCTTTCTTTTTTCACGCCTCCGGTTTAATCTAGCTTAGCAAGTTATTGATAACGCCAAAAAAAATTGAAAAGTACTCAATACAATAATTTATGTATAAAATAACATTTTCATATATAATATAATTTTATATATAATAAAACACTTAAATTTGTGAAAATTCTCTAAACAAAAACTATATGCTTTTAAGATAATTATGGCAATTGAGCTCTAAAAATAGATGGAGTTTTAAATTAATTTATCAATTTTGGCTTACATGAGTTTACATAAAAAATTATTGCATTTGAGATAGGTGCTTTAGTTAATAACGCGCCCGCATTTCGCTATTTTACGCGGACGACAGCATTAATCAACCCAATTTGATTGAACTCGCCAAGTTCACTTTCCGCCGAATGATTTTACGACTGCCGAATCGACTACACCACTGAACAAAGTGTATAAGCGAACGAATTCTTTACTTTTTTAAGATATAAAAAATTATTATTATGAAAAGAATAAAAGAAAATGACTTTTGTTATACAGAAGAAATGCTAAAAATATATGGTTTAGGTATGGGCATTTTAGATATCTGTTCGGTTTATTTTAGTTTTTGATTTTGGTTTATCTGGTTCTAAGATATATGATTTGTTCAGGTGTTTAGGAAACTCGGTGTGTTTCGGTTATTTCGGTTTTCAGTTCAGTTTGTGTAACAAAAAAGTTGTGAACCGGCTAATATCCGAGATAATTCTGGGTTCAATTCGGTTCTGGTTCGGTTTTGTTTTTTTAGTTAATTTAGGTTTAAAAAGTCAGAAATTTTGGGTTTGTTGAATTAAATATCAGATTTTTGGGTTTCAGATAAAAAATTTGGATAATTCTAATAATTTTAAATATTTTTGATGAAATATATTCGGGTGATTGTTTTCTTTTGAATAATTTGGTTTATAAAAAGAATTTTTAAAATATTTATTTATTTTAAAATTATATAATTAATATTTATAGGTATATAAACTGTATCATCGAAATTCGGATACTTATTCGGTTTTTGGTTTGTTTCCAGTTCGATTTTACTATTTTGGTTTTAGAGATATAGGATCCGGTCGGATAATTGATAGGATCCAAACTTGAGCTGAACTTACTTTTCGGTTTAGCTTGATTCTTTGATTCCTGATAAATGTGTACATGCTTTTAAATGTGTACATGCTTTCCACAAAGCCTATTCCATCATACCTTTGTTTTTAATGCAGCTACTTTACTTTAGACCTTGTTTTGACATATGTTAAAAAAAAGCATGAAAAAAAACTATAGCCTTAATATGTTGTATACATGTAAAGTTTTGACTTATTACATGATTGCCATTTTAATTTAAAAATTTATCTGCAACGGCATTGATCACAATTCTCAGTGTTTGACACAACATTCTAAGAGCATTATTAACTCTGGTAGCTTAGCAATTTTTTAATTAAAAAAAGGAAAGAGAAGAAGAAAACGCATCAGCGCTTAATTAGACGTCACAAGCTGTTGTTGCTTCCACTGTTTGCGGATTTCACTGACACATGGCGATTCGCAATTGGTTGTTTTTTTAATTTTTTTTTATTTTTGTTTTTCAGACAAAAATAAAAAATAAAAAAAGTTTTTTAAGCACTCTTTAATGATGCTCTTAGGCTGCTACCGAGAACTCCAACTTAACTTTTAATACTCAATACAAAGTTTGAAAAAAGGTTTCATTTCTTCCATGCACCAGACTTTTTAGAGCTCATTTCTGCACAGAAACAGCTTCGACTGAGGTAAATGTATGTTTTGATTCTTGAGCCTCGGTTTCAAAACCGACGAGCTCGTCATTTCTTACTGATTGGCAAGGCAAGATCATGCTAATAGTCTCGAAATATCAGATTGTTAACTAAAACAAAGTATATAGAGAGGTCTACTAAAGAATACAACAAACAACTGAATGGACTCGTTTCCTAGTTGATGACAAAATTGTCAAAACAGAGATGTAGCAAAAAAAACAGACAAAGATACAAAGTTGAGTTACCCGGTGGAGACTTTCTTTGTTGGATTATAAACGCTGAATTCGCCAAAGTCTCTTCGTCCACTGGCAACAAAACAATCAAATTCTTGTAAGAATCTCTCAAGTTAATAATGGCAAATGTGGTTTAAGTATTGCGGCTACCTGTGAGTAACATCCCAGCCACCAGGCAAATGACGAGGATGAAGAGCATCAACAAACACTTTCCTCCATCTCTGACAGAAATCTCGAACACCATCCTCTCCATACTCATTCAAAAGATACTCTACAACCTGTTTCCCGTGCGGCCCATGTCCCAACAAAGAGAGCTTCGAGTTCTGTTGGTGCAATATGTTTCCATTACATTGAGTATCATTTAGCTCTGGAGCTCCATCTCCTCCACTATCATCACCAACCACGCTACTTTCTCCATTCGTATCACCTCCAGGAGGAGCTTCCTCAAAGCTGTTTGCATCAGCATCTGTAGCAAATACAACAATATATCATTAATGCATTAGCCTTTGTCCGAACCTTTACAATTTTGAATTCGGTTGAGTTCGGAATGATTTTGAAAAATAATTCGGTTTTCTTCGGTTCGGTTTGCCATTTTCAAAAACAAAAATTAACCGAAAATAACCACAATAACCAAACCGAATTAACCAAACTTACCGAATTTTATAAATAGTTTAAATAATTATACCAAAATCCTAAAAATCGGTTATTTTTGGAAGAAATTCTAAAAACAAAAATAACCGAAAACCGAACCGATTTTATTTTCAGATCATTTCGGTGGGATTGTGGCTGAGCCAAATTAACCGAAACCGAAAATATCCGAACCGGAAAAACCGAATCCGCAGGCCTATTGACTAGTATGTATCATATAAGATTACCATTGCTACTGTTTTCTTGTTTGAGAGAGACACCTTTCTTCCTTTCGAGTTTTCTTCTCTCGTGAGGACTCATCCCAATAAGCAAAGCCTTTTCCAAATCTTCTTCAGTTATGTCCCTTCCACCGTAATACATCTTCACAGTCTATAATACAAAACCCAAAACAGCCATCAAACACCTTGAAACGAACCAACGATAAGAAGATGATCCCATTATTACTATTATACCTGCAACAACTCCTCACGGCGACTAGATGGCATCCTATTCCCATGCCTCAACAGCGCCATCGCAGCTGTTCTAAGATGCAACGGAGACACACCCGCATCTTCAGAGTCACCACCTGCTGATGATTCACACTCCACCGAATCAAGCACTCTACGAACAAAGAGAGGGATCCCAAACTCCTTAGCCACTTCTTTCTTATACCTCTCGGCAGCAGCGTGCGCGACCTCATGGCAGTCCACACAAAGCAGCACTATATCATGAGACCTGTGACTCTTCAAATGCTCAGGGAAATGAACTCTATAGCAAGAAGGTATTATCCTGTAACGAAGATAGTGATCCCCTTCGCCACACCCAACGCAAATGTTCTTCTTGCTCTGGATGTAAAAATCATTCCCTTCGTCTTCAGGACGTCCCTTTGGTTCGAACAACAGCATTATCGCGAGGGGATCTTCTTCAACTAGTTTGGCAAGACCACGGCTCATGTACCATTCTAGCTTTCTTCTATCGCAGTAGCATAGTAACCGCCCGTCGTTTGCGTAGATTCTGCAGTTGTGGTAAACAGGAGCCTTGCAGGAGAATTTTTTGACGAAGAGGTCTCTTGATGTCTTCCGTGTGAACCTCTTGAGGCTCTTGTGTCTCTTGGGGGTAGAGCGGTTGGTGGTTAGCTTTGTGTTGAAGTTGATTAAGAGCGAGTAGTTGAAGACGGAGATGGGGCATGTTCCTTCTGTTCCCAAGCATTTGTCGAGGACTAGCGGTAAGATAACGTCGAGCTTGCCTAACTTGTGTTGAGTCAGTTGAAAAACATCATCCAGATGGCTACAAATAACAGCAGATGGGGTAGAGTCTGAAGCCAAGTCAGCTTGAGCTATTGAATCATGTATTTCTTCAGGTGTAGATGGATGGTTAGAAGCAAGAGCGATGACGGCTTGGTCAGACAAGACATATCGTGTGCTTTCGTCGTGAATCCGTGCCATTAAGTCTCTCCATGCGCAAAGTTCTCTTACAAGCTCCTGGAACTGAAAGGAGGGCATCAACATGGTGTCTAATTGGATAAAACATAATGGGAATGAGGGGAAGAGATACCTTTGGATCCAAGGAGATGGTAGAGTTGTCTTCATGGCCGTTTAAATGACGGTAAATTAATGAGGAAGCAGCAGCATTCCCAGGAAAATCTTCGGTCTCTTTGGTGTAGAGTTGTAAACAGGTCATGTTTGAGCGTCTACTAGCCTCGAGAAGAAAACTGAATTTGTCATCGGTGCTAGAAGAATCTTCTGATGCAATAATATTTTAGAACTTTCTTTGCAACAATAAAACAATAGTCCTTTAAAAAAAATGTTCTTCATAAATTATACTAGTTGACACTATCTCCGAGTGAGCACTATGTTCCTAAGCTCAATATGTTCCTAAACTATAGTTGACACTAATATCACCGAGTTAGGCCTAAGTGTCCATCATATACAAATATGTTGGTGGTTAGTAAAGATGCCTACCAGTGCCTAGTTGTCTGAGCTCGGCAGTCATAGTATCGGCAATGTAGAGTAGATAGTGTGCATCTGTTCTGGCATACCGCACCATCTCTTCGGAGAGTGGACGCTGTCTCCAGTCTTCACGCTTCATGGAAGAATATGATTTAAGCTTAGCATAGATACCAATAGATTGTGGACGAGAAAAAACAAAATATATATTCATTAATGTTAAAGGACTCACTTGAAGCAATTTGTTAGTAGACACTCCACAAACTGACTCGAGTAAATATGCCAGTGACCTTTGAGGCTTTGCCAACACCTCACATGCCTTGGCAGTATCAAACATATTAACAACATATATATGGAAGTCTCTTTGAAGCCAGATAACATCGTTGTCGGCTCCATGAAACACCTTAAAAAGCACAATTTTAGATTAATATTCAAATAAGGATATAAAACCTTACATAAATTATTAAGAAACATATGAAGCGTTTTATAAGAATCTGAAACAATCAAAGCCAATAGATTCTAACAATGAACCTCTATATATAATTACCTTACAAATATCAGGATTGGAGAAAACAGGACGAAGTATACTCATCACATCATGTAACGCAATCGTGTCCACCAAAAAATCCTCCTCTTGCGTAGAAATCTGCAAGTGTCAAGAAAAGTTTATACCAAAAATCAAAAGTACAAGAACAAGATTTAACAGTCACCTGAATCAAAGCAGTGAAACCAAGAAACGATCTTAAGCTATGCTGCTCTGTATCAACCGCAAAAACTTTCTCTTTAGCCAATGTTTCCGCAAGCTTCTTCAACTCAGACTCAGTCTCAACCCACACGTATGAGTCACTCATCTCCAGCGAATACTCTCCTCTCAAGAACTCAAACTCATCAAGACGAGGATTCTCTAACAAAGCAGTGATCTCACTTTCGTACGGATGAGAGTTTAAAGGTTTGTCTGCATTGGTACAAATCAAAACTACACAATCAGACATGTAAATAAACATTTAAAAATCTTGTCTTTATGAGATGTTGAAACCACCTCCATCCTCGAGCTTCTTCTTCTTCAAGTGTTTGAATCCAGAGTATGAGTTGTCCGCAAGGACGCGTTTGAAGCCGAACTGCGGCTTAGTTTCGGAGCGC
The DNA here is from genome assembly GCF_020379485.1 of Brassica napus. Taxonomy (NCBI): domain Eukaryota; kingdom Viridiplantae; phylum Streptophyta; class Magnoliopsida; order Brassicales; family Brassicaceae; genus Brassica; species Brassica napus. Next base: position 55,843,099 of record NC_063447.1, read on the forward strand.
AGATAACACGAGCTCGGAGAAGATGTCGGCTTCCTCCTCCGCCGCCGATACTCCGCCGCGAACAGAACTGTCGCCGCCACAAGAGAGGCTACGGTAATTGCGAGTTGGACCTTTTCGTTGACCACCATTATGAGTATCTTCGAATCTCGAATCAAAACTGTTCGTTGGTGTTTTTCAGACCAAATCTTGCCGCCACCTCCGTGTTTAGGTTACCTTAAAGCAGTTTCATTGTCAACGGCGACAGAGACCCATGGAGATCTTAACACGTGTTTAAGAAAAGGTCCGTAGAGATGTTGACACGTGTCTTGATTATAATCTAAACATGCCTGTTAAGTGTACCTATACATAGTCCTGAACATTTTATCCGTTAAATTATTCGATTTGTTATTTATCTCGACTCGATCCAAAATTTCCGGATATCCGTAAAATTTCGAAGCAAATCAAATACTAAAAATCAATATCCGATAAAATCGAAGCAAATCACAAATATCAAAATTTTGGGAAGCGCTCTGATCCAGAAATATATAAATATATATACATCTTGATTATACTTAATGTTTTAAATGTATAAGTTTATATAATTATTATTATAACATATGATTTGACAAATTCTATTCACATTATTACTTATATAAAAATATTACATAAAAAAGAAGAGAACAAAATTTATAAAACAATTATAACTTTTTTCTTAAGTTTTGTGTTATTATAATTGTTAACTAAGTTTAAAATTTACAAAATATGTAGTTTCACTATTTTTTTTAGTTTTTATTTTGTATATCATGCAAAAAAATATATTAAAAAATAAATTTGTATTAATTTTTTAAGAGTATTTGTATTAATCAAAGCGAATTAGATATCCGTAAGTATTCGTAAATATCCGTAAATATCTATTTATTTTTTGGATATCCGTATTTTTCCGAAGTAAAGCAAATCGAAAAATTAGATATCCGTAACATACGAAGCAAATCACAAATACCTTCAAAAACCCGGATATCCGATTCGTGTCCAGTCCTACCTATAAATTTAGTTTGGTTGGCCCAAAAACGTTAGTAGTATAAGTATGAGACTCTCAGGTTACAAAAGTGGAAGCCATCAAATACCTGAAAATGTTGAGAGCTATCCACATAGCACATACCATCACAACGAATGAGCGAAATGTTAGAAGTTCATGGAGAAACTGATACTTTAAGTAACATTATTCAACATTAAACTTCAGGAGGAATAAAAATTAAGAGAATATGGGTTATAAGTTTGTTGTTTCTTAATTTGTGGTTTAGTTTCCACATTTTGTTGATTCTTAAATTGTTTTGATTTTCAGGACAAAGATGGTGCAGCACTCTGGAAAGTTTTGATAGTTTAATGGGAGCAAGGAACACTAGAGTGAGTCAATCACCACTTCATTCGGAGATAGAGTCGTTCATTTGGGCAATGGAATGTATGAGGAACTTAAGACAGTTTACTGTCACTTTTGCGACAGATTGTTCTCAGTTGGTGAAGATGGTTTCTGAACCCGAAGAATGGTCCGCATTTGCAAGTTATCTAGAAGATATAAAGATCCTGAAAGGAAGTTTCCACACCTCAGAGCTCATTCATATACCAAGGACGCATAATTCAAGGGTGGATAGTCTAGCACGTAGTGCAAGAAGGCAATCCTCGTTTGTAGTCCATATGGATGCGAACTACCAGTTTAGTTTACAGAGTCTATATGAATCTGGTTTGTTGCTGACAAAAAAAAATAAAAAAAAAAAAAAAAAAAAATTGTTTTGATGCGCTGTTTGTTGGTGAGCAACTGTGATTTCATTGTGTACTCTAGAATTTGAGATTTAAAAAAAAACCTTAAATATTATTGTTTCCACTCAATTTCAGATTTATGACTTTGTCAATGGTCGTGAATGGTATATGTAGGCCTGGGACGGATCGGGTATCCGGACAATTTTAAGATATCCGGATCCGGATCCTTATCCGGCGGATCCATAATTTTACTATCCTTAACCGGATCCGGGGTTCGCGGATATCCGGATGTCGGATATCCTTCTAAAAATTATAATATCCGGCGGATATCCGGATCCGGATTTGGATCCTTAAAATAAATAAAAAACAATATTAATATATATAAAATATTAACAATAATTTAAAAATAAAAATATATAGAATGTTTTTAATTATTTATATGTATAATATTACAAAATTTACATAAAATTTATATATACTATTATAAAAATGAAAATATATTAAATAAAATTAGTTTTTATATATAGATATTACTATTTTTGAAATAGTTATTAATAAAATTTACGGATCCGGATATCCGGACTAAAAAATCAAGATATCCGGATCCGGATTCGGCTTTGACGGATCCAACATTTTACTATCCGGATCTGGATTCGGCCTCTCCGGATATCCGGATTTTCGGATCGGATCACGGATCGAATCCGGATCTCGGATAAAAGTTCCAGGCCTAGGTATATGGTATTCTTTGCAGGCTTGGCCGAGTCTTCAAGAACTAATAAATATTTCTTTTTTAAAATAGGCTTATAAGACCGGCTATGTCATAATGTCAAAATCAGATCCCAGACCAGAATCTAGAATCAATACTTGAATATTAATGCTAATCCTGTTATTTTTAGCATTTAAAGTAGTAGTACCTTTTTCTCTCATGGTATAGTATGGTACTATCTGATTTTGAGAAACATAAGAAAAATAGTTTTATTTTGAGGTCATGTTTTGTTTTCTTTTCTTTAGTCTGGAGTGACATATAAAAGAAATAAAGTAAAATGAAATGTAGATCATTAAAAGAGACTTCTGATCTAAGAACTGCAGTGTGATTTCAGAGCTCAGATAAGGTGAAGGTATATAAAACTACCAGGAAAAATATACACCGACTACTTGCATATATTATTTATTGTTTATCTTCATTTTATTGTTCTTTCTTGGAGTGCCGAAATTTAAGGAGATTATTTCTTGGAAGTGTCTGGAATAATTTGCAAATGACATAAGCCGATGGTAGTGGTGCAACTCGCTAGGCGTCTCGCTACCCAATCACATTACTCCTCCCTAATTTCATACTCATATTCAACTCTCTAACGTCTGTGATCATTCTTCTCCTTGGTGAAAATCAAATTACATATAAGCTAATCAACTGGCGTCAACCGTCCCGGTTTAATCTATTGAGAGCTTCAATATGTAGTGATGGGTTTATCAGTAGTACCATTGTTAATGTTTGACATGAAATCTTTGTTTTGTCTAGTACATCAAGATTATGGAATAACCCACTAATGTTAATTGCTGTGAGATGATAAACTTTTTAATATTTTATATCACGCATCCGTATTATTTAGTCACCACATGGTGGTGTAATTATTGTTCTTGTAAACAAATCTTGTTCAGCTACAAACTTGATTTGCGTGTCAGTGTGTGCCATCCTTGTATAAAATAGATTCAGTATGACATTAATTTAAGAAAAAAAACTGAGCTCATTTCATTTGAATTTCTCATTTGCTTTTTTTTGGTGTCTTGAAAACATGTTAACATAGAGTTCTTAGCACATCCCAAACAGAATAAACAACATAAAGAAGATTTATCACAGCCAGAGACGATTAAGCTCACAATAGCTCTTTTTGTTTCTTCTTTCCAATACTAAATAAATAATTCTGCTCATGGGGAGGCTTCATACTAGCAGATTCTAGGTATGTTTCCCCAGTAGGATGATGACCCTAAGGAGGCCATAGGATCTACATTGGAAGAAGGTGGTGGCTTGTGTGGCTCCACCCTGTTATTACCCTGATGGTGTCCTATCAATATTCCACTCGGTGAGGCCTCCTTTAGGATCTCTGTCGTCTGGTACCAATCAGGTAACGGTGTGGTTGAAGGGAAACTGTTGAGAAGGCTCTTCAACATGTCGTCGTCATCATCATCCACTGTTGCCTTCAACATCGTTGCGTCATTGTGCTTCTCGTAAAGATTAGAGTTTGATTCTGTTCATTTTAAGATTAATATGTATTAAACACAAATTAACATGAAATACATGATTAGTAAAAATCAAATATGTATTCGATATTACCGAAGATCCAAACTAGATTCGGTTTCACTTTGATTAAACACATCTACTTGGCTTTTTTTTTGGATCAAATCATCTCTACTAGGCCTTCTATTAAATATAAATTAATGGTTATAGCAAAAAATAATGTATAAGTGAAAATGGTTTGAATTCATATAACGCTTCTTACCAAATGATGATTGATGAGAAGAGCTTAGATGATCTATCAACCGATTCTCAAAATCCATCTTCACTCTCTTGTCTTGATCCTCACATAGACCACTCGAAGAAACCCTAGCGTCCCTGAAGATTCCGCCGCGAGACAAGGCTCGAGATTCCTCCAAGAGGGCGTCAAGTAATCCACTGTTCCCCGCAGGTGAATCAAGATGGACATTATTGTCAAGCATAATATTAGAAGTGCACGATTGAGTCGGTGTTTGGTTTGAAGGAAGCTCTAGGACGGTAGTGTCTAGTCCTAAAGAGAAATAACTCGGTATCGTCTCATGATCTCTAATAAGACTCGTAGCGTCAATGTCTTTCTTACTGATAACGTTTGTGTCCAAATTCTCTGACATGAGTTCAAGAAGTTGGTCGGGATTACATAACTCATTCGACGATGAGGATGAGGAAAAAGGAAGAGAGAAACCAAACTGGTTATTGTCATTCTCAAAGCTATTGTTGTAAGGAGAGAACATATTGGGGATCTGGTTAAGGCCGGGATTAGTAGAGATTAGGGGATTTAAACACAGCTCTTTTGGAGGTTGAGAAGATGATGAAGAGAATGAAGACGAGGATGATGAATTATTAGAGGAATTAGTGTATTGAATCAGATTTTGGTGATTAGGATGGTCTTGGTTTGGGAACTGAAAGGAACTAAACTCAAACTCATCATCATTACCAATCCCTCGATGCTGAATCTCGTGAGGGTATAAAGGCAAACCAGCTCGTTGTCTTCTCTTCGTCCTCGTGTTCCAATAGTTCTTGATCTCGTTGTCCGTTCTTCCAGGTAACTACAATATAAAAAAAAAACTTTACAACTAAGGATAAAAATAAAAGCAATAGAAGAGATGCAAGATTAATCATGCCAAACCAAAGAGACGGTAGATTCAAAACACACTGAAACATGCAATTTATGTGTTTAACTGGAAAATTTTAATTGCATATAAAAATTTAAAGCTCTTTAATTCTAGAATTGAAGTAACAAATGAAAAAATATTGTTTATGAGAAAATAAACCTGAGAAGCCATACGAGCCCATTTGTTACCCAACTTAGCGTGAAGCTCGATGATGATCTTCTCTTCATCAGGACTAAAGGATCCTTTTCTTAGATTTGGCCGGAGATGGTTCGCCCACCGTAGACGGCAGCTTTTCCCACACCGGAGCAAGCCTGAGTTCTTCTGCACCGCGTTCCAGTTACCTTCACCGCGTTTCCTCACGTACTCCGTCAAGATCGCATCCTCTGTCGTCGTCCATGGACCTTTCTTCAGCCCTCTCGCCTCCTTCGCCGCTGTCGACGTCTCTCCACCACCGTCCATATTCGGAAGGAAGACGGGAACTCTAAGGAGGAAAAAGAGGACTTGTTTTCTCTATTACTTGATGTATACGATGTTTGTAAGAGTGTATATTTGTATATATAAGTATTTTTATGTGTTATGAAAATTAGATATATAAAGAAAGAAAGAAAGAAAGGGTGAATTGTCTTTTTGGGGGTGTTTGGTGTATATATTTGGAAGTGATTAAATTTTATATTAATTATTACGTAATAATTTGTTGTTATTACGTGCTTTATGTAAACATTAATGCGTTCTTTTGTCTCTTTCTATCTCTTTGGTCTTTTCCACAAGAGAAGACAGAGAGGATTCAAGAAATTACAGGCGTTGAGAGAAAGAAAATATAATTGTATGTATTTAGACCAATTAGAGATATTGTGATAACTATGAGAAGTCCACATGTTTTTTTTAAAGAAAAATCTATCAACTTTTAGAGATGTTTGTGTATGTATCTTAATAGATTTAGAAATTTATAATTTTATTTAGTTTCGAATCCGATATAGATTTTTCAATTTAATACTGAAAAATCCTATATGATTTTCAAAAAAGAAACACTTTTTAGTGACTTAAGTTCATATTTTACAATGTATTTCAACTCTTTTATTCTTTATTTGTATGTTTATAAGTCGTTCTCATTACAGTATTCCGTGGTACTCAGTCAAAGCGCCGTGTATTTGATGTTAACAGAGAATCTAATGGAAAATGACTTGTTAGACCCATTAATATTTTTTATGAAACATAGGCAAACACTCGAATTAAGTATGAGTGTATGACCAAGCTATAAACATTAATTAAGTTGATTGTTCTAAAAAAAACATTAATTAAATTGAGATTTATATAAATAAATAAAGGAGAGGAGTGAGCTTCTTTCACGGCCGCGCATTGCAAGCCTAATGGAATGTGGGACGTTCTCTTCAAAGACGCGTTTTTCTCTTGCACTACTACTCTTGCTCATTTTCTATCTTTCTTCTCGCTTTGTTTAAATTCTTTTTCCAAACGCCAAAATAAATAATGTAATGATTTATAGATTATTACATTTTTATTTAAGTCAGAGAAAGAAATATGAATCAAAGGTGATTTTGTGCGATATTTCATGCAAAATTACGTTGGCATGATCACTTTTCATATGGGCACATTTTTATCACAAGAGTTTGTGTCTTACAAGCAAATACTTCTTTTTAGAGAAAATTCCCCAAAGTGTCAAATTGTATTTGAAGTTTTGAACACTCCTCTTCAAAGATTCTTTAAGTTTTTCATTAAAGCACTATTAAGTGGTGACAGAGAGATGTTTAAAAATGAGTTGGGTCTAGAAGCAATTAATAGCTATTAACAAAGAGAAGAGAAAGGTAATAAATAATTTAAATAAATTGTTGGTAATATTTTTTGTCGTATAAACATATTTCACGAGTTACACAACTTATTTTTGTTATAAAAAACTGATTAGCATTGATTCATTTAAATGTTTTTATTTAGAAATAAAGTGATTATTGTATATTTTAGCTGGCAAAGCTCGTAGTTATAGTGAAACATATAACTTGTGGAGTGTGTCATTTATATAAAAATAATTATTTTTAACATCAACACTATTTCTAAATAATTAACATTATTACCACCTAAAATGAATAACATACATTATTTCTGATAGAATTTGCCAAAACTAACTCACAACTTGATTTTAACCCCAAACTTATACCAAAACTTGAATCAAATGCAAAACTAACATAAAAACCTCGTGAAACTACAGTCCAGCCCCTTGTGACCAAACAAAAAAACAGAAGCCATTTTTACGAATATAGCTCTAGTAAATCGTCTGAGTAGTCTGAGATGTTGTAAGTCGCCTGGTACCAGTTTATCTTAAAAATAATTTATAAATTTTGTAAAAAATATTTTGATGAGTGAAAAATAAAATCATGTAACTATAAACAGTTTTAAGTGATATAAATTAAGATATGATAAAAATGATTTGTTTTCAAGATAGATGAGTGGAAGTAGTGAATCATGATATTCTTTGGTTTAGGGGTTTGGCAAACATATGTTGTAGTATTGTATGTATTCTTAGGGTTAGATTTTGGAAAACTGAAATGTTTTTTTCAAAAATTAATTTTCACCTATATGTGTTTATTTCTGTGTATAATAAACATTTTTCAAGTTTGATCTGATTTTATGAAGTGTTTAATTAGATAATTAAGTTTAGGGGTTATGTTTAGGATGTGGACGACTTATATTTCAGTCGTCTGGTGAATAATTTTACCCAGACGACTTATATTTCAGTCGTCCAAATATTCCCGCCTAAAATTTTTAAAAAAATTATTTTCCAGCTTAAATATTTCAAACCAGACGACTTACTTGTAAGTCGTCTAGGAAGTCTTCTATTTTAGTTTTCCGCTAAAATATTAAAGTCTTCTGGGTGACTTACAAGTAAGTCGTCTAAGAAGTTGTCTGAATCAAAAATATTTAACATAATTAGATTTTTTGTCTCCCTATATAAAGAAAAAATTAAACATTCTCTTTCATTCTCTCAAATGGCTGCAACAAAAATGTAATGTTCATCATTCTAAAACTCTTTAACCTCTCTCTGATCTCTTTGAACTTATAAACACTAAGCTTTATATCAATTTATTGTTTTTGTCTCATGTCTTTCTTACTAATTTTTCTTATTTTTGCATGTTTTTAATCAGATGGTTCTCATCTTCCACTCATTTAAAGGTAGCTCTATCAATTTTAGATATGTATTTTTGTGTGTTCTATAATGGTAAATTTATCTAATCTTCCGTTAATTTTCTCTGTTTTAAGCCATTTGAATGTTTTTGGATATGCAGGTTTTTCAGATCTGGATTTGGATATGTAGGTTTTTCAGATCTGAAAGACGTCTGGGACGACTTACCTGTTAGTCGTCTAAAATATAATGCGCTAGACGACTTCCAGGAAGTCTTCCAGACGACTTACATTTCAGTCGTCTGGACTTCCTGGAAGTCGTCTGACGGAGTCTTCTCCCATTTCTCTCTCTTTCATAACAGATCTGAGCATTTTGGTAAGTTTTTATGTCTGATTTTTCTTCATTTGGTAACTTTCTGTTGTATAAAGTTTTTACTTTTTTCCCGAACTAAAACTCTTCAAACCCACTCTAATCTCTTTGACTTAAAAACACCAAACTTTATATGAATTTTTTAGCTTTGTCTCATGTCTTTCTCACTAATATATCTTTTTTTTACAGGTTTTTAATCAGATGGCTCTCATCTTCTACTCATTTAAAGGTAGATCTATTAATTTTAGATATGTATTTTTGTGTGTTCTATAAAGGTAGATTTATCTAATCTTCCACTCATTTTCTCTGTTTTTAAGTCATTTGAACATTTTTTTATATGCAGATTTTTCATATCTGGATTTGATATGCAGGTTTTTCAGATCTGAAAGACTTCTGAGACGACTTACCTGTTAGTCGTCTAAAATATAATGCGCTAAACGACTTCCAAGAAGTCTTCCAGACGACTTCCAGGAATTCTTCCAGATGACTTTCAGGAAGTCTTCCAGGAAGTCTTCCAGACGACTTCCAGGAAGTCTTCTTCCATATCAAGTAGAGTCCAAGCTTGTCTTTGTAGAGAAATGATCTATAATAGTTTTGTTTGTGGTATGTTTTGTGATTTGCATGTCTACTCTTTTATTTGTGAATTTTTTGTAAAATCAGTAATAATGTTTCCCAAGATGTAATACATGTGCTAACAATGTGTTTACACATTTACAAATCAATGAAATAATATACTTCAATAGACTTTTTCTTATCTTTGGATCTCTCATATACAATAATAAACTCCAATGGTCTTCTTCTCATCTTAATAAACAAGAACGTTGGTAGCCTCATATTGATATAACATTTTAAGAAGCATTTTAACCCTTCTTCCAACTCATAACAATAATCATCATTGGTGTCTATAACAATAATACTTAAGAGATGGAAACAAACAATAGTAACTAGTCAAAGCATATCACATTTTTTACAAGTTTGTGTTGAAAAACTTAGTCAAATTTAGTAAAACTTGGTTACGCAAAACGTTTTAGTCCCATGTTTCACACTTGCTCTGACCTTCCATTGACAACCACTAACACGACATGTTGCCACAAAGAGAATTTTCGTTGATTTGTATATTCCAACATTCATCTTTCAACAATCATTCTCACATACACTGCATGTAACTGACACATCATCTGAAAAAGTCAAAATAAAACACATTAGCAAACATAAAACAAAGAAAACGAAAGTTTATTAAAGATCGACGCAGACGACTTCAATATGAGTCTTCCAGACGACTAAAATATACGTCGTCTGGTCAATGCAGAGGTTATTTTTGAAATTGACTTTGAAATCTCTTATCTGAGACGACTGAAAAATAAGTCGTCTACTTTTGTTTGGTTAAAAAAAACCTCCAAAAAAGCTAGACGACTTACATTTAAGTCGTTGTAGGTTAGTTTTGCATTTGACTAGATTATTTCAGAAGTTTGACTTTCCTGGACGACTTACATTTCAGTCGTCTGGTGAAAAATTGAAATATCAATATTTTATTAAAACTCGACGACTTACAATTAAGTCGTCATAGATTAGTTTTGCAATTGAAAAAAAAACTTCAATATTTAATTATATATAGACGACTTACAATTCAGTCGTCCGTCCGACGACTTACATGTAAGTCGTCGGACGGACGACTGAATTGTAAGTTGTCTGGGTATAATTAAATATTAAAGTTTTTTTTTTCAAAGGCAAAACTAACCTACGACGACTTACATGTAAGTCGTCGGGTTTTAATAAAATATTGATATTTCAATTTTCCACTAGACGACTGAAAAATAAGTCGTCCAGGAAAATCAAAATTCCGAAAAAAATCCAGTCAAATGCAAAACTAACCTATGACGACTTACATGTAAAATTGAAATAATTTGTTTACAGGTAAATCGTTTAATTACATGTTTACATGTAAGTCGTTTTACATGTAAGTCGTCTAGGTTCTTTGGAGATTTTTTTGTAACCAAACAAAAGCAGACGACTTAACTTTCAGTCGTCTCAGAAAACTGATTTAAAAGTCAATTGCAAAAATAACATTTGTATTGACCAGACGACTTCCAGGTAAGTCTTCTGGACGAACAGATCTGGAAAAAACTTGATTTCATACCTTAAATTGGTGAGATAACTTACTTAGCACACATAAGGCTTCTTCAAGCACACAGAATCTCAAACGAAAGTGACCCACCCAGAATCGTTAGCTTCTATGACTCTATGAACCATAAAAAATGTAGAATCAAAATCTTGGGGTTTTTTTAACTGAATGTGAAGAGAAAGTGAGAGAGATGTTGTGTTTAGTTCATAAGAATGGAGAAAGAAGAAGGGTAAATCGATTTTGGGAGCATTAAGAGCTTCAAAATGGTTGTTCATGGTGGTTGGGGTATTGATGACAATGACAATCTTGTAATTACTTGAAGATGATAAGGTGAGAGAGAAAATGTCATTTTCGAAAGAAAAAAAAATTTGATGGCATTTTCGTGAATTATATGAACTTGTGGGGTGAATAGAGCAAAACTAATTTCCAAAAAAATGAGGTTAGTTTTGTGTTTGACTTTGAGTTCTAGGTCAATTTTGCAAAAAACCCTATTTTTTTTTGCGATAAATAAAATTCATTGGAAAACATCATAGTATTTTAACGAAAACTTCATAAAATATGTATTTCTAAATTAAAAACAATTATCAAATCATTTCGTATGTTATTGTACTCATGTAATGAAGGTGTTTTAGTAATGTATTAGTGATGGCTTCTCAAATGGTAGATGATTCAGTGACAAATGTTTTATATGATGTGGTAATTGACTCAACATAACTTATCATTTGACTTCTTCAAAGGGATATACCGACTACAACTTAAGAATATGGATATGTAAATTTTTAAATAATTGAGTTAAAATATATGTGTGCGCAATTTATTAGCTTTAGACACATTGTTTTGAGTTACATAGAAGCATGAATATGTCAATATCTCGACTATTATATATACTTCATTGGGCTTTAATATTCTTTGTCAGAACCTAATGTTTTATCTTCTTAGCAAAGTCTCAAGCTCAAGAGAAATGCAGAAGTGGGAAACAGTTCGAGACAGAGGGAGGGAGAGAGAGATGAAAACTCTTTGACAAAAAACAAATTAGGTCGATAGAGAGAAGGAACAAAATCTCTAAATAATTAATTGGTTTGCTATATGAACTGTAAAATTACACTTTACACTATAACTTGAGATACAAGTATCTCTTTTCAAGTTTTAACTTACCATCTGCCTCTTACCAAGAATTATAACTAACTGTAAGCTAATAACCTCCTATTAATCCACTAAGGCACCAATAATGATAATTCCAGTATCCATCTAAAACATATGTAGAAGTAACATATTTTATTGGTCGATAACATAGTAGAGATATTTCGTTTGTATTGGAAACGAAATTGTATTTTGTCTAAACTCTCAACTATCTTCATACTAAAGACATTACTATCAAAACACACTTACTGTGGCAAAATAGATATAACTACAACCTTTCTCTAATAAAATCAAGGCTAAGTGTGTCCTTGACGATGAGAAACAATCCAATGAATACCACAAGCATGATCCCTGAAGACATGATCCCTTGTTCCACCTCTACAGGAAGCTTCCTCCCTTTTCTAACCGCTTCCAACACTATCAACGCCAATGTTCCACCGTCAGGAGCAGGCAACGGCAAGAGAATGAGCACGGCGAGGTTGACATTCAGCAACGCTGCAAACTGGTAAAGCCCGTCGATGTTTGATCTCGCCACTTCTCCACTGCAATGATCGCCACAGGACCTGACACTTGACTTGCCGTGTGAGAGAAGTTAAAGAAAGTTTGCTTCAGACCGTACAAGACATTAGAATACAGCTCCATGAACTCCTTTCCCCCGAACCTAAACGTTTCAGGTATGTTCCTCGGTCTCACCTTAGTGATTCTTACATTTGGAGACAACTGAACACCGATCTTCCCTGCACCATCAAAGTTCTTATCCGGTGTACCCTAATATCGAAATATTGATTCCATCTTTCGATTCTAAACAAGACATCACTCTTAGGGTTTCTTTTAACAATGTCAACAACCTTAGAGACGGCGTCAGGGCCTGTCTTAGAGAGATTAGTGCCGTCAACAGCTATGATAACGTCACCAGCAAGCAACCCATCACAGGCAAACCAACTGATAACACTTGGACAAAAATTATAACGTAAACAAAGATCACGTTGGCTATGATTCCAGCTGAAACTACAATCGATCTATCTAAAACCGGTCTGTTCTTGAGAAGATTCTCATCGTCGGTAGAGATCATTATCAGGGAAACCAACGAACCCACCCCAAAGGGAAAGCCCTAAGAGAGAGTACTCGACGTTCTTGAAGTCGAACTTAGCTAGAATCGGACCAAACCCTATTGCGAACTTACTCACATCCCTTGCGAGGAAGTGGCCAGTAAAGCAGAGAGGTTTGGGTAAAGGTGTGATTTTGAGAGATGGGTTTTGGATCGATAGAGGGAGATATGATGTAGGAGTGTTGAAACTGGAGAGGAAGTGAGGATTTCGATGAGATATTGGAGAGGAAGAGATGTTTAATAGCATGGTTTCGTGGGAAGTGGAGATGGGTTTGGGTGTGATTAGAGCCATTGATAGAGTCAGCAGAGTAAGATAATGAGTAAAACAGAGTCGTGCCTAGGCTCTCTGTGTGTAATTGGATGGGGGATTTAATAGAACTCAAAAGTCAAAACAATAAATCTCTCATCAAATTTCTCTTTTTTAACGTTGTTATATAATGGGCCTTGCTAAAATTACATAATAGCATCAATGGAACTGATGTTTTTGGGCTTTAGTAGCCGGATATATATGGGGCTAGATGACCACGAAACCTAATGTTTTTTTGTTGTGCAAACCGATTTTCATTAATCAAAGAAAATTTAAACTCGGTTCAAAGCCCACAAGGCCTGTTCAGCAACAGAATCTGTTCTAACATTAACGGATCTTGGAATAAAACTAAACTTGATTGTCTCAAATGAGAACTAGAGAAGGTAGATATCACAAAGAACGCCAAAGATCTCTAGCTTCATCTCATATATGTTAATCGTGTTGATGAGAACCTGAAAGTCAGAAAACACTGAGATGGAGTTGATTCTGCAATCAAGGGCAAAGTTCATGGCTGTAAGTACAACCAAAATTTCTGCCTTAAAGGGCGAGGAGACAAAAGTCAAAATTGCTGCATGTTGTGATGCCGAAACCAGATCATCAATGATCCAACAAAAGCATGCACAACCCATTGAGAAGTTCCATACTGCATCTGTGAACACAAAGCGTAGACCCGATTGATTAGGGTTTGGTTCAGTTTTGATCAAAGGTTTCAAGGGGGAGTGACTGTAGGGGTTTGAGCCACCATCCAGTCTTTAGCATCAGAGATCGTTTTCTTGAGAGTCTCTTCAGGCGTGAAATTCCGTTTCTCGAAAACGAAACCTAATGTTTATTTTTATATTTCAATGAAATATATATGCGTGTAATATAAGACAGTTGTCCATTGGACGTATTTCATATTCCTAGTGGACATAATTACTATCTTATATTTGTCGTTATTCCTACAACTTCTAAAAACCTGACTCGCGTAACCGCAGCGGTTTCGAGTGCGGTTGGAGGCGTTTGCGGATGCGAGTGATTGCGGTTTTAAACGTTATTAAGAGATTTGTACGACTGGCACAACGATTAGAAATTTGTGCGTTTGCGGGATATTTATGACTGGTTAACTACCAAATGCACCGATGGTTAAATAATAAATTAACAATATTTACATTTTTATAATTATAAAAATATTTTAAATCATATTGTTATAATAAATATAAAATTTATATTTATAAAATTATATTATTAATTTTTTTTTAAAAAGTTATAGAATTTTTTTAAAACTTTATAAGATAAATTAGAATACAATATATATTTTTGGTATTTCTATTATTTTAATTAAAAAATTTAATTGGAAATATTATTTTTATATTTATATAGGTTTTTGAAAAAACAAAATTGTTTTATCCTCCCGCAACCGTAAACGATAGCTTGAACCAACTTTTGAATTTTAGAAGCTTAAAGCGGTTTAAAGCGATTTATAGTGTTCTTTGTGATTGTTACAAAACGCCAATAACCGCTACTAAACTCAAAAGCTACGTTTGTGAGTGGTAACGGGAAAACCAATTATGCCCTAAAACTATTAAACCAGCATACCATCGTAAGACTAAACTAGACCCTGACCCGCGCGCCAGCGTAGGATGTCCTCATAAACATTGGACAGTAAGCTCTTTTGTGCCATTCAGACACGCTCTAACATCTCTCTTATGCGAGCCACTACATCAACGTAGTAACACATATCAAAAACTCCATTGAAGCAGTCAATTTGGAGCTAAAGGTACAAACTTTGAGATTAAAAGGAAGTACCTTGAGCATGGTATTCATAACCCTTTCCACGGAAGGCGTTGGCGATGATGGTTGTAGCATGAGACTTGGTTTGAGAATGGGTGGTGAGGTTGTATAGATGAGTGATTCTTCGATGAGTGGAATAGAAATTGGAACTTTTTGCCATCGGATTGGAACTGTGTAGTGAGCCAAGTTTTCAATTATGAGATTTGGAAGATGCAATCTGAAGAAAAAAAAAAGTAAACAAAAACAAGAAAGATGATGATTTTGCTTAATAATCTTGGTCGTAGATGATGAAAGAACATGAATTAATCTAATGGTTATGAATATTGGTAGATATAAGTCTAATCAAGATCTGGAAAAATAGATTTTGACCGTCGAAATTGGAGACATATCAATGGTTGTGGTGAAAGCACGCCACTTATCTATTTTATAAGGGAAGTAGGTTTTTATGATTGAACTAACAGATAACTAATTTAGTTAAGAATGAATGGAATAGTTATAGAAAGTGTGTAGAATAATGTGACTTATAGTGTAATAAATAAGATGAAATGTGCCTTAGAGAGAAAATATTTTCTATACTTTATGTAGCTAGAAAATAATGAAAAACCATTACGTGATGTTTTTCTCTTTTTTTTTTGCGACGACCACTCATCCATGACTTTAGACTTATCACACTACACGCAAGAGAAAACGGAGTAAAAAGACAAAACTCTATCGTTATCCTAAATCGAATCAGACCACAAAAGAAACGCCTCAAATACCCAAAAATATGTACACATCACTGAGAATATAACAGCAATACGTTTTTTTTTAAGTATACGGTTTAATAACCACAAGACCCGCGCGGAATGAATGTTATATATAAAACTATTATTATTTATTTGTATTTATATAATTATTATATATATAATTATTTTTTATCTATTATTATTTATTTGTATTTATATAATTATTATATATATAATTAAATTAGAGTAAAGACATAAATCAAAACAATATATTTTTTTTATTTGTGATATTTTTTGGTAAATAAATCAAAACAGTCATTTTATTTATTTTATATAATATTTTGAATATAAATATTTATCATTGAGAATTCATACTCATATGATAAATACAAAATTTTTAATGTGCGATTTTTTGAATGCAAATTTCAAAACTAATATATTAAGATTTCAATATTTTTTAATACAAATTTAGGAATTATCATATTTAAATATTTTTCTATGTTATATAGTTTAATTTTAAACTATATTAATATATAATATGAATGTCTAGTAAATGAGACTTCATATTCATAAGATTTATGATCATTTGTATCTTCTTATTACCAAAAAAAGTTAAATCATTGATCACAAAATTTTAGTGTGAGACATTTAACGTTTTTATTAATTTATAGTCGTTTTAAAAATTCAAAATATAACATATAAGAAAAAAATTATTTTTTTATTAAATGATTAATATGGTTGTTTAATATGTTTTAATAATATAAAATTAAATAAAAAAGAGCTAAGATACAAAAATTATTATCAAATATTTGATATTCATAATCATTGATTGTCATATATACGTTAATCATATTAGGCAATTCTGTAGCTTTTATTTAAGAAAAATGTGAGAATATTCTTTTGTACGCTATTTATCAATTTAATAGTTAGTTTAATAAAAAGGAATAATATAAGTTAAGATGTACCAACCTATTTCTCTAAGATTTCTGAATTTTATTCTCATGGTGACACGTGGCTACAAAACAATGTTGCAATGTTTCTCAATTAATATATATCGGATTTTTATACATTTTATTTAATCATTGTATTGTATCTAAAGGACACAGTAGTCCATTTTTGTTTAATCGTGGCTACAATTTCTCTTGTCACCCGTTTTTTGTTAACAAAAAATCTACTCAATATCTTCTCACCAGTCCTTTTTTTTTTATTATAATATATATGTATACTCCGTTTCATAACACTATACACATTATGAGTACAAGCTTTGGTAGACGTAAAACTATTTAGAAAGCTCACAATAAAGCTCCTCCCATGGCGGATTCTAGCTCTTCGCTCCCTTCCCTTTTCGAAAAGATCTCATACAAAAGATATTTTCTGAGAGCTGTTGATTTCACGATGCTCGGGCTTCTCTTTTCTCTTCTCTTGTACCGGATTCTACATATGAGCCAAAACGACAACGTTTGGGTCGTAGCTTTCTTGTGTGAATCTTTTTTCACTTTCATATGGCTGCTTATTACTTGCATAAAATGGACCCCTGCTGAGCATAAACCGTATCCGGATCGACTTGATGAAAGGTATCACAGTATATATATGCACACAGAAAGCATATATGCTTATCAATTTTTGTATAAAGATCTAGGCCTCTAGGTAGCTGCTACCATGCTCTAATTAAGTCTATTTTTATGAACTAACTATTGATTTCAGGGTTCATGAGCTTCCATCGGTAGATATGTTTGTAACCACGGCGGATCCGGTTCGGGAGCCGCCGATTCTTGTTGTGAACACTGTGCTTTCACTGCTAGCTGTGAATTATCCGGCGAATAAATTAGCATGCTCACCTCTCACTTACTTCTCTCTCAAGGAAGCTTCTAACTTCGCCAAAATTTGGGTTCCTTTCTGCACAAAATATAACGTTAGAGTTAGAGCTTCTTTTAGATATTTCTTGAAATCTGTCGACGCAAAAGAGGATTCAGAATTCAGTAGGGATTGGAAAATGACGAAGGTCAGTATTTGATTATATTTTTAGGTCTATGAATTTGTTTCTACGTTTACAACAAATTAATTATATCATGTTACTTTAAACTTTAAAGTAAAACACAAGACCTTCCCCTTTTTTTCTAATTATCAAACATTAAAACTGCAAGCAGATGGAAAGTTTACAAATTCCTTAAATGATGGTTAAAAAAAAAGAAGAAATCAATCTTTATAGAAAATAGAAGAAAAAGAAAAATTAATTAGTCAACAAAAAACATAATGTTCAAAAAAAAAACAAGAGAAAAAAGTTTTCCGAGAAATTGCTCTTAGCTTTCCTGTTATTAATAAATCTACAAAATCTGATGTTCTTATTCTTTCTAATTTATGTAATGATATGATATTCAAGAGGGAGTACGAGAAGTTAAGCGGGAAAGTGGAAGATGCCACCAGAGATTGGGACGCTGACGATGATTTTGAAGCTTTCTCAAACACAAAACCAAATGATCATTCAACTATAGTTAAGGTATTTCAACAATTATATTATAAAAGAGTTAGTTATAAAAATATTAGTTACCGTCACATATATAAAATCTGAAGGTGGTATGGGAGAACAAAGGAGGTGTGGGAGATGAAAAAGAGGTCCCTCATTTTGTCTACGTTTCAAGAGAGAAAAGGCCAAACTATTTACATCATTACAAAGCTGGAGCCATGAACTTTCTGGTAAGTGATTTCTCACATATCTCTCTTTTTTTCATTTAGTGTACTTTTTGGTACCTAATTGTGTTAGAGTCCCGTGCCATCATTACAACATTGGCTGAGATACGAGATCAAACATTTGACCTCATTATTTTAATTTTGCTATAACATGCTTGCAAAATAAATCATGAGCGTTGATATATATAATATATATATATATATATATATATATATATATGTATATATATATATTTATTTATTTATTTATATTTAAGGGAAGGTAATATATAAAATGACTATAAGAATCGCATGATCGAGTCGTACTTCAGGACTATAAATAGAGGAATTATTAAATTTTGGGCAAAGAATTCTAGAGGAATTATTAAATTTTGAGATTCCGTTGTTATTGGTTTGTGAATTTTTAAAATCTAAATAGAATCCATTGTTATTGGAGTGATGATTTTTAAATTCCACTCAAAATCCTTTGTTATTGAAAAAATTTAGTTTTCATTGATTTTAAGATTCTATTAAAATCTATTGTTATTGGGATGTAAATTTTCTTTGTTTTTACTCATAGTACTCAACTTTGAGAATATCATCTATACCCATAAGATTTTTGAAACCAATGTAATAAAATACACTCACACACAAAAACTCAAATTGAAGAATGAAATAATATAAAAATCACAACTTTAACATAATACAATTCACAACTTAAAAAAATAGAAAATAATATTAAAAATTTAAAATAAAAATTGTAAAAATAGTTTTAAAAAGCACTTTCGAATTTAAAAAAAAAACATTTCAAAAATAATAATTCAAAATTTTTTACAAAAATTCAAATTTAAAACATATATTTCGAAATTATATAAAAATATTTTTATTATTTATTATTTATATATGTATAAAGTAAAAAGTAGAAATTAAATTTTTTGGGAATTTTATTTCTTGAGATCTTTTTTGTGAGAAAAACTTTTTTAAAAGTTGTTTAAGAATTGCCTTAATTGAAATGATTTTCTTTCCATTTTTTTCTACCACCATTAATTTTTTACTTTAAAAGTTAATAACAATCAATAGAATTTTATAAACAAGTAATGAAAATCTATGTAAAAGTATTTGATAAAATTTGTTAAATCTAGTTAACTTGTAAAATCTTCTCAACTATTAAAATCATCAAATTCCACATAAATTCATGTTCTAATAACCCCCCCCCCCCCTAAGAATCTCACCCAGAAACATTCTAGTCAAGTTACAAAAAAAAAAAAAAAAATTCTAGTCACAAAAAAGTAAGAGAATGAGATGATTTTCTTCCCTACCCCTATATATTATTTTATTGGTGTCATTAATTTTATACTATTAAAATAAATTAAACAATCACATCGACCATACGATAAAAATTTAGATTCTTCCTTATATGTTATATTTTTAAATCTTCAAAACAATTATAAATTAATAAAACTATTACAAATTCCGCATTGAAAATTTTGTGCTCAAAAGCTTTAATTTTTTTATAACAAAATACAAATAGTCATAAATTATATTTGTAGGAAGTATCATTTAATAGATATTCAGATTATATATATATATATATATATATATATATATTAATATATTAATATCATTAAAATTAAAATATATATCATATAAAAATACACGAGTAGTTAAATTTCAAAAATTGCATTGAAAAAGTAGTGAAATTTAATATTTTAATTTTACAATTTATATTTAAATTAAAACCAATTATAAATTATTAAACTATTAAAATTTTATATTAATTTTGTTTGTTAATTACTTTAAAACTATTAAAGTAATTTAATTTTTTTGTTATAAAATACAAATTATAGCAAAACCCATATGAATAGGAAACCTCATTTAATAGATAAATATATTAAAATACAATAAATATATGTTGATTTCTTTTAAATTTAATTAGATATCATATACAATAGATAAAAGTCATTGTTTGGATTTATTTACATAAATAACAGCGATTGTTTGATTAAGGTGCTCTCACCAATTTAATTATATACATAATTTAATTATATACATAATATTTATCAGTTTCTCAATTATTTGATATATATATATATATATATATATATATATATAATAATTATTCAAGGCACGAATTTTAATCTAGTTATAATGTATTTTTTGAGTGAGATAATTGGGCCCAACTATTATTTATTTTTTTGAATAACATTCAATTTATTGGAGGTGACATTTTAAAATTAATAATTGTTGAAGTGAAAAGGTAATCATGTATTATGTTCAATTAATAATCATGTAATAACCAAATTATAATCATGGTGGTCTTGCCTTGAAATTTATATTTAAAAATCATATCGTATATATGACATGCCATACAAACTACATTAGATCAATAAAATTCGAATGGAAGTCTATATAGTTTAATTTTTTTGAAGCATCAGTTTTTGCAACAATTAATGATTGTAGGTCTTAATTAGTTTTATTTGTTTGTTATAATAATTAAAAATGTAATGATCGCAAGATGAATTTGAACAGGTCCGAGTGTCAGGGCTGATGACAAACGCACCATACATGTTAAACGTAGACTGTGACATGTTTGTGAATGAAGCAGATGTGGTGCGACAAGCAATGTGTATACTTTTGCAAAAATCAAAGAATTCAATAAATCATTGTGCTTTTGTTCAATACCCTCAAGATTTCTATGATTCTAACTGCGAGGAACTCGTCGTCTTACAATCAGTGCGGTTTCTCATCCTAACTTTTATTTGTTTATTTATAGTATCCATATATAAAATTCATTAATTTTTTCAATCAATGCTTAATCGGTCTTTGATTGCTACTATTTTGTTTGTTTACTTGTGGAAATTAGCATTTGTCACGAGGATTTGCGGGAATCCAAGGATCAATTTACTCAGGGTCGGGATGTTTCCACACTAGAAGAGTTATGTACGGTCTCTCAGTAGACGATTTAGAAGAAGATGGGAGTCCTTCTTCAGTTAATGCAAGTAAGTACTATTGGCAAAAACCATAAAAGCATAATTATCGCTGAAATCACTGGCACAGTTTTTAGAAAACCTTTTTTGTTTTTTTTTTCTTTGTTTTTTTTCTCTGAAAAAAAAAAATTCAAAAGCGAACCAATCGCGGGCTGCCACGTGTCAGTGGGACTCGCGAACAGTGCAAGAAACACTCCAAAATTGGTCCTTATTTCATAACTTCTGTGACCGATTCTTATGGTTTTTGTGGGGCCTACGCAATAATTTTTTTTTAGAACCCCACTAAAGTTCCGCGATAATGGTGGCCTAAGAGATACTAGGTATATCACACTGTCATATATTTTGTTAAAATATTATTTTAACAAAGTTTCATGCATATATCACTATTATATTCACCTTTTTATTCTATCATACAATATTTGCTCAATAGTTTTGTTGTTCTACTAGTCTATTATAATCATGGAAAATTAGGTCTACTAACCAAAAACTACAAATTCAACTACCCAAAAACCACCCCCTCTCTTCTACTCTCTCTTCTATCTTTCTTTACCTTTCTTTACAAATCTATTTTCCATTTTTTTGGTTATTCGGCAAATAAGCCCCATAAATTATTCATTTTTATCAAATCATACGCCTCATCTTATTTCATCAAGGGAAATTTTTGGATGAAGAAAGTTTGGCGAGAAAATTTGGGAGTTCAAAGGAGATAAAGAAATCGGTGGCCAATGCATTGCAAAGAAAATCAAATTCTCATAATATTCTTACAAACTTTCTTGACGAGGCCAGAGAAGTAGGGCAGTGTCAATACGAGTCCCAAACGAGTTGGGGGAAAACCGTAACACTCTTCTCACTTTAATCATAATAGTCTATAATAAAACACAAATATTTATATTGTTTGTTATATTATATATATCATGTAGATCGGGTGGTTGTACGATTCAACAGCGGAAGATGTGAACACGAGTATAGATATCCATTCGAGAGGATGGACTAGTTCATATATATATCCGGTTCAACCCGCATTTCTAGGTTGTATGCCACCAGGAGGACCAGAGGCCAGTGGCGGACCCAGGGATTAATTTTACCTTGGTCAAATTTATATTTAAAATGAAAAATATAAATAAAAAGTGTCACCAATGAGTTTCGAACCTTGGTTTAAGGTGGTCAGTGGGAGCATTTTACCAGCAGAACTACCAATTCCTTAACGTCTTATCAACCAAACTTATATGTATTGAGATTTAAGGGGTGTCAGGTGCAACCCCATCTTCCTCTGTAGGTCCGCCACTGCCAGAGGCCATGGTTCAGCAACGGCGATGGGGGACGGGCATGCTCGAAGTCCTTTTCAACAAACATAGCCCCTTGATTGGTATCTTTAGTCAAAAATTGAGATTTCGACAACGATTGGCTTATATTCACATCTTCACTTGGGGTTTAAGGTCAATCCCTGAGCTCGCTTATTGTCTCTTGCCTGCTTTTTGTCTACTCCACAACTCGGCATTGTTTCCAAAGGTGAGTAGGTGACTTTCTCTCTCTCACTTTAATATATGTTTCATCCGTTTGTTGTTTAAAGTTTTTGCAGACAAATATTTTTTAAAAATTCTTATTTGAAACGGCAGTTAATATGAAACTATGGAAGGTATCATAATATCGTTATTAATATGGTTCTATTTATATCATAAATAATTAGAAATACCTTGTTTTGTGTGGCTTTAGGGACTTTGTTCAGGCATAAGTGTCACACTTGTGGGGATGCATTGCCTTTACACTCTATGGGAATTTGTGAGCCTTTGTTTTCGGTACATTCATGGTATACCTCCCAGTCATTTTGGAGGATAAAAGCTACTTGTATTTGGTTATTTAGTATCACTGATATCATATTCAAGCTTCTTGGAGTTTCGAAAACCGTGTTCATTGTTACAAAAAAGACTTTCACCGAGACAAGGTCAGGGACTGGGGATGGACCATGCATCTTGTAGTGCGGACCCAAATGCTGGTAAATTTGAATTTGACGACTCAGTTTATTTTTTGCCTGGCACGTTCATTGTGTTGGTCAATCTAGCCGCTATAGCCGGGTTTTTAGTGGGTCTACAACCAGTAAGTCATATCTACGGAGGAGGTGGTTCGACTTTTGTAGAGGCTTGTGCATGTATTTTGGTGGTTATGTTGTTTCTTCCATTTCTAAAGGGTTTATTTGAGAAGGGAAAATATGGTATTCTATTGTCTACGTTCTCTAAAGCTGCATTTTTAGCAGTGTTATTTGTTGTATTTTCTGTAGGAAAGTAGTTTATATAGCGATGTGGGTTTTTTATGCAACAAAACTAAGTTTATCATGACATTGTCGCAGTGAATAATTAATGATATTTTATGAAATTAGTTTTTATTTATTAGAGTCATAAAATAATAGTTCCACCAAATTGATGAAAAAGGGTTCCTTGACGTGAGCATGCACATGCTTGAGATGAATTTGAACCACCACGCTAGCACTGGCGCATTTCAATGACTTTTTTTTTTTTTTTGGTAAAAAATGTTAAGAGCATTTCAATGACTTAGCGGTAAAGACCTCGGAATTGATCAGTACACCAGTTTTCATTATTTACTAGACAATGATCCGCGCGCTAGCGCGGGTATGAATTTTCGGTTTATGGTTATTTATTTAACTAAATGATGTATTTGTAATATTTGATGTATTATATTCACCAAGTAAATAATTTTTTGGCATCTTAAACCATCTATTTGTGATGAATATTCGATATCATATACAAAATTGAACAAATAGACATAATTAGAGAATTGTAGACGATATATAAAAACAATGGTTATTAATGTAAAATATGAAGAAATATTATATCATGACTTAGTATGGCATAAAAGATAATAAATTAGTTATACATGTTTAAAGAAAATAAAATGATTTTTAAACTTCTATGAAAAATTTAACATATAAAAAAGGGTGATGAATTAGTCATCAAATTGTAAATAATTTCATATTTTTGTTAATAATAAATTAGTTAAGTCTTTGTTTTTCGTCAAGATAACACTACAAGAAAACAGCAAGGATACTGAGGAAAAAAATCGTCGGAATTTCGTCGGAATAACGTTATTCCGACGACATACCGACGAAACAAGTCCTCGGAAATAATTCCTAGGAATTTCTTCTTTCCTCGGAAATCCCTCGGAAATTTCCTACGGAATTCCGAGGAAACAAATTTCCGAAGAAATTCCGAGGATCACTAGTTTGTCGGAAATCTCCTCGGAATATACCGAGGCAGAACTTCGTCGGGATATTTCCTCGGAAGTTCATCGATCGATGCATTTTTGGGCATATATCCATCGGTCTATCCGTTTATAAAAAAACGTTCGGAATATACCGAAGGACATCTTCCTCGGAATATTCCGAGGAACATGTCCCTCGGTATATTCCGAGGAACATGTCCCTCGGTATATTCCGAGGAAAGGTGTCCCTCGGTATATTCCGAGGAAGATGTCCCTCGGTATATTCCGAACATTTTTTATAAACAGATCGATCGATGGATATATGTCCAAAAACGCATCGATCGATCGAGTAAAAAATATAATTAATTTCTTCGGAATGTAAAAAATATTAATTTTTTTAAAAAAATAAAATTTTTGAAATTTAAATTCGAAATATAAAATTAAAATTAAAATTAAAATAATATTAATTAATATTCAAAGTTTCACAAATAAAAATAAAACATTCCGAGTTTTTGGAAAAAAAAAAACTACGGGTATGGCACGTCCGGGAACACCTCGATCGGGTACATCCTTTGCATCATCTCCATCATTTGCATGTTCAGCCTCCTCTGTGCCTCATAGCCCGCCTGTTGAGCCGCCATCTGGGTCTCCAACAAAGATATGTGATCATCCTTGTCCTTCAACTGAGCCGTAAGTACTTCTGGATCAACAAAGGGCGGTGATGCAGAAGAGGGAAGAACCGACCGGGTGCGACGACCCAAACCGACCAAACGTCCCTTCTTCTTTGGAAACCGACTGAATAGAAAATAGCCAAATTTACAAATTTAAACCAAGAAATAAATGAATTGAACTTTAAAAAAAAAGAACTTACGGATTCAACGATTTCGTTGATTCGAAACCGGGACAAGTTGGTCAAAGCCGTCGAAGCGTCATCCTCGGTTTGAAGCTGAGACACTTCGTCTACCACCTGAGTTTGGACCAGGTCGACCACGTCCCTCACAAGACCGTCATCAATCTGGCCGGTCTTCTTGTAAAATCCAAAAAATCGAATTTATATACAAAAAATATTTTGTAAAATCCAAAAAATCGAATTTATATAGAAAAATCGTTTTGTAAAATACAAAAATCGATTTTATAAATACAAAAAAAATAGAAAAATTATTAAAAAATTCTAAATCAATTCAACAAAACAAATTATTCAACCAAATCACAATTCTAAACCTATTATACAACCAAATCACAATCCTAACCAATCACCCTAACAAAAATCTATCAAAACTACACAAAAACCTAACAAATAGAACCTAAGAGAGTGGGATAGGGTCCTTACATGATTTGTGTAAGAGAAGGGGGAGATCGCCGGAGATATCGTCGGATTTCAGGGGGAAATCGCCGGAGAGAAGAGAGGAGTCGCGCAGAGGAAGAAGAGAGAAATGGGGAAGAAGAAGAGGCTCGTGGTTATAAAACCTAGGGTCCGACGGACATTATCCGTCGGAATTCCGTCGGAATTCTAATTTCAATTTTCGCGAAATATTTTCCCGGTAAAATAAAAATATTCCGAGGAAATTCCGATGGATAGTAAAATATCCGTCGGAACTTCCTCGGAATATTCCGAGGAAATACCGAGGACCTAGTGTTTGAGGTTTCAAAACATTAATTTTTTTTGCCGTATTTCATTTCTTATACAATTGTAATGCATACCATTGAGGATTCTTTGTATAGATGAGCATAAACCATAAAATAACAAATTTCAAAACTAATTGAAAGTATTCCCTTTACCGTTCATTAATAGGTATAAGTGTTTCTCTTATGTTGTGGGATTTTGTTCATACAATCGGAAAAGTGTTAATTATACGGTAAGGAACAAATTTTTGACTTCATAATGAACGTAAGACACTTAATAAGGGTTATATAGGTGTTATTCAAACCGCAAAACGTTGTTTTCGGTTTAAAAACCCTATTTCCTCGGATTATTCCGAGGGAACTCCGAGGAAACCCTTTTCTTCCTCGGAATTCCGTCGGAATATTCCGAGGAAATTCCGAGGAACTAGTGTTTGGGTTTCAATACGTCAATTTTTTTTTAAACGGATCGATCGATGGATATATATACCAAAACGCATCGATCGATAGAGTATATCAGGTGTTCCTCGGAATTTCCTCGGAATATTCCGAGGCTTTTCCGAGGAAACAGAGTTTGGGGTAACAATGTGATCGATCGAGAACAAAATCTCGTACGTTTTTTTATAAACGGATCGATCGATGTATATATATCCAAAAACGCATCGATCGATCACTAAGATGGACCAAAGCGTAACAATGTGATCGATCGATTAGATTATCCCATCGATCGATCGAGAATCTCAAGCGTTCCTCGGAATGTCCTCGGAAAATCTTGTAAGTTTTTGTATAAACGGATCGAACGATGGATATATGTCCGAAAACGCATCGATCGATCACTAAGATGGACAAAAGCGTAACAATGTGATCGATCGATTAGATTATCCCATCAATGGATCGAACAAAATCTCGGGAGCCTTTTTTTAAACGCATCGATCGATCCGTATTTGTACAAAAACGCATCGATCGATGCGTGTGCGGGAAACAGAATTATAAGGCAAAACCCAAACTTTTTGGATCAAAACCCGATCGATCGATGGTATACACTAGGTTCGCTAGTACTACCATGTTCATAATCAGTTTCCCCATGATGATACCAAATTTTGTAACTTCGTGTAAACCCACTCAAATATAGATGAGTCCAAACATCCCACTCTTTAATAACCTTTCTATTTTTACAATTAGAGCAAGGACATCTTAACATACATGTTTTTGCTTCCGGTTGTCGGTGAACTAACCCCATGAATTCGGTTATACCTCGTTGGTATTCTTCCGTAAGCAATCTCGTGTTCGGATCCAAATGAGGTCGATCGATCCAAGAACGAAAATAATTTGAAGAAGACTTATTTTTTATGAATCAAATTCGTGTGTAAATAGAGTAAGAGGGAGGATGAATATATGGAGTGAATGAAGAGGAAGAGGACTGCTTGTATTTATAGTTTAAATCCTGCCGACAGACCGAGGAAATTCCAACGGAATTCCGACGCCAACGGCTAGTTCGTCGGAATTTCCTCGGAATTTTGTAAAATCCCCCCAACGGCTCTCCAACGGCTATAATATTTCCTCGGAATTCATCGGTTTTTTCTGAAGAACACATTTTTCCTCGGAATTTTCTCGAAATATTCCGACGGATTGATATTTCCTCGGAAATCCGTCGGTATATTCCGAGGAAATTCCGAGGAAATTCCGAGGAAACCAAATTTTGTGTTTCCTCGGAGTTTCCTAGGAAATTTCTCGGGATATTCCGAGGATTTCTTTTTCCGTCGGAATGTCCGTCAGAATACCGCTGTTTTCTTGTAGTGTAATTATTAAATGTCCATAACATTAATATGTTAAAAGGTCATATTATGAAAGCCCATGTTGTAACCTTTTTTCCGGGAAGTGTAACAAAAAAAATTACCTTTAACTCTTTGTTTTGTTTAAGTTCTGTGTCGGTAAAAGATTAAAAAAAATCTCTCTATCTTTTTCAATGTTCAATTTGAAGCTTATTATGCGAAAATCATACGCAAATATAGGCAATTGGTTGGAATCTCTATATCTTTATATTCTTATAAATTTTAAATTTATTGTTTCCTCTTCTGCAAGCAAATCAATTAGCGAAGTAATAGATCAATTGGTTGGAATCAAATCTATTCTTATAATTAGTGTAATTATGGTTACAGTTTCTATATTTAATAGGTACATTAAATATACGACTTTGAAGATATTCTTTTTTGATTAATAGAAGATATTGGATTTTGAGTTTGTATTTATTGATTTGTATTTTTATAAAGCTTAGAAAATCAGTGGGATGATTGGTTGGTTGATACATCCTATAAAGAAAACGAAAACTATAGGTGGTTTGACTATTGTACATCGATCGATGCATGATGTAAGTTGACTATATAAAACTTGAGCATGATCATTTCAAACTAAAGTATAGGTAGGTTATATGCATTTGTTATATTGTAGTTAATATATTTTAAATATTATATAACTCAAGTGATTCACGTTTTCGTAAAAATAAAATTCAAGTTCATTATTGGGCCCTACTCGTCCGTAATAAGCTACATTAAATATGATGTATTTTTAGGTTCATTTAATGACATTAAGTTTAAATTTCATTAAGGAAAACTCATTAATTTAACTGGAAAAGACAAGCATTAAAATAGGTAGGTTCATTTAATGACATTAAATTTAAATTGGGAAATTGCCAAAAGTACTATTTTCAAAGTACCATTTTTTCATGATTACACAGACCACATTTACCCTCATCTTTAATGAAGGGTAACGGACATTTATAACCTTTTCATTAACTTTGACAAAAAAAACATATGGTTAACTAATCTAAAGTTAAAACATCAATTTTAAACCCTAAGTCATCAACTCTAAACTCCGATACATCAACTCTAAACCCTAAACCTTAAACCCTAAACCCTAAACCTTTAAATCTAAACCCTAAAACATCAACTCTAAACCCTAAACGTAAACCCTAAACCCTAAATCTAAACTTAAAACATCAACTTTAAACCCTAAATCATCAACTCTAAACCCTAAACCATGAAACATCAACTCTAAACCCTAAACCCCGAAACATCAACTCTAAACCCTAAACTCTAAACCTTCAAATCTAAACCCTAAAACATCAAGTCTAAACCCTAAACGTAAACCCTAAACCCTAAACCTTCAAATCTAAACCCTAAAACATCAACTCTAAACCCTAAACGTAAACCCTAAACCCTAAAAACTTAAACCTTCAAATCTAAACCCTAAAACATCAACTCTAGGGGTTTAGGGTTTAGGGTTTAGGATTTAGGGTTTAGGATTTAGGGTTTAGAGTTGAAGGTTTAGGGTTTAGGGTTTAGGGTTTAGAGTTGATGTTTTAAGGTTTAGGGTTAATCTTTTAGGATTTAGGGTTTAGAGTTTACTTTTTAGGGTTTAGGGTTTAGAGTTGAAGTTTTGGGGTTTAAGGTTTAGAGTTGATGTTTTAGGGTTTAGAGTTGAAGGTTTAGGGTTTAGGGTTTAAAGTTTATGTTTCGTGGTTTAGGGTTTAGAGTTGATGTTTCTGGGTGGTTCGTATTTAAAAAAAAAAGGGTTTAGGATTGATGGTGTATAGGGTTTAGGGTTCGTATTTCAAAAAAAAAAAGGTGCAGGATTGATGGTTTAGGGTTTAGAGTTGAGTTTTAGGGTTTAGAGTTTAAATTTCGAAATAGTATAATTCGAAAAAAAAATTTAAAAAGTTAATTTTTATTTTTTTAGACTTTTATTTATTTAAATATTTATTTATTATATATATATAAAGAACAAGGACATAAGAGTCTCTTGCAACTTAATGA
The DNA here is from genome assembly GCF_020379485.1 of Brassica napus. Taxonomy (NCBI): domain Eukaryota; kingdom Viridiplantae; phylum Streptophyta; class Magnoliopsida; order Brassicales; family Brassicaceae; genus Brassica; species Brassica napus. The sequence goes on from NC_063447.1 coordinate 55,873,184, forward strand.
AGTAGATATTTTTGAAAATATCTCTTTAGTGATGGTAAAAATGAAAAGTGGTAGCATGAAAGTGGTAAACATGTAATTTTCCCATTTAAATTTGATTAAGGAAAACTTATTAATTTAACTGGAAAAGACAAGTATTAAAATATGTAGTTTAATTTAATTCTCAGTGGCATGGAAGTGTAAATAAGTTAGAAAACTTAGAGGTATTTTTTAATGGGTACTTCTCTTTTAATAATATAGATGTACGGAAGATCTGAATTCGATCTAATGCAAAATATAGATAAGCGTTGCCAAGAATATAATACTCATTCCATTTTAGATTATATATCATTCTAGATTTTTCACACCAATTAAAAAAGAGTTATATGTTCAATCTTGCTTTTATTTTTTTATTTTTTATCATAAAAAATCTCATTTTAACATTTTTTGTTATATAAAGAACGTCATTTTAGAATTTAAATTTAAATTTATTTTAATTTCAATATTAATAACAAAATGTATTAATTTTATTAATAATTTTATTTATCTCAAATACTATTAGTTATATGTGTAATTAATAAAAACATAAATATATTTCAATCAGTTTTTAATTTGTGTGAAAATTGTCGGAGCGAAAATCTTTTATGAAACATAAAAAGTAGAATTATGTTGTTTTATTTTTCTTAATTTATGTAAGGATAAAAAGATAAACTAATGATATAGTTTGTATTAAAATCTTAAAATAATACCTATTTTGTAACAAAAAATTTACGCTATAATAACAGTTAGTACGAAATGACGGAACTAGGCATAGGTGTTCAGAGGGCCTGGCGAATTCGGTTCAGTTGATTCAGATTTTTGGATTTCGGTAATAAGATAAATTAATGATATAATTTGTATTAAAATCTATAATAATAGTTAATATGAAACGACAAAACTAGGCATGTGTGTTCAGGGGTCTGTCGAATTCGGTTCGGTTGATTCAGATTTTTGGGTTTTGGTAATATTCTCAAAAATCCTATTGGGTTTGATTTGGTTTCTTCCAGATTTGGTTCAGATCGGATTATAACCAATCTCTGAAATCGTCCATGAATAGTTTTTTAAAAAATAAAGAAAATGACAAATATACTCAAAATATAAAAATTATTCATAAATATAATTAAAAACTATTTAAACTACCCAAACTAACTTAAAGATATTCTAAATAACAAATAAACTAATAATCTTTAAAATACTCCAAAACATCTAATTTTTTTTTATTTTTATTTTTGAACATTTAAACATCTAAATTACTTTAGCATACATAAGAACATTAACATATTTAACTATTTTTGGATATTTTCAGTTTATATTTTGGATTTTGGTTCAGTTAAAATTGTACCCAAACTCTAATGTATCAAGCTCTTAAGTCTCGTCCAGATAATTTTGAATAACAATTCGGATCAGATTTGGTTTTTCGGTTCAGGTCAAAGTAGAGACTTTAACTCGGGGTAAAAATGCTCAGGTCTAGAGGAAACTAGATAATAGTTATTGATCGGAGAGTCACAGTGGTGAAGAGAAGCAGATCAGAGGCTTGACGCGGTGTCTTGAGTCTTGACCGTAGAATTGGAAAAAGCGTCTTCTAATAGCTTGGAATCCGAGTTAGCTTTCGTTTCAAACTAAAGATAGGATGACTAAACACGCCTTCCTGCCACTACACCACGTTGATTCCTCTTTCCTCTTCTTGAAATTAAATATATAATAAATTTACTTATATAAAAATCATAAGTATCCAAAATTTTCTACAATTTGCTAGGTCCAAATTGTCATATTCACGCCTAGCGTGATAAACATGGATAAAATTAGGTTATGAATGGATACTTGTCTGCAGACTGCAGTGCATATTTGTAATTATGAAACAGAAAACGCACTAAGTTGCCATTCACCCAAATATGCTAAAGCGAGACGTATTTTACGTAAAAACACACATGTAAAAACAAAAGCAATTTTTTTTTTGTTAATTCACCATTTTGCAAAAACGCACTTGGTATAAATAACACACTCTCCACGTAGTATTTCACGGAATTTCTTGCACTGATAAAATATTTGTTTTAATCCGCCCCGCACGCACCACAGTTAACAGTAACAAAAATCTTTATCACATATCTATACGTTTTTATAACTGTTAGAATCGCACTACAGTTGAACCGCTTGTCCCGCACCGCTCAACCGTCTGTTACCTTTCTGAACCTGTAGATAAATGTTGTTATTAATAATTTACTAGGATAAGACCTGCGCCTTGCGCAGGGTGAGTTTATTTGTATATATTATCGATAGTTTTTATTATATAATTGATCATTTTATTTATATATATAAAATATTTTTTGTTGTTATTATATAATTTATTTCCGATGGATCGGATCAATTTTTATTAAAAATAATGGAACAAAACTATAATTAATACATCATGGGTTGATCGGATTGGACATTAAACAAATTATGACATAAAAACCATATTTTTTCCATCGAACACATTCTTGAAAAAAGTGAACAGTATTGTTTTCACAGTTGAATTATTTTGACTTTTATCTTCCATATGGTTTTGAAAGCTTTCAAATCAACCATCGAATTGATACATGTCATTTTAATGTTTTTAGTCGTATACTTAAGGAAAACTTACATTTTTGTAATCTAAAGTCGTTTTAAAAAATTCAAAATATAACATATAAGAAAAAATATCTAAAGTCGTTTTAAAAAATTCAAAATATAACATATAAGAAAAAATCTAACATATAAGAAAAATATAACATATAAAGTGTCCTCATTTTTGTTTTTTAAAGTCGTTTTAAAAAAAATATAACATATAAGGTTTCCTCATTTTTGTAATTTAAAATCATTTTAAAAAATTCAAAATATAACATATAAGAAAAAATATAATTTTTTTATTATTTGGTTAATGTGATTGTTTATTTTTTTAATAATATAAAATTAAACAAAATGAAGAAGGATGCAAAAATTGTTATCAAATCTTTATTATTCATAATCATTAATTGTCATATATATGTAAATCATATTAGGTAATTTCGTAGCTTTTATTTAGGAAAAGAATACACACTTCATATATTTTAGGTTAATATAATGTTCTCTAGTGGACATTAAACAAATTATGACATAAAAACCTTATTTTTTCCCTGGAACACATTCTTGAAAAAGTGAACAGTATTGTTTTCACAGTTGAATTATTTTGACTTTTATCTTACATATGATTTTGAAAGCTTTCAAATCAACCATCGAACTGATACATGTCATTTTAATGTTTTTAGTCGTATACTTAAGAAAAACTTACATTTTTGTAATTTAAAGTCGTTTTAAAAAATTCAAAATATAACATATAAGAAAAAATCTAACATATAAGAAAAATATAACATATAAGGTGTTCTTATTTTTGTATTTTAAAGTCGTTTAAAAAAAATATAACATATAAGGTTTCCTCATTTTTGTAGTTTAAAGTCATTTTAAAAAAATCAAAATATAACATATAAAAAAAATATAATTTTTTATTATATGCATGGTTGATATGATTGTCTATGTTTTTTAATAAAATAAAATTAAACAAAAATGAAGAAGGATGCAAAAATTGTTATCAAATCTTTATTATTCATAATCATTAATTGTCATATATATGTAAATCACATTAGGTAATTCTGTAGCTTTTATTTAAGGAAATAATACACATTTCTTATATTTTAGGTTAATATAATGTTCTCTAGTGGACATTAAACAAATTATGACATAAAAACTTTATTTTTTCCATCAAACACATTCTTGAAAAAAGTGAACAGTATTGTTTCCACAGTTAAATTATTTTGACTTTTATCTTCCATATAGTTTTGAAAGCTTTCAAATCAACCATCGAATTGATATATGTCATTTTAATGTTTTTAGTCGTATACTTAAGGAAAACTTACATTTTTGTAATTTAAAGTCGTTTTAAAAAAATTCAAACTATAACATATAAGGAAATTCTAACATATAAGAAAAATATAACATATAAGGTGTCCTCGTTTTTGTATTTTAAAGTCGTTTTAAAAAAAATATATATAACATATAAGGTTTCCTCATTTTTGTAATTTAAAGTCATTTTAAAAAATTAAAAATATAACATATAAGAAAAAAAACTAATTTTTTATTATATGGTTAATGTAATTGTTTAATTTTTTTTAATAATATAAATTTAAACAAAAATGAAGAAGGATGCAAAAATTGTTATCAAATCTTTATTATTCATAATCATTAATTGGCATATATATGTAAATCATATTAGGTAATTCCGTAGCTTTTATTTAAGGAAAGAATACACACTTCTTATATTTTATGTTAATATAATGTTCTCTAGTGTTATATAATTATGGAATAATGTGACACCATTAGATTAAACTATACTTTATATTAGATGCTCTAGAATTCTTTGAAATGGAATTTAGAAGGCATTTAGAGTGCCACCTAGGATTTGAGTTTTTTTTTAATTAATACAAAATTAAGGTTCTAATTTTTCAAATGCTTCTCAATTAATATATAGGGGATACTTGTGAGTTATTTTTATACTCTTAAAGGTTTCAAGCCACATTATTTTAATCAGATTTGTAAAACAGACACTATATAAACTTAATAAAAGCTTATATTATAGGTAATCAGTCTTTACTTACTTTTACATCATGGATATTTAAATTGAACTTGTTAATAATTATTAGAAATAGTTTTCAAAATATGTATTCAAAAAGATAAAAAAAAATAATAACAAAACAAAACTTATTAAATATAGGGATATATAGCCATGTGTACATTTATCCTGAACCAAAAAAATGAACCATACCAGACCTCTTTTCGGGTCGGTTCGGGTTTGGATCACACCAATTATCCGAACAAATCTTATATCTCTAGAAACCAAAAATCGAAATAAAATTTTATATTTCACACTGTTTTTAATATTTATCTAACAAAACCGCAAAATATTTTTCACCAATCAAACATTATTATGTATCGCTTATTTTATCAAAATCACACTTATCAAACACATTTCATTTAAAGAAATTTTTATTTTAAATCATATATATTATGTTCAGGGCCGGCTTAGATAGGAGGGCGAGCGGTGCGACCGCCCCGGACCCAATTCGTTGTCCCCTATTTCTTAATAGATAAGAGACTGATTTTTTTTAAAAAAATACCTGTATTTTTATATTAAAAATAAGAAAATGGACTCAAACCTTTTTTATATGAAAGTATTTTTTTATTTTCATAGATTTATTTTTAAAAATACTTCTGGTATTGTGAAAAAAACATATATCTGTCAGATTTTTTAAAGAAAAATAATAGTTTGGGAATAACTTCTTTTTTTTGTCCTAGGGTCCATGACACCATTGAGCCGGCCCTGATTATGTTAATATATTCTATATCATTATTATTTTATTTATTAAATAATTATTCAATACCGCAAATATGTATTGTCACCAATCAAACAATATTTCGCACCGCTTTTTACTTAAAACCGCAATTATTCCGTATCGTATTCTAATTCTGCATAACAGCAGTTGCACCTTCCCGCAATTTAATTCTGCACCGTTTTTAATGCCAAATCCACCGTCAATATTCAGAGCCTTAACATCGATTGCAAAAAATCAAGATAGCGTCGATGGAAATGTTCCATCCGTACTATTACATTAACTGATTACAGGCATCGCAGATCCATAAAATCTATCATAATTTATTACGTAACGTAACAATTACTGACGCGTTTAATATTTTATTTAATATTGGTTACTGTTTGTGTTTCCCACCTATTTGAATGATGTCGAATGAAGAAGACATGCCAGTATCTAAATTACAAAAATGCTCTATTTTTCTATGATTTATCAAGTAGAGACGTATAGTAGATTTTCAGCATTTCCAACAAATCTTTATCATCTCATTTTTAAAGCTTTTGCATTGTAACAACTTTATATCCTCTTCAATTTGAAATTTTTAAAATGTGCATTATTTACTTCCTCAAAACACTATTTATTTTCATTTTAGTCATTATAATTATATATGTTTCACATTTATGTGACTAATCTTGATGTTATTTCTAGTAGTTTTCCTTATATCTTTGACATGTTTTATATTATTTTTAGTTACATTATAGTAGTTATTAATTATTATATATTTTAATTTTCGAAAATTTAGTGGATATAATAACTAATTATACTAAAGACTAAAATATAAATATTTTTCTAGAAAATAGATTTAAATATCATTGTTGGGGCAACAAACTTCGACCTCTTTTAAAGATGTTCTTCATTCAAAAATAAGAGTACTTGTTAAAGATGCTTTATTAATGTATTGATCAAATAGTTTACTTACGGGTCATTCTTTTCGAAGGATTTTGGATTTTATTCAATCTCTTGTGGGACGATTACCTCAGTTCTTGTTGGCCGCTCTTGGTTGCCAATGTTTCTTTATTAATATCATAAATACCGGCTCAAAAGGGAAGGTCAGCAGTGCAAAGGCCCATGGCCCATCCCAAAATCAAACAAATTTAACTATAAAAAGAGGTTCAATTTTTATTTTTTTAGCAAAAATCCATAATATTATATTTAATCATCTATAATGAATTAAAAAACTTGTCCTGGAGTCCAGTAAAAGTTTAAGCCGACCATGCATAAACATAAGTGAATGAAAGTAGAAGAAGGGAGTTGAAAGAGAGTTGCACATATTATGTAAATTACCCATGGAATCATATACTTCTAATAAATTTCAGAATCGATAATTAATGATAATCATGCCCGATCCTAGTCCAAGCATAACACGCTCATGCTTGCAGCCTTTAAATAAAATATAAGCTTTTAATTTTCAATATGTTCTATATTTAGTACAAAGGCTTTTCTTCAAAGAGATAACAACTTTGAATCTTGAACATGCAATTTTTTTTGTTGTTCTTTTACATTTTTCTTAATTAAAGTGACCTAATTTTCTCTGTAGCTTGCCGCTTTCTAAAACTCAGGCCGGCTTTGATCATAACTCACGTCTGGCTGTGCATGTACTGATTGAGTTTGTGTGAATACGCCATTCCGACTCATGTATCAATGCAATAGTAAAATTTATTATTGAATTCATATACTCCAATAGTCCAATATAGAATCAAAGAATTAGTGAAAAAAATCCAGGTTTACAGAAAAACACATAGCTCGTCGGAGATCGTCATCAAAGCAGTGTGTTTTGCAGTTAAGTTGAATAGAGAGATGGACATGAGAGCACATAGGGATGTCTACTGGGCAGCTAACACCCAAATGGATGTGTCCAGTTTGGCATATATTTTTTTTGACCCAAAACACCCGGACTCATATTTAGCCCACACACAATAACACCCGAACCCAATTTCACCCATCACCTAGCTGAACAGTCCAAGCCCGCCCAATTATAAGTAAATCTGTTTAAACTCAATCTAAGTCCAATTTTAATGTAGTTGAAAAATTATGAATACAAATGTGATGTAAAATAAATTCAATAGACTTCAATTTTTGATAACTGTGTTTTATGTAAAAAAAATTATAACTCTCTGTTTTATATTAAAAAAAATTATAACTCCCTGTTTTATGTAAAAAAAAAATTGTAACTCTGTTTTATACAAGGAAAATACCCTAAGATAGCAATAAAAAAGTTTATGTAACAAATATAGACTTTAAGGATCAAAATGACCAAAATGTTTCATTAAAGAGGTAAATATACACTTATACCTCTAGGGTTAACTAATCCAAACCTTAGGGTTTAGAGTTAAGGGGTGGTGATTTGGAATTGACATTTAAAATTTTATAAAATAAAAATAAATATTTAAAATTTGAAAAAAAAAAATTTTAAAATAGTTTCAAAAAGTATTTTCGAATTACAAAAAAGAAAATTTGAAAAAAAAAAAAAAAAAAAATTTTTATAAAAAAGTTTTTATAAAAAAGTTCGAGTTTGAAAACATATAATCTAAAACTATAAAAAAAAATTTCTTAATTTGTTTTTAATTTTTAATTTTTTTAAAATTTTTTATATATCTAGAGTATTATGGTCTTTTTACTTATTAAAAGAAACATTTTGGTCATTTTCCTCCTTGTGATCTATTTTTGTGATCAAAACTTAAAAATAGTCTATTTAGGAGAATTGCCATTTATATAATGGAGAAATCTGGTTCAGGCCGGAGAAATCAAGTCACAAAATCGCAGATGAATCGTATAATTGATTTTTCAATTTTCTCCTAATATTAAAAAACCTATTTTTTTATGTAATGGGTTAACCCATTACGCAATTGGATTGGCCCAACTTTTCCATGGGCAAATTTGGTGTTCAGCCCAACTAGACTAGGGATGTTAACTACAGGGTTAGGGCCCAATCCTCTTTTGTTTATTATAAGCCCAACCCTATTTTAACTCAGCCCTATTTTAACCCTATTATAAGAAAAAATGTGAGAATATTCTTTTGTACGCTATTTATCAATTTAATAGTTAGTTTAATAAAAAGAATAATATAAGTTAAGATGGACCAACCTATTTCTCTAAGATTTCTGAATTTTATTCTCATGGTGACACGTGCCTACAAAACAATGTTGTAATGTTTCTCAATTAATATATAAGGGATTTTTATACATTTTATTTAATCATTGTACTAGGTGACTGGTCCGCACCCTGTGCGGACTTAAAAATATTCAAAATGTTGAATAAATAGTATACAGTTGTTGAAGTTACAGATTTTATATTATCACTAAGTAAAATTGTATTGTATATATGTTGTAACTGTGTATTTTAGGTGACAAATATATTTATGTTTATATTTTTCGTTTTAAAATAGTGACATATTTAAAGAAAATATAATAAAAGTCGAAATATAATCTATAAGTAATATAAATTAAGAAGTACAATTCTCAATAAAGAAAACAAACCTGCAAAAAATTATTAAATTTTGTAAGCAGTTGTACGAAATAAAATAATTTCATAGATATATAATTTTATAAATTTTAGCTAGCATATATTTTCAAAATTCTATATATTATTTCTCATGGATCTATGTTATTATAAATAGAGCTTCATATGCATACATATTCTGCATATTAAGTTTTGCCAAAGAGATTGGATTGCCAACTCTATATATCTTCCATTGTATTTAAAAATAATGACATATTTAAGGAAAATATAATAAAAGTCAGAATATAATCTATAAGTAATATAAATTAAGAAGTACTATTTTCGATAAAGAAAACAAAATCCGTTAGAAACATGCAAAAAATTATTAATTTTGTAAGCAGTTGTACGAAATAAAATAATTTCATAGATTTATAAATTTCTAAATTTTCTTGAATAGAAAATAATATTAAATTTACATACCATCATCGAAATAGTGTGAAAACTGGATTGTAGTCAACTAAAATGGAGAGTTTAGTTTATATACCAGAGTACTATCAATGATCTCTCTTATGGTTCTCTTCTCATTAAGAACAAAAAACTTGGCACGAACAGATGTAGCAGTACCAATAGACCATTGGGTACTATCGTTGTTTGTAAGAGCAAGTGAATCATTAGGGAGACTGCAAAATCAAGATAAATCAAGCTTATAAAAACATTGTATTATGTTGCCAAGGTAATGTATATAAATTCAAAATTAGCTAACAAAAGAGTACTAACTTGAGGAGTACCTTGTTTTGAACTGGTCAACCAAATCCATGTTGGGTTAAGTAAAATTTGGATTTCCACCCGCTAGATATGAAGTAAGCACCTATAATATATAGATTTTATTAACATGTTGTACATATAATTATTTTAGAAAGATAGATGTATTATATATCTTTCCACTCTTTAATAGAAGAGAACTAACACAAATAATCATTGTGGGTATGTTACTCATACTATAATCGTATACTTGTTTAGCATAACGATCCTACAGAGTACACATCATCTTCACATTACTGTATAATATAAACTTAAGTTAATAAATCTAATATACATATTTAGGTAGCAAATAAGAAAAGGTAAAGTACTTAAGCTTAATTTTGGTCACGTAACTCAATCAAGAGCCTCATGTTATCTTTTCCTTTTATCATTTTGTTTTCAAGAGAACCGAAGTTAACTATTTGACCAACAACATCTACATTCCAAAATAAAAATAATTAAATTAACACAAATAATACAAAACCAAAAGAATATCTAAACATTAAAAATTCAATTAAGTAGGTATAATATTAAAGTTATTTAACAAACAGATTAATAGCTTTAAAATCATATACAAATTATTAGTGCATGAACAATTCCAAGTTGAAAATTACTTACCAACCAAACGGCTGTTATCAGCTTTTCCACCAGGAATTTCAGTGTAATCAGCCAAATACTTCTCGGGAACTTCACTTGGAAAATCATTTGGTTTTGCAACAAAAGTCACGTGGAAGAACCCAATTTTGTACGGATGAGAGCTTGTCCGATAATCACCAATAGCATCGTACACTTTGAATAACTGGACAACCTTCAAATTTTTTGATGAGCTGTTCACAAACTGAAGCATGAAATTCTGTCCCTGGTCGAATATATGAAAGTTATGAGTTAGACAAATAAATTATAAGAGTTGACGAAAAGCAGAATAAGTAGTTATGAAACACTATAAAAAAATATTGTTCATTGTAAAGTAAATATAATATATGACGATTCTGAGTTTTGAAAAATGTAGTAATAAAAACAAATACCATTTCGATGGTGTTGCCGGATTCTTTGTTATAATATCTCCACAAGCAAAGAATCCGTACTTCAATACGCCATGTATCTTGAGATGGATTTTTAAAAATTGTTAGGAAAAGAGAATAGTTGTATTGTAAGACGTTAGACGTTTGGGATCTCAGTTATATATATATAGTCTACCTTCCACGTTAGACATTTATTAGGGGATATTTTACATAATAAATGACGTTTTCGAAATGATTTTTATCAAGAAAGAAATTAAAATTATATTGCCATAAGGTGAAATGCAATAAACACAATACCAACTTGCGCAAGTAATCCATATTCAAAAAGGGTAAATTATTAAAAGCGAGCTAACAAATTAGAATGCATTAACTATTATCAACTTGCGCAAGTAATAGGGGAATTCAAAAAATGATAAAGTTATAAATAAACGGGAAAAAAATTATAAACATTAAGGTTACTTAGGTAAGTTATTAAAAACAATAAGGTAAATTACATTTAAACAATGCAATAAATATTAGCAACTTACGCAAGTAATAGAAAATTAAGGTAAGTTATTATAGACGTTACAATTAGTTAAAACATCAATGTAAATTACATTTTAAAGATCCATGTCTACAATATAATAAATTTTATAAATTTATTTATAATTTAATAAATTATTTATAAAGCATGCATGGAATTTATTAGACATTAATAGTTATTATGATACTTTATATACAAATATAAGGCTTTCAATACGAATATAAAATCATTATATCAATTCAAATAAACATTTTTGTTTCTTATTTTATGTAATTTATAAATATATAAAAAAAATTGATCACATTATTACTCTTTCATAGTCTCAACAATTAGTTACCATAAATAATTATTTCTAAAATTATGTAGATTATTTTAGAAAGTTGTAATTCAATTATCCTTTCCTTTTAGATATAATTATAATAAATAAATTTAAAAATCATCGGCCAATCAAATTATAACAATTTGAAGAGTTCATTTATGATCGACACATAATAAAAATTCACTTATGTGACTTCTCAATCAATATATAGTAGGTTTATATTTTTTATAAATAATTTATAACATTTTATAAATTATTTTAAATTCTGATAAATTTATTCTTTAAACAACGATAAATAATTTAAAAATAATATTAATAAACATGTTTGGATTTTGTAATATTTAAAATAGTTGTTATATAATTATATTCGAATACAGTTCATCAAGTATAATATAAAACTATTATAATTATCTTATATAAATTTTCGTTCATTATATTTTATAGTTTATAAATATTAAAAGTAATAAATAAGACATTATTAATCTTTCTATAATTTCGAGAATTAGTTTCCATAAATTGTTATTTGTAATATTCTTTAGATTATATGGCAAGTGATGTTAAATGATTTTAGACTTACCTTAAATTCTTAGATCTAAATTAAATAAATAAAAATTAAGAACAATCGAACAATCAAATTATAACAATTTCTTGAAACTTCACCTATGAGCGATACGTCACCAAAAATCACTAAAATGACTTCTCATTTAATATACAAGGGATTGTATCTAAAGGACACAGTAGTACTTTTTTGTTTAATCGTGGCTACAATTTCTCTTGTCACTCGTTTTTGGTTAACAAAAAATCTACTCAATAACTTCTCACCAGTCCTTTTTTTATTATAATATATATGTAAACTCCGTTTCATAACACTATACACATTATGAGTACAAGCTTTGGTAGACGTAAAACTATTTAGAAAGCTCACAAGAAAGCTCCTCCCATGGCGGATTCTAGCTCTTCGCTCCCTTCTCTTTTCGAAAAGATCTCATACAAAAGATATTTTCTGAGAGCTGTTGATCTCACGATGCTCGGGCTTCTCTTTTCTCTTATCTTGTACCGGATTCTACATATGAGCCAAAACGACAACGTTTGGGTCGTAGCTTTCTTGTGTGAATCTTTTTTCACTTTCATATGGCTGCTTATTACTTGCATAAAATGGACCCCTGCTGAGCATAAACCGTATCCGGATCGACTTGATGAAAGGTATCACAGTATATATATGCACACAGAAAGCATATATGCTTATCAATTTTTGTATAAAGATCTAGGCCTCTAGGTAGCTGCTACCATGCTCTAATTAAGTCTATTTTTATGAACTAACTATTGATTTCAGGGTTCATGAGCTTCCATCGGTAGATATGTTTGTAACCACGGCGGATCCGGTTCGGGAGCCGCCGATTCTTGTTGTGAACACTGTGCTTTCACTGCTAGCTGTGAATTATCCGGCGAATAAATTAGCATGTTATGTTTCAGACGATGGATGCTCACCTCTCACTTACTTCTCTCTCAAGGAAGCTTCTAACTTCGCCAAGATTTGGGTTCCTTTCTGCAAAAAATATAACGTTAGAGTTAGAGCTCCTTTTAGATATTTCTTGAAATCTGTCGACGCTAAAGAGGATTCAGAATTCAGTAGGGATTGGGAAATGACGAAGGTCAGTATTTGATTATATTTTTAGGTCTATGAGTTTGTTTCTACGTTTACAACAAATTAATTATATCATGTTACTTTAAACTTTAAAGTAAAACACAAGACCTTCCTCTTTTTTTCTAATTATCAAACATTAAAACTGCAAGCAGATGGAAAGTTTTCCGAGAAATTGCTCTTAGCTTTCCTGTTATTAATAAATCTACAAAATCTGATGTTCTTATTCTTTCTAATTTATGTAATGATATGATATTCAAGAGGGAGTACGAGAAGTTAAGCGGGAAAGTGGAAGATGCCACCAGAGATTGGGACGCTGACGATGATTTTGAAGCTTTCTCAAACACAAAACCAAATGATCATTCAACTATAGTTAAGGTATTTCAACAATTATATTATAAAAGAGTTAGTTATAAAAATATTAGTTACCGTCACATATATAAAATCTGAAGGTGGTATGGGAGAACAAAGGAGGTGTGGGAGATGAAAAAGAGGTCCCTCATTTTGTCTACGTTTCAAGAGAGAAAAGGCCAAACTATTTACATCATTACAAAGCTGGAGCCATGAACTTTCTGGTAAGTGATTTCTCACGTATCTCTCTTTTTTTCATTTAGTGTACTTTTTGGTACCTAATTGTGTTAGAGTCCCGTGCCACCATTACAATATTGGCTGAGATACGAGATCAAACATTTGACCTCATTATTTTAATTTTGCTATAACATGCTTGCAAAATAAATCATGAGCGTTGATATATATATATATATATATATATATATACATATTTATTTATTTATATTTAAGGGAAGGTAATATATAAAATGACTATAAGAATCACATGATCGAGTCGTACTTCAGGACTATAGAATCTCACCCAGAAACATTCTAGTCAAGTTACAAAAATAAAAAAAATAACATTCTAGTCACAAAAAAGTAAGAGAATGAGATGATTTTCTTCCCTACCCCTATATATTATTTGATTGGTGTCATTAATTTTATACTATTAAAATAAATTAAACAATCACATCGACAATACGATAAAAATTTAGATTCTTCCTTATATGTTGTATTTTTAAATCTTCAAAACAATTATAAATTAATAAAACTATTACAAATTCCGCATTGAAAATTTTGAGCTCAAAAGCTTTAATTTTTTTATAACAAAATACAAATAGTCATAAATTATATTTGTAGGAAGTATCATTTAATAGATATTCAGATTATATATATATATATATATATTAATATATTAATATAATTAAAATTAAAATATATATCATATAAAAATACATGAGTAGTTAAATTTCAAAAGTTGCATTGAAAAAGTAGTGAAAATTTAATATTTTAATTTTACAATTTATATTGAAATTAAAACCAATTATAAATTATTAAACTATTAAAATTTTATATTAATTTTGTTTGTTAATTACTTTAAAACTATTAAAGTAATTTAAATTTTTTGTTATAAAATACAAATTATCACAAAACCCATATGAATAGGAAACCTCATTTAATAGATAAATATATTAAAATACAATAAATATATGTTGATTTCTTTTAAATTTAATTAGATATGATATACAATAGATAAAAGTCATTGTTTGGATTTATTTACATAAATAACAGCGATTGTTTGATTAAGGTGCTCTCACCAATTTAATTATATACATAATTTAATTATATACATAATATTTATCAGTTTCTCAATTATTTGATATATATATATAATAATTATTCAAGGCACGAATTTTAATCTAGTTATAATGTATTTTTTGAGTGAGATAATTGGGCCCAACTATTATTTATTTTTTTGAATAACATTCAGTTTATTGGAGGTGACATTTTAAAATTAATAATTGTTGAAGTGAAAAGGTAATCATGTATTATGTTCAATTAATAATCATGTAATAACCAAATTATAATCATGGTGGTCTTGCCTTGAAATTTATATTTAAACATCATATCGTATATATGACATGCCATACAAACTACATTAGATCAATAAAATTCGAATGGAAGTCTATATAGTTTAATTTTTTTGAAGCATCAGTTTTTGCAACAATTAATGATTGTAGGTCTTAATTAGTTTTATTTGTTTGTTATAATAATTAAAAATGTAATGATCGCAAGATGAATTTGAACAGGTCCGAGTGTCAGGGCTGATGACAAACGCACCATACATGTTAAACGTAGACTGTGACATGTTTGTGAATGAAGCAGATGTGGTGCGACAAGCAATGTGTATATTTTTGCAAAAATCAAAGAATTCAATAAATCATTGTGCTTTTGTTCAATACCCTCAAGATTTCTATGATTCTAACTGCGAGGAACTCGTCGTCTTACAATCAGTGCGGTTTCTCATCCTAACTTTTATTTGTTTATTTATAGTATCCATATATAAAATTCATTAATTTTTTCAATCAATGCTTAATCGGTCTTTGGTTACTACTATTTTGTTTGTTTACTTGTGGAAATTAGCATTTGTCACGAGGATTTGCAGGAATCCAAGGATCAATTTACTCAGGGTCGGGATGTTTCCACACTAGAAGAGTTATGTACGGTCTCTCAGTAGACGATTTAGAAGAAGATGGGAGTCCTTCTTCAGTTAATGCAAGTAAGTACTATTGGCAAAAACCATAAGAGCATAATTATTGCTGAAACCACTACCACGGTTTCTTAGAAAACTTTTTTTGTTTTTTTTTCTTTGTTTTTTTTTGTCTGAAAAAAAAAATTCAAAAACGAACCAATCGCAGGCTGCCACATGTCAATGGGGCTCGCGAATAGTGCAAGAAACACTCCAAAATCGGTCATTATTTCATAACTTCTGTGACCGATTCTTATGGTTTTGGTGGAGCCTACGCAATAATTTTTTTTAGAACCCACTAAAGTTCCTAATGGTGGCCTAAGAGGTACTAGGTATATCACACTGTCATATATTTTGTTAAAATATTATTTTAACAAAGTTTCATGCATATATCACTATTATATTCACCTTTTTATTCTATCATACAATATTTGCTCAATAGTTTTGTTGTTCTACTAGTCTATTATAATCATGGAAAATTAGGTCTACTAACCAAAAAAACACAAATTCAACTACCCAAAAACCACCCCCTCTCTTCTACTCTCACTTCTATCTTTCTTTACCTCTCTTTACAAATCTAATTTCCATTTTTTTGGTTATTCGGCAAATAAGACCCATAAATTATTCATTTATCAAATTATACGGCTCATCTTATTTCATCAAGGGAAATTTTTGGATGAAGAAAGTTTGGCGAGAAAATTTGGGAGTTCAAAGGAGATAAGGAAATCGGTGGCCAATGCATTGCAAAGAAAATCAAATTCTCAAAATATTCTTACAAACTTTCTTGACGAGGCCAGAGAAGTAGGGCAGTGTCAATACGAGTCCCAAACGAGTTGGGGGAAAACCGTAACACTCTTCTCACTTTAATCATAATAGTCTATAATAAAACACAAATATTTATATTGTTTGTTATATTATATATATCATGTAGATCGGGTGGTTGTACGATTCAACAGCGGAAGATGTGAACACGAGTATAGATATCCATTCGAGAGGATGGACTAGTTCATATATATATCCGGTTCAACCCGCATTTCTAGGTTGTATGCCACCAGGAGGACCAGAGGCCATGGTTCAGCAACGGCGATGGGGGACGGGCATGCTCGAAGTCCTTTTCAACAAACATAGCCCCTTGATTGGTATCTTTAGTCAAAAATTGAGATTTCGACAACGATTGGCTTATATTCACATCTTCACTTGGGGTTTAAGGTCAATCCCTGAGCTCGCTTATTGTCTCTTGCCAGCTTTTTGTCTACTCCACAACTCGGCATTGTTTCCAAAGGTGAGTAGGTGACTTTCTCTCTCTCACTTTAATATATGTTTCATCCGTTTGTTGTTTAAAGTTTTTGCAGACAAATATTTTTTTTAAAATTCTTATTTGAAACGGCATTTAATATGAAACTATGGAAGGTATCATAATATCGTTATTAATATGGTTCTATTTATATCATAAATAATTAGAAATACCTTGTTTTGTGTGGCTTTAGGGACTTTGTTCAGGCATAAGTGTCACACTTGTGGGGATGCATTGCCTTTACACTCTATGGGAATTTGTGAGCCTTGGTTTTTCGGTACATTCATGGTATACCTCCCAGTCATTTTGGAGGATAAAAGCTACTTGTATTTGGTTATTTAGTATCACTGATATCATATTCAAGCTTCTTGGAGTTTCGAAAACCGTGTTCATTGTTACAAAAAAGACTTTCACCGAGACAAGGTCAGGGACTGGGGATGGACCATCTTGTAGTGCGGACCCAAATGCTGGTAAATTTGAATTTGACGACTCAGTTTATTTTTTGCCTGGCACGTTCATTGTGTTGGTCAATCTAGCCGCTATAGCCGGGTTTTTAGTGGGTCTACAACCAGTAAGTCATATCTACGGAGGAGGTGGTTCGACTTTTGTAGAGGCTTGTGCATGTATTTTGGTGGTTATGTTGTTTCTTCCATTTCTAAAGGGTTTATTTGAGAAGGGGAAATATGGTATTCCATTGTCTACGCTCTCTAAAGCTGCATTTTTAGCAGTGTTATTTGTTGTATTTTCTGTAGGAAAGTAGTTTATATAGCGATGTGGGTTTTTTATGCAACAAAACTAAGTTTATCATGACATTGTACCAATGAATAATTAATGATATTTTATGAAATTAGTTTTTATTTATTAGAGTCATAAAATAATAGTTCCACCAAATTGAAGAAAAAGGGTTCCTTGACGTGAGCATGCACATGCTTGAGATGAATTTGAACCACCACGCTAGCACTGGCGCATTTCAATGACTTTTTTTAGACCTCGGAATTGATCAGTACACCAGTTTTCATTATTTACTATACCCTGTTCCGCGCGCCAACGCGGATATGAATTTTCGGTTTATGGTTATTTATTTAACTAAATGATGTATTTGTAATATTTGATGTATTATATTCACTAAGTAAATAATTTTTTTGGCATCTTAAACCATCTATTTATGATGAATATTTGATATCATATACAAAATTGAACAAATAGACGTAATTAGAGAATTGTAGACGATATATAAAAAAATAGTTATTAATGTAAAATATGAAGAAATATTATATCATGACTTAGTATGGCATAAAAGATTATAAATTAGTTATACATGTTTAAAGAAAATAAAATGATTTTTAAACTTCTATGAAAAATTTAACATATAAAAAAGGGTGATGAATTAGTCATCAAATTGTAAATAATTTCACACTTTTGTTAATAATAAATTATTTATAGTCTTTGTTTTTCGTCAAGATAATTATTAAATGTCCATAACATTAATATGTTAAAAGGTCATATTATGAAAGCCCATGTTGCAACCGTTTTTTTCCGAGAAGTGTAACAAAAAAAATTACCTTTAACTCTTTGTTTTGTTTAAGTTCTGTGTCGATAAAAGATTAAAAAAAAAATCTCTCTATCTTTTTTAATGTTCAATTTGAAGCTTATTATGCGAAAATCATACGCAAATATAGACAATTGGTTGGAATCTCTATATCTTTATATTCTTATAAATTTTAAATTTATTGTTTCCTCTTCTGCAAGCAAATCAATTACCGAAGTAATAGATCAATTGGTTGGAATCAAATCTATTCTTATAATTAGTGTAATTATGGTTACAGTTTCTATATTTGTATTTTTTGATTTGTTTTTTTATAAAGCTTAGAAAATCAGTGGGATGATTGGTTGGTTGATAGATCCTTTAAAGAAAACGAAAACTATAGGTGGTTTGACTATTGTACATCGATCGATGCATGATGTAAGTTGACTATATAAAACTTGAGCATGATCATTTCAAACTAAAGTATATGTAGGTTATATGCATTTGTTATATTGTAGTTAATATATTTTAAATATTACATAAGTCAAGTGATTCACGTTTTCGTTAAGGAAAACTCATTAATTTAACTGGAAAAGACAAGCATTAAAATAGGTAGGTTCATTTAATGACATTAAATTTAAATTTGATTAAGGAAGACTCATTAATTTAACTGGAAAAGACAAGTATTAAAATATGTAGTTTAATTTAATTCTCAGTGGCATGGAAGTGTAAATAAGTTAGAAAACTTAGGGGTACTTTTTAATGGGTACTTCTCTTTTAATAATATAGATGTACGGAAGATCTGAATTCGATCTAATGCAAAATATAGATCAGTGTTGCCAAGAATATAATACTCATTCCATTTTAGATTATATATCATTCTAGATTTTTCACACCAATTAAAAAGAGTTATATGTTCAATCTTGCTTTTATTTTTTATTTTTTATCATAAAAAATCTCATTTTAACATTTTTGTTATATAAAGAACGTCATTTTAGAATTTAAATTTAAATTTATTTTAATTTCAATATTAATAACAAAATGTATTAATTTTATTGATAATTTTATTTATCTCAAATACTATTAGTTATATGTGTAATTAATAAAAACATAAATATATTTCAATCAGTTTTTAATTTGTGTGAAAATTGTCGGAGCGAAAATCTTTTATGAAACATAAAAAGTAGAATTATGTTGTTTTATTTTTCTTAATTTATGTAAGGATAAAAAGATAAACTAATGATATAGTTTGTATTAAAATCTTAAAATAATACCTATTTTGTAACAAAAAATTTACGCTATAATAATAGTTAGTACGAAATGACGGAACTAGGCATAGGTGTTCAGAGGGCCTGGCGAATTCGGTTCAGTTGATTCAGATTTTTGGATTTCGGTAATAAGATAAATTAATGATATAATTTGTATTAAAATCTATAATAATAGTTAATATGAAACGACAGAACTAGGCATGTGTGTTCAGGGATCTGTCGAATTCGGTTCGGTTGATTCAGATTTTCGGGTTTTGGTAATATTCTCAAAAATCCTATTGGGTTTGATTTGGTTTCTTCCAGATTTGGTTCGGATCGGATTATAACCAATCTCTGAAATCGTCCATGAATAGTTTTCTAAAAAATAAAGAAAATGACAAATATACTCAAAATATAAAAATTATTCATAAATATAATTAAAAACTATTTAAATTACCCAAACTAACTTAAAGATATTCTAAATAACAAATAAACTAATAATCTTTAAAATACTCCAAAACATCTAATTTTTTTTTTTTTTATTTTTGAACATTTAAACATCTAAATTACTTTAGCATACATAAGAACATTAACATATTTAACTATTTTTGGATATTTTCAGTTTATATTTTGGATTTTGGTTCAGTTAAAATTGTACCCAAACTCTAATGTATCAAGCTCTTAAGTCTCGTCCTGATAATTTTGAATAACAATTCGGATCAGATTTGGTTTTTCGGTTCAGGTCAAAGTAGAGACTTTAACTCGGGGTAAAAATGCTCAGGTCTAGAGGAAACTAGATAATAGTTATTGATCGGAGAGTCACAGTGGTGAAGAGAAGCAGATCAGAGGCTTGACGCGGTGTCTTGAGTCTTGACCGTAGAATTGGAAAAAGCGTCTTGTAATAGCTTGGAATCCGAGTTAGCTTTCGTTTCAAACTAAAGATAGGATGACTAAACACGCCTTCCTGCCACTACACCACGTTGATTCCTCATTCCTCTTCTTGAAATTAAATATATAATAAATTTACTTATATAAAAATCATAAGTATCCAAAATTTTCTACAATTTGCTAGGTCCAAATTGTCATATTCACGCCTAGCGTGATAAACATGGATAAAATTAGGTTATGAATGGATACTTGTCTGCAGACTGCAGTGCATATTTGTAATTATGAAACAGAAAACGCACTAAGTTGCCATTCACACAAATATGCTAAAGCGAGACGTATTTTACGTAAAAACACACTTGTAAAAACAAAAACAACTTTTTTTTTTTGTTTGTTCACCATTTTGCAAAAACGCACTTGGTATAAATAACACACTCTCCACGTAGTATTTCATGGAATTTCTTGCACTGATAAAATATTTGTTTTAATCCGCCCCGCACGCACCACAGTTTAAAATAACAAAATTTTTTACCACATATCTATATATTTTTATAACTGTTAGAATCGCACCGCAGTTGAACCGCTTGTCCCGCACCGTTCAACCGACTGTTACCTTTCTGAACCTGTAGATAAATGTTGTTATTAATAATTTATACTTGTGAGTTATTTTTATACTCTTAAAGGTTTCAAGCCACATTATTTTAATCAGATTTGTAAAACAGACACTATATAAACTTAATAAAAGCTTATATTATAGGTAATAAGTCTTTACTTACTTTTACATCATGGATATTTAAATTGAACTTGTTAATAATTATTAGAAATAGTTTTCTAAATATGTATTCAAAAAGATAAAAAAAAATAATAACAAAACAAAATTTATTAAATATAGGGATATATAGCCATGTGTACATTTATCCGGAACCAAAAAACCTAACCGTACCAAACCTTTTTTCGGGTCGGTTCGGGTTTGGATCACACCAATTATCCGAACAAATCTTATATCTCTAGAAACCAAAAATCGAAATAAAATTTTATATTTCACACTGTTTTTAATATTTATCTAACAAAACCGCAAAATATTTTTCACCAATCAAACATTATTATGTATCGCTTATTTTATCAAAATCACACTTATCAAACACATTTCATTTAAAGAAATTTTTATTTTAAATCATATATATTATGTTCAGGGCCGGCTTAGATAGGGGGCGAGCGGTGCGACCGCCCCGGGCCCAATCCGTTGTCCCCCTATTTCTTAATAGATAAGAGACTGTTTTTTAAAAAAAAATACATGTATTTTTATATTAAAAATAAGAAAAAGGGCTCAAACTTTTTTTATATGAAAGTATTTTTTTATTTTCATAGATTTATTTTTAAAAATACTTCTGGTATTGTGAAAAAACATATATCTGCAGATTTTTTAAAGATAAATAATAGTTTGGAAATAACTTCTTTTTTTGTCCTAGGGCCCATGACACCATTGAACCGGCCCTGATTATGTTAATATATTCTATATCATTATTATTTTATTTATTAAATAATTATTCAATATCGCGATATGTATTGTCACCAATCAAACAATATTCTGCACCGCTTTTTACTTAAAACCGCAATTATTCCGTATCGTATTCTAATTCTGCATAACAGCAATTGCACAGTCCAGCAATTTAATTTTGCACCGTTTTTAATACCAAATCCACCGTTAATATTCAGAGCCTTAACCTCGATTGCAAAAAATCAAGATAGCGTCGATGGAAATGTTCCATCCGTACTATTACATTAACTGATTACAGGCATCGCAGATCCATAAAATCTATCATAATTTATTACGTAACGTAACAATTACTGACGCGTTTAATATTTTATTTAATATTGGTTACTGTTTGTGTTTCCCACCTATTTGAATGATGTCGAATGAAGAAGACATGCCAGTATCTAAATTACAAAAATGCTCTATTTTTCTATGATTTATCAAGTAGAGACGTATAGTAGATTTTCAGCATTTCCAACAAATCTTTATCATCTCATTTTTAAAGCTTTTGCATTGTAACAACTTTATATCCTCTTCAATTTGAAATTTTTAAAATGTGCATTATTTACTTCCTCAAAACACTATTTATTTTCATTTTAGTCATTATAATTATATATGTTTCACATTTATGTGACTAATCTTGATGTTATATTCTAGTAGTTTTCCTTATATCTTTGACATGTTTTATATTATTTTTAGTTACATTATAGTAGTTATTAATTATTATATATTTTAATTTTCGAAAATTTAGTGGATATAATAACTAATTATACTAAAGACTAAAATATAAATATTTTTCTAGAAAATAGATTTAAATATCATTGTTGGTGCAACAAACTTCGACCTCTTTTAAAGATGTTCTTCATTCAAAAATAAGAGTACTTGTTAAAGATGCTTTATTAATGTATTGATCAAATAGTTTACTTACGGGTCATTCTTTTCGAAGGATTTTGGATTTTATTCAATCTCTTGTGGGACGACTACCTCAGTTCTTGTTGGCCGCTCTTGGTTGCCAATGTTTCTTTATTAATTATCATAAACACAGGGCCGGCTCAAAAGGGAAGGTCAGCAGTGCAAAGGCCCATGGCCCATCCCAAAATCAAACAAATTTAACTATAAAAAGGGATCCAATTTTTTTTTTTTTAGCAAAAATCCATAATATTATGTTTAATCATCAATAATGAATTAAAAAACTTGTCCAGGAGTTCAGTAAAAGTTTAAGCCGGCCATGCATAAACATAAGTGAATGAAAGTAGAAGAAGGGAGTTGAAAGAGAGTTGCACATATTATGTAAATTACTCATGGAATCATATACTTCTAATAAATTTCAGAATCGATAATTAATGATAATCATGCCCGATCCTAGTCCAAGCATAACAAGCTCATGCTTGCAGCCTTTAAATAAAATATAAGCTTTTAATTTTCAATATGTTCTATATTTAGTACAAAGGCTTTTCTTCAAAGAGATAACAACTTTGAATCTTGAACATGCAATTTTTTTTGTTGTTCTTTTACATTTTTCTTAATTAAAGTGACCTAATTTTCTCTGTAGCTTGCCGCTTTCTAAAACTCAGGCCGGCTTTGATCATAACTCACGTCTGGCTGTGCATGTACTGATTGAGTTTGTGTGAATACGCCATTCCGACTCATGTATCAATGCAATAGTAAAATTTATTATTGAATTCATATACTCCAATAGTCCAATATAGAATCAAAGAATTAGTGAAAAAAATCCAGGTTTACAGAGAAACACATAGCTCGTCGGAGATCGTCATCAAAGCAGTGTGTTTTGCAGTTAAGTTGAATAGAGAGATGGACATGAGAGCACATAGGGATGTCTACTGGGCTGCCTAACACCCAAATGGATGTGTTCAGTTGGGCATATATTTTTTTTGACCCAAAACACTCATACTCATATTTAGCCCACACACAATAACACCCAAACCCAACTTCACTCATCACCCAACCCAACTTCACCCAACCCAACTTCACCCATCACCCAGCTGAACAGTCCAAACCCGCCCAATTATAAGTAAATCTGTTTAAACTCAATCTAAGTCCAATTTTAATGTCGTTGAAAAATTATGAATACAAATGTGATGTAAAATAAATTCAATAGACTTCAATTTTTGATCACTGTGTTTTATGTAAAAAAAAAATTATAACTCTCTGTTTTATATTAAAAAAAATTATAACTCTCTGTTTTATGTTAAAAAAAATTATAACTCTGTTTTATACAAGGGAAATACCCTACGATAGCAATAAAAAAGTTTCGGTAACAAATATAGACTTTAAGGATCAAAATGATCAAAATATTTAATTAAAGAGGTAAATATACACTTATACCTCTAGGGTTAACTAAGTGGTGATTTGGAATTGACATTTAAAATTTTATAAAATAAAAATAAATATTTAAAATTTGAAAATAAAAAATTTTAAAATAGTTTCAAAAAGTATTTTCGAATTACAAAAAGAAAATTTGAAAAAAAAATATAAAAAAATTTCGAAATTTTTTTTTTTTAAAAAAGTTTTTATAAAAAAGTTCGAGTTTGAAAACATATAATCTAAAACTATAAAAAAATAACTTTTTCTTAACTTTTTTTTAATTTTTAATTTTTTTTAATTTTTTTATATATCTAGAGTATTATGGTCCTTTTACTTATTAAATGAAATATTTTGGTCATTTTCCTCTTTGTGATCTATTTTTGTGATCAAAACTTAAAAATAGTCTATTTAGGAGAATTGCCCTTTATATAATGGAGAAATCTGGTTCAGGCCGGAGAAATCAAGTCACAAAATCGCAGATGAATCGTATAATTGATTTTTCAATTTTCTCCCAATATTAAAAAACCTATTTTTTATGTAATTGGATTGGCCCAACTTTTCCATGGGCAAATTTGGTGTTCAGCCCAACTTTTCCATGGACAAATCGAGTTTTCCCGCCAAAACCACAAAAACGAGTTTTTCCGCCGAAACCGGCAAATCGAGTTTTCCCGCCAAAACTACAAAATCGCGTTTTCCCGCTGAAACAGTAAAAACGAGTTTTCCGCCGAAACCGGAAAATCGGGTTTTTAACCGGAAAATAGGGTTTTTCCGCCGAAACCGCAAAATCGGGTTTTTCCGCCGAAACCGCAAAATCGAGTTTTCCGCCAAAACCGCAAAATCGAATTTTTCGCCAAAACGTCAAAATTCGATTAAAACTAATTTTACGTTTTCACGGGAAAATTTGATTTTGAGGTTTTGGCGAAAAACTCGATTTTGATTTTTTGGCGGGAAAACTCGATTTTGAAGTTTTGACGAAAAACTCGATTTTGTGTTTTTGGAGGAAAAACTCGATTTTGTTGTTTTAGTTGAAAACTCGATTTTGCGGTTTCGACGGAAAATTTCGTTGTTTAGTTTTTAGCGAGAAAACTCGACTTTATGTTTTTTTTGGTGAAAATATTATTAAATATTGTATAATAGTTGTGTGAATCAAAATAAAAGAGTTAGAATTTAAACCCTGGTCCTATTAGGGCCAACCCTGTTTAAAAAATGAGGGTTAGGGCTAACCCTGTTAGGTTGAGCCCATATTAACATCCCTACGACCCTACGTATCGGTCTCCTGTTCCTGGTGATGCCGAAATGTTAATTCTCCGGTAACCGGAACTCGAATCCTGGTTGCTTCACCGTATTAAACTTTTTCTTTCAATTTAATCGCCACATGTCCTCGTTTAAAACAAACCCTGTTTTAAAACAAAAACTTCACATAGTCATAATATGCAACCACATCACAACCACGTCGACGGTCTCTGGGTTTTGAAAATATCAGACGTAACATAGCAAAATAAAACAGTATTTGGCTATGCAACAACTTCAAAATTTAACCGAATATGAAAGTGCTTTTATAGTTTTATCATCGTCCACACACTCTAGTTTATTTATCTTTGGGACTATAGACGTCACGAGTCACGGACCCATATATTGCAGAGGCCAATGAACGAGAATCGCGTAAATACTTTTTTTACTTTTGTTTATTGGCAGATCCACAAATTTTTGTCGGAACAAAAAAGACTCAAACAAAAGATAATTCCTTAAAATTTAAAGTGTGTTTTTTTATTTCATCATGGAAAATTAAATACTTTTTGCTGTAACTTAGAGGTTTAACATTTTAATCATATTGCAAGTGTACAACAAATCACAGTACTATATAAGGGATCATATCCAAAGAGACCATTATTACACAACAAGTTAAAAGGTTTGTGAAAATATACTTAAGCTAAGCAAAAAGTAGATACGCAGATATAAATAATGCAGTATAAACGAAAAGCATTAGGCAGTAAGGAAATCGTAGGAAATTAGATCATAAAGGTACACAGTTGATCAATAATCAATTAAGCATCATTCTAAAACTCAAAACTCGTGGATATTTCTTTGATCCACTAGTTCATTAAAGTTTCTGCACTAAAAGATCTGAGTTTCAATTCTGGATCCCATGCAAATTAAAAGAGAAAATGCTTATAAGAGATCTGCACCATGGCGCAAGGAGTATTGTTAAGCATGGATCTCATAGGACGGCTCAAGTGATGCACTCAGGCGTGAGTCTTCATACGGCAAGTAGAATTATCAGCTGTAACATCTGTAATATTTCTCATAGTTGTAATAGCATAATTATCTAACGTAAAAAAAAACCTCAAAACACATTTGTATAATCTTTCCACTTCTATGGGTCCAATAACTGTATCTAACAACCTACAGAATTAACTCTCATTGAACCAAAGAGGTTAGATATACATTAAATTCGAGTTTTGATAAGTTCACAAAGCGCAATAACATCAACTACCGTTGACTAAGGAAACTTTTCTCATAATGGATATTTTCAAGCAATCAAAATACACTAGAACCTTTATAAATTAATAATATTGAAAATTTAAAAATTTATTAATTTATAGAGCTATTAATTTAAAAAATTTCTTTATTTAGATTTATTATTTTAAAATATATCTATTCTAAGATTTTTTTTTTGATTTTAGTGTATAGACATTAATTGTTATTTTTTGAAATTTGACATTAATGTTAATTTTATTATATTATTTGTTGTATATAATATATATTGGATAGAACTTAAATTTGGTTTTAGATATAATATTATTAAATCTCATCAAAAATATATTACGTGTTAAGAAAATATAAAGATAATTTCATTGTGAATAAAAAACAAACAATATAATGATAGGTTCTTACTCATATAAAATATGTATGCATATAAATTATTAATTTATAATTTTAATGGGACCATATATTTACATAAAATTTTCTAAAATATTATTCTTTTATCGATTTGTGACAAATTTTGAATCAGCCTAAATTGAGACCAACGAAATTCATTAATTTGTAGTGATTATTAATTTATCGAGTATTAATTTATAGGGATTCTACTGTAACTCATGCTGCATTCAGTTAACGTAAGATCACGAACTAGGTGATCAATCAAGATCAAACATTAAGAACAACCCAAGTGAATAACTATAATGAAGATTCTCTAATCAAACAACCTTAAACATTCGTTCTCATCAATTATTTTAAACCCTAAAACCAAACTATGAAGCTACTCATACATAACCAAAGAACACAAAATCAATGATAAACTATGCATACTTAGATAAAAAAAAGATATAACATGGGTTAGAAATAATCTATCGTTTCCCCAAAGCTCTAAAACCAAAACGTCTAATATAAAAAAAAAAGTCTACAATGACTCAAAATTAATAGATATATGTCAAAGAAACGTCATGGCAAATTTTATTTAAAACCAAACCGAAAATAAGGAAAAAAAAATTAATGTATTGAACCGTCATAAAAACAATTCTACAGTAAATTATGCATAACTTTTGATATAACCGATGGATTGACCTGAAACCGGCGACACTGAAAATATAACTCAATTCTCAATCTTGAGTCAAAATTTGAGTTTCATCAATTAGTGTAATGTCCTCTATCCGTTGCTAAACATCTGACGTATCTGCAAAATTCTATATTTTCCGTTTTCTTTTTATATCTAGTTCTACCTTTTTGTTCCAAGTAGACATAAACCACTAAAACATTAAAAACACCAAAGAAAACTCCAAAGACTCCAAACCACATACTTTGACTCGATAAAACTCCAAAACACATATTTTGACATCATAAAAAACTCAAATATATAATTTTTTTTTACAATGAACTACTATTTTTTTACTCAAACTAACTCAAATACAAGTTACAAACTAGTAAAATCCAAAATATATATTATGTTTGTAGCTAGGTGTAGGTACAAGTAATATCCTCTTTTTATTATTTTAAAAGCATTATTAAGAACTAACTTTGAGCTTATGTGTTATTATCAAGATTGTCATTTCCTACGTAACAGCACCACAGTCTCTTTCACACTCTATATTCAAAAACCCTTTATTTATTAGACTAATTACATATATATTTCCATTGGTCATTAAATTATTGTTTGACATAAAATACTATATGCTTCCTAGTTATTAAATAACAAATCAAAAGACCACGTGAAGGTTTAATTATTATTAAGAACGAAACCGGTTTCGTGCGGGTAATATGTATATTGTTCTTGGTTTATTAGATATTTGGCTTTACTTATGGTGGGTCTTGGTATATATGTATATTGTTCTTGGTTTGTTTAAAGTATGTGTATATGATGTTAAATCGACTCAGCAATCTAACCGTAAATATATGTGGTTGTTAATGAAAGTTTATTTTTTTGTTAAACGGTACAAGAAAACACAAGTTTAGCGAGGAAACTTAACGAGAAAAACTAATCCTCGTAAATTTACGTCGGCTTTATGAGGAACTTAAGAGGAAATATAAAATCAACGTTATTTCCTCGTAAAATACCGACGAAATCATTTCGTCGTAAAGTCGATGTAATGTCACGTGGGTTTTACGAGGAAATACGCTTTACTCGTAAACTCGAAGTAAATGTAGCGTGTACTTTACGAGGAAATATTTTACGTCTACTTAGCGAGGAAATTTTGAATCCACCAACTTTGTTGTTGTAACACGTTTTTTTTTCGGCAACCTAACTAAATTTCGTCGTAAATGCCTAGCAAAATTACAACTACCAGATTCAAAAATTTCCTATAAATATGGACGTTTGAACATCTTTTTAAATACACCAAAAGAAAAAAAAACGCGAAAGAAAAAAAAATGTCGGGCTCCGGGAATATTTTCGAGCTGCGGAGGTGGATGTATATGCATAGAGATGCTAACGGGAGAGTGACGAAAGAATACCTTGCGGGGCTGGAGACATTTATGCATCAAGCAGATTCCACACTGCTCGCCCAAGAAAACGGTAAGATGTTCTGTCCTAGTCGGAAATGCAACAATTTGAAATTGGCAAATCGTGAAAATGTTTGGAAGCATTTAATAAATAGATGTTTCACGCCAAATTACTATATCTGGTTTTAACATGGAGAAGGTTATAATTATGATCAGAATGAAGCTAGTAGTAGTAATAACAATTTTCAGGAAGAACCGGTTGATCATCATTTGCATAATGAACATAGTTACCATCAAGAGGAGCAGATGGTAGATTATGATAGGGTTCATGATATGGTAGCTGATGCATTCGTAGCTCATGATGAAGATGAAGAACCTAACATAGATGCAAAAAAGTTTTATGAAATGTTAAATGCGGCGAATCAGCCACTTTACAGTGGCTGTAGAGAAGGTCTCTCTAAATTGTCGTTGGCTGCTAGAATGATGAATATTAAAACTGATCACAATCTACCTGAAAGTTGCATGAATGAATGGGCAGACTTGTTTAAAGAGTATTTTCCGGAAGACAATGTGTCTGCTGATTCTTATTATGATATTCAGAAACTGGTTTATAGTCTTGGGTTGCCTTCAGAGATGATAGATGTTTGCATCGACAACTGCATGATCTACTGGGGAGATGATGAGAAGTTAGAAGAATGTCGATTCTGTAAGAAGCCACGATTCAGGCCGCAAGGACGGGGACGTAATAGGGTATCGTACCAAAGGATGTGGTACCTACCAATTACAGACAGATTGAAAAGATTGTATCAATCTGAGCAGATAACCAGAGGGATGAGATGGCATGCCGAGCATACTCAGACCGATGGTGAGATGACTCATCCATCAGATACAAGAGCCTGGAAACATTTTAACAAAGTACATCCGAAATTCGCTAGCAATAGCCGGAATGTGTATCTTGGATTATGCACATATGGATTTAGTCCATTCGGAATGTCAGGGAGACAATATTCATTGTGGCCAGTCTTTCTTACGCCATACAACCTGCCAACGGAGATGTGCATGCAACGGGAGTTGCTATTTTTGACCATATTAATACCTGGTCCGAACCATCCAAAAAGGTCTCTGGATGTTTTCCTACAACCACTGATAAAAGAGTTGAAGGATTTGTGGTCAACAGGGGTGAGGACGTATGACTGCTCAACGAAGACGAATTTTACGATGCGAGCGATGCTTTTGTGGACCATATGTGATTTTCCTGCCTATGGGATGTTGTCTGGATGGACTACACATGGGATATTAGCTTGTTCATATTGTAATGGAACGAAAGATGCGTTTCAACTGAAGAATGGTAGGAAGACAAGTTGGTTCGATTGTCACCGTCGATTTCTTCCCATTGGCCATCCGTACCGAAGAAACAAGAAATTGTTTAGGCACAAAAGGGTTGTGAGAGACACTCCTCCTCCATATCTAACTGGAGAACAAATTGAAGCGCACATCGACTACTACGGAGCTAGCGAAACAGTTCGTTGTGGTGGTAATTGGAATGTCCCCGGTAATATGCCTGATTCTTACGGTGTTCATCACAACTGGTACAAGAAGAGTATATTTTGGGAGTTGCCATATTGGAAGGATCTTCTTCTGCGCCACAACCTCGATGTGATGCATATATAGAAGAATTTCTTTGAGAACATCATGAATACAATATTGAATGTCCCAGGGAAGACAAAAGACAACATGAAATCGAGGTTGGACTTGCCGGATATTTGCTCAAGAAGTGAGTTACATATAAAAAGCAATGGACAAGTTCCCGTTTCGATATTCAGATTGTCTTCAGAAAAAAGTCGGTGTTGTTCAACTGGGTGGCATCAGAAGTAAAGTTCCCCGATGGGTATGTTTCAAATCTCTCTAGATGTGTTGAAAATTGTCAAAAGTTCTCAGGGATGAAGAGTCATGATTGTCATGTCTTTATGCAACGACTACTTCGCTTTGCATTTGTGGAGCTACTTCCAACAAACGTACATAAAGCACTTGCAGGTAGTATATTATAACACAATAATTTTATAACGGTTTAGTTTACAATAATATATGACTAATAGTGTGTGTGTTCAAAAAAAAAAAATATGACTAATAATGTGTTTAATTGTTTTTGGAATATACAAGGCATTGGAGCATTTTTCAGGGATCTGAGCACACACACTCTTAAAGAAGAAGTCGTGGAACAGCTTCAGGAGAACATTCCCATCTTATTGTGCAACTTGGAGAAGATATTTCCTCCGGGATTTTTTGAAGTCTTGGAGCATCTAGCTGTCCACCTCCCATATGAGGCATTGCTTCGTGGACCTGTATATTACAGATGGATGTATCAGTATAAGCGAGCCATGAAATATTTGAAGGGAAAAAGCAAAGAACCTCGCAAAAGTTGAAGGTTCTATAATTGCTGGAAGTTTGACGGTAGAAACTTCTCACTTCACATCGTACTACTTTGCTTCAAAAGTACATACCCGGAAAAGAGTTCCAAGAAGATATGATGATGGTGGTGTCGCGCCAACATATGCAGTTGCTGGTGTTCCAAACATCTTTAGCCAGATTGGGCGACTCGGTGGGAAATCAAAGAGGTTTGGTTTCGAGTGAAGAAGACACTCATAGTGCACACACCTATATTCTACTCAATTGCGAGGATCCATTGATGCGTTATTTTGAAAGGTAACATATATGGACACTTCTAAACACATATAAGTATAAATTATATAATTGTCAAAGATTAGTTAATATAAAATGTGATTTTACAGCCTATTTGTTTCTCAAGTCGAAGAAACATTCCCAGATATATCCACAAGTGACATAGACAAAAGGAAAGATCAACACTTTATTAAGTGGTTGAAGAGTCAGGTATTAATTCAAGCTCTTAATTTTTTCAGGTCGATCAAACTCTTTTTCGTACATGATGTGTATTTCAACGTTCTCTTTACTTTTGCAGGTTG
This sequence comes from Brassica napus, assembly GCF_020379485.1. Lineage (NCBI taxonomy): Eukaryota > Viridiplantae > Streptophyta > Magnoliopsida > Brassicales > Brassicaceae > Brassica > Brassica napus. Next base: position 55,905,668 of record NC_063447.1, read on the forward strand.
ATTATGACGACGATGCAGATTATCCTAAGTCGTTACACGAAGTAATTCAATCTCCACTTGTAAAGGTCACCATATCACATATGTATTTCACACAGTGCCATACTTTTCACACATATGAGTATGGTAGACAACAGGCGACCAGTAACTACGGAATATGTGTGAAAGGAGAAACAAATTTCTACGGGATCTTGACGAAGATTATTGAAGTCGAATACCCAGGGATATTGAAACTGAAATGCGTCATCGTCAAATGTGAATGGTTCGACCCCGTCGTCAACAGAAGTGTTCGGTTTAACAAATTTGGTGTAGTTGATGTCAATGGTGGACGAATGTACAACAAATTCTTTTTTTGCCATACATGAGCAAAATAAATTAATTTCTATGTTTTCTTTATTTTTGCAGGTACAACAAATTTAAGCCTTACATCTTAGCTTCACAAGTAGGCCAAGTTAGCTTCCTTCCATACCCTCGGATGAGAGAATCGGGAATAAATTGGTTAGCCGTGATCAAAGTTACACCTCGAGGACGAATCATCAGTGGAGAAAAACCACCATTGCAAGAAGAACAGATAAATGAAGTAGAGGAACCTGAACAAGAAATTGATGACATCCTTCTCATTGATCCGCATAATCATGAGTACGAAGATCTTACCGACGATGCCACGGACGAACCTGTTGAAGACGAGTTTAATGAAAATGATGATGTTTCTAGTGATGACGAGAATGTCGATGTATCCTATTGATGTATTTGTTTTTAATAAGATTGATTTTCAGACTTAATGCATGTGATTTGATGGATTTAATCATGAAAAACTATATATAGAATTTGATTTTATGTAAGGTAGTGGGAGTTTGAATTAGAAATAAGAGATTGAGATTATAAGTTAAGGAATTGTGGTTTTAGAATTTGGGGTTTAGAATGGAAAGAATAGATTGAGGTTAAAGAGAAGATGGGTTTGGGGTTTGGAATATATGAAGTAGAAGATAAGGAAGATGGGGTTTGGGGTTTCGAATTTTAGGGATTTAAACATAATCCTCGTAATTTCCTCGTAAAATAACCAGGAAATAACGACGAAATTAAAAAATAAAGAGCGCGGAAGTCGTTAATTCCACGTAAGCCGTATTCATTGTAAAAAACTCGTAATAAGAAAACGCGGGCCTCGCTCATTCCTCGTAAATGAATAAGCGGGCATCGCTACTTCCTCGTAAATGAACGACCAATTAGGGACTACCGTTGTAATATTTGAAAAAAGAAGAGAAGAAAGATACTGGAATCACAGGTGGGAAGAAACAAGGCGAGACCTACGTAAGTCTAGCCTTGTCTCCGCCCACATGTGTTCTAGTATCTTTCTTCTCCATCTTTTTTTTCAAATCTTTCTAATTTGAGAAGCAAACTGGTGAGTAATTATCTCTGATTTGAGAAGCAAATTGGTGAGTTTATCGTTGATTTGAGAAGCAAACTGGTGAGTATTTATAGGAAATTTCGAAAAGTTTTAAGACCAATTAGCTTCGTCTCATTCCTCATAAATAAAAAAGCGGGCCTCGCTAATTCCTCGTAAATGAACAAGGATGTTACGAGGAAACCAAACACGGGCCTCGCGAGTTCCTCGTTAAAGGGAAGATGGGGTTTGGGGTTTGGGGTTTCGGATTCTAGGGATTTAAACATAATCCTAGTAATTTCCTCGTAAAATAACGAGGAAATAACTACGAAATTAAAAATAAAGAACGCGGGAGTCTTTAATTCCACGTAAGCCGTATTCATCGTAAAAAACTCGTAATAAGAAAACGCGGGCCTCGCTCATTCCTCGTAAATGAAAAAGCGGGCCTCGCTAATTCCTCGTAAATGAACGACCAATTAGGGACTACCGTTGTAATATTTGAAAAAAGAGAAGAGAAGAAAGATACTGGAATCACAGGTGGGAAGAAACAAGGCGAGACCTACGTAAGTCTAGCCTTGTCTCCGCCCACATGTGTTCCAGTATCTTTCTTCTCCTTCTTTTTTTTCAAATCTTTCTAATTTGAGAAGCAAACTGGTGAGTAATTATCTCTGATTTGAGAAGCAAATTGGTGAGTTTATCTTTGATTTGAGAAGCAAACGCGTGAGTATTTATAAGAAATTTAGAAAGGTTTTACGACCAATTAGCTTCGTCTCATTCCTCGTAAATAAAAAAATGGGTCTCGGTAATTCCTCGTAAATGAACGAGGACGTTACCAGGAAACCAAACACGGGCCTCGCGAGTTCCTCGTTAAAGGAAAGATTGGTTTGGGGTTTAGAATACATGAAGTAGAAGATAAGGAAGATGGAGTTTGGGGTTTCGGATTTTAGGGATTTAAACATAATTCTCGTAATTTCTTCGTAAAATAACGAAGAAATAACGACGAAATTAAAAAATAAAGAACGCGGGAGTCGTTAATTCCACGTAATCAAAAATCGTCGTAAAGACCTCGTAACCGAAAAATGCGGGCATTGCTATTTCCTCGTAAAATAAAAACACGGGCCTTGCTATTTCCTCGTAATTTAACGTGGGCTTTACGACGAAACAAAACACGGTGATGTGCCCTGGTTCGTGGATCAGTCCATTGGAGCCGACCAGCATGGAGATCAGGACGTTCTGAACAATTTGATCGAGGTTCGTTCATCCGGCCGTACCGATCAGACTGACCGACCCTTCCCGTGTGCGTCCCGATTGGAGCCTCGGCTGGAACCACGACCAGACGACCGAACTGACCGTACCATAGCTCGTCTTCCCCGACCAACTCGACATTCTAAGACCCACGGTTGAGCCAGACTGAGCTTGGGTCGTGAAAAAACCGAAGACGGACATGCATTCTCATCCGGCAGACCATCCGGACAGTCCCTCAAGCATCCTTATCTTTACCCCGTGCATCCATCTGGTTCGGATGAACCTGGAAATTATTTGAAGGGTCATCTTTAACCAATATGCATGGAAGACTGAGTCTTTGACTCATTAATTCAGATCTGGTCAAATTTGTATTTTCTATGCATTATTTTTCGTGTATTTTCTTTATTAGTCTTTGACTACAAACACTATAAATATATAGTCTCATTCTATGAATAATATCAGTCTAAGTTTGAGTTTATTTTGTTTCTTCTTTTCTCTGAGTGAGAGAGAGAGTTCTTTAGCTAGTTCATTGGTGTGAACCGGCTTGTTGATTTGGTGGTCAGCCAATTCATCTTTGTGTGTTGTTTGGTGGTTAGCCAACGCACTACATTCTTTCTTAGGTGGTTAGCCTTAGATCGTGGGTATATCAAAAGTCATTCCGCATTCTTTCAATCCATCTCAGTTCCAGAAGTGCCATTTGCTTTCTTGGATCATATCCAACACCCAGCTAAGGTGATCCTTCAATTTAAGGCGTATCACGCGGGCCTTTGTAATTCCTCGTAAATTTACGAGGAAATTACGAGGATATCTAATCTCTTATATGTACTCGCGAGCGCTCACACTTTCATTTCGTCTCAACTTCCTCTCCACTTCCTCTCAATTTTGTAACAATGGTAACTCTCTCTAATTCTTCTCTAATTTGATTAGTTTAGGATAGATTAGGTGGTTAGTGTAGGGAATTTAGATAGGTTTACGGATTTTATGTTAATTAGTGTTGATTAGGTGGTTAATTTAGGAAATTTAGCTAGATTTATATAAATTGTTAATTATAGAATTTGTTAATACTGTTGATGTTAACCTCAAAGATTAAATTTTTTTGCAGGGCCTTCGAAAGAACATGCTTACTCCCCATTACAGAGAGTTGTTCGGTGAGTCTGGTAGTCGTTTAGACCCGCCTTTTTTGGCTCCCGGTTCTTCTTCAGCTCCCGGTTCTTCGGGTCCGCAGACTGTCCCCGAGACTCAGTCTTCTCAGAGAGTCTCTCGGTCGCCTTCTTCTAGTGCACCACCGGTTCCTCATGTGCCTCCTCCGATGGCTCCTCCGACGATGCCTCCTCCTGTGCCTCCTCCGGTGGCTCATCCGATGCCCTCCGAGATTCATCCCGATTTGATGGTGCCTCCGAGTGCTCCTTACTCGCAGTACACTGTCGAGGACCTTCTCGATCAGCCAGGCAGAGAAGGTTTACCAGTCATAGACCCCGACCGACCGGACGGAACTTTGTGGTATGTTAATAAATAATTTATACTTTAAATTTGTTTTTTTCAGGTTTGGGGTTGACGGATGTCTTGCATCAGACATAACCGACACAATCACAGGTTACTTCTCCATGCCACATCCGAACTGGAAAAAGACGCTGATCTACGTCAGAAATACGTGGTTCAAAATTTACACTGTAAGTTACTATTAATTAATTATTTATACTTTAATTTTTTCATGATTTATATATATATATATATATTTTTAAACTAATTATTAATTTAATTTTTTTTACTGTAAAAATATCATTGGTCCATGGGGGCCAATGAGAGGGTGAGGAAAGAGTTTTACGCGAAGGCGGAAGTTCGCTTGTTGGACACGGTCTCCATTTGGAAGGGTGACTGGATCGTGAAGGGGTATGAGCGTGGCAAACCCGCTGAGCTCACGACGGATGTGTGGGATGGCCTCATTCGTATTGGTAGGATCTTGACGCCATTAGAATCGCCCAGTCTTGCTCTGCCTCCCGTAACACGGTAGATGAGCACGGCCACGGGCCGATGCTTCACTCTACGGGCCAAAAACCCCACGCCGGTGTCCGTTTGGAAATGGTAATTAAATATTTTATTTAATTATTTTTTTAATATATATATATATATATATATATATATTCTAACTTTCTTAAATGTTTTTTAGGCCAAAGAGACGGGACAACTCTCGTCTCTTTGCAACTTTACGAGAGGACCCACAAGAACAAGACGGGCCAATTTCTAGATGGCAAGTCCGAGCAAATCTTCAACGACTTAGTTGCTCGGGTTGACGACCGCCAGACCCAGCTGACCCAGCAGTCCACCTACGGGTTACCCGTCACCTTATCCACACTTGAAGTGGATAAGATTTACGACGAGGTAAATTTTTTAAAATTTTAATTTATTTTTATTATTCATTTAATTTAACTTTAAATTTTTACTAACTATATTTATTTTTTGTTTTTAAGGTTGTCCCTAAAAAAAAACGTACGTTGGGGATTGGTTCTGTCAACGTTGTTCCAAGAGCGACATCGTCTTATGGTCAGAGACGGGATGAAGAAGTCACTGAGCTGCGTAACGAGTTGGCCTCGACAAAAACTGCGTTCACAACTCGTATGGGTGGAGTTGAGGGCTTCTTGGACGTTATAGCGGCCACAAATCCGGAATGGGAGTCCATGTTGAGGAACATGCGACAACAACATCCCATTTTAGGCGAGTCATCCGGCACACATAACGAGGTGGATGTTGCGAGGAGGAGTGAGAAATTCTACCAGGCGATGAACGACCCTTAGTTCTTTTTTTTTTGTTGTTGTATTATAAATTCAAAACTTATTTATATATAAAATATTTTCGTATTGATTTTTATTTTAAATTATAATTTTATTAATTAATTAAATAATTTTAATTATTTTTTTAATTATATTTTTAAATTCTGTAAAATAAAAAAATGAAGTAAATTCGTAGCTAAATTATGACATATTTACGTGGAAAGTTTACGAGGAAATGACGAGGAAGGTTAAACGAGTATTTTACGAGGAAATACTTTCAAGGTATTTACGTGTATTTTACGAGGTAATACTTTCGAGATATTTACGTGTAATTTACGAGGAACACCTTTCGAGGTATTTACGAGGAAATATAGCGACCTCCTTACGTGGAATGATTACGTGGTCTTTACGACGAAATGATGTACTTCGTCTTTACGACGAAATGTTTTCCTCGCTAAGTTACGACGAATTGGCTAGGAAATATGCGTTACGACGAACGAGTAACGACGAAACGTGTTTCCTCGCTAATTCCTCGTAAAGCCTCTTTTACGACGAACTCACGAGGAATACCGCCGTCGTTAATCTCATGTTTTCTTGTACTGAAAGTTTAATGAAAGTTAATATGTATTTTTTCACTAATATTATTTAGTTGACTTAGAGCAGCATTATCCCTGAAACTCACTTAAGGGTTTCTGAAATTTTTTTTCTTTTAATTCTTTTTTTGTCTGATTAAAAAAAAAATTAAAAAGCGCACCAATCGCGTGCCGCCACGTGTTGGTGGAGTCCGCGAACAGTGCAAAAAACCCACCACAATCGGTCCTTATTTCATGACTTTGGGAACCGGTTTTTATAGTTTTGTGGGGTCCATGCAATGTTTTTTTGAAAGAAATCCCCTTTTAGAAACCCCAATAATACTGATTTTGTATGGTTTTTGAGAAACAATTATATATATTTTATTAAATCAAACAGTGTGTATGTGGAGCATGTATATATATGTATACATAGTAATGGAAGATCACATGTATATTATATTTTAAAATTAATCCAAGATTTGGCGGGAAATAAATCATATATTATATGGTTTATAATATTGTTGGATCTAACAAACAAAGAGTTTGAGTTAAAAACTATTATACGAAATGATACCGATTAATATATTCGAAATGAAATTTTGTTTGACTATCCTTATTTGTTATTTTACATGGCAAAGGGGTTCAATTACCCCGAGTTTTAGCATCTTATATATTAAAATAGAAGTATTGATTTATTTCATGTGTGATTTTTAGTTTGGACTATCACTTAGAAATCTTATTAAATATATTTTATTAAAACTAAAAATACATAGAATTTTTAAAATACTTTAATCATAATATATTTTGATATGTTTTCATTTTAATTTAAAATTTTAACAAATCTGTTTTAAAGATTTTTACAAGATCTTCATTTTCGAAATTATATTTAAATATTTACACTAATTTCGAAATTTGTTTTAAATATTATTATAAATTAATATATTCAGTTGTCGTTTATAAAATGAAAATAAAATATTCTATAATATTTTATCTATTATATAATCATAATCAATCATATTAAAAAATTATTATATTGAGGTAAATGTAATAAAATTTTATTAAAATTATAAATTTATAAATTTTATTTTCGTAAGTATAAAATATTTATGTTCAAAAATAAAATCTAATACGTTAGTAAAATGGGTTAACATTAGTAAACTATATAATATATGTATAAGAATTAACATGTATTTCTTTAAAGCTAATAATATAAAATCTTTGTAACTACTTTAATCATAATATATTTTCATTTTAAATATAATATATATTATATCATATTTTCATAATATAATATATTTTCATTTATATATTATATTTTAAAATTCTAATAAATTTGTGTAAAAATATTTTAACAATAACTTAATGTATTTTAAGTTATCATTTAGAAAATGAAAAATAAATAAATTATATCCTACTTTATCTACTTTAAAGTCATGATCATGTTAAAATACAATTATTATACTTAAATAAATATGATAAAAGTAGATTCAATTGATAAATTTAAATTTTATTTTCATAAATATAAACTTTTTATTTTAAAAATATATTATGATGATATAACTGCTTAAAATTAGCAAACTATATAATACATGTCTAAAAATAACACATCTTAGAATTTTGTATATACAATAATATATTATCTAAAATGAATAAGCAAAAAAAATATTGGTAAAAAGAAATCCAGCTTTGAAAGACGGGTCATAATTTAACATAATTTAAATTCAAAATAATTTTCAAATATGTTTTCTCATAAATATATTGATTTTCTTCATAACTAAATGCAAATACAATAAGATAAAAATATAATAAGAATTGACAAATACATACGGTTTTAAACAATTGATTAATTATAACATGTAAATTATAAAATTATTGTATTTGAAATAGTTATATAAATATTTAAGTATACGGTTAACGTTAAAAATATATACACTTATGTTCTAAAACAATAATTTAGTATAGAAAAATGAAAACAAACACCCGCGCGTCAAAATCTAGTTTGCTATTTTAAAAAAAAATTCAAATCTCCTAGATCATTTCTTTTTTGACATCATATTCGTGATCATTATGAATACAAAACTGAGTTTTCAGTCAATGTAATGAGTTAGTATGGTAATTTAAGATTATATTGCGTCCGTAACTATAGTGCCCAATTGATGCCGTATTTCAAAAAATATACATCGAATATACTTGAACGGTGCATATAAGGAAGTCAGATTATGAATTCAAAATTTTGAATCAATTCATAATCTGACTTTTATTGATTTTCGTCAATTTGGTCATATAAAAGGGAATTTTGATTATGTTTTCAAATTTAATGTAAGTTTTAATTATGCATTGGAGCGCAAATTATGTAATATTAAATAGTCAATATTATCTATAATTATTGCGATTTGTTTTCATGGCATTAACCCTACACCGGTTTCCTTCTTAATTTGGTTTTATCAGTTTTTTAGTTTGTTTCCTCATAATTTGTTTCTTTCGTATTTTATTTTTCTATTACATATGTTTCTTTTATTATTATAATCATAATTTTTATTATGAAAGCAATAATTCTATTTTCTATTTTTTGTTTTATCTTAAATTCATAATAAATTTATTTTAGTCTTTGCATACTTTTATATATATTTTTCCATAAATATACCTAATTTACACTTAACCAATTACACAACCCTTTTTTAAGCTTATAAGCTTACATTATATATACATGCACAATTTCTTTCGATATATATCATTCGATCTAAGATTTGTGACTATAAATTTTAAATATTTTTAATATCTATAGATTAATAGTAATAATCTCTTTTGGTCACTCACTCTACGCATGACGCGGATTATCCCCTAGTTATAATTAAAATCAAATCAGATATTGTTTTACTTTCCTATATTAAGTTTGATATTTCATAACTTGTAGAAAATATTTACATATAGTCTTTGAACATTAATCTGTACATCAAGAAATATGAAGATTTAAAACCATTATTCAAATCTATTTAGGAGAGGATTAGAATCTGTTCTCCGTCTAAGGTAGACATTTTAAGCCAATAATCTACTAAGAAACAATCATATGAAATATATTTTAGTCAATATGATATGAAAGATATGATAACACCGATAAAGTTAATTTTGACGATTTCCTTTGTGTTTAAAAGGAACACTGATTAGAAAGAAAGAAACCTCTGCATCAAATAAAGGCTCCGAATGGTAATGTGTGGGACAACAGCGGGATAAGGGATAAGTGCGGTGCGGTTCAAATAGTAACAAGAATGTATAAATCCCATATATATTAAATAAAAAACATTGTAATAAATGCGTTCAAACTAAACTGGACACATGTCACGTGTATAAGCATTGTAATAAATGAATTCACACTAAAATAGACACAAGTCACATGTAGAGAGCTTCTCAGCCAAACTCTACATAAATGTTCACACTATGTACTTTATGTTTTTTTTTAATATAAAACTCACATGGTTCTTTTTTACGTTATTTTTACTGTTAACGAATAGAGCTGGACAAATTATTCATAAATTTTGAGTCGATTCGTTATCCGTTTTGATTCAAACCGAAAAATTTGGATATCTGTTACTCTACGAAGCAAATCAAATATTAAAATGCAATATCCGTAAAAAAAAAAGCAAATCACAAATATCAATATTTATAGGAACGAATATCCAATTTGATCAGCTATATGCATATATATATACATATATTTAAAGAATTATATATAAGTTATATATTATAGTTTATATAAATTTTACAATATTTTTTTAAAAATAATTTCATTTTAAGAATTTGATTTTTCATGTATTATTTTGAAAAAAATGTCATTTAATATTAATTAACAGTATCTTTATATATTTATGAACCATCTTTATATACTTTTACATACACATACATGTGCATATTGACGTGAGCACCTTATAACTAAGTATTTATCACAACTGAAATATCTAATTTTTTTTGAAGTTAAAATATTCTTTTCTTAATGCTTCTTTCACTATCGACCAAATTGTAGTAAAATGATCTGTCTTAATAATTTTTTTTTTTTAATCTATTATCTGTTTAGAAACTATAATATGAAACCATTGATTCGACATCACGACTATCTAAGATTCATAACATGAAAACATACAAATAGAGATGGCAAAATTTGAACCTGCCCGCGGGCCCGGCCTGTTTTGACTTGCTGCGGGGCGGAATTTGTCACTAATATTCAGGCTCGATTTTTTAGCGGGCCTCGCGGGATGAGCTTGTGCGGGATTGGTTCAGTGTATCCCGCGGGACGCGCGGAGATCCGGACAGACATCGTCACTTTGACTCTCGAGCTCTCACCGACAAACAAAACAAAGAGAAATGGCAATCTCTTCCGGCTTCTTTTCCGGCGAGTACAAAGGCGATCTCTTCCGGCTTCTTTTCTTATTTGAACCGTCAATTTCGATCTGTCACAACTTCGCCATGCATGTTCTTCGTATCCTCGTTTAATCAAGGAAGAGTTTCTTCTCGGTTTTATCTTCTTTCTTCATCTCCTCTTTAGCCACGATTCAAGAACGATGGACTCAGGTAAGGAAAAATTGTGTTTACATGTTCTTTAGCTCGTTACTGTGATTTAATTTGTAATGAAAGATAAAAAAAAAGGGTCTAACTCTTTGTTGTCGATTATATGATCTTCAGTGAAATAAAAACAAAATATGGGGACTCTTTTGTCTCTTATCAAGCGGCTACACATTGATCTCGTTGCTGGCTCTTAATAAACAACTTCGTATCGACAATACTTGGGGTGTTTAAGCTGTTCTTGTTGTTATCATCAAGTCAATGTTTGCTAATATGCATTTTTTTCATGTTGGTGTTGTTGTTCTTGTGTGTAGTTGTATGTTATAAAGTTTCCTTCTTTGTCTTGATATTGAAGTCAGGAGTATGTTCGGTTTGTAAAATTAAACTAGGCACTGTTGTTTCTTATCCTCATGGCAGTTGTTTCTTAATGTTCTGATCGTATAAACTCAAGTGACTTAAGTCATAAATTTTCTAAAATTTTTTCTAGGGCTGGGCAAAAAACCCGGATCCGAAAAACCGAACCGAACCCGATCCGAAAAAGTAGTATCGAACCCGAACCGAAATTGATTAAATATCCGAATGGGTTCAAAATTTTGGTATTTAGAGAACCGAAACCGAACCCGATCCGAACCGAAGTATTTCGGGTACCCGATTATATCCAAAATTGATTTATATACCTATATATATTAATTATTTTTAGATTTAATATATATTAAGAACATCAAAATATATAAGATACTTTTAACTTATCCAAAATACTTATAAATATATACAAATAGTCAAAGTAACATGTCTAAAATAGCTAAAGTATACTCAAAACACCAACAATACTTATTGATTTTCAATCCAAATATTCAAACCAAACCAATTTATGTTAATTTTAGGTATTTTGACATATGCTATTCAAATTTATATGTAATATATTGTTTTGTTTATAGATTTTGAGAAATTTAAAGTATATAATGAATTTTAAAAATTTAAAAATAATTTAAATGGGTTATCCGAACCCGAACCGAACCCGCAAAGATCCGAACCGAACCCGAACCAAAATTTAGAAATACCCGAATGGGGCTGAAATCTTTGAACCCGAAAACCCGAAACCCGAATAGACCCGAACCGAACCCGAATGGGTACCCGAACGCCCACCCCTAATTTTTTCTTTTTAGTGACATGTGATGAGTGGGGGATTGTATTATGACCAAGGAGGAGAATGATATGAGAATGCAAAGGACACTTGCATTCTGATCTATAAGGCAAAGGACCTCAGGTTAGTCTATGTTCTATTTTTTTTTGTCATCTCCATTGCTTATGATAAGAGCTGATGGAATTTAGGTATGAAAGCAGACCGTTGACAAGGTGTTTTATTTTAACATGTTATATTAATTGAGTTTCTATGATAATCACAAAAACTAGGTTACTAGTATATGCTTGTGTTCTTACATAGATCTCTTTCTTTCTATGTTTCTAGTAGAGCATTGTTTGACTTCGTGACTTTGTAGACAAACAAGTACATTGCGATCGATGGCTAAAGTTGCAAAACCTTGATGGCCATTGTGATCTTCTTCTGGTGTCTTCAGACTTGCAATCAGTTTGTGGAAGAGGAACTGCATCGAGGCAGGTTCGTTGCTTTGTGTGTAGTTTCGTCATCATATTTTAGCCTTGTTAGTAATGTGGGTGAGAGTTTGATGATGGCTTTTGCAGGTGAGGAAATATAGACTTGGCTGGCTTTGACACACCCGCGGGCCTGTACCGCCAAGGCTTGTGCAAGTCGCGGGTCGGGATTGGGCAGCACTTTTAGTGACCGCATCCCGTGCGGGCCTGTACCGCGAAGACCCGCATTGACCGTGTACCGCGGCGGGGCGGGACAAGGCGGGTCGGTACAACCCAATTGTCATCTCTACATACAAATAATAGTTGATTATCACAGGAAAAAAAACCAAAAACATCAAACCTTTTAACTGGACAAACCAAATAAATATTGATTTAAAATAATAGTTATATTTTAGGAGATTAAAAACCAAAAAACAACCTAAAACCGAACCGATATCCAATTCTCATTTTTAAAAAATAACGAAACCAATAATCACATTCCGTGCAAAACGCGGGTTATTATCTAGTATATAGATATATTTAGAGATTTTTGTTATTATTGACAGCGGTGCACTGCAGAGCGGTTGGTTACGCGTTCCGAGCCAAAGATAAATTATTAACTTTATCTCTGTCTAGGGTAGATATTTTAAGCCAACAATCTATTAAGAAACAGTCATATGAAAGATATTTTAGCCAATATAATATGAAAGATATGATAACACCGATAAAGTTGATTCTGACTATTTCTTTTGTGTTTGAAAGGAACACTGATTAGAAAGAAAGAAACCTCTACAATAAATAAAAATTATAATTATTAACTTTTTTTTGTGCAATAGAAAAGTCTGGGACGGATCGGATATCCGTGCAATTTTAAGGTATCCGGATCCGGATCCTTATCCGGTGGATCCATAATTTTACTATCTTTATTCGGGTCCGGGGTTCTCGGATATCTGGATGTCGGATATCCTTCTAAAAATTGTAATATCCGGCGGATATCCGGATCCGAATTTGGATCCTTATAATAAATAAATAAATAATATTAATATACATAAAATATTAACAATAATTTTAAAATAAACATATATAGAATGTTCTTAATTATTTCTATATATAATATTACAAAATTTACATAAAATTTACATATACTATTATAAAAATAAAAATATATTAAATAAAATTACTTTTTATATATAGTTATTAGTATTTGAAATTGTTATAAATAAAACTTACGGATCCGGATATCCGGACTAAAAATTTAAGATATCTGGATCCGGATCCAACTTTGACGGATCTAACATTTTTCTATCCGGATCCGGATTCGGCGCCTCTGGATACCCGGATTTTCGAATCGGATCCGGATCAAATCTCGGATCAAATCCAGATTTCGGATAAAAGTCCAGGGCCCAGCAACAGATACATTATTAACATGTGTTGTGTTTTAAAGGGAAGACTGTTTTTTTTTTTATCAAAAAAGGGAATACTTTTTTTTTTTGAACAATAAAAAAAAGGAAGACTAGTATCAAAGAAAAAAGGGAAAGAAAAGATTGAAATATTCATGGGAAGAAAACACAACAATGACAAACATGACTGATAGCGGCTATTCACGGGATGTGGTAGCAACTGAGGCATACATATATTTTAGTGACATTGCTTTTTATTGGGGTAAAAAAGTTGATCATCCTAGGAATTGAACTTGTTACCTACAAATGTTAAAGAATGTGCTCTTATCATATTATGACGTATAATGTTATGATTTATGATTATGATATTGTTTTGTCTGTTTATAAAGCTCATATAATATGTTTGTATTAAAGATGTGTATTCATGGCGATTTTGGCGATTTTTTCTCCCTCTCTAGCCTATTTGATCTTAGCCAATAGGAGTGGAGCTAACATACAGAAAGAGAATATCCTTGCTGAAATTTGGTTTAATTTTGGAAATTTCCCAAATCTTTTGGGAAGATCTTCGGAAAATATGGGATTTTTTCTTAAATCTTCAACGAGAGGTCGTGTTTATCAAGGGTTTTCGATAGTGCCGTCTATTACTCGACCTAGGAATTCATCGAATCATCAGAGGAAAATAGCCAGAATCATCTTTCTGTTGGTGATGGATACCAATCTCGTTGAAGTGATGCAAGGAATGTCGATTGAAGTAGATATGCCAATTGTCATACTAGAGGATGATATGTATTGTCTGATGGAAAGAGGAAGAAGTAGTCTTATGGGGAGGTTGCTTAATCCAGAAGCGCAGAACATGGCTCGAATGCTGAGAACGATGCCAAAGATATGGAATGTATACGAGAGAGTCAGGGGAATTGCGCTTTCAAGGGATCGATTTCAGTTTGTTTTTGATCTTGAGACTGATATTAAGACAGTGCTGAAGCAAGGGTTCTGAACCTTTGATGATTGGGGGATGGCTCTGGAGAGAAGGGTTGAAGTTCCTCCGAGATCCTTTCTTCAGACAGCAGCAGTGTGGGTCAGACTGAGGAACATCCCAGCAAACTATCTCACGGCGAAAACGATAGATGCGAATGCTTATGGCATTGGTCATGTGGAGGTGATTGAATTTGACCCAGAAAAACCCTTACTCAATGATTATGTGAGGGTTCAAGTGAACATTGATCTTAACGTCCCGGTGAGAGATAAGAAGTCGCTCAACTTACCTGGTGGTCGAGTAGAATACATTGATGTGGAGTATGAAAGAATAAGGAAGAAGTGCTATCATTGTATGCGCTTGTCACATGAGAAACAGAAGTGTCCTTTACTTCAGAGAATGAAGAACAAAGGAAAAGAGCTGGCTGTGCCTTCTAATGCTAAGCAAAACCAGTCTAGTGGGAGTCGCCAACACCACATTGACTTGACTGAAAGCTTATGCCTCTCTTAGCACCATCGGTACCTCCGGGGTTTGAGCCTCACAGATCCATTGTGGCCCCTGAGGTGTTTGAAGAGATGAGGACTTATATGAACTGTGTCGACCCAGAGGAGAGAAGAATAAGGGAAATTAAAATGCAAAAGACTTTAGATGAGCTGTCGCGGAATCCAGTTGCACAAAGATCATGCTTGAGATTGGAAAAAGCTCCGGTCCTCTCAATTGAGAGAACCAGAGAAGTAGGACATGTGTTTGACTTTCGCACAGCGATGGATGTGGGTATTCCAGACATTGTGGAGTCATCGGTTAGGAAAGTGCCGCTACGGCTCGGAACCCAAGACATGGGAAATGTAGTCAGCCGAAACATCCAAGAAGGCGTTGGAGCGGTTGGCTTTGAGGCTGAGCAGATCAAGGAAATAAGAGGAATAGCAGCTCTCTCCTAAACAGCAGGTGTTGGGGAATACGAGAGAGCATGAAGGGGTTGCAGTCAACATGCCTATATTTGAGCGTGGAGGTTTCAATATTGGCTGCAATACAACACTCTCAACGGAAAGGGATAACCGGAGCAGAGGTTCGGGGAGAAGTAAGAAATCTTGGAGCCGAAGGAACCAGAGTAAAAGACGTGCTACGGGACATTTAGGAGAAAGATGTTCCAAAGAGAATGACGAGGGGCCTCTCAAGCGTAAAGCTGTTGATGATGGAAAGGTTACATCCAAAGTGTCGAAACAAAATGGGGGGTTTGATGGTTCACCAGAAACCATCCAATCCTCAATGACGACGCTCAGCTGGAACTGTCGAGGATTGAGGAGCAACTCGACAGTTCGACGCCTAGAGGAGATGATTCGTGAACATCTTCCGGATTTTCTGTTTCTCCTAGAGACTAAAAACTCTAGTGATCACGTCAAGAAGTTTCAGAGTTCGTTGGGTTATGACCACTTCTTTTTGGTAGACCCAATGGGACTTAGTGGAGGATTAGCTTTGTTTTGGAGGAGTAAATATGAGGTGGAGGTGATGTCTGCATCGAGTAGAATCATAGATACTCGAGTCAAGATTGGAAGGATGAGTTTCTACATGTCCTTTATCTATGGGGATCCTGTCAGGCATAGGAGACATGTGGTTTGGGACTTATTAAGAGACATCGGTTTGAATAGAGATGGTGGCTGGTTTTTAGTTGGCGACTTCAACGAATTGATGAGCAATTCAGAAAAGTTGGGAGGACCAGCTAGGGAGGAATGTACTTTCTTTGGCTTTCGAGCTCTAAAGAGAGATTGTCGGCTCAAAGAGCCACCAAGTTCTGGTGACATTTTCTCGTGGGAAGGAGTACGAGAGATCTTTACCGGTGGGGTTAAGGAGAAAGTTTGGATACAGTGTAGGCTGGATAGGGCGTTTGGAAATGCAGAATGGTTCAGAATGTTTCCGGGGACACATATAAAGTATCTGGAGAGGACATGGTCAGATCACAGACCGGTTCTCATGAGCTTAGTACCATCTCCAGTGAAGAGGAGTGGTAAGTTTACCTTTGATAAGAGATGGTGTAACAAGCCAGAAGTTATGGAGGTAGTCCAGCGAGGCTGGAGTCTCAATACTGGAGGAAACAGAGGTACGATGTCGAAACGAATCCAGTCATGTCGCAAAGAGTTATCGAAGTGGAAGCAATCTTCGACCTCTAACTCGAGTGTGCAAATTCAAAAGTTTCGACAGACTTTGGAAGCAGAAGGAAAAAAACTATATCCTGGCTTGCAGCTGCTCTCTTCCACACGTATTGAGCTTGAGAAGGCATATCAGGAAGAGGAGACCTTCTGGAAGCAGAAGAGTAAAAATACATGGTTGCAGGTGGGTGATAAAAATACTAGAGTTTTCCATGGGTGGGTGGAAACAAGGAGCATGAAAAATAGAGTGCAGTCGCTTTTTGATTCCAGTGGAATAGAGCACTTTGATGAGAACAAGAAGGGAGATATAGCGGTGCAGTACTTCCAAGACCTGTTTCGAACATCTGGTTGCAGAAATGCAGATACGCTATTGGAAGGAATGATGCCGAGAGTCACCACCAGAATGAACAGCAGCTTAACAAAGATGGTGACAGATACAGAGATTAAGAGAGCGGTCAAAGCAATTAAGAGTGATAGTGCACCTAGGATTGATGGCATGACTGGTCAGTTCTTTCAGAAGTACTGGAACATAACGGGAGCGTAGGTGACAGTGGAGGTGAAGAAGTTCTTTGAGTCTGGAGTAATGCCGTCCGATTGGAACCATACGCAGCTCTGTCTGATACCCAAGGTACCTAATGCGACTCACATGAAGGACCTGCGACCAATAAGCTTATGCTCTGTGGCGTATAAGATCATTTCAAAGGTGTTGAGCAACAGACTTAAGTTGATTTTGCCGCGCATTGTCTCACCCACTCAGGGAGCATTTGTAGCTAGTCGCTTAATTTCAGATAACCTACTCATTGCTCATGAAATGATTCATGGTCTCAAGACAAATCCAAACTGTCGAGAGGATTATATTGCTATAAAGACAGACATGTCTAAAGCTTATGACAGAGTGGAATGGGCCTTTTTGGAGACTCTGTTCTTGAAGATGGGGTTTGCCAGACTTTGGATAGACTGGGTGATGAGCTGCATCAGATCAGTATCATATACGGTGTTGATGAATGGAGAAGCATTTGGTCATATAACGCCGGAGAGGGGTATTAGACAAGGGGACCCTCTTTCCCCCTTTCTTTTCATTCTTTGCGCTGAAGCTCTGGTACATGTGATGAGTCGAGCAGAGCAGAAAGGCTTAATTACGGGTATGAAGTTGACAAGGAATTGCCCGTCGGTCCAACATCTTCTGTTTGCCGACGATAGCCTATTCCTGTACAGAGCTAGGCTGAGTGAGTGCACTGAGTTCTTACGGTGTTTGAACTTGTATGAAGATTCATCTGGTCAGGTCATTAATTTTCAAAAGTCAGCCGTCACTTTTGGTGCTGCAATAGACCCAGTTATGAAAAGGCTGCTAGCTGAGATACTTCATATTGATAATGAAGGCGGTGATGGAAAGTACTTGGGTCTTCCTGAGTGTTTCAGTGGCTCAAAGCAGAAGCTACTTGCGTTTATTGGTGAGAAACTAAACAAGAGATTACGAGGATGGTTTGCCAAAAAGCTTTCCCATGGCGGAAAGGAGGTTCTCCTCAAATCTATTGCGATGGCTCTTTTGGTTTATGCGATGTCATGCTTCAGGTTAACTAAACACCACTGTCAAAAAATTATAAGTGCTATGGCTAGCTTTTGGTGGGATGAAGATGGAGAGAAGAGAAAGATTCATTGGATTGCTTGGAAGAAAATCTGTGTGCCAAAAGACAAAGGAGGACTGGGATTTCGGGACATAGAGGATTTCAATCAGGCGTTGCTAGCTAAGCAAGCATGGAAACTATACAATGAACCGAACAGCTTACTGGCGCGAGTTTATAAGGGCCGGTACTATGCCTCCTCGAACCTTCTTGAGTGTGGTAAAGGCTATAGACCCTCTTATGCCTGGAGAAGTATAATTTTTGGCAGAGAGTTATTGAGGAAGGGTTTGATCAGATCCATAGGTGATGGCAGAGATACATATGTCTGGACTGATAAATGGATCTTGGATGAAGTTCCTAGGAGACCGGTGAACAAACAAACATGTTTTGATGTCAATCTGCGAGTTTCTGAGCTCATAGGCGAAGATGGAAAATGGAAAATGGAACTGCTGCAGCAGCTCTTCCCAATAAATGAGGTGGATCGAATCAAACAGATTGTTGCTGGCAGAGTGAAAGACAGAAGGATTTGGGCTTTCAACAAGTCAGGTGACTACACAGTTAAAAGCGGGTGCTGGCTCCTTACAAACGCAACGACAAATAGTGGAGTCGACCAAAGGGTAGAAGACCAAGCGGTAACTGAAATGAAGAAGCTCATTTGGAAGCTACCGACAATACCAAAGATTCGTATGTTTTGGTGGAGGGCAGTGTCTGGGGCTCTAGCTGTTGCAGAACGCCTTACAGCTCATGGTATGCATGTGGAGCAAACATGTAAATTGTGTAATCAAGGTGTGGAGACAATACAGCATGTTCTGTTTCACTGCAGCAAGGCACAAGAACTTTGGAGAGAGTTTCGCTTACCTTCGGATTTTGTCTTTCAAGACGTTTCCCTGATTGAGCTCTTTGGTATCTGCTTAAAGCTCATGGAAGCGAGTACCTTTGATCAGGAACGACGTCAAGCAATCCCCTGGATCCTGTGGACGATATGGAAGAACAGGAACAGCTTGTTATATGCGGAGACACAAGAATCGCAATCCCTGTTGGTTCAGCGAACGCTAGAAGAAGCATCTTTATGGAATGAACTGAACAAGGCGGAGAGTAGAGGAGGGCAGTTGCAGGCTGATATGGGCATACCAAAGCAATGGATACCACCAACACAAGGTATGGTTAAATGTAACCTTCATGCTAGCTGGAGAAGTGATAAACAGTTCATAGGAGCAGCTTGGATTACACGAAATCATAGAGGAGGTGTGTGTATGCACGCAAGAGATGCCCTTGTACCTACCTCGGACAAATTGGCGGCTGAAATGGAATGCTTATTGTGGGTACTTAGAGGTCTACGGGATTTGCGAATGGAGGAGGCCAGTATTGGTACTGAATCTCAACAGTTGATAGATGCAATAAAAAATCCCTTTAGATGGCCACGATATAGGTGCTTACTTCGACAGATAGAGACAGTTTGCTTGGAGTTTGCTGTGATCGAGTTTGAAGTAGAATCATGAGAATCTAATAAGGTGGCAAGAAAGATATCTACAAGTGTTCTCCGAGATGGACGACTGCGTTCGTACCTGGCGATGGGAGGACCGGCGTGGCTTCATGATCTCATCCAGACTGAGGTTATTGGTTAACTTTGAAATCCTTCCCTTAGGATGAATTAACCTTGGCCTTGATTGTCATTGATGCTTATGTTTTGATTTGATTTCCCTAGCCAGTATTACTGGTCTTGTATTTGCAAACTTGAGCTACGTTCTCATGTTCTTTGAGTTAAAAAAAAAAAAGATGTGTATTAAAAATAAATTTAATCACTTCTCTTCAACGCCTACAACATTTAAATACTTGCATAGCCATGTCATATTTTACCAAATATTACTATATTTAAAGGTGAAATCATTTCTACCAAAAAATAATCTTTAAGAACATATTGAAAATGTTGCACAAGAAACCAAACCGAGGCCTAGAATAATCTTCAAGGTACCTGCCCATCAACATTAGATAACCCCGATTGTTCTACGTAAAAACCAGGGATTCATGCCACTTGACGGCATGTGGAGCTAATAATTTCATACCGGAGGAGAATCGATCCTAGGCATGTACCAACACACAGCACTTCATTATCCAGTGGAAGGCAGTAGACCACCGAGATGTAGTTAAAAGCTTGATTTCAAATTTATAAAGTTGTATACTAAGAATGTTATTAATTTTGTTGCTGGAAAGATTAAGTAAATGATACATAATTATGAAAATATTAGTAATGTGATATATAAATACTGTAGACATCTAGGAACTAGATAATAATACATATACCATAACAGATTAGTTTTTTGTTCTGTTCGAAAACACGCCCGAGTTGACGAGTTCTCGGCCGGATAAGCGTTAGGCGTGTGCTCACCGTGGCGAGGAGGAGAAAATCGGAGTGGCCAGGCGGTGGACTGAGTTTTTTCGATTTAACCGTTGAATCAGTGAAATCAGTGCCTAAGATTACAAAAACGTTTTGCTAAACCGAGAAACTTTGAACAAAATCGACAAAAAGATGAAAAAATTGTGTTTGAAGCATATAGATGGCGGCTAGGGTTGCAGAGAACTTTAGCAAAGAGACGAGGGTAGACATGTAAGTTCCTCATTTAATGAATTAAAGCCGGAAAATGCAAAAAAAAGTTCAAGATGGGTTTCGAAACCGGGTCACAATGTCATTTATCCGCGTTTCTAACCACCAAGACAAGTCAACATATTGGTAATGGTTGCCAAATCAGATATATATTAGTAAAATGTCTTAGAATTAATCTCCGATTATTTGGTAACTCGCTAGACCCGGAGTAACCGCCCGACTAGTGCCTAGCGTAGTTCCGAACATGGGTTTTTTGTTACATTCATTATTCAGTCTTTATCTGCGAACTGTGATAATTTTTTTTTTTTTGGTAAAATGTTAAATATTATACCAATTTTTGTTTTTGACAGACATTACAATAGATGACTAGTAGCGGAAGAAACAACACAACATTGAAACAAGCTACGAACAACAACAACAACCGAAAGTAAGAACTACACAACACTAGCGATTAATTGTCTTGATAGCGAGACGGTCTCGGACCAAACTACTCGAGAAATAGCTGAGAGAAACCAGTCGGTTGCCGCGAGCTACCGAGAGAAGGGCGTCCTCAAACCCTGATTGCAACGGTTCCTACAGCTTCCAACTGACACCCTAGATCAAACCAAAGCATAGAATCCAAGCTCTGACCCCAAAACTTAGCTCGGAAGAAGAAACCACCGGCGGTACGAGGAGAAGCCAAAGTCCGACGATGCCGTCGTTCAGTGGTTTGTGCTGGAGATTACCGCCTCCATTACAATCCACCGTGACCATGTACACCCATCTAACTGCAACCCATATAGAGAAGACGGATCGGAAAATGGAAAACCCTCGGGAAGAGACAAAACCAAAGCCAAATCCGGTGCCTGTAGCCTAACTATCTCACCAAAAGCACAGAAGAGCCCTGAAATGCTCTCAATATACGGACACGATGATGCTGCGATTATTTGAGAAGAGCTAAGCTGCGGAGCCGGCCACAACACCATCACCACTTTGCTTTAAGGGACGTCATGGGTAACCAGAAGCAAGAGCCAAGCAAGTGCAAGACCAGATACACCAAAGACATCAACACGAAGCCACAAGGAGGCACGGATAGCAAGCCGTAGCAGTACCACCGACGAACACGTATGCGCCACCACCACCGGAGAACTCGACGGACTGTGATAATTTTTTGGAAAAATGATAGAATTAAAATTAAGGAACAGAGTTAGGCGATCTTTATCAAGGGATTCTCAAAACTTTGGCACGGATTTTCCAAGTTCTTGAGAATTTTCAAGGAAAAAAGTTTCTCAGCTACACCAAATATGGTGTAATATGGTGAAAAACTTCTGAAGTATCAAAATATGTCAATACCATCACCAACTATATGATAATACATGCCACATATACGAACTAAATAATTATATGGTGTAAACTACATAAATGGTTTAATTGATTTTGTGATTTATTAATGGGGTCAATCGGTAATTAACAAAAACTTAATTAAAACCTAAGAACCCGACCCACACTAAGTCTACGAACCCGACCAAACACAAATAACATGACTTAACCTAAAAATTGTGAAAGAACCCGACCCTAAAACTGTAGTCCTCTCATTTTCGGGGTAAGTCATGTTCTTTATGTTTGGTCGGGTTTGTAGACTTAGTGTGGGTCGGGTTCTTAGTTTTTTAATTAAGTTTTTGTTAATTACCAATTGACCTCATTAATAAATCGCAAAATCAATTAAAACCATTTATGTAGTTTATACCATATAATTATTTAGTTCATACATGTGGTATGTATTATCATAGAGTTGATGATGTTATTGACACATTTTGTTACTTCAGATGTTTTTCACCATATTATACTATATTTGGCGTAACTGACGAACTTTTTTCCAATTTTCAAAGACTCTTCACAAAAAACCTAAATCCTGAACACAGATTCCCTTAGCCTCCATTAAGAAATCAAAACTGTTCTAGATAGCGAAGCACCATTAGCTAATGAAGCACTAGAAACGAAAGCAGTAGGAGAGGTTAAAAAAAAAGACAAGGAAATAGATTGGAGACAGAGAATGTTGGATATCGAACAAAATTCACATTTATTCAACAATTGCTTCGATTAACTTTAGGATTTCACAAAGATCTGAGAGTTCAAGAACACCTGCAAGACCGAGAAGTTCTCCTCCAATCCCGACAAGAGGTATCGAGATCTTATATTTATTATTTAAAATTTACTAACATATTTTATTTTGCGATTACAAGTCGTATAAGGGATAAGAGAGGATCTCCAATGTGTATCAAAATAAGAAAAATCATCAAAAATGAAAAAAAAAAAGGATTCTCTCTAATGGTACATTATTTTAAGAAAAAAATAAGGATATTACTAGTATTACATAATATTTGAGAAAACACTATTCACAAATTTATTTTAATTAGTACCCTTTTTTATTTGTATAATAATCTCTAAATTTATGATAAAAACTTTTTTATGCTTAAAAATATATACAGAAAATATTACTTAATAATCTATACAGAAAATATTACTTTAATACTGATTAAACTTTTCAAAATATAGCTATAACAATTGAAGTATTTAAATATAAAAGTATAATTAAATAATACTATATCTTAAATAAACATATGATAAAGTAGCGAACAATGAAAATAGAAATACATAACTAATAAGAAATTAGAAAAAACACAAACAAACTTAACAAAACATAGAACAATTGTTAATGTAATAAAAATTATTTTAGTAAAGTTAAATCTTACTTAAAAACTTCAAATTTCAAAATAAGTGAGTATAATTTTAATTTTTATAAGTATTGTTAGCAATAAATAAGAAGTTAAAAATAAAAGGTAACATTAGAGCAAATCTTAACCTAATTTTGAATTTATTTCGTTTTGAGAAAAAAAATGAGGAATCACAAAGTAGGCATTGAGTATCAGTTACCAAATGGGTTGTCGATTTTTCGTATATAATAATTGCATTTGTTTTACTAAAATGTCAAAAGTATATTATCTCCTTATACAAATGATTGATGTTTTACTTAGTTTATTCTTTTGTATACAAAAGACTGATTTTATAGATTTAGTTAATGCATTTTTCTTTATTTAAAAATACAGCATCATAAAAAAAATTTAAAAAATTATTGGTTGAATTTTATTGAGAATGAGATAAAACTTTAAACTAATTAAAAGTGAAATCAAAAGTAATTAAAAAGTAAATATTAATTATTTTTTTTCATATGTGTGAACAATTTCAAAACATCAATTTTTGTATACAGAGGACTATGTTTTTTTTTGTCTAACAACTTAAAATATCTAGTTGGGGAATGGCATTGTTTAGCAAAAAAAATCAAAAATCTTTTGACACGTAGGTTTTTAGCCTATATATATATATATAGTAGAACTGGGTGGAAAGAGAGGAGATCAGACACAGAAACAAATAAGAACTTTTGTTTTATTATATTCCGAGAATGAATATTGCAGGTATTGTTCCAACGTTGCATGAAGCTATTGCTCCGACTTTCCATGGCGAGTGGATCAAGGTAACTAAATATTAATTCCATGTATTTAACTTCTCACAAATTCATATACTTTTTCTCTTTCAAAAAGATATACTCCTTTCGTTACCAAAAAATCCATGTTTTTGAATTTTTGCACTTTTTAATAAAACATATTAAAATTTAGCTATAACTGCATAGTTTTTTGTAATTTTATATTTCACATATTTTTAAACCAATAAGATTTTAAGAAATGCAATTAATGTTCTTGAAATTCACAATTTCTCATTATTAGTTGACAAAAATTGCATTGAAAATATAAAATATGTATTTTTTGAAACAAAAGTTTTCTTTAGAATATAGATCATTTAAGAACAGAGAAAGAGTATGTTTTAGGTTTTTCACACTTATTAAGAAAACATATCAGATTTTAGTTACCAATACATTATTTTCCGTTATCAATTATTCTCCACAACTTTTAACCAATAAAATCTTTATAAATACCATTATATTTTTTAAAGTTTACAATTTACAATTAATTTATACATTGAAAATATAAAACATATATCTTTTTGAAACAATTTTTTTCTTCTAAAATATAGATCTTTTTGAAATGGAGGGAGTATAATTTTGTAGGAGAAATATATTATGTAGATTAAATTGGCTAGTGATTACTAGCTATGCATTGCCCTAGCTATCACTTCATAGTATTTATTCACTGTTTTCGAAAAGTTCATAAAATAAGCAAATACATCATGATGGCTTTCGTTTTGTGTTGATAATTTGGTAGTTGATTATTTGGGTTGAAATTTATTGTGGTGACGAGATGTTATATTGATTATCAAATACATCAAGTACGAGATATCATATGGTAATTGATTATCTGGGTTGAAATTTATTGTGGTGACGAGGTGTTATATTGATTATCAGGTAGAGCAAAAAGGAAAGGGACCAGGACCGAGAAGTTCTCACGCTATAGCCGTGGTAGGAGACAAGTTGTACTCATTTGGTGGCGAGTTAACATCCAATGTCCCCGTCGACAAAGACCTTTACGTCTTTGACCTCAACACCCACACTTGGTCAGTCGCTCCTGCCACCGGAGACATTCCAACACTCAGTTGCTTAGGCGTCGCCATGGTAGCCGTTGGATCTACACTCTACGTTTTCGGCGGCCGTGATGCGTCCCGAAAGTACAACGGGTTTTACTCGTACGACACAGTGAAAAACGAGTGGAAACTTGTGACGGGGGTCGAGGAAGGACCTGAGGCTCGTAGCTTCCACTCTATGGCTTCGGATGCGGAGAACGTGTACTTGTTTGGTGGGGTGAGCAAAACCGTGAGGCTCAAGACGCTTAACGCGTTTAACGTTTCTGATGAGAAATGGGTCCAGCTTCCGACACCGGGTGATTCTTGCAAAGAAAGAGGAGGAGCAGGTCTAGTTGTGGTTCAAGGGAAGGTATTGTTAATGAACGATTAAAGTCCAGCATTGGTAGTTAGATAACTAATAGATTAAAATATAAAGGATTAGCAGCGTATCACCTATTTTGATTTTAAGTTGAAAGTTCATAATAACCCCGAATTAAACAGGTATGGGTGTTTTACGGGTTCTACGGAGACGAGTGTGATGATATCCATTGCTTTGATGTGGATCGAAACGTGTGGACTAAAGTCGAGACTACTGGGGAGAAGCCTTCACCGAGGAGCGTTTTCGCGATTGCGGCTGTTGGGAAACATGTCATTGTAGTTGGAGGTGAGATCGAGATGGACCCTCAGGCCCATGTTGGTCCTGGGAAGTTGTGTGGCAAAGGTTTCGTGTTGGACACAGAAACGCTGGAGTGGAAGAAACTGGAAGATGGTGGAGGGGAGGCACCAACTGAACCGCGTGGCTGGTGTGCATCGACAGCTGCGACGATCAATGGAAAGAAGGGGATGCTGATATTTGGTGGGAAGGCTCAGACCAACAACCGCTTTGATGATCTTTACTTCTACTCGGTGAAAGAGCTTAACCCTCTCATCAATGTTCGTGTTGGACTTGGATTATTTTAATCTCATAAGGAGATTGGTCAGAGACCGAGAATTGGTGTAAAATACTTATAAATAATGTGTCTCTGCTTGTGGTTTGAAGTCTGGTGTGATCAAAACATCAAAGTCTGTTTTTTCTTTTGAAGTATTGAATAATGTGGGAGTCTGTTTGTGGTTTGAAGTATTCTGTAAGTTTGTAACTGAAACGTCAAAGTCTGTATGTAATGAATAATGTGTGTCTCTGCTTGTGGTTTGAAATATATTGTGATTTGTGAATCAAAGCCTGTCTCTTTTAATATTTTCCTCCATTTCCTTTCCCTCAATGGTGTATACTTTAGACAACCATCAAAGAAGTCCACAGGAGAATTCAGGTTGATATTTAAAAATGCCACAGGAGAATTCAGGTTGATATTTACAAGATTTCATTTAACACCAAATGCAATAATACAATGTTCTCGGCACCATTGCCGAATGATAGAGAAACGCAATGAGCCATACTTGTAATGAAAAACATAAGTAGGTACCATAACATAAAATGTAAAAAGAGATAAGATCACTCTCATAAGAAGGAGGGAGCAAGATCCTTCCTGCACTCACCAATAGGTGATATAATAATGCTCAAAAGAGCAGCAGAGCAACTGACCACCATCTTAGGAGAAGAAACAAACCAAAGTTTTTGTTAATTCGTTATGCAAAAAAAAAAAAAAGTTTTTGTTAATTCGAACTGAAATCCATAGTAGCTTTACTTCAGATTGTAGCTTCCTCACTATAAAAATAGTGCAACTATGAAGAGTTATGTCAAGCAATGTATAACTGAACACGGTGATCGTGAGCAACTGAAGTGAAAATAATAATTTGTAATCAATCCAAAGTTTTTTATATCGTAAACCTCGAATCTGAAACAAGAGTAACATATTAATTAAGCAAAAAGCTTTACACATTCAAACTAAAGTCATATTGTGTCCTAAACTAGAATCTAAGATGGTAACACAGACTAACAGTCTTCAATATAAGTTATTTGTTTGCATATATATATACACACATTATATATACATGTATATACAAGATCAATCCAAAAATCAGATTACGTTGTCGAAAATATAAGTTAACCTCTATGCATATGCTAGCCGAATCAATAAGTAAAAAGAAATGCTCACGGTCTTTGAAGTTAAGCATGCCTGTGGTAAGTGCCCATATTATTTATGGTTATGTCTTTATAAAAAAAGAGTCAAAACCATAAAACAAAAGTGAAAAGAAAAGATTCGCTATTCACCTTCTAAAGATAACTCATCCAAACATGAACTTACCTTGCAAGCAAAGTTTTATTACCTTCATCTATTAGTTCTCATACTTAACCTTATCTTAACCGGGATCGTTGTTGTGATAATGTTTTTAATGATCAGAATATTTTAAAATTACACTCAAGACGAATTTACGTAGCTTGCTTATAGCAATTATTTGTCAACAAATTATATCAAAACTATCAAACTTCGATAATGATCTAACTTTTTTTCTTTTGATAGCCGATAATGATACGACTAAAGAAGAGCAATGGATAATGTTGAAGATACAATACATTAGTTAGTAGTTAACTAGCTTCGTAAGGTGTCAACTGTATATCAAAGACTTAGATCAAATCGTCACATTGGCTTGCCAAACGAAGCTAAGCAAATTGCACACATTAATAAATACATATACGGATCATTTCCTAAGATTCGAAAGGAATATATATATATATATATATATTTTCTTGAATATAATGTTAAATTTATTCAAAGAAAATACTTTGTACATCCTATGTGTAACGTTTCTGTTTTAAAGATATAAAAGAACTATGGAACTCAGAACAAACTAGCACATCCCTTAAGTTTGTGATGCAAACCAGAGCTGCAGTAAACCTCAAACTTTTGATTCCTCTGCGCAAAGACTAAAGAACATTTGTTCCTCACTTGACGATCAATAAATCTGACCAAAGATGCAGAGGCGTAGTAGATGAGCCATGACGTCTCTCGTTCCTTTCCCTCCAAATCGAGTGCAGAGACGTTTGTAAAACGTATCGCACAAGAAAACGAAGCCGACATTTCAAAATATTGCTCACAAGCAGATGAATGATTCCATCCCAATCCATTGTGAAGTGTTGTTGTAGAAGTCCTCTTGTTAGCTTGGTCCACACTACTGCTGTGTACGGACACTCGAAGAAGAGATAGATTACGAGATTCAATCCCATGTTGACAGAAGATACAGGCTGGATCAATGTTAAAATTCCAAGCAACCAACCAATCTTACTTTCCCCTCGCAATTTTTAAATAATTGGTTTTGGATCCATGCAGTGATTTCTAATATACTGACATCATATCATATCACCTATAACTCTCAATAATATGCCAACTTGTTTTAACAAGTTCATTTATGCGTATAATTTTGAGAAAGTAAACATTTTAGGCATTGGAAAAAGATTATAATTAAAGTATATTATTCTCAAGATTAAAGTTGAGTAGTCAAACAGAAACAGTAGTAAAACGTGGGATAATAGGATTTCGATGTAATAGTTCAACATTAATTCTCTTGTGCAGGCCAACAAACCTTGAAACTCTACAGAAATCAACATTGGATTTGGTTTTTAAAAAATCGTGATTTTAACTATGTACATTAATAGAAGCTTCAAAGACTAACAAGCTACTACATCGATCTCCCTAAATTGGAGATCTTCACTAATATCAACACCCAATACTTTCTACAATTCAACAAATAACCCCAAATCAACTTGCAATTCTCCCAAATACTCATGTGAGTGACCCACTAATCATTGTTCCTTCACAGCTCACCCTCACCGTGATCCAGTCCCCACCTTCCCTATCCCATATGGGCCCATCCAACCCACCAACACATCTCAGCCGTCCGATCCTCTCCAAATAACAAGCCAACAAGTTTAAACGGTCTAGATTTCTTGACTCATCTTGCAATTCCACTGCTTCTTCTTCTTCTTCTACTACTTCTTCCTCCACTGATCGCCAAAACGTTTGATCTGTCACACTTGTCGGTGAACTCGAAACCAAAACCGGTTCAATGTCCGGTTTAGATATCAGAAACGGATGGTTTAGGAGTTGTGTAGCCGTCCGTCTCTCTTTTGCTTCTCTCTTAAAGCACATTTTCAAGAAATCCTTTGCTTCGTCCGTAAGCAAACAAGGAAGCTCCGGAGTCTCACCCGAATACCCGACCCGATAAAGAACTGAAACCGGATCCTCCCTTGAACTCGCCTCCGTCCACGGCGGAGAGCCCGTAGCCATCTCAATCACCGTACACCCAACAGCCCATATATCACTCTCACTCCCCTGTTTCTCCCCACGCGCCACCTCTGGAGCCATAAACGCCGGCGTACCCGTCACCGTCTCCGAGCCCACCCGTTTCGCACACCCGAAATCCGCAAGCTTGGCCTCACCCTTCTCCGCGACAACCACGTTGCTCCCCTTTACATCGCAATGCGCGATCCCTTTCGAGTGAATATACTCCAAGCCTCGTAGTATCTCGCGCGTGTACTTCGCGATCATAGCTTCCTCGAGTCGGCCTCCGTTTTTCGCCGCCGCGTCGGTCAACGTTTCGTACGGTGCGTACTCCATCAAAAGATTATACGTAACGACGCCGTTTGACTCTATCTTGGTTTCTGTTCCTCTGTACCGGATCACATAAGGAGAGTTCAGCGAGGAGAGAATCTTGGCTTCTCTTTGCAAGAACTCTGACCGGTGAAGCTCGGAGGATTTGACGGCGAGGATTTCGTTTGAACTGCGATACATGGCGGCGCAGACGGTGGCTGTGGAGCCTCGGCCTAGGATTCTTCCTCTAGTCCATTCCATTAGGACAAGACTAGAGAAAAAACAATTGTTTCTTTTGTACTCTGTCTAATTTTGTTTCTTCCGCTCTGCTACAATGCAACAGAAGGTTTATATAAGGATGGATTAGATAGTGTATACTTTTGGTAACATCGAATTTTTCTACCAGCTTATGAATATAATAACACGTAAATATGTTCTTGTGTGTACACGTGAATTTCTTTTTAAAGTTGATAACCAAATGAAAACCTGTTTCGATTTGATTTATAATTATTTTATTTCTGAAAAATCCAAAAATAAAGAAGAAAATGTGAAGTATCATCAAGTGTACAAAAAGAGGTGTTTTGAGAAACGTGAGTGAAATATCAACTGGCATGTGACGTGGCAATTGAACGTATAACTTAAGAGCATGATTATTGGGAGGTTCTTAATCATGGTTATTGGAGTGTTCTTAAGGTAGAATTCTTACCGGAATATAAAAATCCGTCTCTTAACTTTTAACTAAAAAAATTAAGAACCGATTCTTAAATTAGAGTTTTAAAAACTGATTATTAACTTTTTTAGTTAAAAGTTAAAATACGGATTTTTATATTCCGGTCTGCATCATAAGTTCGTTTAGTCTTGTGACGTGCCACTTCTTTGGTTTTGGCGAGTCTGTACTCTTCAGATTACATTCTCTAGAAACAATGACCTGTCGACCTCTCTGTGGTCAGAAAACTTTTAGTTCTTGCTCCGACCGTAGTTCCTTATATCTGCGGAGCTACGTGTCCGAAGATTTAGATGCTACGTGGTGTTTATGATTAGCGTAGTGTTTTTTCTTTTTGAACACTTTT
Source organism: Brassica napus (assembly GCF_020379485.1). Taxonomy (NCBI): domain Eukaryota; kingdom Viridiplantae; phylum Streptophyta; class Magnoliopsida; order Brassicales; family Brassicaceae; genus Brassica; species Brassica napus. The sequence continues at coordinate 55,936,663 of NC_063447.1, forward strand.
TTAACACCAATTGGCGTAATGTTTATTTGAATCTATTTGGTTATTGTAAAGAAATAATAATAATTATAATTTGCTATAATTTTGATTTGTAGTTTCTTATGAGTTTGGTTGGTATAGGAAAAAAAAGTAGTGGAGATGAGAAGTTGGGCACTTTGGTAGATTTTGATCGGTCATCTGCATTCTGCACACTTGGAGCTTTGGTGTTACACTTCGTTATCGTCTATATTATATATGTGTGCATACGATTTTTTCTTCGGATTTTCCAAAATTTTCTGGTTTTTTAATATTTTATAAAATATAAGTCTTGTCTGACAGCGTCTTAAATCTGTTGTCTATTATTTGTATCCTTTATTTTGTCTATTGTCTTGTTTTCTTATTCGTTTATGATATCGTTGTTACTTGTTACCATTATTATTTATTTAGCAAGCTGTAAATAAAATATCAAAGTTTAAATTTATCTTCATGTATAACCAAGAAAAGTCTTCATGCTACAAAGTACATATATTATCATGGAAGACCTAAATTTTGTAAAAGAAGACTTTCTGACGTTCGGAGACTTTTCCTTTTTTTTGCTAGTTGTGTAGAATATAACTTTACATTCCTAACAAAATCACTTCAAGGATTCGGGATATAATTTGTTCCACCTGAGGTCAAGACTATAATATTTAACTAGATATTTTTTTCTAATTTAGTCAACTTGTTATCATATAGATAATAGACGTTCGTTAGACAAATATTCTGACAAGAATACAAAAATAAAATAGATTAAGAAGATTCGTTGATAAATCGTTTAAGACTTGGAAAAAAAATAAACGACAGTGAGCGGTCGGTTTAACCACCATTATCGGTTGAGATTTAAGAAATAAATAATCACTTCCAAATATGATTAGGTCTGTTTTATGGTTCTAACTTGCAACTTACATTCAAATTAAAGTTAAGTTCACATAAAGCACTACGACTAATTAGGCTAATGATGATTTTTCTTTCTTTCGTTATTTGCACTCCAAATAGCTATTTGTCAATTTACATATCGATTTTTAAAAAAAACTTTTTTAAAACTAAAAGTTTGAATGCCATATCATTTATTGATTTTATAAAATTGGAATGAAAAATAGTACATAACGCTTAAACCGAGTTGGATGTCAAAACTTCATCGTGTAAAATGAAGATTATCTTCATTATATATATAACATATTTTATCTAATAGTAAACGCATTTCGGCCAAGATATCTCAAGACATCGATCTTAGATATTACAGGATCAAAAGTCCATACTTTTCTATAAAGCTCTCATCATAATTTTTCCGGTGAGTAGCTAAGATTTCAAACATTTTTCGTCTAGCTGGCATGGATCAACTCTGCGTAGGCAACTTGGATATATTGTTACGCATATGCTATATTTTTGGAGCAATTAAGTGTGTTTTTCCTAGGTCGACTGGATAGCCAATAGGGTTTATCAAAACCAAAAAAACTATTTTATAGGTTAATTATGTCAAGCTAGCTTAACAAATTATTCAAAATGCTGAATTGTATAACTATTCGTGCTTATATTATATTTTTTCAAATAACACGTACAATTTGTGTGCTGTTTGGTAAGCTTTTCCTGTACGTTCCTACCATATATATACAAATCATATGAATACGAAAATTTGTAAAACTAATGCGTGTATGTAACACATGGCATGAGAACAAGAAGGAATGTAAAAAGGCGAGAACTCCTGCTTCAAGCAACAACCTACTCAATTTTAATAGTAGACATCTCACTAGAAAAATAGACCAAAAAGGTGGAAAGGAAAAAAAAACTATTAAACGAAACAAATATTTCAGAGAAATAAAAGGAAGCATCAAAACGGTTTCGGTTATCTTTTTGTTTTATTTTTCTTTTTTCCATCGAGCAAAAGAAAGGAATAATTCTATAGCAACAATTTAGAGACATATATAAATTAGAATAATTATAATTATTGAGAGCATTCAACATTTCAAGAACAAGATAATGTACATGGTTTATTTTTTTTGTCAATCGTTACATTGCATTTATGATTAGGAATATGCGAAATCTGACTTACTTTTTTTATACCTACGACTTCTGGTGGTTTAACACCAACCATTCATGTACAGACTATAGGTTTATGATTTAAGAGACTGTTATAAAAAAACATGTAATATGGTTTGTTCATAAAAAAAAAGAACATGTAATATAAATTTTTTAATCCATTTAATTTTTGACTAGTTCTCTAATCTAGTATTATTATTCATCAAGCAAGGTTTTATTTTAAAAACTTGTCTCAACCACAGAAATAGGTTTATCAATAAAAATTGAAGAGAAGACTATAATGCGTGAGAAAAGCAATATAGACCTCTTTCGTTGCTTCAAAATATAAACTCTAGATAGCAAGAGTAAGAGTAAGACATAAGGAACTTATATTCCATTCCCTTCTCCCTTTTATAGAAAAAAAAAAGATTTGATTTGCTTTTTAGATTAGAATATTGGGATAGTGAATCTATTTCATATGGACCATATATTTCAATTTATTTCAATCGGTCGATGTTTTAAACATTTATGTAACTCGTAAACTTGTATGATGAAAAATAAGTGCAAACGATTTGCTTACATTACACACTAGTCATCGATGGTACTCAAACCCGGTGACAATACTTTATTCAGAAAATATTTTAATTTATTTCTTATCCGTAGAATAAGACATCCAGCCAATGACAGGCCAAAACACTCATCTCCAATGATTAGAAAAATCAATATTAGCCCAAGATATACGTGTACTCCCTTTAGACCATCTCCAACCCACCTATATTTCTATCTCTATATTTTTTCCTAAAAACTTTATTATAGAAGTGAAAATGCTCCAATGTATGCTTCTATAATAGAGTTCCTCTATTTATAAAGAAAAATATAGAAATATGATATTTCTACCTCTAAATATAGAAGCAAAAAGTAACTTTCCTCTATATTTTCCTCTAAAATAGAGGAATTCTATTATAGAGGCATACGTTGGAGTATTTTCAGCTCTATAATAGAGATCTCTATTTTAGAGAAAATTATAGAGGTGTACATCGGAGATGTTGTTAGGTGTCAATGTAGATTTTTTTTGTCCAATCAATGTAGATATTGTTTTGATATTTTCAACGTAATTTAATAAGGAAGTAAATATGATACGTTTTTTAAGTCTCTTTAAAAACAGAGGTATAGTAGGAATCTCTATCAACATAATCATCCCACGCCTTTACGACCGGATTCCCAAATTAAAACTTGATGGTCATGGACCTCGTGGTTCTATCTAGATTTCTACGAGGATCAAAGTTGATTTCCTTGATTCTACTGAGTTTGGGAATAGGGGAGTCATGGACATCTCTTTTCATAGGAGAGTTTCTACCTTTAATGGGTTTAGTTCCCACCTTTTTACCAGTGTAAATGTTCATCATGGTGAAACTTTTCTAATTTTATGGTTTTCCTATTTGTGATATGTGTTTGATCAATGAATTTTTTTTTGACATCAATGGATCTAATACTCAAAATTTTCAACATCTATTTTTTTTAACTTCTTTAATTTCCTTTTTTTCTCAGTTGACAATGAATCGCGTGGGTTCCTTTAGTTCATGCACATTGTATATCGCAATTGAATAACTGAAGGAATTAACAACGTAAAAATATATTGCTGGGTAAGTTTTATAAAATAGAGAAAATAATTATTATAAAACTACTAGTGTTAATATATACGTTTGACTGTCAATATTTTTTATACAAATTATTTTAATCATTCAATATATAAAATCATAACTGATCGCACAATTAATTATTTTTTACTTTTGACACTGTACAATATAATGCATATAAAAGCTTGTGGATCTTGTGAATTCTACTTATACATCTACGTAATCTCATTTCTTGTAAATCATGATCTACTTGGTATGTATCATATTACCCGTTATTAAACCATTTGTATTAGATTTTGATGAATGACTTAAGTTCTTGACGAAAGTATACGTATTATTAAAAATTTGAGAAAAGAAAAAAAAACGAAACTATATTTCTTTAATCCATATTTATACAAATACAGTGTCATCTGCTGACAAAAAAAAAAGAAGAATTCAAATACAATGCTGGAACACGTGCAAAATGTAATTTCAATATTCTTTCGGGTCTAGTAATTCCAATCTTTTTGGTACAATTTTAATTTATGTTAATTGTAAAGTCAAATAAAGAAAGGAAGAAAATCGGTTATCCCATCACTTTCGCATTCCTTGTTAATATCATAAGAGTAGCTAAAATTTGTACGCATGAGTACATATTACCCTATAAGTAAATGGTTTATTCGACTGATTAATGTTCAAGTTGAATGCATGACTGGTTACAAATAAGCCCAACAAAGTTAGCAGTGATCCAGTTTAACCATATACACATTGGGCACGTTTATTATTGGAGACCGTGCGCTATGCCGGTGATAGCCCCGACACTATCACTTAATGGTTTCCACAATTATACAATCAACCAAACACATCGATTTCAGCTAAAAGTCCACACAACACCCCACAACAAAACAAGCAAACAAACAAACCACTTTATTCGATTCTGGTAAAGTCCCTCAGTGCAATGTCCTTATTTGAGATCTATCTTGGGCATCACAAAACGTTTCAGGACATACAGGAACACTATCTGAGAGAAAGCATATATGCTTAAACCAAGTAACGTTTCATCCATGAAGTGAAGCGAGACCAAGCAAGCTCCACCGCAGCTTCGTCTTCATCAGAAAGCCCCATGCTTTTCCTCCTGCTCACTCCTTCAGGGCTCCTGTTCAAGAACGCGTGCCCGTTCCCCTCGTAGATATGAACCTCGTGCGCCACTCCCGACGCTTTCAGCTTCTCTTCAAGATTCTTCGCTGCCTGCACAAAACCTCAGCTAAAATTTTCCAAACAAATCAAGAAAATAACTAACTCAAAACCCTTACCGTGACATCAGAGAAACCGACAAAGTTATCAAGCTCCCCAAAATGTGCCTGGACAGGCGCCTTAGCCTGTGCAGGATCCGCAAGCTCGGAGGAAGGAGTACCGTAGAATCCAACAACAGCGTCAACCTCAGGAACCAAAACAGAGCTAGCTATAGCCAATGCACCTCCCATACACATCCCAGTCACACCAACCTTCTTGGACCCATTAGCTTTAAGCCAGTTAACAGAAGCACGTATGTCTTTAACAGCTCCTTGCCAGTCAAGTCCGTCCATCAGATGCTGCGCCTCCGCGGTATCAAGACCAACCTTTCCTCGATACAAACTACACGATGATGAGAAGAAGAGACTCAAATGAGCTTTGAATCAAAGAAATACTATTAAGAAAGTTGAAAAATATCGAGAGTTTGTATTTATACATATGGTTTACTAAAAGGAAGCTAAACCAACGGTTAAGCAAAATGAAACTTAACCAAAGTACAATCTAATTTAACCGGGTATTGTAATACATATGAACTCACTCGGGTATGAGAGCTTTGAAGCCAGTGTCGAGTTTCGAGATTTTGATGGCGTGGTTCTTGATCTCAAAGTCAACACCCCACCATTCTTGAATCACGACGATCCCAGGTGCGTCGTCTTTTCCGACCACATACGCATCAAATGTCTGAACAACATATCACATAAAGGATACGATCAGACCAAAAAACAAATTCAGGGAGAGAAGAGGAGGAGAAGCTTACAGTGTCGTCTCTTTGGATTTGGATTTTTTTGAAAGCGGAATCGGCCATTGATCTGATTGATGAGCGGTGAAACGATGGAATCGAAGATCTACGGAGATACGAAGAAGAGGAGAAGAATCTGGAAGATGAAAATAGTGCTGCTAACATTTCTCGACTCTTTTTGTTTTGCGGCCCGTGGGGATGAAAACTTTTCAGGGTCTGCCCAAACGGCGTCGTGACCATCAATACATGGGCCTAATATATTTTATGGGCCTTTAGATCCAGTTGATCTTGAAGTTATTCTAGAATTCTAGTGACTGGATTTGATTTTAGGTTTGGATCAGTTGAACTTTTTAATAATTCGATTGGACCCCAAGAACTTTTCAATAGATCCAATTACACCCCGGATGGTGAATTCGACATATTTCAATACTTTAGATGGTTTTGGATACATTAGCTAATACTTCATGTAGCTAGAAAACTTTTTTCCTTATTTTTTCTTGTATTTTATGCCAAAATAAATCCATGACGATAAAACGTTGATTCTAGCCGTACATGATGGATTCGTAAATGGGTGGTTCACATCACCTAATCTATGGACTTGTCTTTTCTGCGTTTCGATTGTATCAGTTTGTCTATTTTACTCCCAATTATATAAGGTGAAGTCCATATAAATACAAACTTTATCATTGTATGCGTTTTAACAACCAGAACTTATTGGATTTCGTTTTTGGACATTCTTGGTTTCTTGATTTTATGAAACTGACCCGATAATCAGGGCCAAGTCCTGCGTTTTGCATTAAAGAGTCGATGTGACGGCTCACCAACAGTACCAAATCTTCACACAAACCAACCCTCAACGATGTGACGCCTCTTCTTGTTTTCTTTTCTCCACATCATTAATGTTATATACTGATTTGTCTGATTCTTGCTAAATCATTCAACCATGAAATCTAGACCTACAAAAAAAAATTCTCAGAAAACATCATAAGAAAATCACATTATACAGCATAAAAATCACAAAATAACATGTGTTAGATAGCAGAAAAAAATTAAATTACTTGCCAATAATAAATCTAATGTAAACAAATACTTTAACTAAAATATTTGTTATCCCAAACCCTAATTCTTTAACCTTCATAACAAAACCATTATCCCAAAAAACTAAAACTTAAATTATAATCTCTCTCTCTATATACATACACACACAATATATGCTTTTACATTTTTAATGATTTTTATTTTTGTGATTTTTATCAATATGTATATTCTTAATGATAAAAACTTGTTCTGGTGAATCTGTCTTCAACCATTGTTATTTAATCAAAATTATATTTTAGCTGAGTCTAATGAATGATGAAAACAAGTAGGAAAATAATTTCTCAACGGTAAAACACAATAGGGAAAGATGGTGCAGTTAGAAACCGTATAAGAAATAGTATAGATGGATACACTGAAAAAACTTACAAAGGAAAAGAAGAAAAAGATTATCCCCCCCAAAAAAAAAAAAAGATTGTCCCTAAATTATGAGAAAAAGACAAAAATAGCACTAAATCAAGTTTATGTTCCCAAACTAGCACTCAAGGTCAAAAGTCACAAAAATAGCACTTAATGTTTTATCAAAAGTCACAAACTTAGGGTTTAGAGTTAAAGGGTGGGGTTTAGAGTTAAAGGGTTTAGGGTTTAGAGTTTAGGGTTTAGGGTTTAGGGTTTAGATTTTAGGGTTTAGGGTTTAGGGTTTAGGGTTTAGGGTTTAGAGTTTAGGGTTTAGGGTTTAGAGTTGAGAAATAAGGTTTTGGGGATAAGATTTCAAATTTTGAAAAATAAAAAAATTAAAATTTTCAAAGGATAAACTTAGAAATGTGCTATTTTGGTCATTTTAGTTTTTGAGTGCTATTTTTGTGATATAAACTTAGAAATGTGCTATTTTAGAGATTTGCCCCTAAATTATTGAACTTATTTTATCCGACAATTAATACATGTGCCGAAGGACAAAGCCGCTAAACAAATCCGGAACAATGAGAGTCCATCACGTATGTGTTTCCATTCCTAAACAACCCATGATGGAACCATTACTTGTAGTTAAACTTCGTTTTCTTACTAATAAATTTTCAAGATTCAATTGATTTTTTCTTTTGTGACAATGATAATAAACAACCATTACGTGACTTCATTTTCTTTCTGCGACGACTACTCATCCATTATTCAATCACCACAAAATCAAACGGAATAAAAAGACAACTTTAGTTTACAAAAAAAAAAGAAAAAAAAAGACAACTTTATCGTCATCCTAATCTGAATCTGACCACACAAAAAAACCACAAAGATGTACGCATCTTTCAGAAGTTCATAATTTAATTGTATATACTGTTTTATTTATGAATTGGTTGCTTATATGACATGACTCACACCACACAAAGGGTTCACTAAATCTCGATGATAGTAAGTTTTTGCTTTGTCCATTTTCTGTTAATAGTTTTAACAAAAAAATCCACTCAAGTTAACCTGATCTTCTCATGCACAACTCTTTTTTTTTTCTGTTGTATGTACATAGTTAAGCTAGTATATATAACACTTAGAACACTAGCAATCGTAGACGTAACGCACTACTTTACTCTAATCCTTTAGAAACATATCCAAAAAAACGCAAGAAGTTAAAGCTCATAAGAAGGCTCCTAAGACCATAATTATCGGTGACTCTTAGTGAGTTTTTAAAGTAAATGCATGAATTAATTAAATGGAAACAAAATAAAGGAGGAGATAATCGATCCTTATTTTGGGATTTTCGGAACCGTTTTTAAAAATGGGTTTGGAAACACGCGTCGCCTTCAAAGCGTCCCCTTTTATTTATTTATTTTTCTTTTTTCTCATTTCTCTCTTTCGTCTCGTTTTCTCCGTCTCCAAAAGGCGATGGCGACGACGACTCTCCTCACGGCATGTTCCCCCGGCTTCTGTCGTCTGCTCCGTCGGAAGATCGATCGAAACCGCCGCGTACGACCAGAATCTCGGTCCTCACGGCGTCTCTCTCTTCTTCTCCGTCAGAAGACAGATCCAAACCCACTGTCGACGACGATTCTGTCGGTCCTTACGGCGTCTCCTCCGGATTGGAGAGTCTCTCAGGTGTCTAGTGAACGCTGCGGTGGTGAAGAAGTTCATGAAGGTAAGCCCCATCCATCGTCGATTCTTATTCCATGCATCTCTGATTTTGTATGATTTGAGCGCGTAGAGCGATTAGGTATCTTGGACTATAGGCAATTACGGTTTTTAGGTTTGTGGTCATTGTAAAGCTTTGGTCTTTCATCGAAATTTGGTAGGCTTCTTGGTGGGTTTGTCTGATCGTTTTGTGAGTTGCATGTTTAGTGAGTTTTGTATGATTGTTTTATTACGATTATAGTCGACTCGAGTAAGATTCATTACAGTTTCTGTTGATGGCTAAAGAGCTTACGTTGTAACATCACACGTTGTAACATCACACGTTGTAACATTACTTCTCGAAATGGCAGATGAGATTGTTATGTTTTAATTGATGTTTTGCGTCTAAGTAAAGACCAGTGTTGACTGTGTTGTTAATTATGGCAGGGACCGAAGCTCTGCCTCCCCTATTTTCGAGAACAGTTTGGAGATAGGAAGATCACAGTCTTTCAGCTCGCGCCTGAAGCTCCTACCCCTGTCGGTGAAGCAACTACTACTTCCGACTGGCGTTGAGGTAACTTCCCACAAAACTTCTTGTAATTACTTTTTCTTAATTGCACAAATTGGATAGCAGTTAGGTTAATAAATGCGTGTAAGAGTTAGGTTGTTGTTAGTATGAATGCTTGCGATGAATGATTGTGCTGAATGGTTGGATAAACTGCTTGTTTGATTGTAACTCTAGGAATGTGTGGTAGTAATAAATATGTTTAGGTACTTGTCCACTCATCTCAACTCAAATTAAGTGAAAGAGTAAATACAATTACAAGACCTGTATCTAACTACATATTCTTCTTCTCTTCTCTATTAATCCTCCTGCTTTCTCTCTTTCTTTTAATCTTCATACACGATCTTCTTCTTCCCTTTGATCTGTCTTTCAATCTGTCCTCTCTACAAGACCCGTATCTAACTACATATTCTTATTCTCTTCTCTACTCTCTGATATTTTAGGATATGAATTCCACGAATCCATATCCTATGTCAGCCAATTTTGTTGACCTGTTGAACAGCCAACAAGAGAGTGTCGTTCCTGAACCCTGTCCTTATGCGAGTTTTCAACATGTCGAATCATCACATCTCCCTGAAACGGCAAGCTTCTGTGAAGACTCAACTACAGAGCGTAGAGAAAGGAAGAAGTGGACAGTCACAGACGACCTTGTGCTCATTAGCGCCTGGTTAAACACCAGCAAGGACCCGGTGGTGGGCAATGAGCAGAAAGCAGGGGCGTTTTGGAGCCGCATTGCGGCTTACTTCGCAGCCAGTCCAACGGTGGAAAGAGGTGCAAAGCGTGAGGCTATTCAATGTAAGCAACGATGGCAGAAGATGAACGATCTAGTCTGTAAGTTTTGTGGATCCTATGCGGCTGCAACTAGACAGAAGACAAGTGGTCAGAATGAGGCTGACACTGTGAAACTGGCACACGAGATCTTCTACAACGATCACAAGATCAAATTTAACCTCCACCATGCTTGGGAGGAGCTGAGGAATGACCAGAAATGGTGTGAAGTTGCTAGTAGGAAGATTGATGGAACCAGCAAGAAGAGAAAGTTTGATGATGGAGCTCAATCAGAGAGCTCTCAAGCAACGTCTGCTCTCGGTGATCAACCCACCAAACGCCCTCCTGGTGTTAAGGCGGCGAAAGCAGCCTCTGGTAAGAGAAGCATCGCAGTTGACCAGGCTGCGTCTGAGTTTCAGACGATGTGGACTGTTAAAGAGAAAGACATGGCTGCGAAAGAGAGACTTAAGAAGATGGGGTTGCTTGAGAGTCTCATATGCAAGAAAGAGCCACTTTCTGAGTACGAGGACGAGCTAAAGAATAAGCTAATTAGTGAGATGTTGGGTAATTAGTGAATGTAACAAACTTGGATGTCGGTTTCATGTTATGTGTTCTGTTTGTAGTAACAAAATCATGTTATGTTTCATGTTATGGGTTGTATGTCTTTCTGTTTCAATGTTATAAATGTTTCTGTTGTATGTGATATATGATGTTATGTTAATGCTCAATGTTCTGTTTCTAGTTCAATGTGTTATGTTTGTGCTCAATACGATGTGTTTCACGTTTTAATAATTGTGTGTTCTGTTTCTTTGTGCAGAGATATGAAGAGAGTGTCATGAGATGTCTGGAAGTAGACACAAGATGGACGTTTAGTCACGAGAGGTTTGTTTGTTTGTGTCACGTTCGGTCACAAGAGCATGCAGAGATATGAAGAGAAGTTTGTTTGTTTGTGTCACGAGCTGTGTGTATGTGGGCTTGCTGTTTCTAGTTTGTTGTTTTCCTATAGTCACGAGTGTAATATGATACGTCTTTGGTTATATAAACGGTTCATTCACCAAGCATTTGAATGAGAAATTATTCTTCTCTTCCTCTCACCAACTACCAAAGAATAAATTGTTGCTTCTTCTCCTTCTCTCCCAAAGTTTCATTCTTTACTTTCCTTTCTCTCCAAAATTTAAATAAATTTCAGTCTCTCCTTGAAACTTAAATTTTCTTAAAAACTTTCCATACCTTGATCACAAATATGGCTTCGTCATCTCATCACACTTTTGAGGGAGAGGGAGAGGGGGTTGATGATGAAACGTTTGATCAATATTTCGATCAATATTTTGATCAATATTTCGATCAAACTCTTCAAAATTTATCCATTGAGTGTGATCGAGAAGGCGAAAGAAAAAAAAGAAAACAACGAGTCCATATCGAACGGAATCGTGAAGAAGGCGATATACGTTTATGGAATGATTATTTCAGTGAAACTCCGACATATCCTAAAAAACTCTTCCGACGACGATTTAGAATGAACAAGTCATTGTTCATTCGTATTGTTCATCGACTCTCCAATGAAGTTGAATACTTTCGACAAAAGAAAGATGCTCTCGGAAGGCTTGGTCTCTCTGCACTTCAAAAGTGTACAGCCGCCATTCGTGTCTTGGCCTATGGTTCTGCGGCTGATGCTGTTGACGAATACCTCCGCCTCGGTGAAACTACCACTCGGGCATGTGTGGAACATTTTGTAGAAGGAGTAATAAATTTATTCGGCGATGAGTATCTAAGAAGACCAACACCGGCTGATCTTCAACGTCTACTTTATATTGGTGAGCAACGTGGATTTCCCGGGATGATAGGAAGTATCGATTGTATGCATTGGGAGTGGAAGAATTGTCCCACCGCTTGGAAAGGGCAATATTCACGTGGTTCGGGAAAACCCACAATCGTTTTAGAGGCGGTCGCTTCGTATGATCTTTGGATATGGCATGCGTTTTTTGGACCTCCAGGTACCTTAAATGATATCAACGTTCTTGATCGCTCACCTGTTTTTGATGACATTATAAAAGGTCAAGCTCCGCAAGTTACTTACTTTGTCAATGGAAGAGAGTATCATTTGGCTTACTATCTCACTGATGGTATTTATCTGAAATGGGCAACTTTTATCCAATCTATTCCAATACCACAAGGTCCGAAAGCGACTTTATTTGCTCAACATCAAGAAGCTGTCCAAAAAGATGTCGAGCGTGCTTTTGGAGTCTTGCAAGCTCGTTTTGCCATTGTTAAAAATCTAGCACTTTTTTGGGATAAAGCCAAAATTGGGAGGATTATGAGAGCATGTATCATACTCCATAATATGATAGTAGAAGACGAACGAGATGGATACACTCATTTTGATGTGTCAGAGTTCCAACCAGGAGAAGACACCGTAACTTCACATGTCGATCTCACGTATTCTACAGATATACCTTCAAATATCGCCAATATGATGGGTGTTCGAACTAGAATTCGTGATAGACAAATGCATCAACAGCTCAAAGCTGATTTGGTTGAACATTTGTGGAGTAAATTTGGACGTGGTGGAGACAACAACTGAGTTTGAAATGTTTCTTTCAAAATATTCTCGATTAATGTACTACTCTTTATTTTTATGTTTTCTTTTTAAAATATATGTTTTAAATGTTATCTTTTAATATGTTTGTTTAATAAATAAATTTTATCTTTTAAAAAAATAATTTAAGAACCCCTAATTAAGAAACTCCCATTGGATTGCTTAAAATGAGAGTTTCTTAACGACATTTCTTAACCCCACTTAACTAGAGTTAAAATATTTAATAATCACTAAAAACCCCTTTAAGGATCAAGAGATAATTATGCTCTAACATGGCGGATAAAAGTTCTTCACTTCCTCCTCTTTGCGAAAGGATCTCATACAAAAGCCGTTCTCTAAGAGCTGTGGATCTCACGATTCTCGGGCTTCTCTTTTCTCTTCTATTGTATCGAATTCGACATATGAGCCAAAACGACACCGTTTGGGTCGTGGCTTTCCTATGTGAATGTTGTTTCACTTTCATATGGCTGCTTATTACTTGCACAAAATGGAGTCCTGCTGAATATAAACCATATCTAGATAGACTTGATGAAAGGTACCGCTTTACTTATATATGCAAACAATTATATATATAACAAGCATATCATCATATCATCTTATTATATTTGCATATCATTTTAATTTTAAAGGGCATGTCAAAATCGTTCTATTTTTTTTTTCTTAACTTGAGTTTACCATGTCTGGTATAAACACACAAAATTACGCGACACATGAACGTGAGAAGCCTTTAAAAAAAGACACATGAACGTGAGATAAATTTTTTTTAAACGTAAGAGAATTATGAGATATGTGTATTTGTATTGTGAATAGATTGGTTATTTTCTATAACTATATTATTGAGTGAAGTATTTTAACAATTCTAACCTCATGTCGTAAATTCCTATACATTATATACAACATTAAATTTATATACATATATAGTTATAAGTTTATAGAATATAAAATTATTAGAATAGGAATTAGTACATGTTAGGTCAAACAACATATTTGTTTAGTTGTTAGAATGATTCTCTTTAAATAGTACAAATTAAAGAATCAAAAAATAAAATATTTTATTCAAATTTATGTACTATTAAAAAGTATATCATTTTTTTCTAAAAATATATTAGCAGATTTATATAGGTTTTTATTGGGCAAACCATTATCGGATCAGCGGATTAATGATGGCTTTTGAATTTTTACCAAATTTTATCAGATTTTACTTGTCACGTTTTAACTAAATCCGAACCGGATTATACATAGATCACTGAATTTACCTATTTGACTAAGGGGCTAGGTCGTGTACAATAACACTGATAAAAATTATTAACAACCCTACAAATATATATAAGTAAATCTTATGTCTCACCAGCTCAACAAATTTAACTCTTATAAAATATACACAAAATATGAAGATGACTTTGAAAAGAAAAGTGTCCATAAAAATCTCAAATAAACTAATTGATAAATTATATAATTTTAAACAATAAATCATTTTCTTCTCTGATATAATACAACTTTGTAACTTAATAATGTACATCAAAACCATGATATTAATTTATATCTAACATTGCTATTTTCGAAAGAAAAACCCGTCAAAATCTAGTAATCTTATTATATTTGTATATAGCACTAGGGTTGTAATTAACTCCTACCATGCTCTAATTTTACCTTTGATCGTATAGTGAACATTTCCACAACAAAGCTTTAATGAAATAACCTAATAATTATTTATATCAGGGTTCATGAGCTTCCATCGGTAGATATGTTCGTAACCACGGCGGATCCGGTTCGCGAGCCACCGATTCTTGTTGTGAACACCGTGCTTTCGCTGTTAGCTGTGAATTATCCGGCGAATAAACTAGCATGTTATGTTTCAGACGATGGATGCTCACCTCTCACTTACTTCTCTCTCAAGGAAGCTTCTATGTTCGCCAAGATTTGGGTTCTTTTCTGCAAGAAATACAGCGTTAGAGTTAGAGCTCCTTTTAGATATTTTTTGAACCCTATAGACGCAAAAGATGATTCAGAATTCAGTAGGGATTGGGAAATGACAAAGGTAACTAAAGAGCCATGCTATGTTTTTTATGTGTACTTTAACTTCTCATGTTTTACCTTTCTTGAAATTATATCTTTGTTGTTGTAACAATATATAGAGGGAGTACGAGGAGTTAGTGCAGAAAGTGGAAGACGCCACCGGAAATTCTTATTGGTTGGATGCTGGCGATGATTTTGAAGCTTTCTCAAACACAAAACCAAGTGACCATTCAACTATAGTGAAGGTATTTCTACAAGCTATTTAAGTTTACAAAAGATCTAATATCTAATATATACTAATATTTACTTACATAGCAAAAGGTTAAAGTCAACTTGGACTAGGCGATGTATCTTTTTTTTTTAAAAAAGGGTTTTCATATTTAAATTGCAGTGCTAAAAATAAAGTTACAAGGCTATGAGTTTTGACATTATAGAGATCAAAGTCAAGCTTAGGCGATGTATCTTTGTAGAGTGTTTTTTTTTTCTGGGTTGGACTAATCAATCTAGGATGGTCGTTCTAATATAATGTATAGTTGACAAAAAGATTAATTATCAGATTACATGTAGCTGAAATTGTGGTTGTGTTTTTAAAGGTGATATGGGAGAACGAGGAAGGTGTGGGAGACGAGAAAGAGGTCCCTCATTTTGTTTACATTTCAAGAGAGAAAAAACCGAATTACCTTCATCATTACAAAGCTGGAGCCATGAACTTTTTGGTTGGTTAATTTTCTCGCACATCTCTATTTTTTTAGAAAAAAGTTTTCATAGTACATAAGCTGTGTTAATTATTCCGGTGAGTCCATATAATCAATATTATTGGTTGGAATTAGATATTGACTATCATAAATATTACATCTATTTGGCTGAAATGGTGTACATTTGAAGGAAGGTAACATAGTAATGGAGAAAATGACACTTGCTTCCCTGATTGATATCACTTGATTGATGGGCCCAACTATCTACATTATTAAAAGTGAAGTAGCTATTTGAAAATGTTCTTATTTCATTAGTTAATTTTCTATTTTTTGCTTGTTTTTTTCAGTTACATTTATGAAATATTTTAAAACGAATAAAACTGTCTAATTTATTACTTGTCTTTTCAGTTACATTAATGAAATATGCTTAAATGAATTTAAACTTCCTATTTTATTGTTTGTCTTTTTCAGTTACCTTAATGAAATATCCTTAAATAAATTTGGACATAATGTCATTTAATCAACCAAAAAAACTCATGAGTTATCCTTACGTGCACAATTTTAATAATGGAGATTTTTAAAAACGTGCATCATTAATTCATTAATGAAATATCCTTAAATAAATTTGGACATAATGTCATTTAATCAACCAAAAAAACTCATGAGTTATCCTTACGTGCACAATTTTAATAATGGAGATTTTTAAAAACGTGCATCATTAAAATGTTACCTAAAACATGCAGCACTAATATATAACATGCATCAATAAAACTAGAATTTGAC
Organism: Brassica napus; assembly: GCF_020379485.1. Classification (NCBI taxonomy): domain Eukaryota; kingdom Viridiplantae; phylum Streptophyta; class Magnoliopsida; order Brassicales; family Brassicaceae; genus Brassica; species Brassica napus. The sequence goes on from NC_063447.1 coordinate 55,952,894, forward strand.
TCACACAATTGTACGGATATTATTTTCAGTTGATTAAATTTAAAAATAATTATTTATTCAAAAAATATTAAAGAATAGCTATGTTTTTAAAAATTATATGGTATTATTTGCTCATAACTCATTTGTCATTTGATAAATTGTTAGAAAGAAAATTTTAGCATAATATAACTCAGTTGTCATTTGCTAAATTTATGGTTTTTATTTATATTTTTTATTATTTAATTATAATATTTCCATTTTATATTTGAAAGATAAATGAATTTTCTTTCAAACAATATTTTTGTAAATGTATTTTCTTAAAAATAATCAATTGAAATTGTTATTATCATTGAATATCATTATTTTGACATAATTTGAGTTTTCGTTTATATCAAAACTTATCATATTTTAAGATAATTTTAATTTAAAATGTAATTTTCATATTTTTCAAAAAAATTCTAAAAATATTTTTTAAATATTTTGTTATAATTGTTAAAAAAAATATTGAGTTGCATTTCAAATAAAAAGGTAAAGATATTTAAAATATTCTAATTAAAATATGTAAAATTTAATATAATTTTAAGAAAATGGTCAAAATAAAAAAAATACACTTAAAATAATCATGATTTTTGTTAACTAGGCGGATCATTATTTATATGATATCGCACACGAAAGAAAAATTTCTGTTTTTAAAATTATCTAATTAACTCTATACTCATTTTTTTTATATTTTTTATATGATATCACACATTCGTAAAAAAAATAGATAGTTTAAGATGCAAAAAAAAAATTTACTTAATGAATATAATATGAACGAATATTACAAATACATCATTTAATAAAATAAATAATTAAAAACTGAAAATTCATACCAGCGCTTCTGGGTCTAGTTTAATTTATAATACAATGTTTCATGTGATACGACCATTAATTGTACATTTTGTTGCATGTGACATTCAGTTTAACTGCTGAAATGAAAAGGTGAGTAACAAATCATGCATTATGGTATGTGATAAGCATGCATCTTAAACTAAACAATCCTGGTAACATTGCCTTTGAATATAATGTGATACATATCTTATGAATAGTCTTTGAGTAATCCTGAACATTTTTTTTTGTTGAAGTAATCCATGACTTTTAAGATGCATCATATATTGTAAGCGCCATGATGAACAACTATCATATACTGTAGATCTTTCTTTTCTTGGTTATAATAATTAAAATATCTGATGATGGAGCGAATAATAAATTTTGAACAGGTAAGAGTGTCAGGGTTGATGACAAATGCACCATACATGCTGAACGTAGACTGCGACATGTACGCGAATGAAGCAGATGTAGTGCGGCAAGCAATGTGTATATTTATGGAAGGATCTATGAATCCAAACCATTGTGCTTTTGTTCAGTTCCCTCAAAAATTCTATGATTCTAACAGCGATGAAATCGTCGTCTTACAATCAGTAAGATTTCTCGTATTGATACTTTTGATCAATTAGATGTGAATTTTAACTGGAAAGTAGTATGTGGGACGAGGTTTTGCGGGAATCCAAGGACCAGTTTATGCAGGGTCTGGATGTTTCCTCACTAGAAGGGTCATGTACGGTCTTTCTGTAGACGATTTAGAAGAAGATAGAAATCTTTCTTCAGTTGCTATATAAATTTATAAATCACGTTCTCATAGATTTCAAAACGTCAGTAAGAGTATAAGAGTTTTTTTAAAGAAAAAATCATTCACAATAAAACTAACTTTCATGATTATCTTAAAATTTTCCGATTTTTTTCTAAACAGATTATCCCTGTTATATCGTTCGTTTGACAGACAATGCATATTATGTTCGTTATTCGGTTATTCCACCATTCTATCATTCATTCACGGCTCATGCTATGTTGTTATTTCACTAATTAAGGGAAGCTTTTGGCTGCGGAGAGATTAGAAAGAGATTTTGGGAAGTCTAAGGAGATGGTGAAATCGGTGGTCGATGCATTACAAAGAAAATCAAATCCCCAAGACACCCTTATAAACTCTTCAGAAGCGGCTCAAGCTGTGGGGCATTGTCATTACGAATACCAAACTAGCTGGGGCAAAACCGTAAATCCCTCTTTTTGTCTATAAAATAAATTAGTCTATAAAATCAAGCAATAGTAAGATTGCGTTCTTAAATCTTTTTTGGCAATATTTACATTTTCATAATTATTATTTTGTTACATAATCGTCCAGGTCGGCTGGTTATACGATTCAACGACGGAAGATGCACACACGAGTATTGGGATTCATTCAAGAGGGTGGACTAGTTCATATATATCTCCGGAACCACCGGCGTTTCTTAGATGCATGCCGCCGGGAGGACCCGAAGCAATGCTTCAACAGCGGCGATGGGCGACGGGTTTGCTTGAAATCCTTTTTACCAAACAAAATCCATTGAACGGAAGTTCTTGCAAGAAAATCAGATTCCGACAAAGCTTGGCTTATCTTTATATTTTCACATGGGGTCTGAGGTCAATTCCTGAGCTCTTTTATTGTCTCTTGCCTGCTTATTGTGTACTCCACGGTTCTGCCTTATTTCCCAAAGTAAATCTTTATCTCTATATGTATGTGTTGCTTTTAATGAAACTAATACTAAATGGTCTTATATATTTTTTTGTGGCTGTAGGGAGTTTGTATAGGTATAGTCGTCACACTTGTGGGAATGCACTGCCTCTACACTTTATGGGAATTTACGAGCCTTGGGTTTTCCGTACATTCATGGTATGCCTCCCAATCGTTTTGGAGAATTAAAACCACTGGTAGTTGGTTGTTTAGCATCCCTGATATCATACTTAAGCTTCTTGGAGTTTCCAATACCATCTTCATAGTCACTAAAAAGACCATTTCTAAGACAAGGTTAGAGTCCGGGGATAGACCATCTCAAAAAGAAGATGATGGTTCAAACCCAGATTCCAATAAATTTGAATTCGATGGTTCACTTTATTTTTTGCCCGGCACATTCATTCTGTTGGTGAATTTAACCGCTATAGCCGGTTTTTCAATGTGTCTACAACGGTCGAGTCGTAGCTATGGAGGAAGTGGTTCGAGCATGATAGATGCTTGTGGATGTATTTTGGTGGTTATATTGTTCCTTCCATTTCTAATTGGTTTGTTTGAGAAGGGAAAATATGGCATCCCACTTTCTACTCTTTCTAAAGCTGCCTTTTTAGCAGTTTTATTTGTTGTTTTCTCTGTAAGAAACTAATATATATATATATATTTATTTATTTGGGGCTGCTAGAAAAAGTGTGCTAAGTTTACCATGACAATAAATGCTATTTATGCAATTAATCGTTAGTTTCTTATTACTTGTGTATAGTAGAAACTCTACAAACTAATAATATTCGATAAATGAATGAACCCGATAAATTAATAAATTTTGGTACCGAGTTGGGCCGATTTAAAATATAACACAAATTAATAAAATAATAATAATTTTTTAAAAAAACTATGTACATATTTAATCTCAGATAAATCATAAATTATTATATAATATAAACAAAACATTATATTTTTTATTAACGATAAAATTATCTCTATATTTATTAATACTTCAATATGCTTTGATAATATTAAGTAAACTAAAAGATACCTATTAAATTCTATGAAAGATATATTATATAACCTAATAATATAATAAACAAATATTATAGTCGAGTTTTAAAAATTTATCAAATATATCTACAGAAAAATCAACTATTTGTCTTATTTTATAATAAAGAATCTCTTGTAAATTAATATAAATTAATCCAATACCATAGTAACATTATTAATATATAGAGTTTTCAATATATATATATGGCTTTTTCAGCTGGAGCCTAAGAGCAAAATGATCTCCCAATCTAACTACATTAAAAAGTTCTACAAATTGATATTTTTAAATTAATAAATACAATAAATTAATGATTTTTTTTATCCCGAATTGAGTCGAATTCAAAATATAATATAATTTGATAAGATAACAAGATAATAAAATTTAATTTTTAAATAAATAAATAATTCCATTAATATCATGAATTAATAATTATTTTATTTAAAATATATATTAAAAATAAAAGAAATTACTTAATTCTATTATCTTCAAAGTGAAATTTATCTCTAATGTTTTGTTATTACTCTATTACATTTGATGTAATCTGTATTTAAAATACATCTTCATACTATAATGAATATCTTAATACATATAAATAAATAATTTAATAATGAAGAAAGATAAAAACCAAACTTATAAAGCTTATAACCAATATATAAAATTTTTAAAACATACATTGTGTTACTTTAAATAAAAATAATTAAAAATATATATCAAAGAAATTTTTAGCTGATAACTTACAAATTAATAAACTACCACTGGTACAACAGTATTAAATTATATAAAGTAAACAAACACAAAGGTACCAGAATCCTAATATTACTAATTTATATTTTTACAGTAATGTGAAACCATTTAAAGCGCTGAACTAAAAATTTAAAAAATTATTATGACAAACATCTAGATACATAGAATTTAAAATATACTCCCTCCTTTTCGTTTAAATTATCGTTTTAAATATGTGCAAACACATTAAGAAAATATTAAATTTTATGTATTTTCTAAATAAAAACATCATTACTTATAAATCTAATCACATTTCAATCAATATAAAAATACACTAGAGATAAAAAAAATATTATATAGCTTTCAAATACACTAAAATTAAAATATTAAAACACTGCTTATCAAATGTTAAAACATATTGATTTAGTAAATTAGATTTTGTAAAAAAGAAATTTACGCTTTTAAAGCGTAGGATAAAATCTAATTTTAATTAAATTACGATCAGATCAATCATATTTTAATTGATAAACGTGATATTTAAACGATCATTGACATCTATATCAATTTTTGGATGAATGAAATGAAACCCATGATGTTAACTACATAACATCATTAAGTTTAGGATGTGAATAACATATACTTTATGTAGCTAAATATATTGTATGATTAGTCATATGATGGTCAATCTTCTCTATTAAAAGAGAAGTACTATTTTAATCTACCATAAAAATTCATAATAGGTCAATTTCATCAATTACATAATATGACATAATAATCAATAAGAATATTAATAGTAAATCAATTTTAACTATAAATTTGAATTTTATTTATAAAAAAATCTGTTGAGAAAAATATAACAAAATTCTACTAAATTTTTTGAATATTTTTAATTAAATAATGCATTAATTAATTTTGTAATTAATAATATAATATTAATTAATATTAATTAAATTTTATTATAAAACAAATAATTCTATGCTATTTTCTTATAAATTTATAATTATAGTTTGTATTATATTAAATAGAAGTATTATAAAAATAAAATATGACAAAATTATATTAAATTGGTAAATTAACCTATTTAATTTTTTAAATGCTTCATTTGAATAAATTATCATTTACTATTAAACGGGTTAAAATTTGCTAACTACGTAATATTTTTATACCAAAATAAAGTTTATTAACATATGTTGAAATTTTATTTCTACAGCTATATATTTTCAAAATCATATGTTGAAGAAGATTCTTAATTTGATTATATCAAATTATATATTAATTGTACTAGACTCAAAAATGTAATAACAATTAATAAAAGAAGTAAAATATATAAAAAAATCACTATTTATTAAGAAGGCAATAAATAACATAAACAATAAGATTTAATAGTTATACAATACATAACACTAAAATATAAATCATATATTCAAAAACATTATGATAATATCAAAGTTTATAAAATGAAAAAAATATCCATACATTGTGCAGGTTAAACTCTAGTATACTTTATAACACAAATAGACATTTTACGTGTTTTTATTACATGAAAAAGCAGATTGTGCTACTGACACATTTTTTGTTGGTTGAAGACTTCTTTGTCCTTTCAAAAACAAAACCAGATGTGGGCATTTGAGTAAAAGACCATATTGTTATGGTTAATTTAGTTAGTGGGTTTGAATTTCGAAAATGACAGGTTATGATTGGTGCACGCTTGAAGAAATGTGATTTGTTTAATAAAATGATTTTGTGCCTATAAAAAAATAATATTTGTTCCCATTTCCGTTTCTCACTCCTAAACCTAATTTTTCAATTTCTTTCATTCTTCCTGGGCAAGAACACGAGGAGAAACACGACGGAGATAATGACTGCCCACAGAAACTAAAGCGGTGGATCTAGGATAAATCGACAATAACGGCGAGGCGGAAGCGACCATGGAAAACGAAAGCCGACGGTTAGTGTTTCATTAATGAATCTCAGTGACTTTGGTTCTTGGTATTTTTAGAGATTTACTTCCTTCTGTGACATTTACTTCCTAGTGTTTTGTACTGTAATTCATTGTTGTGCGATGTTATTTTCAGCATGGTGGATCCAGGAGAGATGTTGAGCATATAGCATATTTGAAGTCGTCCAAGTATGTTAGGGATCTCGTGGAGCATGTTGTGTGTGGAGACTATAGAATGGGGCATGTTGGCTGTGGAGACTAAATCCATGTGTACACCATTGTAACGATATCCTTGTGTACACTATTGAAACAATATCCATGTGTACACCAATATAATGATATTTACATGTACACAAAAATGTAAACCTTCCAACATATAGCAGTACTGACTACTCCATTGCAAATCTATTTATTATTTTTTATTTGAATACCTTCTACATTGAGAACCATTTAAAACAATATTATAAACTGGATCACATATTTCATTGACGGGGTGGATGAATATTGTTTAAATCAATCATCTATATAGTGAGTGAAATAAGTGTACACAAGATCATGTGTACATATGGACATTAGATAGAGTGTGTACATATGGACAATAGAGAGAGTGTGTATATATGTACACAAGACGAAGTGGGGGATGAGACGAAGTGAGAATTTGGTGGGCTAATGTATGCATGTTAGGTGTAAACCTAATCGAATTGTGTAAATATGATAATTGAATTGTGTAAATATTGTATGCTTGTTGCAAAAATGATATATGCTTGTTGCAAAATGTGGAAGTTGGTGGGTTAATGTATGCTTGTTGCAAAATGATAATCGAATTGTGTAAATATGATGTTTATTTGGCTAAAACATGTGTATATTGCTGTTTTGTGTACATGCGTACAATAGCGCATAGTTGTCCGCGTGGACAGCTAGTAGCATTATAGAGCAAAATGTACTGGCCACTGATTTTGGGAATTAAAATTCGTGGAAAAGTGTATAGGTGGATTAAAATCCTTGTGTGCTATGTTTGACTTGTATTGGTTCTTGAATTTATACGACTTGTCAGGTGGATTCAAATCCGTGTGCGCTATGTTTGACACGCTAACGTGTACACGCGTACAAAGAAGCAAAAATGTACATGTTACTCTTTTGGGAAACTCAAATCCGTAGTAAAGTGTAAATCTGTGGCTACTGATTTTGGTTTTTGAATGTATACGACTTGTAGGTGAAACATGATTGAAGTGTGGTTGTGCATGCTATGTATGTCATGGTAATGTGTACATGCGTACAAAGAAGCATGATTGTACACATGGACAACCTGAGATTCGTTTACACAGTGTACACTGTCGGATTGTACACATACTATTTTGATTGTACAATATCAATCAATGTTAGTGCTGAAAAGACCACATTTGATATAAGCTTGAATTCACAAGATTTATAACACAAGATACTTTGAGACTTAAAGATTGATTCAACAAACTATCCTAACTCGCAAAACAGAACTCTCAAAGACAATACATTGAAAACAAAAGCTTTTTGATTGATGATTGGAAGATTAATGAGAAATACAAAGTTCTTAGCTTTTATAGGCTATTAGAACTGTCATCTAATAGTCTAGATTGACAAAACAGAGGAAATGATTATTTAGAAGTAAAGAATCATCTCAGGTGGATGTGCTTTCCGGGAGGGGTCTTGGCTGGTAGTTTCAGCTACTTGGGCCCTGCATAGGATGTCTTCATAAACATTGGACGGTAAGCTCTTTTGTGCCATCCAGTCACGCTCTAACATCTCTCTTATGCGAGCCACTACATCAACATAGTAACACATATCAAAAACTCCATTGAAGCAGTCAATTTGGAGCTAAAGGTACAAACTTTGAGATTAAAAGGAAGTGCCTTGAGCATGGTATTCATAACCCTTTCCACGGAAGTTGTTGGCGATGATGGTTGTAGCATGAGACTTGGTTTGAGAATGGGTGGTGAGGTTGAATAGATGAGTGATTCTTCGATGAGTGTAATAGAAATTGGAACTTTTTGCCAGCGGGTTCGAACTGTGTAGTGAGCCAAGTTTTCAATTATGAGATTTGGAAGATGCAATCTGAAGAAAAAAAAAGTAAACAAGAACAAGAGAGATGATGATTTTGCTTAATAATTTTGGTCGTAGATGATGAAAGAACATGAATTAATCTAATGGCTATGAATATTGGTAGATATAAGTCTAATCAAGATCTGGGAAAATAAATCTTGACCGTCGAAATTGGAGACATATCAATGATTGTGGTGAAAGTCCGCCACTTATCTATTTTATAAGGGAACTAGACTTTTATGATTGAACTAACAGATAACTGATTTAGTTAAGAATGAAGAGAATAGTTATAGAAAGTGTGTGTAGAAGAATGTAACTTATAGTGTAATAAATAAGATAAAATGTGTCCGAGAGTGAAAATATTTTCTATACTTTAGGTAGCTAGAAAATAATGAAAAACCATTACGTGATTTTTTTCTCCTTTTTTTTGCGACGACCACTCATCCATGACTTTAGCCTTATCACACTACACGCAAGAGAAAACGGAGTAAAAAGACACAGTAGTCCATTTTTGTTTAATCGTGGCTACAATTTCTCTTGTCACTCGTTTTTTGTTAACAAAAAATCTACTCAATATCTTCTCACCAGTCCTTTTTTTATTATAATATATATGTATACTCCGTTTCATAACACTATACACATTATGAGTACAAGCTTTGGTAGACGTAAAACTATTTAGAAAGCTCACAAGAAAGCTCCTCCCATGGCGGATTCTAGCTCTTCGCTCCCTTCTCTTTTCGAAAAGATCTCATACAAAAGATATTTTCTGAGAGCTGTTGATCTCACGATGCTCGGGCTTCTCTTTTCTCTTCTCTTGTACCGGATTCTACATATGAGCCAAAACGACAACGTTTGGGTCGTAGCTTTCTTGTGTGAATCTTTTTTCACTTTCATATGGCTGCTTATTACTTGCATAAAATGGACCCCTGCTGAGCATAAACCGTATCCGGATCGACTTGATGAAAGGTATCATAGTATATATATGCACACAAAAAGCATATATGCTTATCAATTTTTGTATAAAGATCTAGGCCTCTAGGTAGCTGCTACCATGTTCTAATTAAGTCTATTTTTATGAACTAACTATTGATTTCAGGGTTCATGAGCTTCCATCGGTAGATATGTTTGTAACCACGGCGGATCCGGTTCGGGAGCCGCCGATTCTTGTCGTGAACACTGTGCTTTCACTGCTAGCTGTGAATTATCCGGCGAATAAATTAGCATGTTATGTTTCAGACGATGGATGTTCACTTTTCACTTACTTCTCTCTCAAGGAAGCTTCTAACTTCGCCAAGATTTGGGTTCCTTTCTGCAAAAAATATAACGTTAGAGTTAGAGCTCCTTTTAGATATTTCTTGAACTCTCTCGACGCAAAAGAGGATTCAGAATTCAGTAGGGATTGGGAAATGACGAAGGTCAGTATTTGATTATATTTTTAGGTCTATGAGTTTGTTTCTACGTTTACAACAAATTAATTATATCATGTTACTTTAAAGTAAAACACAAGACCTTCCCTTTTTTTTTCTAATTATCAAACATTAAAACTGCAAGCAGATGGAAAGTTTACAAATTCCTTAAATGATGGTTAAAAAAAAGAAGAAATCAATCTTTATAGAAAATAGAAGAAAAAGAAAAATTAATTAGTCAACAAGAAACATAATGTTCAAAAAAAACAAGAGAAACAAGTTTTCCGAGAAATTGCTCTTAGCTTTCCTGTTATTAATAATTCTACAAAATCTGATATTCTTATTCTTTCTAATTTATGTAATGATATGATATTCAAGAGGGAGTACGAGAAGTTAAGCGGGAAAGTGGAAGATGCCACCAGAGATTGGGACGCTGACGATGATTTTGAAGCTTTCTCAAACACAAAACCAAATGATCATTCAACTATAGTTAAGGTATTTCAACAATTATATTATAAAAGAGTTAGTTATAAAAATATTAGTTACCGTCACATATATAAAATCTGAAGGTGGTATGGGAGAACAAAGGAGGTGTGGGAGATGAAAAAGAGGTCCCTCATTTTGTCTACGTTTCAAGAGAGAAAAGGCCAAACTATTTACATCATTACAAAGCTGGAGCCATGAACTTTCTGGTAAGTGATTTCTCACATATCTCTCTTTTTTTCATTTAGTGTACTTTTTGGTACCTAATTGTGTTAGAGTCCCGTGCCACCATTACAATATTGGCTGAGATACGAGATCAAACATTTGACCTCATTATTTTAATTTTGCTATAACATGCTTGCAAAATAAATCATGAGCGTTGATATATATAATATGTATATATATATATATATTTATATTTAAGGGAAGGTAATATATAAAATGACTATAAGAATCACATGATCGAGTCGTACTTCAGGACTATGAATCTCACCCAGAAACATTCTAGTCAAGTTACAAAAAAAAAAAAAACATTCTAGTCACAAAAAAAGTAAGAGAACGAGATGATCTTCTTCCCTACCCCTATATATTATTTGATTGGTGTCATTAATTTTATACTATTAAAATAAATTAAAAAATCACATCGACCATACGAAATTTTTTTTTATAAATTAATAAAACTATTACAAATTCTGCATTAAAAATTTTGTGCTCAAAAGCTTTAATTTTTTTTATAACAAAATACAGATAGTCATAAATTATATTTGTAGGAAGTCTCATTTAATAGATATTCAGATTATATATATATATATATATATATTAATATATTAATATCATTAAAATTAAAATATATATCATATAAAACAACATGAGTAGTTAAATTTCAAAAATTGCATTGTAAAAGTAGTGAAAATTTCATATTTTAATTTTACAATATATATTGAAATTTAAAACCAATTATAAATTATTAAACTATTAAAATTTATATATTAATTTTTTTGTTAATTACTTTAAAACTATTAAAGTAATTTAAATATTTTGTTATAAAATAAAAATTATCACAAAACCCATATGAATAAGAAACCTAATTTAATAGATAAATATATTAAAATACAATAAATACCTGTTGATTTCTTTTAAATTTAATTAGATATCATATACAATAGATAAAAGTCATTGTTTGGATTTATTTACATAAATAACAGCAGCGATTGTTTGATTAAGGTGCTCTCACCAATTTAATTCTATACATAATTTAATTATATACATAATATTTATCAGTTTCTCAATTATTTGATATATATATAATAATTATTCAAGGCACGGATCTTAATCTAGGTATAATGTATTTTTTGAGTGAGATAATTGGGCCCAACTATTATTTTTTTTTTTTGAATAAACATTCAATTTATTGGAGGTGACATTTTAAAATTAATAATTGTTGAAGTGAAAAGGTAACCATGTATTATGTTCAATTAATAATCATGTAATAACCAAATTATAATCATGGTGGTCTTGCCTTTGAAATTTATATTTAAACATCATATCGTATATATGAATGCCATACAAACTACATTAGATCAATAAAATTCGAATGGAAGTCTATATAGTTTAATTTTTTTGAAGCATCAGTTTTTGCAACTATTAATGATTGTAGTTCTTAATTAGTTTTATTTGTTTGTTATAATAATTAAAAATGTAATGATCGCAAGATGAATTTGAACAGGTCCGAGTGTCAGGGCTGATGACAAACGCACCATACATGTTAAACGTAGACTGTGACATGTTTGTGAATGAAGCAGATGTGGTGCGACAAGCAATGTGTATATTTTTGCAAAAATCAAAGAATTCAATAAATCATTGTGCTTTTGTTCAATACCCTCAAGATTTCTATGATTCTAACTGCGAGGAACTCGTCGTCTTACAATCAGTGCGGTTTCTCATCCTTACTTTTATTTGTTTATTTATAGTATCCATATATATAATTCATTAATTTTTTCAATCAATGCTTAATCGGTCTTTGGTTGCTACTATTTTGTTTGTTTTCTTGTGGAAATTAGCATTTGTCACGAGGATTTGCGGGAATCCAAGGATCAATTTACTCAGGGTCGGGATGTTTCCAAACTAGAAGAGTTATGTACGGTCTCTCAGTAGACGATTTAGAAGAAAATGGGAGTCCTTCTTCAGTTAATGCAAGTAAGTACTATTGGCAAAAACCATAAGATCGCTCAAACTAGGTCTGGAACTTTTATCCGAGATCCGGATTCGATCCGAGATTTGATCCGGATCCGATCCGAAAATCCGGATATCCGGAGGGGCTGAATCCGGATCCGGATAGTAAAAAGTTGGATCCGTCAAAGCCGGATCCGGATATCTTAATTTTTTAGTCCGAATATCCGGATCCGTAAGTTTTATTAATAAATATTTCAAAAATAGTAATACTTATATATAAAAATTAATTTTATTTAATATATTTTCATTTTTATAATAGTATATATAAATTTTATGTAAATTTTGTAATGTTATACATAGAAATAATTAAAAACATTATATATGTTTTTATTTTTAAATTATTGTTAATATTTTATATATATTAATATTATTTTTTATTTATATTAAGGATCCAAATCCGGATTCAGATATCCGCCGGATATTACAATTTTAACAAAGATATCCGACACCCGGATATCCGAGAACCCCGGATCCGGATAAGGATAGTAAAATTATGGATCCGCTGGATAATGATCCGGATCCGGATACCTTAAAATTGCCCGGATATCCGATCCGTCTCAGGTCTAGCTCAAACCAATGGCACGGTTTTTTATGAATTTTTTTTGTCTGAAAAAAAAATTTAAAAACGAATCAATCGCAGACCGCCACGTGCGAGTGGAGCCCGTGAACAGTGCAAGAAACACTCCAAAATCGATTCTTATTCATAACTTATGTGACCGATTCTTATGGTTTTTGTGGAGTCCACGCAATAAATTTTTTTTGGAACCTCACTAAGGTTCCCAAGTGGCCTAAGAGCATAATTATCCCTTGATCCTTAAAGGGGGTTTTTAGTGATTATTTAATATTTTAACTCTAGTTAAGTGGGGTTAAGAATTGTCGTTAAGAAACTCTCATTTTAAGCGATCCAATGGGAGTTTCTTAATTAGGGGTTCTTAAATTTTTTTTTAAAAGATAAAATTTATTTATTAAACAAACATATTAAAAGATAACATTTAAAACATAGATTTAAAAATAAACATAAAAATAAAGAGTAGTACATTAATCAAGAATATTTTGAAAGAAACATTTCAAACTCAGTTGTTGTCTCCACCACGTCCAAATTTACGCCACAAATGTTCAACCAAATCAGCTTTGAGCTGTTGATGCATTTGTCTATCACGAATTCTAGTTCGAACACCCATCATATTGGCGATATTTGAAGGTATATCTGTAGAATACGTGAGATCGACATGTGAAGTTCCGGTGTCTTCTCCTGGTTGGAACTCTGACACATCAAAATGAGTGTATCCATCTCGTTAGTCTTCTACTATCATATTATGGAGTATGATACATGCTCTCATAATCCTCCCAATTTTGGCTTTATCCCAAAAAAGTGCTGGATTTTTAACAATGGCAAAACGAGCTTGCAAGACTCCAAAAGCACGCTCGACATCTTTTCGGACAGCTTCTTGATGTTGAGCAAATAAAGTCGCTTTCGGACCTTGTGGTATTGGAATAGATTGGATAAAAGTTGCCCATTTCGGATAAATACCATCAGTGAGATAGTAAGCCAAATGATACTCTCTTCCATTGACAAAGTAAGTAACTTGCGGAGCTTGACCTTTTATAATGTCATCAAAAACAGGTGAGCGATCAAGAACGTTGATATCATTTAAGGTACCTGGAGGTCCAAAAAACGCATGCCATATCCAAAGATCATACGAAGCGACCGCCTCTAAAACGATTGTGGGTTTTCCCGAACCACGTGAATATTGCCCTTTCCAAGCGGTGGGACAATTCTTCCACTCCCAATGCATACAATCGATACTTCCTATCATCCCGGGAAATCCACGTTGCTCACCAATATAAAGTAGACGTTGAAGATCAGCCGGTGTTGGTCTTCTTAGATACTCATCGCCGAATAAATTTATTACTCCTTCTACAAAATGTTCCACACATGCAAGAGTGGTAGTTTCACCGAGGCGGAGGTATTCGTCAACAGCATCAGCCGCAGAACCATAGGCCAAGACACGAATGGCGGCTGTACACTTTTGAAGTGCAGAGAGACCAAGCCTTCCGAGAGCATCTTTCTTTTGTCGAAAGTATTCAACTTCATTGGAGAGTCGATGAACAATACGAATGAACAATGACTTGTTCATTCTAAATCGTCGTCGGAAGAGTTTTTTAGGATATGTCGGAGTTTCACTGAAATAATCATTCTATAAACGTATATCGCCTTCTTCACGATTCCGTTCGATATGGACTCGTTGTTTTATTTTTTTTCTTTCGCCTTCTCGATCACACTCAATGGATAAATTTTGAAGAGTTTGATCGAAATATTGATCAAACGTTTCATCATCAACCCCCTCTCCCTCTCCCTCAAAAGTGTGATGAGATGACGAAGCCATATTTGTGATCAAGATATGGAAAGTTTTTAAGAAAATTTAAGTTTCAAGGAGAGACTGAAATTTATTTAAATTTTGGAGAGAAAGGAAAGTAAAGAATGAAACTTTGGGAGAGAAGGAGAAGAAGCAACAATTTATTCTTTGGTAGTTGGTGAGAGGAAGAGAAGAATAATTTCTCATTCAAATGCTTGGTGAATGAACCGTTTATATAACCAAAGACGTATCATATTACACTCGTGACTATAGGAAAACAACAAACTAGAAACAGCAAGCCCACATACACACAGCTCGTGACACAAACAAACAAACTTCTCTTCATATCTCTGCATGCTCTTGTGACCGAACGTGACACAAACAAACAAACCTCTCGTGACTAAACGTCCATCTTGTGTCTACTTCCAGACATCTCATGACACTCTCTTCATATCTCTGCACAAAGAAACAGAACACACAATTATTAAAACGTGAAACACATCGTATTGAGCACAAACATAACACATTGAACAAGAAACAGAACATTGAGCATTAACATAACATCATATATCACATACAACAGAAACATTTATAACATTGAAACATAAAGACATACAACCCATAACATGAAACATAACATGATTTTATTACTACAAACAGAACACATAACATGAAACCGACATCCAAGTTTGTTACATTCACTAATTACCCAACATCTCACTAATTAGCTTATTCTTTAGCTCGTCCTCGTACTCAGAAAGTGGCTCTTTCTTGCATATGAGACTCTCAAGCAACCCCATCTTCTTAAGTCTCTCTTTCGCAGCCATGTCTTTCTCTTTAACAGTCCACATCGTCTGAAACTCAGACGCAGCCTGGTCAACTGCAATGCTTCTCTTACCAGAGGCTGCTTTCGCCGCCTTAACACCAGGAGGGCGTTTGGTGGGTTGATCACCGAGAGCAGACGTTGCTTGAGAGCTCTCTGATTGAGCTCCATCATCAAACTTTCTCTTCTTGCTGGTTCCATCAATCTTCCTACTAGCAACTTCACACCATTTTTGGTCATTCCTCAGCTCCTCCCAAGCATGGTGGAGGTTAAATTTGATCTTGTGATCGTTGTAGAAGATCTCGTGTGCCAGTTTCACAGTGTCAGCCTCATTCTGACCACTTGTCTTCTGTCTAGTTGCAGCCGCATAGGATCCACAAAACTTACAGACTAGATCGTTCATCTTCTGCCATCGTTGCTTACATTGAATAGCCTCACGCTTTGCACCTCTTTCCACCGTTGGACTGGCTGCGAAGTAAGCCGCAATGCGGCTCCAAAACGCCCCTGCTTTCTGCTCATTGCCCACCACCGGGTCCTTGCTGGTGTTTAACCAGGCGCTAATGAGCACAAGGTCGTCTGTGACTGTCCACTTCTTCCTTTCTCTACGCTCTGTAGTTGAGTCTTCACAGAAGCTTGACGTTTCAGGGAGATGTGATGATTCGACATGTTGAAAACTCGCATAAGGACAGGGTTCAGGAACGACACTCTCTTGTTGACTGTTCAACAGGTCAACAAAATTGGCTGACATAGGATATGGATTCGTGGAATTCATATCCTAAAATATCAGAGAGTAGAGAAGAGAATAAGAATATGTAGTTAGATACGGGTCTTGTAGAGAGGACAGATTGAAAGACATATCAAAGGGAAGAAGAATATCGTGTATGAAGATTAAAAGAAAGAGAGAAAGCAGGAGGATTAATAGAGAAGAGAAGAAGAATATGTAGTTAGATACGAGTCTTGTAATTGTATTTACTCTTTCACTTAATTTGAGTTGAGATGAGTGGACAAGTACCTAAACATATTTATTACTACCACACATTCCTAGAGTTACAATCAAACAAGCAGTTTATCCAACCATTCAGCACAATCATTCATCGCAAGCATTCATACTAACAACAACCTAACTCTTACACACATTTATTAACCTAACTGCTATCCAATTTGTGCAATTAAGAAAAAGTAATTACAAGAAGTTTTGTGGGAAGTTACCTCAACGCCAGTTGGAAGTAGTAGTTGCTTCACCGACAGGGGTAGGAGCTTCAGGCGCGAGCTGAAAGACTGTGATCTTCCTATCTCCAAACTATTCTCGAAAACAGGGGAGGCGGAGCTTCGGTCCCTGCCATAATTAACAACACAGTCAACACTGGTCTTTACTTAGACGCAAAACATCAATTAAAACATAACAATCTCATCTGCCATTTCGAGAAGTGATGTTACAACGTGTGATGTTACAACGTAAGCTCTTTAGCCATCAACAGAAACTGTAATGAATCTTACTCGAGTCGACTCTAATCGTAATAAAACAAACATACAAAACTCACTAAACATGCAACTCACAAAACGATCAGACAAACCCACCAAGAAGCCTACCAAATTTCGATGAAAGACCAAAGCTTTACAATGACCACAAACCTAAAAACCGTAATTGTCTATAGTCCAAGATACCTAATCGCTCTACGCGCTCAAATCATACAGAATCAGAGATGCATGGAATAAGAATCGACGATGGATGGGGCTTACCTTCATGAACTTCTTCACCACCGCAGCGTTCACCAGACACCTGAGAGACTCTCCAATCCGGAGGAGACGCCGTAAGGACCGACAGAATCGTCGTCGACAGTGGGTTTGGATCTGTCTTCTGACGGAGAAGAAGAGAGAGACGCCGTGAGGACCGAGACTCTGGTCGTACGCGGCGGTTTCGATCGATCTTCCGACGGAGCAGACGACAGAAGCCGGGGGAACATGCCGTGAGGAGAGTCGTCGTCGCCATCGCCTTTTGGAGACGGAGAAAACGAGACGAAAGAGAGAAATGAGAAGAAAGAAAAAAAAAATAAATAAAAGGGGACGCTTTGAAGGCGACGCGTGTTTCCAAACCCATTTTTAAAAACGGTTCCGAAAATCCCAAAATAAGGATCCATTATCTCCTCCTTTATTTTGTTTCCATTTAATTAATTCATGCATTTACTTTAAAAATTCACTAAGAGTCACCGATAATTATGGTCTAAGAAATACTCGGTATATCACACTGTCATATATTTCGTTAAAATATTATTTTAACAAAGTTTCATGCATATATCACTATTATATTCACCTTTTTATTCTATCATACAATATTTGCGCAATAGTTTTGTTGTTCTACTAGTCTATTATAATCGTGGAAAATTAGGTCTACTAACCAAAAAAACACAAATTCAACTACCCAAAAACTACCCCCTCTCTTCTGCTCTCTCTCTTCTATCTTTCCTTACCTCTCTTTACAAATCTAATTTTCTTTTTTTTGGTTATTTGGCAAATAAGCCCTATAAATTATTCATTTATCAAATCATACGGCTCATCTTATTTCATCAAGGGAAATTTTTGGATGAAGAAAGTTTGGCGAGAAAATTTGGGAGTTCAAAGGAGATAAGGAAATCGGTGGCCAATGCATTGCAAAGAAAATCAAATTCTCAAAATATTCTTACAAACTTTCTTGACGAGGCCAGAGAAGTAGGGCAGTGTCAATACGAGTCCCAAACGAGTTGGGGGAAAACCGTAACACTCTTCTCACTTTAATCATAATAGTCTATAATAAAACACAAATATTTATATTGTTATATTATATATATCATGTAGATCGGGTGGTTGTACGATTCAACAGCGGAAGATGTGAACACGAGTATAGATATCCATTCGAGAGGATGGACTAGTTCATATATATATCCGGTTCAACCCGCATTTCTAGGTTGTATGCCACCAGGAGGACCAGAGGCCATGGTTCAGCAACGGCGATGGGGGACGGGCATGCTCGAAGTCCTTTTCAACAAACATAGCCCCTTGATTGGTATCTTTAGTCAAAAATTGAGATTTCGACAACGATTGGCTTATATTCACATCTTCACTTGGGGTTTAAGGTCAATCCCTGAGCTCGCTTATTGTCTCTTGCCTGCTTTTTGTCTACTCCACAACTCGGCATTGTTTCCAAAGGTGAGTAGGTGACTTTCTCTCTCTCACTTTAATATATGTTTCATCCGTTTGTTGTTTAAAGTTTTTGCAGATAAATATTTTTTAAAAATTCTTATTTGAAACGGCATTTTATATGAAACTATGGAAGGTATCATAATATCGTTATTAATATGGTTCTATTTATATCATAAATAATTAGAAATACCTTGTTTTGTGTGGCTTTAGGGACTTTGTTCAGGCATAACTGTCACACTTGTGGGGATGCATTGCCTTTACACTCTATGGGAATTTGTGAGCCTTGGTTTTTCGGTACATTCATGGTATACCTCCCAGTCATTTTGGAGGATAAAAGCTACTTGTATTTGGTTATTTAGTATCACTGATATCATATTCAAGCTTCTTGGAGTTTCGAAAACCGTGTTCATTGTTACAAAAAAGACTTTCAACGAGACAAGGTCAGGGACTGGGGATGGACCATCTTGTAGTGCGGACCCAAATGCTGGTAAATTTGAATTTGACGACTCAGTTTATTTTTTGCCTGGCACGTTCATTGTGTTGGTCAATCTAGCCGCTATAGCCGGGTTTTTAGTGGGTCTACAACCAGTAAGTCATATCTACGGAGGAGGTGGTTCGACTTTTGTAGAGGCTTGTGCATGTATTTTGGTGGTTATGTTGTTTCTTCCATTTCTAAAGGGTTTATTTGAGAAGGGAAAATATGGTATTCCATTGTCTACGCTCTCTAAAGCTGCATTTTTAGCAGTGTTATTTGTTGTATTTTCTGTAGGAAAGTAGTTTATATAGCGATGTGGGTTTTTTATGCAACAAAACTAAGTTTATCATGACATTGTACCAATGAATAATTAATGATATTTTATGAAATTAGTTTTTATTTATTAAAGTCATAAAATAATAGTTCCACCAAATTGAAGAAAAAGGGTTCCTTGACGTGACCATGCGCATGCTTGAGATGAATTTGAACCACCACGCTAGCACTGGCGCATTTCAATGACTTTTTTTTTTTTTGGTAAAAATGTTAAGAGCATTTCAATGACTTAGCGGTAAAGACCTCGGAATTGATCAGTACACCAGTTTTCATTATTTATAAGTTTATTATTATTTTTGCAGTGCTAACTATGTAAGCGTACATAATACATTATCACATTACGGAACGTTAACATCTCCAAACCATCTACGTTTTCTTAGAAGTCAAACACCTCACGTGCCATTTTCGCCTCGGACATGAAGATATATACATAAGTATTTGGCTAAATATTATAATACTAATATTAGATTCATGTTCCTGAATTTCATATCAATGATATAATATTCTCATACGCAAAAACAAATCATCTCACATAGCTTGATTTTGTTTTATGTTAATATACGTCATTTATTGCTTAATTACGGTCCACGTATAAAATAATCATGTTGATGACCATAATACACTACTTTGACAGGACAATAGTAGCATTAATTAATAGTAGTATATATAGACGTGACGTAGGTAACTATTCGGAACATATACGCAAAAAAAAAAAACTTGACAAAGCTTCTTCTCCCATGGCGGATTCAAGCTCTTCACTTCCTCCTCTTTGCGAAAGGATCTCACGATTCTCGGACTTCCCTTTTCTCCTCTCTTGTACCGGATTCAACGTATGAACCAAAACGACACCGTTTGGGTCGTGGCTTTACTCTGTGAATCTTGTTTCTTATTCATTTGGTTACTTATTACGTGCATTAAATGGACTCCTGCTGAATATAAACCTCATCTAGATAGACTTGACGAAAGGTACCGTTTTCATATACACAGTTATATACTCAGAAGTACCCATTTGAATGTTCTACTTCGTTAATTAAACTCTTTTTTTTTTGCTTGTATTTTTCAGTTGCATTTATGAAATATCTTTAAACGAATAAAACTGCATAATTTATTACTTGTCTTTTCAGTTACATTAATGAAATATGCTTAAATGAATTTAAACTTCCTATTTTATTGTTTGTCTTTTTCAGTTACATTAATGAAATATCCTTAAATAAATTTGGACATAATGTCTTTTGATCAACCAAAAAAATGAGTTATCCTTACGTGCATAATTTTAATAATAGAGATTTTTAAAAACATGCATCATTAAAATGTTACCTAAAACATGCAGCACTAATATATAACATGCATCAATAAAACTAGAATTTGACTCACACAATTGTACATATATTATTTTAAGTTGATCAAATTTAAAAATAATTATTTATTCAAAAAATATTTAAGAATGGCTATGTTTTTAAAAATTATATGGTATTATTTGCTCATAACTCATTTGTCATTTGATAAATTGTTAGAAAGAAAATTACATAATATAATTTAGTTGTCATTTGCTAAATTTATGGTTTTTATTTATATTTTTTTATTATTTAATTATAATATTTTTATTTTATATTTGAAAGATAAATGAATTTTCTTTCAAACAATATTTTTGTAAATGTATTTTTTTAAAAAATAATCAATTAAAATTGTTATTATCATTGAATATCATTATTTTTGACATAATTTGAGTTTTCGTTTACATCAAAACTTATCATATTTTAAGATAATTTTAATTTAAAATGTAATTTTCATATTTTTCAAACAAATTCTAATTTTTTTTTTTAAATATTTTGTTATAATTGTTAAAACAATATTGAGTTGCATTTCAAATAAAAAGGTAAAGATATTAAAAATATTCTAGTTAAAATATGTAAAATTTAATATAGTTATAAGGAAATGGTCAAAATAAAAAAAATTACACATAAAATAATCATGATTTTTGTTAACTGGGCGGATCATTATTTATATGATATCGCACACGAAAGAAAAATTTCTGTTTTTAAAATTATCTAATTAACTCTATACTCATTTTTTTATATTTTTTATATGATATCACACATTCGTAAAAAAATCGATAGTTTAAGATGCAAAAAAAAAATATTTACTTCATGAATATAATATGAATGAATATTACAAATACATCATTTGATAAAATAAATAATTAAAAACTGAAAATTCATTAGGGTCTAGTATACATTAAAATTAAGATTCTTTTTAATTTTATGTATAGTTCTAGCTAGCTGGTACACCACGCTCTTTTCGGTTGTGAAGTTAACATTCCAAAAAAATTATGAATTTGCATCGTAATTATCATTTCAGAGTTCATGACTTCCCGTCAAAGAGCCGCCGATTCTTGTGGTGAACACCCTGCTTTCTCTGCTAGCTGTGAATAATCCGGCGAATAAACTAGCATGTTATGTTTCAGACGATGGATGCGTAGAGCCACATACCTAAACGATATAATAAAAGCGAAGTTAAGGAAATAGACGAATGTAAAAAAAGAATACAAGAACGATAAGAAATCGTATTCGCAAACAGACATGGAGTCGAGATATGATCTCTTTCCTTATCTTAAAATATTTGCTCCGTTAGTGAGACGGGACTATACGAATATAGAGTCCCATGATACAACCATGGCAGACGAACCACACTTCTGATCGCCCTATCGAACTATAAACTCTATGAAACACTCTCGTATTTATGACTTACACAAAGGGATTTTTTGCTGTTGGTTTCGATGTAAAAAGCAGTGAAAAATGAAGAGGAGGAGAGTTCATATTTAAAGAGGAGACGTGGAGCGGTTTTTCGAAACTGTTGCAAACGTTTTTCTAAAATCTCTCAAAGATCTTAGAGTGGATCGTTGAGCAGCTTTTTCCGCAAGTTTCTCTCTTGTTGACTCGTTCTGATCCATTTCGAACAGATAAACTTTGTGTCGTTTTTATACGAACTACATGTCGTTTACACACAAATGTCATGCTCTGGCAAAACATTGAGCTTAAGTTGGTCCACCAAAACCAAGACCCACGCCCACGCCGAGCCGAGCCAGAAGGCGGCAGCGCGCGTGGGAAACTCTGTCTTCCTCTGAGCCGTTTAATCCAAGAAGAGTGTGATACCATGTATACATCACAACATCTCATGTTTTAACCGATGTGGGACTCTCTTATTTCTTTTCATTAAAGCCAACAAAACTTTTACTAAGAGCCCGTAAGCCCATTTCGTTTTCACATTTGCCTTTCATTATTTGAGCCAATATGCTTAATAATTAGGCCCAACAGGATGCTCACCTCTCACATACTTTTCTCTCAAGGAAGCTTCTAAGTTCGCCAAGATTTGGGTTCCTTTCTGCAAGAAATACAAAGTTAGAGTTAGAGCTCCTTTTAGATATTTCTTGAACCCTCTGCCCTCTTCAAGGGATTCTGAATTCACTAAAGATTGGGAACTGATGAAGGTAATGAGTTCAATTGTTATTTTATATCATTTTGCGTTTTTTTGTTTACGTTAGCAAATTGAATTATTTTAGTTGTTTTCAGATGCATTAAATTTAAATATTGAAAAAAATTAAAACTTATTAAGAATTAATTGGAAACTAGGTGGTTGCCCGCGAATTCGCGTATATAAATATTTTACGAAAATTATATATTATGTTTATAATTTTATAATTTTAAAAAATAATCATAACTATTAAAAACAACCTTTTTATTTTAAATAATTTTAAATAATTTGAAAATCAAAAATCTTGGTATTGTATAATCTTAAAAGATTATTGAGATATATTGTTAATTCTATAAATTTTATTATAAGTCTCCAAAAAGTCTTTTTATGACATGATTTTTGATTAGTAAAAAAAACCAAAGATTAATGAACAAAAAGTTTTTTTTATAACAATTTCTATTTTTGCATTATTTTGTTTACCAATTTATATTATTTAGAAGTAAAATAGTTACAAGTAATTAATCAATTTAACATTTATAGTAATACGTAAAATACATGTATTTCGGTTAACATATAAAAAATTAAGTATGTAAAAGTATAAAATAACAAAGAATACAACCAAGAATACAACAAGCAAGTTTTATTATTCTTCATTGATGTTTCCTATTACAAAATAAGCATGTCAATTTTATTATAATCAAAATTATATCAATAGAGTCTTAACTCTAGTCATGTATTAATATATTGCTCTTATTTTTTTAATTTATATTATAATAAACTTTTTCATTGATTAATATTATTTTAAATAATTTACCATATAATTTTATTATAATCAAGGATATAAGAATTATATTAATAGAGTATATTAATTTTAGTCTCGTATTAATAGAGTATATTAATTTTAGCCTCGTATTAGTATAATATTAAAAGACTTACTATATATTTTACTGTTTTTAAATATAAAAATACTTTAATTATTTCTGAAAGTAATAACTCAACTATACAATCAACATTTGTCACTCAAAAATGACTAACTGTTTTTAAAATTGTATATTTAACTTTTTTGCACTCATTGGATACATTTTAAAATTATATATTTGATTGTTTTGCATTCATTGGATACTATCCAACTGGTTTAACTGCCGCGTAAACGTGTCTGCATTTTAGAACCTTGGTGATATGTTTAGAGATGGTGGTTATTGGTCATATATTATAAGTTTCTTTTCCAATAAAAAATATTTAAAAGCAACATGTGCATAATTCCATATTTTCTGAGACTAGAAATCCAGATCTCCTGGTATAGAATCATTAATGAACCATTAGTCAAACTACTGGACCAAATAGACTTCCACAGAAAATAATAGATTATTCCCAAGTAATTGAATCTAGAGTTTTTTGTTTGTTTGTTAAAAAGGCTATGATTGAATCCAGTTGGTCAGGTGAAAAAATAAGACTCCATCACATATGTTTTCCAGAAAAAGAAGGCAATGCAAGGAAGTAATGACTTGTTTTTTTCTTATAATATTGTCACATCCCAATTTTTCTTAAACCAAGATGAATTTTTATTATTATTATTAACTTAATTTGGCCCAAAGCTCATTAACCCTTATTTTTTTCTGTTCCGCATAATAAGCCCTAGAGTTTTTAAATTCTTATCTTATAAATAGAAGGCGGCCTTTTCTTTGTCTCCCATCATAAACCTAGAGCGAAGCTCTGCAAAGTTTCAGAGAAATCTGAAAACCTTAGCCGTCAAGATTTTTCTTTCTTCTCTTCTCTCTCTTTCTCTCTTGGCCATACTTTCTCTCTTGGCCATACTCTCTCTCACTTGCGTCTCTCTCTCTCTCACTTGCGTCTCTCTCTCTCTCTCTCTCTCTCTCTCTCTCTCTCTCTCTCTCTCTCTCTCTCTCTTTGTTTTCCGTTTGTGCATGCCGGAGCCAAGCCATCGAAGATCCCTAACAAACCTAGATGTATTTAGATCTCTTCTTGTCTTCTTTCTACATCTTGTCACAGGTGAGATAAGAAACCCTAATTCTTGTTTAATCCATCTCATTTTCTCTTTTATATTAGATATTTCATCTTAGGTCGCTTGGTGGTAACACTGATCTTTTCTCTTGTAAATCAGGTTCAGTGAAAGCCTTCTGTTATAGATCTGCTTCTCCCCTCCATTATGTTCGCATATCTAATGCCAATGTAAGACCTGATGTGATCTTTCTTCCCTCTTACATTATTGCTTCATAGTGGGATTTACTATTTAAATCATTCATACATGCGTGTTAACTATGAGCATACACATATTTGTTTGATAAGTGAACTATATCGTATATATATATATACACCTATTGTATTGTAGTGCGTGAATACCTAGATCTACTCATATATTGCTAAAATGAATATGATTGTATGATAATTGAAACTTGTATGAGGATGTTTGCATTGCGTGGGGATTAAGCATGTGTAGTTAGTGTATATGAGATAGGAGAGGTCTAAAGGCCTATGAGTGTCGGTGCAACGTGATTGAGAGTTCTTGGGCGTTGCATCGTTTTTTGATGGGTAATACGGAGACCGAATGAGGTAGCATGATTCATCGCCGAAGCAGGTAGACAGTCTGCTCGGATCATGCGGGAACCGAACAAGGTGACGTGACCGTGTAAACACAGTGGCGGATTAAGCATGAACCAATGTGGTAACTTGATTGCGTGATGGTGTTGAACTCACGGGCACAGATTTAGGTGGTGAGCTCTCAAGCGACAACATGAAGAACGCATGGACCGAATGAGGTGGCTTGATCTCATATTGGCACCGTCAGAGTTTATCCTCATTACTTGTTATTTGATCTTGTTTTACTGGATGTTCTAGGCAGATCTTTTATTATGTTGAGGTAAGAAACCCTAGTTCTTGTTTAATCCATCTCATTTTTCTCCTTTATATTATATATTTCATCCTAGGTCGCTTGGTGGTAGCACCGATCCTGTCATGTCCCCGATCCTAGATAGGATCGTCCAGACGGACCATGGTGCGAGGAGACGCACCAGTCAGGTCGTAAGACCTTGAGATAAGCGTACTATGGCACAAAATGAAGGTTAAGGGCATCAGGAAGCTGAAACTTAACCAGAATATGAGGGAAACATGTAATAAGGAACTGGATGAGTGAACCGGAAGCTGTATGAGGTCCGGATCAAGCTCAGCTAGCTAGGTGCAGCTGTAAACTAGTTCACCATGACTTAATCAGCTCACATGAGCTGGAATACTAGCTGATGCGCCTCGGATCATAGACCCGGGCCAGGATGATGCGACCATGGCTGAGCCAGATGATTCTTCAACAAAAGACAAACCAGGATGGATTAATGGTGAGGATATTGATCTAAAACCAGCTGATGAGACTGAGGACGAGCTGGAACCAGCTGAAGAGAGTATGCTTGAGCTGAAACCAGCTGAAGTGATAGTAGATGAGCTAGATGAGCTGAGTGAGCTAAGTGATACTAGCTTGGAGCTGAATGAGCTAAGTGACACTGAAGATGGAGCTGGTTTAGTTGCTGGGCGAAATAAGCATTTTTCAGCCCAAAGAAAAATTCATAACAAATTCAATTTGGGTCGGTTTTACACCAAATTCTACCAGACCTTTCCTCAGTCCATTTCAAGCCCATTCTCATCAAGAATGCCAA
Source organism: Brassica napus (assembly GCF_020379485.1). Classification (NCBI taxonomy): domain Eukaryota; kingdom Viridiplantae; phylum Streptophyta; class Magnoliopsida; order Brassicales; family Brassicaceae; genus Brassica; species Brassica napus. Next base: position 55,979,650 of record NC_063447.1, read on the forward strand.
GAGGGAGTCAGCAAGGAAGTCTTGGTCGTGCATGGGAAAAAGAATTCAACAAAAATCATTAATTTCGGTCTTTAGTCAAAGTCTTCATTTCTAGTTTCCATGTCTTGTTTTTAGCACATTCTTCTTTGGATTTCTACAACTTGTAATCCTATATATAGGGCCTAAGAGCCACGAAATAAGATAAGCTTTTTCCCCTTTTATTTGAGTTTATCTATTTGTTCTTTGTAGAACACTTCTTTGTTTCTTGGTGAGGTTATCTCCGAGTAAACAGCCTCTAATTCGTTGGACCTGTGCGTCATATCAGGCAACGTTTAGAAATCCTTCTTTTGGTGGACTTGTGAGTCATATCAAGCACCAACTGAAGTCTGGTAGTATCATTGGGCCATCCGCAACCCATTGTGTCACCGTTCAATCCATCAGTTCTCCCTTTTGGCGAGTTCATATCCCTTTAGTCCGGTCGAGTGATCCTTCCCTATTTTAGGGCGTATCAAGTGGTATCAGAGCCACTCAACCGGTACTATCTATCCATCTTTCTCATCTTTCATTTCTAAACACTTCTTCTTCATCTTTCTATCTCAAATCCGGGCCACTACCTTACCTATCGCCATTCTTCTATAAAAAAAAAAAGAGAAAAGAAAAGAAAAAAAAAAAAAAAGATCTATCAAAAAAAATGAGAAAAGAAAAAAAAAAGTTTGATTTATTTGGCTAGGTGGTGGAAGAGAAATCCTGCTGGCTGAGGAGAAATCCAGCCTTGGAGTGGTTAATACGGATTTCAAAACCAATTCTCTTTATCTTTCTATCTTGTGTTCATCTCTTGCTTGCTTGGAGAAATCCATTGGGTTATTTGATTTGTTCTCTTAGAACTTTGAGAGGAGACTCTTGAGTGACCATAAAATCTGAGAGAAACACTTGTGTGGGTGAGATCAAACACTTGAGAGTGTGAGGATTATTTTTATCTGTTAACCTTTTGTGTTGAGAACTTTCAGGTTAAGATGTTTGAAGCTGATCAAAGAAGGCTTTTCAGTCAGTTTGAAGTCTGGGAGTTTTGTGACAACCTTGTGGAGGGTGTGGTGAAAGCCCTCAAGGACGTCAGCAAGATCCAAAAGAAGAGCACAACCACACGTGCATCTGTAGCTAAGCCTTCCTTATTCATCAATGAAAAACCCAAAGGTAAATCTGAAAACAACCTTGAAGATCAAAAAGATTTTTCAGATTCTTTACCAATTTTTGATGAGTATGATGAAGAGATGATTGAAAGTTTGATCATTTGTGAGGATGAATGTGATCTTCCATCTCCAAAATCTGATTTTATGTTTGATGATGAAGAGACTAATGGACTAACCTGTTTTGAACCGGAGCATCCGAGTAGTCTTGTTCTATTTTCATAGGATTTTAAGGAAGAACCATTCGACTACTCACATCAAGGACTGCTTCTTGGCACCAGGAGACCCATGGACGATGATCTAGGTCCCATATTTGATGAGGAAGGCGAACCTGGTCCAACCTTTGAAGCGGAAGCACCAAGCATAACATCCATCATCATGGAAAACCAACTTTGCTTTGATCCCGGCACAACTCCTACGCCTTTGACCACATACATTCAAGACCACTGTGAGAAACTTGATTTGATTAATTTTCTGCCTGATCTGTTTGATAAAGTCAGTTCCAATGACATAAAACTTTCTGGTCTTGATCATCTTGAAAAGTCATTGAGCTTGATTTGCAACAACTAGTTTTCTGCTCTAGAAAATCGTTTGATTCATTTGTCTTCAAAGAAAATAGCTTTAGTCTGAGATCTTATGGACATGAACTGATCACTGGAATTTTGTTTGCATCCTCATATGCTTTGGAAGATTTTATGGTTAGCACATTGCTGGAACAGAATTCACATAAAGCTGAAACAGATTTTTGTGGTGATTCTGTTTTGAAACCTGTCCATTCTTATTCTGAATCTGATCTTGAACTAAAACTTTTGTGTTCTGAATCTGATCAAGTTAGGCACGTTTTGGAAATGTTCTATGGTAGTTCATGCCTCGAAAACATTCTGATTTACAACACCTTCTTTGATAAACATGCTGAGCCTTGGATAAGAAATTCTCAATTTGAACTTAATCTTTTGTGTTCTAAATCTGAGAAACTTGCGCATGATTTGAATTTGTTCTTTAGGAACTGTGCTATCACGTGCCCTGACACCATTCTGGTGTACAAGACTTACTTTGATAGGCTTCATGATGATCTGAAACGTGTGCTACATGTTCTAGGGAAAGAAACTTTGGTTTATGATCTGAACAAGTACTTGTCTTGTACATATGATCCTGGTATTTTAATGTTTGTTTTGAGTGTCCAGGATAAACAGGATCAGTCTCCAAGAGGTGTCAGGAACAGAAGCAGAGATCGTGCTTATCAGTTTAAGACTTGGAGATGCATGTACTCGAGGAAACCAACTTCAAAACTCCAAGGAAGTTTCTTTCCAAAATTTTCCTTCACTAAATTTTACATGATTTTTAAATTCTTTTTGTCTGATTCATTTCCTTTTGATACAGGTAAAATGGATTTGAGGTCAAATCCTTTTCAAGAGGGAGGGAATGATGCGCCTCGGATCATAGACCCGGGCCAGGATGATGCGACCATGGCTGAGCCAGATGATTCTTCAACAAAAGACAAACCAGGATGGATTAATGGTGAGGATACTGATCTAAAACCAGCTGATGAGACTGAGGACGAGCTGGAACCAGCTGAAGAGAGTATGCTTGAGCTGAAACCAGCTGAAGTGATAGTAGATGAGCTAGATGAGCTGAGTGAGCTAAGTGATACTAGCTTGGAGCTGAATGAGCTAAGTGACACTGAAGATGGAGCTGGTTTAGTTGCTGGGCGAAATAAGCATTTTTCAGCCCAAAGAAAAATTCATAACAAATTCAATTTGGGTCGGTTTTACACCAAATTCTACCAGACCTTTCCTCAGTCCATTTCAAGCCCATTCTCATCAAGAATGCCAAGAGGGAGTCAGCAAGGAAGTCTTGGTCGTGCATGGGAAAAAGAATTCAACAAAAATCATTAATTTTGGTCTTTAGTCAAAGTCTTCATTTCTAGTTTCCATGTCTTGTTTTTAGCACATTCTTCTTTGGATTTCTACAACTTGTAATCCTATATATAGGGCCTAAGAGCCACGAAATAATATAAGCTTTTTCCCCTTTTATTTGAGTTTATCTATTTGTTCTTTGTAGAACACTTCTTTGTTTCTTGGTGAGGTTATCTCCGAGTAAACAGCCTCTAATTCGTTGGACCTGTGCGTCATATCAGGCAACGTTTAGAAATCCTTCTTTTGGTGGACTTGTGAGTCATATCAAGCACCAACTGAAGTCTGGTAGTATCATTGGGCCATCCGCAACCCATTGTGTCACCGTTCAATCCATCAGTTCTCCCTTTTGGCGAGTTCATATCCCTTTAGTCCGGTCGAGTGATCCTTCCCTATTTTAGGGCGTATCACTAGCTCACTCAGCTGGGAACAGTTGGTGGTCCGCTCATCTCAGCTGGGAGGAGTGTTCCGGTCCGAACCAGTGTGGTCGGGTCCGAGAGGTTACGGCCGAGCCGGTGGTCCATGTATATTTACCTCTTTAATGAAACATTTTGGTCATTTTGCTCTTTGTGGTCTATTTTTGTGACCAAAACTTTTTTAGTGATATCCTAGGGTATTTCTCTTAACTATAAGCATACACATATTTGTTTGATAAGTGAACTATATCGTATATATATATATATACACCTATTGTATTGTAGTGTGTGAATACCTAGATCTACTCATAGATTGCTAAAACGAATATGATTGTATGATAATTGAAACTTGTATGCGGATGTTTGCATTGCGTGGGGATTAAGCATGTGTGGTTAGTGTATATGAGATAGGAGAGGTCTAAAGCCCTACGGTGAAACGTGATGGAGAGTTTTTGGCCGTTGCATTGTTTTTTGATGGGTAATGCAGAGACCAAATGAGGTAGCATGATTCATCGCCGAAGCAGGTAGACGGCCTGCTCGGATCATTTGGGAACCAAACAAGTTGACGTGATCGTGTAAACACAGTGGCGGATCAAGCGTGAACCAGTGTGGTAACTTGATTGTGTGATGGTGTTGAACTCACGGGTACAGATTTAGGTGGTGAGCTCTCAAGCGACAACATGAAGAACACATGGACCGAATGGGGTGGCGTGATCTCATATTGACACCGTCAGAGTTTATCCTCGTTACTTGTTATTTGATCTTGATTTACTGGATGTTCTAGGCAGATCTTTTGTTATGTTGTGCGGTGAATGTTGAGTGATGATTTCGGGGCTACAAAAACTTTTTTCACTAAGCTTTTGTGGAAATGTTTATCCCTCATTATTCTTTTTTTTTTTTGCAGGTTGGTGGGTTTTTGTTTAAGGCATTCTAAACGTTGAAAGACATATTGTTTTACTCCTTAGGATAAAGACAAGTGACTTGATATCACCCAGCTGTGTTGGGTTGGGATGTTACAAATATTCAGTTGATTTCTCTTTTATTTAATAATGATAATGAAGAACCATTACGTGATATCTCTTTCCTCTTCGACGACCACTCATCCATCACTAAAAACACACAAGAGCAAACGGAATAAAAAGACAACTCTATCGTCATCCTAAATCGAATCAGACCACAAAAAAAACCACCTCAAATACCCAAAGATACACACATCATTGAGAATATAACTGTATTAGTATACGGTTAAAAAAAGTATACGGTTTAATAACCAGTTTATACATTTTATTTAATCATTGTATCTAAAGGATAAAGTATTCCATTTTTGTTTGATTGTGGCTACAATTTCTCTTTGTCACTCTTTTATTGTTAACAAAAGGTCTACTCAATATAACCTCTTCTCACCACTCCTTTTTATTATAATATATATACTCCTTTTCAGAACACTCTACAGTATACACACTATGACTATATGAGTACAAGCATTCGTAGACGTAAAACTACTTAGAAAGCTCACAAGAAAGCTCCTCCCATGGCGGATTCTAGCTCTTCTCTCCCTTCTCTTTTCGAAAAGATCTCATACAGAAGATATTTTCTGAGAGCTGTGGATCTCATGATGCTCGGGCTTCTCTTATCTCTTCTCTTGTACCGGATTCTACATATGAGCGAAAACGATAACGTTTGGGTCGTAGCTTTCCTGTGTGAATCTTTTTTCACTGTCATATGGCTGCTTGTTACTTGCATAAAATGGACCCCTGCCGAGTATAAACCATATCCAGATCGACTTGATGAAAGGTATCATGGAATATATATGCACACATAGCATATATGCTTATTCATTTTTGTATAAAGATCTAGGCTTCTGGTAGCTGCTACCATATTCTAATTAATTCTATTTTTATATTATGCAGTAATCATTTTGAATTTTTCTTTATGAACTAACTAGTACTGTTTCAGGGTTCATGACCTTCCATCGGTAGATATGTTTGTAACCACGGCGGATCCAGTTCGGGAGCCGCCGATTCTTGTTGTAAACACCGTGCTTTCGGTGCTAGCTGTGAATTATCCGGCGAATAAACTAGCATGTTATGTTTCAGATGATGGATGCTCACCTCTCACTTACTTCTCTCTCAAGGAAGCTTCTAACTTCGCCAAGATTTGGGTTCCTTTCTGCAAGAAATACAACGTTAAAGTTAGAGCTCCTTTTAGATATTTCTTGAACTCTCTGGACGCAACAGAGGATTCAGAATTCAGCAGGGCCTGGAAAATGACGAAGGTAAAGTATTTGATTGCCTTTTAGGCGTTTGAGTTTGTTTCTACGTACGTTCACAACAAATTAGTTATATCATGTTTACTTTAAAGTAAAAGACAAGACCTTCCCATTTTTTAATCAAACATTCAAAACTGCAAGCAGATGGAAAAGATAACTAAAATAAATATATATTGAATTTGCGCTTATAAATTCCTTAAATGTTGTTAAAAATAAGGCATCAATCTTTATAGAGAACAGAAGAAAAAGAAAAATTAATTAGCTAACAAGAGAAACATATAATGTTGCAAAAAAACCCAGAGAAACGCGTTTTCCATTTGAGAAATTGCTCTTAGCTTTCGTGTTATTAATAAACTAACAATTCTGATGTTCTTTTCCTTTCTAATTTATGTAATGATATGATATTCAAGAGGGAGTATGAGAAGTTAAGCCGGAAAGTGGAAGATGCCACCAGAGATTGGGACGCTGACGATGATTTTGAAGCTTTCTCAAACACAAAACCAAATGATCATTCAACTATAGTTAAGGTATTTCAACAATTTACCAAAGTAGAAAGAAAAAAGAAATCTCATACCATTATATTACAAAAGACTTAGTAATAACAAATATTAGCTACCGTCACATATATAAAATCTGAAGGTGGTATGGGAGAACAAAGAAGGTGTGGGAGATGAGAATGAGGTCCCTCATTTTGTCTACGTTTCAAGAGAGAAAAGGCCAAACTATTTACATCATTACAAAGCTGGAGCCATGAACTTTTTGGTAAGTGATTTTCTCACATATCTCTCCTTTTTCATTTAGTGAACTTTCTGGTACCTAATTGTGTTAGTCCCGTGCCACCATTACAATATTGGCTGAGATATGAGATCAACCATTTGACGATCTATAATTTTAATTTTGCTATTACATGCTTGCAAAATAAATTATGAGCTGTGATATATATACAAATATACTATTTTAAGGGAAGGTAAAGAAAGAAAATATGAAAGGTCACATGATTGAGTAGTACTTCGGGACTATTAGAGCATCTCCAACACATAACACTATTTTAGTGTCAAAACCACACTATTTTAGTGTAGTTTCAACACTAAAAACAAATTCATCTCCAACCACAACACTAAATTTCACACTAAAAGTTATTTTATAATACTATAATGTATTTAACTTTTTAATTTGTCATTTTTAATAATATATTTTACTTATAAAATAAGTAAATAGTGTTTTAGTGAAGTGAATAGTGTTTTAGAGTGGTGAATAGTGTTACATCAAATTTAGTATAAAATTATAGTGTTACACTAAATAGTGTGATTTTTAATGTTGAGTTGGAGAAGGTTTTGGTGTAAAATTCACACTAAAATGGTGTTTTGGAGTTGAGTTGGAGATAAAAAAAAATCGTATCCAGAACATCCTAGTCAGTAGTCACAAAAAAGAAAGAGAACGAAATGATCTTCTTCCCTGTTGCAATGTATCGCTTGATTGAGATAAATTGGCCCAACTCTATAATAATGTTCCATGTGATATTCTAACAATCATTGCTGACATTCAATTTATTGGAGGTGACATTTTAAAATGATTGTTGAAGTGAAAAGGTAACCATTTATTACGTTCAATTATTAATCATGTAATAACCAAATTAATAGTCATGGTGACCGTGCCTTTGAAATTTATATTTAAACATCATATCGTATATGACATGCCATACAAACTACATTAGATCAATAAAATTTAAACAGAAGTCTATATAGTTTAATTTTTTTGAAGCACCAGTTTGCAACTATTAATGATTGTAGGTCTTAATTAGTCTTCTTTGCTTGTTATAATAATAAAATGTGATGATCATAACTCATCAGATTAATTTGAACAGGTCCGAGTGTCAGGGTTGATGACAAACGCACCATACATGTTAAACGTAGACTGTGACATGTTTGTGAATGAAGCAGATGTGGTGCGACAAGCAATGTGTATATTTTTGCAAAAACTAAAGAATTCAATAAATCATTGTGCTTTTGTTCAATACCCTCAAGATTTCTATGATTCTAACTGCGAGGAATTCGTCGTCTTACAATCAGTGCGGTTTCTCATCCTTACTTTTATTTGTTTATTTATAGTATCCATATACAAAATTTATTAATCTTTTCAATCAATACTTAATCTTTGGTTTCTACTATTTTTTGTTTGTTTTGTTGTGGAAATTAGTATTTGGGAAGAGGATTTGCGGGAATCCAAGGAGTAATGTACTCAGGGTCGGGATGTTTCCACACTAGAAGAGTTATGTACGATCTCTCAGTAGACGATTTAGAAGAAGACGGAAGTCTTTCTTCTGTTACTGCAAGTAAGTACTATTGGCAAAAACCATAAGAGATAGTTGGTATATTGCATTATCATATATTTCGTTAAAACATAATTAAAACAAAGTTTCATGCATATATCACCAATATTTTGATATTTTTATTCTAATCATACAATATTTACGCAATACTTTTGTTGTTCTACTAGTCTATTATAAATTTATATTCATCCACTTATTCATTTATCAAATCAATCATTTACGGCTCATGTTTTTTTATCAAGGGAAATTTTTGGATGATGAAAGTTTGGCGGCAAAGTTGGGGAGTTCTAAGGAGATTAGGAAATCGGTGGCCAATGCATTGCAAAGAAAATCAAATTCTCAAAATATTCTTACGAACTTTCTTGACGAGGCCAGAGAAGTGGGGCATTGTCAATACGAGTCCCAAACGAGTTGGGGCAAAACCGTAATACTCTTCTCACTTCAATCAAAATAGTCTATAAAATAAAACAACAAATATTAATATATATATATATATATATATATATATCATGTAGATCGGTTGGTTATACGATTCAACAGCGGAAGATGTAAACACGAGTATAGGTATCCATTCGAGAGGATGGACTAGTGCATATATATATCTGGATCAACCCGCATTTCTAGGATGTACGCCACCAGGAGGACCAGAGGCGATGGTTCAGCAACGGCGATGGGGGACGGGCATGCTCGAAATCCTTTTCAACAAACATAGCCCCTTGATCGGTATCTTTAGCCAGAAATTGAGATTTCGGCAACGATTGGCTTATATTCACGTCTTCACTTGGGGTTTAAGGTCAATCCCTGAGCTCGTTTATTGTCTCTTGCCTTCGTACTGTCTACTCCACAACTCGGCCTTGTTCCCAAAGGTGACTTTCTCTCTCTCACTTTAATATAAACTAGATCTCTTGACCCGTGCGACTGCACGGATGCATGTTTTATAGTACATACAAACTTTAAAAAGCGAAAAATTTAACGATTACATCTTAACTACTTTTGTTTATTGGTTAAACTATGTATTTCATCATTGTGTCATGTAACAGAAACGTCCGTAAAATGTTATGAGCCATAAATATTGTAGTAAGAATTTTAAGGGGAACGGTAAAATCGATAACATTTCAAATTATTTGATCAGTTGAATAATCAATATAACAATGACCGGTTTGATAGTACATAAAAAATTAAGGTCTGTATGTTAGGTAATTATGTCTCTAGTATTGTATATCTGGTTTTTTTTTGAAACAACTATATTTGGTTTATACATAACTCTAGTGAATTTATATGTTTTGGGTTTGTATGAAATAGTATTCTTATGATCAGTTATGGTTTTAGGTGTGTATTACTTGGTTTGATCTCTAATCTCACGTTTACATTTTATATGTATGTCATATTTCTTGTTTGGTTAGCATTGGACCAGCACAAAAACATGTCTAAACATATCTCCTATATATATTAATTGAGAATCATTAAAAAAATTATAACCTTAAATTTGTATTAATTAAAAAATAGTTTTGTTTAGGTGTCATTTAATTAGGCTATCAATTTGGCTTACGTGACATCATTAGAATCAATTGAATAATTAGTAAGTCCAAAATCCAATTGCTAGGAAAACTTATATTAACCCAAACATAAATGTATATAATAAATTTAATATTCTCTCATTAACTTCAATACAAATAAAATTGTTTGCGACATATAATTATGGTCGCCCAAGAAACATACGGTTTGCCCCAAAAGTATGCTTATATAATATTATCTTTTATGATTCACAACAACTTTTTTCATTTTCGATTTAATACAGTGCAAACAATTTTATTGTAATCATTTGTTGTCGTTTTCATAACGAACGCATTCCCACATATGATTCTTCCCACTGATTTTTTTTATGATGAGTTATTTTTACAATGAGTAAGGTTCTTCAAGTTTTTCACCATTATATATACCAAGTTGTCTCAAATAATTTCAGAGTAATGTTTTGTTCAAATTCAACACATACCAACGGATGTTATAGGTTCTTCAACGGTCAAACTTATTTTCACGATATCAGAGACGATATGATGTGTTACAGGTTTTAGATTTCAGAGACAATGTGGTATAAGTTCTATAGAGGTCAATTTTTTTCTCTAAGCAAATCATAGAACGACTTAGAAGTGAGTGTGTTTTATTCAATAGTAACTTTTCTAATTTATTTATTAAACCAAGTAGTAAACAATGAAAATTGTATAATATGGAAGGAGTGGATCATTGATTGTTATATATCCGAGTATAGAACAATGAAATATATTTCAAAACAATACCAGTGGACTCTATAATTAATATACGGTTTATACACTGTTGATTTTGGTTATGTGGCATTGAAATTTCAATTTAACCGAACCATAAATCAATCAAATAATTTCAAAATATTAATTTTATAACGAAAAACAAATCTTCGTTAACCGTGTTACCTACTTTTAGAATTAGTGTGATTTAGGTAGGTATATATATTATATATATTATGTTTTTATCTATTAAAGAAAAAAATAAATATATAAAGCTTAATCAAATAACTATTATATACATCGAATATATTTGCTTGACACACATTTCTGTATGACCTATATATGGGAATTTATATTAGGCTGTGCGACTGTTAAAGCTATTATACCTTCACCTTAACCTTGACCTAACTAATAATCTTATATAAATTATTGGTTGTACTCCAACGATATCATCATCATTCGATGTAATCATATGTCTATCCGCGACAACATTTTGATGTATAATAATTTACATAAAACTATACTACTATAGTTTGATTTGGTAACATTGTAAAAACCAAATAGATATTATTTCTAGAAACCGTGGTGTATAGATATGGTTTCATTATATACATCGATCAAACCATATAAACCGAATAAACTGATTAATTAAAATATAGTAGTATAGTTTTATGTAAATGACATAATATAGTTATATACATGTAGTTTATTTTATTTATATGATCTTGAAATTTAAGACGTTAATTTGAATAATTACATTTTTCTTAAATTTAGTATATTACTAATCATTTTTCTTTTCTTCTTATGAATCTATAATAACTATAAATTATTTAACAATCATTTTTAATAGTTAAATATAATAGAAAAACATTCTATTTAAAATTATAGTAGTATTTAATAAAATTGATTTTTATAATACAAAATTAAATTGACAAAATGTAATAAAAGATAAATATAGTTTTTTGGCATAAACCAAAAGCCGACAGTATATAAACCGAACCAAACCAAAATAAATATGATTTTAATATGGTATCTAATTTTTATAAACCAATATATCGAAAAACCAAACAATGCCAGACTAAAATTGAATAAACCAAAAACTGACAGTATATAAATTGAACCACACCAAAAAAAAAATATGATTTTAATATGGTATCTAATTTTTATAAACAAAAATATCAAAAAACTGAGTCGAGACCAGACCAAAATCTGGATTAAACAACCGTATTTTGAATATATGATTTTATGCATGTTTCAACCCACGCTTTGCGTGGGTCTTATCCTAGTTACAAAATTACATGTCTATTCGTGTATGTTTGTTTTTTATATAGACCCATTCGTATAGTATATGTAGATTTAGGAAGTTAATTATAAAATATTAAATTAATACATTGCTATCAATGTTGCGAAACAATTTTTTATTTTTTCTTTACTATTATTCATGTTTCCAAACATATCTAAATGGTACTTCTACTTTAATAAGATAGATTTCACCCGTTTGTTGTTTAAAGTTTTTGCAGACAAATTTTTTTTTTTAATTCTTATTTGAAATGGCATTTAATATGAAACTATGGAAGTATCATAATATCGTTATAAATATGGTTATATTTATATCATAAATAATTAGAAATACCTTGTTCTTCGTGGCTTTAGGGACTTTGTTCAGGCATAACTGTCACACTTGTGGGGATGCATTGCCTTTACACTCTATGGGAATTTGTGAGCCTTGGTTTTTCGGTACATTCATGGTATGCCTCCCAGTCATTTTGGAGGATAAAAGCTACTTGTATTTGGTTATTTAGTGTCACTGATATCATATTAAAGCTTCTTGGAGTTTCGAAAACCGTGTTCATAGTTACAAAAAAGACTTTCACCGCGACAAGATCAGGGACTGGGGATGGACCATCTTGTAGTGCGGACCCAAATGCTGGTAAATTTGAATTTGACGACTCAGTTTATTTTTTGCCTGGCACGTTCATTGTGTTGGTCAATCTAGCCGCTATAGCCGGGTTTTCAGTGGGTCTACAACCAGTAAGTCATATCTACGGAGGAGGTGGTTCGACTTTTGTAGAGGCTTGTGCATGCATTTTGGTGGTTATGTTGTTTCTTCCATTTCTAAAGGGTTTATTTGAGAAGGGAAAATACGGTATCCCATTGTCTACGCTCTCTAAAGCTGCCTTTTTAGCAGTGTTATTTGTTGCTTTTTCTGTAGGAAAGTAGTTTATATAGCGATGTGGGCTTGTTAGATCATCTCCAAACGAAACTCTATAACTTCAAATATGAAGTTTTTTGCTTTCCAAAAAGGAACTTCAAAACTTCAAATTAGTAGTGAAACTCTATATTTGAAGTTTCACTACTGAAAACTTCAAATTTGAAGTTTCATATTTTTATTTGCATTTTGGTCCCTACAATTACACATCACATTTATGATTCATAAATATTTTCTTGTTGATTGTTTAATCCTTATAAAAATTATATCTCATAAATATTTTAAGTTTTGTGTACAAAATTTAAGTTTACACATAAAATTAAGTAAAACTTTAAAATAAAATTTAAAATATTTAAAACTAGATTTAGATAACAAAAGTATACAAAATAAACTTAACAAAAAAAGCTTTAAAAAAATTACATGAAGACATTACTATTACACAACGTTAAATATTACAATGACACTAATAGTCAGGTAAGTTTAATCTGGAACCTTCAAAATTTCAAAATATTGTCCAATTTTTTTTTGTGTAACTGAAGATAGTTGTTGTTGTTGTTGATGATGTCTTTTCGTACAGTTCTTTCTTGTTCATATTAAATATATTCACGAGTATTAATATCATCGATAAAAGTTTATCTTTTAGCAATATTTTATGTTTCTCTTTTACTTTCTTGTTCTAATCTAATGTATTTAAAAGTATTAATATCGTTGATTTCAACTATTTTTATCTTTAATCTACAAATTAAAAAGAGGAGAGCCATTTTTACTTTGAAATGCACTAGTATATCATATATGCATTACGAAAATCACTTTATGGAATAATATGATATTTTGCTTGAAGTTTAATATTAATTAAGTTATTTTGTTTAAAATTTTATATTTTAATATAATATTTTATTAATTAATATTCTTGTAATATGCTTATATATGTGCTAGTATTTTACAAAAATTTTGTGAATTCAAATTAGTTATGACTAATATAAGGACCATATTATAAAATACAAATAGTTTTGAAGTTGAGTTTGAAGTTTTGCTTTTGGAGAAGAACACCTTTAAACTTCATATATAGAATTTCGGAAACTTCAAAATAGAGTTCCTTTTTGGAGATGCTCTTACGAAACAAAACTAAGGTTATCATTACATTGTCCCAATGAAGAATTAATGATACTTTTATGCACTTAGTTTTTATTATTATATAGTCATATAAAATAAGAGTTATTCTTGGGTTCACCCCATTGGGTGAACCTCTAGGTTCATCAGCCAATAGGATTTCATTATTTCAAATTCGATATCTTTTAAAAAAGGAAACAAAAAATTATCGAGTTATATTATGTTTTTAAAATAAAAAAAAAGTAAAAAAAATAGCAGCTACAGAAAAAAGAATTAATTTTTTTTTTTAACGTCGTCGACAAAACACTAAACCCTAAATCCTAATCCCTAAACCCTAAACCCTTAGGTAAATCTAAACCCTTGGGTAAACCCTAAACCATTGGGTAAACTCTAAACCCTTGGGTAAACCCTAAACCCTTGGATAAATCTTAAACTCTAAATAAAAACACTAAACCCTAAAACTCTAAACCCTAAATCCTAAACCCTTGAATGTTTTAGTGTTTAGTGATTTTGATTTAGAGTTTAAGATTTATCGTAGAGTTTAAGATTTATCCTAGAGTTTAGGGTTTATGATTTAGGGTTTAGGGATTAGGATTTAGGGTTTAATGTTTTGCTGACGACGTTAAAAATATTTTTTTTTTGTAATTACTATTATATTTTTTTTTTACCTTTTAATTTTAAAAAGATAATATAATTTGACAATATTTTGTTTCCTTTTTTAAAATATAGAATATGAAATAACACAATCCTATTGGTTGGTGAGAACCCAAGAATAAGTCATAAAATAATAGTTCCACCAACTTGAAGAGCAAGGTTCGTCACGTGAGCATGGAACATGCTGAGATGAATTTGAATCGATAGAACCACGTTAGTACTGGCGCATTTCAAGGACTTAGCGGTAAAACCTCGAAATTGATCAGTACACCCGTTTTCGTTACTTAATTAGTTTGCAGTGCTAACTATGTAAACATACATTACGTAACGCTAACATCTCCAAACCATCTACGCTTTCTTAGAAGTCAAACACCTCACGTGCTTATATTCTAATCAGTAGCACTTTCGCCTCGGACATGAAGATACATACATTAAAGTATCTGTCTACATATTATTATTATAATAATATAGATTCATGTTCCTTAATTTCATATTAATGATAGAATATTTACATAGGCAAAAACAAATCATATCACATAGCTTGATTTTGCATTATGTTAATATACAAATTTATTGCTTAATTACGGTCCACGTATAAGATGTATATCACGTTGATGAATATAATACTTTGATAGGATACTAGATACTAGTAGAATTATATAGTAATAGTATATATAGACGTGACGCATTTAAACTATTCAGAACATATACAAAAAAAAAAACCTTAATAAAGCTTCTCCTATGGCGGATTCAAGCTCTTCACGTCCTCCTCTTTGCGAAAGGATCTCACACAAAAGCTATTTTCTAAGAGCTGTGGATCTCACGATTCTCGGCCTTCTCTTTTCTCTTCTCTTGTACCGGATTCAACGTGTGAACGAAAACGAAACCGTTTGGGTCGTGGCTTTACTCTGTGAATCTTGTTTCTTATTTATATGGCTACTTATTACGTGCATTAAATGGAGTCCTGCTGAATATAAACCTCATCTACATAGACTTGACAAAAGGTACCCTTTTCTGGTTAGTGATTTTGCTGGTCAAGTAAACAATAAAATTAAAAAATTAACATAATTTTATTTTTAATATATTTAAATTTTAAAACTTTTATTTATATACATGGTACATGAAAACACTTAGTTTTATGTATATTTCTAGCTAAATGGTACACCATGCTCTTTTCGGTTGTGAAGTTAATACTCCAAACTTTTTATGAATTTACCTCGTAATTATCATTTCATACTTCATGGCTTTCCATCGGTAGATATGTTCGTAACCACGGCGGATCCGGTTCGGGAGCCGCCGATTCTTGTTGTGAACACCGTGCTTTCGCTGCTAGCTGTGAATTATCCGGCGAATAAACTAGCATGTTATGTTTCAGACGATGGATCGATCCACTACAAGAAAACAGGGGGATTCTGATGGCCGAAATCGTCGGAAATTCGTCGGAATAGACCGATTCCGACGAATTTCCGACGAACCCGTCCGTCGGTATCGTTTCGTCGGAAAAAAAAAATTCGTCGGAATTTCGTCAGAACTTCCGACGACTTTCTGACGAATACCGAGAAACGTCATTCTGACGAACTTCCGACGATATTACGATGCGGATACACGAGACCAGAGTTCATCGGAAAACTACGTACCGACGAAGAACGTTCGTCGGACAATTCCGACGTAGAGTGTTCCTCGGTTTATTCCGACGAACTTTGGGCGTCGGAAATTACCGACGGACAACGTTCGTCGGAATATACCGACGAACCAAGTTCGTCGGTATATTCCGACGGAAATATGGTTTGTCGGTAAGTTCCGACGGATATATGTCCGTCGGTATATTCTGACGATTATTGTCCGTCGGTATATACCCATTTTTTTTTACAAATTAATTTTGCATTTTTATATATTTTTTGATATTAATAAATTTAAAAAATCGGAAATTTAAAACTAATAATATTATAAAATTTAAATTCATAAAAACCGAAATAGGAAAAAAACATTCATAAAGTTTAAAATTCATACAAACCGAAATAGAAAAAAAAAACATTCCGAAAGTTTTAAAAAGCCGAAATAAACTAAGATGAACTCGAAGACATCAAACGATCTAGCTTCTGCATAATCTCGGTGTTGAACTTCTTCTGGGATGCCAACTCAGCAAGGATAGTGGCATTCTCAGAACGGATAGTGGCATTCTCCGAAAGGATAGTGGTGTTCTGCTCCTCCAATGCCCCAATCCGTTCATCTTTGTCATGTAGCTCCTCGAGAATCATGGGATCGGCATACGGAGCTTGCGAAGAAGATGCCGGATACGAAGAAGCACGACGGGCCAACCCAACTAAACGGCCTCCTTTCCTTTTAGGAACCGCCTACAAAAATATTTAAAGTAAGTAAATAGGGACAAGTAAGTAATCGACATTATAAAAAAAATATATAATAAAAAAAATTACCTTTTCAACCATCTCATTTATTTGCAATAGAGACAGGTTGGTTGAAGCTCCCGTGGAGTCGCCGTCATCAGAGAGAGGCTGAGATTGAGAAACTATCTTAGCTTCCACCAAATCAACTACACCTTTGATCACGGGGTCCTGAATTTGACCCGTCGTCTTGTTAGTGTGAGCCACCTTAATGAGTTGGAGACGATCAACGGGATTACCGTCATTTGCTTCGATCTAAAAAAACCGCCATTATTAGCCAAGAAATATATAAAATATTTATTTAAAAAATATAAAGATAAATAATAATAAAAAACTTACAAGTTCATCCTCCTTAGTAGACATGGAGCAAGCGCCGAGGTTGTGCACATACATACCTTTTCCGCCACGATCGCTCTTCCGGTTCCTGGAGTTCCTAGAAGACGTCTCTGCAGTGTCTTCCTTCTCCCAATGAGCTATCAACTGCTCCCACACCGTCCCGTTGATGAACCGTGGCTTCTTGTTCTTCTGCCAAACTGTCTTCCACGCGTATATCTGCTTTGTGTAAGAGTCCATGGCCTTTTCGTTGAATTTCTTACGGACTGTTTCCGTAAGATCGGAGTGCCAGTTGAACTCTTGCTACAAAACAAACACAATTTAATAAGTAAATATATGTAAAAAAATGTAAAAACTTTAAAAAAATGAAGAGTTACTATACCGCAAACTGACGAAACCACAACTCTCGTTCGTCGGAAGGGATCACACTCCACTTTGGATATCCAAAACGGAGCATGGAGTACATCATCTGGTTGATGCTCCGGCTAATGCCATTTTTCGACTTGGTGAACCTTTAAAAAAAATACAAGTTAGCAAGTTAATTAAAGGAAAAAATATAACGGTACAAATAAAAAAAAATACTAACCAAGTGCTATGGCCTCGTCGTGGGTTGGGTTGGAGAAACGGGAGATGCTCTCGACCTGGTTGTTGAACCAATAGATGAACCGGCATGACCCCCGGATCCTGTTGAGCAGCAGCGTGAGGGGCAGCGTGAGGCGCAGAGGGAGCTGGAGCGGGAATATATGCGGGAACCGAGTCATGAGACGATACCGATGCACGGGAACCGCTCACCGAACTACGTCGAAGACGGTATGCGGGGCGGGCTTCATCCTCGGCCCTAAAAAAAAAATTAACCCATCAAACATATTTTCATTTATATATTTACAAAAGGTTTTATAAACGTTTTTAAAAAAACTATTAAACCTTTTATATATATATATATATATGTATACAAAATTATAAAAAATTTATAAATATAGAAAAATGTTGTTAAAAATTTATAAATGAAGAAAAATGTTGTTAAATATTTATATTTTTTTAAAAAAAACGTTTTATTATACATAGTTTATTAGTGGAAACTTAAAAAAAAATTATAAAAAATTTTAAAATTTTTATTGTACATGATTTACATATATATATATATATATATATGTATACAAAATTATAAAAAATTTATAAATATAGAAAAATGTTGTTAAAAATTTATAAATGAAGAAAAATGTTGTTAAATATTTTTTTTTTTTTTTTAAAAACGTTTTATTATACATAGTTTATTAGTGGAAACTTAAAAAAAATTATAAAAAATTTTAAAATTTTTTATTATACATGATTTACATATATATATATATATATGTATACAAAATTATAAAAAATTTATAAATATAGAAAAATGTTGTTAAAAATTTATAAATGAAGAAAAATGTTGTTAAATATTTATATTTTTTTTTAAAAAACGTTTTATCATACATAGTTTATTAGTGGAAACTTAAAAAAAATTATAAAAAATTTTAAAATTTTTATTATACATGATTTACATATATATATATATATATATGTATACAAAATTATAAAAAATTTATAAATATAGAAAAATGTTGTTAAATATTTTTAAAAAATTTAAAAAACGTTTTAAAATATCAAAAAACGTTTTTAAAAATCAAAAAACGTTTTTAAAAATAAAACAAACGTTTTAAAAAATCAAAAAACGTTTTTTAAAATCAAAAAACGTTTTTAAAAATAAAAAAATGTTCCAAAAAAAACTAAAACAACAATCCAAACAACAATCCTAACTTATATATCCTAAACTATCCATTCAATCCTAAAATTTTCAATCAAACAACCTAAAATCCGAGATCAACTTCCAAAACCCTAAACAATTGATTAAAAAAAAGGTTTGGGATGATTCTTACATGATTTGGAGTTTGGGGAAGAGATATGAGGGTGAGGAGAGGATTCGCCGGTGAAGAGAGGTGGAGAAAGGCCGGAATCGCCGGAGAGGGGGAGAAATCGCCGGAGTGTTTGTGAGAGAGAGAGAGGCCGCAGAGATAACGAAGAAGGAAGGAGAAGGGTTTTTATTTCCGAGGATTCCGACGGACACGGGTTCGTCGGTATTCCGTCGGTATAATTAAAATATACCAAATGCCGATTCGCGAAAATTTTCAAGCGGTTTGGTTCTCCCGGGCTAATTGAAATTCCGACGGAACGTGTCCGTCAGTATTTTCCGACGGACACATTCCGTCGGTATATTCCGACGGAATTCCGACGACTTAGTGTTTAGGGTGTTCATTTCAAGTTTCTAAATGCAAAATCCCAATCTTTGATAATATATATAGTATTTGCATAAAGATTTAACAATAAAAATGTTTTATAACACGATTTTACACAACAACATTTTTTGTAGTGTAAGCTTATATAAATATGATTGTATAAGTATATAATGTTAAGATGAGATGTTATGAAAACAATGATATGCATACATAAATATTTTAATGAGTTGTTATATTTGAACGGTTGAGATCAAATACTATACGACCTTTCCAATTTTCAATGAAACCCGTTGTCGTCGGTATGTCGTCGGTGTATTGCGAGGGATTTCCGACGGACCATTAAAAAAAAAAAAAAAAAAAACTAATCAGAATCTTCTGAATCTTCATCAAACTCCCCAACCTCGGCTTCCGGCTCTGAATGTACGACAGCATCATGTCCAAACACATTCAAATTCTCAACGAGTTGAACATTTTCCAAATCTTCAACTGCCTGGGCGTTGCTGGTAGACTCTGGTTGCAATGGTTCATCATCATCAGAAGTTCCATCCACTCGTCCTCTTGGGTTGATTTGCGTTACAGTAACCCATGGATCATCTCTGTACGTCACCTGAGGGTAACTGATGTAGCACACCTATACATATCAATTATACAAGTATTAGTTCAATATATAACATTAATTAATTATATTGGTAAAAAATTATGAATAGATTGACATACCTGATCAGCTTGCGAACCAAGAATGAAGGGATCATAATATTGAAGTTTCCGCCGCGAATGGACTGATGTAACACCAAACGCATCAATCTTCACTCCTCTATCTGGGGTGGTGTCATACCAATCACAATAGAATACTACACAACGCAATCCAACCATTCCAGGAAATTGGATTTCCAATATTTCTTTTATGTTGCCGTAGTAGACATCGTCACCAGAAGAAGATGAAACACCAGCATCATATGTTGTCTTAGAATGACCTTTCCTTGTGAATGCATATCCTCGCGTACAAAATTTAGGATATGATTTGACGACATAGTTTGGTCCCTGCACAAATTCGCGTATCCAATCATCGAACACAAGACCTCTGGCCAAACCATCATTCACCTATAAAAAAAAAACATATATGATTGCAAAATTAATTAGTTTATATATATTAAATTTAAACTAATCATTTGCATAGGGTAATATGATATATGACTCACATAACTACGAAGCCACGCAGCAAATCCGTTATCTCTAAGTTGTCGAAGCTCATCTTCTGTTGTATGCCTGTGAGTCATACGCAACTCCGCCATATATACACTATATACAAAAATATTATCAATATGAAATAAATTTATTGAATATTAATCTAACAATAAATGAATAAATATTTTTACCTCTCATATTGTAGAACATCTTCACAGTTGGTGAGCAAATATGTTTGCAAATGAGCGTGCTCAGTGTCCGTAAGTCTCCGCTTCGTGAATTTTCCACTAAGTCGTCCTATTTCCTTGAACATGCTTGGGACAGTAACATGATATGTTGCTCTCTCCCCTCTATCATCATGCCGAGCAGGTCTTCGGTGTTTTGTTTGCACTTCTGGTGGAAAATAATTTTCAGCAAAGATTGCAGTTTCTTCATTGATCACCTGTGCCACTATAGATCCTTCCACCCTGCTTTGATTTTTGACCATCTTCTTCAGATGATGCATATAACGCTCAAAAATATACATCCATCTGTACTGCACAGGACCACCAAGTTCCAATTCTCTTGCGAGATGAATAGCAAGATGTTCCATTACATCAAAGAATGATGGAGGAAATATCTTCTCAAGGTTGCACATGCTGACTGGTGCGTTTGTCTTCAAATTATTAATACCCTCTTCAGTCACTACTCTGCTGCATAAGTCGCGGAAAAAAACACTAATCCCTACATAGATAAAAGACATAATTTTCGTAAGTATTAAGTTTTTATAAGCATAATTGTTAAATATAAAAATAAATTAAATTGTAAAAATATAATATACCTGCAATTGCTTCATGAACATTACGTGGCAATAATGCTGAAAAAGCAAACGGAAGGAGGCGCTGCATAATTACATGACAATCATGACTCTTCAAGCCAGTAAACTTTCCTTCGCTTCTATCAACGCAGTTCCCCAAATTTGATGCATATCCGTCAGAAAATTTCACTTTATCTGTAATCCAATCAAAGAACTCTTCTTTTCTAGCACCATCTAGCCGATAAATGGGAAAAGGGGCCGTACCGTTCTCATCAACGTGAAGTTCAGAACGATCACAAATATCGACTAAATCCAACCTTGACTTCAAATTATCCTTCGTTTTACCTTGGATGTTAAGGACTGTGTTCATCAGATTATCGAAGAAGTTCTTCTCAATATGCATGACATCTAAATTATGTCGCAATAGATGACTCTCCCAATATGGCAGATCCCAGAAAATACTCTTTTTGTGCCAGTTATGTAGCTCTCCAACCGCATTGACTCGAATGTTTTCATGTCCACCTACATCTGGCGTCCTTTCTGCATCAAAATACCTAAACTACTTCAACAAATCTTTCCCACTAACTTCCTCAGGTGGACCATCAAACACCTGCTTGTTCTTCGTAAACGAAGTCTTACTCCTGCGGTATGGATGATCAGGTGGTAGAAATCGTCTGTGACAGTCAAACCAACACGTTTTCCTTCCGTTCTTTAGTTGGAAAGCATCTGTGTCATCTTGACAATATGGACATGATAGCTTCCCATGTGTTGTCCATCCAGATAACATACCATATGCTGGAAAGTCACTTATTGTCCACATAAGTATTGCCCGCATCTGAAAGTTTTCTTTGCGCGAAACATCGTATGTCTCAAAACCATGCGCCCATAGTTGTTGCAACTCATATATTAGTGGTTGAAGAAACACATCTAGTGATCTTTTAGGATGATCTGGCCCGGGGACGAGAATTGAGAGAAACAAAAACTCTCGTCGCATGCACAAGCTCGGCCGTAAGTTGTACGGTGTCACAATAACTGGCCATAGAGAATACTGCCTTCCATGCTTTCCAAATGGGCTGAAACCATCAGTAGATAATCCAAGATAAACATTTCTTCTCTCTTCCGCAAATTCTGGATATGTTGACTGGAAATGTTTCCAAGCCTTTGCATCTGAAGGATGTCTAATCTCACCATTTGTGGAATGCTCTGCATGCCATCTCATTGCTTTTGCTGTGCGCTCACACTGATACAACCTCTTCAATCTTTCCGTCAAAGGCAAATACCACATTCTTTTGAATGGGATCGGAACTCTTCCCCTCGTCTCCTGATAACGAGGTTTCCCACAAAATTTGCATACATTCCGTGTCTCATCCGCTCTCCAGTAGATCATGCAGTTGTCAATACATACATCTATCACTTCATACGGTAGTTGAAGACCTGCAACAAGTTTCTGAACCTCGTAGTATGAACCCGGTGCAAGGTTATCCTCAGGTAGAATACCTTTGACAAAATCAGTAATCGCATCCATACATTCCTCAGCCAAATTATAGTCTGTCTTAATACCCATTAATCTAGTTGCAGATGATAAGACTGAATGACCATCTCTACAATTTTGATACAAAGGTTGTTTTCCTGCATCCAACATGTCAAAAAATCACCTAGACTCGGGGTTTGGTTCTTCCCCTCTATAATGATCATGTACCATCTGCTCAGTACCTACACCATAATCTATATCCGTTCTAGATTCTTCTAACCTAATATCAGGCTGAGGTTCACTAACAGGCTGAGGTTCGCTAGTACTACCATATTCATAACTAGTTTCCCCATTAAGGTACCAAACTTTATAATTACGTGAAAACCCTTTCATATACAAATGAGTCCAAACATCAAATTCTTTTATAACCTTATTATTATTGCAAGAAGAGCAGGGACATCTTAACATACCACTTTTTGCATCCGGTTGCTGTTGAACAAGCCTCATGAATTCTCCAATCCCTTGAACGTATTCTTCCGTAAGCAAATTGGTGTTCGGATCCAAATGAGGTTTATCTATCCACGAACGATAATAAACTTCTGAAGACATGATTTTCACGGAATTGTTATGACTAAAGAGAATGAAGAGAGAATGAAGTGTGAATGATTTGAATGAGGAGGGGTTGTATTTATAGGAAATTGCTTACGGACCTCCGACGACTTTCCGACGGAATTCCGACGGATGTAAAGCAGTCCGTCGGAATTCCGTCGGTATTGTCCAATCTCATACGGCTATACAACGTTCATATATATTTGTCGGCAACGGTCACATGGTTCGTTGGAATTCCGTCGGATAATACCGACGGAATTCCGACGACATTCCTGTAAATCGGAATGTCGTCGGAAATTCGTCGGTATTTTCCGACGGAATTCCGACGACTACAACGGTTACATTTTTTATCGGAATGTCGTCGAAAAGTCGTCGGAAAATTCCGACGAACCCTATTTCGTCGGAATTCCGTCGGAAATGGCCGACGGAATTCCGACGACTTAGTTTTTTTGGATTTGGTCGGAAATTTGTCAGTATTCCGTCACAAATATCCGACGACCTTGGTGTCCGTCGGAACCTCCGTCGGAATTCGGTGTGTTTTCTTGCACTTACTTCTCTCTCAAGGAAGCTTCTAAGTTCGCCAAGATTTGGGTTCCTTTTTGCAAGAAATACAACGTCAGAGTTAGAGCCCCTTTTAGATATTTCTTGAGCCCTCTGCCCTCTTCAAGGGATTCTGAATTCACCAAAGATTGGGGACTGATGAAGGTAATGAGTTCAATTGTTATCTTTTTTTTTTTTGGAACTCTAGTTCAATTGTTATCATTTTGCGTTTTTATTTACGTTAGCAAATTAAATTATTATAGTTGTTTTCAGATGCGTTAAATTTAAATATGAAAAAAAAATCAAATAACTCAAAATTAATTGGAAATGATGATTAATTTATGTCTTATATACCTGTTATTTACAGCTTAGCTGGACGTGTTATTGATTATTATTATTATTATTTTTTTGAAACAGTGTTATTGAGTATTTACTTTGAATTTTTTATTGACTAATATATAGACGGAGTACGAGAAGTTAAGCCGGAAAGTGGAAGATGCCACTGGAGATTCCCATTGGTTGGATTCAGACGATGATTTCGAAGCTTTCTCAAACACAAAACCTACTGATCATTCAACTATAGTCAAAGTATGTCTAGAATTTAGTTACCAAAATATTTTGTTAATCTCCTACAACTATTGTTACATAACAAAAACTTTCAAAAATAATATTACAATTATGCGACTCTATCTTGTTATATATGTGTGTGTGAAGTTGGTATGTGAAAACAAAGAAGGTGTAGGAGACGAAAAAGAGGTTCCACATTTTGTATACATTTCAAGAGAGAAAAGAGAAAATTACCATCATCATTACAAAGCCGGAGCCATGAATTTTCTGGTTAGTGATTTTTCTCTCCTATATCTCTCTCTATATGTTTTCCTTAGTTTTAAAGTAAGAGCATAAGTTCCGTTAGTCCGGCTAATGAAATTATTATGCAATTCCTTAAAATATCATTCAGAAGAAATTGAATATATCTGTTAATCTATATGGCCCCGTTCTTTGTATATCTGAAAGATGCATCCAGATGGTCCATCTAGATGTCTTTTCTAGATGCTCCATCTGGGTGTTGTTCGTTTCTTCATTTCGTCCATGCATCCAGATGAATCATCTGAATGTAACTATGTTCGTTTGCTTTTCATTTTTTAACTTCCATCTGCATCCAAGTGGACTTGTTAATAAAATGACTAAAATATAATTTTTTTACGGTTCGGCGGAAAAATAACATTTTTACCGTTTTGGCGGAAAATATTTTTGCGGTTTTTGAGGAAAAATATGTTTTTGGCGAAAAAGTGTATTTTCGTGGTTTCGGCGGAAAATACGTTTTTATGGGTTTGGCGGAAAAATACGTTTTTGCGGTTTGGACGGGAAAAGTGTATTTTTGCGGTTTTGGCGGGAAAAGTGTTTTCGACGAGAAAAGTTTTTTTCACGATTTTGACGGGAAAGTTTTTTTTCGTGATTTTGGAGGGAAAAGTTTTTTCGCGATTTTGGTGGGAAAATTGTGTTTTCCGGTTTTGGCGGGAAATTGTGTTTTTCTGGTATTGGCGGGAAATTCCGTTTTCCGGTTTTTGGCGGAAAAATTGTGTTTTTCTGGTTTTGGCGGAAAAATGTGTTTTTCCGGTTTTGGCGGGAAAATTCTGTTTTTCAGTTTTGGCGGGAAAATTCGATTTTCCGGTTTTGGCGGGAAAATTGTGTGTTTTCCGGTTTTGGCGGAAAAATGTGTTTTTCCGGTTTTGGCGGGAAAATCTGTTTTCCGGTTTTGGCGGGAAAATTTTGTTTTCCGGTTTTGGTGGGAAAATTGTGTGTTTTAAGTTTTGGCGGGAAAATTCTGTTTTTCGGTTTTGGCGGAAAAATTGTGTTTTCCGGTTTTGGCGGGAAAATTGTGTTTTCTGGTTTTGGCGGGAAAATTACGTTTTTCTGGTTTTGGCGGAAAAATTCTGTTTTCCCGAATTCTGTTTTCCGGTTTTGGCGGGAAAATTGTGTTTTCCAGTTTTGGCGGGAAAATTGTGTTTTCTGGTTTTGGCGGAAAAATTGCGTTTTTCCGGTTTTGGCGAGAAAATGCTTTTTGCGGTTTTGGCCGGAAAATGTTTTTTGGAGTTTTGGCGGGAATATGCATTTTTTGGGGTTTGGCGGGAAAATGCGTTTTTTCGGTTTTGACGGGAAAATGCGTTTTTTTCGGTTTTGGTCGAAAAGTGCGATTTTACTGGTTTGACCGAAAAATGTGTTTTTATGGAAATGTGTGTTTTACATTTTTTGCGGAAAAACGCATCTTGCGGTTTTAGCGGGAATGTGTGTTTTTCAGTTTTTGCGAGAAAATGTATTTTTTGGTTATAGCGGAAAAATGTATATGCAAGAAAATAGAATTTACGGTTTGAAAATAATATTTTGATTTTAAAAAGTCATTTTTGTCATTAATCATTTTGGACTGAACTAGATACATCTGCATCCAGATGCACCATCAAGACTCACCTTCATTTGGGTGACAATTTGAGATGAGTTTTTAAAAATTCAGCTGGGTGATCCATCTGGATGTAGCATTATAATGCACAAAACGAACATCGATTTGCATCTTCACCCAGGTGATCCACCTGGGTGAGCAAACGAACATGGCCTATGTCTTTTAAGCAATTTTCTATATTCATGAACCCTTTATGTATTCCCCCAACTGACCAAAAACCCCTCAAAAGATGGTTAAGCTGAAATAAATCCTCCAAGCAAGTTTCAAACAAGATTTGAATGTACTGAATGGAAATCAAGATGTGATAAACAGTTAGTCCTGCAAGATAAATAGTGGACTTTTGGATACCTATCTTGAGGCCAGATTGGCGTTCAAAAAAAAAAAATCTTGAGGCCAGATCTCCATGTTGAACAACTATCAATTATTGTAGATCTTTGTTTTGTTATAGTTTTTTTCATACTAATGAATGTGATGAGTGTATAATGATTTGACCAGGTAAGAGTATCAGGGTTAATGACAAATGCACCATACATGTTGAACGTAGACTGTGACATGTATGTAAATGAAGCAGATGTGGTGCGACAAGCAATGTGTGTATTTTTGCAAAAGCCAATGAATCCAAACCGTTGTGCTTTTGTTCAATTCCCTCAAGATTTTTATGATTCTAACGCTGATGAATTCATCATCTTACAATCAGTACGATTTCTTCTTACTTTTTATTTATACTTTTGATCAATTCAATATCTTTTCCAATATATAATTTGTTCTTTTGCTTATTGATTTTTAGTATTTGGGACGAGGAATTGCGGGAATCCAAGGACCGATATTTACAGGCTCTGGATGTTTTCACACTAGAAAAGTTATGTACGGTCTTTCTTGATTTAGATGACAGTGGAAGTCTTTCTTCAGTTGCTACAAGTAAGAACTTTTCATTACTCGACCTATATACATCCAGCTATTTGATATTCATTTATAAAACAAACTATTTATGCCTCTCTTAATATGTGTGTGATTAAGAGAGGATGTTAGCTGAGGGGAGTCTAGCGAGAGAATTTGGGAGTTCTAAAGAGATAGTGAAATCGGTGGTCGAGGCGTTACAAGGAAAATCAAATCCCCAACAAACCATTACAAACTCCATAGAAATAGCCGAAGAAGTGGGGAATTGTCACTATGAATACCAAACCAGCTGGGGCAAAACCGTAATTCCCTCAAAATTTAATAACCATAGAATAAAATCAAAATATAATATTTTACAGTATGCTTTTGTTTTATTCTATATACAATATAACCTCTTTAAATTAATACTCTATAAATTAATATACACTAAAAATATCTATAAAATAATATAATTTTATAGTCTGAAATTGAGTTTTTGGTTCAATTAGTATATCGATAAATTAATATCACTATAAATTAATAAAAAAAATTATAGTTTTGGTGTAGTCCCAACATTATTAATTTACAGAGGTTTCACTGTAATTGGTTTAGATTGGTTGGTTATACGATTCAATGGCTGACGATGTAAACACAAGTATTGGAATCCATTCGAGAGGATGGACAAGCTCATACATTTCTCCAGATCCACCAGCATTTCTAGGCTGTATGCCGCCAATGGGACCGGTGGCCATGGTCCAGTGGCGGCGATGGGGGACCGGCATGCTCGAAGTCTTTTTCAACAAACAAAGTCCGTTGATGGGACTATTTCACCAAAAAATAAGATTCAGACAACGTCTGGCTTACATTTCCATTTCTATGTGGGGTCTAAGGTCAATCCCTGAGCTCTTTTATTGTCTCTTGCCTGCCTATTGCCTACTACACAACTCTGCCTTATTTCCCAAGGTGACTCTCGTTTATTATCTCTATTCATAATCATATGATAGTTTCATAATTAATGTAGTTCTGATTTATTTTCATGTATAACTAAATAAGCTAATGTTTTGTGTTGCTTTAGGGACTTTGTTTAGGTATAATCGTCACACTTCTGGGGATGCATTGTCTCTACACTCTATGGGAATTTATGAGGGTTGGTTTTTCCGTACAATCATGGTATGTCTCCTAATCAATTTGGAGAATAAAGGCCACTTCTTGTTGGTTATTTAGCATCCTTGATATCACACTCAAGCTTATTGGAATCTCGAAAGTCGTGCTCATAGTCACCCAAAAGACTATGCCTGAGTCTAGGTCAGGGTCAGGAGACGAACCACCTCAGCGTATAGATCATGGCTTAAGCCCATCTTCCGGTAAATTTGAAATCGATGGCTCACTTTATTTCTTGCCAGGCACATTTATTGTGTTAGTAAATCTAGCCGCAATAACCGGTTATTGGGTAGGTCTGCAATCGTGGAGTTGTAAGGATGGAGGTGGTGGTTCAGGTTTGGCCGAGGCATGTATTTGTGTCTTGGTGGTTATCATATTCTATCCATTTTTAATGGGCCTGTTTAAGAAGGGGAAATATGGTATCCCGTTGTCTACTCTATCTAAAGCTGTCTTTTTAACAGCTTTATTTGTTGTTTTCTCTGTGAGAAAGTAGTATAGTGATATGAGTTTGCTTGGTAAATTATCCTGACACTGTCTCAAAATTCATAGTATTATTTATGCAACTAGTGTCATTTATCACCGTATACAGTGGAACCTATATAAATTAATACTCGATAAATTAATAATATCTATAAATTAATAAATTTCGTCGGTTCCAACTTGGGCCGGTTCAAAATTCTATGTATATATATGGTCCCCTTAAAATTATAAATTAATAATTTATATGTATACATATTTTATATAAGTAAAAACATTTTTATATTGTTTGTTTTATATTCACAGTGGAATTATCTTTATATTTTCTTTATACTTCATATATTTTTCTGATGAGATTTTGTAATATTATATCTAAAACCACATTTAAGTTCTATGCAATATATATTATATACAACAAATAATATAATAAAATTAATATAAATGTCAAATTTTAAAAAGTAACAATTAATGTTTATACATTAAAATCAGATATTTTTCTTTATCTTAGAATAATTATATCTTAAAATAAAAAAATTAAATAAAGAAACTTTTGTAAATTAATATCTCTATAAATTAATAAAATTTCAAAGTCCCAACATTATTAATTTATAGAGGTTCTACGGTATGTAAGTTTTAATTTGCGCGGAAATTGTCTTTCCAAACTGATGTGAAATAATTTAGATCCGGCTCTTAAAACACTACACTAATGTGACCAATCCAGAAATATAAACATGATCATGGTAGTTATGTCCGAAGAACTGTATATACTATATCCTCCAAATTCTCTAACTCTTTGCAGGCAGTACACAGATCAATATACAGTAAAAGGGTAATAGTTTTTATACCTGCATATAACACAAGTAATACATAAGAATAAAGTTTTTGAACATATGATATTAATAAACATATATCTATGAACAATGGCAGTTTGGTATAAAAAGGTGTAAAAGATTAAGTATACCAAAATCTAAACCGTAAAATATAATCTGAGCATCTATATATGTATTATAAGAAAATCACGTTTTTTTAAATACTGTAAAGCGTTTTCTCAATTGAATTTGATTTTATATAACATATAAATAAAAAGGCTTCGTAAGAAATACTAGCTAGGGTTTGATTTGCATAGCATTTGCGCAGTATGTTCTATATTATCCAATTAACAATTTTCTTAAAAATATTTAGAATAGTAAATGTTTTTGATCCAATGCTTTCATATGAAGTTTTTGGTAGATCATTTGCATTTAGAATATATAAAATCTTTTTTTTGTATATCTAAAACTATATAATATTTTAAAAAATATAAAATTTAAAAAATTTCTATCTTTAAAAATTTCTTTAAACTTTTTTTAAAAAAAATTATTAAAAAAATTTAAAATTTCTTTACAAAAACTAAATTTTAAAAATTTATTTTTTTTAAGGTAACAATTGATTTTTTGGAAAAATAAAATTTATTTTTCAATAAAATTATTTCGTATTTAAAATACAATTAAATTAAATATAATTTATTATTGTCAATAAAAATTAATATACATATATATTATAAATATAATATATCTATATTATTCATAAATAAGCAAATTATATATCACGTACTAATTTTATATGATACTTTTATATATAAATCATTAACTACTCGACCAATCATGTTATTAATTGCATTTATGAAAACATACTACTTCCGTAGAAATTGCTTCTATAGCAAATTGTTACCGTTTTGTTATCAGCTTTATCAATCGAGGCGTAGAAAACATAGAAAACCTCTTAAGTTAAAACAAAACATAATTACTACAAACAAAGCTACAATATGACCGGGTCGGAAATGGAAAACAATGAGCATATTTGTAAGCTTATTGCGGAGATTTTGACAGAAAAAAAGATATTGCAGTTTTGACAAAAAATGATTTTCACGATTTCAAAGCTTTTATTTGTAATTCTTGTGGGTTTTATCCAAGCATAGTAGATCTGTAACACAAACTATAAAAAAGCAATAGTTTATTTTGATTTTTTGCAAGTTTTTTCAACTCAACGAGTTGAAAAAGAAAACTAAGCTATTATGCAAACAAACAAAAAAATCCTTCAATACAACAAGTGTCGACGAAAAAATAAATTAACAATAAGTTGTCCAAAAATCCCGAAAAACCTCAAACGGCACTTCCTTTGAAAAGAATGAATTAATATTAAGTTTTTTTTTTTGGGCAACGAATTAATATTAAGTTATTAAAATATTCAACAGATATTTCAAGCACAACGTGATCACTTTGATAAAATAAACTAGGAGCTAGACCATAACGTGTTCACTTTGTCATAGTTACTACTGACTTAATGTTTCAAAACGCTCTTAGTCAAAATTACCATGTTTTTTCGCACAAATATAAACGAGACTGTCAAAGAATCAAAGATGAAGAATCAGAGGATTCTATTTCTCCACACTATACTACATTACACATACCACGAACGATTCCGTTCCTTTAGCTGATGAATTTTCATAGTTCAGGATCGTGCTTGGTTCGGTTTAATGATATTTTGTTAGCTAAACCATAATGTGTACGTAATCATTTTGACAACCACTTTGAAACCTGACAATTCACAAACAAACAATACTCATTAAAACTTGTCTATCGTTATACTAACTTGACTTCTGTAACTTTGAACATTTAATGTGAGAAATTTCAATGTGATGTCATTCTAAATCCAAATTTCACGTTAGAAATTGAGTGGCTCTTAGACATTCTTCTTTACAAGATACCTCAAACTTCTTCTTAGTAGACTTTTATTCCAATGCAAAACCACATATCTCTATTTATACCAGTTTGTTTTCTTTCACATTTCTTTAAAACAAATTTCTTTAAAAGATCTTATGGCCACCATGTCAGAATGGCTTGTGCGTTTGCATTTTCTCTCGCTACTCTTGCTATGTTGTGTCTCCCCTTCAAGCTGCGCCACTATAAAATTCATTACAAGGGATCCTCTTGTTGGTCTTGTCGGTTGTCATCCCCACCAGATTAAAGTCTTTACGCAGTTCAAGAACGAGTTTGATGCCCGCCGTTGCAACCACAACTATAACGGAATATGGTGCGATAACTCGACAGGTGCAGTCACGAAGCTACGACTCAGGGCCTGTCTCACCGGAACTCTAAAGTCCAACAGTAGCCTCTTCCAGTTTCATCATCTTCGTTTTCTTGATCTCTCTCACAACAACTTTGCCTCCTCTTCACTCCCTTCCGAGTTTGGAAATCTCACCAAATTAGAGGTTTTATCTCTTTCCTTTAATGGCCTCACCGGCCAAGTTCCTTCCTCATTTAGTAACCTAAGCATGCTTTCTAAACTAGACCTTTCCCAAAACGATCTCACTGGTAGTTTCCCACTTGTGAGTAATCTAAACAAGCTCACAGTCTTAGACCTTTCTCATAACCACTTCTCAGGAGCTTTGTACCCCAACAATAGCCTCTTTGAGTTGCACCACCTCCTTTATCTTAATCTAGCTTTCAACAACTTTAATTCATCTATCCCTTATGAATTTAGCAATCTCAACCAATTAAAAGCCCTTTCTCTTTCCTCCAATGGCTTTAGCGGTCAAGTTCCTTCCATATTTAGTAACCTAACCCGGTTAACTTTGTTGTACCTCGACCGAAACAAGCTAATTGGTAGCATCCCACTTTTACAAAATCTAACCATGCTCTCTGTTCTAAATCTTTATGAGAATCACTTCTCTGGAACCATTCCTTCTTATCTCCTCACTATGCCATCCTTGACATATCTTGATGTGCGTGGAAATGACCTCACCGTTTCCATTGAATTTGATAACTCATCCACCCCATCTAGGCTCCAATACATGTACCTTGGGCATAACCATTTTGAAGGAAACATCATAGAGCCTATCTCAAAGCTCATCAACCTCACACACCTTGACCTTTCTTTCCTAAACACAAGCTACCCAATCGACTTAAACCTCTTCTCCTCTCTCAAATCTTTGTTACACCTTGATCTTTCTGGTAACAGTATATCTCCAGCCAGCTTACGTTCAGATTCAAACATCCCATTGACTTTAGCAATGGTGTTCTTCAAGCATTGTGGAATCAAGGAGTTCCCAAACATGTTGAAAAAACTTCATAGCATGCAGTTTATAGACCTATCCAACAATAGAATCAGTGGGAAACTCCCTGAGTGGTTATGGAGCCTTCCTCAACTGGGTACCCTAAACGTTGTAAACAACTCTTTCAACGGCTTTGAAGGCTCATCAGAAGCTTTAGTCAATTCATCAGTGCGGATATTACTTTTGGAGTCAAACAATTTCGAAGGAGCACTTCCAAATCTACCACTCTCCATCACTGTCTTCTCCGCGGGTACTAATAACTTCACAGGGGAGATACCTCTCTTAATCTGCAACAGGAGTTCGCTCACCGTCCTTGATCTAAACTACAACAACTTCACCGGTTCAATTCCTCAGTGTGTGAGTAACTTCACTTTCGTGAATCTCCGGAAGAACAACTTGGAAGGAAGTCTTCCAGACATGTTCTGTGTTAGTGCCTCGCTTCGGACGCTTGACGTTGGCTACAATCAACTAACCGGAAAGCTACCAAGGTCGCTTCGAAACTGCTCCTCTCTAAAGTTTCTAAGTGTTGACAACAACAATATCAAAGACATGTTTCCCTTCTGGCTCAAGGCTTTACCGAACTTACAAGTGCTTACTCTCAGTTCAAACAAGTTCTACGGTTCGATATCTCCTCCTAATCAAGGTCCTCTCGGGTTTCAGGAGCTACGAATATTAGAAATATCTGATAACAAGTTTACCGGAAGCTTGCCACCACGATATTTTGAGAACTGGAAAGCATCATCATCATCATCCACAGGGAAAGAAGATGGGAGTTTATACATGGTGTATGAGAAGAATCCATACGGCTTGATTGCATATACCTTCACAGATCATATAGATTTGCAGTACAAAGGTTTGCGTATGGAGCAAGCGAACGTCCTCACTTCGTATTGTGCTATTGACTTTTCAAGAAATCTACTGGAAGGACAAATTCCTGAATCCATTGGTCTTTTAAAGTCGCTGATTGCACTCAATCTATCGAGCAACGCCTTCACAGGCCATATTCCTGAATCGTTGGCTGATCTTAAGGCTCTTGAGTCTCTAGATATGTCCAGCAACAAACTCTCTGGAAGTATTCCTAATGGACTCGGGAGCGTGTCGTTTTTATCGTACATAAATGTGTCTCACAACCAACTCAAAGGTGAAATACCGCAAGGAACACAAATTACTGGGCAGCCTAAATCTTCATTTGAAGGGAACGCAGGGCTTTGTGGTCTTCCTCTTGAAGAAAGTTGCTTCGACACTAGTGATGAACCTCAACCACAAAAAGAAGAAGAGCAAGACCAAGAAGAAGAAGAAGAAGCGTTGAACTTGAAAGCAGTGGCGATAGGGTGTGGACCAGGAGTGTTGCTTGGATGGGCTATAGCACACAAGTCGTATCATTTGTTCGTCCGTTGATCGACTATCTATTAGGAAGATTAGGCCTGTTCGTTTAACAAACGCAAGCGACAGCGGCAGCGGTTCAAAATAACAGCTATGATCACGGCAAATACATCACAGTCGCGGCAAAAAGATTTTCGTTTTCAGTCACTACAGCAAGTAATAACAGGCAGATGAGATGCTAGAAATAACAGCGGCAGCGGCAACTCCGCTTTCCTGTCTCTAATCGATCCTTGGCGTCTGAAACTAGAAATAACAGCAGCAGTGGCAATTCCAGTTTACTTCCATCGTAGCTTTATTTATTGCCGTTGACTGACGCTAGTTGCTGAGTTTTTAAAACGAACATGCATATTGTGTCAAGTATGGATACATCTATTTACCAGATATGACAAGTCATTAATCATAAACTCGAGCTATGTTTTATTTTTTCTTACAGAACACCTGTTTATTATCTAGAGCTCTTTGATTTAGTGAAATTTCTCGTGATTTTTGCAGATATTGATCTAGATTTGGTTTACGTTAGAAATTTTTCTAGAGATGTATTTTCTCTTTTGACTCGCAGATAGTGAAATTTTTGGTGATTAGCGTTTAATCATTTTAAAGTCTAGAGATGTATCTTCCTTTGTAGCTCTTTAAAGTCTTTATTTTCTTATTCGTTTTGTTAAATTCAATTACAGACTAGGAATTTGCTCCGAATTGCTATTTTCAACATCATGGGCATCTTTCCTGAGAGAAATATTTCAATGATAAAATCAGTTTGAAAGAAAAATATCATTGAGAGTATCCAAGAACATATGGAAATAATTACTAAAGAGGATATATCTTTCCATTATCTTAGAGGTGTCAAATGGGCGGGCTTAATATACAAACGAGCTTAATATGGACAAATCCATTTTGCCCATTGGTTTTTATTGGACAAAATGTGGAATATCATTAAGAAAATGGTCTTTGTTGGTTTTGGGCTTTATGGACGTGGACTGTCCAATTGTCACAAAACCTAGGGTTTCTAAAATTTAAGTTTTTCCGCTAAAATCGTAAAATCGATTTTTTTCGCTTAAATTTTGATATCAAATTTTCCCGCCAGAACCAGAAAATCGAGTTTTTCCGTCAGAACCGCAAAATTGAGTTTTTCTTCAAAACGCAAAATCGAATATTCCCGCCAAAACCGGAAAATCGAGTTTTCCTGCCAAAACCGCAAAATCGATTTTTCTCGCCAAAACCGAAATTGTTGTACTTATGAACTTATGTATTATTGTACTTATGAATTTATGGATGAATTTTATTTTTATGAACTTGTATATGTAATTGTAGGCTTATAAATTAAAATTTTCTTATATGGTCATTATGGACCCCATGGCAAAACCGAAAAATCGAGTTTTTCTGCCAAAATCAGAAAATCTAGTTTTCCGCCAAAACCGCAAAAATTGAGTTTTCCGCCAAAACTGCAAAATCAAGTTTTCCCGTCAAAACTGAAAAATTAAGTTTTTCCGCCAAAACCGCAAAATCGATTTTTCCCGCCAAGACCGGAATTGTTGTACTTATGAACTTATGTATTATTGTACTTTTGAATTTATGGATGAATTTTAATTTTATGAACTTGTATATATAATTGTAGGCTTATAAATTAAAATTTTAAATTTCTTATTTGGTCATTATGGACCCCATGGCAGACCATGAAAATATGGGTGTTAGTGGGTATGGTCCTTAATGGACATGGTTCTTAATGGACATGGTCACTCTCTGTCCGCAAACAATAAATGGACAAATGGATATGAGCTAATGGACATGGGCTCGCCCACTTTACAGCTCTACATTATTTTGGTCATAATATTCAAAATGAATAATATAATTTTGATTGCTTCTGCAATTATATCTAGTAAAATAAACAACCAAGTATTTTTCTATGAATTAGGAGTTTACCCAAATGTTTGTTGATTATCGTATTTGATAAAGCTTATAGAATACAGAAGAATTAGGTGATTTTTCCGCATATGCGGGCATAGTATTGTTACAAATATTAATTAGTTTATGTTTTATGATTCAAAAATCAGCATGATAAATTATTATTTAGGTTTTTAAAAAGTTTAAATAAAACATTAAATTATCTATATATGATAAAGTTTTCATTAAAATATATATTTCACTCACATATAAGAAGTATTTCTTAGAAAAATAAATAAATATATATATTTATACAAATATTTGCTTGATTAATATTTAAATATAATTTATTTTATATCTTAATTTTTTTTAACTTTTATAGCAGAAAATATTATTTCAAAATAACAACACAATATATAAGAATTATCTTATTTTATAAATCTAATATTATTAATATTAATTTCGTTTTAAATTAAATAATAAATTCTATATAAAATTCATTAAAGGTAATATAGATGGGTTTTCTGCAAAAAAACCCTCAATGTGGTTTTTTTTTGCAAATTAATCCGCGAACTCAAAAACCCACGGGTCAACCCTCCAAGTGCCAGTCAAACCGCAATATAACCCTCGGCCGTATTTATGTGTATTTGACTGTGTATAATTTTAACATTTTTTCAATACTAGGTCGTTTTGGCGCTAATTTTTTAATGAAAAAAATATGTTGAACTCGTGGTTTGAAATTTGAACCTTAAATACCATGTGCATGCTATATAACCATCTCGGCCAACAAATATATTTGTTTACTTAACAAACGCAATTATATAGATTTCTAAAACGAAATGACCTTGTTTTTCTCGGACATGGGAGCTTGCGTAAATGCACAATGAAGGTGGGGTTCAACAAATCACATTGAGGTTTTTTTTCGCAGAAAACCCAATATAGATCTTTTTTTTTTTGGTCAAAACCCAATATAGATCTATAGATGATTAATATAGTACTAATATGGGCTCAATGACAAACGGCTAGGCCCAATAAGATTTTACCAAGCCGAAGCTTATCACTTTATTAAATTCATCGTCTCCTACATATCATCGTCTCCTCTGCTGGTACTAATAATTTCACAGGGAGATACCTCTCTCAATCTGCAACAAGAGATCACTTACTGTCCTTAGATCTAAACTACAACAACTTCACCGGTCCAATTCCTCAATGTGTGAGTAACTTCACTTTTTTTTTTTGTGAATTTCCGGAAGAACGACTTGGAAGGAGACATGTTCTGTGTTAGTGCCTCGCTTCTCCGGACGCTTGACGTTGGCTACAATCTACTCAGCGGAAAGCTTCCAAAGTCGCTTCAACACTGCTCCTCTTTAATCTTTCGAAATGTTGACAACAACAACAATATCAACGATGGTTTGGTGGAAGCACGCAGGCTTTTTAATCAGAACCGGACATCATGGCTAGACATTTCAACATGGAACATGATGATCTCGGCTTACGTTCAGCGAGGTCTGATGTCGGAAGCTCGCCAGGTGTTCGATCAAATGCCTGTGAGAGACGTGGTGTCATGGAACACCATGCTCATGGGTCTGAAGAAAACCAGAGATAATACAGAGAGCGTTCTCAGGCTTTTTATAGATATGCGGAGATCCTCAAGCGTTTACACCGGCTCCCCTTTGTTAAGAGGCTACACGAGTTTAAGGGATCCAAGAGGTTTAGAGAGAGTCTTTGAGGAGATTTTGGTCAAGGATGTGGTGTCTTGGAACGTGTTGATTACGGGTTACATGAAGTTAGGTTTTGTGGGGGATGGTGAGAGAGCGTTCGGTGAAATGCCGGAGAGGAACATCGTAACTTGGCACACAATGTTGATTGGGTACGTAAACAACGTGGAGATGAGTAAAGCTAGGGACTTTTTCGATAAGATGAGTCAAAGGACGAATGTCTTTTCTTGGACTGTAATGATCAATGGGTACGTGCAGTGCACGGAGTTTAAAGTAGCCTTGTTGCTTTTCCGTGAAATGGTTGAGTCTTGGAGTAACAGGCAGAGTCATTACACGTTTTCGAGTGTTTTAAAGGCGTGTGCAGCTTTATCGTCGCTTCTTATGGGGGAGACAAGTGCACTCGATGATCACAAAACGTGGAAAGGATTGTGACCTAGTCTTGTCGACTTCTCTGGTAGATATGTATGCCAAGTCAGGTGATATTACCGCTGCTTCACTCGTGTTTAAATCGATGCTAGTGAAGAATCCAGCTTCGTGGAACTCAATGATTGGAGGGTTTGCAAGACATGGACTAGGGGTGGAAGCTTTAGAAGAGTTCGAGAGGATGGTACAGTGCGGCTACAAGCCTGACCAGGTGACTTTCATTAACTTGTTATCGGCTTGTGCTCACGCGGGGCTAGTGGAAGAAGGGGAAAAACAGTTCATGTTGATGGGTAGGTTTGGGATAAGTGCAGAGAAGGAGCATTATGCATGTATGGTGGATCTACAAGCAAGGGCTGGTCAATTAGATAAAGCAGAGAGGTTGATAAAGGGTATGCCTTTTGAGCCTGATTTTGTTATCTGGGGGGCTTTGCTAGGGGGCTTGCGGATTGCATTCATGTTTGGAGTTAGGTGAAGTTGCTGCTAGAGGAATCTCAAGGTTGAGAAGAGAGCATCCCCGCAGCTTATGATGTTCTGTGTAGAGTTCATGGCGAGAAAGGAGATTGGACTAGTGTTATGGAGTTGAGGAGATTGATGAGGAAGACTAAAGCCAAGAAACAAGACGCTAGTAGCTGGATTGAATAGAGCTGATGTGAAACAGGGCTTTTTGGTCTTCCTACACTAGTTCAGTTGATGAGGTAATGAATATTGTAACTGCTCTTCGGCCTTCGGGGCTGTTACATTTACGTCGGTTTCCCAATTGCTGATCACTACATTTTGCTTCTGCTCCAGCGCACCATTGTGATGAAGCTTCTGTACTAAGATGATGTGACAGTATGGTTATAGCCTTCTAAATTCTATGAATCCTGGTGATAACAATGCAGCTTGAATAGAGCTTTCTAACTCTGATTTCGAGACAAACATTGTGATAATAAGCATTTGAATTCATTATTTCCTAGTTTACTGATTAGTTTTGCACACTTGTAATACAAGTATGCAAGTGTACCACTTTGCCTAGGTTGCCGATTACTGGTTAACTACATCTACCAAAACTCTTTGCCTCTAATACTTGAACCATAACTTAAAAATATAGTCAAAACCATAAAAACAATTAAATCTCTTTAGTATTAACAAATAACACATAATCACACCACGATGATTCAGACAGAGATATCTCTCGATTGTAAACACAGAAGAGAGGTTGAAAATGAGGAACCTAAAGTGTCAACTGTAACTCCCAAAGAAGAGTAACTTGTCTCGCTACCGTCTAAAAGTATGTATATATATATATATCTCCTAAAAATCTCATCGACGCTTCCTTGCAGTCCAAGAAACTCAAGACCCTAGAAAGAAGAAAACGTTTTGATTAGAACACATATATCTTGCTACTACTTTACTTACAGAGAGAGAGATAGACCCAGTTGGATCAAACTCAAATCAAATTCATTATAGAGTGAACTTACTCAATCTTGTGGTAGATTATCCGGTGGTGGTGGAGCAACACGGCCATCCTCAAAGACGAATGCTGGCATGATCTCATCTCCTGGTGATTGATCTGGCGGCGGTGCTGGATTTCTCCACCCGAGAAGTGCGCAACAATTGACGCACGACACCTCATGGCCGGAGAAGAGATCGTCGTGGTAGAGAACAGGGACTTCTGCAATCATGACATTGTACCTGCAGACAAAATCTTTACATTCATTTTTTTTCTTCTTCAAATTTTAACAGTTGTAAAAGGGAAACTTACACAAGGTAAAACTGATATAAGTCGAGCCATGCATCCACGAGATCTTCACTTTTTGCGATTTGAACGTTGCATGTAGCGCATGTATAGACTGGTCCGTCGTTTTCGATCAAGAACACTCTTCCCATAACTCCAAAACTGCAATCATTAACGTATACTACACTTTGACTCGGAAGAAAGAATCCATGGAAACGCAACAAGAAACAGAGAGAAACTCAAAAGATTCCCATTTCAGATGAGTTAAAG
The DNA here is from genome assembly GCF_020379485.1 of Brassica napus. NCBI lineage: Eukaryota > Viridiplantae > Streptophyta > Magnoliopsida > Brassicales > Brassicaceae > Brassica > Brassica napus. The sequence goes on from NC_063447.1 coordinate 56,020,025, forward strand.
AGATTTATAAATGTTGAGGTTTAATAAAGAGAGTGATGATCACTTTACTGAAACAATACGGGAAGAAACAGATAGAAGTTCCAAGATTCCAAGAACATGCGCTAAAAATTCATATCAGATAGTACTATTAAAAAGACTGATCGGAAGATAAGGAGAGATCAAGAGAGATAGACAATCACCTTCGACGGTGATATTAGCCTGAAACGCGACGACGAGAAATGACGAGAGAGTCAGAGAGAGAGGGAGAATCTCAGAGAGAATGAGAAAGACGAGAGGGTATTTCAAAATTTCCCAGGATTTATATGAATTTAAAATTTAAGGCCCAATACGCACGCAAAGCTTTGTCTCATTTATGTTTAACGTCTCTCTTAAAGCATTCTCGAATTCTCCTATTGATTCTCTGTGATCTTCTTCCTCTTGCTTGATTCCTTGTGGTTGGTAGATATAAATTTTTAATAATAGTTATGTTAATTTTATCATTAATAAGAAATTATTTTAAAATCTTAGGGGGTAGGCTTTGATTTTTGAACTATAATTGACTCATGAAACTATATTTAAATCCATTCTATCAATTCAAATTATTGTAATAATCTATTAAACACGAATTGCACCGGAAATTTTAAATTCTTTTAATGAAAAGACATTGTAAATCTAAAAACCAATAACACCAGATTTCAAAATCTTTTACCTGAGGCATTATAAATTCTCAATAACACTAGATTTTAATATATAAATTACAATCAATCATCTAATAACAATGGATTATAAAATCAATAGAATTTGCTTAAATCTACTATTGAATAACACCACCTTAACTACAACATAAAATTTAGTAGGCAACATAAAACACTTGGCTTCTCTTCTTGGTTTTGCTTCACTTTTCTTTCAGGCATGATGGAACGTTAGATCGTCCAAGTCTTGAGAGCCAATGAGTCTGAGATTGTGTGCAGCAAACAGATAAAACATAGATGTGGTGAGATGTCTTTGGTTGTCCCAGCCGCTTTGCAATCATCTGGAAAGGTAGCCAACAGCTCTTTGAACGATCTATTTTCAAGTGGTTCTTGTTGGTGTTCCTCATCCTGCCACATATCAGATTATGTCAATTTCATCACAATAACAGGTAGAAAAGACGAAGCAGAAAGCAGGAACTATGTTTATCTTAGTTAACCTGAATTGGTGGTTGAGGAGATTCCTGAAGACAATCCCAAAGAGTTTCCTTTAGCACTTGCACATCAACTTGTTTTGAAGCTTTATCATATTGGACCTCAATTTTGTTGACCTAAAGCATGAATTGTGCAGAGCAATTACAGCAATATTTGATTGCTAACTATAGGTCAATACAGTATTTTTTTAATTGTAACGCAATAACCATATGCAGATCAATATACATACCTGGCGTGGCTGAGAGATTAATGAGTTGGTAGTATCCTCTGCATCACTTTGATCATTTACATTATCAAACGGGCCATCATCATAGACATTATCATTTCCCCAAGATTCCGCATGTTCATAATCATCATTTTGCTAACATAATAAGTGAAACCTAGGTTCTTTTCTCAGAGTCCCAAAACAGTTTTCACTGATATTTTTAAAGCCATTTCTTTGTAAAGGCAATTTTATAACGGTAAGGACAACAAAAAACTGGTATGTGCCTTGCCTCATGAATGACTTGTTACCTGAGCATTTTCTTCTCCTCCTCCCAATGCAATGTTACCGTTCAGAAAATTTACTTCAGAAGAGATGGCAAATAATGGGTGGAGATAAAAAAGGAAAAAAAAATAGCAAATAGTGCGCAGGTCAGTGTTTAGCCTTACCATCACATTTGGTAGTAAAAATAGCTTTACTAGATTCTCAGGTTGATAATGGCAATCCTCTGGAAGCTTTGTTTGACAAGGGGCTTTACTTGCTGGAAGGAGTAAAGACTTTGGGTTTTTTGGAGGGGCAAAGATATCAGGCATTTCTTCCTCCAGTGCTTTTGTAAAAATCTAGCTCAGGCTCTGCTTGTTTCTTTTTCCTGGTTTTCTTTGCTGGTGGAGAAGATCCGTTTTCAGAAGCAGGGAGATCATCTGGACCTGCTAAGAGTTCAAAGCATGTAAACCCTCAGAGAAACTAGACAAACACGAGGACTTGTCTTATTGTTTGAAACTGGAGATATAAGCGCATACCTTTTGTTTTCCTATACTTCCAGTGATCAGGACCTGCCCAAGAATTTTGCTTAGATGAAATTCCCAACGATAAAAAGAGATAGTCATCAATGTTCTCTACTCTGTCATCTGAATCTAAGGCTTGCAGTGAGTCTGGTTCAACTTCCTGCAAAACGAAAAAGGTCAGCATCAGGTATTTGCGGGGCCAAAGAAAAAAAGAAGGAAAATTAGAATAGAGATGGTAAGAACCTCGGGAAAATTTGAATATGCTGGTTCTGCATCATTGGGGCCAAAGTTTTCCTCAGCAGCACCAGTTTGACCCTCATAATCAAAAGAAGCTTCGTAGTTATCATATCCACCATCATCATCATCAGCATAGCTAGCTTCATTACCATGTGATATATCAAATGACTCGGTCGTCTTCTGACCACAAGAAAACGTATCAGATGGTCTTTGGTTCTCTTCATCAAATTGGTTGATTATAGCTCGAAGAGATGGTACAATCTCATCCTTCTGCCGCATGTTTAGCACCATTTGCTCCACACTTTCTGCAAATTCCACGAAATCAGAGAAATATTAGTGCAACAGATCCTCTGTACAATGGTACAGCGAGGCATATTAGCCAACAAAGCCATACCTTTAGCAAAGGATAGATCGATTGTTTCTGATTTATGTTGATTTGCAGAGGAAACAAGCTTTCCAGGGATTTCTTGTGAATCAAATAGAACTTGACACGCTCCATAGACTCCTAAATTGTTTAGCAAAAGACCCTTTGCACCACCTTCATCAAATTGTTCTGAAGTTTGATGATAAAGGGGATCTACTGCAAACGCCACTGTAACCAAATACGAAATATTATCGTGCAGAACTTACTTTTCACAAACGACAAAGGGAGTTAAGTTAAGTCAATAAATTACCGTCGAACTTCTTCACGTTAAGGGCATCAAAGGAAGGTTCCAGTGTTGATAATGGCGATATCTGCAGTTTTAAAGCTCATCAGTAAGTACTAAGTAGTGTCCTCTACTATATCCAGAAGTGGGATTTGTCTATAAACTAACTTTCTCTCTGTCTGTTTCTTTTGGTTAGTTGCATTTCCTACAGAACCAGCAGCATCCTCGTTGTCTAGGTTCATGAAAAAAAGAATCAGAAAAGGGCATAAGATACAATTTTACTTGCAGTACATTCTTTAAAAATTAGAGCTAAACAAATTTAAAATTAATGCATAGCATAGCAATAATTGTGGTTCTTCAGATGTCCTCAGTGGTTTTAAATTCTCATACAGAACTCAAACAATAAAGAAACATATTCATCTGCTTACATCATTAATCACAAGACTAGTTTGGCAAACCAAAAACATGTGAAGAAACATCACCAAAAATTGACAAAGCTAATATATCTTTTCAGTCAAAAGCTTACACTGGCAGATATAAGCAAATGCTAAAATTAAGATAAATGCTCGTGTGTAAGATATGGAACTAACCTCCGGTGTCATCATGGCCAGCTCGAGTAATCCCACCCAAAACCTTGTAAGCCTCTGAATGAACCGAGTCAACCCTCATCGAGTAAATCTTAACTCCAGCTTCAAGAGTGCAACTTGCCTGAGTTGGAGAGCAAAACAAATACTTCTCTTACTTCTCCTTTCTGTTTCATCCTTTTGTAGGTATCCTCCAAAGAATAATGTAACCAAAAAGCTTTCACCTTTTGAAAATTAGTTTCTGCATTGTTCTCATCCTCAACTTTAATGATCTCACAGAGATGGTCGATCAAATTCAACTCCCACGTGTTCTTCTGATTGATTTTCTGCTCAACACAAAAACCCACACAACATAATAAGAATCAAATACCCAAATAAAAATGTACGAACTTGCAAGTGTAAACAGCGATTACTTACGTTTTCACTGGCTAATTTGATACAGTTCTGGAACAACTCGAGAATCTGCTGCTTGTCGAAGCACGGATCGGACTCCTTCTCAGGCTGCTGGGGCCCACGGGCGAAGACCACGGATTTACGACGGCTAGCTGCGACTCTGGCGGCTCGGGCTTGCTCTCGTTCCAGCCTGTCATCGTTGGATCCCAGGAAAAAGGGACTCGTCGGAGCTTGGATTCGAGTCGTCGTGGAAACTGGATTTTGCTTGGGGTTTGGAGTTAGGGGTTCCTCCATGATAGAAGTTCGCCGGAAAATTCGTCGGATAGGTTCGACGGAGCTTCGTGGATCTGAGAATTTGGGAATTAGGGATTTTTGATTTTCCCTCCGCTTTTGCTCTTTTCGAAATTCCGATGATACTGTTGAAGCGCGTAATTACATGATTACCCTTGTCTTTTATTGTACGTGACGTGGCACATTTTACGTCGTACCTATTCATAGAATATGATTACACTAGTCTTTTCGGTATCAGGATGGTTTTGGAATTTTCGGTTTGGGAAATGTATCACCAAATTGAACTATATTTTGGGTCGGTTCGGAACTTGGGTTATTAAGTTTGGTTACAGGTACTATTATATGTTCTGAACCTAAATTGTTTTAATTTTTGGTTTACTCGGTTCATTCGATTAAAAAACCAAAATTAATTGGATAAGCTTCAGGCCATTGCTGGTTCGATCCTGCAGTACAACAGGAATCTGGTCAAGTTCGGTTTATTCCAGTTAACTAAAATTATTCGATTTATTTGATGCTCTTTATTTATCCGATCTATGATTGTCCAACTGATTGATATCTGCTTGCCGAACCCAACACCGATTAAAATTCAAATCTCGCCGATTGGTTAAACACGAAACCAAAAAATTTCAGTCCAGACGGTTCGGTTAACTTAAATGCCGACGGCTAGTGATGAACCGATATGTCCAATTGCCCTACTCGGATATTCCCCCAATGCAAAAAAAAACGAACGAAAATTCATTTAAAAGAGAGAATCAAACATGTCAAAGAGAGTTAATACATGTCAACCTTATGACAATAACTATCAATGTATTTGATCTAGGAAGTAATGATGCTCCTTTTGTTCTGCCCTCTGATGTTGTTAGTCGTGCCGCTGAAGAAAATCGTTTCATTTTGGTGGGGCGTCCCTCTATGCCCAGAAAACAGAACCTGAGAGGAATCATAGCAACTATGCCTCGGATTTGGGGTCTTGATGGGTTGGTTCGTGGGCGTGTCATGGAAGGAAGACGTTTCCAATTCATCTTTCCAAGTGAAGAAGCGATGGAAACCGTGATCAGACGTGGTCCGTGGGCCTATGCTGATCGTATGCTTACCCTCCAGAAATGGACCCCGTTAATGGATATGGAGATGCTGAACTTTATACCATTTTGGATCCAAGTTCGTGGAATTCCATTCCAGTATATGAACAGAGAAGTTTTCATCCACATTGCGAGGCTCATGGGTCAATACATCCAAGTCGATTACAATGAGGAAGCTGGTGGGCGTCTTGAGTTTGTCCGTTTCAGACTCAATTGGGATATCAGGAAACCACTTAAATTCCAACGCAACTTTCAATTCACTCCGGGAGTCAACACTTTGCTGAAGATTCACTATGAAAGACTTAGAGGTTTTTGTGAAGTCTGTGGCATGATCACGCATGATTCCGGACGTTGTCTCATCCAGAATGGCGGCCCTGAGGAAGGTCTTGATGATGAGAATGATAAGGGTGATGATGAACAAGGTCCGGGTGATCAGCCGCATGGTAATGTTGGTGTTCTCATTGAGGAGATCAATAATGCTGATAACATCCAAGGAGTGGATGACAATGTTCCTGAGGCACCAGACGGTGTTAATGATGGTCAGGATCATATGAATGAAGCAGAAGATGGTGATGAGAAATCTGATGCTTCTTCTTATACTGATGATAAGGAGTTCTGGAACCCTTCGGGTAAAACCTCTCTGTTCTCGGAGGGATTTGAAATGGAGGAGATGTTTTCGATCACACCATTCGCTGATAGACGTGATGGACGAGAATCTCTCAAGAGGAAAGCTTGGATGGCTAATGCAGAGAACAACAAGATGATGCTGCCAAAGAAGATTACTCATATTGGAGAAACAAGCAAGGCTGGGGATGCTAAGAGGAAGAAGAAAGATTCAGTGCTTGGAGCTACAGAGGACGCTGAAGGAAAGATTCAAGAGGGAGACGGAGACAACACTTTGAGAGGCGCGGTGGGCCCTGAACCACCACTGCCCCCATGAAAGTAACCTGTTGGAACTGTCGAGGTTTAGGCAGTGACTCGACAGTTCGACGCCTTAAGGAGATCAATAGAAAGTATCTCCCAGACATCATTTGCCTGTCTGAAACCAAACAACAAGATGATCATATCAGAGATGTGGGTGCTCAGCTTGGTTTTCTTCATTTTGTCTCAGTTCCTCCACGAGGTCTTAGTGGTGGTTTAGTTATCTATTGGCATCAGCATGTACAGCTTTCAATTTTAAGTTCTTCTCCTAATCTTATCGATTGTAAAGTCAGTATTAATGGAAGCAGCTCTTTCTATTTCTCGTTTATTTACGGTCAACCAAATCAGAGTTTGCGTTCACAAGTATGGGAAAGGATAGACCGGCTTGGTATTGGAAGGAGAAACGCACCATGGATACTATTAGGTGATTTCAATGAAATCCTTGGTAATCATGAGAAGATAGGAGGAAGAGAAAGGCCAGCGATATCTTTCCAAGATTTCAGAAATATGATCAGAAACAACAACCTTCAGGATCTGAAGTCTGTTGGTAATCGATTCTCTTGGGTTGGAAAACATGGCACGCACGACATTCAATGTTGCCTTGATATAACAATGGCTAATAGACTATGGCTTCAAGAATTCCCGGCCTCTGAAACAGAGTTCCTGGAAATAGGTGAATCTGATCATCGCTCTCTAGTCACTTTTATCTCACATGAGAAAGAAGAACCAAAACGGGTTTTCAGATATGATAGTAGACTGCCAAACAAAGAAGGTTTCAATGAGTCAGTCTGTAGAGGATGGAAGGGTTCAGGGCAGACGCAATTGCTACAACAACCTTTAGCACAAAGACTAAGACAATGTAGAAGTCAAATCTCTATATGGAAGAAACACAACAGGAGTAACACTGAAGAACGAATACAAGTCCTAAGAGGCAGACTTGATAGAGCTATTACTACTGCTGCATCAACTCACGAGATAAATACAGTTCGAGAGGAGTTGAATCAAGCCTATATTGAGGAAGAAATCTTCTGGAAACAAAAGAGCAGGGTGATGTGGTTAAGAGCTGGTGACAAGAATACCAAATATTTTCACTCCATTGCGAAGGTGAAAAGAAATAGATTGAATCTCTCATCTATCCAGGATAGTAACGGAGTAGTCCACCGAGGTCAGAGACAAATTGCTCAAGTTGCACAAGAGTATTTTCAAAATTTATTTGGAAATTCTAACGCCAATACTTCACTCTATCCTGAAGTCTTTGGAAGCTTCCAGAGACGAGTAACTACTGAGATGAATGCTGATCTGATTAAGGAAGTCTCAGAGGAAGAAATCAGAGAGGCTATGTTTGATATTGGTGCTCACAAAACGCCTGGTCCGGATGGATTCTCAGCCGTCTTCTATCATCAATATTGGGAAGACATTAAAGAAGATATTGTTACGGAAGTTAAGGGATTTTTCCAGGAAGGTAATCTTGATCCTCAGCTGAATCATACTAATCTGTGTCTGATCCCCAAAGTCTATCCACCAACTGGAATGACTGAATTTAGACCCATTTCTCTTTGTAATGTGGCCTATAAAGTCATTTCAAAAGTTTTGGTGAATCGGTTAAAGTAACATTTAAGTGGCATGATCAGTGAAAATCAGGCTGCATTTATCCCGGGGAGAATGATCACTGATAATGTCATTATTGCTCATGAGGTCTTTCATAGCCTCAAAGCTCGGAAGCGACAATCTACTTCCTATATGGCCATCAAAACTGATATCACCAAAGCTTACGACCGGCTACAATGGAGCTTTTTGGAAGAAACTATGAAGCATATGGGTTTTGATAGTATATGGATTGGATGGATAATGACGTGCATATCTTCTGTTACTTATTCAGTCTTGATTAATGGATCACCAGAGGGTCATATTGTTCCACAAAGAGGTATAAGACAAGGAGATCCTCTTTCTCCTTATCTCTGTATCTTGTGTGCAGAAATATTATCTCACATGATGAATGTTGCAATGTCTGAGAGATCCTTGGGAGGCATCAAGATTTCAATCCAAGCACCGGCAGTAAACCATCTGCTATTTGCTGATGACTCTCTCTTTTTTGCTCTAGCTAATGAGAGGGCTGCAAAGAAAATGAAGAAGATATTTGAAGTTTATGAAGCAATCTCGGGTCAAGCGGTTAATCTGAATAAGTCTTCTATTACTTTTGGTTCAAGAGTCTCTCCGATTACCAAAACAAAGATGAAACACATTTTAGGCATCAACAATGATGGTGGAATGGGGAAATACTTGGGATTGCCAGAGCAGTTTGGAAGAAGAAAGAGTGAAATGTTTCATTACATCATTGAGAAGGTTAAAAAGATTACGCAAGGATGGCATCAGAAATTTCTCTCACCAGGTGGTAAAGATATTCTGCTCAAAGCTATAGCCCTGGCTATGCCTATCTATAGTATGAATGTTTTTAAACTCACAAAAGAAATATGTGAAGAGATAAATGGAATACTAGCAAGATTCTGGTGGGGCTCAGGAGAAAAAAAGGGATTCACTGGTTTTCTTGGAAGAAGATGGGTCTACCTAAAAGAGAAGGGGGATTAGGATTTCGAGATTTGGAAAATTTCAACCAAGCGTTACTTGGGAAGCAAGTTTGGAGAATTATGCAACATCCAGAGTGTCTTATGGCTAGGATTCTACGAGCTCGTTATTTCCCTGATGGAGACATACTAAATGCACGTTTACAAAAGAAAGCCTCTTATGCCTGGAAATCTCTTCTTCATGGGAGAAACTTGGTGAAACAAGGAATGAGATTTATCATTGGTAATGGTGAACTGATCAACATGTGGACTGATCCTTGGATTCCAGATCATCCACCAAGACCACCGCGTCCACTGAACCAGACAGAGGAGATATGCAAGGTTAATGAGTTCTTCTCAGCAGACTGTAACCATTGGGATGAAAGGAAACTGAGGGAGAGAATTCATCCGGAAGACGTTGATAAAATTCTGGCAATTAAGATCAGCTCCAAAGCACAACAAGATTTGATGGGTTGGCACTATAATGAAGATGGTATCTACTCAGTCAAATCAGGATATTGGGTTAGTTCTCATCAACAAGAACAAGGTCTAATATATCAAATCCCAGGGAGTATTGTACTCAAACAAAGGATTTGGAAACTGAAATCTCCACCGAAACTACAACACTTCCTATGGCGTATACTATCTCAGTGTCTACCAGTTGGTTCTAATCTAAAGCGAAGACATGTAGTACCAGATGATGTTTGTCAAAGATGTTTCCAGCAAGAGGAATCAGAATTACATGTGTTTTTTGAATGTCCGTATGCGAAGATGATATGGAGAACTTCTGGTTTGGATAATGCAGTTATAAACAGCTCTACATCGTCTTTTGAGGATAAGATTCAAGAATGTATCAACATAGGTACATCAACAAGATTGATACATTTTCAAGATCAACCTATTTGGATACTTTGGAGATTATGGAAAAGTAGAAATATGCTGATTTTTCAACAGAAAGATATACCATGGAGGACTCTAATCCGACAAAGCAGAGAAGATGCTAAAGAATGGTTTGATACAACTCGGAACATCGGTTTGTCTACTCAACAAGGGAGGAATATTTCAGCTAGGTCAAGGGATACAAGATGGGCAAAACCCCCTAGAGGATGGATGAAAATTAATGTCGATGGAAGCTTTATTAATAATACAATGAAGAGTAAAGCTGGTTGGGTATTGCGTGATTCAGAAGGAAGATATCAAGGTGGAGTTCAAGCAACTGGAAGATGTGTTAATAATGCCTTGGAAAGTGAACTACAAGCTATACTAATGGCAATGCAACATGCTTGGAGTAGGGGTCACTTAAAAATCTGCATTGAATCAGATAATCGAAAAGCTGTTGATATAATTAATGGTTTAACACTTCACTTCGATGCTTACAACTGGAAACGGGAAATACAATGGTGGAAACAACAATTTCAGACAATACAAATCCAATGGATTGGAAGAGAAGGCAACAAAGTGGCAGATAAGTTGGCAAAGCATCAGATTGAAGACAATGTATCTTTTAAATATCATTATTATGTTCCTAGATTTATAACTTCTGAATTGCATAATGATCATGTAAACTCAATATAAACTTAATAAAGTTAGTGTTTAAAAAAAACTATCAATGTATTATGTTTCCAGCTGAGCCATATGAAATGATAGCCTTCAAGGTATTTTCTTTAACTTTCTTTTGTCATTTGATTACTGAAAGATTTACATTCTGCAAATATTTACGGATTCATGGCTCTAGTATGTCAACATATATATTACTGGACATTGTCGGCTGATCATGTTTCACATCTGTTTCAGGTTCCTAGCGCAGAGTCAACCTCAAAATTCTTCTCTCACTAGGATCTAGACTCAATGATGTTTACTGTAAGTCCTTCTCATCATAACCCCATAGCTTTGTTTTATTTTCTAAGATCTAAAAACGTCTATAATGATGTACGTATAGCCGAGAATCGTGCGTTATGTACACCAAAATATATGGTTCTTATTTGATATCTTTTTGAAAATGACATTTTTATGGAGTGGACCATCTGTGTCCGCACATGAATAAATAGTGCAACAAATACAACACCGTAAGGAAGTTTTTATGCATCTATTAAATTCTCATAGTCCTCTCAACCGCCTCTTCAAAAAAGTCTCTTTCCTTCACCCTTTATTTTTGTTTTGTTTAGTTTCCACACATCTTATGAAGAGAAACAAAACATAGTAAACCAAACAACAAATGATTCGATTTCGACTTCTTTGCCTCTTTGTTGTTCTCTTCACTCTTGTTTGTGTTTTCTCCAAAGCCCCAAGCACTCATGCTGCTGGAAGACGAAGCTTTTTCTCAGGACCTTCTAGAAGAGAGAGAGGGTTCTCACACTCTTATGCCACACGTGTAATCGGCTCTGGACAATTCAAGCCGGAGAAGAGAAAGATTCCGACGGGGTCAAACCCTTTGCATAACAAGCGATAATAAAGGGTTTATTTATATGCCGGCAACAAAGAATATTTTAGTTTCCTTTTTATCTTTTGTTTTGGGTCTCTCTCCCTCTCCTTGTTTTTAAACTGGAGAATATATGTAAAATTTCTAAATATATAAACTTATGTGATGTATACATACTCCCATATAATTGGAGTAGCTAGGAGTTTTCTAAACGTAAATTTAAGGATTCAGATCGATTGCAATTGATCATATGATGTTTATGTATGTAGAAGTAAGTGTTGTATAGTTTGTGTAATTGTGTTCTAAAAATTATGATTCCTTTTTTTCCATCAATTATGATTCCTTATATGGTTAAATAACACACATAACATGATTTTTTTGTTTAATCGTACCATACTATAGTTAGCAAAGATATGTTTGATCAAAGATGATTTTCTGTTTACAGCTAATATATTTTACTGTTTAAAGACTATTATTTAAAATAATTTCATCTGCTTGAGAATAACAAATTTCAATGGCTGCAAGGGCCTGATAGCTCTGTCAAGGGCTACGTCCTTGCGAGTTAGGAATTAGTCTATTCTCTGCAATCACTGTTAAATTATCTTCTGCACGTCCATAAAAATAAAATTTCAATAATTAGCGGATCGTTACCATAATATAAACAATATATAAGAGTGGGAAAATTTTAAAATTTGATGTTGATTCTTAATTATTATGGAAATAGAAGAAGAAGGATAAAATAATTGTTATATTTGTTGATGTAGAAAATTGTGGTTTAATGATTTGGTTTATGGTTAATGATGGAAAATAAGCCTGTAAGATTGACTACTCCAATCAACTTTATGAAAATCGAGCTTTTATCTAAAAAGAAACGTGACTAGATTATCTCATTTTAGATAAAAGCTCGTTTTTCATAAAGTTGATTGGAGTAGACAATTTTTTTTTTTTTAAACTTTGATATGGAGTAGACAATCTTACAGGCTCATTTTCCATCATTAACCATAAACCAAATCAATAAACCACAATTTTCTACATCAACAAATATAATATTTATTTTATCCTTTTTCTTCTATTTCCATAATAATTTTAGATTATTAAAAGAGAGTATGAAGAACTCACCGAAGGAATTTACACCCATTTTATATTCATCACGACTTCAATTTATTTTTTGTGTTTCGCGCAGGCGCATTTGTTTATTGTGAAATAGGAAAAATCAACTTTGATCAACAAAATTATTATGCAGTTGAAAGTGGAAAAAGGGTATAGTTGTTTTCTTGATTTCAATTATAGCACAAGGCATTATAATCCAAAAAAGGCTAACTCAAAGTCGTATACGTATCGATATGCGAATATTACAAACAAAGTATAGTGTTTTTCTCAAAAAAAAAAGAAAGTATAGTGTTACTTTGATCTAAGTGTGACACTTCAAAAGATCAAATCATGTATGCATGTGTTGATATTCTATAAGAAAAACACTAAACTGACCCGAAAAAAACATTTGGGAAAATTAATGACTATATGTAAGAGGTTATTGATAATCTCAAATAGTTCCCACAACATACGAGTGTATGTGACAGAAGGACAGGGACTGAACGCACAGTATCAACTTATCCAAGCTGACCACAAATTTCTCCATTGAGGCCTGAAGCAAAATCACAGAACATCTTGTGTTTCTTTGGTTTGATCATAGAGGAGACAACGCAGGAATGTCCCAGAAGGTGACGAGCTTTCCACCATACGTACCAATCTTATTTTCATTTAGAAAATAGCCTATTTTAAATAAGCATCATGTCCAGTCAAAGTACCGTTGATATTCTCTTCCATTTTCTTTACATTATCGCATAATAATACCGTACAGTCTCTCCCACTCAACCAAGTGTTGGACCATGAACTGCATGCTACAACACTCCACAATTCAAGTCTTTAGCGCAGATAGCAAAAAGGCGATCTCAATGACTAACAACTAAGTTTATTACACAATTTTTCAAAAGAGATCAAAGAACTTGCAAGATTAAGCAGACAATTTCAGTCTTTTAGTCTTTTTCATGTTCCTAGGGTAACTAATTCTGACAGTTGAATATTTGATCAAAAGTGCTACTTCATTTCGTGTGGATTTATATTTTATCGGTTGTTATGTTCAGACAATTTTATTATGCAATAATAGAATAATTGTTGTAAAAACACAAGTGTAAGCTCACGGTTCTACGCCAAGTTCTAACCCAAACCTTTCTTAACAACTTCTCATTTATTTTATTTTAGAATGTAATCAAATTTCTTCTAAATCACTATATCACCAGTTTGAGCTTTTTACACGGACCAACCACTAGTAAATAATATATATAATTCAAAATTCGTGTTGGATCCAAACATAAACACGAATACTTCAACCTAAATCGGAGCTTGCGGTACAATTAGCGAAGAAGCTCCTTCATCCACCACATGCTTAACCGTGGTGGTGTAACTCCTCCTTGTCACTCTTCTCAAAACCAGATTTGAACCGGTCATAATTAGTCATCTCAACTGGTTTAAACGGACGTTCACCCAAAATTTTCAAAAGATCATCCTGATGCAACACTTCTTTCTCCAGTAAAAGCTCAGCGACCTGAGCCACTTGCTCTTTGTGTCTCTCAATGAGCTCCACGGTCTTTGCCCTAACCTCCTCGTCTATGATCGCAGTTTGGTCGCTATACCGTTTGCAAATATCTTCACCAAATGAGACCAGCCCCACCTTGTCACTGAAACCATACATAGCCACTTGCTCGTACGTCATCTTCGTCACTTCCTGAAGATCGTTCTGTGCACCCGTTGATATCTTCCCTATCAACACCTGCGTTGCAATGGACCTTAAATTTTTAAACATTATCTTGACAAAAAGTCTTTACTCTCATTCAAACAAAGAGTAAATTTACAATAGCATAACTGGCTAAAACTGTTAATTACTCACTCTGTTCTTGTTCCAAGAAAATAGTAGTTTTAAGATTTTTATTTGTTTCACAAACATTGTAGTTTTGTGTTTTTAATGTAACTAGGTGTTTTGTCCGCACATGCGGGCATAATCATTTTACAAATACTTATTATTTTATGTCTTATTAATCCAAAAATCGGCATTATAAAATTCTAGTTGGTGAACATGTTGAAGGAAAAAAAATTATGGTGAATTTTTTGTTCCTCAAAATTTATACCAGTTATGTTGAAATTTTAGTCAAATTATTGAGAGGTAAAACCCACTTTTTTCTTCTAAATTCCCCACGGAGGAATGAAATTATAAGAAAAAAATTTCCTATGCAATTTTGATAAGGAACAAATTGAACAAAAATTCATATTTTTTTTTTATTTTTCCAATTCCTCAAATGAATTATTTTTTTTGGTTCATTATTTTCATTCTTCTAGTGGTCACCAACTGAAGTTATAGTGTTTCACGGATTAAACTTAAACTGGTTTAAAGTAAAAGTAAGAAAATTTGTTTTGAACTCAGTCACAAGTTAAGTTATTATTTATGATTTTAAATAGTTAAATCAAACATCAAATTATTTATATATGTAAAAAAAACGTTCATCAAACTATGTACTTATTATTGTGTCAAAAGTTTTAAAACACTCATATATTAGAAATAGTTTAGAAAATATCTTGATATAAATATTTTTGTTTGACTAATATTTAATTATAAATTGTTTTATATCTTAGTTTTTTAACTTTATAATAAAAATATTGTTTTCAGATAGCAACACAATATATATAAGAATTCTCTTAATTTTTAAATATATTTTCACAATTTTTTTATATTAGTTTATAATTAATTATTTAATATAACATATAAATTTAATATCATTAAAATAAAATGTGTGTTTTCTTATATATAAAATTCATTACGGGTTTTGCGAAAATTAATAAATACTCAGTTAAAAACTAATAATAAATCAATGACCTATATAAAAGCTTAAAACCTAATTAAAATATGACAAATAAGAAAATAAGAATTTTAATATAACATATAGATTTAAATATTATTAAATCAAATTCGTTTTTATTATATATAAAATTCCATTACAGATATTTTTTTAAAAAATTAATAAATTAGTGATTTCAGCTAAAAATTATTAATAAATCTATGACTAAGCTAAAATCTAATAAAAACATGACAAATAAGCAAAATTGACTAAAATCATGGAAAACATGACAAATAAACAAAATCAAAATAATTATATATCTAATTACATATTTTATAGTTATATTATTTAAATTAATAAATTATGGACTCAACTAAAAACTATTAATAAATTAATGATTCAGCTTAAACCTAATTAAAACATGACAAATAAGCAAAATTACCTAAAATCATAGAAATCACGACAAATATCATAAATAATAGTATAGATTTTATACTTTCTTTACCTATATGCCCATGTTAGTTAAAACAATTATTACATATAATAATTTTTTATATATAAACTATGTATTAAAAATAGAGTTATACTGGTATAACTTTATTATTAAAATGCCTGAAAACTCTAAAATTGGCACTTTTGTAGAATGGAGAGACTATTATATAGTATGTATCTAAGGGGTTATAGGATCAATTCCCTTTGGGAGGCGTCTCTTCTAAAAAAAGTGAATTAAAAATGGTGTGAGCCTCGTCCTATGAGGATGTAAAGACCTACAGGCCTAGAACCTCCTAGTTATTAAACAAAAGGAAAAAAAGACAGCAGTTAAGTTACCTGCTCGGCTGCACGACCACCTAGAGTCACGCAAGTCATGTCGAAGAACTGTTCTTTGGTCATGAAAACGTTCTCGTTTGGAACGTATTGTGCAAACCCGAGCGTCGCTGTGCCTCGTGGCACTATAGTCACCTTCAGTAATGGCTCTGCATGTTCCATGATACGCAACAGTACGACGCTCCAACTTGCTCATCACCTGTTCATATGTAATATAGAAAGATAAATTCATGCTTCCACTTTCAAACTTATAAGCAAATACCAAAGTTGGCTATATATATAATATTACCAGGTTTTTCTTCTCAAGACCACCAATAACACGATCAACCGCAGATTCGAAATGCTCCATCGTAACCACATCTCCTTCATGTCTAGCAGCGAAAAGAGCCGCCTCGTTACATAGATTCGCAATATCAGCTCCGGAGAAACCAGGAGTGAGAGCTGCAAGCCTCTGAGAGAGAGTAGTAACACAACGCTTGCTCCTGATCGAGTTTAATCCTGTTCAAGTAAATCTCGAAAATCTCATCGCGGCCTTTCACATATCCGGTTTATCAACGCCTATCTGGCGAGCAAACCGTCCAGGCCGTAACAAAGATTTATCCAAAACATCCGGTCTGTTAGTCGCAGAAAGAACCAAAACTACTCCAGATGTTGCAGCAAAGCCGTCCATCTCAACTAGCAGCTGATTCAAAGTGCTTTCATGCTCGTTGATACCACGACCAATGGCATCAATCTCATCGATAAATATAATAACAAACGTCTCACCTTCGAAGCCCCAACACCAGCATATATCTCAATAAAATCTGAACCGGACATGGTCAGAAAAGGGACACCTGATTCACCTGCTGTAGCTTTAGCTAAAAGGGTCTTTCCCGTTCCGGGAGGACCTACCAAAAGTGCACCTGGAGGGATTTTAGCACATAAATCTTGGTACTTCTTAGGGTTCTTGAGGAAATGTACAAGCTCCATGAGTTCTTGTTTAGCCTCCTCACATCCAGCAACATCCTTGAAATGAATCTTCTTCTTGGAGCTGTTATCTGCTTTCGTTATTGTGGCTTCATGTACTGACCACCACGTCTTTTGGCAGGGATAACGTTACCGTTACCTTGGACTTTCACTGCTGATTTGTTTGAAACATTTATATAGTCAATCTGAAACAAAGAGGTATAGATAAAACATTATTAATAGTGGAAAACAAACAAAGGAGCAGGAACAAAAGGTTAAGTCTATTATGTATATATGCTTGCCTGTTTCTGTTCTCCGGAGCCATGTGAGAAAGAAGAAAAGAACACAGCAAGATCCCGCCAGCGGATTTAGCAGGTTCTGGAGACCATTCATGAACATATTAATTTATGTTCCAAGCCAAGAATAGGCAACAACTTGATTAATCTTCTAGGAAAAACTCTTTGTTTATTATTCTCCTCCCCTAAACAATGTGAAGAAAACATTTTTTATACATATAAGAAGAGCCTGGAGTATAGTAGAAAACCCTAAACCCAATACAGTTAGGAAATTAATATAGCTAATAAGTATGTAAAACTAGCAAAGAGAAATTTAACTTGAACAAAAAATGTAAATTTTCTTTGTATTAGGTTCTGAGTTTTTTCCTTTTTTTTTTGTTCTCACATATGTGATTAACACCCATTGAGGTCACTGGATGTATCACATATTTCTCACGTTTATCATTTTCATTCTGAATTTTAATTCTTGTCTGAAGAATCTGTATTCGAAATGCCCAATCTCTCTACAAGAGAATATATCAAACCATTGCTTAGAAATCAAAGTTACAGAAGCTCTCATCTCCCGGTTTCCACATAAGAACAAGGTGTACATTACCGTATGCAGTTGAAATTTAAGTGGAGAAGCTCGTTGATGAAGAAGACAGGGGAAACAGAAGAAGGCCTTCAAGCAACAATATATGTACCTGTAAGATGTTTTGGAAAGACCAACTTTCATCACATGTATTTATAAGAATGGGTAACACTTTTATACCTGTTGGTTGAGTACATATGTTGGACCAAATGTTGTTAAAATCTTTTGAAAGCATTGCAAATTTGCAAGAGTAAGCTCCACCAGCACCTCCGGCTTCTCCACCAACTGAAATGTTCTCCATTATCTTCTGCATATCGAAATGATTGAATTCATACTCAGATAAAAAAGCATCTCCTCGTGAAGTTAAAAGGTGCTTATGCATATGGTCAAAGGCTTTCAAGATTCACACACTATAAGAACTTGACAGAAAGAAAAGAAAAAAGCCAATGAAACTCCTTGTCCTTTGCAATGAAAAACCAGTTAGCAGGAGCATACATTTTTTCCAATCAACTAGGCCATTAATGGTTCCATCACAATGCAGACCGTAAAATCACTATCTATTTCTGAGAAAGTTCAAAACTTTTTGTTTCATATGAAAGATGCAAACGAAAGTCAGAAGCAGACGAAGAACATGGAAATGAATCGTTCATCAAGCAAAACAATTTAGTAGCACTTACAGGACGCATTCAAGACTGTCGAAAGCTTTAAGCTTGACCTGTGTTCTAGAGGGATCCCACTTGTGTCTGAACGCCGGAGCTCTCCCTCTCACTTGCCTTGTCCAAGCCCATCGATGCACAACTATTGAACTGCTGAAGTTGCAGAACCACCTCGGCCAACTCGGAGATGCTATAAAACTCCAGATTGTGCAGTGTGTCAGGGAATGTCAAACAGTTGAGAAAAACTTCTGGGTAACAAAGCACAGAAATAAACTTCTGGTTTAAAATTAAAATATATCAAAATAGTAGGGTTTTTTCTGTAATTTTGTTTTATATCCTCCACTCTGTTATAATCTCATCAAACTGGGAAGTGGATAAGCCTGGGCTCAGGGTTTTTAGGGTTCTTGAAGTCACTCACTCGCACTGTTCCATCTCTGTCCACTATCTTCGCCATCCACAGGTAATCAAAAATGGATGTGTCTTAAATTCTGAAATTGATAACATTTCATGTATTTTCTGATTTTATCAACCCATAACTCTGTTTGGAACCAAACTCATGTTAGGTTCGGAACTGAAACAATCACCATGTTATTTCGAGATTTCGTTTCTCATTAGTAATTGAGCATTAAAAAAATCTCTTGAATCCTGAGTTTATTACACCCTGTATTCATTGATTCATAAGCTATCACACAAAGATTAGATAATAAAGCCTCATGCTTTACAACAGTTCACAATCTTTCGATATGTGTTATGTAAATCTCATTGTGGGTCTAAGGAGATTCCAATATCTTAACGTCTCTTCTCTATAACTTTCACAGATTCTTTAATTTGAAGAGAAGCAGCCATGGCAAGTCTGATAATCTCCACACCATTCCCAGGCTCTCTCACTCAATCCAAGAAAACGAGTAAACTCTCTGTTCAGAGAGCCTTTAAGGTAACCTCTATGCAGACACCGTTGGAAGAGCTGTACAACGTCAAAGTGGAAAGGAAAGTGTCACAGAGACGGTTAGAAGAGCTCGGTGTTTCGAGATGGTCGGTTTGGAAGACGGGGAAATGTAAATTGCCATGGGACTGGCAGGTGGATCAGCTGGTTTACATAGAAGAAGGAGAGGTTCGTGTTGTGCCCGAAGGAAGCAAGAGGTATATGCAGTTTTTAGCTGGAGATCTTGTTCGTTACCCTAAATGGTTAGAGGCTGATCTTTTCTTTAACGCTCCTTACCGCGAACGGTATTGTTTCAAGGCTTATGGTGATGATTGATTTAAATGTAGAGTTTGAGTTTAGAGCCAATAAAGTTTAAAACTTGTGTGTGTGTGTTTTGTTATGGCCTGATAGATCTTTGTGACAATATAAGAAGACGGTTATCTTTTTCTTCTTCAAAAATTGTGTGTGTGTTGTTGTTATAACCTGATGGATCTTTTTGTGATAGTATAAGAAAACAATTCTCTTCTTTCTTATACAGAATTTGTAATGCTAAACATAACTAAACAGAGCAGAGACAAAGAAATCAAAAGTGAGCTATCAAAGTATCTTGTTTTGAAGAGAACGTAGCATTTTAATTGAACTAAACAACTTTTTTAAAAGGAACAAAAAGTAAAGCAGAGTATCTTTCAGACAGGTTTGAGAGAGGGGTGAAGAATTAAAAAGGGTCTTGTTTCCAAGAAGAGATTGTAGCATTCTAATTGAATTAAAAGGACATTTTCAAAATGAACAATTAGTTCTTGGAGCACTTTGAAGGTTTGTTTGCTTCCATAACCTCACAGTCTGTGTTAACTTTAACTCAAGTTTCTTTCTTCTTTTAAAATGTTGGGAGGAATTTTTGGGGTGTCTTTGGTATGCTTGCATAGGACGTCTCCTTATGTTTGGGGTAGCCTAGACTTAGACGTTGGGTTTGCGTTTATTTTTCATGTTTTCAGGTGTTTGTTTTGACTCCGGAGATGTTTGTTTTGTCTCCGTTGTAGGACTATTGCTTTGCCATAATATGTGACCACTTTGGTCGTTGACTGGCCCTCATGTTACCAAGTCCGAAACGAATTAATTTATGTTCATATGTGAGAAATTTCAAACTGATTCCAATCCACGCTATAAAAATCAACTAACGTGGATTTCACTTCAGGGTTGAGTTAGCCATACAAATTACAAAGACTTAAACTTAGCCCTATCTTACAAGTCAGCGACGGCCCATACTTAGCAAAGGCCCTACTCCAGTTTAGAAAATGTGTGGCTAACATATATTTAAAATTAAATGTATTTGAAATTTTCCTTTGTAATTAAAATAACATTTGAATATATTTAAAAATTTCTCCTTTTTTTCTAAGCAAGAAAAAAACACACAAATTTTTTTTGGGCAGATGTGTATATATAATAACGCTCTGATCATTGATTCATATGCCAAAGAAAAAAAAAAACTCATTGCAATTTCTAAATTTTCACGCACATCCATCTAAATGTCGAACTCACGTTTGTGTTTGCTCTCACTCGTGTCCATCTTATCCTTACTCATCACTACTACAACCAATCTTGTCGCTGCTCAGCGTCAGCGATGTCGTCCCGACCAAACCGAAACCCTCAAGCGTTTCAAAAACGAGTTTGCGTTCTCCAGCAGCTGCAGCGACGACGCCTACTTCTTACGCGGTGTGACATGCGATAACGTGACCGGTGCGGTCACCATACTAAAACTCCCCAGTGGATGTCTACGTGGCACTCTCAGAGACAATAGTAGCCTCTTCGAGCTAAGCCATCTCCGTTACCTCAACCTCTCTTTCAACAACTTCGCTTCTTCTTCTTTACCCTCTGCCTTTGGTCAACTACACAATCTTGAGGTCTTGCTTCTCTCCTCTAATGGCTTCTTAGGTCAAGTTCCTTCCTCTATACGTAACCTCACTAAACTAACTCAGTTAAAGCTTTCTCATAATAAGCTCACAGGTGATTTAACCTCACTTCTACAGAACCTAACAAGCCTTGTGGCTTTAGACGTTTCTTCTAATGAATTCTATGGAACCATACCTTCTTTTCTCTTCACTATGCCTTCCTTGTCTTATCTTGATTTGAGTGAGAATCATCTCTCTGGCCCACTTGAACCCCCTTTTTCTTTGCCTAATCTCCAATTTCTCATGCTCTCTCACCTAAACATAACCCACCAGATTGACTTAAGAATCTTCTCCTCTCTCAAATCTTTGTCATACCTTGATCTTTCCGGAAACAGTTTAACACCAACGAGTGTGGATTCAGACATCGACTTCACAAAGTACCTGAGGGTCTTGATCTTGTTGGAATGCAACATAAGTGAGTTCCCTAGATTCGTGAGGTCTCTAAAGAATCTAGAGTATTTATATCTTTCCCACAACAGAATTAAAGGGAACGTTCCTGACTGGTTATGGAGTCTTCCTCGTTTGACCACGCTGTATCTTCTTAACAACTCCTTCACCGGTTTCGAAGGCTCATTAGATCATGTTCTAGCTAACTCACCGGTGCAGGTTCTAGACATGTCTTATAACAGCTTCAGAGGATCATTCCCTAATCCACCACTCTTCATCATCAACTTGTCTGCTTGGAACAATAGCTTCACAGGAGAGATCCCTCTCTCAACCTGTAACCGAACCTTTCTTAACGTTCTTGATCTCTCTTACAACAACTTCACCGGCTTAATCCCTCCATGTCTCGGTAATATGAACGTAGTGAATCTCCGGAAAAACAAGCTGGAAGGAAACATCCCAGACGAGTTCCACATCGGCGCTTCTACACAGACGCTTGACGTGGGATACAATCAACTAACCGGGAAGCTTCCAAGATCTCTCCGGAATTGCTCACTCCTAAGGTTCTTAAGTGTGGATGACAACAGAATCAAAGACTCGTTTCCCTTCTGGCTCAAGGCATTGCCGAGTTTGAAAGTCCTTACTCTACGTTCAAACAGATTCTATGGTCCTATATCTCCACCTTATGGTCCAGGTCCTCTTGCGTTTCCTAAGCTCCAGATACTTGAAATATCGCATAATAGATTCACCGGAAGCTTACCAAGAAACTACTTTGAGAATTGGAGTGCAACATCTCTTAAGCCTAATGATGAAGAGAAGTATGTGGGAGACGATACGAGTGATGAGTATATCTATCAAGAGAAGCTGTATATGGGAGACTATACAAGTGATAAGTATATCTATCAAGATACTTTGGATTTGCAATACAAAGGTCTATACATGGAGCAAGGAAAGGTACTTACATTTTACTCGGCCATCGATTTCTCTGGGAACAAACTGGAAGGGGAGATTCCTGAATCTATTGGTCTGTTGAAGGCATTGATTGCTCTCAACTTATCAAGCAACTCATTCACAGGACATATCCCGTTGTCTTTCGCCAATGTGAGTGAGCTCGAGTCATTAGACCTGTCAAAGAACAAACTGTCTGGGGAGATTCCTCAAGAGCTAAAGAGGCTTTCGTATTTGGCGTACATAGATGTTTCTGATAATCAACTCACTGGTGAAATACCACAAGGGACACAGATCATAGGGCAGCCTAAATCCTCATTTGAAGGGAATCTAGGGTTATGTGGTCTCCCTCTTGAAGAAAGTTGCTTCACCGAAAACACACCATCAATAGAAGAGCCAGATGAAGAAGAAGACGGAGGAGTATTGAAGTGGAGAGCAGTGGCAATAGGGTATGGACCTGGAGTTTTGTTTGGAATAGCAATAGGATATGTTGTTGCTTTGTACAAGCCTGAGTGGTTCATCAAGAATTATATTCAGAACAGGCTCCTAGGCATTGGACGCCTTTAGGATCAATTTGTTTCTGCTTATCTTTTTGTTGTTGTAAGTTGATCTTTGAATGTGTGTTAAGTTAATCAAAAACATAATTCTAGTATGTTTAGTGTTACTTTAATTCTTGTCTCAAAGTAGAGTAGTTGAAACCACTGACTTATAGTTACTTGCATATCAAACAACATACTCATGTAACTGTGGAAACATAAGAAACAAAATAAATTGTGAGTTCTTGTGTATTGTTATAGCCTGATTAGATGTTTTGTGACAATACAACAAGAAGACAATTATTTTTCTCTTCTTCAGAATTTGTATTACTTATCATAACTAAAAAGAGCAGATATAAAGAAATCGAAAGTGAGCTGTGAAAGTATCTTGTTTTGAAGAGAAGGTAGCATTTTAATTGAACTAAACTTTTAAAAAGGAACAATAAGTAAAACAGAGTAGCTTCAGACAGTTTTTGAGAGAGGGATGAAGAATCAAAAAGGAACTCTCATACACGAGCCCTGGCGGCATCGATCAATGTATCAATGTTTTGCATAGGTTAAACAGAGGAGATGGTTGAGTTTTTGGAAGCAGCAAAGAAAGCCTTGACGTGGCCAATGCTAGCAGAGGCGTCTTGCTGCGTTGAGGCTATCTCTTTACTTATGAGGTTCAATGTCATTCCAGAAGCTGATGAACCAAGGAGGATGATGGAGAGGCTTGAGGGGACTTACAAAGCACAAAGACCGTATGATTTGCGGTGCTGCATCAGCCCTTCAAACTAAGCCGACCAACATTTAATATTTTCTTAAGTCTCAAGTTTAACTAAATTTCCGCGCATATATTAGTTGTTACATTTTTATACATTGATATTTGTTTTTCATAAGTTATATATTGTAGATTTGTCGTAATATAACTAATTGTATTCCAAAGATCTGGAGCGAATCGGGAAATATGGTTATTTTTGGTACAAATATCCGAACCCATTTCAGATATACATTTGTTATTTAGATATTCTTAGGTTCCTATACATTAGAACCGAACTCATTCACAGAAGGACCCAACTCAAAACCCACAAATAAATTTATATATTCAGTCGTGGCGTAATTTAAAAAAAACGATACCAGAAAGGAACAATTCGTACCTAAATTGAGAGCCAATGTTCATGCCTAACTGATTTTATAAACTAATAAAAATGACTATTTATATGTGTTTGACTAAATTAAGTAAAATATAAAGATTTTTTTATTTAGTAAAATAATTATATGGAGTGAAAAATTAAGTGGCAATAAATGTAATAGTTTTTTATTGTTTTGATTTAAGTTATTATTTTATTCATAAAACATGTCTCTAAATTATGTTTTTGGCTACGTAATTTTTCACCGATTGAAACTAAAATAAATAAAAAAATTTAGTAAAGCAAACTAAACTGAACGTTTAACCATATGCAAAACCAAGTTATTTTACATTTTGATTTTATAACTGTCACAAAGTTAATGTTTATTAACTAATAAATAAAAATCTGCACTATTATTATTATGGTAATATAATTAATGATGTGATTTATTGTTAAGGTAATATAATTAATGAAATTGTTAAACTGAGTGAAATATGGAAAGACAATTAATATAATTATATTAATGAAATTACTAAAATGATATTATACTTTTTTATACTGCTATCTATGTTTCCAAACAATTCACATTTATACTGCTCTTCATGTTTACAAACAACTAAGTGTTTTCCTGCACCATGTACAGAAATAAAGTTTTAAAATTATATTTATAATTAATTTTTTGTTAATTTTTGGGTTTTATTATTTGCGTACAACATTTTAATTCTATGTAAAAATTAAGACTAAAAAATATTTTTATTTACATTTATATTTAATAATATATATATATATATCTTGGAAATATTTTTATTTTGGTTAATATATATTACATAAAATTCTATAAAATTAAGGGAAAGTTTTGTTATCTATAATTAACAAAACATAAAATTAAATAATATTTCTAAAATTTGTAAATATTAAAAATAAATAATCATAATATGATTAGAATTTTTTTTTTGAAAATATATAAATTATTTAAGATTTGTTTTAGTATTAAAAATTATAAAATTATTAAAACAAAATTAAATAATATTTTTGAAAATTATTATATATTACTATATTTGTAATTTTACTATTTATTGTTATATTAATGATGATTTATAAGTTATTACCTTATTCTAAGAACTTACCAAAATTATAAAATAGTATTAAATGTAAATGTCCATGTCACAATTAGTCCAAGCCATGTCATCTTTATTAGTATGTCATGTCATCATTTTATTTTCAAAATTAATGTGGTGATGACATGTGTCAAAATCACTTGGTAAATAATGTATAGGGGATTCCAAAAGGTATTTTAGTTTTAATAATATAGATGTAAAATATCTGATGTAATCTATAATGCTTTGGAAAGATATTCAATATTTTAGCAAGTAAATAAAAGATATGCCATGTCTGTAAAGAGGGTCATGGAAAATTTTGGAAAGATATAGTTATCTTCTTGATTTTTTTTTTTCAACCCTTTGTGTCTATTACATAATAAATTGAAACGGAAGCAATTCAAGAGAGCATGGTGGGTACCGGCAGGACTCCAAACCCACAAAACAAAGAAACGTAAAAATAAAGGAAACACACCCCAGCTCCCTACTCCAAAACCATCTCAGGTGAGATTGACGTGATGTAGGTCTGACAAGCATGATGTGTTCCAACAAACCGAATTAGTAATCATCATACGCTCCAACCGCATCTTCAAGAATCATCGGTAGCAACCATCCAGGTCCATCCTTCGCAATATAAGAAGTATAGCGATGATCTCTTGTAACACTAAGAGCGATAGCATCGGCACATCGGTTTGCCTCTTTGTGAACATAAGCTATAGACCACAGCCCGAGCAAAGAGAGCTTTTCTCTAATAGCTCCAATCAGACCACTCAAATGAGAAAAATTCTCAGGATTTAAAATTGCTTCTCCCGCCAAGTAAGAAGTAGATTCGAAAATCACCTTTTCATACCTCATAGTTGAGAGACTTTCTACAGCCCAGTAGAAACACAATAACTCAGCCTCCAGTGGCGATGTTACAACAGAGTATGAGCGGCGACTGTGAGCCAAAGACACTCCATAATGGTTCCTTGTCAACCAAGCTACTTTACAGTTACAACTTGCATCAATCCAGGACGATCCAATATTACACTTGATGAAACTTGGACACGGCTTCTGCCAGCACGAAAGAGAAGCTACTCCCGACATCTGGTTTATGTCTTCCTTGTCAGGTATGTTAGCAGCCCGCCAAGCCTTAGCATCTAGTTGAATCTTCTCCCATAACTCCTCTGCCCCTGAGATAACTTGTTCAAAAACACATTTATTCCTCAATTTCCATAGATGCCATAAAATCCATGGAAACACCAAGCGAGTTTTCTCCTCTAGACGAGTTTTCTTGCTAGTCTCAAGCAGGTGATGGAAATTAAGAAATACAGAGTTGCGTGCAAAACCTGCAGGTGGAGTAGGAAACCCTGATATTCTCCACACTTCTTTCGCAACAGGGCAGTGAAACAGAACATGGTTAATGGTCTCTGGCTGTGCAAGACACATCATACAAGTGGCATCAATGTTTATACCCCGAGTCCCAAGCCTCTCTGATACTGCTAATGCTCCAGCTAGTGCCTGCCACATAAAATGTCTGATTTTAGGTAATGTCTTTACCTTCCACAGGTTCGACCACAGCTTTGTCTCAATAGGAGGTTGATACAGGAGATCATAGTGGTACACGTGTAGGGACGAGAATCAAATAAAGAGGAGGGAAAATTCGAAATAAGAGACCATGAGGATTAAGACACGTGGACGTTCAAGATCATTTGAGTTTGTTACGAGCTAGCAACTCGTTTAAAGCTCTGTAACAAACGTCTGATAGATTCATTCAGTCATTTTGTATAATTTCTCTCATTTTCTTGGAAAACTCTGTAAACATTTTCTCTCATTCAGTTTCAAGATTGATTCTCTTTCGATATCTTTGACTTTTGAGAAGAGATAGTTGTTTTATGAACATCAATCTCTAGTGTGAAGGCGAATACGATTTGGCTCTATCAGAGGTAAGGTTGGAACAGTCATCTAGTTCTCTATCGAGTGAAGGAGGTTCAAAAGCTTGAAAAAACAATACCAACTCTTTCGAATCTGTCTCCGCCATGAACGACTCGGTTCTAACATTTTCTCCGCGCTTTACGCGAAGCTCACTGTCGATTCCTGATGACCTCTTTTTGAGATATTCTCGAGGTTGCCTTCAAAGGCGATAGCAAGATGTCGTTGCGTATCCAAGCTCTGGGCGTCCATGCTTAGCTGTCAAGATTTTTTTTTTTTTTTTGAAAAATTTGCTGTCAATATTTCACAGAGTTTTTTTGACCAAACCTTTTTCTCGTCCTCAGCTTCTATTCGTCTTCGAAGCTCACAGAGAGATTGCCTTCTTCTCGTCGCCTCAGCCAGAAAATCCAGAAGAGAACTCGTATGTTGTAGCTGCCAATCAACTTGCACGTTTCCCAAGTGCCTATGGATTCTCTGCTCGTACCAGTGGCTTCTTCTGTTATCAAGTTGAACACATCTTTGAAGGGTCGAAAGTTGCAGAGTTTGTTCCGGTGATATGTAACCCAGCACAGGACAGTCCTTGATCTTACCAACGTTGAAGTCGAGGAAGAGGTTTGGAGTGGAAAGCTATCTTGGATATGAACCCATTGCCAAAGAGTTCAAGGTATTATCAATGGAATGCTCGTGTGAAAGTGGTGAGTGGATCTCTGCGAAGCACCAAGTTCTGACATTAGGAACCAATAAATTATCATGGAGGTTTGTCGAATGTTGCATCCCACATCTTTCTTCTAGTAAGTGGATGTGCATCAGTGGTGTTCTTTACTACGCAGCTGCAGCCTACAGTTCTTACGAGCGTACCATGGTAGCTTGTTTTGATTTAAGGTCTGAGAAGTTTAGCTTTGTGAATTTCAGTAGGGCAATGCCTAGTTCAACAACTTTAGTAAACTACAATGGGAAACTGGGTTTGCTTATGTCTGGAGATTTGGGAGATTTTGGTGATATTGCCATATTGGTGATAAAAGTATTGAGCTGTGGGTTCTACGATATGCTGGAAAAATGAGTGGTCCAAGCATGTATAAGAATTACCACCTCTGTGGAAGGATGTAGCTGCCAGAAACATGTGCATTGCTGAAATGGTTGGTGTAAATGAAATTGTCTTGGCTCCTTGGTTCCAAAACGTGCCTTCCTATGTCATCTACTTCAACGTGGAGCGAAAGACGATCACAAAAGTTGGTATCCAAGGAATGGAAGCGTTTCAGGGTAAGAGATTCGACACCTATCTCAACTATGTTGAGAATGTGAAGCTTATTTAAGCATTTTAAGAGAGAGAAGTGTATTTTTCATTTGTGTGTCTCGTTTTTTTCTACCATCCTAGTTTGAAAAAGCCCACCTGTTGTGGATGATAGATAATCTTCTTGTTACAAGTATTTACATTTGCTGAAAGCAACCTAAAAAGGAACAGAGTATGATTATGGTTTCATGTAACATGCACACATATGTATACATTATTATTTTTTACCAAAGGTTTACATGTACATATATTAAGGCTACAGTTTTGTGCTATTTTGTTTGGTTTTTGAGACAAGTAGCTAAATATACATAGTGAAAGTCTAAATTGGCGAAATATACATCGATTGACCTTAATGGTCTGTGTCATGCCCATTGTGACTTGAACGGACGATTATACCCCTGCGTCATGATGAAAAAAATAGTCAAGTACTTTGTCCTGCATAGAGTAGAAAAACTCTTTTTACATTCTCTTTCTTCCTGTAATTCTGACACACTCTCTCCCTTTGCAATTCATCATCTCTTCTCACGTTCTCTTCCTTCTTGCCTCCATTCATTTTCTTTTTGTCAGATACATTTTTTTTCTTCATCTCTTTCATTCTTTTTCTTATTATTTTTCGTTTCTTCCCTCTTACCCCCCATATTTTTTCTTCTTTTGATTCTCTTTGTTTCCTTTTTTCGTTTCTTTTTCTCTTTCTCTCTCCCTTTGAATATCTTCATTGGTTCTTCATTTAAATGCCAATTTTCTGAAACTACTGAAAAATTCAAAAATGATCTGACACCAAATCTAGATAAAACATTTCATGATAGTGATTCCATTTTGAAGGTTAGTATTCTCTTATGTCTTTATTTCTAGTAAATCATAATTAGAACACATGTATTACCATATATTTATAGAAATATGATAAAGGTAAAAAACGTTAACACTATATACTATAGAGATGTTAAGATACTTATTTGATTAGCAAATTAAGGGTTATATGTGGCGCGCTAAACAAATCAATAACATAATAATAATATTTATAATTTACTATTAATTATTAATCTAATATATTATTTAAATTAACGAGTAAAACAACAAAGTTAGCATGCAATAATCGTTATTGTAGGTTGTTAATAGTTGATGTATCATTTAAAAAAAATAGTAGCTATTAACATAGGTATTACCTGTTACTTATGATGTAGCACATATAATAAACATACATGCAATTTTGTTTTTGACTGCTATTGTCAATGTTTATCAAGCGACAAGGTAGTTAGCTGATAAATCAAAAATCTTTCTTTAATTTGTTAGATGATAACTAGGAAGGAGAAGAAGAAAAATGGGACAGCTTGTGCCTCTGATGGTTGGTGAATGAGAGAGGGTTCATCAAGGGTCATGGAGATTCTAAGTCGACCATACAAAGGTTAAGTACGATTTGGTGCTAAGGGAGAGGTTATATAAAATTTTAAATAAGTAATCTCATGAAAAATATATAGTTAACAGTTAATTAAATGTTTGACTGTATTAGGTATGAGGGATCATGGTTGGGTGCATGATAGCGATAAGGTTCTTATGGACGTATGAACCACGGAGGAGACTGAGGAAATACAGAGAACAAATGTTTCTTTAACAAAAGTTGAGCTAAACCCACCTATGAGTGTAGATGGAGGCACATAGTCATCTACCAAATCAAGGATACTTTCTATGGGTGAATTTGATGTTAAGAGTTTTCAAGGCTCCTAAGACAAATGTTGTAGTATAGTGATTGTCGAACCAGTTCTGAGGGATATCAAAGCACTGAGAATACAAGTACTCACTTAATCTAAGTGCAACCAATGATTTAGGTGAGTTTTAAGCTATGACTAAAACTAGAAAGCAATAACAGAATGATACTTTCTTGACTAAGGGAAAAGAGAACTCATGGGCATAGGGATTAGACCTTGGGTGATCAAGTATCGAACTAAGGATGGCAAATGATCAATCAAACTATCAACCTTAAGCCTAGACACAATTCTAAGCAAGCTCTATGTCTAGATGAATGCTCATTTGCTAACATATCTCAAACATCAAATGTCTTTGGTTGAATAATATGAAAGCAATCATTACTAACAAGTCTATTAGCTATCTTAGCATCTTTAACAACAAATGTATTTGGCAAAGTATACTAAAAGCTTAGGAGAGTTGTCTCAGGCATTTCATCAAACACCTTTCGGGTGAGAAATGCCTATTGATCAACTTTGAGTGGCCAACTCAGAAGATGCATTAAGAATACTCTACTAGCAAGGAACAAGAATGATCTACACTAAAACATCCTAGAACTAACCTAATCACCTTTAATCTCCCTAACCCATGAATTCAAAAGGTGATTACTCACTAATCTCCATGATTCCTCTTAAACCCATATTGGATTTCAGATTAATCATGTAGAGAAATAGATAAGAAATCAACAATAACACAAGAACATAACAATCAAAATCCAAGAGATGAACTTCTCAAGAGAGTTTTTGTGTATTTCTCAATAGATCCAAAGATAGTCTGCCTGGTGGCTCCAAAAGATGTTTAAAACATAGGTTTTAGAAATTAAAAACGTGCATCATGAAATGACCAAAATGCCCTTAAGTAAAATAGAAAATTGACCCAATAATAGACGCGGAGCGACCTCGGTATGTCGCTCCGAGAGGTTGCTCTGGCCTTCGGGAGCGACCTCAGTGGGTCGCTCTGAGAGGTCGCTCCGGGCTTCGCTTCGTGTCGTCTCGCCATAGAGACACGAGCGACCTCGGGGTGTCGCTTTGGGAGGTCGCTCCGAGAGGGGTGTGAGATGCGAGTGACCTCGGCGCGTCGCTCAGGACTGGTCGCTTTGGTGAGGTCGCTCTAGGAGCTGGAGCGACTTCGCCTTGTCGCTCTAGGAGGTCGCTCCGAAGCGTATAGGGCGAGCGAGTTCATGGCGTCGCTCCGGTAGGTCGCTCTGGCTGGAGTGACTTGAGATAGTCGCTCTGGGCTGGTCGCTCCAGGCAGTGCTCGTCCAAAGATCACTCTAATCACCTCCTTTGAGCTCCAAATGCACCCAAGTGTCTCCAGGAACTCCATGTGGTACTCCAATACCTGATAGAGACATATGTATGCAAAATGCAACCTAGATATGGCTTAATCCTAATCTATATGATGAAAATGCACATGAATAAATGGATAAAACAATGTGAATATGCAAGATATCAGAATTCATGGTAATGTAATCTTTTTGTTAACGGTAATAAACATATGTGACGACTAAGTATGAATGTAACTGTTAACTGTTTTTTTTATATCTGAAGTTAACTGTTTTTATATCTGAAGTTATATACAAACCATGTATCATTCAAAGACAAATCTTAGTAATATCTTACCAACCATTTATCACTAGTTTGGTATCAAATTATGCATCAGCTAACAAAACATGTATCGGGTAACAAATAATTTATCAACTACTAAACAATTTATCAAACAATGTATTAACTAACAACCGACATATCAACCTATTTATCTGCTGATAAACCATGTACGAAAACAATGTATAAGTTGACAAACTATTTATTAAATTATTTATCAGTTAAAAAACAATGTATCAAATGACAACAAGTATTTTGTAAAACAATTTATCAATTAGCGGTGTATTATTGTAACAGCTAACAAAATATGGAGGAAAGCTTCTTACTACTTTGACGGTGTTTTTGTCATAACTGGTGCGGTAGTAAATTCAATACGAGTGACAGAAAAAAGCGATGCTTCGATTTTTCCTAAAGTCGTTTGATTAAAACTGTAAATTTATGATGATAAATACGAAAGAGATATTGAAGAAAGGTTGAGAACATCATAAAAAATTGAAAAATAAATTCTCTCCCATAAATATAAAGAAAGTTATGGTGTGAAATAAGGAAAGATACAAAATATAATTAATTATTATAATTTAGATGCTTTTGGTTTCTCACCAACTAAAACTGTTGACACTTTCTATTAATTTTTAAATAATTAATAAATAAATCCAGAACACTCCTCGAACAAAGAGTTTTGCTGCAACAAACAGTAAAACAGCAGTAGGATTTCAGTGGTTTTGATACAAGTGTTGACATGTTGGTATGCATGAGGAAAGGGTAAAATCGACATAGAAATATTTCTATGAAATCATGTGCATAGATCTAATTAAGGCCTCAATTAGGGGCATACAAGCCAATTATCTCTTGTTTTTTTAACAGAAGTCAAACACAAGTTCTAAAAGTAAAGTACATGCATTAAAAACAGAGGTACGATGGAATAGGCTTTGCTGAAAGCCTCGGCACATTTATCCGGATGCGAAAACCCAGCATTAAAAACAGAGGAATGATTGAATAGGTTTGTTGAAAGACTCAGCACCAGAAGCAAAAAACAAACTGAATCGAAAATGAAGTTCGGTTTGGGTTCGGATCCTATCAATGATCGGAGCGGATCTTATATATCTAGAACCAAAAAACGAAATCAAATCAGAACCTATTTGGTTATCCGAATTTCTAAAATATAGTTTATATACTTTTAAATATTAATTATATTTATTTTTAAAATAATTAAATATTTTAAAATACTTTTTGTAAACCAAATGATCCAAAAAACAGATTCACCTGAATACTTCTAAAATATTTTAAATTACCTGAATTATCCAAATTTTTATCCGAAAACTCGAAAAATATGATATTTAATCCGACAAACCCGAATTTTCTGATTTTTAAATCCAAATTAACTGAAAAATCGAAACTGAACCTGAACTAAATTGGACACAAGATTATCTCTAGCCCTTCTTGAACTTTGGAAGGAGAGGATCAGAGAACAAGAATCAACAAAGACGTGGAAACTAGTGATGTGAATCATTGTAAAAGCTCATGAGTCATTGTATCAAGAAGAGTATGAGTGTGAGGAAGAGATGGAATCCATTTGTAGAAGTTTATGAAAAAGTTTCGGTAAGAATTGCTTCGGTTGTCAATAAATAAGATCCCACATTTTATATTTCAACTCCTCTGCTTTCAGACAAAAGTTTAAAGTAGCACAGAACATACAAAAAGTATGTTTTTGACTAACTTGGCATGCACACATTCACAAACTATGTTTTTGACTAACTTGGCACACATCCACAGATCAAATTACAAAAAATAAGCTGAAACATCCTAAAGGCTTCCAACTCCTCTGAGCCTGTTCTGACCATAACTCTTAATAAACCACTCAGGCCTGTACAAAGCAACAACATGTCCTATAGCTAATCCAAACAATACTCCAGGTGCATACCCTATTGCCACTGCTCTCCACTTCAACACTCCTTCTTCTTCTTCCTCAACCTCTTCTATCGATGTTGTCTTTTCAGTGAAGCATCTTTCCTCAAGAGGAAGACCACACAACCCTAGATTCCCTTCAAATGACGACTTAGGCTGCCCTGTGATCTGCGTCCCTTGTGGTATCTCACCAGTAAGCTGATTATCAGACACATCTATATACGCCAAATACGTAAGCCTCCTCAGCTCCTGAGGAATCTCCCCCGACAGTTTGTTCTCCGACAAGTCTAACGACTCGAGCTCACTCACGTTAGCGAAAGACATCGGTATACGTCCCGTGAACGAGTTGTTCGATAAGTTGAGGGCAATCAACGCCTTCAACAGACCGATAGATTCCGGAATCTCTCCTTCAAGTTTGTTTCCAGAGAAATCGATAGCCGAGTAGAACGTGAGAACCTTCCCTTGCTCCATGTATAAGCCTTTGTACTGCAAGTCCAAAGTGTCTTCGTAACCAAACCTATCGCTCGAGTAATCTCCC
Organism: Brassica napus; assembly: GCF_020379485.1. NCBI lineage: Eukaryota > Viridiplantae > Streptophyta > Magnoliopsida > Brassicales > Brassicaceae > Brassica > Brassica napus. The sequence goes on from NC_063447.1 coordinate 56,054,418, forward strand.
ATGTACATCTTCTCTTCATCGTCCGGCTTGAGAGATGGGTTAGTCCAGTTCTTAAAGTAGTTTCTTGGTAAACTTCCGGTGAATCTATTATGCGATATCTCAAGTATCTGGAGCTTGGGGAAGGCGAGAGGACCATAAGGTTGAGATATAGGACCGTGGAATCTGTTTGAACGGAGAGTAAGTACTTTTAAGTTCGGCAGTGCCTTGAGCCAGAAGGGAAACGAGTCATTGATTGCGTTGTGATCCACGCTAACAAACTTGAGGAGTGTGCAGTTGAGGAGAGATCTTGGAAGCTTCCCGGTTAGTTGATTGTACCCCACGTCAAGCGTCTGCGTAGAAGCGTTGATGTGGAACTCGTCTGGGATGTTTCCTTCCAGCTTGTTTTTCCGGAGATTCACTATGTTGATGTTACCGAGACACGGAGGGATTGAGCCGGTGAAGTTGTTGTAGGAGAGATCAAGAACGTCGAGGAAGGTTCTGTTGCATGTTGAGAGAGGGATCTCTCCTGTGAAACTGTTGTTCCAAGCGGATAAGTTGATGATGAAGAGCGGTGGATCAGGGAAGGATCCGTTGAAGCAGTTGTAAGCCATGTCTAGCACTTGCACCGATGAGTTGGCTAAAACATGATCTAGTGAGCCTTCGAAGCCGGTGAGAGAGTTGTTGTAGAGATTCAGCGAGGTCAGATGAGGAAGACTCCATAACCAATCGGGAACGTTTCCTTTGATTCTGTTGTCAGAGAGATATAAGAACTCAAGATTCGTTAGTGATTTCACGAATCTTGGGAACTTACTTAAGTTGCATTCCGACAAGAGCAAGACCCTCAGAGATTTTGCAAAGTTGATGTCTGAATCCACACTTGTTGGTGTTAAACTGATTCCGGAAAGGTCAAGGTATGTCAAAGATTTGAGAGATGAGAAGACTCTTAAGTCAAGCTGGTGGGTTATGTTTAGGTAAGAGAGCTTGAGAACTCGGAGGTTAGGTAAAGAAAAAGGTATTTGAAGTGAGCCAGAGAGATGATTCTCACTCAAATCAAGAAAAGACAAGGAAGGCATAGTGAAGAGAAAAGAAGGTATGGTTCCATAGAATTCATTAGAAGAGACGTCTAAAGCTACAAGGCTTGTTCGATTCTGTAGAAGTGAGGTTAAATCACCTGTGAGCTTATTGTGAGCAAGCTGTAACTGAGTGAGTTTTGTGAGGTTACGTAGAGAGGAAGGAACTTGACCTAAGAAGCCATTAGAGGAGAGAAGCAAGACCTCAAGATTGTGTAGTTGACCAAAAGAAGAGGGTAAAGGAGAAGAAGCGAAGTTGTTGAAAGAGAGGTTAAGGTGACGGAGGTGGCTTAACTCGAAGAGGCTACTATTGTCTCTAAGAGTGCCACGTAGACATCCACCGGGGAGTTTTAGAACGGTGACCGCACCGGTCACGTTATCGCAGGTCACACCGCTTAAGAAGTGGGTATCGTCGGTGCAGCTGCTGGAGAACGCAAACTCGTTCTTGAAACGCTTGAGGGTTTTGGTTTGATCGGGATGACAGCGTTGACCGGCGACAAGATTGGTTGTAGTAGTGATGATGAGTAAGGATAAGATGGACACGAGTGAGAGCAAACAAAAACGTGAGTTTGACATTTGGATGGATGTGTGTGAAAATTTTGGGAGTTGCAATGAGTTTTTATTTTCTTTGGCATGTGAATCAATGATCAGTCCGTTATTATATATACGTATATACAAGTTGTAGATAATAAAGCCCTTTTTTAATACAATAATGACGCCTTTCACGTTGCTTGAGTTCTTGAAATACACAAGTCTTAGCATTATGGCATATATTTTAAGAAAAAATATCGAAAAAGAAGAAATATATGATGAGGTCTATAATCTATTCTTTCAAGACGATGATGACGATAGGGTTCCGCGTTAATAATTTTTCTATTTCTTTGGTTTGTTAAAAGTAGTGTTTACACAGTGAGAATATTGACTATTTTCGTAGTCAATGTTGTATAGAGTAATGAAAAACTACGAGTGTATACATAGCATACACGTTTCTGTTGACAGAAAAGAAGAAAGAATATCGTGTCAATATAACTAGTTGCACCTCCTAACAACCGCCGTAAAGATGCCTAAAGATGTGGTCTGGACCACCTTAAATCTACAAAGATACTTAGATAGGGAACTTAGTAATGTGAAGAATGGCTTCAATAAAAGAAAAGAAATGAAGCCTGTAGGGAATTCAAAAGGTTTGAAACAATGTATCAGAAGAGGATGAGCGTGTTAGGAAAAGATGAAATCATTTGTTTGCATTGTTGAGTGATAAGCGACTATGCTAGTGGGTTTCCGGGATGTTACATCATCTTCTTTTGGATAGCAAATTGGTTTATAAAAATATAATAAACTATAGTTTAAGAGATAGATACAGTAGGTGTGAACGCATGGATTACCAACCATATGACCTCATGGCTTCTATCATATATTTGGTCAACTATATTTTTTTTTTCCTTTTCTGGTTAGGAAAATATGAATATCGTTACCTAAATAGAATAGTTTCAGATTTATAGGAACAATCTGGTGTCAGTGAAAGTCATATATGGAAGGATTCTTAGTTCAAAAAGTCATACGAGGATTCAAACATTACCATATAACGATATATTATATGGTTAACTATAAACAAATCTTAAGTAAAGAGCGATTTATTTCTGATGTTTCATAATAACCTTACTTTAAAGTTCAGGAACCTTTTCTTTGACAAAAAGAAATTCAGGAACCTTTTCTTAGAAAATAATTAAATTTATTGTTAAACCTTTTAATAGCTTGCAACTAAATCTTGACGAAATTAAAGAAAAAGTAATGATATATTTCAAGAGCAGATAATATAGTGCACAGACAAATTTGCATTAAGTGATCGAAATTCTCTTCCTACAATATATCACTAGATCTTGATCCGCGTTTAGCAAGCGCGGATTATTTTATGACGAAAAATTTCACTAATAAATTAACAAATATTTTATTAATTTGTAAGAATTTTGTGTATTTATAATATTTTTGCATTTAAATCAATGCTTTTGAATTCGACCCAAAACTCGCGGTTTAACTGGTTAATCCGATGATCCGATAATATTAATTATAATGTTGTTTGGAAACATGGATAGTAGTATAAAGAAATGAGTATATTGTTTGAAAACATTAATAGTAGTATAAAGAAAGTATTATTAGTGATTTAACGTACATTTAACTATAAAGTAGGAAGATGCATTTAATTTAAAAACTTACAAAATAAAGTTGAGGTCCAACACAATGTTTCTGTTTTAATAATATAGATGTTGGTCATGCGGGACTACTAGTTTGCATTTTGGGTTTTTGCAAAATTAACCTACAACTCAAAGTCAAACACAAAACTAACTTCTTTTTTTTTGAAATTAGTTTTGTCATATTCACCCCACAAGTTCATATAATTCACGAAAATGCCATCAGTTTTTTTTTCTTTTCGAAAATGTCATTTTTACTCTCTCACCCTCATCATTTTCAAGTAATTACAAGATTGTCATTGTCATCAATACCCTAACAAGTATGAACAACCAATTTGAAGCTCTTAATGCTCCCAAAATCGATTTACCCTTCTTCTTTCTCCATTCTTATGAACTAAACACAACTTCTCTCTCACTTTCTCTCCACATTAAGCTAAAAAAACCCAAGATTTTGATTCTATATTTTTTATGGTTCATAGAGTCATAGAAGCTAATGATTCTGGGTGGATCACTTTCGTTTGAGATTTTGTGTTCTTGGAGAAGCCTTATGTGTGCTAAGGAAGTTATCTCACCAATTTAAGGTATGAAATCGAGTTTTTTTCCAGATATGTTCGTCCAAACGACTTACAGGTAAGTCGTCTGGCTGTAGACGAATTACCCAGAAGTCGTCTGGTCAATGCAGAGGTTATTTTTGCAATTGACTTTGAAATCTGTTTTCTGAGACGACTGAAATATAAGTCGTATGCTTTTGTTTGGTTTAAAAAAAACTCCAAAAAAGCTAGACGACTTACATTTTAGTCGTCATAGGTTAGTTTTGCATTTGACTTGATTATTTCACAAGTTTGACTTTTCTGGACGACTTACATTTCAGTCGTCTGGTGAAAAATTGAAATATCAATAATTTATTAAAACTCGACGACGTACAATTAAGCCGTCATAGGTTAGTTTTGCAATTGAAAAATAAAACTTCAATATTTAATTATATATAGACAACTTACAATTCAGTCGTCCGCCCGACGACTTACATGTAAGTCGTCCAGGATTTTATTCTGAGATTCTGGTCAAACCTCGTAAATCCTTGACGACTTACATGTAAGTCATCGAGCGGACAACTGAATTGTAAGTTGTCTATATATAATTAAATATTGAAGTTTTATTTTTAAATTGCAAAACTAACCTATGACGACTTAATTGTACGTCGTCGAGTTTTAATAAATTATTGATATTTTAATTTTTCACCAGACGACTGAAATGTAAGTCGTCCAGGAAAGTCAAACTTGTGAAATAGTCTAGTCAAATGCAAAACTAACCTATGACTACTGAAATGTAAGTCGTCTAGCTTTTTTTGAGTTTTTTTTTAAACCAAACAAAAGTAGACGAGTTACTTTTCAGTCGTCTCAGATAACAGATTTCAAAGTCAATTGCAAAAATAACCTATGCGTTGACCAGACGACTTATATTTTATTCTTCTGGAAGATTTAGATTGAAGTCGTCTACGTCGACCTAAATGGACGACTTCTCTGGAAGTCTACTAGACGACCCCCGTGGATGTCATCTGCGTTAATGTTTAATAAACTTGCATTTTCTCTAAAACTATAAAGACTTTTTAACATTTTCTTGTTAATTCATGTGTATTAATGAATATGTGGGCTACTGAATGAAATTTATAACTTAATTGGTGATATTTATGAGGTTACCAACATTCATGTTAATTAAAGTTTCTAACTGATCCGAGAAGACTTCCGTGGAAGTCTTCTACGCTAGTTTTTAAGTCTTCTACGCTAGTTTTTGAATAACTTGTATTTTTAAGAGTGATAAATAACTTCAAGATATGTAAAACTCATATTTTCAAAATATGTTTTCTCCCTTAGTTTTACTAAATTTGACTAAGTTTTTTAACACAAACTTATAAAAAATATGATATGTTTTGACTAGTTACTATTGTTTGTTTCCATCTCTTAAGTATTATTGTTATATACACTAATGATAATTATTGTTATGAGTTGGAAGAAGGGTTAAAATGCTTCTTAAAATGTTGTATCAATATGAAGCTACCATCATTCCTGTTTATTAAGATGAGAAAAATGCCATTGGAGTTTATTATTGCATATGAGAGATCCAAAGATAAGAAAAAAGGCTATTGAAGTCTATTATTTCATTGATTTGTAAATGTGTAAACACATTGTTAGCACATGTATTACATCTTGGGAAACATTATTACTGATTTTACAAAAAATTCACAACTAAAATAGTAGACATGCAAATCACAAAACAAACCACAAACAAAATTATTATAAATCATTCATCTACAAAGACAAGCTTGGACTCCACTTGATATGGAAGAAGACTTCGTTAGAAGACTTCCAGGAAGTCCAGACGACTGAAATGGAAGTCGTCTAGAAGACTTCCTGGAAGTCATCTAGTGCATTATATTTTAGACGACTAACAGATAATTCGTCCCAAAAGTCTTCCAGATTTGAAAAACCTGCATATCAAATCCAGATCTGAAAAACCTGCATATCCAAAAACGTTCAAATGGTTTTAAAACAGAAAAAATGAGTGGAAGATTAGATAAATCTACCTTTATAGAACACACAAAAATACATATCTGAAATTAATAGATCTACCTTTAAATGAGTGGAAGATGAGTACCATCTGATTAAAAACCTGCAAAAAAGATAGATTAGTAAGAAAGACATGAGACAAAACTGAAAAATTCATATAAAGTTTAGTGTTTTCAAGTCAAAGAGACTAGAGTGAGTTTGTAGAGTTTTAGTTTGGGAAAAAAGTAAGAACTTTATACAACAAGAAGTTACCAAATGAAGAAAAATCAGACATAAAAACTTACCAAAACACTTAGATCTATTATGAAAGGGAGACTTCGTCAGAAGACTTCCAGGATGTCCAGACGACTTCCAGGAAGTCGAGACGACTGAAATGGAAGTCGTCTGGAAGACTTCTTGGAAGTCGTTTGGAAGACTTCCTGGAAGTCGTCTAGTGCATTATATTTTAGACGACTAACAGGTAAGTCATCCCAGAAGTCTTCCAGATCTGAAAAACCTGCATATCAAATCCAGATCTAAAAAACCTGCATATCCAAAAACGTTCAAATGGCTTAAAAACAGAGAAAATGAGTGGAATATTAGATAAATCTACCTTTATAGAATACACAAAAATACATATCTAAAATTAATAGATCTACCTTTAAATGAATGGAAGATGAGTACCATCAGATTAAAAACCTGCAAAAAAAGATAGATTAGTAAGAAAGACATAAGACAAAACTGAAAAATTCATATAAAGTTTGGTGTTTTCAAGTCAAAGAGATTAGAGAGAGGTTGAAGAGTTTTAGAATGATGAACATTACATTTTTGTTGCAGCTATTTGAGAGGAGGAGAGATAATGTGTAAATTTTTCTTTATATAGGGAGACATAAAATCCAATTAGGTTAAATATTTTTGATTCAGACGGCTTCCTAGACGACTTACTTGTAATTCGTCCAGAAGACTTTAATATTTTTAGCGGAAAATTAAAATATTTTTAGTGGGAAACTATAATAGAAGACTTCCCAGACGACTTACAATTAAGTCGTCTGGTTTAAATTATTTAAGCGGAAAAAGTAATTTTTTTTTTAATATTAGGCGGGAATATTTGGACGACTTACATGTAAGTCGTCCGTTTTAATTTCTTCACCAGACGACTGAAATGTAAGTCGTCTAGACCCTAAACATAACCCCTAAACTTTATTAACTAACTAAACACTTCATAAAATCAAATTAAACTTCAAAAGTGTTTGCTATACACAAAAATAAACACGTATAGGTAAAAATTTAATTTTTCAAAAAAACATTCAAACTTTCCAAAATCCAACCATAAGAATACATACAATACTACAACATATGTTGTCAAACCCTAGACCAAAGTATACCATGATTCACTACTTACACTCATATATGTTGAAAATAATTCAATTTTGTTATATTTTAATTTATATCACTTAAAACTGTTTATAATTACATGGTTTTAATTTTTCGCTTATCAAAATATTTTTTAAAAAATTTAAAAATTATTTTTAAGATCAGATACACCAGAAGACTTACTTTGAAGTCGTCTGGACGACTTCTAACATCTCAAACGACTCATACGACTTACTGAGGCTATATTCGTAAAAATGGTTTCTCTTTTTTTGTTTGGTCACAAGGGGCTGGACTGTAATTTCACAAAGTTTTTAAGTTAGTTTTGCATTTGATTCAAGTTTGGGTATAGGTTTGAGGTTAAAATCAAGTTATGGATTAGTTTTGGCAAATTTCCTTTGAATTTAAAACTAGTGACTAGTTTAGAGTTTAGGACTAGCTTGAATTTTAACCTAGTGACTAGTTTAGAATCTATACTATTAAAAAAAATCATCCTAAAATATTTACTTATAAAAAATTGTTACACCTATTCACTAATTTTTTTTTTATTATTTTGGTCATACCCTCATTTTCTCTAACTATGAAACATCATTACTATTTTTAAATAATTCATGTACACGACATGATTATACGTCAAATACTAAAATGAGGGTACTTATTCATCACAACATAATATTATACAATATCATTTGAATACTTCCTAAATTTCCCGAGCCAGCACGAGAAATACACAAAATCCAAATAAATACCAAAAATATTTAAATACACAAAAACTTAAAATTTTACAAGAGGAACCAAAAATATCCAAAGTTTTATCCGAATAATTAAAATATAATTCAATTTTTTAAAAATTTTACCAAACCCCAAAACTATAACCAAAGCACTTAATCCGAAGCTTAAAAAATATTTGTAACACTGAAAGCATATCTAAAATATCCAGATATACATAATAAACACAAAATATTTAGGGTACTTTGGATATTCGGACTAGAACAGAGATCTGCAGATCCAAAAAGAAAACCTAATAGGTATTTTGCTCGATCCCGAACCAAACCTGTATTTTTGTGTCGGTTTAGTTTTTTTGGTCCAAATAAAGTATATATGTCTAAGACAGAGTTACATAAGAGTGTACATACAAATTTCAAATAAATTAATTTATAAATTATATAAATTTAAACAAATTTCCTTATTCGATATAATACGACTTTATAACATAATAATATACAAAAATCCCAAAATGCTAATTGATATCAAACTTTGATTATAAAACTTTGATTATAAGCCAAAAATCCGCGTTTTAGAAGCTCAGATGTGTCATTGAAAAGAGTGTAACTCTAACCCTCTAAGTCATCTATCTATCATAAAACAAGATAGAGTTTCAAAAAGAAATCCAAAGTCAAAAACTTGTATGTAATTCAAACATACATCTTCCCAAAATCCATTACAAGTTTCTTTTAACTAGTCCATTACAAGTTTTATACAACATAGAAAGCAGAAACATTTTTAATTAAATTAACTAATTATATCAGATAATTAAATTAGGTAATTAATATTAATTAATACGAACGAAAACGTGATAAAAGGAGAAACTTCCTCTCTCTGTCTCACAAACGTTTTCAACTTTTGTTGTTTGTTTGTTGTCTCTTCAACAAAGTCTCAAACGATCGCTGCGTCGTCCCCATCTCTCTCTCCCCCTTTCATTCTCCCCTCTATTTTGGATCTTTCTTACTTGCGTACACACCAAGGAAACAAAAAAGAAAAAGAAAACCAGATTTGTTGTGCGTTAGGTTTTTTATTTCTCTCCTCTTCGGGACAAAATGGGACAGAAGAATTTGATCTACAGCTTCGTTGGTCGTGGCACGGTGATTCTCGTCGAGTATACTGAGTTTAAAGGCAATTTTACTTCCGTCGCGGCACAATGCCTCCAGAAACTCCCTTCTTCGAACAACAAGTTTACCTACAACTGCGACGGTCACACCTTTAATTACCTCGTCGAAAATGGGTTCAGTGAGTCTCACTTCTCGATTCCAACACATTTTTGTGTGGATATGATTCTCTTTATGCCTTGGATGTGTCTTTGTATTCGTATTGCAATCTATTACAGTGGATCTATATGGTTGTTGGTGGGACCAGTGACATTGGTGTGTATATTTATGGCATTTGTTCTGCTTCTGTGAAAGTTTTTTGTGTGTTTCGGTATTATAAGGTTTCTTGCCAATGAAGTTAGCTTTCTTTTGTATTGATGGATGTATGTAGGATTAGATATTTTCATCTTTTTAATTATTACATTTCTTGTTTTGGATCTCTCTGGTCTCTGTTTTAGGCTGTATTTGAACTAGGTGATGTATGACAATTTTTTGCAGTTTCTTACTTGTCATAGATATTATTTGTCATGGATGATGGATCTGACAAAAGAATTTTATGTGTTATGGTTGTGTATAGCGTATTGTGTTGTTGCTGTTGAAGCTGTTGGGAGGCAGATTCCAATGGCCTTCTTGGAGCGAATTAAGGAAGATTTCAGCAACAGATATGGTGGTGGGAAGGCTACTAATGCTAAACCCAACAGCTTGAACAAAGAGTTTGGGTACTTTAGCTCTACCATCAGAATGAAACACAAAAACTTCCTTTCTAGTCTCGGTGGATATGATATTAACTTTTTTGCCTTTCCCATAGGTCTAAACTAAAGGAGCATATGCAGTACTGTGTGGATCATCCTGAGGAGATTAACAAACTTGCTAAGGTTAAGGCTCAAGTGACTGAGGTGAAAGGAGTTATGATGGAGAACATTGAGAAGGTAAGAATAGTATTATCATGTTAATCTCACAATTCTGTTTTATTAATTTGAGCATATTTGTCAAAACTGGCTTCATTTTTCTATGTTCATTGAGGTAAAAGTGAGCCACTCCTATTTAACTGACTGAGCTTTTATGTAATTAATTTATTTGCAGGTTCTTGACCGTGGTGAGAAAATTGAGCTTCTAGTGGACAAAACTGAGGACCTTCGTTCACATGTTAGTGCTTACCTTTCACTGATATGTGTCTTAGTTTTTTAATAACATTTTTTTCAGAAATTTTAAATTCAGGCTTGAATTAATCAAAGAAACACTTATGTGTATACATGTCAAAACATAACAAGGCATTAGAATTCTAAGGCTCTTATATTTGCCATTTCAATATCAACAGGCACAAGATTTCAGAACACAAGGAACGAAAATAAGAAGAAAGATGTGGTGGGAGAACATGAAGATTAAGCTCATAGTCGCTGGTATCATCATTGCCTTGATTCTCATCATCATCATCTCGGTTTGTCCTGGCTTCAAGTGTACTTGAAAGGTAGAACAGTCTGAGAGATTATAAGACCCTTATTGTTATACTAACCTAACTCCTCCCGGTATTTGCCCTTCTATTTTGATCTTTTTGTTTTCGCAGCGTCTCTTTTATAGTTTATTTTTATTATTGTTAGGAAAAAGCAATATGATAGCTCAGTATTGAGAAATGATGATTTGGGTTTTGAATGTTTGGAAAGGGATATAAGCTGTTGGGGTTTGCTTATATATAGGCTAGGTCTTGTGCTATTGGTGATCACATGTTTTTTTTTGTAATCTTGAATTGAATGTTGGGGTTTTGCTGTTTCCATCAAATCTCCTTAATTTTCTCGCTAGGGAAAAACATATTTAGATTAGATCTTTGTGCTCATGGTAATATGAAGTTCACTATACTTATTTGATAGAAGAAGAAACTAACCAAAGTATTGGATTAAGATACAACAAACGTTAGGTAATGCTTCAATACAACTAGTTGACAGACAACGAAGATAAAAGTCAGACCGCTAACAATTTCTACGATAGGCACAAAATAACACAAGGAAATGCTATAATACAAGATCAAAAATTACTTGACAGACACTGAAAGCACAAACTTATAATTGAAACAATCCTAACGGTTTATGCGGTCGCACCAGTTATCTTCAGGTCCATAGAATTTGTTTTAACTGAGGATAAGGACTTGGAAATTTGGTACAGCCTTGAGCCAAAAAAAAGAAACTTGTATTTGAATATGTTGTGATCAACAACTAGAAACCTTAATTAATGACTGAGAAATATAGAAAAGACTTCGGAATCTTTATTTAAAAAAAAAGGAATTAGGCTCAAGTTGATGGTTTTTCACAACTCTTTAATAACATGAAGTAGATCTTATGTCCGGACAGTTCAAAATTCTCTTCAATGACCTGACAGAGAGGAAATAGAACAAAACATCAGATAATGAAACAACAAACATAAGGAAATGCTTGCATACATGAGCACTTAACTACTAGACATACATTCAAGGATTGCATTCAAATTAAAACAATGTTAACGGCTTCTGCGCTTATTGGGACCAACTATCTTGACAAGCCACTCCGGTTTGTATGAAGCAATGACGTGTGCTATTGCCATTCCAAGAAACACTCCAGGTCCATATCCAATTACTACAGCTTTCCAGTTCAACACTTCTACTTCTTCTTCTTTGTCTTCTTGCTTAGGTCGTTGTGTGGGTGGAGCATTAGTCCCAAAGCAAGTTTCCTGGAGAGGAAGGCCGCAAAGCCCTGCATTCCCTTCGAACGAAGATTTAGGTTGACCAGTAATCTGTGTTCCTTGTGGTATTTCACCCTTGAGCTGGTTGTGAGACACATTTATGTACTCCAAAAAAGAGAGGGTCCCAAGCCCATTAGGAATAAACCCTGAGAGTTGGTTTCTTGATAGGTCTAGTGACTCGAGATTGCTCAGATTTGCCAACGACAAAGGAATATGACCTGTGAAGGCGTTGTTTGAGAAGTTGAGTGCAATCAGCGCTTTCAAGAGACCAATGGATTCAGGAATCTGTCCTTCAATTCTATTCCCAGAAAAATCGATGGTCGCGTAGGAATTAAGGACCAACTCTTGTTCCATAGATAGACCTTTGTATTGCAAATCTACAGCCTCTACATTGTTATAGTACAATTTCCCGTTAGTACTTTTTTTGTGTAGCATATAAAGACCACCATCTTCATTCATAGTAGGGGATGTTGCTTTCCAATTCTCAAAGTATGTTGGTGGTAAGCTTCCAGTAAACTTATTATTGGATATCTCAAATATACGCAGCTCTGGAAACCCGAGAGGGCCTTGATCAGGAGGAGATATAGAGCCATATAACTTGTTTGAACTGAGGATAAGGACTTGCAATTTCGGTAAAGCCTTGAGCCAGAAAGGAAATGTGTCTTCAATCATGTTGTGGTCAGCAACTAGAAACTCTAGAGATGAGCAATTTTGAAGAGATCTTGGAAGTTTCCCAGTGAGTAGATTGTGTCCAACGTCAAGTGACTGTAGAGAATCACCCATATAAAACGTGTCAGGAATACTTCCTTCCAAGTTGTTCTTCCGTAGAGTCACAAACGTCAAGTTACTCAAGCATTGAGGAACTGGACCTGTGAGGTTATTGTAACCTAGCAATAAATCCGTGAGAGATCTACAATTGCAGATTGAAAGAGGTATGCTCCCTGTGAATCTGTTGTATTGTGTACTCAACACACTGATAGAGAGTGGTAGAATAGGAATTTCTCCTTCGAAACAGTTTTGCTCCAGATTTAATTCCTTCACTGATGAGTTTACCAAAACATCCACGGGACCTTCGAAACCATTAAGCGAATTGTTTTTTAGAAAAACTGTGGTCAGACGAGGAAGGTTCCATAACCACTCGGGGATTTTCCCTTTGATTCTGTTGTGTGACAATGTTATAAGCTCCAACTTCTCAAGGTTCTTTAAGATATTAGGGAACTCGATGATGCCACAGCCTTGTAACAACAAACTCTCCAAGTTTGTTGGAATGCCTAAACTTGTATCTAAACTGGCCGAAGATATAGGATTACCGGAAAGATAGAGAACCGACAAAGATTTTAGCGGGGCGAAGAGGCTTATATCAATCGGGTAACTTGTGTTTATGAAAGAAAGGTCAAGAATCTTGAGGTTGATGAGCTTTGAGATAGGCACTATGATTTTTCCTTCAAAATGGTTATTCCCAAGGTACAAGTACTCGAGCCTAGATAGGGTAGAGGAATTAGGAAAATTAATAGATCCGTTGAGATCGTTTACACTAAGATCAAGATCTGATAAGGAAGGCATGGTGAAGAGAGAAGAAGGAATGGTTCCATAGAAGTGATTCTCATAAAGATGTAGAACAGAGAGCATGGTAAGATTTTGTACAGGTGGGAAACTACCAGTGAACTTGTTTTTGTCAAGGTTCAACTCTTTTAACGAGGTTAGGTTCCTAATTGTAGGAGGAACTTGCCCGAAAAAGTCATTGGAGGAAAGAGACAAGAGCTGGAGTCTGTTGAGATTTCCAAATTCAGGAGGTAGTAACGACCTGAACTTGTTGTAGCTTATATCTAAAACTGAGAGATTTAATAGATTCCGTACAAGTGGGAAACTACCGGTGAGCTTATTTTCGGAAAGGTCTAAAACGGAAAGAAGGCTTAGGTTATTAAACGAGGAAGGAACTTGGCCGACAAAGCCATTATTGGAAAGAAATAAGACCTCTAACCTGTTGACATTGCCAAATTCCGAAGGAAGTGTAGTTGAGGTGAAGTTGTTTTGCCAGAGGTCAAGGTAACGAAGATGGTGTAACCTGAAGAGGCTACTATTGGGCTTTAGAGTTCCACTGAGACAGGCCTTGAGTCGTAGCTTCGTGACGGCACCCGTCGAGATATCACACCTGACTCCGTTCAAGGGATCACTGAGGTTGCAGTGGCTGCTATCAAACTCGTTCATGAATTCAGTGAGAGCTTGAGTCTGATGGGGACCACAAGCAACATAACTACTTTTATCGATGTTTAATGTGAAGAAGCTTGAAGGGGAGACACAACAGAGCAAGATTAGCGAGAGAAAATGCAAACGCACACGGGATTCAGACATGGTCTTTATGAAAAGTTTTGAAGAAGATAATTATTTTGGTTTAAAAAAAGTGAGGGAGAAGGTTGGTGATATAAATAGAGATATGTGGGTTTCAACTGGAGCTATATGTCACCCATACAACTCGACTTAGAAGAAGTCAGAGCTGAGTGATGTCTTTGTATTCTAGCTTGGAAAACAAATATGGCTAAGTGGCTAATTTCCATTCATATCATGAAGTGAAATTCACGTTAGTTGATTTTTCTAGCGTATAACTTGGATTGGAATAGTTTAACAGAAATAAACAAAACTTGGTTCGAAATTTCTCACATGTGTTCAAAACTACATTAATAAATCAGTTTAGCATAAAAACGACATGCACATAATGTTTGTGGAGTGTCAAACTGCAATATAAGAGTATGATTAACCCCGGTCTCTTAGTCGGGGTTCTTAATTCATGATTTTACTTTTTTTTTTACATTTTTCGGCTAAAAGACGGCTCTTATATCTCTTATTTAAGAGATTGTTCTTAGCTTTTCTTAGTTAAAATATAAGAAAATTTAAGAACCGTCTCTTAGCCGAAGCTAAGAACCCCAGTTAAGAAACTGAGGTTAATTATGGTCTAAGAGAGTTTGCCCTAGAGAGAAACTCTCTCATGTCCGCATCCCAAGACGCCTCCGATGAATCTCACCTACTACAGCCACGCTGCTCTTTCCTCCTCCTTCTGAAGCAGCTCTGCTCCTCTCCATGGCCATGACGATGACTACTCCTCCGTCATGTCTCCGGCTCCCTCCAGATCCGCCGCCGTCACCGTGTTTGAACTCCTCGCTTGAATCTCTTTCTCCCGTCATCCCTCCGGAACCACCAGACCCGCCAGACGTTGCTCTCTTATCGACGCCTTACATCTTATCGTCTGCTCTTCTTCTGCTGCTGCTAAGGAATTGATATATGGTGTTTTTGGCATCTTGTATATATGTTTTCTAATTGGTTTTCAAGTCTTTATCGAGTCTTCCTAGTCCTTTTCGAGTCATTACAAGTCTGGAGTTGCATTGGATGAGAGATAAACCAGTTGGAGGAAAAGAAGAGAAAAATAGTGCAATTTTGTGATTTTCACGCAGAACAGTCGAGCGGAGCAACCTGAGTGCATGTTCCAGCGACATATATTTTTAAGGAAGTTTCCAAATATTTCGGGATTTTACCTAGGGCTTCCCCTTTTTACTCCCAGGCCGCCATAGACCTGCATATATATCTTTTCTTATTTTTTATTATCATTGTACGCTAAGTTTTACACAAGAAACCATTGGAAACTTTTGTACTTGAAGATTTGCTACCTTGAAAGGGAAAAAGCTTCATCTCTCTCACTTTGAGAAGATTCATGAACCCTATCTTATTTATTTATTGATTCAGCATGTTTTCTTCATCTATTGTCTCTATGATTTCTTTGTTCATGCCTGAGTAGTCGCTTGTTAGGTTTAGGGTGTTAGGGATCATGGATCAATGAGTTAGACACAAATAGGATTGTTATTCCTTGATATCTCTGTCTATTGCTAATCTTAATGCTTGTGTTAAACTGGCCACTTAGCATCTGATCATAGGTTTAATCTAATCATCAAAAGTGTTTTAGGTTGCTAGAAAAAGCATAGATAGGCGATTTGTCATTAGCCAACGAAAGCTGATGTTAAGGCAAATCGTGAACCAATTGAATCCGAACTTAATGCTTGTCATCATTCTCTGATCGAAACGATAGTTTAGGCATTAGGATTGCTTGATAAATTGGTAGACACCACGACAGTGGGTTTATCTATTATTGTTGTTCAAGTTCTAGATTGGCTCTTATTGCCTTCCTGAATAGTTGTGTAGCTCATGATCCTAAGTATCCAGATGAATCACCCTGAACTTAGCATTCTTAATCATCTGAAAAACCTGAAATCAATCTCTTACTTGCTTGTTACGAAATCAACTTTAAAACCCCCATATTGTTTTAGCTTGATATTGATCCTATAGAAATAAAGTGTAATCATTGGTCTCTGTGGATTTGATCCTAAAATGCTACATCGACATACCATTCGATTGTGGTAGTGTGCACATTAAGTTAATTGGTGTGCGTATACACGTAATATCAGGAATCCCGAACAGTCTGCTTCAACTTCACTCCCTCTCACCACTGTCTCTGCTCTTACTCCGCCGGGAACCCGTGTCCCAGCTCTGTGAGCCATGAAGTGAAGAGGATGAACTTCAGATATATGAGTTCTGAGGTCTCTAATCTTTATCTCCAAACACGCTCGACAAAGAACACTCAGTTTGAACACCAAGTTTCATCTCTAAACCTAGCCTCAAGGGCCTTGTCTATAGTTGTGCAAGATATGGATGTAGAAGTGAGTTTTTGGGTTGAAGAAAGTATCAATTTCAAGCTAGTCTCCTTCCAGTACTCAACAAATCAAAGTCTTGAGGACTGGCTTCTGATTTTCAAAGTATTGGGAGTGACTTGTTTTGTCGATGTTCAACTCTTACCCTTCTCCTCTGCTCATTGGCTCCTCTGCCTTGGCAACAAACCTCTCCTAGTTACTGGCGCATCCCTTCCAAACGACCACTACAACTTTCTCACCGTCGACATCCTCCTTCCGTGGTCAATAACCCAACGCCGTCGTCTCTATACAACACCAACATAGCCCATTAGCTTCATTATTTCAGAGCCCAAAACCTGCAGGATGGCATCAATTTCTGTGATTGGCGTGTCTGGCCAGCTTATGATTCTCAAGGACAAGAAGGTACTGTACCTCAAAATGCATCTAGTACTTTTCTGTTTGCGTACCTCCGGTTCACCTAGCCGTCCCCCTAATGGGGTGTTCCTTGTGATATCTCCTTCTCCACTGCCATGTGCTTTCATTCCAACAAATTGGAGAAACACTTCGATGTCTTGTGCAAGGAGACTCAACCGTACTGAAGCACTCTGCCTCTTATCCGACGTTTGCTCAAACACGCTCAACCAGAACGAGTGTGATGATAATATTCTCAGGTTTATCTCGGTTACAAACTATTGGCTTCGACATGGTAATGTTGAGGTCCGAGGTTTTGACACGATTAAACCATTCAGTCTGTCATCTGACTCCATTGTCCTAAACGTCCCTATGAAGGCTAAGCTAGCTTTTGAGATTCACCTAGTCTCGTTGAGAAGCTTTGTCGAGTTTAAAACTGATCGTGTCAACTTCAGTATCAAATCCAGTCATATAGGACTTCTTCCTCTTGGTGTTGTCCAAGGTCCTGGAGCTTCTCACCAAAAGCTCTTGGCAGGTAACAATCCAGCCGCTTCTTATTGGTGTATCAACGTCGATTTCGACTATCAATTGTTCTTGCGAACAATCGCCTTAGGGATTAGGGTGAAACTTCTCTATGGGGTTTTTCATCTTGCTGAGCTTGACTCGCCTCTTATAGGCTTTATCTTTCTGTGTTTCATAATGCTTTCTACTTTCGTTGTACCGTCGAGCATGGCTCCGGAATCTGCTCCTTCAGTTATAAACTCTTATGCTCCTTGAGCTTTTAATATAAGTTTGGTGTTACAAAAAAAAAGAGTGTCAAACTGCAGACCTGTTAACGTGAAGGACAGTCACAGACAAAGTGGTCACATATATATTGGTTTAGCTAACAAAAGACCTTACATGTCTGATGTATCACACTAAGCGCAGTTTCTCGGAATCGCAACCGACGAACATCTCATGGACCTTAGCCGACTGATGATTATAGATCACTTTCAGTTTGTCGCAGATTGATGATTAGATCTGTTAACGACATCATCGGAAAAATACACCCGCAGGCGATTGGAACCGATCACTCTTTGGTCCACCATCTAGACAAAGCGAAGAGACACTAAATCTACATGTTCCATACCAGTCGGTCTGAATCACTTGATGATTCTAGCTGTGGAGAAACTTCGCTCCATCATGTTCATTCTAAAAGAGGAAATATCTACAGTATCAACATAACCAAGTTCTCATTAGATCAGTTGGTGTTGGCCCCGGTGAAAAATTGTCCCTCCCCCTGCCAAACCATGGTTCGACAGTCAATCTTCTCCATTTCAGTTTCTTTTTTTTTTTTTTAATATTTATCAGTTAACAAATTATTGATTCTTTCCTATTTTGTTGGCTAGCTTCACGCAGACAAGTATCTATGAGAAAATATTTAATGTGTTATGAAAAGAACTGGAATTTTATTATATCGCGAGAATTTAAATAAGGGCAAAATTTATACCCGTAGAATTTATAACACTGATAAAAAGAGTTTTATCATAGAGAGAAGAGAAGGTTGAGGTGTGATCTTCTAAACGATCGAAATCGATCGTTTATATAGAGAAAAAATTTACTGTGCAAATAGTGCAGCGGGTCCCACATCCCTTTATATTTTCAACATATACGGCTGCTTTATTTCTTTGACTTTCGTAACACTCCCCCTTGGGGGCCGGTGTCACTATCCGCTCTCGCTTAACGTCTTTGTTGCCTCGTTAAAAACCTTTCCAGGAAAACCCAATGGGAAAAACCATAGTAAGGTAAAAAGAGTACAACCACGTAAGCTCCCCCTCGGATGAACAATCAGATCCTTCTGATGGCGCATCCCAATGTTATGGATGTGTTTTCTGAATACCGAGGTAGGGAGTGATTTTGTGAAGAGGTCGGCTGCATTGTCGCATGATCGAACATATCTTACTTCAATCTCTTTATTCTTCTCGAGCTCTTGAGTGTATGAGAAGAACTTCGGAGGTATATGTTTGGTTATATCGCTTTTGATATATCCTTCCTTCGTTTGAGCAACACATGCCGCGTTATCTTCATATAGAATAGTTGGCTCCGTATTTTCGTCAATCCCACTGCTTGAACAGATGTGTTGGCTTATTGATCTTAGCCATACACATTCTCTACTTGCTTCATGGAGTGCAATGATCTCAGCGTGATTTGAAGAAGTAGCAACAAGTGTCTGCTTCTGAGAACGCCAAGATATGGCGGTGCCTCCAATTGTAAAAACATATCCTGTCTGGGATCGAGCTTTGTGTGGATCTGACAAATAACCTGCATCTGCAAAACCAATCATTTGACCTTTTGAGATTTTAGGATAAAACAAGCCTAAATCAGTTGTTCCTTGAAGGTAACGAAAGACATGTTTAATTCCATTCCAATGTCTTCGCGTAGGAGACGAACTGAATCTCGCTAAAAGATTAACGGCAAAAGATATGTCAGGTCGAGTACAATTTGCAAGATACATAAGAGCTCCAATTGCACTTAAGTATGGAGTTTCAGGACCAAGTATTTCTTCATTTTCCTCAGATGGTCGAAACGGATCATTTTCAACATTAAGTGATCTGACGACCATCGGGGTACTAAGAGGAGTTGCTTTATCCATGTTAAAGCGTTTCAATACTCGTTTGGTATATGTAGACAGGTGTACAAATATACCCTTTTGAGAACGCTCAATTTGTAATCCTAGACAATATTTTGTCTGCCCGAGATCTTTCATCTCAAATTCTCCTTTCAGATAGTTTGATGCCATTTGGATTTCGTTTTGAGTTCCAATAATATTAAGATCATCAACGTACACCGCGATTATCACAAATCCGGATGTTGTTTTCTTTATGAAAACATAAGGACATATAGGATCATTCGTGTATCCTTGTTTTGTTAAGTGTTCACTGAGACGATTATACCACATTCGTCCAGATTGTTTTAACCCATATAGTGATCTTTGCAATTTTATTGCACATAACTCTTTAGGTCTGGAACTTAACATTTCTGGCATTTTAAATCCATCTGGGATTCTCATATAGATATCAGTATCTAATGATCCATATAAATATGCCGTAACGACATCCATGAGACGCATTTCTAAATTTTCATTGGCCGCTATGCTCATCAGGAATCTAAATGTGATTGCGTCCATAACAGGAGAATAAGTTTCCTCATAATCAATTCCTGGCCTTTGAGAGAAACCTTGGGCTACTAGACGAGCTTTGTATCTTGTAATCTCGTTTTTCTCGTTTCTTTTTCGGACAAACACCCATTTGTACCCAACAGGTTTTACATCTTTGGGTGTGAGCACAATAGGTCTGAATACATTTCGTTTGTTAAGCGAATCTAATTCGACTTGAATTGCATCTTTCCAATATATCCAGTCATGTCTCTTTTGACATTCATATACAGACTTTGGTTCTGGATCTTCGTTTTCTTCATTTATTTCCTTTGCTAAAAGGTATGAGAAAACGTCATCAATATCATCCATCTCATTTCGTTTCCATATCTTTCCATTATGGATGTAATTGATAGAAATCTCGTGATTTCCATCAGATTCATGATTCTCTATATTGTCGTTCGATTCACAATTCGCTTCTTCCAAAATATTTTCCGCTATTTTGGGAGTATCATGCTTTTCACATTCCTTACGTTTTCTAGGAAGTTTATCCTTTGAACCAATAGGTCTACCGCGCTTTAAACGTGTTCCTGATTCACGTGTATCAACTGCCGTTCCACCATTTTGTGGTATTTCAATACGAGCAGGAGTATTTGCAGCGTGTATATGTGATTTAGTTACCATTTTGGTATCAGCAAATGCATCAGGTAGCTGATTTACTATATTTTGTAAATGCATGATACGTCGAACTTCTAGTTCTGACTGTTTCGTAGGAGGATCAAGGTGTAATAATGATGGTACACTCCATTTGATCTCTTTTCCTACTTGTTTATTGTCTCCCCCTAGAGTTGGGAATTCTTTCTCATTGAAATGACAATCGGCAAATCGTGCCGTAAACACATCACCAGTTTGTGGTTCTAGGTATCTTATTATTGATGGAGAATCATAGCCAATATATATTCCCAACAGTATTTGCGGTCCCATCTTTGTACGTTGCGGTGGTGCTATTGGAATATAAACCGCACAACCAAAGACTTTTAGATGAGAGATATTTGGTTCTTTTCCAAATGCTAACTGTAATGGGGAATATCTATGGTATGCACTTGGTCTTATTCGAATTAGTGCTTCTGCATGCAAAATAGCATGTCCCCATACATATGTTTTGAGTTTTGATCTCATGATCAATGGCCTTGCAATTAGTTGCAGCCGTTTAATTAATGATTCTGCCAAACCATTTTGTGTATGAACATGAGCAACAGAATGCTCTACTTCAATCCCTGATACCATACAATAATCATTAAAAGCTTGGGATGTGAATTCACCAGCGTTATCTAATCTAACTCTTTTAATTGGATAATCTGAGAACTGTGCTCTTAATTTGATTATCTGAGTTAGAAATCTCGCAAATGCCATATTTCGAGATGATAACAAACAAACATGTGACCATCTACTCGATGCATCAATTAATACCATAAAGTAGTAGAATGGTCCACACGGTGGATGTATTGGTCCACAAATATCACCTTGGATTCTTTCCAAAAACTTTGGTGATTCTTTGTCAATTTTGGTTGGTGATGGTCTTATGATTAATTTCCCAAAAGCACACGCATCACATGTCATTTTATTACTTTGGTATATATCTTGGGTTTTTATTGAATGACCATGTGAGCTTTCAATGATTTTTCGCATCATTGTAGTGCATGGATGACCAAGACGATCGTGCCATAATGTAACATCTTCTGGATTTCTTTTGATCACAAGATGTGATTCTATAGCATCAATATAAGTGTGATGCAATCCAGAAGGAAGTTCTGGAAATTTTTCCAGTACAAGGCATTTGCCTGATTTTTCAGAAGTTATATATAAATACTTCTTTCCATTCTCAGTTGCAGACTGAGTGTTATACCCTTGACGGTATATATCTTTGAAACTCAATAAATTTCTCTTAGAATTTGGAGAATATAAGGCATTATCTATGGAAAACTTTGTTCCATTAGGCAACATAAAGTTCGCCTTGCCAATTCCTTCGATCAGGTCTGTAGGACCTGCTATTGTGTTTATAGTCATTTTTACTGACTTTAAAGTAGAGAAATATCTCTTATCCTTCAGTATAGTGTGCGTTGTGCCACTATCTGGTATGCAAACTTCTCTACCAATTTGTTTAGTTGTTGTTCCATTTGCTTTCTTATCCATTTATGTAACACACAGTTAATATTAATAAAGAAAATAAACTTTCATAAGTAAATATATTATGCATCAATAACAAGTACACAATAATTATACATTAGATATTTTGAAATACATAATATTTTATGGCATCGCTAGGCATTATTAAGCTTGATCAGTACAAGCACTTCAATTATTTTGATGAGTGGCCTCGTCGAAATCTCCCATAAAGTCAGAGGATTCGAGGTATGTCGATGTTGTACCCACAAGGTGTTCATTGAGATTTACTTCCTTTGTCTTGCCTTTAATAGATTCTTGGTACAATTGGCATAGATGCCGAGAAGTTCGACATACTTGAGACCAGTGTCCCTTCGATCCACATCTGTAACAGACGTTCTCATTTTTATGAGTAGGCTTTTCTTGGGTTTCTTTCCCTTTTACCCGATCAGATCGATTCCATGTGTTGAATCCCCTTCCTCTTGGGTTGTTACTCCTTTCATGGTTGCGGTTAAATCGATAACCACGACCACGACCAAAACCACGATTGTGACCACGGCCACGACCACGCCCACGATAGGAATAATTTCCTTTTTCTAGATTTTTTATATCCGTTGCATTTGCCTCAGGAAATGCTTTGGTTCCCGTGGGTCGGGCATTGTGGTTTTTAATGAGGAGTTCATTATTTCTCTCCGCTATTATAAGCGCCACAGCGAGTTCAGAGAACCTCGTATACCCTCAATTTCTATATTGTTCTTTTAAAACATAATGATTTTTGTGGAACGTTTGGTAAGTTTTCTCGAGCATTTCTGCTTCTGAGACAGGCTTACCGCAATAATCTAATTGCGCCGCTATTCTCAATATAGCGGAATTGTACGTTTTCACTTTTTCAAAATCTTGAAATCGTAGATTTTTCCACTCATCGAGTGCATGGGGGAGAGTAATTTTCTTTTGGTTATCAAACCTCTCCTTCGGAGCTTTCCAAAAATCTAAGGGATCTTTGGTTCTCGCATAATCATGCGTAAGATTTTCATCTAGATGCCTTCTCAGAAATATCACGCCCTTAGCCTTTTCATGAGAGGTTGATATATTGCCGTCTTTTATTGTTCCGAGTATTTCCTCAGAATCTAGATGAAGCTCCATGTTTGTAACCCATGCCGTGTAGTTTGTCCCAGTCACTTCCAATGCCGGAAACTGAAGTTTCTCGATTTTTGCCATTTGTATTTCTAAAGCACATAAATAAAAATTATTAGAATATTATTAATATTAAAAAAGAACCGTTTACATTGACCATGCAAGCAATTACAAGGAGAAGCGATGTAAAGAAAATTAAACCGATATTCATCTTAAATTCACTTGGAGTAAATTCTCCAACGAATAAACCATAAATAGAAACACAAATAAAAATGGCACATAAAAACAAAAGTGTGCGAATCATCTTTCTTGAAATGAGAAATCGGAGGAGAGCGATTTGAAATTTTTTTTTTTTTTTTGAGAGAAGATGAAATGTTTTGGATGATGAAATGGAGTGAAAATGAGTTGTATTTATAGATGAAAAACACTGTTCATAACCGTTGGAGAAAGGGAAAATTTTTGAAAAAAATTCTTTGTGACCGTTGGGGTTAAATCGAGTGTACCAAAAATCAGTCCGAAAATATCGTATTAAACAGTCAATCAAATCTATAAAATTTCATAAAAGTAAAAAAAAAATTATTACAATGAAATATTTATGTCATGCCAACAAATCATGCGACGGCTCAGCCGATCAATGCAGAGTAATAAATAAATTATACGGCGGCTCGGCCGACCAATTAATAATAAACAGAATATAAGGCGGCTCAGCCGACCAATAAATAATAAACAGAATATAAGGCGGCTCGGCCGACCAATAAATAAATTAAATTACTAGTAAATAATATAGGCGGTATTCCGGCCATTATAACATGATATAAATAATAGTAGAGGCGGTATACCGACCATTATAACAGGGTATAAATGATACAAATAAATTTTACCGATTCGCAGAGTGATCGTGCTGATAACGTGTTATGAAAAGAACTGGAATTTTATTATATCGCGGGAATTTAAATAAGGGCGAAATTTATACCCGTAGAATTTATAACACTGATAGAAAGAGTTTTATTATAGAGAGAAGAGAAGGTTGAGGTGTGATCTTCTAAACACAAATAGTGCAGCGGGCCCCACATTCTTTTATATTTTCAACTGGTTCTTTATTTCTTTGACTTTCGTAACATAATGCATTATATCTTTCCATATTGTTTTGACATCTTTATTTAAAGAGATTGTTTAAGAACCTTTTATATATTTTCTGTTGGTTAACTAGTTTGATGCTATAAATAGTTTTTAAAAATTATTTCTCCATGTTTTGGTTAGTTTGGTTAATCTTAACAAATAAATACTATTTATAATTTTTATAAAAAATATAATAATTAAAAGATTTTGTTTTAAATACCAGTAGTTATCACTTTATATAATAATAAATAAATATTTATATATAATATAATTTATTTAAATATTAATTATTAATAAATAATTTAATTTATTTTGTCCCCAATAAAAAATATTCTTGGCTCCACCACTGGATTACTCTCAGAAGATAGAAGATAGATCTATCTACACATCAATCCAACATTTGGAACTTTCCAGAATTAGATCAGAAAGCTATATGAACATGCATAAGGTGAGGAAAATAAAGCAAAAACAAAGATAGCCGAATATAATTGGACTTTAAACCTAATAGATCGGAAGCCAAAAACGATAGAACAAAAACTACATAAAATCAATCTAGCATAACGACATACACGTATTGTGTTGTTGCTGTTGAAGCTGTTGGGAGGCAGATTCATATTGCCTTTTTGGAGCGAGTTAAGGAAGATTTCAGCAAGAGATATGGTGGTGGGAAGGCTACCACTGCTAAGCCTAACAGCTTGAACAAAGAGTTTGGGTACTTTATCATTACCATAAGAATGAAAAACGAAAACTTCATTTCTAGTCTAAACTGAAGGAGTTATGATGGAGCATATGCAGTACTGTGTTGATCATCCGGAGGAGATTAACGAACTTGCTAAGGTTAAGGCTCAAGTGACCGAGGTGAAAGGAGTTATGATGGAGAACATTGAGAAGGTAAGAATAGTATTTATCTATGTTAAGCTCACAGTTCTGTTTTATTAATTTGAGCATTTTTGTCATAACTGGCTTCAATTTTCTATGCTCATTGAGGTAAAAGTGACCCACTCCTATTTAACTGACTAAGTTTTATGTAACTTATTTATTTGCAGGTCCTTGACTGTGGTGAGAAAATTGAGCTGCTAGTGGACAAATCTGAGGACCTTCGTTCACATGTTTTTTTTTTTTTGAACTGATTCTTACCTTCGTTCACATGTTTGTGCTTACATTTCACTTATATGTGTCTTAGGTTTCTGATAACATTCTTTTCAGAAATTTTAAATTCATGCTTGAACTAATCAAAGAAAAAATGTGTGTATACATATAAAAACATAACAAGGCATTAGAGTTCTAAGGCTCTTATATTTGCCATTTGAATATCAACAGGCACAAGATTTCAGAACGCAAGGAACGAAAATAAGAAGAAAGATGTGGTGGGAGAACATGAAGATTAAACTCATAGTCGCTGGTATCATCATTGCCTTGATTCTCATAATCAACATCTCGGTTTGTCCTGGCTTCAAGTGTACTTGAAAAGAAGAACAGTTTGAGAGATTATAAGCACCTAATTGCTATACTAACCTAACTCCTCCCGGTATTTGCCCTTCTATTTTGATTTTTTTTTGTTTTCGCAGTGTCTCTTTTATAGTTTATTTTTAATTTTGTTAGGAAAAAAGCAATATGATGACCAGTATTGAGAAATGATCCTTTGGGTTGTGAATGTTCGGAAAGTGATTTAAGCTGTGGGGTTTACTTATATATATATAGGCTAGGTCTTTGTGCTCTTGGTGACCACATGTTTTTTTTGTAATCTTGAATCCAAAAAGGAAACTTGTATTTGATTATGTGGTGGTTAACAAGTAGAAACCTTAAAGACAAGCAATATAAGACACTTTCGAAGATTTATAAAAAAAAGGAAATAGAACAACGCATCAGACAATGATACAACAAACATAAGGAAATACATACACGAGTACTCAAGCACTAGACACATTGAGAGATTACACTCAAACTGAAACGATCCTAAGGGTTCTAAGCTTGTTTGGACCAATTATCTTGACGAGCCACTCAGGTTTGTATGAAGCAATGAGTTGTGCTATTGCCAACCCAAGCAACACTCCAAGTCCATACCCTATTGCCACACCTTTCCAATTCAACACTTGTTCATCTTCTTCTTTCGGAGGTTGTTGTGTCGGTGGCGCAATAGTACCAAAGCAAGTTTCCTGGAGAGGAAGACCACAAAGGCCTGCATTCCCTTCAAATGAAGATTTAGCTTGCCCGGTAATTTGTGTTCCTTGTGGTATTTCACCCTTGAGATGGTTGTGAGACACATTTATGTACGCCAGGAAGGAGAGGGTCCCAAGTCCACTAGGAATAGTCCCTGAGAGTTGGTTTCTTGATAGGTCTAGTGACTCGAGCTTCTTAAGATTGGCTAGAGACAGAGGAATATGTCCTGTGAAAGCGTTGTTTGATAAGTTGAGTGCAATCAAAGCTTTCAAGAGACCAATGGATTCAGGAATCTGTCCTTCAATTCTATTCCCAGAAAAATCAATGGCTGCGTAGGAAGTAAGGACCATTTCTTGCTCCATTGATAGACCTTTGTATCGCAAATCTATAGTCTCTACGGACGCAAAGTACAGTCTCCTAGAAGCAGTTGTTCTGTGTACCATATATAGATCACGATCTTCATTCATAGTAAGTGACGATGCTTTCCAGTTGACAAAGTATGTTGGTGGTAAGCTTCCAGTAAAATGATTATCAGATATCTCAAATATTCGAAGCTCTGGAAACCCTAGAGGACCTTGATCAGGAGGAGATATAGAGCCATAAAATTTGTTGGAGCTGAGGATAATGACTTTCAAATTCGGTAAAGTCTTGAGCCAAAAAGGAATCTTATCTTTGATTCTGTTGTGGTCAACAACTAGAAACTCGAGAGATGAGCAATTTTGAAGAGAACTTGGAAGTTTCCCGGTTAATCGATTGTGTCCAACATCAAGTGTCTGCAGAGAAGCACTCTTATAAAAGGCGTCAGGAATACTTCCTTCCAAGCTGTTCTTCCGGAGATTCACAAACGTCAAGTTACTCAAGCATTGAGGAATTGGACCCGTGAGATTGTTGTAAGATAGCGACAAATCCGTGAGAGATCTACAATTGCAGATTGAAAGAGGTATGTTCCCTGTGAATCTGTTTTGTGATGCAGAAAAGATGTTGATAGAGAGGGGTAGAGCAGGAATTGCTCCTTCAAAACGGTTTTGCTCCATAAATAAATTCTTCACCGATGAATTTATCAAAACATCCACTGGACCTTCCAAACCAATTTAAAAGAAACACTGTGTTTAGACGAGGAAGCTTCCATAACCACTCCGGGACCTCGCCTTTGATTATGTTGTCGGACAAGTCTATATTCTTCAACTTGTCAAGGATCTTTAAGATACTTGGGAACTCGGTGATGCCGCAGCCTGATAATTTCAAAACCTCCAAGTTTTTCGATATGTCTAACTTTGGACCTAAACTGGCCGGAGATATACTATTACCGGAAAGATCGAGTTTCAGCAAAGATTTTAGCGAGGAGAAGAGGCTTACATCAATTGGGTAACTTGTGTTAAGGAAAGAAAGATCGAGATGTATGAGGTTGATGAGCTTTGAGATAGGATCTATGATTTTTCCTTCAAAATGGTTATTCCCAAGGTACAAGTACTCGAGCCTGGACGGGGTAGAGGAGTTAGGAAATTCAATAGAACCGATGAAATCGTTTCCACTTAGAACGAGTTCTTACAAGAAAGGAATAGTGGTGAGAGAAGATGGAATGGTTCCAGAGAAGTGATTGTCACTGACATCTATAGCTGAGAGCATGGTAAGATTCTGTACCAGTGGGAAACTACCAGTGAGCTGGTTGTCTTGAAGGTACAACTCCTTTAACGAGGTTAGGTTACTAATTGTGGGAGGAACTTGCCCAGAAAAGTCATTGGACTTAAGAGACAAGTACTCAAGTTTGTTGAGATTTCCAAACTCAGAAGGGAGTGAAGAACTGAATTTGTTGTAGCCTAGACCAAGAAAACGGAGGTGGTGCAACTCAAACAGGCTAGTACTGTTGGGATTCAGAGTTCCAGAGAACTGATTACCAGCAAGGCTTAAATCCGAGAGCTTTGTTAGATTCCGTAAGAGTGGGAAACTACCAGTGAGCTCGTTTCGGGTAAGGTCTAAAACAGAAAGTCGGCTTAGGCTATTAAATGAGGAAGGAACTTGGCCTACAAATCCATTACTGTAAAGAGATAAGTACTCTAACCTGTCGAGACTGCCAAATTCAGAAGGAAGTGAAGACGAGGTGAAGTTGTTATGATTGAGGTCAAGGTAACGAAGATGGTGTAACTTGAATAGGCTACTATTGGGCTTTAGAATTCCACTGAGGCAGTCCTGGAGTCGTATCATTGTGACCGCACCGGTCGAGTTATCGCACCAAACTCCATTAAATGGATCACTGAGGTTGCAGTGGCTGCTATCAAACTCGTTCATGAACTCAGTGAGAGCTTGAGTCTGATGGGGGCCACAAGCAACATAACTATTATCATCGGGGTTTGTAGTGGAGAGGTATGAAGGGGAGACACAACAAAGCAAGAGTAGCGAGAGAAAATGCAAATGCAAACGGGATTCAGACATGGTCTTTATGAAAAGGTATTGAAGAAGAATTATTTTGGTTTAAGAAAAAATGAGAGAGAAGGTTGGTAGGTATAAATAAAGATATTGTACGTAGGTTTGAACTTAAGCTACGTCACCCAGGCAACTTGACTCAGAAGAAGTTAGAGCTAAGTGACGTGTTTGTATTCTAGCTTGGAAAAAAATATATGGCTAAGTGGTTAATTGCCACTCAAATCATGAAGTGAAATCCACGTTAGTTGATTTTTATAGCGTATAACTGTGAATAGGAATAGTTTTAACAGAAAAATACAAAAAAAAACATGGATTGGAAAGACATCAGTTTGAAATTTCTCACATATGTTCAAAACTACATAAAGACATGCACATAATGTTAGTGGATTGTCAAATTGCAGACCTGGTCATAGACAAAGTGGTCGTTGTTATAAAATAACTGGTATTTTATTGTATCGCAGGAATTTAGATAAGGGCAAAATTTTATACCCGTAGAATATTTTAACACTGATTGAAAGAGTTTATTAGAGAGAAGAGAAGGTTGAGGTGTGATTACAAATGAACGAAAACGTTCGTATATATAGAAAGAAATTTACTGTGCAAATAGTGCAGCGGGTCCCACATCTTTATATTTTCAACAATTGCGGTGGCTGCTGCTTTTGTTCTTTGACTTTCGTAACACTCCCCCTTGGGGGCCGGTGTCACTATCCGCTCTCGCTTAACGTCTTTGTTGCCTCGTTAAAAACCTTTCCAGGAAAACCCAATGGGAAAAACCATAGTAAGGTAAAAAGAGTACAACCACGTAAGCTCCCCCTCGGATGAACAGTCAGATCCTTCTGATGGCGCATCCCAATGTTATGGATGTGTTTTCTGAATACCGAGGTAGGGAGTGATTTTGTGAAGAGGTCGGCTGCATTGTCGCATGATCGAACATATCTTACTTCAATCTCTTTATTCTTCTCGAGCTCTTGAGTGTATGAGAAGAACTTCGGAGGTATATGTTTGGTTCTATCGCTTTTGATATATCCTTCCTTCGTTTGAGCAACACATGCCGCGTTATCTTCATATAGAATAGTTGGCTTCGTATTTCCGTCAATCCCACTGCTTAAACAGATGTGTCGGCTTATTGATCTTAGCCATACACATTCTCTACTTGCTTCATGGAGTGCAATGATCTCAGCGTGATTTGAAGAAGTAGCAACAAGTGTCTGCTTCTGAGAACGCCAAGATATGGCGGTGCCTCCAATTGTAAAAACATATCCTGTCTGGGATCGAGCTTTGTGTGGATCTGACAAATAACCTGCATCTGCAAAACCAATCATTTGACCTTTTGAACTTTTAGGATAAAACAAGCCTAAATCAGTTGTTCCTTGAAGGTAACGAAAGACATGTTTAATTCCATTCCAATGTCTTCGCGTAGGAGACGAACTGAATCTCGCTAAAAGATTAACGGCAAAAGATATGTCAGGTCGAGTACAATTTGCAAGATACATAAGAGCTCCAATTGCACTTAAGTATGGAGTTTCAGGACCAAGTATTTCTTCATTTTCCTCAGATGGTCGAAACGGATCATTTTCAACATTAAGTGATCTAACGACCATCGGGGTGCTAAGAGGAGTTGCTTTATCCATGTTAAAGCGTTTCAATACTCGTTTGGTATATGTAGACTGGTGTACAAATATACCCTTTCGAGAATGCTCAATTTGTAATCCTAGACAATATTTTGTCTGCCCGAGATCTTTCATCTCAAATTCTCCTTTCAGATAGTTTGATGCCTTTTGGATTTCGTTTTGAGTTCCAATAATATTAAGATCATCAACGTACACCGCGATTATCACAAATCCGGATGTTGTTTTCTTTATGAAAACACAAGGACATATAGGATCATTTGTGTATCCTTCTTTTGTTAAGTGTTCGCTGAGACGATTATACCACATTCGTCCAGATTGTTTTAACCCATATAATGATCTTTGCAATTTTATTGCACATAACTCTTTAGGTTTGGAACTTAACGTTTCTGGCATTTTAAATCCATCTGGGATTCTCATATAGATATCAGTATCTAATGATCCATATAAATATGCCGTAACGACATCCATGAGACGCATTTCTAAATTTTCATTGGCCGCTAGGCTCATCAGGAATCTAAATGTGATTGCGTCCATAACAGGAGAATAAGTTTCCTCATAATCAATTCCTGGCCTTTGAGAGAAACCTTGGGCTACGAGACGAGCTTTGTATCTTGTAATCTCGTTTTTCTCATTTCTTTTTCGGACAAACACCCATTTGTACCCAACAGGTTTTACATCTTTGGGTGTGAGCACAATAGGTCCGAATACATTTCGTTTGTTAAGCGAATCTAATTCGACTTGAATTGCATCTTTCCATTTTATCCAGTCATGTCTCTTTTGACATTCATATACAGACTTTGGTTCTGGATCTTCGTTTTCTTCATTTATTTCCTTTGCTAAAAGGTATGAGAAAACGTCATCAATATCATCCATCTCATTTCGTTTCCATATCTTTCCATTATGGATGTAATTGATAGAAATCTCATGATTTCCTTCAGATTCAAGATGCTTTATATTGTCGTTAGATTCACAATTTTCTTCGTCCAAAATATTTTCTGTTATTTTGGGAGTATCATGCTTTTCACATTCCTTACGTTTTCTAGGAAGTTTATCCTTTGAACCAATAGGTCTACCGCGCTTTAAACGTGTTCCTGATTCACGTGTATCAACTGCCGTTCCACCATTTTGTGGTATTTCAATACGAGCAGGAGTATTTGCAGCGGGTATATGTGATTTAGTTACCATTTTGGTATCAGCAAATGCATCAGGTAGCTGATTTGCTATATTTTGTAAATGCATGATACGTCGAACTTCTAGTTCTGACTGTTTCGTAGGAGGATAAAGGTGTAAAAACGATGGTACACTCCATTTGATCTCTTTTCCTACTTGCTTATTGTATCCCCCTAGAGTTGGGAATTGTTTCTCATTGAAATGACAATCGGCAAATCGTGCCGTAAACACATCACCAGTTTGTGGTTCTAGGTATCTTATTATTGATGGAGAATCATAGCCAATATATATTCCCAACCGTCTTTGCGGTCCCATCTTTGTACGTTGTGGTGGTGCTATTGGAATATAAACCGCACAACCAAAGATTTTTAGATGAGAGATATTTGGTTCTTTTCCAAATGCTAACTGTAATGGAGAATATCTATGGTATGCACTTGGTCTTATCCGAATTAGTGCTTCTGCATGCAAAATAGCATGTCCCCATACAGAGGTTGGGAGTTTTGATCTCATGATCAATGGCCTTGCAATTAGTTGCAGCCGTTTAATTAATGATTCTGCCAAACCATTTTGTGTATGAACATGAGCAACAGAATGCTCTACTTCAATCCCTGATACCATACAATAATCATTAAAAGCTTGGGATGTGAATTCACCAGCGTTATCTAATCTAACTCTTTTAATTGGATAATCTGAGAACTGTGCTCTTAATTTGATTATCTGAGTTAGAAATCTCGCAAATGCCATATTTCGAGATGATAACAAACAAACATGTGACCATCTACTCGATGCATCGATTAATACCATAAAGTAGTAGAATGGTCCACACGGTGGATGTATTGGTCCACAAATATCACCTTGGATTCTTTCCAAAAACTTTGGTGATTCTTTGTCAATTTTGGTTGGTGATGGTCTTATGATTAATTTCCCAAGAGCACACGCATCACATGTCATTTTATTACTTTGGTATATATCTTGGGTTTTTATTGAATGACCATGTGAGCTTTCAATGATTTTTCGCATCATTGTAGTGCCTGGATGACCAAGACGATCATGCCATAATGTAACATCTTCTGGATTTCTTTTGATCACAAGATGTGATTCTATAGCATCAATATAAGTGTGATGCAATCCAGAAGGAAGTTCTGGAAATTTTTCCAGTACAAGGCCTTTGCCTGATTTTTCAGAAGTTATATATAAATACTTCTTTCCATTCTCAGTTGCAGACTGAGTGTT
Source organism: Brassica napus (assembly GCF_020379485.1). Taxonomy (NCBI): domain Eukaryota; kingdom Viridiplantae; phylum Streptophyta; class Magnoliopsida; order Brassicales; family Brassicaceae; genus Brassica; species Brassica napus. Next base: position 56,087,389 of record NC_063447.1, read on the forward strand.
ATACCCTTGACGGTATATATCTTTGAAACTCAACAAATTTCTCTTAGAATTTGGAGAATATAAGGCATTATCTATGGAAAACTTTGTTCCATTAGGCAACATAAAGTTCGCCTTGCCAATTCCTTCGATCAGGTCTGTAGGACCTGATATTGTGTTTATAGTCATTTTTACTGACTTTAAAGTAGAGAAATATCTCTTATCCTTCAGTATAGTGTGCGTTGTGCCACTATCTGGTATGCAAACTTCTCTACCAATTTGTTTAGTTGTTGTTCCATTTGCTTTCTTATCCATTTCTGTAACACACAGTTAATATTAATAAAGAAAATAAACTTTCATAAGTAAATATATTATGCATCAATAACAAGTACACAATAATTATACATTAGATATTTTGAAATACATAATATTTTATGGCATCGCTAGGCATTATTAAGCTTGATCAGTACAAGCACTTCAATTATTTTGATGAGTGGCCTCGTCGAAACCTCCCATAAAGTCAGAGGATTCGAGGTATGTCGATGTTGTACCCACAAGGTGTTCATTGAGATTTACTTCCTTTGTCTTGCCCTTAATAGATTCTTGGTACAATTGGCATAGATGCCGAGAAGTTCGACATACTTGAGACCAGTGTCCCTTCGATCCACATCTGTAACAGACTTTCTCATTTTTATGAGTAGGGTTTTCTTGGGTTTCTTTCTCTTTTACCCGATCAGATCGATTCCATGTGTTGGATCCCCTTCCTCTTGGGTTGTTACTCCTTTCATGGTTGCGGTTAAATCGATAACCACGACCACGACCAAAACCACGATTGTGACCACGGCCACGACCACGCCCATGATAGGAATAATTTCCTTTTTCCGAATTTTTTATATCCGTTGCATTTACCTCAGGAAATGCTTTGGTTCCCGTGGATCGGGCATTGTGGTTTTTAATGAGGAGTTCATTATTTCTCTCCGCTATTATAAGTGCCACAGCGAGTTCAGAGAACCTCGTATACCCACAATTTATATATTGTTCTTGTAGAACATAATGATTTTTGTGTAACGTTTGGTAAGTTTTCTCGAGCATTTCTGCTTCCGAGACAGGCTTACCGCAATAATCTAATTGCGCCGATATTCTCAATATAGCGGAATTGTACGTTTCCACTTTTTCAAAATCTTGAAATCGTAGATTTTTCCACTCATCGAGTGCATGGGGGAGAGTAATTTTCTTTTGGTTATCAAACCTCTCCTTCAGAGCTTTCCAAAGATCTAAGGGATCTTTGGTTCTCGCATAATCATGCGTAAGATTTTCATCTAGATGTCTTCTCAGAAATATCACGACCTTAGCCTTTTCATGAGAGGTTGATATATTGCCGTCTTTTATTGTTCCGAGTATTTCCTCGGAATCTAGATGAAGCTCTATGTTTGTAACCCATGCCGTGTAGTTTGTCCCAGTTACTTCCAATGCCGGAAACTGAAGTTTCTCGATTTTTGTCATTTGTATTTCTAAAGCACATAAATAAAAATTATTAGAATATTATTAATATTAAAAGGAACCGTTTACATTAATCATGCAAGCAATTACAAGGAGAAGCGATGTAAAGAAAATTAAACTGATATTCATCTTAAATTCACTCGGAGTAAATTCTCCAACGAATAAACCATAAATAGAAACACAAATAAAAATGGCACATAAAAATAAAAGTGCGCGAATCATCTTTCTTGAAATGAAGAATCGGAGGAGAGCGATTTGAAATTTTTTGAGAGAAGATGAAATGTTTTGGATGATGAAATGAAGTGAAAATGAGTTGTATTTATAGATGAAAATTACTGTTCATGACCGTTGGAGAAAGGGGAAATTTTTGAAAAAATTTCTTTGTGACCGTTGGGGTTAAATCGAGTGCACTAAAAATCAGTCTGAAAATATCGTATTAAACATTCAATCAAATCTATAAAATTTCATAAAAGTAAAAATTATGGCAATGAAATATTTATGTTATGACAACAAATCATGCGACGGCTTAGCCGATCAATGCAGAGTAATAAATAAATTATACGGCGGCTCAGCCGACCAATTAATAATAAACAGAATATAAGGCGGCTCGGCCGACCAATAAATAATAAACAGAATATAAGGCGGCTCGGCCGACCAATAAATAATAAACAGAATATAAGGCGGCTCGACCGACCAATAAATAAATTAAATTACTAGTAAATAATATAGGCGGTATTTCGGCCATTATAACATGATATAAATAATAGTAGAGACGGTATACCGACCATTATAACAGGGTATGAATGATACAAATAAATTTTACCGAATCGCAGAGTGATCGTGCTGATAACGTGTTATAAAAAGAACTGGTATTTTATTGTATTGCAGAAATTTAAATAAAGGCAAAATTTTATACCCGTAGAATATTTTAACACTGATTGAAAGAGTTTTTTAGAGAGAAGAGAAGGTTGAGGTGTGATTACAAATGAACGAAAACATTCTTAGAAAGAAATTTACTGTGTAAATAGTGTAGTGAGCTCCACATCTTTATATTTTCAACAACTGCGGTGGTTGCTGTTTTTTTTCTTAGACTTTCGTAACAGTAGTGATGAAAACTTATAAGAATAATTATTTTGGTATAAGAAAAGTGAGAGATCGAGAAGGTTGGTGGTTGGTGGTAGGTGGTATAAATAAAGGTATATGTGGGAATAAACTGGAGCTACGTCACCCAGGCAACGTCACCTAGGCACCAAATGGACCTTACACGTATCACACACGAAGGGAACAAGAATCTTCGTTTGGTTTGTCTAATGTCGTGTGGAAGGATCTGAGCTGACTCATCATTCGGTATAATTAGTTTAAATACAGTGGGTTTGGATATGACTGCAAAAGTTTTTGAAAGCATATATCTGTGATCAAACATTATTAAAAGATCTATAAAAAGGTAAAATTGGCACAACATTTAAAACAAGTGTATTTTCGAATATTTATGATTTAAATAGCCGATTCAATAGAAATTAAATAGTAAATTAACAATATTAATACATTTGGTCTAGTCAATTTTTTTTTAAAAAACCTTTGGTCAGCTATTAAAGTGAACCAACTTAATTTACCATGTATCAACCACGTCATCACACGAAGCTAAACAAACTAAAATTATTTCCAATTTTGAAAGAATTAATCACATTTTAATACTTTGTGCTTAACTTTGAATAGTTTATAGTGTTAGTAAACAAATACAAAAAAAAGCAATAAGTTCATGTTGAAATTATTTGTTTCCTTGGATTTTCTCATAGTTACCACCTTATTCTTATCTCCTCTTCATAGACGCAGTCTGCATTTATGAGAGAAAACAGCCAAAAAAATCCTTAACTTACACAAAAAAACTTTAAAATAATCTCAAACTTTCTGTCAAGCCATTTTAGTTTTTAACTTTTAAAATTGTCTATTTAAAACTTCAATTTTTGTTGACTAAGTCCTTTTAGATACCTGAAAACTGAACGTTAAATCATGGACATCAACATAACTTAAAAACATAAAATTCTCTTAGAATAGCTAAATATATCATCATCTTATTAGTGACTCGCATGTTATGAGATGAGATAATGCAGATATACCAAAATTATTAGACAAACTAAAGTTTCTGTTGTCGGATGTTGTTATAGTTGTTACACACATGAATCAAAATAATTTTGATTTTAAGTGACTTCGACCTTTGGTTTTGTAACTGTAACTTTAGTTTTAGTTTATAGAGATATTTTGACCCCAAAAAAATAATACGGATGCAACTGGATTCTTAGATCATTTAGCTGCTAGTTTAACAAATATATATAAATCATATACAAATGAACGAAAACATTCTTAGAAAGAAATTTACTGTGTAAATAGTGTAGTGAGCTCCACATCTTTATATTTTCAACAACTGCGGTGGTTGCTGTTTTTTTTCTTAGACTTTCGTAACAGTAGTCATGAAAACTTATAAGAATAATTATTTTGGTATAAGAAAAGTGAGAGATCGAGAAGGTTGGTGGTTGGTGGTAGGTGGTATAAATAAAGGTATATGTGGGAATAAACTGGAGCTACGTCACCCAGGCAACGTCACCTAGGCACCAAATGGACCTTACACGTATCACACACGAAGGGAACAAGAATCTTCGTTTGGTTTGTCTAATGTCGTGTGGAAGGATCTGAGCTGACTCATCATTCGGTATAATTAGTTTAAATACAGTGGGTTTGGATATGACTGCAAAAGTTTTTGAAAGCATATATCTGTGATCAAACATTATTAAAAGATCTATAAAAAGGTAAAATTGGCACAACATTTAAAACAAGTGTATTTTCGAATATTTATGATTTAAATAGCCGATTCAATAGAAATTAAATAGTAAATTAACAATATTAATACATTTGGTCTAGTCAATTTTTTTTTTAAAAACCTTTGGTCAGCTATTAAAGTGAACCAACTTAATTTACCATGTATCAACCACGTCATCACACGAAGCTAAACAAACTAAAATTATTTCCAATTTTGAAAGAATTAATCACATTTTAATACTTTGTGCTTAACTTTGAATAGTTTATAGTGTTAGTAAACAAATACAAAAAAAAGCAATAAGTTCATGTTGAAATTATTTGTTTCCTTGGATTTTCTCATAGTTACCACCTTATTCTTATCTCCTCTTCATAGACGCAGTCTGCATTTATGAGAGAAAACAGCCAAAAAAATCCTTAACTTACACAAAAAAACTTTAAAATAATCTCAAACTTTCTGTCAAGCCATTTTAGTTTTTAACTTTTAAAATTGTCTATTTAAAACTTCAATTTTTGTTGACTAAGTCCTTTTAGATACCTGAAAACTGAACGTTAAATCATGGACATCAACATAACTTAAAAACATAAAATTCTCTTAGAATAGCTAAATATATCATCATCTTATTAGTGACTCGCATGTTATGAGATGAGATAATGCAGATATACCAAAATTATTAGACAAACTAAAGTTTCTGTTGTCGGATGTTGTTATAGTTGTTACACACATGAATCAAAATAATTTTGATTTTAAGTGACTTCGACCTTTGGTTTTGTAACTGTAACTTTAGTTTTAGTTTATAGAGATATTTTGACCCCAAAAAAATAATACGGATGCAACTGGATTCTTAGATCATTTAGCTGCTAGTTTAACAAATATATATAAATCATATACAAATGAACGAAAACATTCTTAGAAAGAAATTTACTGTGTAAATAGTGTAGTGAGCTCCACATCTTTATATTTTCAACAACTGCGGTGGTTGCTGTTTTTTTTCTTAGACTTTCGTAACAGTAGTCATGAAAACTTATAAGAATAATTATTTTGGTATAAGAAAAGTGAGAGATCGAGAAGGTTGGTGGTTGGTGGTAGGTGGTATAAATAAAGGTATATGTGGGAATAAACTGGAGCTACGTCACCCAGGCAACGTCACCTAGGCACCAAATGGACCTTACACGTATCACACACGAAGGGAACAAGAATCTTCGTTTGGTTTGTCTAATGTCGTGTGGAAGGATCTGAGCTGACTCATCATTCGGTATAATTAGTTTAAATACAGTGGGTTTGGATATGACTGCAAAAGTTTTTGAAAGCATATATCTGTGATCAAACATTATTAAAAGATCTATAAAAAGGTAAAATTGGCACAACATTTAAAACAAGTGTATTTTCGAATATTTATGATTTAAATAGCCGATTCAATAGAAATTAAATAGTAAATTAACAATATTAATACATTTGGTCTAGTCAATTTTTTTTTTAAAAACCTTTGGTCAGCTATTAAAGTGAACCAACTTAATTTACCATGTATCAACCACGTCATCACACGAAGCTAAACAAACTAAAATTATTTCCAATTTTGAAAGAATTAATCACATTTTAATACTTTGTGCTTAACTTTGAATAGTTTATAGTGTTAGTAAACAAATACAAAAAAAAGCAATAAGTTCATGTTGAAATTATTTGTTTCCTTGGATTTTCTCATAGTTACCACCTTATTCTTATCTCCTCTTCATAGACGCAGTCTGCATTTATGAGAGAAAACAGCCAAAAAAATCCTTAACTTACACAAAAAAACTTTAAAATAATCTCAAACTTTCTGTCAAGCCATTTTAGTTTTTAACTTTTAAAATTGTCTATTTAAAACTTCAATTTTTGTTGACTAAGTCCTTTTAGATACCTGAAAACTGAACGTTAAATCATGGACATCAACATAACTTAAAAACATAAAATTCTCTTAGAATAGCTAAATATATCATCATCTTATTAGTGACTCGCATGTTATGAGATGAGATAATGCAGATATACCAAAATTATTAGACAAACTAAAGTTTCTGTTGTCGGATGTTGTTATAGTTGTTACACACATGAATCAAAATAATTTTGATTTTAAGTGACTTCGACCTTTGGTTTTGTAACTGTAACTTTAGTTTTAGTTTATAGAGATATTTTGACCCCAAAAAAATAATACGGATGCAACTGGATTCTTAGATCATTTAGCTGCTAGTTTAACAAATATATATAAATCATATACAAATGAACGAAAACATTCTTAGAAAGAAATTTACTGTGTAAATAGTGTAGTGAGCTCCACATCTTTATATTTTCAACAACTGCGGTGGTTGCTGTTTTTTTTCTTAGACTTTCGTAACAGTAGTCATGAAAACTTATAAGAATAATTATTTTGGTATAAGAAAAGTGAGAGATCGAGAAGGTTGGTGGTTGGTGGTAGGTGGTATAAATAAAGGTATATGTGGGAATAAACTGGAGCTACGTCACCCAGGCAACGTCACCTAGGCACCAAATGGACCTTACACGTATCACACACGAAGGGAACAAGAATCTTCGTTTGGTTTGTCTAATGTCGTGTGGAAGGATCTGAGCTGACTCATCATTCGGTATAATTAGTTTAAATACAGTGGGTTTGGATATGACTGCAAAAGTTTTTGAAAGCATATATCTGTGATCAAACATTATTAAAAGATCTATAAAAAGGTAAAATTGGCACAACATTTAAAACAAGTGTATTTTCGAATATTTATGATTTAAATAGCCGATTCAATAGAAATTAAATAGTAAATTAACAATATTAATACATTTGGTCTAGTCAATTTTTTTTTTAAAAACCTTTGGTCAGCTATTAAAGTGAACCAACTTAATTTACCATGTATCAACCACGTCATCACACGAAGCTAAACAAACAAAAATTATTTCCAATTTTGAAAGAATTAATCACATTTTAATACTTTGTGCTTAACTTTGAATAGTTTATAGTGTTAGTAAACAAATACAAAAAAAAGCAATAAGTTCATGTTGAAATTATTTGTTTCCTTGGATTTTCTCATAGTTACCACCTTATTCTTATCTCCTCTTCATAGACGCAGTCTGCATTTATGAGAGAAAACAGCCAAAAAAATCCTTAACTTACACAAAAAAACTTTAAAATAATCTCAAACTTTCTGTCAAGCCATTTTAGTTTTTAACTTTTAAAATTGTCTATTTAAAACTTCAATTTTTGTTGACTAAGTCCTTTTAGATACCTGAAAACTGAACGTTAAATCATGGACATCAACATAACTTAAAAACATAAAATTCTCTTAGAATAGCTAAATATATCATCATCTTATTAGTGACTCGCATGTTATGAGATGAGATAATGCAGATATACCAAAATTATTAGACAAACTAAAGTTTCTGTTGTCGGATGTTGTTATAGTTGTTACACACATGAATCAAAATAATTTTGATTTTAAGTGACTTCGACCTTTGGTTTTGTAACTGTAACTTTAGTTTTAGTTTATAGAGATATTTTGACCCCAAAAAAATAATACGGATGCAACTGGATTCTTAGATCATTTAGCTGCTAGTTTAACAAATATATATAAATTATATACAAATGAACGAAAACATTCTTAGAAAGAAATTTACTGTGTAAATAGTGTAGTGAGCTCCACATCTTTATATTTTCAACAACTGCGGTGGTTGCTGTTTTTTTTCTTAGACTTTCGTAACAGTAGTCATGAAAACTTATAAGAATAATTATTTTGGTATAAGAAAAGTGAGAGATCGAGAAGGTTGGTGGTTGGTGGTAGGTGGTATAAATAAAGGTATATGTGGGAATAAACTGGAGCTACGTCACCCAGGCAACGTCACCTAGGCACCAAATGGACCTTACACGTATCACACACGAAGGGAACAAGAATCTTCGTTTGGTTTGTCTAATGTCGTGTGGAAGGATCTGAGCTGACTCATCATTCGGTATAATTAGTTTAAATACAGTGGGTTTGGATATGACTGCAAAAGTTTTTGAAAGCATATATCTGTGATCAAACATTATTAAAAGATCTATAAAAAGGTAAAATTGGCACAACATTTAAAACAAGTGTATTTTCGAATATTTATGATTTAAATAGCCGATTCAATAGAAATTAAATAGTAAATTAACAATATTAATACATTTGGTCTAGTCAATTTTTTTTTTAAAAACCTTTGGTCAGCTATTAAAGTGAACCAACTTAATTTACCATGTATCAACCACGTCATCACACGAAGCTAAACAAACTAAAATTATTTCCAATTTTGAAAGAATTAATCACATTTTAATACTTTGTGCTTAACTTTGAATAGTTTATAGTGTTAGTAAACAAATACAAAAAAAAGCAATAAGTTCATGTTGAAATTATTTGTTTCCTTGGATTTTTTCATAGTTACCACCTTATCCTTATCTCCTCTTCATAGACGCAGTCTGCATTTATGAGAGAAAACAGCCAAAAAAATCCTTAACTTACACAAAAAAACTTTAAAATAATCTCAAACTTTCTGTCAAGCCATTTTAGTTTTTAACTTTTAAAATTGTCTATTTAAAACTTCAATTTTTGTTGACTAAGTCCTTTTAGATACCTGAAAACTGAACGTTAAATCATGGACATCAACATAACTTAAAAACATAAAATTCTCTTAGAATAGCTAAATATATCATCATCTTATTAGTGACTCGCATGTTATGAGATGAGATAATGCAGATATACCAAAATTATTAGACAAACTAAAGTTTCTGTTGTCGGATGTTGTTATAGTTGTTACACACATGAATCAAAATAATTTTGATTTTAAGTGACTTCGACCTTTGGTTTTGTAACTGTAACTTTAGTTTTAGTTTATAGAGATATTTTGACCCCAAAAAAATAATACGGATGCAACTGGATTCTTAGATCATTTAGCTGCTAGTTTAACAAATATATATAAATCATACTGGTCGTTTCATTATAAAACAAAGAAACAATTCAAACTTAGAGAGAAAAATATTATTAACTTAACTTTGTGGTTTTTTCAGAGAAGTGACTAAGTAGAAAATAATTAGATATTTCTTGTCTCAAAGAAAGAAATTCATAAAAAAACTCAGATTTTTCAAAATGAACCAAAACAAAAACTCTAGTTTAAGTCATTTAATCTCCATTTTTTTTAAATTATCCATTTCAAACCTTTGACCAAGTCATTTTAGATACACAAAAAGTCAACTGTTAAATCGATCTAGTGTTGTTTTTCAGATATCTAAAATGACTTAGCCAATAAAAGTCGATGTTTAAAATGGACAAGTTTTAAAAATTGAAGATTAAAATGGCTTAAACAAAAGTTGAAGGATACTTTTTTTTGTGTAAGTTGAAGATTTTTTACTTTTTCTCTAAACTATGAGGAGTAATGATTTTGTTTTTAGGGAATTTATTAATTAAGCCTCTCAACTAAAGATAAATTGCAAAAAAACTTTAACTAAAAATCTTTCAAAATAAACCCTCAACTTTAATGTGTTAACGCATGTTATCTTCCGTCACAGTATTTTAGACGGAAGATAACAAATGTTAACGGAATTGATGTTAAGGGTTTATTTTGTTTAGTTGAGTTTTTTTTTACGATTCATCTTTAGCTGGAGGTTTAGTTACTGAAACCCTTTTGTTTTTATCTATATTAGTAAAGCATAATTCATAATAGGATTAGGATTCAGAGATTGGTTTTGTGAGATAATTACAATGTCATGATATTCCTATATTTATGCATATCTACTAATAATAGCAATCCCAATTAATTTCAAAAGTTGTGCACTTTTATAGGAATCTCAATTTTTGGTAAAGGTTGTGTCTTTTCATTATATATTAAGATGTGTCTTTTCATTATTTGTTTCAAGAGTTGTATATTAATAAGTGTAAAGAGTCATGTTTTCCATTGTAAAGGAAAATTTAGTTTTTTTTAAATAGTTAAGATGTTTTTTTTATAATTAAGTTGTTTTTAAATGATGTGACTATATAAAAAAAATTAATTGTTAAGGTGTCTTTTTATAATTAAACTGTTTTGAAACGATGTGTATATTTAAAATATATTTTGTAATAGTATCATTTTAAAATAAATACCTTTAAATTGAAAAGTTGTGACTATACATATAAGTATCATTTCAAAATAACTACTTTTAAATTGAAAAGATGTAACTATTTAAATTGAAAAGTTGTGACTATTCACATAAGTTTTTTTTTCAAAATAACCACCTTTATATTGAAAGATGTGACTATTTAGATTAAAAAATTGTGACTATTCATATAAACATCATTTCAAAATAACTACTTTTAAATTGAAAAGATGTGACTATTCAAATAGATCTTTGAAAATCTATAAATAGTCTATATACATGCCTTTGTCAAAGTAAAATTTTCACTAATCTAATAAAATGACGAAGAAAAACAGTTATGTGCAGCACCTGAATACAAATTTTTAGAAGATATTTTAAATAAAAAGTTGTCAACAAAAAATAGTAGGTAGACTTTTCCGTATTTGGATAGCCAAAAATCATAAACGAAACAAAGAAGTTATTAGTGTTAATTTTCTTTTACCGGATGAAAATGTTTGTTTTCCATACTTACGATATTTCGCATTTGTGATATGTAGTTTTCATAGTTTTCATGAACACATGATTCATGTCCGATTTTCATACATGAATTTCAGTCATGTCACTATAGTGTCTTCTTCTTTCTTTCTCTGGTCCTCTGAGCCATGAAAAACCCATTGATCCACCAACCGTATTACGAGTGTTCATGATTTATTTATTGAAACGTTTGGGATCGTACGGTCTCGATACATGTACATCGTCCGACGGTCTCATCATCTCGACACTTTAACGTAGGAGCTCGTAATCTCATTAGTATTGCATTGTAATGATACCGATACACTAGAACGAGTATTTAATAGAGTAATTGCAGTGTACACACTAGAGTTATTACCTAATTAGCTGAATGCACATCTTGGTTTTTTTTTTCACACGTCCATTGACCTTTATACCCCTACGTTTGGTCGATTTACATCTTCGTTATTTCTAAGGCAATCCAAGCGATGTGCATGTCCTTCTGATTACCAATATCACACGAAACCTCATTTGTCAGACAAGTTGATTTATTTTCTTATTTTCATAAAGCCCCGTAACTAAAATCACCCCCTGCTTAATCCGCTATATATTCCGTCCTTGGCTGATCAATGTTCTATCAAAACCAGAATTCCTAAAGCCATCATCTTAGAGAACATGGACCGGTGATAGAAGAAGACTAGATTCAAATCGTTGATTTGGTATAATCCATAAATTATTTTTTCTAAAGTTTCATTCTTTTTACTGTAACGATAAGTCATAGATGAATTTTTTGTTCCTCTTTCTTCTGTTGTTTTACATAATGATTAGGAAGTTGATGAAGATGAAAACAAAGAGATAGTGATGAAAGAGAAACATGGCTTTCTTCTGCTTACTTTTTTTCCTGTTACTTAACTTTATTGCTAATGAATAATGGATAATGCTAAATTTTGTATTCGTGTGTTGGATATTAGTTTAACTTAGTCGGATAAATAAAATTTATATGTGTTAAAAAGTTCATATACGATCGAATTAGCCTGTAAACAAAAGAAAAATGATAAACTTTGATTTGTGTTTGGATATTAGTTGACTTGTAAACAATATTATTGACCCGATAAACATAATACCAAAAGTTACATTTTAATATAAATATTTTAACCGGCTAACATATCTAATAACATATAACAATTCATTTATCCAATATATTTATTATTTGTAACAATTTATCTTTTATTTTAGTCATTTAAATTTATTGTTGGCTAGCTAAAATATATATAATATTGTATAACAATTAACTTTTCCGTCCTATTTGATATAAAAAAGTCAAAACGTTTTAATATGGTTATAACTATTTTTCATGTATTTTCGAATTAACCGTCGAGATTTATTGTTAGCTAACATATTGAATAACATATAGCAATTTATATATATGGTATATCTAATAATCTATATTAATTTATCTTTTAGGTTAGTCTTTTAAATTCATTGTTAGACTGATAATATACATAATACTGTTTAACAATTTGTTTATCCATCACATCTAATGTAAATACTATATCGAATTAGTTCTAGTGTTTAATTCAATAACGTAGCATAGTTAGGTGGAAAGCAAACTAGTTAAATCCATCATTTCACGTGTTTGCATCCCTAAAGAAACTAAATGGCAAAACAACAAATAACTCGTCTTCTTCTTTTAGTTGTGAAAAATCTTCTACAACTTTCACCATGGGTTTCATCATAGATTTTTGTCTATTCCCCCCCCCCCCCATACAATCTTCTGCAATTTGATTCGCCCAAACTATCTTTCTAGCTTCACGTAATAGGCGCGGGGGCTTATGCCCTAACACAATCATTACAAAACCCCCATAGCTTCTAACCTACGTACCGTTCTTATTTTCCTATGCATCTAAGGACGGCTTGGTCATTTCGCATCTTCCACTTGCAATTCTCGGCCCACACAATTCTTCTATTGGGTATTTCCCTAATTTGCCAATTTCTATAGATATTGGGTTAATTCTTCTGTTGGGTATTTTCCTAATTTTCCTATGCAGTGTACACACTAGAATTATTACCTAATTAGCTGAATGCACATCTTGGTTTTTTTTTTCCACACGTCCATTGACCTTTATACCCCTACGCTTGGTCGATTTACATCTTTGTTATTTCTAAGGCAACCCAAGCGATGTGCATGTCCTTCTGATTACCAATATCACACGAAACCTCATTTGTCAGACAAGTTGATTTATTTTCTTATTTTCATAAAGCCCCGTAACTAAAATCACCCCTGCTTAATCCGCTATATATTCCGTCCTTGGCTGATCAATGTTCTATCAGAACCAGAATTCCTAAAGCCATCATCTTAGAGAACATGGACCGGTGAGAAGAAGACTAGATTCAAATAGTTGATTTGGTATAATCCATAAATTATTTTTTCTAAAGTTTAATTCTTTTTACTGTAACATTAAGTCATCGATGAATTTTTTGTTCCTCTTTCTTCTGTTGTTTTACATAATGATTAGGAAGTTGATGAAGATGAGAACAAAGAGAGAGTGATGAAAGAGAAACGTGGCTTTCTTCTGCTTACTTTTTTTCTGTGACTTAACTTTATTGCTAATGAATAATGGATAATGCTAAATTTTGTATTTGTGTGTTAGATATTAGTTTAACTTAGTCGGATAATGTAAAATTTATATGTGTTAAAAAGTTCATATACGATCGAATTAGCCTGTAAAAAAAGGAAAAATGATGAACTTTGATTTGTGTTTGGATATTAGTTGACTTGTAAACAATATTATTGACCTGATAAACATAATACCAAAAGCTACATTTTAATATAAACTAGATATCGATCCGCGCAACCGTGCGAGGTTTTGTTTTCATTTATTTTTATCTAAATATTGTGTTTTCAATTCTAAATTGGTACATATTATAATATATGTGTCTATCAATTTTTAAAACATAATAAGTTTACGGTATTTTTTTATTGAATAGATTATTTTTAACTTTCACATATATTTGTATCTTGTTCTATATATATTTTTGGATTATTATTTCATTATTAAAATCGTAACTATATATATAAATATTTGTAAAATATTGTTTTATTGTCATATTCAAAAATATTGTAATATTTCACAAATTTAGAAAGTTTTAAAAAAACTAAACTTTTCGCTTCATAGATTTATAATATCGAGTAAATAATTAAACATTTAGTTTTTGTTTAATTTTTTTATGTAAACTATATAGTTTAAAATTTGTTTTCATTGATTTAAAGTAGTAAAGATTAATCATTGTTAGATAATATGATTTTTGTTATTTTCAAAAAAAATCTTTATAATTTTAAAAGTTAACATCGACAAATATTTAAATATTTAACATATGGAGGTATAGTATTACAACATTAAATTATATCTTTTTAATTTATATTATCTATAAATCCAATGAATCATCTATTCTTTAAATCTAATTATTGATAGCCCAATAAAAAATTTTGGTAGGCCCAAAATTTAAATGATAAGATTAGAGATTAAATGTAACATGACTTTTTAAGAATATGTCCATTAGGTCCATTTTAAAAAAAAAAAAATCACACATGAATCAAGGTTGTGACTTCTGTTTTAATATATAAGATATTTTAACCGGCTAACATATCTAATAACATATAACAATTCATGTATCCAATATATTTATTATTTGTAACAATTTATCTTTTATTTTAGTCATTTAAATTTATTGTTGGCTAGCTAAAATATATATAATACTGTATAACAATTAACTTTTCCGTCCTATTTGATATAAAAAAGTCAAAATGTTTTAATATGGTTATAACTATTTTTCATGTATTTTCGAATTAACCTTCGAGATTTATTGTTATGCAGCTAACATATTGAATAACATATAGCAATTTATATATATGGTATATCTAATAATTTATATTAATTTATCTTTTAGGTTAGTCTTTTAAATTCATTGTTAGACTGATAATATACATAATACTGTTTAACAATTAGTTTATCCATCACATGTAATGTAAATACTATATCGAATTAGTTCTAGTGTTTAATTCAATAACGTAGCATAGTTAGGTGGAAAGCAAACTAGTTAAATCCATCATTTCACGTGTTTGCATCCCTAAAAAAACTAGTTTAATGAATGACAAAACAGCAAATAACTCGTCTTCTTCTTTTAGTTGTGAAAAATTTTCTACAATTTTCACCATGAGTTTCATCATAGATTTTTGTCTATTTCCCCCCATACAATCTTCTGCAATTTGATTCGCCCAAACTATCTTTCTAGCTTCTAACCTACGTACCGGTCTTATTTTCCTATGCATCTAAGGATGGCTTGGTCATTTCGCATCTTCCACTTGCAATTTTCGGTCCACACAATTCTTCTGTTAGGTATTTTTCTAATTTGCCAAAATCTTCTATAAATAGTGGACCAATTCACTCTATTTAATAATTATAAGAACCACTAGAATCTTAAGATGTAGTAGTTACGTGGCGGCTGCTGTTTTCTTATTTTTTATTACGAGACTTTCTAATATCGATATTCAATAGAAAATTATAATAAGAAATGTAGCACATTACAGTTCCACGTGTTGGTGTCAAATCCATTAACTAACGAACAGTATTAGTTTCAATGATCATAGACTTTGGGCGGTGACTTCGCCGGAAGGGAGAAGAAAAAGAGAGTTATGGAGCATCTTCACCTTCATCCATGTCTGTCAAACAGGTGGTGAATCATCACTTGATTGCACCTTAAAAATAAACAATATGTCGTGACCCAAAGTCTTCCAAGGGTTGGATCCAAGGGCAAGTGGCAACCCATCAGGTATAACACCTGTTCAGTGATTCGCAGCGTCTATTTCTCAAAAGCCATTAAAAACCAGTGATAAAATTCACCGTATTGGTTTTAATTATCAACAACGATCAATAGTGAAAGGTTGTGTCTTGTCAACACGGTAATTAACTATTGAAAGTGTTTGAGAAAAAAATATTTAGATATGTCATTTTGAAAAAAAATATATATTTGAAATCTCAATTAATGTGAAATTTGTGGTTTTTCAATATGTAACTATATCAAATGGTTGTGAAAAAAATTTAGATGTGTTTTTTTGTCATGTGAATATTTTTAGTTAGGGTATTTCTGTAATGATATGTGTCTTCGAAAAATATTATAGAGATATCATTTTAAAATAATTATCCACTATCTGAAAAGTTGTAATTATTCATATATAGTTTTGAAAAACTATAAATAGTCCATGGTCATGAGTTTCTTATTGTAAATCTTTCACAATTAATTAAAATGTATTTTTTTATCATATGTATGTTTTTCAATTAGGGTATTTTTGTAATGATGTGTCTCTTTAAAAAATATTGTAGAGATACCATTTTAAAATAACTACCTATAATCTGAAAAGTTGTGACTATTCATATATATTTTTGAAAAACTATAAATAGTCCATATTCATAAGTTTTTTTTATTCTAAATATTTCACAATTAATTAAAATGTGTTTTTGATCATATGAATGTTTTTAATTTAAGGTATTTTTTGTAATGATGTATCTCTTCAAAAAATAATTGGAGAGACACCATTTTAAAATAACTACCTATAATCTAAAACGTTGTAGCTATTCATATATATATATATATATATAGCTTTGAAAAACAATAAATAGACCATGTTCATAAGTTTCTTATTGCAAATCTTTCATAGTTAATTAAAATATGTTTTTGATCAGATGAATGTTTTTTAATTAGGGTATTTTTGTAATGATCTGTAACTTCAAAAAATATTGTAAATATACCATTTTAAAATGAACACCTTTAATCTGAAAAGTTGTAAGTATTTATATATAGCTTTGAAAAAACTATAAATAGTCCATGTTCATGAGTTTCTTATTGTAAATCTTTCGCAAATTATTAAAACGATGAAGAAGAAAAGTTCTATGCAGTTAACTGGTTCTAAATATTTAGAAGATTAGATGACAAAAAAAATATTTAGAAGATATTCAAATGAAATGTTATTAATAAATAATTGTAAGAAGAGTTATCAGGTTTAGCTAGCAACAAATCCTAAACGAAATAAGAAAGTTATTCGTCTAAATTTTCTTCTACTAGATGAACAGTGTGTTTTTCTTTCTTATAAATTTTTCATTTGTGATCATGTTACAAAAGCCGGTAAATTTTGGTAACATAATATCCTTTGTAACGACTTTGAGATTAGAATATGATAGTTTAATAAATTTGTGGAAGCGTAAGTGGATTGGCATGCCTGAATGAATGCATGCATGCAGTTTACTCTGGAATTTTGTTTTGTCAACATGTGCATGCATAATAAGTTTAATGATTTGCATGGATACGGTTTACGCTGAAACCTTATGTGACAGGTACAAATTTGTGTTGTTGTGAAAGGTCACCAAAAAAATTACGAAAACTCACCCTTATATAAACGTATAGATAATATAGTATTTTAAAGTTTTTAAGTAATATACATAGAGAATAAAAGGACGTGGGTGATAAGATGATTGAGTTTCAATTCACGGTAAAACATTTAGTGTTTGTTGGTTTAGTGATCAAGAAGAAAATTAAAAACACGTGACCATTATCTGTCACCTGATCAAGCAGAAAACGTAGTTCGCGAGACAGTGATCGCCGTCAATTCGGCAGATCCAGCTTCAACTCCAGTTAATGCCCAGTCAGCCATAGCGATGTCTAGTCCTAATGCTCCGTTGGTGGCGGTGGTCTCAGACAACACAAATGTAATGGATATGCCTAGCATCTCCATACAAGAAGCGAATGCTGTAGCCAAGATGGGATCTTTGAGCTCGCAGGATGCTAAAGAATCTACTCTACCGTTGGGTAGGGAAAACACCACCGAGACCAATGGCTCTGATGCAGGTTCTGCTCAGTCAGTTCCAGTTCCAGTCGGTCCTCAGGAAACACAAACTAGGTCCGTAAGGTGCGTGGAGTCTACAACTCCGGTGGCTACTACGGGAAAAAGCAGCGTTCCAGACCCTCCTCAGTCTGCGACGGCAGATACATGGTGTGCGCACGCAAAAGGTCTTGGCACGCGGCTATCTAAAAAGGGAGAAGCTTTCACTCTACCCTCGGGTGAAGCTTGCATCAAGATTCCCAACTCAGTGATTGAAAAAAATAAGAAATCTTGGGAACCCTTTGTATTGGGACAATTCTATTCCGATCCACCGTCTCAGGACACACTACACAACATTGTGAATGGCATCTGGAGCAAGTTTCACAGGGATATAGTAGTGTCAAAAATGGAAGGTTTTGCGTTTCTCTTCCGCATTCCTAATGCGGCAACAAGGAGCAGGGTTATTAACCAGAGACTATGGCAAATTGAAGGCCAGACGATGTTTGTTGACAAGTGGGAACCGGGCATCATCCCAACCAAACCGGAGCTAACCTCTGCGCCCATCTGGCTGGAGCTTAGGAATGTCCCTTTCCAATTCTTTAACGAGGACGGTTTGGAGCGCATTGCAGGTTTAGTAGGGCATCCCAAGTTCCTACACCCAGCGACTGCAAACAAAACGAATTTGGAGGTCGCAAAGGTGTTCACAGTGATTGATCCAAGGAAACCTCTGCCCGAAGCAGTCAACGTGCAGTTCGATTCCGGGGCAATAAGCAGAGTGCTGGTCTCCAGCCCGTGGATGCCGCCTGTGTGTGGCATATGCAAGGAGATTGGTCATGCATCTAAACGTTGTCCCACTGTTCCTAAAGTGTGTATCATCTGTAACTCTTCGTCTCATCTGGAAGTAAAATGCCCAAGCCGTAGGCTGGACCCTTCAGGTAGGAAGACAAGGAGGGGTAGATCTAAAGATAAGCAGAAGTGGATTGTTGTGGAGCCTCCACCATCGGACTCTCAACTAGCTTTAAGAACTCCAGTGGTGTCTACTCCACCTCCTGGCCTGAAAGGGCTCTCTCGGACTGAGATCATCCAGCAGTCTAAACTGGGAACCGTGAAGGATCAAGCGAAAGGTGAATCTAGTGGTGCTCCTGCTTATCTTAACCCTGTGGTACCGAGAAGCAGCTCAGGAATTTCTAGATCCTCGCAGTCTGATGTTCAACCTGACTCCTCTGATGTGGAGTCCTCGGATTCTGAATTGGAAGAAGGAGAATTTAGTCATCACGAGCCAGACTTCGAGCTGGTGCGGCCCAAAAAGATGTTCTCAGGTCTGAAAGGAAGTCGGGGCAAGGGCCCCAAAAATAATTAAGTTATGTCGATTGACATTTTTTGCTGGAATGTACGCGGATTGAACAAATTCAACCACCGCAGCGGATTACGTAAATGGTTTAGGAAAAACTCTTCCTTTTTCGGCGGAATTCTTGAGACCCACGTCAAGCAACTCAAGAAGAATAACTTTCTCTCAGATCTTTTTCCTGGATGGTCTGCGGAGGATAATTATAATTTTTCTCCACTTGGTAAGATATGGATTGTTTGGCATCCTTCCTTGCGAGTTACCATCATATCTAAGTCACTGCAGATGATTACGGCTGAGATCGTCTGGCCTTCCTCTCAGACCATAATCTACATTTCTACTATCTATGCCTCAAATAATGCTGAAGAACGATCCACTTTATGGTCTGAGATTATCTCGCTGGCTTCCTCCCACGGGTTGGCTTCGAAACCTTGGCTAGTTATGGGTGACTTCAACCAAATCAGAGATCCCAAGGAGCATTCAAAACCTTATACGCTGAATATGGATAAGAGGATTAGGGACCTCAACCAGTGCCTCTTGGATGCTAATCTTGAGGATATGAACTTCAGGGGCACTACCTTTACTTGGTGGAACAAACGAAAGTCATCTCCGGTTGCTAAGAAGCTTGACAGAAGCCTTGTAAATGATGAATGGTGCAACGTCTTCCCGTCGTCCGTTACTTTCGTCGGCTGTCCGGACTTCTCAGATCATGCAGTCTTATCCATCACCTTAGAGCCCGAAAGGTTAAGGATAAAAAAACCTTTCCGTTTCTACAACTTCCTCACTCTAAATCCGGAATTCTTGTCTACTGTCTGCGAAAGTTGGTACTCCTTCAATGTCACCGGTTCAGCCATGTTCAGGGTTTCCAGGAAATTAAAGCTGATGAAGAATGTTCTCAGAAACTTCAGTTTTCAGAATTACTCAGGCATTGAAAAGAAGACTTCTCTTGCCCACGATAAGCTGTTGACTGCCCAAACGACAATGCTTTCCTCTCCCTCCACGATTAATGCTTTGTCTGAGCTTCAGGCGCTTAAAGAATGGGAAGAGCTATCAACGGCTGAGACTGCATTCTTCTATCAAAGGTCACGAATAAATTGGATTTCATTTGGTGATGGTAATTCGAGGTTGTTCCATAGGTATGCTGCTTCAAGACAGGCGCTAAATCATATTCACTTTCTCACTTCGGACTCTGGTGAGCGAGTAGAATCCCAGTCTGGGATTCAGCAGCTGTGTGTAGACTATTTCTCTTCGCTTCTGGGAAGCCCGGTCTCTCCGCCTCTGTTCGAACAGAATGATCTAGATCTTCTATTCGACTTCAAGTGCACAGAGCAGCAGGTCGCTAGCTTTCAAAAGCCCTTCTCGACAGAGGATATAA
The DNA here is from genome assembly GCF_020379485.1 of Brassica napus. Classification (NCBI taxonomy): domain Eukaryota; kingdom Viridiplantae; phylum Streptophyta; class Magnoliopsida; order Brassicales; family Brassicaceae; genus Brassica; species Brassica napus. The sequence goes on from NC_063447.1 coordinate 56,107,872, forward strand.
AAAATGCTTTCTTCTCTCTGCCAAGGAATAAAACGGGTGGACCCGATGGTTACTCTGCAGAGTTCTTCACAGCCTCTTGGTCCATCATTGGTCCAGAGGTTACGGAAGCGATCAGGGAATTCTTTCGGTCTGGCTCTATTCTGAAGCAGTGGAATTGTGCAAACTTGGTTCTTATCCCCAAGATACCCAACGCGTCCCTCACAACTGACTTCAGACCGATCTCTTGTCTAAACTGTGTGTATAAAGTGATTTCGAAACTGCTTGCTTCTAGGCTCAAGGAGATCCTTCCACTGATGATTTCTAAAGCGCAGTCTGCCTTCCTGCCCGGTCGCCTGCTTGCAGAGAATGTGCTTCTCGCTACTGATCTGGTAGACGGTTATAACACACAATTCCAGTCTCCCCGAGGTATGCTGAAAGTTGATTTAAGGAAAGCTTTCGATTGCGTAAGATGGGACTTTATAATCGGCTCTCTTCGAGCACTAGCCATTCTGGAAAGTTATATCAGCCTGATTCAGGAGTGTCTATCCACGGCTTCCTTCTTCATCTCGGTTAATGGGGCAACAGGGGGTTTCTTCCAGAGTACTAAAGGGATCCGTCAAGGTGACCCGCTGTCGCCTTATCTATTTGTCCTAGCCATGGAAAGTCTGTCCCGCCTGCTCTACTCGCGCTTCGAATCTGGTAGTATTGGCTACCACCCAAAAACGGAACAGCTTAAAATCTCACATCTGATGTTCGCAGATGACGTAATGGTCTTTTTTGATGGAACAAGTAACAGCTTGCATGGGATCTCTGAATGTCTTGATGACTTTGCGTCTTGGTCCGGATTACACACGAACACGACAAAGACTGAACTCTTCACCTCGGGTGTAGACCAAAGAGAATCCGAAGCTATTGTGAGCTATGGATTCTCTTCTGGTAAGCTCCCTATTAGGTATCTTGGACTTCCTCTTATGAGTCGTAAGCTTAAGATTTCAGAGTATGAGCCGCTGATGACTAAGATACATGCCAGATTCCAATCCTGGTCCGCCAAGCTGCTATCATTCGCTGGCAGATTGCAGTTATTAAAGTCTGTAATTTTTGGAACTGTTAGTTTCTGGATCTCCGCTTTCATTCTACCAAAAGGTTGCATCAAGAGTATTGAGTCGCTTAGTGCAAAGTTCTTATGGTCCGAGAACATTGATAAGAGAGGAATCGCTAAGGTGGCATGGTCTACTGTATGCCTTCCAAAAGAAGAAGGAGGTCTCGGACTTCGGAACCTCTCGGTCTGGAACCAAGTGCTATGTCTTAAATTCATTTGGATACTGCTGTCCAACTCTGAGTCGCTGTGGGCAGACTGGCACAGGAACATTCACTTACAAGATAAATCTTTCTGGTCCTTACTACCGAGTACAAATGATTCATGGGCCTGGAGAAAGCTCCTGGATCTCAGACCACTCGCTCTTCGCTTCTGTAGAACTAAGTTGGGGAACGGCCAATCCGCGAGCTTTTGGTTCGACCCATGGACACCTTTGGGTCAGTTAATCAACTATATTGGTTTCAATGGTCCGAGAGCCCTCCGTATCAGGGTAAATGCGGTGGTGGCTGATGTGATTAGAGATTCCACATGGTCCCTGCCTCACCCAAGATCACAACAGGAAGTTGACCTTCATTCTCATCTCACTACTCTTTCTTTGCCTTTATCTCATGATACAATTGATGCTTGTTAATGGATTGCTGGTGATCATTCTTTGACTGTTTTCAGCTCTGCCACCACATGGGATGTTCTGAGGCCGAGGCAGCTGACAAAAGATTGGGTGGACGTGGTCTGGTTCAAGGGGGCGGTACCGAAGCTCACTTTCACGATGTGGATAGCGAACTATGACATACTTCCAACAATGGCGCGTCTCGCAGCTTGGGGACTTCCGGTCTCTCCTACCTGTGCGTTCTGCTCCAGGTTTGATGAAACAAGAGACCATCTGATGCTGTCTTGCGATTACAGCCACGACGTCTGGACAGAGGTGCTTCTTAGATGTAACCCGTCTTCAACAACATTCACAATGTTCACAAACTGGCAGGAGCTCCTGTCTTGGATACGAGAGCCACTGTCTAAAAGTCTAAAGCTTCTTAGGAAACTGGCTGTACAACTTGTTATCTTCCACCTTTGGAAACAAAGGAACAACCTAAGGCATAATCAGATATCTCTCCCAGCAGCTCTAGTCTTCAGTGGCATTGATAAGTAGATGAGAAACATTATTTCGGCTAACAGGGTTAGAAAGGCCTTCAGTTTGCTTATGGCCAAGTGGTTAAGATAAGTTTCTAAGTGTGTTGTCCATGATCCATCTTGTTTTTTATTTCTTTTTGCCAAGATGGTTCAAATTTTAGATCTTGCTTTGTAAGAACTTCTTTCATCTATGATATTTACATTTTAGCAAAAAAAAAAAAGAGTGTTCCATATAAGTTTTTGGAACTCATTTAGTTATATACATATTGTTTGTTTGGAATGTAGATGCATGAAAAGCGTGAATTGATGTTGACAAAAAAAAAAAGAAAAGAAAGTAAATTGCTTTGAATGGCCATTGGATTTTTTTTGAATAAACTTTGTTTATGAAATTTGTAAATGTATACAATACATGAAAAATCTTAATATTTGTAGAAAAATAGATCATAATCAAAATCTGGGGATAAAATAAAGTAACATTTGTAATCTACATTTCTATGGTTTGTGGATCACGTATTTTTCATTTAGAATATTTTTTGTTGATATGGTTTGTGGTTATTTCTCATTTTACTTATATTATACATTTTTAAGTTCATGAAAAAAGATGTTTTATATAAAAGTAATTTCTACAAATTGGCATATGTTTTTTAATAAAATTAGTTCAGGATAATAATTAAAAATACATAGATATTTTAATGTGTGCGCCTTTACTAATTGGTACTGACATATTTGAAATTTTATTACAATTAACTTATAATTTAAAAAAAAATATATAACGTACAATGATTTTGTAACATATGTATTTTCTCAAAAATAATTATATAAAATGTGGCAAATTTATTTTTATAAAATGAATTTTCGTGCGATATCGCACGGTTTCCTTACCTAGTCATAATTAATATTAACCAAACAATTAATTTAGTTAATATTCCAAAACTAAAAAAACAATTAAGCTCTCTCCTTTATAAAAAAAAAAACAAGTTTCCTGGAGAGGAAGACCACAAAGGCCTGCATTCCCTTCAAATGAAGATTTAGGTTGCCCCATAATCTGTGTTCCTTGTGGTATTTCACCCTTGAGTTGGTTGTGAGACACATTTATGTACGCCAGAAAGGAGAGGGTCCCAAGTCCACTAGGAATTGTCCAAGAGAGTTGGTTGCTTGATAGGTCTAGTGACTCGAGCTTCTTAAGATTGGCTAGAGACAGAGGAATATGACCTGTGAAGACGTTGTCTAAAAAGTGGAGTGCAATCAATTCTTTTAAAAGACCAATAGATTCAGGAATCTGTCCTTCAATTCTATTCCCAGAAAAATCAATGGTTGCGTAGGAATTAAGGATCCTCTCTTGCTCCATTGATAGACCTTTGTATCGCAAATCTATAGTCTCTATAGTGGTAGTGTGTAACATCCCATGATCAAATTCTTCTTGTACCATATATAGACCACCATCCTCATTCATCGTAAGTGAAGCTGCTTTCCAATTGACAAAATACATTGGTGGTAAGCTTCCAGTAAACTTATTATCAGATATCTCAAATATTCGTAGCTCCGAAAACCCGAGAGGACCTTGATCAGGAGGAGATATAGAACCATATAACTTGTTTGAACTGAGGATAAGGACTTGCAAATTCGGTAAAGCCTTGAGCCAGAAAGGAAATGTGTCTTCAATCATGTTGTGGTCAACAACTAGAAGCTCCAGAGATGAGCAATTTAGAAGAGATCTTGGAAGTTTCCCGGTGAGTAGATTGTGTCCAACGTCAAGTGTCTGTAGAGAAGCACCGGTATAAAAGGCTTCAGGAATATTTCCTTCCAAGTTGTTCTTCCGAAGACTCACAGCCGTCAAGTTACTCAAGCATTGAGGAATTGGACCAGTGAGGTTGTTCTAACCTAGCATCAATTGCGTGAGAGATCTATAGTTGCAGACTGAAAGAGGTATGCTCCCTGTGAATCTATTGCCTGACGCATCAAAGATGTTGATAGAGACTGGCAGAATAGGAATTGCTCCTTCAAAGCAGTTTTTCCCCATAACTAAAATCTTCACCGATGAATTTACCAAAACCAGTAATCGAATTATTTGTGACAATCACTGAGGTAAGACGAGGAAGGTTTCATAACCACTCCGGTATTTCCCCTTTGATTCTATTGCTGTTCAATGCTATAAACTCCAACTTCTCAAGCTTCTTTAAGATATTTGGGAACTCGTTGATGCCGCAACCTTGTAACAACAACATCTCCAAGTTTGTTGGGATTTTTGAATTTGTATCTAAACTGGCCGGATATATAATGTTACCCGAAAGATCAAGGCGCTGCAAAGATTTGAGAGAGAAGAGGCTTAAGTCAACTGGATAGCTTGTGTTAAGGTATGAAAGTTCAAGAACCTTGAGGTTGTTGAACGTTGAGATAGGCCCTATGACTTTTCCTTTAAAATTGTTATGCCCAAGGTACAGGTACTCAAGCCTAGATGGGGTAGAGGAGTTATAAACTTCAATAGAACCGGCCGTGAGATTGTTTACCCTCATATCAAGACGTGATAAGGAAGGCATGGTGAAGAGTGAAGAAGGAATGGTTCCAGAGAAGAGATTATGATTGATATCAATAACTGAGAGCATTGTTAGATTTTGAACAAGTGGGAAACTACCAGTGAGTTGGTTGTGGTGAAGGTACAATTCCTTTAACGAGGTTAGGTTACTAATTGTGGGAGGAACTTTCCCGAAAAAGTCATTAAAGAGAAGAGACAAGACCTCTAATTTGTTGAGATTTCCAAATTCATAAGGAATTGAGGAACTCAAGTTGTTGGAACCTAGATCAAGGTGACGGAGGTGGTGCAACTTAAACAGGCTACTGTTGGAATTTAAAGTTCCTGAGAAGTGATTATTAGAAAGGTCTAAAACCGAGAGCTTTACAAGGTTCCGTATAGGTGGGAAACTACCGGTGAGCGTATTTTGGGAAAGGTTTAAAATGGAAAGAAGGCTTAGGTTATTAAATGAGGAAGGAACTTGGCCTACAAAGCGATTATTGGAAAGAGTTAAGACCTCTAACCTGTTGAGATTACCAAATTCTGAAGGAAGTGAAGATGAGATGAAGTTGTTTTGATTGAGGTCAAGGTGACGAAGATGATGTAATCTGAAGAGGCTACTATTGGGCTTTAGCGTTCCACTGAGACAGGCACTGAGTTGGAGCATTGTGATCGCACCGGTCGAGTTATCGCACCAGACTCCATTAAAGGGATCACTGAGGTTGCAGTGGCTGCTATCAAACTCGTTCATGAACTCAGTCAGAGCTTGAGTCTGATGGGGAGGACAAGCAACATAGCTATTATCATCTGTGTTTAAATTGAAGAAGCTTGAAGGGGAGACGCAACCGAGCAAGATTAGCGAGAGAAAGTTCAAACGCAAACGGGATTCAAACATTGTCTTTATGAAAAGTATTAAAGAAGAATTATTTTGGTTTAAGAAAAGTGAGAGAGAAGGTTAGCTGAATAAATAATGATATGTAGGTTTCAACTGGAGCTATGTTAACCACACAACTTTACTTGGAAAAAGATAGAGCTGAGGAAAGTCATCAGTTTGAAATTTTCTCACATATTTTCAAACTTAGCCATTATGGCGTATAGCTAACAGAAGATCCTACGTGTGTAATGTGGTGTGGATTTACGCAGTATATATATATATATTTTTTTATTTTTTTTTTAATTAAATGTTAAATTTAAGGGATCTTAAATTTAATTCAAAAGAAAAAGTTATTTTTTACATCAAGTGTGACCTTTCTATAGAATTCAAAATAAATTATATCCTTTTATAACTATATCCCAACCTCCATTAAGCTTTCTTCTATTTTGTGCTAAACCGATAACGCATACCTCCTTCAAACTTCTTGTCTTCCTTATAATGGTGAATTTAACGCAGTACATCTTTTGTGATTCTTCTTTCTCCTATGGTGTTTTCGAGATTCCTGGAAGTTTTGTGGACTGAGTAGTATGGGCCTTAAATACAAGAATAATAAGAGTCTCTAAGATTTGCTCAAAAAAAATAAGAGAGTCTCAAACATGAGTAAATCCATGATGTTGGGGTTTACTTATATATAGGCTTGGTCTTTGTGCTCTTGGTGATCACATGTTTTTTTTTGTAATCTTGAATCGAATGTTGGGTTTTTGCTGTTTCCTTCAATCTCCTAAATTTTCTTATTAGGGGGAAAACATTATATTAGATCTTTGTGCTCATGGTGATAGAAAATTCACTCTACTTATTTGATAGAAGACGAAATTAAACAAAGTATTATATTATAACAGATCGTATGGTAATGCTTTAATACAAGACCACAACTTCAAGGAAATTTCAGACTCAAACTGAAACAGTTTAAAGATATGCAAAAAAAAAACACAAAGAAATGCTTCAATGGAAGATCAGCTACTTGAAAAGCACATAAAGCTCAAACTCAAAACTGGAATAATCCTTGACAAATAGTCCCTGGCAGTTGGTTGCAACTTGCAAGCTCTAGTGACTCAAGCTTGGCGAAAGACAGGGGAATATGGCCTGTGAAAATGTTGTTCGACAAGTTGAGTGTAACCACTACTCCTTCAATGGTTTCAGGAATCTGTCCTTCAAGTTTGTTTTGGCGGCGTAGAAAGTAAAGACACATGTGTGCCTCCATAAATATGCCTATTTAATGAAAATCTCTAGTATTCCACATACATAAATCATATTGGGTGTAGACACTGTTAGTGTAATTCATATATAAACCCCCATCGTCATTCATTGTAAGTGATGATGCTTTCCAATTTATAAAATAAGTTGATGGCAAGCTTCCATCGTACTCATTATCAGATATCTCAAGTATCAACAGCTTAGGAAACCCCAAAGTACCCTGACAAGGAGGAGATATAGAGCCATAGAATTTGTTTGGACAGAAAGACTTGCAAAATTTTGTAAGGACTTGAGCCAAAAAGAAAACTTGTATTTGTTCTGTGGTGGTTAACACGTAGAAACCTGAAAGATCTTCTTTCGTCACCATTCTTGCTTCTGCCATTTTACTTAGTAGAAAAAAAAACAGAGATGCATACGAAAATGATTGCAAAACATTCACTATTCTTACTTTATACGAAAAGAAATAGTACAACGTATCAGATAATCATACAAAAAACATCAACCACTTGACATACACTGAAGGATCATACTCAAAACTGAAAACATTCCTAACGGATTATGAACTTGTTCCGACCAATTATCTTGACAAGCCACTCCGGTTTGTACGAAGCAATAACTTGTGCTATTGCCAATCCAAGCAACACTCCAGGTCCATACCCTATTGTAGGGATGTTAAGATGGGTTTAGGTTCGCAAGTTTTTAAAGGGTTCTGAAAAAAAAAAATGCCCATTTAGACTCATTTAACTAGTCGGGTTTTAAATGGGTAACCCTCTTAAGACCCATTTATTAAATGGGTTTTCGCTAAAATAAACTGAAAATCCGTTTAACCCATTAATGTTTTTTTTTGTATTTTAAACGTTGTCGTTTGGTTAAGGACCTTAAAGTTTTTTTTTCCATTTTCATCTTCTCCTTCGTTGATCAAATCGCCTCCGATCTCCACTGCCTCTCAACTTCTGAAACTTCCGCTGAAGCGTAATCTCCACCGCTTCAACTTCTGAAACCCATCGTCTCCGATCAAGTTCCGTTTCTGAAACCCACTCCCAACTCTAGATCGGTAACTACTCTCTTCTCCTTCGATTCCTATTGTTCATATAAATTGATTTTTTTGAACTTGATTTCTTTAGCAAAATTGCATATTTCTCTAAATTAAGCAAACCCATGAGAAAAAAATTGCATATTGTTCACATAAATTGCATATTATATTTGTTATGTATCACTGTGTGGATTACGCTTTGTGCCTGTGTAATCAAGTTATCTTCAATTTCATCTGCAATCATATAAAAGTTTAGTTTTATTAGATCTGCGAGATGAGATGAGAGTTGATGTAGATCTGAGTTCTACGGGTCCTTACTAACCAGATCTACAAGAACAAGGGTTGGTTTCCACCCAAACCCTAGATCAGAGATCAAGAAGAAGAAAGAGATAGGAGAGATCTAAAAGAGAGTGTTTACGGTTTCCTTACCCTCACTAGTTGCTGGATCTAGAAGAAAAATAGTCAAGAAAACGACGATAAGGGATCGAAACACGGCGAGATCTCCTCTCCGGTGAGATTACACGGTCGCCGGCGGTGCTCCGGTGACTCGTGGTGGCTCCGGTGGAGGTTAGGTGGCCGGCGGCTGCTCTCTCTCCAAATGGGTAGGGCTTCGCTGTGTTTTGACTTTGTGGAGAAATACCTAAGGGCGGCCTCCTTTTTATAGAAGAGGAAGGGGAAAACCCTAGGGTTTTCTCTACATGGGCCAAATCATTGCGGGCCTTGTCATTAAAAATTGGGCTCGGGCCCGGGATATGACAACTCTCCCCCACTAAACAAGAATTCGCCCCCGAATTCACGTCAACCTCCGCTGGTACCTCAACACTCGAAAACAACTCTGGGTAAAATGATCTCATCTGTGACTCTGGCTCCCAAGTCTCCTCACATATTCCATCTCTTTCCCAGCTCACACGGATCATCATGGTCACTTTCCCTTGGACATCCATGTCTTTAATCTCTGAAACTTTAACTGGTTTGCTTTGAGCTGTTAAATTGCGACTAACATGGTGGTTGCTGTAAAATCAACTCTGGTTCCCGAACAAATTTTCTTAGAACTGACACATGAAACACATTGTGGATATCCGATAACTCATGCGGTAACTCAAGTCGATATGCTACTGCTCCAATCCTCTCAATGATGCGATACGGTCCTAAAAATCTTGGCTTCAAATTTTTCAACTTGCGGTACTCGGTAGGTTCTCATTTTGAAGTATACTTCATCTACTACTTCAAACTCCAAAGCTTTTCTCCTCTGGTCAGCATAGTTCTTGTGCCGATCATGAGCCTCTTTCAGTCTAGACTTGATCAATTCCACCTGCTCTATGGTTTCCTTAACCATGTCCGGCTCTAAATCTCGTCTCTCCTCCACTTATGTCCAACATAGTGGAGTTCGACATGGTCTCCCATATAGAGCCTCATATGGAGACATTCCAATGCTCGAATGATAGCTATTGTTGTAGGCAAACTCTGCCAATGGTAGAAACTGGCCCCATTTTCCTTCCCAATCAAGTACACAGGCTCTTACATTACATGAAATATGAGTATTAATAGCATCAAATTATAGCGTTTATGACAGTTCTGCTATTGTATACCAACACTTACTTTTTCTATAGCGTTTGTTAATTTAAAACGCTATATTTGTTACTGTGGGAAAATATTTTTTTTTGCCATATTAATTTGCTAGGCGTAGACTCCAACACTTGGAAAAAATAAATATTTTGCCACCAAAACACTTGTCAGATTCACCTAAACGGCTTTGTATTGTTTCTCATAATCATAAACTGGAGTCTTTTCTCCACTCTCTCTCTCGAACTCATCCTCTCTTCAGCTCCATCTCTCCTCCGTCGTGTTTGCCGGTCAATTTTTTAATGGCTTCCACCTGACAAACCTCCAATCTTCGTCGTTCACTTTCTCTTTTTAATTCTTTCTTAGGGTTTTGATTTGGGGGTTTTTAGGTTTGGGTTTCGATTTGTCTTGACTATTTTTTTCTGGGTCTACACAGGTCTCGCCGAACTTTATACCGTCGAATCCTCCTCCCCCTCGCCGCCGTCACTCCTCACTTCCTCGCCTCACCATCAAATCTGCCGTCACCTCCGTTGGTTAGAGAGAAGCAACAGTTCCTGGAGCGTTTCAACTTCACCAATTCATCCTCTCGGGAGACAGCTTGCTAGTTTCTAAGTCTGGCCGGAAGACAATGATCATGGTTTGTTCTCTCATCTTCCATATCTCAGTTTGATAATTTAATACATTTCCAAGTCTTAGAAACACCAAAGTCTCTGTCTTGCTCTATTCTTGGCTAAAGTTTATCTTTTTGCCCTGTTTTGGGTTAAAGTTTGGCTTTTTCCATGTGCTTGTTTCATCTCTATGCTCTATATAATTTTAAGTCTTTGAGAAGGGAAGGTATGCCTTCTCCTTCACTCAGTAATTTGATGGTTTCTCCATGCTTTAAACTGTGGCTTTATATCTTCTATTATTACAGAGATGTAGACTACATGGAGAACCGCAGATATGATGAACGAAGTGATTATGGTGGTGGTTTGAAAGCTGGAAGAAGGCTTTCTTCTGGAACCTCTTCTAGCAATAAGGTAATACATCTTTTTGTTTTATTTTCTTCTTCTGTTGCAGAACGACATTGGGGAATCAAGCTGACTGATTCTTTAAAGTTTAATCTTTCAGGGAGACAAGGAGGATGTGTGTGTGTGTGTCCAGGGAGACGAGGATGATGTAAACGTGATTTGACTGAACAGAAAGAAAGCCAATGACGTTGAAATTCCATATGGATCCATAACCTCAAAACTTTCTAGACGTTCTTTAAGTATTATATGCCTGGGAAACTTTATATTTTGTTTTGTGACAAAGTTTAGAATGCGTGCATGATTATCTCTTTAAATATATATTGAATCTTCGTTTATGGATATGGATTAATTAAGCTCAAGGAGAACTAAGGTTTTTAAATATCAAAACGAAAAAACCATTACAAAACCAAGGAACAACGAATAAAATAATGCGAAATTGAGTATTTCGGAGATTGATGAATCATCAAGACATTTAGGGCAGTGGCAGGCAAAACCGTATTTAGATTTATATATAATTATAGGGTTTAAATCCCTGAACATAAATTTAAAATTTCAATCTATTCATTTCAATCAAAAACTTAAACTTAATCATTTTAAAAATCTATCTCAAATTTAAATCTAAACCTCAAACACTAAATCTTAAATCTACACCCTAAACCCCAAACCTCAAACTTAAACTCTACATACAAAGTCATAAATCTAAGTTTTTCAAATTTATATTATAAATTTTAAACTTAAACTCCAAATATACTCTAAAACTCAAATCATGTTTATAAATCTAAACACTAACACTAAAACTTTAATAATTTAAATTCAAGATGTATACTTTTCCAAACTTGAATATAAAACCATAAGTATAACCTCAAACTCTAAACCTTATATATACATACTTCAAACCATATATCCATACTTAAAATATATACTTAATAATTTTAACATTCATACTCAAATCCTTAACTCTACAACTCTATATTATGAACATATACATTTTAATATCAAACCCATAACCATAAACCACAAATCATATTATTTTTCCTATTGGTTCATTTCACAAAGGTGTGTATCTTTTAATTTTTAAGTTAAAGTATATATATTTTTAATCCTAAAGCTTAAATTACAAATCATTTTTATATTGTAACTTCCAAAATTTTAAACTAAACCATAGAGCAAGAAACAAAAACTACAAAAACAAAGGAAAAAATCTAATTAGTTAATACATAAATAATGTTAGCAAATATGAGCCAATTAAAAATAAGTGCGTGGATCACAATCTTAACCACTCATTAAATCGAATCTAAAGGTCCACAATCATTTTCTTCTGATTGGTTCATTTAGAAAAAAGGGGATCAATCATATTTAATCCTGATCGTTGATCAGTGTCGATCTAAAGGCTGAACTTAATCTATTTTAATTAATTGTTTTTAATCTTTTTTCTTCCTTCTCTCCTCTATCGAGACTTCATCTCTTTGGCTAAAAAAATTCGAGACTTCATCTCTTCATCTTCTCTCTTCTCTTCTAATCTGCTTCTTTTCATCTCCATCAATGAAAAACAAAGATATCAATCACCGATGGTAAGATTTAATGTTATTTTTTTCGTCTCTTCTACTCATCTATTTTTAGTTTTGTTTTTGTTTGTTTCCAGATCTGCGAAAATGGTACTGTGATAACTAAAAGTTGGTGGTGTGACGAGTTAGTGGTTGGCGAGAGAGCAAGATGACGGAGACATAGCTAAGGGCATGACTGGTCGCTACATCTCTGGCCGACGTCTTGGTGGTCACAGAGAGAGGTAGGGTTCTGCAGTCTCATTGTACTATGTATTGCTTTGAGTTCTTGATTTGAGGGATTATAAGACATAGCTACTTGCGAGAACGTTGATGGCTCTCTATTTTTGAATGGTGTTGCTGATTTCAATACAAATTAAATTTTTCAGATTGTGGAGAAGATGATTGAAATGATCGACTCTGGTTGTGATTAATGATTGCTCTGATCTTTCATCTTTTTTTCTTCAGTATGACCAGTCTTGCCCTGTTATGGAGTTGTTGACAAGTTCTTCTTGGGAGTTTCTACTCAGCCGGGTATGTTGTTAAACTTTTTTGATGATTTACTTCTAATCTTCGAGTTTAGAGTATTAATATCCAAGTTCCATTACTTGTAGGTTGGTCATAATTTAATGGTTTATCTACTACAACAGACATCGATAACACCAGCAAGTGTGGACCTCCTCTATGTATCATGCTAAAGGGTTAGTCCCGAGCCGAGGTTCTTCAGACCTTGTCTGATGCTAATGCTGGACTTTCCAGAAAGAGAGGTACAAAAACTTTAGCTGTGACATCTCAGATGATGTAAGAGAACAGAGGCTTAAGTCGGAGATGGCAGAGAAAGCTAGTGGTGGTGGTGTAGGTGAAGCCAAACAAGAAGAAGAAGAAGAGAAGAAAGTGCCAGGAAGAAGGAGACGACGGAACTGCGATGGAAGGGAGACCGCAGCTTAGAGCTTTAGGTTTTGGTTTATTAGGTTTGGTTCAATTTTTTTGTTTATTTAGGTTTGGTTAATTAGGTTTTGGTTTAATATTTTGGTTAATGTATAAACTGATTTTATTTGTAAACAAAATTTAATTAATAAATAAAATTTAATTTTTAATTTTTGTTTTAATCATTTAAATATATTTAGTTGTTATAATATGATTAATTATTTTTATTATAAAAACTCGAAATAAATATTACATTTTAAAAAATAAAATCAATTTATTATTATAAAAATTAACAATTGCATAGAAATTAACGCTATTGTTGTTTATTTAACTATAGCATACGACATATCCGCTATCAAAAGTGGCGGACCTATTATAACGGGCGTTGTCAGAGCGTTTTAGGGAACACTATTATATCGAACTCATAGCGTTTAACGGCAGCTATTAATACTCACATTTCCTGTAGTGTTAGCATGTCCTCAAGCGTCTGTATCGTCCGCTCAGACTGTCCATCGGTCTGTGGATGATAGACCGTGCTAAGGTGTACCTTTGTACCTAGTGCCTTCTGAAATGTCTGCCAGAATGCTGATGTAAATTTTGGATCAGGGTCTGATACGATACTTATTGGCACTCCATGCAATCGTACCACAACTTCCAGGTACTTTTGCGCTAAACGATCTGCTCCATCAGTTTTTTTGATAGCTAGTAAATGTGCAGATTTGGTGAATCTATCCACAATCACCCAAATCTCGTTCTTCTTCTCAGTTGTTATTGGTAGCCCAGTAACAAAATCCATTGTCGCCATATCCCACTTCCATTCGGGTAATGGTAACTCTTGTAAAAGCCCGCTTGGTAATTGTCTTTCTGCTTTAACCATCTGGCAAGTCTGACACTGTAAAGTCCAAATGGCAACATCCCGCTTCATACCTTCCCAATGGTAATAGCGTTTCAACATCCCACCAGACTCCATTAAAGGATCAGTTTATTGTTTTAATTTTAGTATCAAAACGACTTCGTTTTGATACATTTCGGTTGATCAAGATAAATAAAACTAGTTTAATTCTAAACCAAACCAATTTACACTTCAGCATATGTGGAAAAATAAACCGAAATTAATTTCGATTATGAGTAATTAACCGCATTTTAATAGTTTGTGTGTGAAATTTAAAGTTTTGTATTAGTTGTCTCTATATCCCATTAGGTCTTAGACGTTTCTTGGCTTCTTCTTATCGGAGTGTGATCGATCTAATATTTGAATATAACTAACCCCACTACGAACACCTTTCACCATCTTCCTTGCTTTTGCCATTTTACTCAGCAGAAAAAAAAGAGATGCACATGAAATTGACTACAAAACATTCACCATTCTTACTTTATAGAAACAAAGCATCAGATAATCATACAACAAACATAAATAGATGCTTCCATACAAGAGGAATCACATAAAAACACTTGACATACATTGAAGGATCATACTCAAACTGAAAACGATCCTATCAATTTCTGCGCTTGTTCGGACCAATTATCTTGACGAGCCACTCTGGTTTGTATGAAGCAATGACTTGCATTATTGCTAATCCAAACAACACTCCAACTCCATACCCTATTGCCACGCCTTTCCAGTTCAACACTTCTTCATCTTCTTCTGAAGGTTGTCGTGTTGGTGGCGCAATAGTCCCAAAGCAAGTTTCTTGGAGAGGAAGACCACAAAGGCCTGCGTTCCCCTCAAAGGAAGATTTAGGTTGACCAGTAATCTGTGTTCCTTGTGGTATTTCACCCTTGAGATGGTTGTGAGACACATTTATGTACGCCAGGAAGGAGAGGGTCCCAAGTCCACTAGGAATGGTCCCTGAGAGTTGGTTTCTTGATAGGTCTAGTGACTCGAGCTTCTTAAGATTGGCTAGAGACAGAGGAATATGACCTGTGAAGAAGTTGTTTGAGAAGTTGAATGCAATCAAAGCTTTCAAGAGACCAATGGATTCAGGAATCTGTCCTTCAATTCTATTCCCAGAAATATCAATAGCTGCGTATGAGGTAAGCACCCTCTCTTGCTCCATTCGTAGACCTTTGTATTGCAAATCTATAACCTCTAAACTGTTATAGTACAGTCTACTGGAAGTAAATTTTATGTATTCCATATATAGACCACCATCTTCATTCATAGTAAGGGACGTTGCTTTCCAGTTGACAAAGTAACTTGTTGGCAAGCTTCCAGTGAACTTATTATCAGATATCTCAAATATGCGAAGCTCTGGAAAACCGAGAGGACCTCGACCAGGAGGAGATATAGAGCCATAGAACTTGTTTGAACTAAGGATAAGGACTTGCAAATTCGGTAAAGCCTTGAGCCAGAAAGGAAATGTGTCTTTGATTCTGTTGTGGTCAACAACTAGAAGCTCCAGAGATGAGCAATTTAGAAGAGATCTTGGAAGTTTCCCGGTGAGTAGATTGTGTCCAACGTCAAGTGTCTGTAGAGAAGCACCGGTATAAAAGGCTTCAGGAATATTTCCTTCCAAGTTGTTCTTCCGAAGACTCACAGCAGTCAAGTTACTCAAGCATTGAGGAATTGGACCAGTGAGGTTGTTGTTAGATAGCTTCAAAAGCGTCAGAGACCTATAATTGCAAATTGAAAGAGGTATGCTCCCTGTGAATCTGTTGTATGATGCTTCGAAGAAGTTGATAGAGAGTGGCAGAATAGGAATTGCTCCTTCAAAGCAGTTTTTCTCGATATCTAAATTCTTCAACGATGAATTTACCAAAACGTCCATTGGACCTTTGAAACCAGTAATGGAATTATTTGGAACAAACACAGAGGTAAGACGAGGAAGGTTCCATAACCACTCCGGGATTTTCCCTTTGATTCTATTGTCGGAG
Source organism: Brassica napus (assembly GCF_020379485.1). NCBI lineage: Eukaryota > Viridiplantae > Streptophyta > Magnoliopsida > Brassicales > Brassicaceae > Brassica > Brassica napus. The sequence continues at coordinate 56,123,657 of NC_063447.1, forward strand.
AAATCTATAAACTCCAACTTCTCAAGTTTCTTTAAGATATTTGGTAACTCGATGATGCCGCAGCCTGGTAGCAACAAAATCTCCAAGTTTGTTGGGATGACTGACTTTGAACCTAAACTGTCCGATGATATGCTATTACCGGAAAGATCCAGGTGCATCAAAGATTTTAGCGAGGAAGAGAAGCTTATATCAATTGGGTAACTTGTGTTAAGGAATGCAAGCTCAAGAATCTTGAGGTTGGTGAGCTTTGAGATAGGCTCAATGATTTTTCCTTCAAAATGGTTCTGCCCAAGGTACAAGTACTCAAGCCTAGATGGGGTAGACGAGTTAGGAAATCCAATAGATCCAGTGAAATCGTTTACTCTCAGATCGAGATCTGATAAGAAAGGCATATTGACTAGAGAAGAAGGAATGGTTCCAGAGAAATGGTTATCATTAAGATGGAGAACAGAGAGCATGGTTAGATTTTGTAAACGTGGGAAACTACCAGTGAGCTGGTCGTGGTGAAGGTACAATTCGGTTAACGAGGTCAGGTTACTAACTGTGGGAGGAACTTGCCCAAAAAAGTCATTGGAGGAAAGAGACAAGACCTCTAGTCTGTTGAGATTTCCAAACTCAGAAGAGAATGACGAACTGAAATTGTTGTACTCTAGATCAAGGTAACGGAGGTGAGGCAATTCAAAGAGGCTACAGCTGGGATTTAAAGCTCCTGACAAGTGATTATTAGAAATCTTTAAAAGCGAAAGCTTTGTTAGATTCCGTACAAGTGGGAAACTACCGGTCAGCTCATTATGGGAAAGGTCAAAAAGTAAAAGAAAGCTTAGGTTATTAAACGAGGAAGGGACATGGCTGACGAAGCTATTATTGGAAAGATTTAAGACCTCTAACCTGTTGAGACTGCCAAATTCAGAAGGAAGTGAAGATGAGATGAAGTTGTTATCAATGAGGACAAGGAAACGAAGATGATGTAACCTGAAAAGGCTACTGTTGGGCTTTAGAGTTCCACTGAGACAGTCGCTGAGTCGTAGCTTTGTGACTGCACCGGTCGAGTTATCGCACCAGACTCCATTGAAGGGATCACTGAGGTTGCAGTGGCTGCTATCAAACTCGTTCATGAACTCAGTGAGAGCTTGACTCTGATGGGGGCCACAAGCAACAAAACTACTATAATCGTATTTGAAAGTGAAGGAGCTTGAAGGGGAGACACAACAGAGCAAGACTAGCGAGAGAAAATGCAAACGCATACGGGATTCAGACATGGTCGTCATGAAAAGTATTGAAGAAGAATTGTTTAGGTTGAAGAAAAGTGTGAGAGAAGTTTGGTGGTATAAATACTTGAGCTACGTCTGTGACATAACGTCACCCAGGCAACTTGACTTGGAAAAAGTAGAGCTAAGTCCAGTCTTTGTATTGTAGCATGGAAAAGAAAATATGGCTAAGGGGCTAATTTCCATTCAAATCATGAAGGGAAATCCACGTTTGTTGATTTTTCTAGCGTATAACTCTGACTGGAATTGTTTAACAAGAAAAAAAAGTTGGATTGGAAACACATCGGTTCGAAATTTCTCACAAATGTTCAAAACTACATAAATCGGTTTAGCATATAACGATATGCACATAATGTTTGTCAAGTGTCAAGTTGCAGACCGGGTAACGTGAAGGACGGTCACAGACAAAGTGGTCACGTATATATTGGTTTAGCTAACAGAAGACCTTACATGTATCACACACTAAAGCCCATCATTATCAGCTAAGGGAACTAGAATCTTCATTAGGTCTGTGTAGTGTCGTGTGGAGATGTGTGAATTAGCGGATGTGTTTTCTGAGATTTCTGGAGCTTTTTTGGGCCAAGTAGTATGGGCCTTAAAATACAAGAAGATGATGAGTCGTGATCATTACTTTTCATCAAAATACATAATGAGATTTTCTGAGATGAGGAATGCTTCCGATTTGGAGTAAAACATAGAAATAATCCATGTTCGAAAACGCGGCCGCCTAACCGAGTAATCGGCCGCGTCGGCGGTGGTCGGAGCTTTGCCGTGGCGAGGTGAAGCAAATCGGAGCTCCAAGGCGGACGACTGCGTTTTGCCGTTTATCCAACTCGGTTGATGCAACAAATCTTATAAAATTTTGAATCCAACTTAGATCTATAAAGTTTAAGATAAAATGATTAAATAAATGATGAAACTGAGTGAAAAATCTGGGGAACAAAGTGGAGGCAGCCATTGTTGGAACTTCTGAAAACGTAGGTCAGAGAAAAGGAGACAATGCAGAAATTACAAGTTTGCCCCTCCTTTAAAAAATAAAGAAAATAAACAAAATACGCAACAAATCGGTTCGAACTCGGGCTCATTGATATCCAAAACAGGCCACTTACCACCTGAGCCGAGGAAACTTATTGAACTTTCATTACATACCTAGTATTTATCATATATATACACGTAAAAGCTTAAAAACTAGGCCCCGATTAATCCCCGTTTAATCCCCAATTTTTTATTAACTCGCTAGGCCCATACTCACCGCCCGACTAACGCCTAGCGTAATTTTGAACAGGGGAAATAATTGTATAGGCTGAATATTAGATAAGGACATAATCTTATTATACTTTTTCTTCTTCTTTCTTTATCGGTGAATCCAGCACCGAGACGTACGTTAAGTCCCATAATCATGTGCTTGACTTCTTGTTACTTTTAAACATCGGGACGGATCAACAATCTGTCGGGGAAAGTCACACGGCGCAGCGGAAATACTAATGGTCGTGTTCCCCTGACCTTGTGCGAACCTGTGAAGAAAATACTTCGACGATGGCAAGATATCAAAGTTGCGATAACTAAATGAGACACACAATTTTTACGTGGAAAACCTCCTCGATGTGAGAAGGAAAAACCACGGGACCGTATTCCACTCAAAAATCCACTATATAAATGGTATGAGTACAACCACGTCCTCCCTGTTCAACAGCCTGAACAAAACAGAGAGTCTAGCTACAAATAGCTATCTCCAACACAAACAACAACAACAAGAGAGCAGCAACACAAAGCTTCAAAACCGGCAGCAACCAAACGACCTCAGCTCACAAAGATTACGGCTTCGCGAAACTAGTCCAACCGTACAAATCTAAGATAAACAAGTCGACAATACCTCTGCCAAATTTCAGCTCAATAAGAGAAGATCTGACCGTTGGATTTACCAAACACCCAAGACTGCTCTGCTGAAGAACTATGGCGACCAGGTTCAAGAAAACCCAGACAATAGAAGATCCAACCGTTGAAATCCAAATCCCTTCGGTGAACCTCTAACCCACTGACTGAAGAAGCTTCCCACAAAATATCAGCTCGATCAGGATCCGTTTGATCCTCCAAGTCCAGTCTTGAAATCACCTTACGAGTTTTCTCCTTCTCTCTCTTTTTCTCCTTTCTCTCTCTTGTTTCTTTTTGTCAAAACTCTATTATTGTGTCTAGTGACAAAGGGGGAACATTAATGATTTCTTAAGTTCACCCCAATTGGTCCTCTCCATCTAGGAGGGACCCAACAAACTCCCCCTCCGACTAGATGGAAGAGACAGCCATTCCGGCTATCCCTCGGCATACTTCAAGCTTCCCCCTCGGCAAGGACTTTGTCATCATATCAGCTCCATTATCATCCGCATGAACTTTTGCAAGTTCCACTTCCTTAGAAGCAACCACATCACGTATCCAATGATACCTCCTCTGAATGTGTTTTGACTTCGAATGAAATGTAGAATTCTTCCCGAGACAAATAGCGCTTTGACTATCACAAAGCAACACATACTTTTCTTGCTTGAAACCGATCTCTTCACAGAAGTTCTTCATCCACAACAGCTCTTTACAAGCTTCAACTGCAGCAATGAACTCTGCCTCAGTGGTAGATAGTGCAACACACTTTTGTAACCTTGACTACCATGCCACAGCTCCACCCGCAAATGTTACCAAGTAACCCGAAGTAGATTTGCTAGAATCAGCATCTCCCGACATGTCAGAATCAGTGTAACTGACAAGCAATGACTTCTTACCTCCAAATGTAATCTTCAAATCAGAAGTCCCTCTGAGATATCTCAAAATCCACTTCACAGCATTCCAATGTTCTCTTCCCGGATTGGAGAGAAACCTGCTGACAACTCCAACGGCGTAGGCTAAATCCGGTCTTGTACAGACCATGGCATACATCAAACTACCCACTGCAGAAGCATATGGAACCTCCATCATATCTTCCTTCTCCGCATATGTCTTCGGACTTTGTTGACTGCTCAGTCTTAAGTGTGGAGCAAGAGGAGTACTCAACACTTTAGACTTGTCCATGTGAAACCGCTTAAGTACTTTTTCAATGTACTTCTCCTGAGATAAGTGAATCAGCTTCTCACCTCTATCTCGAATAATTCTCATACCGAGAATTTGTTTCACTGTACCCATATCTTTTATGGCAAAGGACATGCTTAGCTGCTCTTTCAGCTCCTTAATTCTGTTCATGTTCCTGCCCACAATCAACATATCATCGACATACAACAACAAGATGATAAAATCATCCTCGCTGAACACCTTCACAAATACACAATGGTCTGAATCAGTCTCTGCATAACCATGCTCCCCCATAACAGACTTGAACTTCATGTACCACTGCCTTGGTGCTTGCTTCAATCCATAAAGGCTTTTCTTCAAGCGGCAAACCAAATTTTTTTTTTACCCTTTTGCACATAGCCTTCCGGTTGTTCCATGTAGATCTCTTATTCCAAATTACCATGAAGGAAAGCAGTCTTCACATCCATTTGCTCAACCTCTAGATCAAGGCTCGCTGCCAATCCAAGTACAACCCGAATGGATGACATCTTCACAACAGGAGAAAAGATTTCATCATAATCAATTCCCTTCTTTTGGTTGTAGCCTTTCACAACCAATCTAGCCTTGTGTCGAGGTGGCAAATTATCATCCTCATGCTTAATTCTGTACACCCACTTATTAAGCAGAGCCTTCTTGCCCTTAGGCAATTCCACCAACTCAAAAGTATGGTTCTCCTCAAAAGAATCCATCTCCTCATCCATGGCTCCAAACCACTTATCCTTGTGTTCATCCTCCAAAGCTTCATCATAGCTTTCAGGCTCTCCTCCATCAGTAAGTAATACATACTCACTAGGATCATACCTTGTCGACGGTTTAAGACCTCTCTCGGATCTTCTAACAATAGTAGGTTGGTTCTCCGCAGCTGGTGTCTCACCATGATCGTCACCATGATCACCACTACCATCTTCATGTGCGGGAGCATCTGCACTGGGTGCATTATCCTGAACTGGGTGCATTATCCTGAACCTCAACCTCAACCTCACCGTGAACCGATGTAGAAGGAGTAGCCTCTGTATCGATCAAACCCTCAAAAATCTGAGTTGGGTCTTTGGACTTGTCAATGTCCTTAATCGTTTGATCTTCCATAAACACAACATCTCTGCTCCTTACGAGCTTCCTCTCAACGGGATCATAAATCTGTACCCGAACTCATCATGACCATAACCGATGAACACACACTGTCGCGACTTCATCTCAAGCTTCGATCTATCAACCTTGGGAATATGAACAAATGCCTTACACCCAAAGACCCTCAAGTGACTGTAAGAAACATCCTTACCAGTCCAAACCCTCTCTGGAACATCACCATCCAATGGAGCACTTGGTGACAAATTCAGCACATGAACCACCGTGTTCAAAGCTTCTGCCCAGAGAGTCATCGATAAGCCTGACTGTGAGATCAAACATCTCATCCTCTCGACAATCGTTCGATTCATCCTTTCAGCCAACGCATTTAACTGTGGAGTATGAGGTGGCGTGAATTGATGCCTTATTCCATGCTCTTTGCAATAAGCATCAAATGGTCCAAGATACTCTTCATCATTATCACTGCGGATACACTTCAGCTTCTTCCCCGTTTGTCTCTCAACCAATGCCACAAAGTGCTTGAAATATCCCAGCACCTGATCCTTCGTCCTCATAGGAAATACCCACGACTTCCTTGAATGATCATCAATAAAAGTCACATAATATGATGCGCCACCAAGAGATCTTGTCTTCATTGGACCACACACATCTGAGTGTACCAAATCCAGTACCTCGGGTTTCCTAGAAGGTGCGGAAGACTTGAAAGATACCCTGTGTTGTTTTCCCGCAAAGCAATGCGAACACTTCTGTAGGTGCAAACTGTGAGAGACAAGGTTTCACTTCTTAGATTTAGGTTAGGTCAAGAGAGATGAATGAGAATCGTGGGCTGAATCCCGTAAATAAACTTGAAGAATGAATATGATTTTATTGATGAGTTGAAAGATGATGAATACAAAGGAATGTATCTTGAGATGATTACTAAAGAATACGTGATGCTTTTAATCTAGTACAAAAGTTGATATATGGAAAAGAGATGGCTTGTATTTTATCTTCTCCGTCTTTATATAGTCTAGGTTTCGTTGGCAACCCTTCAACTGTTCTCCGAGATATTCGGCTTCAATTACGGAACTCGCTTTAGGCTCCTCTTGACCGAGTCTCTTAAGGTGTTAGCTCACTTTCTGTCGTGACCTCTGCTATGATGTCTCCCAGGTCCAGTCGTCAGCTCGGCTTTCAGCTCCCTTTGTTATGATGGGCTTATCGCAACCCACATGCTAGCTCACGCTTATCGGTACCTCACCTGAGGGTCATATTCGGGTCCAACAGTTGCCCCCAGCTTCCGAATAAAATCCTTTGTCTCGGAAGCTAGAATCTAGCTATCGATCTTATCTTTTCGTTAAGATAATGATTAGTTCTTATCCTATTTAGATTCAGCTTACTCGATCTAACGGTCTTTATTACGTTTGGCAGAATCTACGGTTCAGATGGAGAGGGTTTGAAATGACTTTTCCGAATCTCGAGAGGTGATGGGATATAAAGCGGTGAACATTAACTGCTAGCCTCCCACTTTCTCCACGCCTCCGTTCGGTTTTCAAGGTAACTTCTCTCCTCTCTCTTTATTTTACTGCGATTTTTTTATCTTCCTCGTTACTTTTCTCTGCAAATTCTCTCCCAAACCTTGCAATCGATTTTCTCCTTAACCTTCCCATACTATGGATCATCCGAAAGAAGGTTCCGGGGAATCCGGGATGCCTCCCTCTGCTTCTGGAGCTAAACTACTGAAAGTTAAGCAAGAAGTCGGAGCCAAGATGAGGAAGGGGAAAAAGACAGCCAGGGAGGCAATCGCGACCAGAGTTTCTAAACGGAAGAAGAAAGACGATTCTAGCGGGAGCAGTCCTCACTCGCCTTCGTTGCTGAAAAATCAAGACGTGGTTAACCTCATGGTTCAAGCTCTCGGCCAAAAGGAGCTTGGCCGTGCCTGTAATTCCGACGAAACCCCCGAGACCGCTCCGGAGGGTTGGTTCTGTTGCCATGAGAAGTACATCTCCAAGTCTCACTTGAGATTTCCTCTTCCGACCCTACTGCTTGATCTACTAGATCATTATCAGTTAGCCCTTTCCCAACTCTGTCCCTCGGTTATCCGGGTGATAAACGGCTTTATCACTAGGTCCAAAGAGGAGGGGGTTAGCGTCGGTCTTACCGAACTTATGAGCCTCTTTTCCCTGAAGGAAAGCGCCTCTAAGGAGGGTGGTACCGGGACCTACTACCTCCCTAGTCGTCCCAATCATGTTATCTTCAGATTCTCTAGTAGTGATGATGACTGGAGGAAGAAGTATTTTTACGTTAAAGTTGATCCTTCGACGGTTCCTGTGGGTCAGAACCTTAGGGTCACTTGGACTAATCCATCTGGTTAGGAATTCTAGGGATATGCTTTTCCGTTTTATTCATTTATGGCCGAGTAACCTTTTTGCTCTGATTTACTTGCAGAAATTGAAGATCCTCCGAAGCTCTCTACCAAGCTCACCAGGGCTCTATACCGCAAGTTGCAGCAGAGTCCCTGTACCTGGGTAGCCTACACCACTTCTCGAATAAGTGCAGCCAGATTCCCAGATACCTACAACGCCCCTTTCCAAGATCCCATTCCTGCTGAGAACCTTGAGAGTAAGTTCTTGTTCGAACCTTTTTAATGATTTTATCGCTTTGAAGTTTTTAAACTTAAGGATTTCCATTGTTCCAGTTTCGGCAGGCGATTCAGTTGTATCGATCTCAACTGGTGCTAGTGCTTCGGGAACTGAAAAGTCTCAGCCAGGTGACATGACTCTGCGACCATCATTCCGTTCTAGGGGTAACCCCTCTAAAGCTGCCAGTGCTTCTCGTGGAAGCGACAGGAACCAAGGAGGATCGTTCCTTATCTCAATGAAGGAAGTTTTGGACGACGGAGGATCCAAACCTGTTGTCGAGACTACTCCAACTGAGGTTGTAGCTCAGGATGCTGCTCCTCTCCCTGAGGTCCAGGTGCCGGAGGCTGACTACCAGGCTCCGAAGGGTACCTCTGAGGTCGAGCCGTCGAGACACAAGAGGCCCAGGACCGATCAGGGCGGAGCTCCCACCCGTTCTTCTTCCTCGTCCTCTAGAGGAGGGACTGTTGGGTGGAGCTTTACCCATTCGAAGCCTGGGTCGATCCTGGACGACTCTTGGGGCCTAGCTGCGATAATGAGGCACCTGAAGAGCGTGGGATGTCCCCTTCCAGCGCTCAAGGACCTGACTAACCGAGATGAGTATCTCGATATTGCTCACTGTATGGGTCAGGTACGTGATCTCTATCTGTTCTTTGTTTACATTCTTTGGAGACGATGATATATATTTTTTTTGGATTTATTGCAGTTGGCTGGGGCTGTTAACAGGGCCCAGCTCAGGTTTGAGAATGCTCTGTGTGCTGCCCCCAATGCTGGTGAACTTGCTGAGGTTACCGAGATGGTTAAGGCAGCCAAAGCCGATCTTGACCAAGCCCGGGTTCGAATTTCTGAACTCGAAGCCGAAGTGACGAGGCTAGGCTCGAAGGCCGATGCTCAGCAAGGAGAGATCGAGAGTCAAAAGCTCGATATCCAGGTGAAGAGCAGGAGGATCAATGATTTGGAGGCTGCTCGAAAGATAGCTGAGCATCAAGTACGTGAGCTCATTGCCTCATCCCAGGATAGCCAGAAGAACAAGGAAGCTGAAGTCAAGCTGGCTGTCAGGGAAGGGAAGAAAGAAGTCGCCGAAGCTTACGGCAAGATCCTGGTCTGTGTTAAGGAGAAGTTTGCTAGGAAGAAAGATGAGGTCAACGCCTTGGTGTACGCTCAGGAGCTCCAAGCTAATGCCGACCTCTTGAAGGATATGCTGAACAACAAGATCCAAAGCGTTGAAGAGGAGTACAACCAATTGGTGGCCTTATTACCAGAAGCGACAACTGCGTATGAGAAGGCTCAAGTCTCTGACTTCTCGGTCAGCAAGCTTCCTCTTCCCCAGATCTCGGAGAGTTCAGGTACTTTCGAGATTAACATGTTTAATCCATCCTTTTCTGGGGAGTATGGCTCTAATTTGGGTTTGATGGCTCCTGACTTAGCTCCAGTCGAGGCAGCAATAGGAGGTGATGGCAATGTGGTCGATGAGGGAGTTCCTGCCGGTGCTGGTGATCCGATTCAGGAAGAGAAGGAAGATTGAGAGCTACGGCTCTTTTAGCTTTATGTTTTGTGTTTTTAAGACTTCGGCCTAAGGGCTTTGTTTCGTTATGCATTATGACTTAGTGCCTGAGGAGGCCTTTAAACCTTAACACTTGCTGGATTTCAATAGCCTGGGGAGGCTTTTAAACCCTTTCTTATGTTTAAATCGTGGCTATTATTTCTGTTTTAAGTTTTTGAACTTAACCTCGTTTCATTTAATCATAGTGATTGCGAATCTCAGATGAGTTGTGTGCTGTCATCGTTGAGTCGGATTAGGACCTTTAGTCTTAATTTATGATAAGCATTTAGCTTAATGGATATTCGGTCGTGATAACCTTAAAGAGAAGTTCTTGATTTTAGCTCGGGGACCTGAGTCCGATTCGAAAGGTTCTGGGACCTGGTTGTTCAGGTTCGTAGGAACCTGGATTTAGATTCATAGGGACCTGAGTTAATTCGAAGGACTTCGAGGCCTTTGAAGTTTAACGGATGGAATTGAGGAATTTCGGGATTTTCCTGATTCTTTAGGATTTTAAGACCTTTCGATTTTGATAAGGGTTTCAAGACCTTTTGGTTTTGATTAGGATTTTAGGACCTGGTTGATTGTTAAGGATTTTAGGACCTTGCTGATTGTTAAGGATTTTAAGACCTTAGTTTATGTTAAGGATTTTAAGACCTTTGGGTGTATTAAGGATTTTAAGACCTTTGGGTGTATTAAGGATTTTAAGACCTTAGGTTCAGGTTTTCAGGGACCTGAATGTATTCGAGATTGTTGAGCTTAGGTCCCGATTTAGGGGGACCTAAATTTTCTTGGAGGGTTTTAAGACCTTTGATGTTTATGAAACTGAATCAATCGTTTTATTAATATCAGATATCAGAGAATACATGATTCAGATTATTTACACAGTAACTATTTTTAGGCTAAGTGTTCTTGGTAACACCTGCCCCTTTGGCTTAGGTGAGGAGGTTGGTGAGAAGAGGTTGGGGCTGCACTCATGACGGAGTTGCCTACGTACCCAGTCAAGGGATCAAGCCAAACGTAGTTCAGGGGTTTTAGGTACCTAATGATAGTATCTTTTGAGGTTCGTGGCATTCCACGATCGGATTTCAGGTACCCCGGTTCGTACCTTCTGGAGTTTGTAAACTCCGGGTCGTACTATGTGGATAATTCGGTAGGGTCCTTCCCAGTTGGTTCCTAACTTTCCAGCTCCCGGTTCCTTTGTTCCTTCGAACACTTTCCTAAGCACTAGGTCCCCTACGGCGAACTGTCGGGGCCTTACTTTGGAATTGTAGTGTCGTGCCATTGCTTGCTGATAATTTTGAATGCGAAGCAAGGCTTGGTCTCGTCTTTCCTCGATCAAGTCGAGGCTATCCATCAGGAGCTGGTTATTAGCTGCGGGATTTGAGGTGCAGAGCTCCCGTCTGAGGCTACCTGCGGTGGTTTCTGCTGGGACGACAGCTTCCATCCCATAAGCTAAGGAGAAGGGAGTTTCCTCTGTAGCTTTTCGTGGGGTGGTTCGGCAGGCCCATAGTACTTCGGGTAGTTTTTCCGACCAAAGCTCCTTTTGGGCTCCTAGGCGTTTCTTGAGGTTTGCTAAAACTGATTTGTTGGCAGCCTCCGCCTGTCCGTTCCCTTGAGGTCGCCGAGGTGATGAGAAGGTGAGGCGGATGTTCCATTTATCGCAGAAACTTTTGAAGTCGTGGGATATGAACTGTCCTCCATTGTCGGTTACGATTTCGTATGGGACGCCATGCCTGCATACGATGTTTTTCCAAACAAATCCTTCGACCTCGAATCTGTTTATTTGTTGGAAAGCTTCAGCTTCAATCCATTTCGTGAAGTAGTCGGTTAGGACCAGGAGGTTTAGTAACTTCTTTCCTTTCCCTGAAGGTACTAATGGACCTATAATGTCCATAGACCACCTCATGAATGGGTAGGGAGCTGATATGTTAGACAGCTTTTCCGCTGGTTGGTGTATGATCGGTGCATGCCTTTGGCATTTGTCGCACGATGAGGAGTAGACCTCACAATCTGCGATAATGGTAGGCCAGAAGTAGCCTTGTCTTTTTATTCGGATGGCTAAGGCTCTGCCTCCGGAATGGTTTCCACAGGAACCGTCGTGCATTTCCTTCATGAGTTTCATAGCTACTAGGCCGTGAACGCATTTTAGGTAAGGTCCGGAGACACTTCGTTTGTGGAGGGCTGACTCGATTATACAGTATCTTGCTGCTAAAGCTTTGAGTTTTCGAGCCTCCCACTTGTTGGGTGGAATTTTTCCCTCTAGGATGTAATCCATGATCGGTATTCTCCAGTCTTCTCTCCCTACAACTTTGTTGTGAAGAGAGGAGGGAGATTCCTGTTCGGGACCTGGTGCCGTGGTGCCCCCGGAGATATTCGTTGGAGTAGGTTCTGGGTTCTGAGGAATATCTCCAATTTCCTCGTTATCCCCTGTGGTTTGTGTAGCGTTCCTAGATGCGTTTTTAAGAGCGGTGCGGCTTCTTGTTTGGACTTTATAGACAAGTGGCTCCGAGGTCTGGATGGTGCCCCCGGAGGTACTCGTAGAGTTAGGCTCTAGGGAGTCTGAACTTCGGTGAGTACCTTCACTTTTGTCGTTGTTTTCCGGGTTCTGGGTTGCTTTCCTGGAGGTGTGCTTTCTAAAGCTGCGTGTTCTAGTTTTCGGGAACCAGAATGTCGTGAAAACTTGGGTAGCTACCGTCGGGAGGCTGTTATCCTCTATTTTTTCCTTTGGTTTGCTATCCATCTCAGCCTTGGTAGCTATGTCGATACTTGGCTTCTTGATTCCTTCCACGGGTATAATTCGTTTTACGAGAGGGTCGGATGTGGAAGCTAATGCGGCGAGCGCGTCTGCTGAGGAGTTCTCCCCTCATGGGATCCTCGTTAGCTCGAACTTGTCAAACTGCTTTGTGAGGTTTAGGACGACCTCGAGGTATGCCCCCATTCTTTCGTCCCTTGTTTCGTATTCCCCGTGAAACTGGCTAGCTACCAGCTGCGAGTCGCTGTAGGCGTTTAGCTCCCGAATTCCGAGGCTATAGGATTGTTCGATGGTTTCTCCGGCTGAGGAGGTTAGTCTTAAACCGACACCGGAGCCTTGCCTTGACGAGGCTCCGTCCACGTATAGGCTCCATTTCGGAACCTCTGTTTCCTGGTCTAGATGTTCGGATGCTAGCTCAATAACGAAATCGGCGAGGACCTGAGCTTTTGCTGCTGCTCGGGGTCTGTACTCGATGTCGTACTCGCTGAGCTCTATAGCCCATTTGGCTAATCGTCCGGATTGGCTAGGGCTATGCAGAATCGTCCGTAATGGTTGTGAGGTCATTACGATGATCGAGTGCGATTGGAAATAAGGTCGCAGCTTCCTGGCAGCTGTCACGACTGCTAGGGCTAGTTTTTCCATGGTGGGATATCTCGTCTCGGCGTCTATTAAGCTTTTGCTAGTATAATAGACAGGTCTCTGTTCGTTTTGTTCCTCTCGTACTAGCACTCCGCTGACTGCAGCTGCCGACACGGCGAGGTACAGGTACAGTGGTTCTCCTACTACAGGTTTGGATAGTATCGGAGGTTCCGAGAGGTAAGCCTTCAGCTGTTTGAAGGCTTCTTCGCACTTTTCATCCCATAAGAACTTCTTATTATTTTTCAGAAGTTTATAGAATGGAAGGCATTTATCGGTGGACCTGGAGATGAATCGATTTAGTGCTGCGATCCGTCCGGTCAATCTTTGTACCTCTCTGGTCGTTTTAGGTGATGGCATTTCCAGGAATGTCGCTATTTGTTTCGGGTTGGCTTCGATGCCTCTTTCGGTTACGAGGTAACCTAGGAATTCGCCGGAAGGTACTCCGAAGGTACACTTAGCTGGGTTTAGCTTCATGTCGTATTTGTTGAGGATTTCGAAACATTCTCTTAGATGGGAGATGTGGTCCTCCCCCTTTGAGGATTTGACTAACATGTCGTCGATGTAGACTTCCATGGTTTTTCCGAGTTGTCCAGCGAACATTTTATTTACTAACCTTTGATAGGTAGCTCCCGCGTTTTTCAAACCAAACGGCATGACCTTGTAACAATAGGTTCCTCGTTCAGTTATGAATGCGGTTTTCTCTTGATCCTCAGGATCCATCATAATCTGGTTATATCCTGAAAAGGCATCCATAAAGGACAAGAGCTGGTGTCCAGCCGTTGCTTCGACCAAACGATCGATATGAGGTAACGGGAAGCTGTCCTTAGGACAGGCTTTGTTTAAATCGGTGAAGTCTACACAGATTCTCCATTTCCCATTCTTCTTTTTTACTACCACTGGGTTAGCTAGCCAATCGGGGTATTGTACCTCTCGGATGGACCCGGCCTTTGTTAGTCGATCGACCTCGTCGTTGACAGCTTGGGCTTTTTCTAGACCTAGCTTACGACGTTTCTGTTTGATCGGTTTAAAAGTAGGGTCTACATTGAGCTTATGAGTGGTGACATTTGCATCTATGCCTTTCATGTCGCTGGTGGTCCATGCAAAGGTTTTGATATTCTGTTTTAGGAATTCGACGAGCTCCTTTTTGGTTTCGAGAGGTAGCTCGGATCCGATGCTCACCTGTTTCTCAGGATTTGAGTCGTCGATGCTAACTTTTTCGGTGAGGTTCTTAGGGGGACCTCGGATATTTCGTTGCATTTCGCGACTCTCCTGGATCTGTAATTGCTATTGGGGGGATTCTTTTATGATCTCGAATCCTCCCAGGTAACAGATCCTTGAAATCTTTTGGCTACCGTGTATGGTAGCTATTCCGTTGGTTGTTGGAAATTTCACGCATTGGTGATAAGTTGAAGCTACTGCTTTCATCTTATGAATCCAAGGCCTTCCGAGGATTGCGTGGAAAGGGGATGGTTTGTCGACAACTATGAAGTTGGTCATTTTCATGACTCCGCCAGCTATAATTGGGAGCTTAATTGTTCCCAATGAGGTGGCTGTTTCACCTGAGAAACCTACGAGGTTGGATTTCTGGTCGACAATTTCGTAGTCGTCTATTTCCATTCCCTTTAGTGCGTTGTAGAAAATAAGATCGACGGAGCTTCCGGTGTCGATCATGAGCTTAGGTACCTCGTACCCTGCTATATTTAATGTTATGACAAGGGCATCGTCATGAGGTCTATCGAGGTCTAATGTCTCACTCTCCCAGAAAGAGATCTTAGTGTTAGACTCAGGCTTGGTCGGTTTGGACTGAGTGTTTGACACAGCTTTCCGTACGTGACTTTTAATAGAGTTAACGGAGTCTTGACACACATCGGACCCTCCAAGGATGTAATCGATCCTTGAGCCAGGGCTCGATTGGGGAGGTGGTTTACTCAAGAGGGCCTCGATTTGTAGGCTTTTTCCTTGTGGAAACTTTCCAAGGATCATATCGACTCTCTTTTTGGGAGCTGGGGGTGGTGAGTCTGTTTCTTTTTCAGGTGACCTCTCGCGTTTTGGAGAGCTATCTCTGGGACCTCTCTTCTGATAAGGTTGTGGCTTTTTGAGGTCCACATCTTTTATTTCTCCGGCTGCGAATTTAGCAGCCAGTTGTCGTTGGAGGTCCCAACATTCTTCGGTTGAATGTCCCTTTCGATCGTGGTAAGAGCAATGTTTGCTCTCGTCATAACCTTTGGACCAGGGGGCTTTAGCTGTCGCGGCGACAGGTTTTTCTTCCTTGTCTTCCTCGACTACGTAAGAATGTTCTCCCTGGGTCTGATTATTTCGGGAGCTACCTCTTTTGTGAGGTCCCTTTCCATCGGAGGCTTCGCCTTTCGGGTGACTCTGGGGTTTTCTGTGGAGCTTATCTAATGCTGCCATTTCCTCCTCCAAGGTAATGTATCTAGAGGCCTTATGGAGGGCGTCATCGATAGTTGGAGGGGGATTTAGCGTTAGCTCCGAGAAGAAACCTGATTTATACCAGAGACCTCTCCTAAGAGCCTCAATGGCTACCTGATCGTTGGGATTCGAGAGTTTAGTTCTTACTGCTCTGAACTTTTCGATGTAGACTCGCAGTGAGTCTCCCAGTCCTTGTCTGATCTTCCAGAGGTCAGCCTCAGACGCTTGTTTCAGGATGTGAGTTGAATATTGCTTCATAAAGGCGTTAGCCAATTGATCGAAACTGTCTATAGAGTTCGGCTCGAGGCTGGAGAACCATTCGAGAGCTGTTCCGATCAGGTTTTCGGCAAATGTTCTGCAATATCCTGCATCACACTCTTCCTTTGTGAAGTGAGCTTTAACGATAGCTAATCGGAAGGCTCTTAAATAGGCCTTTGGGTCTGCGTTCCCATCGTATTCAGGAATCTTAATTTTTCGAGTATCTCTTATGTAAGAGTTGGCAATTCTATCGGTGAACGGAGTTCCACGAGTCTCCTCAATTAAGCTCTCGATTTCGGGAGCTGAGCTCGTTACCTTGTGAACTTGAGCTCCCAATTTCTGGAGAGCTGCGTGGGTTCGCTCCATGTACCTGCGAATTGCGTCAGGTCCCTCGAAGGGAAGGACATTTGGGTCATTATCAGATACTCGGCGAGCAGGTTCCTGGTGAGACCGAGCTCGGTCGTCTTCCCAGCTAGCTGGCGAAATAGGTCGCTCATTGGTCCTTAGGCTCCGAGCGAGGTTAGTGCGGAGAGCTGCAGGATCAGCATCCGTCCTTTGGTATTCGTCTGTGCTTGGGGTTGAAACCCTAGCTTGAAACACTGAAGCTGATGTTCTGGCCCCGGACGGTATGTTGGTTCCTGCTCCAGACCCGGAAGGAGGTGGCGGTGGAGGCAAACGGGTGCTCCCACCGGTGTTTCGATCAGGCATGGAGCTAGTTGTAGCTACATTGCTCCCCATGGTGCTGGTGATAGGAGGGGTAAACGCAGGAGCTGTCCTAGCGCGAGGCGTTTGGAAAGCAGGTTCCTGCCCTTCTGCACCTGGGCTATCAGGGGAGAAGTTCAGGCGCTCTCTAGGGAAGGAAGGGTCAGCTAACCGTTCATGGAAAGTGACTCCTCTTCCCTGGTGGACGGACGGTTGGGTCGTTGCGGATTGAGATCTGGTTATCTCTTCGAACTGTTGCTGCCGTTCGGCTAACTGTTGCACCGTTCGCTCGGTCTCTTGAGCTTTGTCCACTAACTGGAGCATCATCCGACGGATCTCAGAAAGCTGATCTTCCGTTTGGTTCGGAGCGGATTGATGCGATGGGTTATTGAGGGCTGAGGACCCAGAGTTGGTCCCTCCGGAGGCTCTCGGGTTATTTGCCCCCGGAGCAGTGCGATTCGGTGAGCTATTGCTCTGGTTCGATTGATCGGGGTTAGATGGATTCGTTCCGTCTAATGGATTCATCCTTTAAGCTTTAGAGAAAGGGATTCGATTATTTGTCCCCACAGACGGCGCCAATTGTGAGAGACAAGGTTTCACTTCTTAGATTTAGGTTAGGTCAAGAGAGATGAATGAGAATCGTGGGCTGAATCCCGTAAATAAACTTGAAGAATGAATATGATTTTATTGATGAGTTGAAAGATGATGAATACAAAGGAATGTATCTTGAGATGATTACTAAAGAATACGTAATGCTTTTAATCTAGTACAAAAGTTGATATATGGAAAAGAGATGGCTTGTCTTTTATCTTCTCCGTCTTTATATAGTCTAGGTTTCGTTGGCAACCCTTCAACTGTTCTCCGAGATATTCGGCTTCAATTACTGAACTCGCTTTAGGCTCCTCTTGACCGAGTCTCTTAAGGTGTTAGCTCACTTTCTGTCGTGACCTCTGCTATGATGTCTCCCAGGTCCAGTCGTCAGCTCGGCTTTCAGCTCCCTTTGTTATGATGGGCTTATCGCAACCCACATGCTAGCTCACGCTTATCGGTACCTCACCTGAGGGTCATATTCGGGTCCAACACAAACCATAGATTCCTGGAATCACCTCATTCTTAGACAACACAACCATTCCTTTCTCACTCATGTGGCCGAGTCTCTTATGCCATAACTCCATGGCATTATCATTCTCCACCGCATTAACAACATCTTTGGAGACCTTAGCCTGCATCCAATAGAAAGATGAAGACTTCTCACCTCGAGCCACAATCAAAGAACCGCGAGAGAGCTTCCATTTACCACCACCGTGAAAACTGAAATAGCCCTCATCATCAAGTCTTCCCGTCGATATCAGATTCATCCTAATATCAGGAACATGCTTAACATCCTTAAGCACCAGCCTAGTACCAAGACTAGTCTCCAAGCAAACATCACCAATGCCAGCAACCTGAGCCATCGCATCATTCCCCATCTTCACAGAACCATAATTACCCGTAGTATAGGTAGAAAACAAATCCCGCTGTGATGTAGCATGAGTAGTAGCTCCACTGTCAATCACCCAACTGGTGTCCTGGCATGCGACATTAATGGCATCACCCTCAAGAAGAATGAGAAACTGATCTTCGGTGAGAGTCACCCGATCCACCTTTTCTTCTTGATTTCCTTGCTGCTTCTTTTTCAACTTCCAGCAATCCTTCTTCATGTGCCCTTTCTTATGACAGAAATAACACTCCATATTTGCAAATCTATTAGATTTGCTCCTGCTCATGTTCTTGTCTCTTTTGGGATCTCTACTTGTACTTCTCCCCCTTGACTCAGTAACAAAGACATCTGAACGCGAACTGCTAGCATTCGACTGTCTTCTTGCTTCCTCATTAAGTACACTGTTCTTCACTGAATCCATCGAAATAACACCTTCCGACGCGGAGTTACAAAGAGACATCCTGAAAACCTCCCAAGAGTCCGGTAAAGTACCGAGAAGCCACAAACCGTGAATCTCATCATCAAACTTGATGCCCCTATCAGACAACTTGTTGAGCAATCCCTGAAACGCATTCAAGTGATCCGTCATCGGATTCCCCTCCTGATACCTCAGCTCAATCAACTTCTTGATCATGTACATCTTGTTGTTTCCGGTCTTCCTAGCATATAACTGCTCCAGCTTCTTCCACAAAGAACGAGCATCCGTCTCAGTCTCAATATGATGCAACACATTATCATCTACCCACTGCCTTATCAACCCACACACTTAGTGATGCTGCAGCTTCCACTCTTCATCCGTCTTCTTCTCAGGTTTCTGCTCCTCGAAGACTGGAACATGGAATTCTTTAACAAAGAGCAAATCTTCCATCTTGCCCTTCCATAGATGATAGTTAGCACCATTCAAGCTTATCATCCTGCTCATATTTTCCATCTTTCACACAAGCAAATAACAACCCAAAGTTATCAAAACCAAAGCTCTAAAACCAGAAGCTCTGATACCACTCTGTTGGGGAAAGTCACACGGCGCAGCGGAAATACTAATGGTCGTGTTCCCCTGACCTTGTTCGAACCTGTGAAGAAAATACTTTGACGATGGCAAGATATCAAAGTTGCGATAACTAAATGAGACACACAATTTTTACGTGGAAAACCTCCTCGATGTGAGAAGGGAAAACCACGGGACCGTAGTCCACTCAAAAATCCACTATATAAATGGTATGAGTACAACCACGTCCTCCCTGTTCAACAGCCTGAACAAAACAGAGAGTCTAGCTACAAATAGCTATCTCCAACACAAACAACAACAACAAGAGAGCAGCAACACAAAGCTTCAAAACCGGCAGCAACCAAACGACCTCAGCTCACAAAGATTCCGGCTTCCCAAAACTAATCCAACCGTACAAATCCAAGATAAGCAAGTCAACAATACCTCTGCCAAATTTCAGCTCAATAAGAGAAGATCTCACCGTTGGATTTACCAAACACCCAAGACTGCTCTGCTGAAGAACTATGGCGACCAGCTTCAAGAAAACCCAGACAATAGAAGATCCAACCGTTGAAATCCGAATCCCTTCGGTGAACCTCTAATCCACTGACTGAAGAAGCTTCCCACAAAATATCAGCTCGATCAGGATCCGTTTGACCCTCCAAATCTAGTTTTGAAATCACCTTACGAGTTTTCTCCTTCTCTCTCTTTTTCTCCTTTCTCTCTCTTGTTTCTTTTTGTCAAAACTCTATTATTGCGTCTAGTGACAAAAGGGGAACATTAATGATTTCTTAAGTTCACCCCAATTGGTCCTCTCCGTCTAGAAGGGACCCAACACAATCATTAAAATCTTAGTAAATAATTAGATGTTAAAACAGAAAGCTTAGTTTAGATAAACATTTGAGTTTGCTTATCAGTTTTAATAGTATAGATTAAGATTTACTACATTCGGGGAATTTATTTCAACCATTTTGTTACCGAGTACACATTACACAAGGGAATTTCACACCTCCATACACTGAACTTCATATCTGATATGGACACTTAAATTAAATGCTTCGAACCATTTTGTTAGTGGTTCACCAAAACTAGTCAAAATGTAACAACATCTAAAGAGTGGCCAGTTTTTGCAATAAAACTAAGCGAATTTGCAGAGCTATAAGAAAATCATCAAGATAACAAGCTAGTTTACGAACGTAGAACCAATAATAACCGAGTGGGCTTATTTGCAAAAAAAAAAACGCTCGTACTTGAAACCGTGTTTTCTCCTATGTTAAGCCATATGTGCATTACTGGATAGATATTAACCATTCACCTTTAGCGGATTTGTACTAGGTTTAATCTTTTTTACATTTTCTGTGATAAAACAAAAATAATCGATAGACAAATCAGAGACACAATACTTGGCAAGAGGTACCGACCCAAATTCAGTGACCTCATATGTGCTTGGGTTGCAAATGAGTAGTAATCCAATCTTCCATCCTATCCAAGGATTGTCTAGGCTCAACTTTGTTTTTAACCTTTTTGCCTTGGTTGATCCCTTATAGGTTAGGTTCTCACCCTATTGAAATATTTTACAAACATTTCTCATTTTCAGTGGAATTCAAATATTTGGCAAAGTAAAATTTAAATAATTACCATATTTAAAAATTGACAGTTTATAAGATGAATCTCGTCATTAATACAAAGGTAAACATATAATAGTTTGGAAACAACCACTCAGTACCTGTTGACAAAAGACACACAAATCGACCATTTTAATAACCAAACTTGAAACCAACCAAAGCATAACATGAAAAAATAGCATACAATACCAAAACAAAACAGAAGTGGCATACACAATTGCTAATTATCATTTTATTGTAATAATTAATCTCTCTGTTTCATTTAATTACGTAACAACAACGTACGAATAACCGTATTAATAATTAATCTCTCTGTTTCACTCGTCAGTGATGGCCACCGCCTCCCAAACCTCCTCCACCACCAATGCCTTTACCAAATCCACCACCAGCTCCACCGCCGAATCCTCCTCCGCCTCCATATCCTCCTCCGCCACCAAATCCTCCTCCTCCTCCAGCACCTCCACCGCCTCCAAGTCCTCCTCCAGCACCGCCACCGTATCCTCCTCCAGCTCCTCCCCCCACACCACCACCGCCACCTAGACCTCCACCGCCTCCTAGACCTCCACCTCCGCCCAAACCACCACCATGTCCTAGACCGCCTCCTCCACCCAAACCGCCACCGTGGCCTAGACTGCCTCCTCCGCCCAAACCACCACCGCCTCCTAGGCCGCCACCTCCACCTAGACCGCCTCCTCCGCCCAAACCACCGCCACCGCCTAGACCGCCACCTCCTCCAAGACCGCCACCGCCGCCCAAACCCTTTCTAAAACCCTTCTTGTAAATGCCATGCTTGTGGAAGTAAGGACGAGGTTTGTGGAAGTATGGACGAGGCTTGTGAAAAAAGTGTTTGTCGTCATTAACCTCGACATTTCCGAATGCAAACTCGGCCACAAGGGCGAATACAAAGATAAACACACACATCTTACGGGAAATTAAACCCATGCTTGAGCGTTTTTTCTAAATGAACAAAATAATTTCACGAGTTCTATTTGATGGGTATGAAAGGATGAAGACAGTTGTCAGTGAAGCATAGTCTTGGTCTCTTTATATAGGCATAACGTTTACTCGTGAATACGTTGGTACATAACCGGTTTGGCATCTTTTTCTATTGGTCTCTAGTTAAGTCCGGTTTAGTTTAATTTAATTTATCTCCGTATTCTCTACTGATTTTTTGTTATTGACAGATTCCGCATAGGTCGTCTAATCATTTGAGATTGTTGATAATTTGAATCTGGATCAATGTTAATAAACTTATATGCATTCAGAGTTAAGTTGCCTCGTATATAACCGTGAGGAAAACCGGCAATGAATAAACCGGGTGTTCAAACTCCAAACTTGTAGAAAACCAAAGATAATATAGTTGGTTGAGAGGACAACAATCAAATTAAATGACAATCTACCTGTCGTTGGACAATTTATTTATGTCTGCCAACTGCACAGCTGATCTGATCTCATCCAACGTAACAAGAAACTGAAATAATTTCAAGAATTAATAAATTTATGATATATAAATATGCATATATAGAAAGTGAAACGTATATATCAGTATCCGAATGTTTGAGTGAAATACTATTGAATACCTGAAACTGAAGGATATATTTTATATATTGTTTAATAATTGGTTCATGTTCATTGCAATAATCAGCTAGAAATGTATCCAATAAATGTACATTTCCTGACTTATAGTTAGCAGCGCATATATACCTTCCTCACAAAATTTAAAAAGTTCAAAGAGAGAAAAAATAATTTACTACATGAATAAATTGTGACCATATAAAAACATAAAAGTTGACTAATCGTGGCTGCTTTAGTTTTCCTTTTATAGTTGGACATGATCTACTATAAGCACCTCAATAATTTAAGGACCCTTTTGCGTCATATCATTTAGTGAAAAAGAAGTGATCTCATTTATTGTGTCATTAATGATTCAAACTAAACATAGAGTATTAACTTTTCATTGTCCAAACTCCAAACCAACAAAGAAAGAAAAACAGTTAGGCAAGGTTTTATGTACATGCACCATTTACTTTTAGAAAACAAGGTTAATTTAATGCTGGATTCGTTTGATTATAGAGATAATTAGCTGTATGTACCAAAATGAGGTATATATTAGTGAACTACACATCCATTGACAGTAAGGGTCTGGCTCATACCATTTCGTACACGAGAAGACGATTATACTCCGACGTGATAATGAAAACTCCAGTTCTGTACAATGTCGCAATAGAGAGTAGAAAGCGCGTCAGACGAGGAGAAAGGCGTTTGAGGTTGTAGGTTACCAGCTGGATGGTTTCTACTCCACTCATTTCATCTCATCTCCACTTATTTTCTTTTTATTCTAATTTTCATCTCTTTCGTTCTTTTTCTTCATCTCTTCATTCCTTTCTTCTTATTGTTACTTTTTTTATTCTCATCGTTTTTTTTTGTTCTTTTTTTGATATATTCACTTTCTCAATCTCTCAAATATATTCATTGATTCTTCATTTTCTCATAATACATAAAAAATTTAGATGTTAATTTTCTTAAAATCCAGCAAAATTCAAAGATGAATAAATACCAAATCTAGATAAAACCACTGAATTTCATGACAATGATTTCATTGATAGTGAAATTCAGTAATTTTCTTATGTTTAAATTAGTTGTGAATCATGATTAGAACACATGTATTACCATATGTTTATAGAAATGTTATAAAGGTAAAAAATGTTAACACTATATACTATCTGTTAAAATACTTATTTGATTATTGAGTTAAGTGTTATTTGTAGCGTGTTAAACAAATCAATAACATAATAACATTTTTTATAGTTTAGTATTAGTTATTAATCTAATATAGTATTCATCTTGTAATAGATAAATTAGTTACTAAAATTTAAATTAACGAGTAAAACATCAAAGTTAACAGGCAATGATTGTTATTATAGGTTGTTAATAATTGATTTATCATTTACAAAATAGAGTAATTGTTAACATATGTATTAAATGTTACTTCTCATGTAACACATATAATAAACTTACATATTAACATAGATATAATATTTTCTTTTACACGTAACATATATATTAGCTGTTAATTCTCATGTTGTTTTCCATCGGAACATAAATTATATTTGGATGTAGTAATTGATTATCAGCTATCTATCAATGTACCATGTTAAACTTTATTATTATGCTTTTAACAGTTTTAATAGTGAAGATTTAAATATTATATTTTTAAATCAGTTGATATCAAATTCAAATTACTAACATGATTTATTTGCCTAATGTTTGCGTTTTTTTCAAGAAAAATAGAAGAGTTAAATTAACTAGTTTATTTGCTGGATAAAGACATGATTTGCTGACTCCTTAGACTGACACTTTATCGACAGTGCGTAGGAGTTAGGTCATAGGCTAGAACGGTAAAATTGGAAACAAAATAATTTTGGTCACCATTATGGTAAATTGCTAATTATTGTTATATATATGTGTCTATGCATGCCAATTATCTCTCAACTAACTTAAGATCCGCGCAATTGAGCGGGAGGAATGTTATATATAAAACTAATTTTAATCTATTATTATATATTTGTATTTATTTACGTATAATGTATATAATTAAATTAGAGTAAAGACATAAATCAAAACAATATATTTTTTTATTTACGATATATTTTTGGTAAATAAATCAAAGCAATCATTTTATTTATTTTATATGGTATATAACTAAATTTCAATGACATGGAAATAGATACATAGTATATTTTAATATAAATATTTATTATTGAGAATTCATACTCATATGATAAACACACAATTTCTAATGCGCGATTTTTTTAATGAAAATTTCAAAATTAAAATATTAAGGTTTCAATACTTTTTCAATACAATTTAGAAATTATCATATTCAAGTATTTTTCTATGTTATATATTTTAATTTTAAACTATATCAATATATAATATGAATGTCTAGTAAATGAAACTTCATACGATTTATGATCATTTGTATCTTGTTATTACAAAAAAAAATAAACCATTGATCACAAAATTTTAGTGTGAGATATTTAACGTTTTTAATAATTTATAATCGTTTTAAAAAATTCAAAATATAACATATAAGAAAAAATGTATTTTTTTCTTATATGGTTAAAATGGTTGTTTAATATCTTTTAATAATATAAAATTAAAAAAAAAATATCTAAATACAAAAATTATTATCAAATATTTATCATTCATAATCATTAATTGTCATATATACGTTAATCACATTAGGCAATTCTGTAGCTTTTATTTAAGGAAAATGCGAGAGTATTCTTTTGTACACTATTTATCAATTTAATAGTTAGTTTAATAAAAAGTATAATATAAGTTAAGATGGACCAACCGATTTCTCTAAGAAATCTTAATTTCATTCTCATGGTGACACGTGACTACAAAACAAACAATGTTGTAATGTTTATCAATTAATATATAAGGGATTATATTAGGCATGTCCAATACGGTAAAACCGAACCGTACAAAACCGAACCGAACCGAAATAGACAATATGATATGGTTTTGGTATATACCATATAATCCGAATGGATATGATTTTATAAAAACCGTAGGATTTGGATATGGTTTGGTTTATAACCGATTAAACCGAATAAACCGAACAAAACCAATCAAAAGTAGAAACATGTAAATATGTACATATATATTTTATAACGTCACATGAAAATCTATTTGTTATATAAGTTATTCTTTTGTTAATAAATACTACCATATTTTTTATAGTAATAAAGAATCCTAATTTCAAAAACACTTAAAATATAATTAAATAACAATTTATCAAAACTTAGGCTTCTTCTTTTAATCATTTTGCTTTCTTTTAGCATTGATTAAATTGAAGTGAAGATTATAAATTTGATGGATAATAACTAGAAAAAATATTCTCAACTTTTTTTTTATTTATAAACGAACAGAGTTTCACTCGAAGAAGCATGACTTTGATGAACACTAAATATGAAAGAGTGGAAAAAACTTTTCTTTCATACTTTTCTCTTTTGTTTTTTATTTTTATTTTCAAAATTTTGAGTTTTGATTTTAATTCTAGATTTGATTATTTCATCCGAAGGTATAAGCGTTTTTATTTTTTGTTCTTTTATTTTAAAATATAATATTTTTCAATAAATGGCGGCAATGACAATATGATTCTAAAATTTATATAATATGATCTCAAACTAAATAATTTTGTTTTGGTATAAAACCGAATAAACCGAAAACATACGGTATATAAACCGAACCGAACAGAAGTAAATATGGATTTAGAATGATAGTTGTATTTTCTAACCGAAATACCGAAAAACCAAAAAAAACCGAACCGATATCCGGATTGAACCGATAGTCATAGAAATTCAGATTACACTGCCTGAAGCTTAAATCGATAAAAGGCCCAATATGAGGCCTGTTAGTCAGCTCTCGAATACTAAGGGCCATTAATAAACAAAATATTCTGAATCCTAAGCTTACCCAAAAGCATAATGAAAGATTTCTTTCTAAATTCTTCAGCGTTATAAAAAAAAAAAAATACTTCAGCTGTTCTCTCATAAACTGTTCAAAACTTCTTTCATGATCGATTTACTCAGAGCTCCAGGTGAATAACAATTCACTGGTAAATTTTTCCAAACCCTAATATCTTGATTTTTGTTTTCTTAATTATGAATTGGATCACTTCTATGTTAAATTCCACGAATCGCTCAAGTCGTGGTAAAGTGATTTAATTTTCCTGATTTCAATTCTTGATTTTCACTGTATGTGCAGCGGAAATGCTTCATCTTTAAAGATACGGATCCTGAAAGATTCTGACTTGTTAGGGCTTATTCAGGTTAGCTTACTTTTTAATCAAACCATCGAAATTCAGAGTCAAATCATTCTGAATCGAGATTGACTCACTTTTAAGTTAACTACTTCATAGCTCGAGCTCGAGCTGAAGCTATGGCGCAGAGTAATTGGGAAGCTGATAAGATGTAAGTGAAGTTGAGTTTAAAAGTGAGAACATTTTCAATCACCCATATTTGTATTTCTTAGTAGAAAATTAAAAGTTTTTTTTGGTTCACTATATAGGCTGGACGTTTACATATATGATTATTTGGTGAAGAAGAAACTGCACAACACTGCCAAGTCTTTTATGACTGAAGGCAAAGTCTCTCCTGATCCTGTTGGTAAGTAATTATCTATTTGCTGAAGTTTATGTTTTGTCAGAGTTTTTTAGTCCTGTTCGCTCTTGGATATAGTTTTTATTAATGATCCGAGTTTAAGCCGTTTTTGTTTCATTGGGAACTGCGCTTTAAGCTATGTGATTATTCCAATGTAGCTATTGATGCGCCTGGAGGGTTTCTTTTTGAGTGGTGGTCTGTGTTCTGGGACATTTTCATTGCAAGGACTAATGAAAAACATTCAGAGGCTGCTGCAGCTTATATCGAGGTGGGCTATCTACCACTCTGGAGATATGTTTTTATTCTGAGTTTGGTAGGTGACCAGTTCGCTTTGTGATTTTTAGGCACAACAAGGTAAAGCGAAGAAGCAACAACTTCAAATGCAGCAAATGCAGATGATTCAATCATCCTTCTCTAGGGGGTCCAAATCCAATGAATGGTATTGGTTCTGAAGCAATGCTTGGGCAGTCAAATGCCAGTCAAGTCGCTGCTAAAATGTACGAGGAACATATGAAGCAGCCAAATGGAATGAACACTGAGACATCCCAACCTCATATGGGTGTAAGGATGGCTCTTCTTAAGTCAGGAGCGAACCATCATGGGTATAAATTGTCGCAGCTTCGTTTTTGCAGGCATATTTCCGGTCCTCACACGGTTAGACACTTTATTTTTTCTGTCTTAAAACAGTCAAATGGTCCAGGGAAATCATCAAGGAGGTGTTTCAGCAGCATTGCAGCAACTTCAACCACGAAGTCAGCAGGCCCCTGTAATTAACTTACTTGATGATTCTCCAAA
Source organism: Brassica napus (assembly GCF_020379485.1). Taxonomy (NCBI): domain Eukaryota; kingdom Viridiplantae; phylum Streptophyta; class Magnoliopsida; order Brassicales; family Brassicaceae; genus Brassica; species Brassica napus. The sequence continues at coordinate 56,151,095 of NC_063447.1, forward strand.
TCTTCTTATAGAAAAGTATCCAATCAAATTTTTTGTGTGTGCATCTAAATCATTTAAACTTGCAGGAAATCAAAATTGAATCGAATCTCGGTGCATCTCCAAGACAACTGCCGGTGGATCCGTCTACAGTTTATGGCCAGGGAATTCTGCAATCAAAGCCTGGGATGGGGAATGCGTAGTATACACTCGCCATGGAAATTAATTGACATTGGACTCCAAAACTAACATATTCGTCCCTATTTTGTTCTGAAGGATTAAACCCTGGAGTAGGTGCTCTTCCTTTAAAGGGATGACCATTAACTGTAAGTCACTGGGATTCTTTTGCAGGGTTTATCTGTTTGTCATTTTAAGCCCAGTTTTTTCTTTCATAAAGATTTTTTGATAAATGTTACAGGGCATTGATACAATCCGACCAGGTTTAGGCCCTCAAGTTCAGAAAGCTTTCCTTCAAAATCAAAGTCAATTTCAGCTCTCACCACAGCAGCAACAACAACAGATCCTGGCTCAGGTTCAAGGGCAAGGAAATTTGAACCAAGGAAATATGACTAACCTATATGGCGAGATGGACCCTCGAAGATTTACAGGATTACGTAGAGGGAACCTGAATTCGAAAGATGGCCAGCAAAATGCCAATGATGGATCCATAGGTTCTCCTATGCAGTCAAGTTCTTCAAAAGTAAGACTTCTCTCAGATCAAAAGTTTCGCCTATCTGTTCGTTAGGTGGTGAAATTGATCAATACGTCTGTCTTTGTATGCATTTTTCGGTAATTGCTAGTGTATGATGTCATGCAACTTGTCATTTGAAAAGCCTGTTAGGTAATGTGGTTCTGTTATCCTAATGTAGATCTATCTAGGGAACACAACTTGGTTCCTAACCACACGCTCCCCTCTATTGAGAATTTTTTGTGCACGTCTTTCTGATTTTCCCTTTTTCCGTTGCTATTTGTTGGTCTGTAGCATATCAATATGCCACCAGTACAACAATCTTCCTCACAGCAACAAGATCCATTACTATCTCAGCAATCACAGCAGGTACATTTATGTGGATCATGTGGTTTCGTTCAAATTAGTATATTCTTCAGTGTGTAAGATGACTGAGCCACACAACTTCATTCTCGTGTCATTGATAGAACAACCGCAAAAGAAAAGGACCTTCTTCTTCTGGTCCTGCTAACAGTACAGGGACAGGAAACACGGTCGGCCCATCCAACTCACAGCCGTCAACTCCGTCAAGGCATACCCCTGTCGATGGAGTTGCTATAGCTGGTAACATGCAGCATGTGAATAATATGCCAAAAGGGCCAATGATGTATGGTTCTGATGGAATAAGTGGTCTGGCATCGTCAGCAAACCAACTGGTATGTTTTTAAATTTCCTCGGAAGTATGCTACCAACAATCTAGCTTTGTTCCAGTGTTAAGAATCTTAATGGCTTTAGTATTTTCTTGCATAGCCTATGGAGCAGTGTTATACTCAACTTTCTTATGACAAGGATCAATAGCTGCAGGATGACATGGAACCATTTGGAGATGTGGGAGCCCTAGAAGATAATGTAGAATCGTTTTTGTCCCAAGATGATGGAGATGGAGGAAGCATATTTAACACCCTAAAGCGGAACCACCCTTCTGAGCATGCAGAAACCTCAAAGGGTATTCTCTCGCCCCGTCATGCTACTAGTAAACCAGATATAGTAACCATGATCCTTTTTTCATTTTTCAGGGTTTAGTTTCGGTGAGGTTAGTTCTATAAGAAGAAGTGCTAGTAAGGTCATCTGCTGTAGTTTCTCATCTGATGGGAAGTTGTTGGCTAGCGCTGGGCATGATAAGAAGGTACATACAGTTTTTTTATAAACCTGCCATGACCTTAACATCTGTAGATCGTTAATAGGTATGTCAGATTCTTGTTCGGTTAAAGCAGATAATGTGTTTTTGTCAGTAGGTTTTTATCTGGAACATGGAAACACTACATACTGAGAGCACACCGGAAGAGCATGGTTATATCATAACAGATGTTCGCTTCAGACCTAATACAACTCAACTGGCTACGTCATCGTTTGACAAAACTATCAAAATCTGGGATGCTTCTGATGTATAGTAATTCATCTCTTTTAGTTGCAGCCATTTTTTTTTGTCTTCTGTTGCGACTTACTACTACTACCAATTTGCTGTGCAGCCTGGTTACTTCCGACGAACAATTTCTGGTCATACTGCACCTGTAATGTCCCTTGATTTTCACCCCAATAAAACCGAGATCTTCTGCTCTTGTGATGGCAACAGTGATATTCGCTTCTGGAACATCAACGCTTCTAATTACATTCGTGCTTCAAAGGCAAGCCCCCTGTACTCTCGTATGGCTTCTCCAACAATTGAACTATTGTTTTCTGATCTTTTGAATTTTCCAAGCACAGGGGGCTAGCACGCAAGTACGGTTCCAGCCAATAAGTGGAAAATTTCTTGCTGCAGCTTCGGATAATACAGTTTCACTTGTGGATGTTGAAAAAGACATACGGGTCCACTTGTTAAAGGTAAAAGCCGAAGATTTGTTTAAACTCCCTGGTTCACTCCACATAAGACTTTGTTTTCTATTGTTAAGACTTGTGCATCTTTCAAGTCCAATGTGTTTTTTTTTTGTATGACAAAATCCAATGCTTAGATGTCAAAATACCTATGCAGGAGTGAGCTTATGTCTCATGAGTCATGGCTTGATTTTCTAATTTTTGTTCTGTCAGGGACATTCATCAAATGTGAATTCTGTTTGTTGGAACACAAGCGGGGAGTTGTTAGCTTCTGTTAGTGAAAACTCTATTAAACTATGGTCTCCGAGCTCAGGGGATTGCATCCACGAGCTCAGTTTTAGTGGAAACAAGTTCCACTCTTGCGTTTTTCACCCTTGCTATCCCAATCTCTTGGTCCATTGGTGGCTACCAGGTATTAGCTTAGTTACAATTTATTCAGCTTAGAACGAATCTATGTTTACCATTTTATGTCAGCCTCTAATGTTGCGTGATGTGATGATTTTCTTGTTAAGAGTTGCTTTTAACTTTTGGTAAACGAAACTGTTGCAGTCACTGGAGCTGTGGAATACAAAGGAGAACAAATGTATGACAATACCGGCTCATGAGTGTGTGATCTCTGCCTTAGCTCAGTCACCTTCGACGGGAATGATGGCGTCTGCAAGTCATGACAAATCCGTGAAGATTTGGAAGTAGAAATTTTTACGTTCTTCAAGAAAAAAACGTAAAAAAGAAAAGCAGAGCTCAGGACTATGTTTGAGTCTAATTCTTTGTTTAGTGTTCACATCAATAAGTTGTTTAATGGGTTTGTTTGCATCAAAAAAAGCAAAGAGACTTATGATAAAGTTACAATCTTTGTTGTATGATCCTACTCTCTTTGGGCTTTCTCTTTGTTTTCTTGTTGTTGTTGTGATCTAGTGTTTAAAAGTGATTCAGAGAGATGTGTCCTATATTCAATCAACTAAACCCCTTTTGTTCCAAGGCCTTTACACAAAAATGTAAACATACACATGTAACTCTTTTTTGTACAGCGGATTCTATTTCTATCTATCTTATCTGGATTTATGTTAGACTACATCATCTTCAACCGTCTTAAATCCACTTTTGATTGGAGTTACTTGCATTTGGGATTCGAAATCCGAACTCCATGGTGTAGAAACATTAATGAACCTTCAGCTAAACCACTTAGACTAAAGAACAGCTAAACCACTTGGACTAAAGAACTTCCAGACATACACACTTACTCCACAGACGTTGTAAACATACTTGTTCCACACACATTGTAACTACACCAACTATGTTATAACTTTGACATTAGCATTAATGATGAATGGGCTCTAAGTTTTGCAAGCTTGGTAGGCTTTAGTTGTTAATTTAGAGATCCACTATTGTCATCCCCTCGCACCTAAAGGAGTTCGACTCCTTCCACTTGAAAGTGGGTTTGACAGGAGAAAATTAAAAGACAAATTTAATTCTTTTTGAACGTGTCTAAATATTGAGTGTACGTTTTCTTACATCCTATTGGGATTTGAACCGTGACGTTAATATGATATATTTAAATGTAAATATTAAAAAAGTAAACGCACATGCGAAAAGAAAAAACAATATTTTGTGTTTACAGGTTATAATATAATAGTTGTACAACATAAATGAATAAACATTTTGTAGAATATTTATAAAACGCTGAAAACTAATATTATTCGATTATTAATATTTTGATTCTTTAAATATAGATTTAACATAAAAAAAAACTGAAATTAATTTTTTTCCCCTCGAAAATCCATATATTCATGAAACTTTTAGTCACCAGATACAACTTTTTAAACCAACAATTCCTAAACCCGCTATCTCTCAAGTCCTCTGTTTAACAAAAATAGAGAGTAGCAAAATATAACAAGATAGCCACTAACCTCAAGTAACTCCAAAAAATTAGAGACCACGACTTTCATTTACAAAAAGCTCAAAAAACCAAACCGGGTGACCACTAGCCACATAAGATTGCCATAGGTTTTGCTTGATAACGCTCTGTGCAATGAAAGTTGCACCTCTGTTCTGATCTCTAGGCACCACCTTCCATCTAGACTCCATTATAACTCGAGCCTGCAAATTAATTTCATCAACTTGAGCAAGAAAGGAAGGCCAAGCTTCCGGACGATTAATCGCACCAAACAGCTCTAATCTCATGCTCCTCATACTTTCCACAACCCATAAGATTGTTTGCATTTTAGCCATGTCTTTGGATTTGATATTTGAAAAGGCTCTTCTACTATGGAAAAGAACCACCTCTCTGTCATTTCTAACCACCTAAGCTGTTCCCAAATTACCTGAAGACTTACTCCAATCAAAGGCTATGTTACACATTAGCCAGCCTGGTGGAGGAGGATACCATTTCTTTTGCTTTGTAACCCTTACCTCCTCTCCAATCTCATCAACTCTTTTTTCCACTTCTAATGCCATCCTCCATTCCTCCATGTCTTGTTTCCCTTTGATCACAGTAGCTGATGGATTAATTCTTCTTCCCTCAAACAACAAAAGGTTTCTTGACTTCCATAACGACCATAGAACCCACGGCCACAAGACTTCCAGATCATCACCTCCATTTCTCCTATTTTTCAAACCCAAAAGATAGTTCATATTTACAAAAATGGAGGATTGATGAAACTGAAATTAATTTTGAAAATGTGAAAAAATTAAGTATAGTAAAAATAGCAGGAACGCGTTTTGAGAAATTATTGAAAACATGGACACACTACAAGAAAACAGGGGGATTCTGATGGCCAAAATCGTCGGAAATTCGTCGGAATAGACCGATTCCGACGAATTTCCGACGAACCCGTCCGTCGGTATCGTTTCGTCGGAAAAAAAAATTCGTCGGAATTTCGTCAGAACTTCCGACGACTTTCTGACGAATACCGAGAAATGTCATTCTGACGAACTTCCGACGATATTACGATGCGGATACACGAGACCAGAGTTCATCGGAAAACTACTTACCGACGAAGAAGGGTCGTCGGACAATTCCGACGAACCTTGTTCCTCGGTTTATTCCGACGAACTTTGGGCGTCGGAACTTACCGACGGACAGAGCTCGTCGGAATATACCGACGAATCCCGTTCGTCAGTATATTCCGACGGAAATGGTTTGTCGGTAAATTCCGACGGATATATGTCCGTCGGTATATTCCGACGACCGTTTCCGTCGGTATAAACCCATTTTTTTTTACAAATTTATTTTCATTTTTATATATTTTTTGATATTAATAAATTTAAAAAATTGGAAATTTAAAACTAAAAATATTATAAAATTTAAATTCATAAAAACCGAAATAGGAAAAAAACATTCATACAAACCGAAATAGAAAAAAAAAACATTCCGAAAGTTTTATAAAGCCGAAATAAACTAAGATGAACTCGAAGACATCAAACGATCTAGCTTCTGCATAATCTCGGTGTTGAACTTCTTCTGGGATGCCAACTCAGCAAGGATAGTGGCATTCTCCGAACAGATAGTTGCATTCTCCGAAAGGATAGTGGTGTTCTGCTCCTCCAATGCCCCAATCCGTTCATCTTTGTCATGTAGCTCCTCGAGAATCATGGGATCGGCATACGGAGCTTGCGAAGAAGATGCCGGATACGAAGAAGCACGACGGGCCAACCCAACTAAACGGCCTCCTTTCCTTTTAGGAACCGCCTACAAAAATATTTAAAGTAAGTAAATAGGAACAAGTAAGTAATCGACATTATTAAAAAAATATATTAATAAAAAAAATTACCTTTTCAACCATCTCATTGATTTGCAATAGAGACAGGTTGGTTGAAGCTCCCGTGGAGTCGCCGTCATCAGAGAGAGGCTGAGATTGAGAAACTATCTCAGCTTCCACCAAATCAACTACACCTTTGATCACGGGGTCCTGAATTTGACCCGTCGTCTTGTTAGTGTGAGCCACCTTAATGAGTTGGAGACGATCAACGGGATTACCGTCATTTGCTTCGATCTAAAAAAACCGCCATTATTAGCCAAGAAATATATAAAATATTTATTTAAAAAATATAAAGATAAATAATAATAAAAAACTTACAAGTTCATCCTCCTTAGTAGACATGGAGCAAGCGCCGAGGTTGTGCACATACATACCTTTCCCGCCACGATCGCTCTTCCGGTTCCTGGAGTTCCTAGAAGACGTCTCTGCAGTGTCTTCCTTCTCCCAATGAGCTATCAACTGCTCCCACACCGTCCCGTTGATGAACCGTGGCTTCTTGTTCTTCTGCCAAACTGTCTTCCACGCGTTTATCTGCTTTGTGTAAGAGTCCATGGCCTTTTCGTTGAATTTCTTACGGACTGTTTCCGTAAGATCGGAGTGCCAGTTGAACTCTTGCTACAAAACAAACACAATTTAATAAGTAAATATATGTAAAAAAATGTAAAAACTTTAAAAAAAATGAAGAGTTACTATACCGCAAACTGACGAAACCACAACTCTCGTTCGTCGGAAGGGATCACACTCCACTTTGGATATCCAAAACGGAGCATGGAGTACATCATCTGGTTGATGCTCCGGCTAATGCCATTTTTCGACTTGGTGAACCTTTAAAAAAAAAAACAAGTTAGCAAGTTAATTAAAGGAAAAAATATAACGGTACAAATAAAAAAAAATACTAACCAAGTGCTATGGCCTCGTCGTGGGTTGGGTTCGAGAAACGGGAGATGCTCTCGACCTGGTTGTTGAACCAATAGATGAACCGGCATGACCCCCGGATCCTGTTGAGCAGCAGCGTGAGTGGCAACGTGAGGGGCAGAGGGAGCTGGAGCGGGAATATATGTGGGAACCGATTCATGAGACGATACCGATGCACGGGAACCGCTCACCGAACTACGTCGAAGACGGGCTGCGGGGCGGGCTTCATCCTCGGCCCTAAAAAAAAAAATTAACCCATCAAACATATTTTCATTTATATATTTACAAAAGGTTTTATAAACGTTTTAAAAAAAACTATTAAACCTTTTATATATATATATATATGTATACAAAATTATAAAAAATTCATAAATATAGAAAAATGTTGTTAAAAATTTATAAATGAAGAAAAATGTTGTTAAATATTTATATTTTAAAAAAAAAAGTGTTATTATACATAGTTTATTAGTGGAAACTTAAAAAAATATATAAAAAATTTTAAAATTTTTACTATACATGATTTACATATATATATATATATATATATATATGTATACAAAATTATAAAAAATTTATAAATATAAAAAAATGTTGTTAAAATTTATAAATGACGAATAATAGTGTTAAATATTTATATTTTTTTTAAAAAAACGTTTTAAAAAATAAAAAAAAACGTTTTAAAAAATCAAAAAACGTTTTAAAAAATCAGAAAACGTTTTAAAAAACAAGAAAACGTTTTTTAAAAATCAAAAAACGTTTTTAAAAATAAAAAAAAACGTTTTAAAAAATCAAAAAACGTTTTTAAAAATCAAAAAATGTTCCAAAAAAAACTAAAACAACAATCCTAACTTATATATCCTAAACTATCCATTCAATCCTAAAATGTTCAATCAAACAACCTAAAATCCGAGATCAACTTCCAAAACCCTAAACAATTGATAAAAAAGAAGGTTTGGGATGATTCTTACATGATTTGGGGTTTGGGGAAGAGATAGGAGGGTGAGGAGAGGATTCGCCGGTGAAGAGAGGCCGGAATCGCCGGAGAGTCGCCGAAATCGCCGAAATCGCCGGAGAGTTTGTGAGAGAGAGAGAGGCCGCGGAGATAACGAAGAAAAAAGGAGAAGGGTTTTTATTTCCGTGGATTCCGACGGACTCGGGTTCGTCGGTATTCCGTCGGTATATTTAAAATATACCAAATGCCAATTCGCGAAAATTTTCAAGCGGTTTGGTTCTCCCGGGCTAATTGAAATTCCGACGGAACGTGTCCGTCAGTATTTTCCGACAGACACATTCCGTCGGTATATTCCGACGGAATTCCGACGACTTAGTGTTTAGGGTGTTCTTTTCAAGTTTCTAAATGCAAAATCCAAATCTTTGATAATATATATAGTATTTGCATAAAGATTTAACAATAAAAATGTTTTATAACACGATTTTACACAACAATATTTTTTGTAGTGTAAGCTTATATAAATATGATTGTATAAGTATATAATGTTAAGATGAGATATTATGAAAACAATGATATGCATACATAAATATTTTAATGAGTTGTTATATTTGAACGGTTGAGATCAAATACTATACTAAACACTTATTATGTGTTGTTTTCATAGTTTTGGCATCTAAATTTATAGATTTTTATGATTGAAACTTTATAGAAAAACATGTCGTCGGTATTTCGTCGGAAAATACCGACGACATTCCGACGAACTTGTCCAGTTCGTCGGAATGTCGTCGGTATTTTCCGACGAAATACCGACGATCTTTCCAATTTTCAATGAAACCCGTTGTCGTCGCTATGTCGTCGGTATATTGCGAGGGATTTCCGACGGACCATTAAAAAAAAAAAAAAAAAAACTAATCAGAATCTTCTGAATCTTCATCAAACTCCCCAACCTCGGCTTCCGGCTCTGAATGTACGACAGCATCATGTCCAAACACAGTCAAATTCTCAACGAGTTGAACATTTTCCAAATCTTCAACTGCCTGGGCGTTGCTGGTAGACTCTGGTTGCAATGGTTCATCATCATCAGAAGTTCCATCCACTCGTCCTCTTGGGTTGATTTGCGTTACAGTAACCCATGGATCGTCTCTGTACGTCACCCGAGGGTAACTGATGTAGCACACCTATACATATCAATTATACAAAGTATTAGTTCAATATATAACATTAATTAATTATATTGGTAAAAAATTATGAATAGATTGACATACCTGATCAGCTTGCGAACCAAGAATGAAGGGATCATAATATTGAAGTTTCCGCCGCGAATGAACTGATGTAACACCAAACGCATCAATCTTCACTCCTCTATCTGGGGTGGTGTCATACCAATCACAATAGAATACTACACAACGCAATCCAACCATTCCAGGAAATTGGATTTCCAATATTTCTTTTATGTTGCCGTAGTAGACATCGTCACCAGAAGAAGATGAAACACCAGCATCATATGTTGTCTTAGAATGACCTTTCCTTGTGAATGCATATCCTCGCGTACAAAATTTAGGATATGATTTGACCACATAGTTTGGTCCCTGCACAAATTCGCGTATCCAATCATCGAACACAAGACCTCTGGCCAAACCATCATTCACCTATAAAAAAAAACATATATGATTGCAAAATTAATTAGTTTATATATATTAAATTTAAACTAATCATTTGCATAGGGTAATAGGATATATGACTCACATAACTACGAAGCCACGCAGCAAATCCGTTATCTCTAAGTTGTCGAAGCTCATCTTCTGTTGCATGCCTGTGAGTCATACGCAACTCCGCCATATATACACTATATACAAAAATATTATCAATATGAAATAAATTTATTGAATATTAATCTAACAATAAATGAATAAATATTTTTACCTCTCATATTGTAGAACATCTTCACAGTTGGTGAGCAAATATGTTTGCAAATGAGCGTGCTCAGTGTCCGTAAGTCTCCGCTTCGTGAATTTTCCACTAAGTCGTCCTATTTCCTTGAACATGCTTGGGACAGTAACATGATATGTTGCTCTCTCCCCTCTATCATCATGCCGAGCAGGTCTTCGGTGTTTTGTTTGCACTTCTGGTGGAAAATAATTTTCAGCAAAGATTGCAGTTTCTTCATTGATCACCTGTGCCACTATAGATCCTTCCACCCTGCTTTGATTTTTGACCATCTTCTTCAGATGATGCATATAACGCTCAAAAATATACATCCATCTGTACTGCACAGGACCACCAAGTTCCAATTCTCTTGCGAGATGAATAGCAAGATGTTCCATTACATCAAAGAATGATGGAGGAAATATCTTCTCAAGGTTGCACATGCTGACTGGTGCGTTTGTCTTCAAATTATTAATACCCTCTTCAGTCAATACTCTGCTGCATAAGTCACGGAAAAAAACACTAATCCCTGCAATTGCTTCATGAACATTACGTGGCAATAATGCTGAAAAGGCAAACGGAAGGAGGCGCTGCATAATTACATGACAATCATGACTCTTCAAGCCAGTAAACTTTCCTTCGCTTCTATCAACGCAGTTCCCCAAATTTGATGCATATCCGTCAGGAAATTTCACTTTATCTGTAATCCAATCAAAGAACTCTTCTTTTCTAGCACCATCTAGCCGATAAATGGGAAAAGGGGCGTACCGTTCTCATCAACGTGAAGTTCAGAACGATCACAAATATCGACTAAATCCAACCTTGACTTCAAATTATCCTTCGTTTTACCTTGGATGTTAAGGACTGTGTTCATCAGATTATCGAAGAAGTTCTTCTCAATATGCATGACATCTAAATTATGCCGCAATAGATGACTCTCCCAATATGGCAGATCCCAGAAAATACTCTTTTTGTGCCAGTTATGTAGCTCTCCAACCGCATTGACTCGAATGTTTTCATGTCCACCTACATCTGGCGTCCTTTCTGCATCAAAATACCTAAACTGCTTCAACAAATCTTTCCCACTAACTTCCTCAGGTGGACCATCAAACACCTGCTTGTTCTTCGTAAACGAAGTCTTACTCCTGCGGTATGGATGATCAGGTGGTAGAAATCGTCTGTGACAGTCAAACCAACACGTTTTCCTTCCGTTCTTTAGTTGGAAAGCATCTGTGTCATCTTGACAATATGGACATGATAGCTTCCCATGTGTTGTCCATCCAGATAACATACCATATGCTGGAAAGTCACTTATTGTCCACATAAGTACTGCCCGCATCTGAAAGTTTTCTTTGCGCGAAACATCGTATGTCTCAAAACCATGCGCCCATAGTTGTTGCAACTCATATATTAGTGGTTGAAGAAACACATCTAGTGATCTTTTAGGATGATCTGGCCCGGGGACGAGAATTGAGAGAAACAAAAACTCTCGTCGCATGCACAAGCTCGGCCGTAAGTTGTACGGTGTCACAATAACTGGCCATAGAGAATACTGCCTTCCATGCTTTCCAAATGGGCTGAAACCATCAGTAGATAATCCAAGATAAACATTTCTTCTCTCTTCCGCAAATTCTGGATATGTTGACTGGAAATGTTTCCAAGCCTTTGCATCTGAAGGATGTCTAATCTCACCATTTGTGGAATGCTCTGCATGCCATCTCATTGCTTTTGCTGTGCGCTCACACTGATACAACCTCTTCAATCTTTCCGTCAAAGGCAAATACCACATTCTTTTGAATGGGATCGGAACTCTTCCCCTCGTCTCCTGATAACGAGGTTTCCCACAAAATTTGCATACATTCCGTGTCTCATCCGCTCTCCAGTAGATCATGCAGTTGTCAATACATACATCTATCACTTCATACGGTAGTTGAAGACCTGCAACAAGTTTCTGAACCTCGTAGTATGAACCCGGTGCAAGGTTATCCTCAGGTAGAATACCTTTGACAAAATCAGTAATCGCATCCATACATTCTTCAGCCAAATTATAGTCTGTCTTAATACCCATTAATCTAGTTGCAGATGATAAGACTGAATGACCATCTCTACAATTTTGATACAAAGGTTGTTTTCCTGCATCCAACATGTCAAAAAATCTCCTAGACTCGGGGTTTGGTTCTTCCCCTCTATAATGATCATGTACCATCTGCTCAGTACCTACACCATAATCTATATCCGTTCTAGATTCTTCTAACCTAATATCAGGCTGAGGTTCACTAACAGGCTGAGGTTCGCTAGTACTACCATATTCATAACCAGTTTCCCCATGAAGGTACCAAACTTTATAATTACGTGAAAACCCTTTCATATACAAATGAGTCCAAACATCAAATTCTTTTATAACCTTATTATTATTGCAAGAAGAGCAGGGACATCTTAACATACCACTTTTTGCATCCGGTTGCTGTTGAACAAGCCTCATGAATTCTCCAATCCCTTGAACGTATTCTTCCGTAAGCAAATTGGTGTTCGGATCCAAATGAGGTTTATCCATCCACGAACGATAATAAACTTCTGAAGACATGATTTTCACGGAATTGTTATGACTAAAGAGAATGAAGAGAGAATGAAGTGTGAATGAGTTGAATGAGGAGGGGTTGTATTTATAGGAAATTGCTTACGGACCTCCGACGACTTTCCGACGAAATTCCGACGGATGTAAAGCAGTCCGTCGGAATTCCGTCGGAATTGTCCAATCCCAAACGGCTATACAACGGTCATATATATTTGTCGGCAACGGTCACATGGTTCGTCGGAATTCCGTCGGAAAATACCGACGGAATTCCAACGACTTTGTTGTTAATCGGAATGTCGTCGGAATTCCGTCGGAATATACCGACGAACTTCCGACGACTACAACGGTTACATTTTTTATCGGAATGTCGTCGAAAAGTCGTCGGAAAATTCCGACGAACCATATGTCGTCGGAATTCCGTCGGAAATGGCCGACGGAATTCCGACGACTTCATTTTTTTGGATTTGGTCGGAAATTTGTCAGTATTCCGTCGCAAATGTCCGACGACCTTGGTGTCCGTCGGAAGCTCCGTCGGAATTCGGAGTGTTTTCTTGTAGTGACAAGTGAATATACCATCTTATATATTAAAACAGAAGTCATAACCTTGATTCATGTGTGATATTTAAAAAATAGATCTAATGGACCTATTCCTATAAAGTCATATTACATTTAATATTTAATCTTATCATTTAAATTTTAGGCCTACCAGAAATTTTTATTGGGCTATCAATAATTGGATTTAAACAATAGATGATCCATTGGATTTATAAATAGTATAAATTAAATAGATATAACTTAATGTTGTAATACCATACCTCTATATGCTAAATATTTAAATATTTGTCGATGTTAATTTAAAAAAAAACAAAATGTTTATATAAAAATAAATGAAATCAAAAACTCGCGCGGTTGCGCGGATCGAGATCTATTCTTATATATTAAAACAGAAGTCACAACCTTGATTCATGTGTGATTTTTTTTTTAAAATGGACCTAATGGACCTATTCCTAGAAAATCATGTTACATTTAATCTCTAATTTTATCATTTAAATTTTGGGTCTACCAGAAATTTTTATTGGGCTATCAATAATTGGATTTAAACAATAGATGATCCATTGGATTTATAGATAATATAAATTAAATAGATATAATTTAATGTTATAATATTATACCTCTATATGCTAAATATTTAAATATTTGTCGATGTTAACTTTTAAAATTACAAAGATTTTTTTTAAATAACAAAAATCATATTATCTAATAATAATTAATCTTTACTACCTTAAACCAATGAAAAAAAAATTTAAACTACATAGTTTATTTTAAAAATTAAACAAAAACTAAATTTTTAATTATTTACTCGATAATATAAATTTATGAAGCGAAAAGTTTAATTTTTTAAAAAACTTTCTAAATTTGTGAAATGTTACAATATCTTTGAATATGACAATAAAACAATATTTTACTAATCTTTATATATATAGTTGCGATTTTAATAATATTTTTAATAAAACAACAATGTGTAACTATTAAATACGTTTTCATAGAATAATTATATAGCAGAACTGAATAAATATTTTGTACAATACCTATAAAACGCTGAAAAGCTAATATTATTAGACTAAATCATATTTTGGCTTTTTAATTATATTTTTAACATAATACTACTTTTGAAAAATATGAAAAATGATGTATAGTGAAAAAAATAACACATCACGTTTTAAGAAAATTGAAAACATGAAACAAGTGATATACCATTACCATTACACGCATGAATAGCTAAGTACTAGCTAGTGGTATCAGTTGAGACATTAATTTGATAAAGTTAGGATTCTCAAAAAAACAATACTCCTCGCCTGTGATAAATAAGTTGCGGCTGTAACTAACACTACTTGGGTTCAATCCGCAGAAATTACTATTTACAATATTTGGATTCCGACAAAATGGTGAAACCACTTTTTTTTTACCAAAAAATAAAAACAATACTCCTCGCCTCCCTTGTAAACATTACAATACGGCATAAATCTATGTTTACATCATAGCTGTCAATAGTATAAACATATGTCACTAAATCCTTTTTTCTCACTCCTATAGATTCTCAAATGTCTAACCCAATTCTCAAACAACAACTTAGACACTAGTCCTAATTCTAAAATCTTGTCTATATGCTCTCATTACTTGGTAAGTTGGTAGTTCCATAACGCTCTATTTCACAAGAAAGAGTAATTAATTACTCTGAAGTTCATACTAACATAGGTCAGTACTAGTACTAGTCTCTAGAAGTTGACATTCCGAAACAAGTTCGATCCCTCCTTAAACGAGATCAAAAGTTTTTCCTTGTGCTATATACACAATACAGTAAAAAACAAGTACGATAAAAATAAAAATAAAGAATTAACTTACGAACTGATAATATATCATAAACTTATGTGACACCTTTCCTAACGCTGGACATCTATTTGAAGCAAAAATTATTTAAAGTGAGAATTGCAACTCAAAGTTTTATTTTACCAGAAAAAAAAAACGGTCATTATTAAAAGAACAATGTACGTCATCATTTCCGTTTATAAGTATCGAAATTATTACAGTCGAGTTTTCAATATAAAATAAAGTAAATAAAAAATAGTAAAGTAGAGTGTAGTTAGAGCTGGGTTCGCGGGTCAACCCGCCCCGTCCGCCCCGCCAACCCGCGGGTCGACTCCATTTTTTCACTCAAAACTTCGACCCGCATGACCCGCAAAGAAAGATTCACATACCCACACCCGCTCCGCCCAAGTTTGCGGGTAATCCGCAGGACCCGCGGGTAATATAAATTTTAATAAAATAATTATTTTAATTATTTTTTAATTATATAATACTTATTTTTCTAATAAAATAATTAAATTATATATTATTTTCTGAATTTATAGTATTTTATATATTTTTTACGAAAATATATATTATTTTTTGAATTTTTTTTATTTTTTTATTTTTTTGCGGGTTAGCGGGTACCCACGATTCAAAATCGACCGACCCGCACCCGCCCCGCATAGAATCGACTCGACCCGCACCCGCACCCGCACCCGCATATTGAATTTTTCGAAATGGCCGACTCGCAACCGCCCCGCAGCGGGTCAAACGGAGCGGGACCCGCGGGTAAAAACTAAAATTTCCAGCTCTAAGCGTAGTAGTGAAGAAGACGCAGCCACCTGAAGAATAAAATAAACAAATAAACAAATAAAAGGAGACAGGAGAGTGGACCCCACACAGCACCATCTTCAACCCTAACTCAATCTTCGATCCTTTTCTCTCTCTCTCTCTCTGAGCTTTCCATGAAAAGCGTCGGGAAAATGGGGAAATACATAAAGAAGAGCAAACTCGACGGAGAATCTCTACCTCTAATGGACGTCTCTCCTTCTCCCCTCGGCGTCCTCACTCGAGCTAAATCCCTAGCTCTCCAGCGCCGCCTTCAAAAACCCTCGCCTTCCTCCTCCTCGCCGTCGAAACAGAAGACGACGACGGATTGCGTCGGCGGCGGCGGTGGGTCGTATCTTCAGCTAAGGAGCCGTCGGCTCCAGAAGAAGCCGCCGATTGTAGTGATTCGTCGGAGAAAGAAGCAGAGGAGGGTCCGAAACCCTAGCCCCCAAAATGTTGATTCGGGTCGTGGGTCTGGTGGTGGTGACGGGTCTAGGTCCGATTCGGTTGGTGAGAGTGGTGTTTGTGGTAAAGCGAAGGACTTTAACGGTGAAATCAACGTGGATGAGCTTCAAGGCAGTGAAAGGTATCATCTTTTTTATTCTTTAACTTGTTTTCTCAATTTTTTATACTTTAAAAAGTTTTCAAATTTAACAATTTATTTTTGAATTTAATGTTTTTTTTTTCTTTACCTTGTGTATGATATGATGCCATCTCTTCTTTGTACTGATACACCAGTCTCTTCTTTCTGTTTCCGGGAAAGAATTGTGTATATTAATCAAGAATTATTATTTTACTTCTTCTCTTCTTCATTTACTTATGCATCTAAGAAAGTGATAGTGACAATTGGTTTCTCTTTGATGTATTTGTGTATGAGATAACTCCTATCACCTTTGTTACTTGTGGGATTATGCAAAGTGTTCTTACTATGTTCTCTCGCTGTTTGATAGTTTTTAATGTTAAGGGTCAGTTGAAAGTTTAGATCTTGTTTGATTTACATTGAAACATTACTTTTTTTTTTTTTACTCTGCAATGGGATCAACAAGACGTTACTCATTATCGTTTTTTGTTTTGAGTAGAGCGAGACTCGGTTAGCTTTAGTAGTAATAACTATAGGCAGTAAAGTTTGTTGGCTTTTAGTACTAATTAAGGAAACATAGTTAATTGCTTTGATCTCTGAGAGTATTGTATGAAAGTAACATATTACTTGCTCTCAGTTTCAACAGGACCACAAGGGAATCCACGCCATGCAGTTTGATGAGAAAACCGGAAAGCCCGGGATCATCTACTAAGCTTAACAATGGTGTAAGTGACAACAGCAACGAGAGAGAAGAGAGTTTGTCAGGCAGCCGTGGTCACCTACCAACCACACCTGAAATGGACGAGTTCTTCTCCGGTGCTGAAGAAGAGCAACAAAAGATATTCATTGACAAGTATGAGTTGCTCTCTTCTCTAGTAACTAAACCCTTTTGGTTATGAGTTTCACAATTTTGATCTGCTCTGTTCTGCCGTGTACCTAAAGGTTTTCTGTAAACTCTTTTTTTTTTGTTCAGGTACAACTTTGATCCTGTGAACGAACAACCACTACCAGGACGGTTTGAATGGAAGAAGGTAGATGATTAGAGACAACAAAAACCAAAGGGTGGGGTGGTGTTAATAGTTAACAACGCTATATTAACATTTTCCTGCTAATTATCGGTTTGATCTTTTATTTCCATCATCCGTTTCTTAACTTTCTCAACATGTAAAGAACTTAGGATAAAAAAACGCATGTAGCGTTTTTAAATTGGTGCCTGTAACAACATAAGGCTGAAAAGGGTTTGTGTAACACAGAACTGATACCAATCCTTTTCAGGTCTAAACAGATCACCTTAGTAGTAGTACTAAACCATAAGTGGAGGTTAACCCAAAGTCTGTTGGCGTTTAGGGGTTTAGAGTTGTTTCGGTTAATGGTTTATTGAAGTCTTTTCATAACTCTTTGTCTTGTATCCATTTGTGGTGTATACATGTACTGATCTGAAAACTCGTTTCAATAAAGACTTATCCTTCTCTGTCTTCTTCTTCTCTTACTTCCATCTTGAGTTCTTGTTCTTATCTTCATCATCATTATGGTCCATGTGTTGTGTTCTTCAGACATATAACATCACAGTGACAGGTAAGAAACATGCAAATATATATATATATATGCCAATATTATATACTGATAATAGAGAGACAGAGAAGCTGTTCGTTATGGATATGAATAGTTCTCATAGTGGTCTTTGTTTTGTCTCTTTTCTCACTAAAATCAAAAGTGCTAGAAAGATTCTCTATTTCTTTCACTCTGGTGTTGTGTCCATTGTACTTTCCACTTAGTCATTTGTGCCCACTATTTTTTTTTTATCGTAATATGTACGTTCGTGCCCACTACACATCATTCGTCTTTTGATCTATCATCGAAACATCGTCACAATTGCATTGATTTGAGTCTCGACACGACGTCGTTGAAACCGTAGCCAAACCTACCGCAGAAACCAATCTAGATGTGTTTTTAAATGAATTTTATTACTGTCGAAGTTTACCAGGTATCAAACTTTGTGTCTTGGTTAGTTTCTCCTCTATAGATTCATCTTTTGGCAATGCGAGATAAGAAAGTTTTATTATCTTCAAATTTTGTCACTCAAAAGTCGTAAACTTTGCTTTCACAATATGAATTATATTAGATCAATATCAGCTGCATTTCTGCAAGACTGCTGTTTAAATGCAACTTCAACACAACACGTAAGAAACAAATGCAAAACACCTTCACACAACAACATATGAGAACAGAGAGACAGGAACAAAGGGAGAGACTTCGTGATTTGTCATGTCAAAAGACTTAAATCTCTCTCTCTATAAATATATATAGAAGATATGAAAAAGAAGACTATTCTGACTTGGTGTAGATACGAATCCCAACTGCCAAACCGAGAATGGCGATGGGTACGAGGAACTGGAGGATCTTGATAATGAACTCAGAGGTCTTGTCTTGGTTGTAGTGAGGCTGTTTAGGAGGTGTGTACTTGGTCTTCTTTGGGATTGTTGTGGGATCAATCTCGCCAACGTAGTATTGTTCCATCATCTCTCTCGCGCTCTCGCTATGCCCCACGTCCTCAAAATCATCCGTTGCATCCTTACCTTTAAAAGGAGAAGAATCAATATCAAAATGCTATGAGCTTGGAGATAGTTGTGCGTTTATACAGACCTGTTGAAGACAAGAGGACTTCATCTCCACCTGGATGGTCTTCAAGGAACTTGGTTACATTGTACACCTGCGATGTTTGCACACGTTTGAACTACGATATGAGAAAAGGAGATGAAAACCAGTTATCTAATTTTCTTGAAAGTTTTCTTGTCAAATCAAGAAGTTTAAAACACGAGAAGGCCACATCACCATACTTATCATTCTAATGCAAGAGACTATGGAGCTATATAGAGGAAAGTTCACAAGGTTCTGTCTCCCTTAAAACTAAAACAAGATCAAAAGTGTTTGGCTATGTGTTTGTGTGCACATAACTAGAATGAGCAAACAGTAACAACTTGAAACAAAAGTGTTTGGCTATGTGTTTGTGTGCACATAACTAGATCAGGTAAATAGTTTAAAGAAGCTGAATCCTAAGTATCTATTTGGTTATTACAACGTTTTCCACTTTGCACATCTAAAGATTTCATCCAAATAAGCATAAACATATTTCAAACTCAGAAATTCTGAGACTTCAGAAGCTTAGTCTCTTGCAATCACCAAAACCACAAACAAAGGGTGTTTCAAGCATGAGATCTTTAGTTAAAGAGCTGAGAAAAAGGAGAAAGAAGAAAGAAACCTTTGCATTGATGACGATCCAGCAGTCATGAGCGTGATTGTGCTCCGAAACTTCTGAAAGAGTGAAGATCTTCGCTTCCTCCCCCATTCTTTTTGCTTCTTCACTAACAATAATAATCCCCACCAAAACCTGACACTGAGATTTAAAGCTACAAACTTTATATGAAACCGAGAGGAAAGAGTTGTTGAGAGATGGGACCATTTAAGACATCTGGTTTAGTTTGGTTCGGTTTGTAAGAGAATAGAAACCGGTCTAGTTAAATTGGATTGTCAATTTGTCCTCAAAGTAAAAATACCCTGTCACTAAATAGCATCTCCAGTACTTTTTTATATTTGAATCTAAAAATTATTTTTAGATGTTATTTTCTATAAATTACATGTATTTTTTTTTTAAAAATAAAAATTGTTACTTTGTAATATTTTCAATATTATAAATTAAAAATAGAGAACTGTTATTCCAAGTTCATACATTAAAATAAAATTTATTTAATTTTAGGTTTTTATATTTTCAAGAAAAAACAAAATACTTTCTATGTATATTAAGTTAATTAGGCCTAGTTTAATTGTTACTATACTATTTTGACATTTAGGTGTTTAACCTATGTTGAACCGATTGGTTAATTGGTTTGGTACAGTTGCTATTCCCGGTTCGGTTGGTGGGGTAGGTGGGAATTGCAAATGTTGCGGTTGTGCTCCAGTTTCGCCGTCTTCAATTCAAGATCGGTAGGTGAAATGATGTGCAATTTGGCAAATTATTTTAAATAAAACTTGGACAAACCAATCAATTTAGAAAAAGTATTAGACGCATTTCGTAAATATTAAACTATAAGGGATCTAAAACATAAATTTAAAAGTATAAATGACCAAAAGTCTAATTAACTTAAACTTTCGGGAAAGTTTCCTAATTATCTGACTTGTTGGGTAAGTCGAAAATATTCGATTAAGTCCCTTTTCTCTTCTCCAACTCAAACACTTCGGATCCAGCTGAGATTCAAGACGAGTCCTCTCTTGTTCGTCGTCGGATTTGCTTTCTCTTTTTAGGGTTTTTCGATTTCGATTAGTGTTCTTTCATCAATGGCCGCCGTTATGGTTAGTTCAGCGGGAGGGTTACTGGCAATGCTCAACGAGCCTCAGCCTTCGTTGAAGCATCATGCGCTCTCGCATCTCAACAACTTGGTTGATCGGTTCTGGCCCGAGATCTCCACTAGCGTTCCAATCATGTAACTTTTCTTGATTTGAGAATTAGGGTTTTTTGTTTCCCACTTGATCTGTTTTTGATTTCTGGAGAATTCGAGAGAAAGGTTGTGGATTTGGATTAGTTGAGCTAGATTTGTGAATGGGTCTTCTCCATTTGGGTGGTATTAAGTTCTAATTTATGCAGATTTAATGGTGAGGTTAAGGTAAAGATAGTGTTTTTATTTGATATGATTAGCTTTAGCAAGGTTCTGTAGTGATTATTTTGTAATTGAGTTCTAAATTATTGTGCTGGCACAGGGATTAGTTATTTTTGAGACTATTAGTTGTTAGATCTCTACTGTGATTTTTTTTACACCGCTTGACTAATGGGAGTTTCTGTGTGCAGTGAGAGTTTATATGAAGATGAAGAGTTCGATATGCATCAAAGACAGCTTGCTGCTTTGCTGGTGTCTAAGGTAGGATCTAGCGTTTGCTAATCTATGTGGTGTCTGGTTACCGATGATATTTTGTGTATATATGTTAGTGGGGAAATGTGTAATTGTTACACTGAGCGCATGATGGTTGTTTCCCTTCGATAATTCTCTCTTGTTGATGATTGAATCTTGTCTCAGGTTTTCTACTACTTGGGCGAGCTTAATGATTCGTTGTCCTATGCCCTTGGAGCGGGACCCCAGTTTGATGTTTCAGAAGATACTGATTATGTTCATACGCTTCTAGGTGAGGATTGAGAATCTTGTTTCTGTGTTTACTCTTTTTCTTTGTGGTTCTCTGACTATAGTCTCTAGCTAGGGTACTGTTGACTGCAATATGTATGTAAGACAAGAACATGTCAAAGTTGGATTAATGTTTGCTCACCCAGTGCTTCTGTTATGTTTTCAGCCAAAGCTATAGATGAATATGCCAGTCTCAGATCAAAGGCAGTCGAGTCAAATGATATGGTGGACATTGATCCCAGGCTGGAGGCCATTGTTGAAAGAATGCTTCAAAAGTATGTATGCCGACAAATGTATAACTCTAGTCATTTTAGTGCCTTAATTATTCTAACGTAATTTTTCTTCTGCAGATGCATCACTGATGGGAAGTATCAACAGGCCATGGGCATTGCGATAGAATGCCGGAGATTGGATAAGTTGGAGGAAGCTATCGTAAAGAGCGATAACGTTCAGGGGACTTTAGCATATTGCATCAATGTTTCTCATTCCTTTGTTAACCGCAGAGAGTATAGACATGAGGTAACACTAACGGTTTCAGACTTTGATTGAATGCTGATACTATTGATTGAGTAGAAGTGTAGAACAGTGTGGTTCCGCACTCATGTTTATTTTTGTCTAGCGTGTTTTAGTTTAGTCGTATTTAGAAAGGTGATGACATCCTTGTCTATTCTTTCAGGTGCTTACTTTACTTGTTAAAGTCTACCAGCAGCTGCCTTCTCCTGATTATTTGAGCATTTGTCAATGCCTCATGTTTTTGGATGAACCACAAGGTGTTGCAAGCATATTGGAGAAGCTTCTTCGCTCAGAGAGCAAGGACGATGCTTTATTGGCGTTGCAAATTGCATTTGATCTTGTAGAGAACGAGCACCAGGCCTTTCTCTTGAGTGTTAGAGATCGCCTCCCTGCTCCCAAAACACGCATTGTAGAAACAGTTCAGACCGTTGAAATCACTGATGCTCCAAATGAGAATCCCTCGGGGGATGTTCAGATGGCGGATGGAGCCCCAGCTCCAACTCCAGCTCCAGCTCCAGCTCCAGCTCCAACCGTTGTGCACGAGACCGATCCAGTTGACGCTACATATGCTGAAAGGCTAACCAAGATTAAGGGAATTTTATCCGGGGAGACATCTATTCAGCTGACTCTTCAGTTTCTTTACAGCCACAACAAGTAAGTTACTGTTGAAGTTTGGATATCTTAAAACGAGATACTTTTTCTTCTAAAGTCGTTTATCTCAGGAACTAATCATATGCTTCATTGATAAAATTGTCTTCCTGTAGGTCGGACTTGCTGATACTGAAGACAATCAAACAGTCTGTTGAGATGCGGAACAGCGTTTGCCACAGTGCTACAATATATGCTAATGCCATCATGCATGCTGGAACTACAGTGGACACTTTTCTTAGAGAAAATTTGGTAAATTTTGACTCCCACTATAATATTGTCTTATATTCGAGGTTGACTGTGTGGGTTTAATGTTTTTAACTATCTCCATATTCTATATTCATTGACAGGATTGGCTAAGCAGGGCCACCAATTGGGCTAAATTTAGTGCTACGGCGGGATTAGGTGTTATTCACAGAGGTCACCTGCAACAGGGTAGGTCATTGATGGCTCCATACTTGCCTCAGGGAGGAGCAGGTGGTGGTGGAAGTCCTTATTCGGAAGGAGGAGCTTTGTACGCCCTCGGCCTCATTCATGCGAACCATGGGGAGGGCATCAAACAGTTTCTTCGTGACAGCTTACGCAGTACCAATGTTGAGGTGATTATTTGATATCTTACTTGATATAGTCTCTCACAGTTCTCTGTCAGTCTCTTTGCTTAGCGAGAATATGTATTCCGCGATGTGGATGCAGGTCATTCAACATGGTGCTTGCTTAGGTCTTGGGTTGTCAGCACTTGGGACAGCTGATGAAGAGATATATGATGACGTCAAAAGCGTGCTTTATACTGACAGTGCGGTTGCTGGTGAAGCTGCTGGCATCAGCATGGGTTTATTGTTGGTTGGAACTGCGACTGAGAAGGCAAGTGAGATGCTCGCTTATGCTCATGAGACACAGCATGAGAAGATAATAAGGTAATGTAAAAGGGACTTTTTTGGTGATGAGAGTCCAACGTATCTTGATCTAAACGTTGCACTAATTGGCTTCCTTGTGTGCTTCTTTTAGGGGATTGGCTCTAGGCATAGCTCTTACAGTATACGGAAGAGAAGAAGGAGCCGACACTTTGATTGAGCAGATGACTAGAGATCAAGATCCTATCATCCGTTATGGTGGCATGTACGCATTGGCATTGGCTTACAGTGGAACAGCAAACAATAAGGCAATTCGCCAATTGCTACACTTTGCTGTATCTGATGTTAGTGATGATGTTAGAAGGACTGCCGTTCTGGCACTTGGATTTGTCTTGTACTCTGATCCAGAACAGGTCAGTTTCAGATGCTCCACTAACTTCTGTTTCTTTAGTGCTTCCAGGGATCTTGTGTTTGCTTATCCTCACTAATGGTCTTTGTTGATTGTTTTTTTGTCTTCTCTGTAGACTCCTCGTATTGTATCATTACTTTCTGAGTCGTACAACCCACATGTTCGCTATGGAGCGGCACTTGCAGTCGGTATTTCATGTGCAGGCACTGGCCTCAGCGAAGCAATATCCTTGTTGGAGCCGCTTACATCAGATGTGGTTGACTTTGTTCGTCAAGGTGCTTTGATTGCAATGGCCATGGTGATGGTCCAAATCAGCGAAGCAAGCGATTCTCGTGTTGGAAAATTCAGGTTAGTACATATCCATTTCTCTTCAGCATCGGGAGGTAGAGAATATTATTCGTAGACTTGAGTTTTTGTATATGTTTTTGTAGGCGCCAACTTGAGAAGATCATACTCGACAAGCACGAAGATACAATGAGCAAGATGGGAGCGATTCTGGCCTCTGGTATCCTCGACGCTGGTGGTAGGAACGTTACTATAAGATTGCTCTCTAAGACCAAACACGACAAAGTGACTGCTGTTATTGGCCTCGCTGTCTTCAGCCAGTTTTGGTATTGGTACCCTCTGATCTACTTCATTAGCTTGGCCTTCTCACCAACGGCTTTCATCGGTTTAAACTACGACCTTAAGGTCCCAAAGTTTGAGTTCATGTCACATGCAAAACCGTCTTTGTTTGAGTACCCAAAACCAACCACAGTGCCTACAGCCAATACAGCTGCCAAACTTCCAACTGCTGTTCTCTCGACCTCTGTTAAAGCCAAAGCTAGGGCTAAGAAAGATGCAGAGCAGAAAGCTAATGCTGAAAAAGCATCTGGTGCTGAAAAGCCTGTCAGTGAAAGTGGATCCGGAAAAGAGAAGGAAGGAGACTCTATGCAGGTAATGTTCTAGGCTGTTATAGTAGCTTCTGTGATTGATTGCCTGATCTGGTTACTTCTTTTCTTACAATCACATTTTACTGTCAGGTTGATAGCACAGCAACAGTGGAGAAGAAAGCTGCGGAGCCAGAGGCAGCTTTTGAGATTCTTGTAAACCCAGCTAGAGTAGTCCCAGCTCAAGAGAAATACATAAAGTTACTTGAAGACAGCAGATACGTACCAGTGAAGCTAGCTCCATCGGGTTTCGTTCTTCTCAAAGACTTGCGTGAACACGAGCCAGAGGTTCTCTCTCTGACCGATGCACCAACTTCAACAGATTCTCCTGCAGCTGGTGCAGCTGCGGCTACACAAGGAACCACAGCCTCTATGGCTGTAGATGATGAGCCACAACCTCCACAGGCCTTCGAGTACGCTACCTGATTTTAGTTTCTTTTTAAAATTAGTGGGAATTTGTTGTTGGTTCTTGTTTGAAAGACAAACGCCGAGGAAAGAGACGCAGAATCTTTGAACTTTTGGTACTTCTTGTCATTTGAAATTGGAATCAAGTTCAACTATCTTGTGTTACGTTTCTTGTAATGATTATTTTGAACTTTCAAGTTTATGTGTCATTTCGTTTTCATATGGACTTGGTCAAATATCTAACTTCGACAACACTATTAACTGAATGGAGTAAATTATTGGAAGTCTTTTCTTAAAGCATTTAATTCATATAGTAATATAATTAATTATATATTAAATAAAAAATATTTTTAAACCACTAACAAAATGATAGATAACTCCAAGTTTCTTGATTTTTTGTAATGTTTTCCATCAAGAAATTATTTTGTTCTTTCTTTGAATTGTTTCTCTTTCTCTAGTAAATAACTGGTAAATGTGTGTAAGAATTGGTGGAATATAAATTAATGAAATAACATAAATAGAATATAGTACAAATATCGAATAGATTCATTCTTCATCAAATTTACTATGTAATAATTTTTTTTTATTGAATTGATGGAATGAATATTCCATTCCACTTAAATTAAATGGTAAAAAATATTTTAGAATTGATGGAATAAATCATTTCATTCTAAATATTGATAATGCCACCAATAATAATAATGATGTTCTAATCTGTTAGTTTATCTAGGGGATGTATTGAACTTAGAATTTTAAAGGGTTTTAGGATTTAGGGGTGGGCGTAAGGCGGGTACTTGCTTTTTTTACGTATACTTAATACTTGGTTTACCTTGAACGAGTAATGAATTTTTCGACTTGTACTTAACTTGTCGGAAACGAGTACTTGTTATTTCGAGTACTTGTCCAAAAATGTGTTACTTACAAGTTATTTGCCTTGTTCGATTACTTGCTCTTACAAGTATTTATTAATTACTTGGATGTATTTCCAAATTTCTAAAAATTACTTGATAGATAATATTTTACGATAGAAGGTTATGAAAGTTTGTTTTATTTATTCGAATTGGTAAAAACATGAGAGTTATTTTAAATAAAATATTTTCACCTAATATAAAAAAAGTATTGTTTACTTCTTACGACAAAAAAATATTTGTTTAGGGCTTTGGTTTTTATGGTTTACTTATCATTTTTTTAGTCGGAAAACAAGTAACGAGTAATATCAAGGCGAGTCGTAACATTTTTGTGATACTTGTTACTTGTCTTGTACTTGCAAGTTGCAAAACTCAACGACTTGGTATTTGACTTGGCAATGACGAGTACTTAAAAAAACGAGGCGAGTACGGATCAAGTAGCGGGTATAAGGCAAGTAACGAGTATTCGTGCCCAACCCTATTAGGATTTGTTTAAAACTCCATGTTATTCAACTGTTGATTTTTAAAACAAAATCCAAATCATGTGCTATTGAACATAGAACTTATCTGAAATCATCTCAAATCAGTTATAATCTCATGTTATTCAACCAGTAATTTATAAAAGTGAAATCAAATCCAGTGTTATTCAAAGCTAAGTAATATTCTGGAAGAAAAAATTGTGACTGGGATTTTAGAATACATCCATTTTTAGTTATAAATTGTCGGTATAGAAAACCCACCTTTGCATATGTTATTTGAAGAGACTTCATAAGAAACAAAATTGCAGAACTGTTTCAGATCCATTTATTCTTATGCTGAAATCTGAATAAAATTATTCTTCTCTGTATAATCAGTCATTCTCAATTATTTCCTCTCTCGATCTTTCTCTTATGAATCAGTGGCTTGCCTAAACTCTATCGCTGGTGAGCCATGAATCATGATTAATTGACACGGAGAATCTGGAACTGGGTTTTTGTTCATCGTGGGAGCATTCAGAAAATAAACTTGCAGTGATTCAAAGGTTAACGTTCGTCAATATTTGGTTTTAATGATGATGAACTCTATATTCGCATAACAGAGGCAAAAATATTGGGGATTCCACTGTCTTGCAAACTTTGAGAAGTTTGGACCATCTTGTTGCCACACCAGGCTGTGTCATTATTCTGGTGGGAATTGTTGATCTGTTAGAAATCATGTTTATGGTTATGGATGAACTGCAGCCACCTGATTCGAAAAAAATATGATCCATCTGCTGCTGATTCGGGTGCCATGATTCCTTGATCGACATTCCAAAACTCCGTCTCCTTAAATCTATCTAATACCTCCTGCAGAGATTGAAGGAGAAAGATGAGGCCTTTTGTAACAATCTCCCGCTCCCGGAGTATTTTTAAATTTGAAGGAAATAAATTGTGAGATGTTTGATTCATCAAGGAGTTTATTTTTCTAAGTGTGGAAACACTTATATCCATGAAGGTTGGAAGAATAAGTTGTACTTTGACAAGTTTCGGATCATTAGTGAGCTTATGGAACGAAATTGAAATGAGCTGAGTGACTGTAGAACGATCATGAAATGATCGGAGCGTACGTAAGGAAAGGTCGAGACTGCATGGCTAATTAATGAATGTTTGATTACTGGACAATGTGAGTTCCAACTAAGGAAAGTTTGACTGGTCATCTTTGGGAGAATTTTACGGAAGAAAGATCGGGATATCAAGATTCATATAAGGAAAGAAGCGCATAGATTCTTCTAGTATTGATGGCAAAATTTGACCAAGCCAAATAATGAAAACAACAATAAATTTCCGGCTTGATTAGCAAGTCCAAGAGCAATATAAAAAGGGACCTCCAGCTCTCATTCTAGACACAACTCAAAAAGCAAGTCTTAGGGAGTCTAGAGAAAGAACACAGACTTAAAGAGAGAGTTTGGGCGGTGACGATTGAGCAAGGAGGATCGCAGGATTCTTCGCTGGAAAACACAACTAGGTTCAGAGTCTTCGATCTTTTAAGATCAATCCAGGTGAGGACGTGATTCATGGCAGTCCAATAAGAATTATTTTGTCTAGTTTGATTCAGTAAGAACGTGTGTCTATGCTTGGATAGAATTCGTTTATGGAAAGTTTGTTCATCGTGTTCATAGGAAAATGTTTGATAGAATTCGTTTAAGGAAATTTCGCTCTTCGTTTTCTTAAGAAATGTATGATAGGAATTGATTAAGGAAAGTTCGTTCATCGTGTTCTTGAGAAATGCATGCGATGGATTATCGAGTTATGTTAGGATGTTTTGTGAGAAATGAACGTTTGATCTTGAAAACCTAGGTCAGAAAATTATATGCGTTTAAGGAAAGAATAATTGAAATGTAATATAAGGAAAATGTTAAGGAAAGAGGTTAAGGGAGTGTAATAGTCCGACGGGTCACAGGTTGGCTACGGCCGCAGGTTTGGCTACGGCCGCATGTTTGGCTTCGGCCGCAAGTTTGGCTTCGGCCGCGGGTTTGGCTTCGGCTGCAGGTTGGCTTCGGCCGCAGGTTGGCTTCGGCCGCAGGTTGGCTTCGGCCGCAGGCTGGCTTCGGCCGCAAGATTATGGACCTTCCGGTCGAAAGGTTAAGAAATGTTAAAGTAATGGAACTAGTTAAGTAAAGGAATGATAGAACCGGATGCTAGGGTGTTAGTATTGATTGAGTGTTTGATTATTGGGCTGTAGTGGGCGGTATTGAGCGTCCTCACTGAGTATTTTTGTATTATCATGCCTCCTTTTGCGATGCAGGTAAGGTTGATTATGTAGACAGGAGCGCGAGGCTATAAAGACCATCGGCAAGGGTGTTTTAAACGTGGGTAATGTTGAGAGGTTTTGTAAAAGATATTTTATTGTAAACTACATGATTTTTAATACATAGTATCGGGTTTCATTTATAAAGTTGTAGTATTTCTCATGTTCATCCGATAAAATTTGACTTGATCTTTTACTTAGAAATTTTCACGTGTTTTCAAAGATTCACGGGTTGGGGTGTTTCAATTTGATATCAGAGCGGGGTTGGCCAGCCAGTTCTGTCCTGGCTGGCTGTTTTTCGAAAATGGGATTTGTGGGTAAGGGTGGAAAGGAACCGATGGTCTATGTCTCGCGCGATGGATGTGTGGTATGATTTTGCTAAGGTATTTCTTGGTATATGTTTATGATTGGACTGGTTAGTAAATGGCTAAGCAAAATTATATTAAATAGTTTGCAGGAAGTTAGTGAAAACTAACTTAAGTCTTATGAAGGATATAAAGTGTCGACTGTCGGACTTTTCAAAGGGGAGACAAGGAGGGTATGAGGTTGATTCAGTCGACAAAGGTAATATGCTTAAAGTCGTTCGTGATGGAGCAAGATATGTCAACGTTAGGGAATGAGTAGATATGATGATAGAATGTACAAAGCAATAGTCGGCATGGATTGATGGTTATTGACTGGGCTTGTAGCATCCCCATCCCGCAGTCTGAGCTGGATCAGTCCAAGGCTGAGTGTCAGTTTGACTGATCAGTCGAACCTGACACGTATGACATGTCGTCTGGATAGTACTGGTCGGATTATGACAATACTGCGGGTCCAGACATAGCAGTTGAGCTTGTCGGACTGAGCTGGTCGGATACAGACAAAGCAGTCGGACTTATTTTCGAGAAAAGTTAGTTTATGTATGGACTGACTGGTATACGTTACGTTGAGAATGGATACTGAGCAGAACGTGTACTGATAAGCTAAGTAAAACAGCGGGAACAGTTACCTGATGGTTACCGAGCGGTTACAAGCAGTTACCGAAGCAGTTACAGGACGGTTCCGGGTGGTTAATGAACTACTTAACTGACTGGACGGTTTATTGTCTGGAACTGCCAAGCAGTTATGGAACGGTTACCTAACCGCCCGATCGAGAAAGAAACTGTTCGGAGAGTTAATAAAAACTATCAAGGACGGTTACTGATTTGGGATTGGGCGCGGGAGCGGTTACGGGAAAGGAAAAACCGCCAACTTCCCGTTTTAATGGGATTCCGTGGATCAGAAAGGGGGAGGCGACACTAGAAAGAAAACAGAGAAAAACCGAGAGAGAAAGGGAGAAACGGACGGAGAGGGACTGAGATCGGTAAGGAGGACTGATCAGATCCTTTCTCCGACTACCCTAGAGCTCAGCGGTGGTCTTACTGATCGTCTGAGATGTGCCGGGTTCTGGTTCGAAGATACGAAGCGAGCAGTTAATAGGAAGAACCGATCCGTCTCTGGCCATGGCAGCTGAAACAAGCGTGAACCATGGATAAGGATGTACCGGCTTAATCTGCGCATGGTGGAACCATGTACTGTTGGATCGCAAGGTATACTTGACGATGCTGATGCATACTGCCGGTCTGTGGTCTTAGACGAGACTGGTATCAGCAGTACGACAGAGGAACAACGATGGAGTGCGATTGGAACTGTACTTCGGTACCGTCTGTACGATCCGGAGGAAGGATCGATCAGATTTATGGTGGACCGGAGCACTGGCGGGAACTGAGCGAAAGATCAAGAGGAATCGACGGATAGTAAGTAAATGGAGCCGATGGTAATCCGGTTTAGTCTGAATACACAAGCTGGACGCAAGGACATAGTCGATCCAATTGTTAGTGGTGTGGTGGCGAAAGCCAAACTTTGTTCGACTATAGAATAATGGTAATCCGGTTTAGTCTGAATACACAAGCTAGACACAAGGACGTAGTCGATCCACTTGTTAGTGGTGTGGTGGCGAAAGACAAACTTGGTTCGGCTATAGAAGTTGCATTTCTTGTGTGGCAGGAAGTTGTCGGTCGCATAAGAATGAGTTCGGAGAAAAGATCAGATTTGTTCAGGCAGCATACATGGAGATTTTTTAAGTCGCACGTTATTTATCAAGATGTTTCAGTGATGGTGGAGAGTGCAGATAACTTTAATGGTTGATCGTGCTACTAGATAAATGGTTCAAAGAAGCTCTTGGAATAGACGTGTTGGATCAATGTCGAGTTAACTTGATTGAACATATATTAGGGTAGCGTAACGGAAAGAAGGAAAGATGGTAGCTCAGAAAAATGAAGAAGCAATTTGATATTTCAAAAGTATCAACAGAAGAATGGAGCAGATGGTCGAGAACAAGTACAAATTATTCTTAGGATCATCATAAAAACAAAATTTGAGCAGAGAGGTATTGGTTAAATTTCAAGTGGGTAGAATGGGAAGGAAGCAGAATTATGGACCAAGAAAATGTTACGACCATTGCAATTAGCCAAGGATGAAGATTTCAATACGATTGCAGGCATGGTTGGATGAGTGGGTAAGAATCGTCGTTAGTAAAATGATATGCAAGTTGGTTCAACCATTCAATGGTTTGCAAGTTGGTTCAACCATTCAATGGTTTGACGCAAAATTATGTGAGGTATGGTGGATGACATACGGCAAAGAAAGGTTTGTGGTTCAGGAAGAGTTCATTTGGGTATGTATGTGTTAGTGAAGTCCAGTTGGGAATACTTTTGCATGGATGCATCCAAGACTGGAATTATTTATTTTATGAATGTGATATCGCGTATTTGTCTTGACGGTTGTGGAACAAAAGGATTGCAGTCAGCGCTGAAAAATATTGTGAATCAAGGGTGATCCAGATGATGTGAGTGCTTTGAGTGAGAAATCAGGTGATCAAGTTGATTGTCAAGCGACCATATCCGCCAGAGAATATGTGTCAGCCCTGCATTTTGGGATCCATGATGCAACCTAAAAGAAGCATTTTTCGTCAGCATATCGACTGCATTATTACAGGTAACTCGAGTATCAAAGTGTTCTAGTCAGACCAATAGTGTTGGACCAAAGTTAAATAGAGGAAACATAAAGATTAGATCCAATAAGCGGTCAGTGAGCGTGGAAGCAAAATACATGCAGCGAGTTCGGAGTTGTTCAGTTTCTGTTTATGTGGCAGTTGGTCGAGACAAAATTCGAGGACGAATTTATTTTAAGTGGGGGAGAGTTGTAACGATCCACTCCCGGAGTATTTTTAAATTTGAAGGAAATAAATCGTGAGAGGTTTGATTCATCAAGGAGTCAATTTTTCTAAGTGTGGAAACACTTATATCCATGAAAGTTGGAAGAATAAGTTGTACTTTGACAAGTTTCAGATCATTAGTGAGCTTATGGAACGAAATTGAAATGGGCTGAGTGACTATAGAACGATCATGAAATGATCGGAGCGTACGTAAGGAAAGGTCGAGACTGCATGGCTAATTAATGAATGTTCGACTACTGGACAATGCGAGTTCCAACTAAGGAAAGTTTGACTGGCCATCTCTGGGAGAATTTTACGGAAGAAAGATCGGGATATCGAGATTCATATAAGGAAAGAAGCGCATAGATTCTTCGTGTATTGATAGCAAAGTTTGACCAAGCCAAATAAGGAAAACAACAATAAATTTCCGGCTTGGTTAGCAAGTCCAAGAGCAATATAAAAAGGGACCTCCAACTCTCATTCTTGACACAACTCAAAAAGCAAGTCTTAGGGAGTCTAGAGAAAGAACACAGTCTTAAAGAGAGAGTTTGTGCGGTGAGGATCGATCAAGGAGGATCGCAGGATTCTTCGCTGGAAAACATACCTAGGTTCAAAGTCTTCGATCTTTTAAGATCAATCCAGGTGAGGACGTGATTCATGGCAGTCCAATAAGAATTAATTTGTCTAGTTTGATTCAGTAAGAACGTGTGTCTATGCTTGGATAGAATTCGTTTATGGAAAGTTTTTTCATCGTGTTCATAGGAAAATGTTTGATATAATTCGTTTAATGAAAGTTCGTTCTTCGTTTTCTTAAGAAATGTATGATAGGAATTGATTAAGGAAAGTTTATTCATCGTGTTCTTGAGAAATGCATGCGATGGATTATCGAGTTATGTTAGGATGTTTATGTGAGAAATGAACGTTTGATCTTGAAAACCTAGGTCAGGAAATTATAATGCGTTTAAGGAAAGAATAATTGAAATATAATATAAGGAAAAGGTTAAGGAAAAAGGTTAAGGGAATGTAATGGACCGACGGGTCACAGGTTGGCTACGGCCGCATGCTTGGCTACGGCCGCAGGTTAGGCTTCGGCCGCGGGTTTGGCTTCGGCCGCAGGATTATGGACCTTCGGGTCGAAAGGTTAAGAAATGTTAAAGTAATGGAACTAGTTAAGTAAAGGAATGGTAGAACCGGATGCTAGGGTTTTAGTATTGATTGAGTGTTTGATTATTGGGCTGTAGTGGGCGGTATTGAGCGTCCTCACTGAGTATTTTTGTATGCTCATGCCTCCTTTTGCGATGCAGGTAAGGTTGATTATGTAGACAGGAGCGCGAGGCTATAAAGACCATCGGCAAGGGTGTTTTAAATGTGGGTAATGTTGAGAAGTTTTGTAAAAGATATTTTATTGTAAACTACATAATTTTTAATACATAGTATCGGGTTTCATTTATAAAGTTGTAGTATTTCTCATGTTCATCCGATAAAATTTGACTCGATCTTTTACTTAGAAATTTTCACGTGTTTTCAAATATTCACGGGTTGGGGTGTTTCACCTTTGCCACTCAAAATTACCTTAAGAGAAGCTAGAAGGGTCACATGTTCTTAGGAGAAGCTGTGGGATGTTAAAATAAAGATCTTGATACTGGTCTGCAAGTCATTTATCTGTAACAATGGCACTAAAAATCTGAGACACTGCCGAAGAATGTAGTGTTCTTCTTCCTCAAACAGAGAACTAGAAAGAACAAGCCATTAACCTAACATATCCAATTCCACAATAAGCAATGTGTAATCTGTACCTCAAGTTTGGCTCCATCTGAAAATATTTAGTCATCTCTACAATGTGATCACTCACACAGAGAAGCCATTCCAATTCTATTTCTTCTCTGTAGGCAGAGGTTCTAACCTCCATAGTTGCCCGTATAAGGTAGATTTTTCAAGTAAACGCAAGCTTGTGGAGATATGTTGTAAGAACTAAATCCAAATATCAATTCAAATGGTGACTGCAGTTTTGCACTACTTGTAACTGCAGAGGCACTAATATGGCTGCAGTTTTACATAGTAGCTTCGAAGTTCTATGAGTCTTGTTTTGTGGCTGCTGTGGGTTACTTAAAACATGTTCTCATTTCAACAATCACCTAAAGAACTCTGAAATTTTTAGAAAACATCTTACCAAATCACCTACAGATTTGATTTTAGTTTTAAAACTTTAAATGAAATCATTCAAATAACTTTAAAACTCACCTAAATCCTACCAAAATTAAAACACTCTAAAACTCTTTAAAATCATCAGTCCAATACACCCCTGCTAGTGTTTAGGTCTTTCTTTATTAGTATTATTTTATTTGTCAAAGTGTGCAAAGGTCATATTAAAACATTCGAGTATGAATGATTGATTGTATCAATATAAGATTGACGTGTTTCATTAGGTAATAGCACCTAAACATATATATATATATATATATATAATTCTCTAAAATATTAGGACGAGTGGACTGTCATTTTATATTCCGACACATCATACATGTGGTGTAATGGAAAAAATAATAAGCATATGAAACCATTTTAATTGATCTTTTCCCCATTCTTTATTCATAAAATTACCTTATCTAAGTTGTATCCCTTCTATTTAAAACAAGTTGATGCACAGAGAAAACAAAATAAAGATTCATATCTCCACCAAGTGGAAGAACATTCTTTTTCTTTTCTGTAAAGCAACTCAACTTTTGTATCTTATTTCACGAAATAGACTTTTGTTTCTCCATCATCAAGTAAGATAATGAAGAAATTCAATCCAAGAAAGAGAAAGGTTGCGAGGAAACAATCTCCAAATCTTTTGATATACATCTTACCAACACTTTTGTTCTGGGTACTCTTTGTCCCTCGCATCAATCAAACCGTAACCTATCTCTTTCCTTCCTACCAAGAAACCCTAAACATCACTCTAAAGACTAAACATGAAGAAATAGATACTTGCGCCGGAAGGTACGTCTATATCCACAATCTCCCCAGTAGATTCAATGAGGATTTGATCGAAAGTTGTGAATCATATGCCGAGTTACGCAATAAGTGTAAGTACCTGGTTAACTCTGGTTTCGGTCCACCGATCTTAGAGGATGAACATAACCACACAGTTCGTGTATTAACCACCGAGACCGATTCTTGGTACTCGACCAATCAGTTCATGCTTGAAGTTATCTTCAGAGAGAAGATGAGACACTACGAGTGTTTGACTAACGACTCATCCCTCTCTTCTGCAGTCTTCGTCCCGTTCTACGCTGGCTTCGACGGGAGACGCTTTTGGGGATACAACGTGAAGCTCAGAGACGAACTCGGTGAAGATCTAGCTCAATGGCTTAGGGAGAGACCTGAGTGGACGAAAATGCACGGACGAGATCACTTCTTTGTCACAGGAAGGGTTGGTCGGGATTTTAGAAGGGTGTCTGATCAAGATTCAGACTGGGGAAACAAGCTCATGAGGTTGCCTGAGTTTGAGAACATGACGATGTTATCTATCGAGACAAACTCTTGTAGCAACGAGTTTGCGGTTCCTTATCCAACGTACTTCCATCCAAAGACCAAAACCGAGGTTAGGACATGGCAGAGGCAAGTGAGAACGGTTCAGAGACGATACTTATTCTCGTTCGTCGGAGCTCCAAGGCCGGAGATGGAGGAATCTATAAGAGGAGAGGTTATAAAACAGTGCCTTGCGTCACAAGAAAGATGCAAGTTTCTTAACTGTGACACACCAAGTAAAGATTGTGGTAACCCGGTTAAGGCGATGGAAGTGTTTCAAGATTCGGTTTTCTGTTTACAACCACCAGGAGATACAACTACAAGGAGATCAACGTTTGATTCGGTTTTAGCCGGTTGTATACCGGTTTTCTTTAGACTCAATTCTGCTCAGTACAAGTGGCATTTCCCGGTTGATCATACCAAGTATTCGGTTTACATTTCGGAAGATGATGTGAGAGACGGTAAGGTTAGTATTGAGAAGATATTGAGTATGATTAATGAAGAAGATGTTTTGAGTATGAGGAATGAGGTTGAGAAGATTATACCGAAGATTATCTATGCCAAACCGGGGGCTGTTGGACCGGAGAAGAATGAAGATGCGTTTGAAATTGCGGTGAGTAGGGTTCTTGAGAGAGTGTCTTCATTATTCAAGAATCAAGATAATGACCAAAATCTAGGAATGACATAAATGGTTCATAATATATATTTTTTAAATGCTTTTTGCTACTAAAATAAAAATCTTCATTCAAGGGCTCACGGCTGAGTTCCGCCACCTGGGTTCGAAACCCGGCCACTGGGGAATTTACATGCGGATCTCCAGCGCCCGAGACCGAAAATCGTTCACGGTGAGCCACATGGTGATGCCCTGGCAGCATCCTTGCTTGTTTCGGTCTCTAGTCTGGACCACCACGGTGGGGCCAGGACACTCAGTTATTAAAAAAAAAGAATAATATAATTTCCTTACATAAATGGTTCACAAGAGTGATAAAATCTCTCTTTCTTCTTTTTCAAAATTTTCTTATTTATTACATATAATAATAATTTTATTGTTATTTGTTTTTTTCATGGTAAATTAATACCATCTTCAATTCATCTCTATTTTCATCTATATATTTTCTTCTAAAATAAAGAATCTCTATTATACATGTGGATTTGCTCATATGTATATATTTATTAGATTTATTCTATTTATAGGAAAAATATAGAAAAATATTATTTTCATCTCTAAATATAAAATATAAAGATAGAAATAGTATTCTTCTTTTTTTATTTTAAAATAGAAGAATTCTACTGTACAATTATACATTGAAATAAAATTATTTAATAGAGATCTTTATTTTGTGTATGGGGATCCAGCCCCAGATTTAAGGGAACAAGTGTGGGAACGCTTGACTAGATATGGACTTTCGAGATCGGAACCTTGGTTTATTATTGGCGATTTAAATGAGATTACAAGAAATCATGAAAAAGAGGGTGGATCTCTGAGGAGTGCAGCATCATTTGTTCATTTTAATATGATTAGGAACAGTGGATTACTGGAGTTTCCTGCTAAGGGAAACAAATTGTCATGGCAAGGGCGAAGAGGTAAAGGAAAAGGGGCGGTAATGGTAAGATGTTACCTAGACCGTGCACTAGGGAATGAGGAATGGCACACCCTATTCCCATGATCCCATACTGAATATCTGGGAATGGTGGCATCTGATCATCGTCCACTGGTGGCTTATCTAGAAGATAAGGTTGTTAGAAAAAGAGGCCAATTTCGATTTGATAAGAGATGGGTTGGTCAGGAAAGTCTAATGGAATCAATTACAATGGGATGGTCGGAATATAATGAAGGCAGCGGGAATGGTATAGTGGAAAAGATTAGTAATTGTCGTCACGAAATAGCAAAATGGCGGAAAAATAATCCAAAGTTTGGAAAGAAAAAAATAACGGAATTACATAAGGCTCTTGATGAGGTACAAACTGATGATACTAGGTCTCAGGAGGATACACTAGAAGTATCCAGGAAGTTACAAGAGGCATATAAGGATGAAGAGGAGTATTGACATCAGAAAAGTAGGAATATGTGGTATTCATCGGGAGATCTCAACACAAAATTCTACCACGCTCTAACTAAGCAACAAAGGGTACGTAATAGGATTGTCGGACTACATGATGCAGCTGGAAATTTGATTACGGAGGATAATGGAGTAGAGAAAGTAACAATAGACTACTTTGAAGAACTATTTAGTACCACCTCCCCATCAGATTTTGACAATTTTCTATCAGAGATAACACCGGAGATTACTCCTCAGATGAACCAACAGTTAGTGACAATTGCGACTGAGGAAGAGGTTAGAGAGGCTCTATTCATGATGCATCCAGAAAAAGCACTAGGCTCGGATGGCATGACAACTCTTTCCTTTCAACACTCATGGCATATTATTAAGAGTGATCTGGTGGAGATGGTGACAAATTTTCTGGTATCGGGTGAAATGGATTTAAGGTTAAATATTACTCATATCTGTATGATTCCAAAGACAGAACGACCTACAAGGATGACGGAATACGGCCAATCAGTCTATGTAATGTAGGATATAAAATAATTTCAAAGGTTTTATGTCTGCGGTTGAAAATCGATTTACACTCTCTCGTCTCGGAGACTCAATCGGTATTTCTGGCAGGTCGTTTGATCTCTGACAATATTCTTATAGCTCAGGAAATGTTTCATGGATTATGGACTAATAAAGCGTGTCAAGAAAAGTATATGGCGGTTAAAACGGATATAAATAAAGCGTATGATAGGATATAATGAGAATTTATTAAGGCATTACTGCAGAAGATGGGCTTCTACCATCATTGGATTAAATTAATGATGGAGTGTAAATCGTCGGTTCAATATATGATCCTCCTAAATGGACACCCACGAGGTCTCATTGTGCCACATAAAGGTTTACGACAAGGAGATCCGTTATCCCCCTATTTATTTATTTTGTGCACAGAGGCGCTGATTGCAAATATTAGGAAGACGGAGAGAGAAAAATAGTTAACAGGAATTAAGGTAGCCAGAGCATGCCCATCGATATCCCATCTGCTTTTTGCGGATGATAGTTTGTTCTTCTGCAAAGCTCAAAGGGAAGAATGTAATACTATTCTCAGGATTTTAAAGGAATACGAGGTGGTTTCTGGTCAACTGGTAAATTTTGAATAGTCTTCAATTCAATTTGGACATAAGATTGAGGATTCGATCAGATATGAGTTAAGAAATATTTTTGGTATATAGAATTTGGGAGGAATGGGATCTTACTTAGGATTACCGGAAAATCTTGGCTGTTCTAAGATTCAAGTTTTTGGTTTTGTGCAGGATCGCCTAAATAATAGGGTCAATGGCTGGACTTTTAAATTTTTCACAAAAGGAGGAAAGGAAGTGATCATCAAATCAGCGATTACGGCACTGCCGAACCATACGATGTCTTGTTAACGCTTACCTAAGGCAACTGGAAAAAAATTGACGAGTGCAGTAGCACAATTTTGGTGGAGTCCTGGGGGTAGTACAAGAGGATTACATTGGAAATTGGAAATCATGAGACAAAGTATGTGTCAGCAAGGAAGACGGGGGATTAGGTTTCAAGGATATAACTGATTTCAATACAGCAATGCTTGGTAAGCAGTTGTGGAGGCTAATAGAAAAGCCAAACACTTTATTTTCTCGAGTTTTCAAGGGTAGATATTATAGGAACGCCTCACCCCTTGAACCGATTCGATCATACTCTCCGTCATACGGCTGGAGGAGTATTGTATCTGTTAGATCTCTAGTAAACAAAGGACTAATCAAAAGGGTGGGAACATGATCCTCTATATCTGTATGGAACGATCATTGGCTGCCAACCACTCGCCCGAGACCAGCCAATAAAAATCAACACAATTTGTATCCAGACCTTACAGTGGATTCCCTTATTGATTCCACTTCGCGAAGATGGAATTTGCAGGTTATTCGGACTTTGGTAGACCCACAGGATGTGAAAATCATAGAAATTATACCACTGAGCAGAAACCAGATGGTAGATAGGGAAGGATGACATTTCACAAATAATGAAAAATTTACAGTTAAATCAGGATATCAAGTAGAGAGGATTTACCCGGATAGGGAAAGATCACCATTATTAATTGGACCTACAATTGATGTTCTGAAGGCATTTTGTTGGAAAATACGGTGCCCACCAAAAATAAAATATTTTCTTTGGCAATTGGTTTCAGGGTATGTAGCAGTTAAGAAGAATTTGCAGGCGCGAGGGATGCAAGGAGATATATGTTGTGCAAGATGTGGAGCGGATGAGGAGTCGGTTAACCATGTGTTCTTTGAGTGTCTTCCAGCAATTCAGGTTTGAGCTCTGTCAAAGATACCAACAAATCCAGTTATTTTCCCAAAAAGTTCTCTATTTACAAATATGGATCACCTATTCTGGAGAGTTGCTCCACCGATGGGGGTCATCAATTTGCTTGGATACTTTGGTACATTTGGAAATGAAGAAATAATAAGGTTTTTAGTAATCTGGATATGGATTCTAGGGACACTTTTAAATTGGCAGAAACGGAACCCACACTCTGGGCAGAAGCACATCTTTTGAATGACCAGAAGATGGGAACACATGTTCAGGCAAAGACTCTTACGTCAATTCCTGGAAGATGGTGTTTTATAGATGGATCATGGAAAGAGGGGAATATGTTCTCTGGTCAGGGTTGGTTCAGTACTTTAGAAAGATTTGAGGGTCTGATGGGACCAAGGAATGTATGGGCTTCTTTAACTCCCTTGCATGCAGAGATGGAGGCACTACTATGGACTAAATGTATGAGGAATTTACGATAATTTCATGTTACGTTTGCAACGGATTGTTCTCAATTGGTGAAGATGGTTTCGGAACCAGAAGAATGGCCAGCTTTTGCAAGTTATTTGGAAGATATCAAGAGTCTGAAAGAGAGCTTCACACGATCAGAGATTATATATGTACCAAGGACGCAAAATACAAAGGCGGATAAACTAGCACGCAGTGTTAGGAAACAAACGTATTTCGTCGTTCACATGGATCAATATCTTCCGGTGTTGTTTACGGAGTCAATATGAGTATGTAATGTTGTTGAAAAAAAAACAATAGAGATATAAGTTAGAAATACTCAAAATGGAATTGTAAATTAAGATAGATAGTTACAACATGTCTCTTTCTAGTTCCTAAGTTGTATGATTGAGAATTTGAGATATCCAAATTTGATCAGACAATAAGAACATGATAACCGTTCGAAATCGAAATAACCGGTAGGAAAAGTATTGGTTTGGCACAAACAACTTTTGGTTAAAGAATCATGCTTTTCAGAATTCAGTTAAATCGTGGATCCAACGGTCCGTAACTGGTCTTTACCAAATACCCGCCCGTAAATATCCGACCCGGTAGATTCTCTCTCTCTCTCTCTCTCGCCTAAACTTCAAAAAAAAAATTCAGAGGACGAATCAAGCCTGAGAAGCTTCTTCATCCCTGCATAATTTGATTCTACAAATCGATCTCTCATTCGTTTTGCCTTCGTAAATTGAACCAATCGTCGCCGATTGATTTAGTTCTCTCATCCGATTCCGATCCATCGTAGTGATGAGATTCGAAGACTTGATTCCGCTGCGTAGTTTCCGAGACAATTGTTGATGGAAAGAGAAACGGAGCCAAGTTCGTCAAGAGGTGATCGAGAAGAAGATGTGAAGGTTATCGAGTGGGAAGAATTCGACAATGAGCTCACTCGGTTATGGAGTCTCTCTTCAGCTCTGAAGTTAGCCACAGAGAAGAAGATGACCCTACAACCAAAACTCGAGTCTCTTATTCAGGTTTCTTTCTCTTAACCCATGTGTTCTTCTTTTTGAGCTTTGTCTGGTTTTGATTAGAAAGCATCAATTTTTGGCATTGTATTAAGGAATGTGGATGAAGGTTAACTAGAAACTCATTCAAAGCTATAGCCTTTTTGTTGTGTAGTCTTATTGTTTTTGATGCATTGCTTAGTTGTTAACGTTTGAGGCTTTTATTGTGAGGCATCTTGCTTTTATTATCTCTTACGTTGTCTACTCGATGAGCTTTAATTGATTAGCCCGCGGATTAGCGGGCGGCTAAATTTCGGGCAGGTTAGTGCTGAATCACTGAGACGTACTAATGAACTTGAAGAGATGCGTCAGAGGCTGGAAGCAAAGAAATTGATGGTTGACAAGACGTCAGTTACTTGCAAAGTTACTGAGCAAGATCTTAAAAAGAAAGAGGATGATCTCAGTGCTGAAGTTAGGTCTTTGCTAGTTGGTGGCACAACTCTTTCCATCGCTAAAAGCAAATTACAGGTAATAAGCTTTTTCGGAAGGCAAATGTATTATATTGGACTATGCTGTTTGGCTATTTGTGTGTCTATTTGCGTTGTTCAACTTAAGTTTTCTTCATTCAACTGTCTCGTTGTTCTATTATGAGTAAATGATTTGATGACAGTTGTCTCTAGAAGGCAAACTGATTTTCTGCTGTAGGTTCAATTGGGGAATGATTGAATCATAGATACTTTATTTAAGCTTCCTTGTTCTGTTGCAGGAATCAAACTGCCAACTAGAAGGAGAGAGTGGTTATGCTCATCTAAAGACTGTAACGAATAAGCTGAGAAAGAGGCAGCAGTACATGGTATCTCAAGTTTCATTTATCTACCCTTTGAAGATCGAGGCTGGACCTTCGCAAGACCAAGAACTGGAATCGTTTCCAGGTGGCAGTAGATTAGTAGGAACTAAGCCTGTGAGTCAAGGATCCGTGAGAATTTTGGGGTTGCCTTTTAGTATGGCCCCGTTTACAAAGATGAGCTTCTTCACTGACAAGAAAGAAGTTCAGAAGTCAGCTACTGCCCTAGGATATGTAGCTCATGTATGTGTGTTCCATTCTTTTTCCTCGCTACTTGAGAGTTCTAAAG
The DNA here is from genome assembly GCF_020379485.1 of Brassica napus. Taxonomy (NCBI): domain Eukaryota; kingdom Viridiplantae; phylum Streptophyta; class Magnoliopsida; order Brassicales; family Brassicaceae; genus Brassica; species Brassica napus. The sequence continues at coordinate 56,193,789 of NC_063447.1, forward strand.
GCTTCCTTGCTTGGATTTTGCAGGCCGTGTCTCTGTTAGCTCCTTTCTTCGGAGTGCCTATTCGTTATCCTTTGCGCTTAGGTGGTTCCAAAACATATATTCTGGACTATGCGCCTTACATCGAGCCTTCAGCTTCTGATATGTCTCCAGTTTCCACACTTTCCGAAAATGCTAAATTTGTAGAGTTCCCTCTGTTTCTGGATGGTCAAGATACAACTCGAGCTGCCTACGCTGTCTTCTTATTAAACAAGGTTAGTTAAAAGAAAGTTAGAGACAAATGGCATATCTACTTCTCCTTCATCTAACCATAGTATCACATCACAGAACATCGAGCAGCTCCTGAATTTTGTGGGAGAAAGTAGTCTAGGACCACGTCAGGTTCTAGCTAACCTCAAGGAGCTGATCAGGATCATCCAGTCGCCAGATTTTATATATTCTTGATGATGACGATGACGACAAAATAAGGATGATGATCGGATATTCAACACTGTTTTCTCCTCTTGTAGATTGATCCATTACTTCTCAGTTCTAACACAGCTTCAATGTCTCTTACATCTTCTCAAGACAACACTTTGTGGAGGTTAAAAAAGGTCAGATTATTTATTCGTTAGAGAAGTTTTAGACATGGGCATTCTCTTTAGGATGAGACTCATCTCTCTAGGTGTGATGTTATAGAAGTGGAGAATAAACGAAAGCTTAGTCTAGTTTCTTATAAGTTCTAACAGATGTATCACTTTTTTTGTTTTGTTTTTCCCCCTTTTTGTATCATTTGAAATATGTTTGAATTTGTACTTTATGAGCATTTTTCATGTGACTCGTACAAGTTTCAACGCACTGTTGAGTGTTGGGATGTGTAACAATGCATGATGTTGATGACTCAAAGGCAACAACAAAACACAAGACCAAGGGTAAAAAGGGAAAAGTAAAAAAGAGAGAATGGTGGACCAATAGTAGTCTTGTGCGAGGATCGTCTTTTAATGCTCAAAAGCTCTCTTTAACTTTCCTCAGCATCTCACTTTTCTTTTTACTCTGTTCTCTCTCTCTAAAAACCAAGAAACCTCTAAATTAGAGTACAGAGATAAGGTTTGTTCACTCTTTTAGTTTGCTTTTAGTGTTGACACAACAATGGTGAGTTCCTCAACGACGATCTCTGCTTCTACTGCATCAAAGTCTCGATCTCTTACTCCCCAAAGGAAGATTACCCTCAAGGTCAAGACCCAACAGGTCTCTTTCTCTCTGCATTTTCTCAAGATAGCTGCCCTGAGATTTTAGTGTTGTGTGTTCTCTTTCCTTAAATAGAAACTTCTCTTATGCTCTTGCTCCTGCTCGATCTGGCTAACTTTCCTTAAACAGAAGAATATCATCTTCTATGCTTTTTTTAAGTTAAAAGAATAGTGGTTACAACATTTTGTTTTAAAAAATTCTTGATATTATTTAGAAACTCTATTATTTATAACAAGAACTAAATTGAAACTCTCACATGTGTTTTAAACAAGGATGGAAGAGAGGATGTTTATAAGATTGGTTATAATGCACATATGAAGAAACTGATGGATGCATGCTGCACCAAGAGAAACTTTGAGAAAGACACTGTCAGATTCATCTTCGGTCGTAAAGAGCTCAAGCCACGACAAACTCCTGCTCAGGTTCCTTTTTTAAATTTAAAATTTCACCCTCCCCTTCCCATTTTTAACCCTTGTAATTTTTGCCGATTCAAGGTTAATTACTATAATTATTTATCACAGCTGATGATGGAAGAAGGAGATATCATTGATCTTGTCACCGAACAAGGTGGTGGCTAATCTCGCCGGAACAAGGAAGATATTTTTAGGCCTTTTTTAATTTAAAAGACTTTTTAAACTATTAAAATTTTTCATTATTAGACTTGTAATTTCTGGTTTGTAGTTGTTGTTGCATCTTATTGTCTGAAACGTTGTTGTCCGGTTGATTTTAGTTCGTATTGTCGAGGAAATTAATAACAGTCAGTTTTCTCTATCTCGGTAGTTGTGGTTTGAATAATTAAAATTTCAGAACAGGAATATTGATACCCGAACAAATCTGTCTCTTTATCGTACAGTTCTAACTCTGTCTGGATTTTAAATGGTCAAACTTTGACTTCTTACGTTTACATTCATGTGGATTTTTTTTTTGGTCAAATACATTCATGTGGATTATGTGATTAGTTTTGTTCGAAAACATATACTCTCTCTTGTTCCCGAAAATAAGATGTTTTAGGTTTTTTTTTATTCCACAAAAATAGATTTTCTATATTATTTTTATATTGTTAAGGTATTTTTTTATATTTTTAGGAAACATTAATTGAGAATATTTGAATTGATTAAATTTTATTAGTCGAAAGTTATTGGAAAGTTTATAATAAAGTAAACAATAAATTAAATTATTAACATTTATTAAATTTTTAATAAGCGTGAATAAAATCTTATTTTCGAGAACAGAGGGAGTATAAGCTACACAAACTATGATCTTTGTTACTACTCGAGAAATTTCAACATTTCTTTAACCGGTCTACCAAGTTTCTGGTTAAATCGGTGAAAATGTAGAACACAAAAACGAGTTGAAGAAACAGATTACTAATGAACAAAATCCTCTCAAACGGCTGTTTTTGTTATAATTCACTTAAATTAGATGCATTCTTTTGTGTAGTGAGAATAATTACTTTGTGACTTGACTGACACCAAATTTTAAAGATATCTAGTGTCGTACTTTCAGTAGAGATGTCAAAATATGTTAAATTTGTGAGTAAATTTAACCATCAACCAATCTGAACCCTTAGTTCCAGTGAGTTGAAAATTTGGATATTAACAGCCATACATGATACATCCTGTTCTGTATTCATAACCAGAAAGACCTATTGTGAATCTAACGTCCACATATATCTTTACGAATGCACTAGGGCTGTGCAAATAAACCGAACCCAAAAATTCGAACCGAACCCGATCCGATAAAAATGAATCCAAACCGATCCGAACCCGGCATAAATACCGAATGGATCTTGTTTTGTGCTATTTCGGGTTATGAGTATTATCCGAACTGAACCTGAACCTAAATGGATACCCGATAGAACCCGAAACATTCAAAATTTCCAAAAATAATTTGTACCAAACATGATCTCAATTCCTAATATGTATTCAAAATATATTGAACATCTAAAATAATTATCTATTATATGAAGATTGATTGTTGAAGGTGGCGGTTGAAGGTTGAAGTTTTTAAATTTTGGTTTTGTTTTCATTGAATAATGTTTTTCATTCCGTGAGAACTTGGTTTTCGTTTTATACTTTCATTTATTTGGTTTTCTTTCGATCAATAACTATGTTTACCTTTCACTTGATTTTGAATGATCACATTTGCTGTTCCTTTTTTTTTTTTGAACCAATTTTCTTTATGTTTTGGTTACAAAATAGGTACAAATCAAATATTTTAAAACCGAAGAACCGATTTTACTTACTTTTTAGTTACAAAGTAGATATAAATCATGTACATTTAAACCGAAGAACCGATTGGGATCCGAACCCGAAAATACATCGGGTTGTACCGGTTCTTTGAAGATTTACTAATCCCGACCCGAATCCGATAGAACCCGAACCGGTCCCGAACCGAATTTTCATATAACCCGAATGAGACTGATTTTGATAAACCCGAAAAACCGAAACCCGATTGGATTAAACCGAAACCCGATTGGAACCCCGAATGCCCTTGCCTAGAATGCACTATTTAAACTAATAACAATAATCTTTTTTTTCTTGTTAAAACTAACAAACAGTAGCTATAATTGTAAAACTAAGTTCTTGCTGAAATTACGTAACTAAGGAACCCTCTTAAACTATTAACTTTATTTAGCGTACAAAATCAACCATTATATAAAGCACCAACAGAAACTTCGAAATCTACAAAAAAGAAGAAGCAAGTGAATAAACAAAACTAAGTGAAAACCCATTTAGGTCACTTCTTCTTCTTAAAGATTCATGGCGACGTTGAAGACGATCTCGGTTTTGTATCTCGTTCTATCAATTATTCTAGTTTTCGAGGGGATTACGATAAGCACGGAGGATGTTTCATCCCAAGAAAATAGCGCGGAGAATGTTATAAGCTATGATGCTATGCGTGCGAATCATGCATGGGGGTGCTCTCCCAAGTACCCTCAGTTTTGTAATAAAACTCAGGCAAATCCATATACGAATTCGAAAGTTTGAAATTATTAAAGATTAATGGAATACTCCAAGGTAGAAATCAACGAAGAGATTTCGGAAGGAGAATGGGGGGGGGGGGGGGGGGGGGGAATGGGGGGGGGGGGGGGATATGATTCATAATTTTTCATATTAATAACCTGTTTCATATTAAATATTACTTTATAATTTTTTTCTTGTTACAAAAAGAGAGTCATTTTAGAAATCTAATGCAACTTTCAGTTTAAAATTAATTATAAATGCATTGATTTTATAAATAATTTCATTTATCTCAAATACTATTGGTTGAATATGTGTAATTAATAAGAACTTTTAATGCATTTCAATCATTTTCTTAATCTGTGTAAAAAATGTCAAATGACATTTTTTTATGAAACAGAGGGAGTATTTAATATTCCTGTATTTTTCATTTTTTCATTTCATGAGAAAAATGAAAACAAATTGTAATTCGATTATCTTAAGATTACATTTATGGAAAAATATACTATTGATGAAAACGGTCAGTCATAGTAAATGTATATGGAATTACGTACACAACTGTATTTTATATGTTATTTGTTAACAACATGCATTTATACATATTTAGATTCGAGTGATACATCCATGAATCATGATGTTAACACAAACTTATAAGTTATTAAGTTATATGTTTAAAATGCGATAACCTAACCCGGAGGTGCTAGCTGCCTAGCTCTACTGGTAAAGTCTTTTGCCACTTTTGAAAAAACATAAAATCTTTGAAGCCATCCAATGTACGTTCCCGAGCTACTGGAAGAGATCTTCCCTCGAATGTCGTTGAAAGCCATCCTAAAATTCAAAACAATGGAGATCTATACTCGAGTCGAGGAGGCGTATCATATCATGAATGTTCAAACGAAGCAGATGATCATGGCAGTAGGAGAGCGAAACCGAATCCCACAAGGATTCCAAGGAGACGAAGAGGTGGAAATGGTCTACTTACACTTTGATGTCGCCTCGCGACCGTCGCTGTCATGTGACGGTCTGGTCTGCATCCCATACCTGGCTGGGTCAACGTTTTTAACCCTTCCACGGGAGAGTTTCTTAGATTCCCTTCCGGGCCATATCCAGTGATGCGCCGTTATGCTAATCATAGCTTAGGTAAATCATATAGTAGTTTCTTTTTAGGTAAATAATAGCTTAGGTAAATCGTTTTGATGAGATTGAAATTGTTCCTACGGATGAGATTTAATATATAAAAAAGTTGAACAAATAGTTAAAAAAAAAGTCGGAGAAAAGAAACAAACTTAGGTTAGACACGTAAATTAAGACCGAAGTCCCGAAGCATGACCCGCCTAGCCTTATGAATTAGCAGACTTGGGTTTAGTTATTTAAGTCCAGAAACCTGGGATTTTAGGGGTAAATAAATCCATTTGGATTTTAGATGTTTTCGGATCAAACCTGTTTGGACTAGTGTCGGTCCAATAATCCAAAACTTAGATATTATCATTCTTGCATCAGAACTATTCTTGATATTAACATATATTTTAATATTGGTTTGCTTCAAACTCTAACAAAGAAAAATATGGAAGTTATGAATGCACTTCATTGTTTGATCATCCGATAGTGAGATTCTAAATTCCATACAATGTATCTTCTTCTTTAAGTTGAACATGTATTTTCAAAATATAAAGTATGGAAAATTTGCCAGTGTTTAGCACAAAAGTTTGTTCTCTTATATACATAGTTTTAATTTAATTTTAATTATATATATTTTGTTAATTAAATTTGGTTTGTTTATATTATGGTTTTGAACTGTATAGACTGGCTTTATATTCGAAGAACGAAAATTTAAACTATTTTTTTCTGAAAACTTGCATGTTTTAAAATGGTGAAAATAGTATTTACAATGTTTTTAACAACTTATTTTGAGAAGCAAAAAAAAAACACGAAAACGCTATAGCAAGACTGGACCGGAATCTAAAATATTTTCGGACCGAGCTAGACTGAATTCAAATATTTACAGGTTTTGGGCCGAGTCCGGTAGCTCTATTGACATCCCTACTTAGGTTTACGACAAAACTCTACTGTCTTATACAAACATTCTAGCCAATAACTTGCGGAAGAAGATAAACCCTATTCCCATGTACCTAGTTCCCGACCTACTGGAAGAGATCTTCCTTCAACTGCCACTGAAATCCATCGTCAAATTCAGAACCGTCTCAAAACAATGGAGGTCAATACTCGAGTCGAGGAGGTTCGAGGAGAGGAGGCTTATGATGAATGCTCAAACGAAGACGAAAATCATGGCAGGAGGAGACCACCGAAACCGAACCCTAACGTGGTTCAAAGAGGACGAAGAGGTCGAGATAGTCTATCTACAGTGTGATGTCACCTCACGACCGTCGCTGTCATGTGACGGTCTAGTTTGCATCCCCGTACCAGGATGGGTCAATGTTTTCAACCCTTCCACCGGAGAGTTTCTTAGATTCTCTTCTGGCCGAGATCCACCGTTTCCCGGTTATGCTAATTATTACTTAGGTAGAAATATATATATTTAGTTTTTGTTTTTTGATCAGAAATATATAAATATTCATTGATAGCTCTGAAAACATGAAACCACAGATTCTGTATTATTTGATGTCTTCCCTGGATATTGGAGGATGGGATTCGGGCGAGACAATGTGAGCGGGAGCTATAAAATAGTGAGGATGGGCTTTAACCATCATTGGGAGATTCACCGTTGCGAGATTCTTGACGTTAACATTGGGAGATGGCAGAGACTGAGTCCGCCTCCTTATGAGATAGGATATAGAAGGAAGTCGACATGCTGTGTTTAAAATGGCGCTCGCCTTTTGCGCCATGGCGCGAGGCGAACTCAGGCGACGGCTCCATCGCCATGTACCTCCTAGGCGAGGGTTGGTTCCGTAAGGCGCGCGCCATGGAGACGCCTAGGCCAGAAGGCGAGCAAAAGGCGCGCCATGAAGACTATATGTAAACCGTATCTAAACCAGGTATGAAACCAAACCTTAATTAATAATTAAACCTTAGCCATCTAAACCTTAAGCCTCGGGAAACTTAAACGTCATAATAACGAAAACTCTAGCTTTATAAAACACAAGTTACGTAACTCAACATAAACATAGATCTCAAGGTTTTTTGCTTAAGGTTAGAACTCTCTAGTCTCTACTCTTTTCAATCTTGTTTGTGCTTATTCTTCTTATAGATTCATGTGTTCCTTTGTCACAGATTAGAACGTACTGCGGTTGCTTTCGTCGGAGTTAACAACACACGGTTAGTCTTTTACTCTCTGCACTTTCTTTTTTTTGTTCTCTTTTTTTGTCTTCATTCTGTCTCATCTTTGGTCAGTGATCACAGTCTAGTTATGGATCATAACTTATGATCAGTCTGGTTTTTGTCTCAAGCTCTTTACGTGTAATTTACTTTGGTTTTTTCCCTTTGATCACAGTTTTAATGTCTGAGGCTGGGGCTAGTGCTACACTTCGTGAAGTTGATCCAGGAAGAAAATATGGAATCATGTTGAATAACCTTGGGTATGAGGATGTTGAGTACGATGATGAAGATGAGAATAATGGTGTTTCTGAAGATGAATTTTAGGTATTGGTTTTAAGTTATTTAATATGATATTATCTTTTGGTTTCTACATTTGAGACTTTGTTTTTGGGTTTTCGGTTTGAATAATTTTGTTTTGGTTTAACTATCTTCGAATAATAAAGCTTGCATCTTATTTAAATTAAGTGTTTCCTACGTGAAGCAATCGTTGCATAAGTGTTTTTTACTTTTCTTCTCCAATACACGACAAACCAAGACATAACAAATATGTTCTTCATGGCGAGCGCCTTTTTGAGCCATGGCGTAAGGCGCAAGGCTTGGACCGTCTCGCCTTGGTGCGCCATGCGCCATTTTAAACACAGTCGACATGTGTAAATGGGTCCATCTATTGGGTAGAAGTATTGCCTGATCAAAAACTTTTAGCTTTGGATCTTCATGCACAAGAGTGGCGTGACGTTGGACTACCGTTAGGAGCACTCGGAAAATCATTCCAGGTAGCAAACCTTGAAAAGCGTCTAGCCTTAGCTGCTACCTATATTGAGAACGATCATTGGAACGTGAAGATATGGAGCGCGGAAGCACCAGAAGAAACATGGAGCGTGATTTACTCCATACGTTTATTCCCTCTCGACCACCCTTACGACGACCCATCTTCCCCTTTATGGTTTTGGACTAGGCCAGTGGCGGTTTCTAAGAAAGGAAACCTTTTCTTCCAATACAGTTACAAGAGGTTGTTCAAATGTTACCCAGAGACAGGTGAAGTTCGTTTCATCGCTGCAGAGATTTGTGTGATATCTCCTTTTGTTGAAAATTTGGTCCCCCTTGGACGTTTGGACAGCAAAACATATGGACTTAAACATCTAGATCACGTAACGTTGTCCTCCCGGATATCCAATTTTTTCAGACGAATGGAACTGAAGAGATCGAGCATTTTGGTAACCACCGCTGTTGTGACTCTTGTAATGTTTCGCTATTGTTCCCGTTTGTCTAGATCTTGATAATAGTAGTATTTATCATGTTTCAATTCGCATTATCAGAATTTGTAGTTTATATAAAGAAAGATGGAGAAGAATGAAAATTACTTTGTTTCAAACGACCAAACACTTTCAGTTGCCCGTAGTAAGCCCTAGCCTTTATCTTCTTCTCGTTAATACCGTGCTTAGAATTTACTCATTCAACCATCCGTAAACACTCCACTGCTATTCGAATGATCTAAGCCATTGTGCGCGCACACAAATTATTTGCATATATATCTTAAAATGAATAATAAATTGATGTTTAAAATAATAAATGAATATTAGTATATATATGCATGACTTGGACACACATAAATATTTGCATTTATAACGATTTAGATCTAAATCATTACACCCAGCTGTGTTACCGAACATTTTCAAGTGTTAACAATAAACTGTACAAGCAGAAACACATTCAAGATGGTTTCTTGTTTATTGGTTTCAAGTGGACAAGATTGGACATGAACAAGACCAAACTCAACTGTTCAGTCTCTGAAAGATAAAAGATCAAAGCAAAAAGCTTGTGATGAGGAATGTTCTTCTTACTAGTTGATAAACTGTGGTCTTCTTCAAGATATTAGTCATGTAAACAATAGTTGTTCATCAATCTGAAGCAGTTTCACGCTGTCGAAGGCAACTCGTGTTCTGAGAAGGCGAGCATCGTGCCATAACCGCTAATGTCTTTAAAGTTCCTTTACATGGATCACTCTGAAATGCAGCATTCGACACTTCAATGAAGCAGCTGTTGCGTCCTTTACAAGCCTGTAGAAGAGAACAATGAACTTTTAAAGTCATCTTTCACAATTTCTAAAAATCAAATTTATAGCTATTTATGTCAACATTTACCTCAGAGACGACTGATAACGATTTGGATGCGTGGCATTTCCCGGTAGAGAACTTCTCGCAGCTACCTCTTGGAGTTCCGTAGCTAGCAAATTCTATGGATGATATTACATGCCCTTCTTCACAACGCAGATGCATCTCTGGTGCCACACTGTTTATCGACATTGTTCCATTCATGAAACCTGGTGTGGACCATTTCCTCAGAGGTGGATAATGAGATTCCGAGACTTGACCGCACAGAACACCAGCAGTAACCGTCTTAACCGAGATTTTAAATGGGTTTCCCCCGGTTTCTTCAAAGAGCACTAGTAGATTACTGTCAGGCTTTAACCAAGAACGTGGTACATGGTACCTGTGCAATGATATTAGATCAGTACAATGGGGTTTTAATAGTCATTGTGTAGTTATTTACCTGGTTTGAGTAGGCTTTCCACAATTTGTTGTGCACTTGTCTGAAGTGTAGGCTCCACGATAATCACAAATTTTGTCACATCCATCCTTTTGGGCAATGATACTCCAGTACCTTCCGATATGGTGTCCGTTGACCCATGCTTGTCCCTTTCCCATACTTCCCAGATCTAGAACAACAGGATCTGTTCCGTCTGGGGTGTTGAAGTATGTCTAGTTCAATAAGGGGAAAGAAAAGGAACCATGAAGATGATAATAAGAGATAATTGAGTCAACAAAACGTCAACATGTTCCACATACCTTGTACCACATAAAGATGGATGGTGAAGCTTCGGTATCCAAGGTACTCCACTCAGCTTTTTCATTGTATTCAACAGTATATACTTTCTCAGCCTCTCCCTTCAGTCCCACCTACAATAAACCCCAAACATTCAAATGCTTCCACAATGAACTTCAGATTTTAGATAAAACGAGAGAAAGAAATAAGAATCCACACCTGATAGGTCCATGACGATTTTGACAGGTCCACGTCTCCATTCTTGAAGCCAGTAAGCTTCGCTTTGCCTCTAAAACCTGCTCCATCCTTCTCCAAGAAAGCACCGTAATTCTGTGTCATGAAGTCGAAAATGATCACAGTTAGCTGTCAGAAGAAAAGTAAAAGGAAGAAAATAGGTAGTAGAATTTTTACCTGTAAGCCAACTGTTTGAGTCAAGAGAAGTAAATCATTGTTTCCTTGCACAAAACGTACAGGCTGCTCTGCCTTCACCCAGTGTCCAACAATACTGCCTTTACTTCCATTCAGCAGGAGAACAAAGTTAGTGAACATGACCGAAAATAACTCCCAAGACTTTGCACTTCATGAAAGCAATGTAACCCTCTTGTAAAGGATATACACAAAAGCGGTACCGTACACAGACGCAATATGGGACCAGTCCATTTGTAAAATGACAGATATGCCTAAGAAGCAAGAGAATGTGCTAAAAATTACCTGAGAGTTGTTTGTTTACAAACACACGCAACACATCCCTCATGCTATCAACTGACAGTGTTGGGTTAGCTCCATTTTTCTTCCAGAACGAGATATCATCCTCAGTTACGCTTATTCTACATTTGGTTGAGAAGAAGGAAAGCTATTACAGCTAAAAAGACAAAGAACTAGTAAATATTATAGATTTCACAGTACTAAACTCCTCTATAATAATGAACTGGCAAGAGCATAACAGTCAATTTTTGATGTAAAAGCTTCTTGAAATGATTGTTGTTAGTTAGATCACGAAATAGATAACAACGCATAGCTACCTTGTCTTATGCCACAGGTAATCAGACTGGTCTTTTGTAACATTCAAATGCTCCAATAATCCTTGGGCAGTGAAATTGTTTTCACCCCATATGCCAATTGGCTCTTTCAGAGCCATCCATGATTTCGAAATGTAAGAAGCACTATCCTGACTCACGACTTTTTGCAGTATAGACATACTACCTAAAGGAGGCCTAGCAGGTTCAACCGTTTTAACAGAAGTCTGTGCTCCTACCTGTTCAAGAACAGACAGAAAACGATAATCTCAAGAACCATCTTGAAAGACTTAAAACGAAAACTACTATCTGAAGCAAATTAAAAAGCTAATTGCCTGATTAAAACAGATAACTCAAGTTCAAAGCAGATGATATTTGGGCAGTTTCAAAGAGTCGTAGTGAAACAACAGTAACAGAACTAATCCTTCTAAGTGTTCTCAAAGTGACAGCTCTGTTTTTAAGATTTCGTACACAGCTAGCAGTATTCGCAATAAAGAAGGATAAAACGGCACAAGCAATTACAATACCAGTAGAAACTGAATATCAAACCTTGGCAGTGTTGTAAGCCACATGTCGACAGTCTGGCAATATACTAACTGACCAAGGTGGTAAAGTATATGATTGGCCATTAAATTTCACATATGCAGATTTATGCTCATCAATGTTTGCGAGAAATGCAGCGCACACCTTTCCTCCAGTCTCACCATCTCCATGATATATGTGTGCCTGGACATTGCGTTATTTACAAGTAAGAACCCGGAATCTTCAGCATATATAATATAATACCTCATATTTCATGCAGAAAGCTAATAGAAAAACGGCCCAGTAATTAATTCAGTACATCAGTCAACTCTGTAAATGGCAATAAAGACTACACTTGGCATCATAACCAAGTGAAAATTTTGACAAGCAAAGGAGAGTACCAATCAAACCGGTAGGAAACTTATCTATCAGCATTGGTCAATTATAACTTAGAAAGAGTGAACTATATACGTAACAAGCATTTGAGAGTAGTAGCATACCTCCTGATTTGATCCCAGTTTTTTATACTGAGGTGCATCTGCTGCAACAAGGGCAGGTTCACAAAGTTTTATGGCAGCATGAAGATCCTTTAGATGCCCCCACTTTGGCTCGCTCCTCAGACCTTAGTATAGGACAAACATAACTTAATTAGATAAATAAGTAACTATATTTTTCTTAGCAATCTGCGTTCCTGCTAGTCTTAGCTTGCACCCACCATATTCATCAAGAGGAGCATCATAATCGTAGCTGGTAATGTAGAAAGGACCACCAGAAGTTCGACCAAAGTTTGTTCCACCAAAATACTGCAACCGTAAAACAGACTCATTGATATATGCAGCACAAACCGGTGAAAGCATTGAATGTTCACAGGCATTCTATAATCAAGTTGAGCAAACGCAATTTAAGCAAGTTGCGTAATTATCTCCTACATAGCTCGCCTTGGGGGTTCTAAGGGAGGGATGTAAAGCCAATACTACGGCTTGTTAGGAACTAGTTTCTCAACTGAAGGAAGAAACTCATGGAACTAATCATCCTTGTTTTTGAATATCATTCAGAATCAGCCGTAAAGATATATCCAACAGCAAGATGATGACGCAAATGAAAATTATCATCTAGTGTGTAATTGTTGTACCATGTAATAATTTTGAAAGCTTCCTCCGCGTTGATAAAATCTTGCGACTGCAAATGCAAGATCTTCAGCAGGTCTGTGAGGCAAACTTCCACCCCACTTCGTGTACCTTTAAAAATCCAACCTAACATACTCATTCAATCCAAATAAGGAAAATTCTCTGAAACAAATTAGGGCCAATTGTTACATTGGCCTTGAAACAAAAACTTCAAGGAGACACACTTCTTTGAAAAGAGCAAAACTTTGTCAGAAGACTGCATGACAGAAAAAAAAAACATACCATCCATCCCAATCCTCTGTCCAAAGTACTGGCTTGGTCTTCGAATTTGGTTTAAAACCATCACAATAGTATCCATTGCATGCATCAAGCTAAAGAGAAAAGAGATAAATAGACGTCAAATGGCTCTATACAATTATTAGCCTGGTGAAAGGTTCAGCGAGTCATCTTAATCCAGAAAAAGTCAAGTTAGCAACATTACAATATTCTCTGGAGCGTCTGTTTGCTTGCACATAACCCAAGGAACTCCAGCACCAAGCCCTAGAGCCATACTAGCAGCCCATTTGACGTAATCCTTTCCCTTCTGCCCATACGATTTCTCAACATCCCCATATTCATTCTCAATCTGTGCCAAAAAAAAACATATATCTCTAAAAGTCAATGCGAGAGAATATCACCAACATAAGAATCGTCATATATAGCCTTTATAGCAAGAGTACAAATGGAAAAAAAAAAACTCTATGCTTTGGAAATAACGTTCAGAAAATACAGAAACACTCATAAGACCTGCAGCATGATTACAGGACCGCCTTGCCAACAGAACATCTTTGCTTCCCGCATCAGACCCACAATCTTCGTTACAAACTTCTGCATCTCCTTCTGCAAAACATCAAGCAGAAACATATGATTATAACCAAAGCTAAAACAGACTCTAAGAAAAGGAAATGTACCTTAAAAGGCTCATTGTCTGTTCGAAACTCTATGCCAGGGACATCACGCAACCACACTGGGAACCCTCTAACAAGAATCAAAGGGGAAAAAAATAAAATAAAGAGAGCTGGCCAAAAAAAAAACAGAGACACAAGCAGTTGTAAGAAGGCAATACCCAAAGTTCCACTCAGCACAAACGTAAGGACCAATGCGAAGATGGAGATAGAGACCACTCGATCCAACAAGCTTCACAAATTTGACAAGGTCGTATCTTCCTTCAAAGTTATACTGAAACATCACATTCCAAAGTTTCCACCTTTAACCTCACATAATATAGAGATAGAGAGAAGACACACAGAGAGAGATATAATATAGCAAACCTGACCCTTAACAGGCTCATGCCCACTCCAAAACACATAAGTCTGAACCACGTCAGCACCACCTTCTTTGCTCTTCGCGATGAGGTCAGGCCACATCTGAAAAATCCAATTTCAACAATTTAATCAAAATGATCACAACCATTATCAATCAATCAATCAAATCACTGAGAGAGATGGTTTACTTGAGGAGTGGCGCGAGGGTAGTGAACTCCGGCGGAGACTAACATGCGCCGTTTCCCGGCGACGATTAGAGCCCTGTGGTCGTAGCTCACATTGAACGGTTTGAAGTAACTTCCCGAGACGATCGGGAGAATCAAGAGTAAAGCTATGATCGGTGGTAGTTTCCGCCACTGAAGCGAAGCATTTCGCGTTGACTCGGCCATTGAAGCGAAGCTCATCAAAGTCCACTGATTTTTTATTTTTTTCCTTTTTTTTTTGTAAAGAAGAAGACGATGTTCCACTTGTATTTAATTGTTTTTAATACCCATGTATTTCTAATAAATGCTAAAATATCCCCAGAAGTATATAAAAATACAATAAACCCCGCAGTATACAGTTAAAAAGGACAGAACGGGAGTATAAATGAGTGGACAGATGTGGTAACGTAACAAACGGAAGCATAACAAGATCCTGATTTGTTAACGTTGTGATAATAGGATCTGACGCATTTACCCTCGGGAGCAAAGAGGAGAGGAGATACTGCCACCATCTCAAATACCACGGCGTCGTTTTGAGGAAATAGTGTAACTGTCTCAGATCCTACGGCGTCGTTTTAAATCAATCTAAGACTACTTTGTTGAGTGTAGTTTACTTGGGACATACGGAAGCTTCTTTAATTTCCTTTTTTTTTGTTTAGTATAGTTTTAAACAGAACTTGAATTTCTCCACCAAAGGAACTTGACCGTGTGTCTAATTAAAGAGATGGCTCCTTTGGCGAGTCCGAGGGATCACAGAAAGTCAGAAACCCTCAAATTCTTACGGGAGCTAAAGGGTTCAGTTCCTTGTAAACGTACGTTGAATCTTGAGAACGATGGAAAAGTGGTGTTGGCATGCATGTATTAGAACAATCTAAAGAGTTCTGCTGAAGCTTTGATACGAGATGGTGTTGGCATCCTCAGATGTGACTGAAACTAAAACATTGTATCCAGAGATCTTTTGAACGAACTTAACTGTAACATGTTGCATTAGTTTTTGATACATTAATTTCCACTACCACATTAGTTAGGGCCGGTCTACAAAACTCATCCCGGAGAACATAACTAAACGATATTTTTTTTTTCTCTCAACCATTAATGAATGATCTAAGAAATAAAACCCCACATTGGAATATGTAGCATGGATCTTTTTTTTTTTTTTTGAATTATACAGGATATCCTCATATTATCTAATACGAACAAACAAACGTATAACAAAAAATGGGGTGAAGAAAGAAAAGTATGTGAAAATGACGGATGTATGGTAGTAAGAGTGTAAGACGATTGGAATAATTATTGTATTAACGATTTGAGCAAGGTATTAGAATAATCTTTTAAAAATCATCGCTGTCCGGGATGGTTACACCGTTTTAGAAGATAATTTGAATAGACACTTTTAAGCTTCTTGGTCTTTTGGTCAAACTTCAAACATTTTTTTCTTCATTGCTTGAGAAAAATATCTTGAAAATATACCTGATTTCTTCATTTGAAACTATCAAACCTTATTTTGGTAAAACAAACTATACCAAAAGTTGTTTCCTTCATTTGTTGTTTGGTTTGCATTTCCAAAAATAAAATCAGACAACGGTGTTATAACCTCAATGCATTAATGTCTCTTACTGTCGCGTTAATGATTACAAAATCCGGTGAATAAACGACGTAGTTGAAGTCCCAAAAAGGACAGTAGATGACTATGACAGATGTGTGTTACCAAAGAAGATTGGAATAATTATGTACTATTAAACTTTTGAGCAAGGTATTAGAATAATCTTTCAAAAAGTCACTAAAATGCATTTCGTGCTTTGTACTGGAAAATGACGCTTGAAAAATTCATAAATATTACTAATAGTATAATAAGTATTTTAAAAACTAAAGAAAATTTGAAGGAAAATTTTTACATTGAAGATTTGAGCAATGGCTTGTTTTTATTTCTAAACCACATATAGAAGATCATTTTTTTTGAGAAAAAGCCTATCTATATCGGAGCTGCCAGCTCTTTTTCTGAACAATCTACAAGCTTTTCTTTGAAAGGTATACGTATAATAAATAAATATGATCTCATATCCAAAACATGAACTAACATTAACAAAAATTAGTTTGATGATGAATTTGACAAACAATACCATAAAAGGTAAGGAATATATATATAGAGAGTATACAATACTAAAACTTCTTCAATAGCCTGACCAATGATGTCCCACAAAATACTAGTGCAGCAGAAGTAAAATATCACGAACTCCCTTTCACTTACACATCAGTTGAAGCGGTGTTCAAAAGAAAAAAAGCACATCAGTTGAAGCTTCCTTTCTATAAATAGAAGACTCATTGGAAGTAGAATTAAGAACCATAACAACTCACTAATAACGTTCACAAGAAAACCACTCATATCTAGAATGACTACTACCCTCACTCTTTTCTTAGGGTTTTTAGCCCTAACGACTACCCTTAGCTTCAACGCTGAAGCTAGGCCTCAACCAAGTGATGAAGATCTCGGTATCGTCATTGGACCTCACAATACATTCGAAGACGACCTTGGCACCGTGATTGGACCGGAAGAGAGCGAAGACATACCGCAGGTCAACCTAGATGATGAAGACTTGGGCACCATCATTGGACCCGAGTTTGAGGTCCACAAGAAAGATTTCCCTGACGATTTCATCTTTGGAACATCCGTTTCCGCATATCAGGTCAATATACATTAAATAGATAATATACACATTATATTCACATACATTGTAACATAGATAAAATAATCCTATCATTTTTATTGGTTTCGGTTTTAGGTTGAAGGTGCTAAAAAGGGATCAGGGAGAGGCTTGACAACATGGGATGAATTTACACACATGTTTCCTGGTATAAATTACATTTATTTGTTCTTCTGTTCCTTGTAAAGTGATTATGAATTTGGACTCTATTCTACAAAAATTAAAATATATCATCGTTGATGTGGTATCTTCCAGACAAGGTTGAACAACGTAGTGATGGAGATGTCGGAGTCGACTTCTATACTCGTTACAAGGTACGTCACTGTTTACAGTGGGTTTAGATTTTATTGAATGACTTTGTTTTCATAAAATACATATTGAAAATACTGCGTGGGATATGGTATATTATAGGATGATATAAAATTAATGAAGGAGTTGAAAACGAATGGGTTCAGATTCTCAATCTCATGGACCAGAGTCTTGCCTTGTAAGTCCATCACACTAGTCCTTGTAATTAATCAATCAAACCACATATTTTTCTAATCTAAAATCTATATTGCAAAAAGTAAAGAATCAATATTTTTTTTTAACTCACGTATTTGTGTATATATGTTAATTTTCAGATGGATCAATTGAGAAAGGTGTCAACGAGGAGGGGGTGAAGTTCTACGACGATCTTATAAATGCACTTATAGCTGATGGTAATCATTTTATTACCTATGATTTATTTTCATATATACTTGAATCTTTTCACCTAATTATTTCAACATGATTTGTAATAATAATTGAAAGGAATTCAGCCAGCGATAACTCTATTTCACTGGGAATCTCCACTTGCTCTAGAAATGAAATACGGAGGTTTTCTAAACGAACAAATTGTGTAAGTAAATATGTCTATTAGAATTTTTCAGGATTTTAAAATCATTCTTCTTGCTATCAACTTAGTTTGAATAACCTCTAATGTAGTGAGGATTTCCGGAAGTTTGCAAAGTTCTGCTTCGATAAATTTGGAGATAGGGTTAAGAACTGGGCAACATTTAACGAGCCATCGGTATATAGTGTTGCGGGTTATTCAAAAGGTAAGAAAGCGCCAGGACGGTGCTCTCCATTTGAAGTCATCAAATGCCCCTCAGGAGATTCATCCGAAGAGCCTTACAGAGTTGGTCGTAACCAAATCCTTTCTCATGTTGCTGCTGTTGAAGAATTCCGAAAATGTAAAAAGGTTATTGTTAGAAATTTTCATATAAATAAACCCTAACCTTAAACCATAAACTCTATATTATATAATTGTTCGAGTTTATTTTTTTGTTATGTTAAAAATACATATAGTGCCAAGAGGGAGGAGGAAAAATTGGAATAGTGTTGGTGTCTCACTGGTTCGAGCCTAAAGATCCAAACTCAAGTAAAGATGTCGAGTCAGCAAGACGTTCCCTCGAGTACCAACTCGGCTGGTGAGTTGTTGTTTTTATAATGTTTGATTAAATATATAAGATGTGATATCTAATCCTTTTGGGCTACGTGTGGACAGGTTTCTTCGCCCTCTCGTGTATGGACAGTATCCAAAGGAGATGCTAGAAGGTACCACAAGCCGAGTGAAAGCATTTACACCAGAAGAATCTAAGAGACTAAGAGGCTCTTTGGACTACGTCGGAATAAATTACTATGGAGCATTCTTCTCTACCCCACTCGCCACTGTTAATTCATCGCAGATTAGTTATCATTCCGACATGCGTGTAAACTGGACAGGTGCCAACCTTAATCGCCTTGACATGAAATGATTCTTTAGCTTATATAATAGTTGAATAATTAACATTACTTTCATTTTTAAATAATGATATCTTTGCTTCTTCTTGGTTTTTGTAGTTGACCAAAACCATTCACCACATCTCAAGGTACTCCGGATAAAAACTCCTAAAACATGTGTGCATTTTTTTTTTCATATCAACATACACATTATACAAGAACATAAGTAATGTATATAGTATAGATTTTCACTGGAACAAAATTTATCAGGGATTATGTTAAATCCTATCTACTGGTTTTGTTTTGCTAGTAGAATATTTCAGCTGAAAATGGTTCTTTTTCATTCTTCGACCAATCAAATAAATCAGTTACGTACAACCTATATATATTGTTTAATTTGCAGTCAACGGCAATGGGTATAGTAATATATCCAGCGGGTTTGATGAATCTGATGAGACATATCAAAGATGAATATATGGACCCAGAGATTTACATTATGGAGAATGGTAACCAATTAGCAATATACCAAATAATATATGTTTTGCAAAATGTGTGTGTGTGTGTACTTAGTACGATGATATGATGGGTTTTGGTAAATTTAATTGGTAGGGATGGACGAGCTCGACGATGGGACCAAGACCTTAGAGGAAGCCTTAAACGACTACGGGAGAAAAGAGTTCATCAAGAGTCACATCTTAATTATGGGCAAAGCCATCAGGTATACCACTAACTTAATACATTTACTTCATTATTTTTTATAATTGCGATAGTTCACCAACGTATCTTTGACCCTTTTCTTACATTTATAATTAACCGAGTTTTGTCCGAATCAAAGATATATATGAAAATTATGTTGATGGATGGTTCGCAGGATGTACAATGTGAGGCTGAAGGGTTATTTCATATGGTCTTTAATGGACAACTTTGAGTGGGAGAAAGGGTATAAAATCAGGTTCGGGCTTTATCATGTCGATTTCAATGACAACATGAAACGATATATAAGGTCATCTGGGAAATGGCTAAGCGAGTTTCTTGATTCAAAAGAGTCTCTCCACAAATGCTACTTCGAGGGCCATCGTGAGAAAGGATATGCTCCCAAGCTGTCTGACAGAGAGATATACGATCGTGACAATTGGCGTATAAGATACACGAGCGATGTTATGTGAAAAATTGGTGAAAGTATGATAAAAATAAAAGAATAAGATATAAGATGGTCTTGTTTATGTTTTTAATGTGTTTGTGTTCAATTTTATGTGTGTGTTTGTCAGTGTTTGTATGCACATGTTAATAATGAATAAGATTATGACCGAATATTTTCTTTTGAACTACGAAATTTCACACTTTTAAAGTTTGTTCTTTTTCTCAGTATGCACATAAATTAAGGATGTGAGTCCTGCGACTGGTGCAGTTGAAGAAGGTGAAAATAACGACGGACTGAGGAACCCCCCCCCCCCCCCCCCCCCCAAATAAAGAGTTCGGTCCGGTGAATCCCGGTGAAAATAAGACGGAAATTGTGTTAATTTTAATGATAATGTTCTACATTATCCGAACAATTGTTAGAAAAGTATTTATAAAAACATTTACTAAATGCTAATGCTCTCCGAATGCTATCTGACCAATGCTCTCAAATGAAGCTTTTAGAAAAGCATTTGTATTTATAATTTATAAAATTAAAGAAAATATATAATTAATTAATTTATTGTTATGAACAAAGTGGATTGCTAGAAGCCAAAGGCCAAAAACCGTGGCCCATAGAGAGAGAGAGAGTCGGCGGCCCAAGAGGAGAGAGAGTCGGTCGCCTCTTAGCTTTAGGATGTTTCCATTTATCTATCCATGTTTATCTTTAGGAGATTTTCCTTTTCCTTTTAGGATAATGATTTGTATACTTTCCTTTTATCTGATTCTTGTATCCCCTATATAAGGGAACACTTTGAATGAGAAATAATAATACAACAGAACACGATTTCATATCTTGTTCACAACACGTTATCAGCACGATAGCCTCTGAACCCTGAGACCAAAAACCGAAACCCAAAAGTCTAAGCCGGCGATCCAAAACCAAAACCCAAACCTAAAACTTGTCCTTAGTTCATCAAGAACCCAGGAGAACCATCCTAGCTTCTCAGATCACGTTCCAGACCGAGAAGAACCGCAACCAGCTCGCGATCGAACCCGAACCCCGCGACAGACCCGAGACGATCCGATCCCCGTCCAGCTCGCAGCCGAGACGCCTCCAGCCGCGATCGACTCCATCCGCGACCCGATAGGAGACAGCAGACGTCCGATCATCTCAGCTCGAAGTTCCATCCATTCTTAGGAGGTCCGGTTCTAAATCCCCTACGAAACAAAGGTATAAACACAATCTGAGAACCTAGAAAATAAGAACCCTAATTCAATGTCTTGATAAAACCCTAAAAGAAACCATGAGATTAAAATCGACAAGTCTTAGAACTAGAAACATAAAATCGATTCCAATTAGAACCTGGTTGAATGTTGATTGATTGAATCTGAAATTGACAAACCCTAATCAAGGAATCGAAAACCCTAAACCCTAAAAGAAACATGTAGCCGATTTTAAGATTGATCTTGATTGCTTGATTTTTGATTTGATTTGAGGTTTAGGATTGTTTAGATTGCTTGAATCGATTTATCTGAACATGAAATACTTAAGGCCTTGAAACCTTAAACATAAGTTGATAGAATTTAAAGATTGAAACCTTAGGAATCATAAGAATGCTTAAATCGTTTTGCATAAATCCGAACATGGTATTGCATTCACAACTGATTAAAACAGGATCGGCCAGCATATAGAAAACACTTGATCTCGAATCTGATTGCATTAAAACTCATATAGCCGTGTGGCATTAATCTTCCTGGTACATGTAGAATTGAATTTTAGGATTGATCACACCATGAATTACATAACCGAACCTATTGATTGTTCACATAGCCGTGCGGCTTGTCTGATAGCACCATGGTCGATTAGTATTGTTTGATATCATAAATGCATAAGACGTGTTGTGGCCGAGCTTGATTGTATCCTGCGGCCACGTGATCCCATTATGAATCTAATGTCTTGCATGATAATGTGGATCAGATGTCGAAAATAGCAAACAGAGACTATGCAGCCCTTAATCTCTCCGGAGACAATTACTTGCAGTGGGCGCTAGACACAAGGATTAGTCTAAAGTCTAAGGGACTCGGTGAGACCATCACTGAGGACAGTAATGAGAATGAAAAGAATAGATACAGGGCCATATGTTATATGCGCCATCATCTCATAGAAGGTCTTAAGGATCAGTACATGACGATTGAGAATCCATTGGATCTTTGGGATGCTTTAAAGCACAGATATGATCACCAAAAGATGGTGTTGCTTCCAAAGGCAAGGCACGACTGGATGCATCTCAGATTCATGGACTTTAAGTCCGTGGACGAGTATAACTCAGCCTTGTTCAAAATTGTCTCAATACTAAGGCTGTGTGGTGAAGAAGTGTCTGATGTTATGATGCTTGAAAAGACCTACACGACTTTCAATCAGTCGAATTCTGTATTGCAGCAGCAATACAAAACAAAAGGTTTTGCCACATATACTGATCTGATCTCATGTCTACTCTTGGCCGAGGCAAATAATGAGCTTCTCATGAAGAACAGTGGAGCTAGACCGGCCGGGACAGCACCATTACCCGAAGCCCATGATGTTGAAAAGAAAGATCCCAAAGAAACCTACTACACCCAAGACAACAGGAAACCATACGGTCATGGCCGTGGTGGGTACAGGGGGCGTAGGCGTGACAGCCATAACGGTCGAGATAACTACTCAACCGGCCGAAGAGGAAACCACAATAACCGTGGTCGTGGTTCCAATTACGGTCGGGGCCGAGGGAGTTATGGCCGTGGACGAGGTGGCATATCCAAACCATCTCACACGTCCAAGTCTTTATGTCACAGATGCGGGATGGACAATCACTGGGCCAAGAACTGCAGAACTCCAAAACACTTGTGCGAACTCTATCAAGAGAGTATCAAGAACAAGAACCCGGAGGCAAACATGATCCAAGAGAACGGTCATGACGACAAATGATATGGATATGATGCTGATGATGAATCCGACGGCAACAAAGATGACCAAATGGATTTTGAGACATCCGACTGTCTAAAGGACTAGTTTTTTTTCTCTTCGAATCACATTGTCTTATTGCTTTATGTCTTTGATTTGGTGTTTTTATTTTATGAAATGACATTTATAAAAGTTTTAAAACTTTATGAAGTCTCTAAAGTTCAGTAAATTTTATTTATAGAAATGAATGATGAGATGAGTATACTTGTGGTGGATAGTGGCACAAGTCATACGATCCTTAGAGACAAAAGGTACTTTATGAGTCTCAAAATGCAAAGTGCAAAGGTACAAACCATTGCGGGTGAAGCCAGCCTGATTGAAGGTCACGGCCAGGCCTATGTGATGATGCCCAAGGGCACTCACCTAGAGATCAAAACCGCCTTGTATTCCCCAAGCTCTAGAAGAAGCTTATTGAGTTTCAAGGATATAAGGTTGAATGGTTTCCACCTTGAAACATGGGAAGAAGGAAACAAAGAATTCCTTAACATAACTTTGATCACCAAAGGCAATAAAAAGATCCTAGAGACCATGCCCGCAATGTCTACTGGTCTTTACTATGCAAGGATCAGTATGATCGAGGCAAATGCCTCAGAGCTATTCACTTTATGGCATAACCGGCTTGGCCATCCCGGAACAGGAATGATGCGGAAATTGATGTTGAATTCACAAGGGCACACGTTTAAAGGAGTGATCCCACGAAATCTCACATGTGCAGCATGTGCACAAGGGAAACTCATAACTAGGCCATCACCAGCCAAGGTTAATAAAGAAACCTTGAACTTTCTGGAAAGGGTCCAAGGGGACATATGCGGACCAATACACCCACCTTGTGGGACGTTTAGATACTTCATGGTCCTCATTGATGCATCGACCAGATGGTCACATGTATGTCTATTGTCCACTCGGAACCTAGCCTTTGCACGGCTGCTTGCTCAGATGATAAGGCTGAGAGCACACTTTCCAGACTTTCCACTTAAGACTATACGTCTAGACAATGCTGGTGAGTTCACGTCCCAGGCGTTTAATGAATACTGTATGTCCATGGGGGTAAAAGTAGAACACTCCGTGGCACATGTCCATACACAGAACGGCTTGGCCGAATCCTTCATTAAACGTATCCAGCTGATAGCCCGTCCATTACTTATGAAGTCTCAACTTCCGGTATCAGCATGGGGACATGCAGTTTTACATGCAACGGAACTGATTCGCATCAGGCCATCTAGTGAGCATAGATATTCACCATCCCAATTACTTACGGGTCATGAGCCAGACGTGTCCCACATCAAAACATTTGGATGTGCCGTCTACGTTCCAATTGCTCCACCACAGAGAACTAAAATGGGACCGCAGAGGAGGATGGGAATATACGTAGGATATGAATCCCTAAGCATTATAAAGTATCTTGAGCCAACAACCGGTGATTTATTTAAGGCCAGATACGAAGACTCACAGTTTGATGAGTCCACATATCCGTCCTTAGGGGGAGATAACAGCCGGTTGATAACAAAAGAATTAGAATGGTTTAGACCATCAACATCTTGGCAAGATCCTCGGACTAAAGATTGTGATTTAGAAGTCCAAAAGATAATACATCTTCAAGAGCTAGCTAATAGACTGCCAGATACATTTGCTGACCCAAATAGAGTGACAATATCACACATCCCGGCTTGTAATGCACCTGTAAGATTAGACGTCCAAGATGGACAATGTCAAGTGGCTACAGAGTCTAAGCAACGTTTAAAACGTGGCAGACCAATTGGTTCCAAAGACAAACAGCCTCGGAAATCCAAGAAAGGTGCTGGAACCGAGAGCATCAAGGAAACCGTCCAGGACATAGATGGACCGGTCGAGCCGACCATGACGGTTGAGCCGAGTGTACCGGCCACACCCGATGATCCGGTCGTTCCTCAAAGTGAGGTCCGGGACGCTGGACTTCACGGGACACCAGAGCCGGACAACCAAGAGATCTCTATAGACCATGTGATGTCTGGAAAACAATGGAACAGAAAAGATATCAACGTTGATGATTTATTTGCATACAAGGTAGCACTTGAGATCATGGATAAAGATGAGGATCTAGAACCCACGTCCATACAAGAATGCATGCTAAGATCAGATTGGATCAAATGAAAACAAGCTATAAACGTGGAGTTAGAATCATTGAGAAAGAGAGGCGTTTTTGGCCCTATAATCCTGACACCCAGAGATGTCAAACCAGTGGGATACAAATGGGTTTTTTGTAAGGAAGAGAAACGAGAAAGGAGAAGTAATGAGATACAAAGCACGGCTTGTAGCACAAGGATTCTCGCAAAGACCAGGAATAGACTATGAGGAAACTTATTCCCCTGTGGTGGATGCGACTACATTGAGATATCTAATCAGTCTTGCCGTGAAAGAAAACATTGATTTACGCCTAATGGATGTAGTTACAGCATACCTGTACGGACCACTGGACAATGAAATACACATGAGAGTTCCAGAGGGTATTGAGCTCAAAGATAAGAAAGGTTCTCGAGAACAACATTGCATTAAGCTGAATAAAGCTTTATATGGTTTAAAGCAATCAGGTCGAATGTGGTATAACCGGCTATCCGAGTACCTAACCAAAGAGGGATATAAGAATGATCCAATAAGTCCATGTATATTCATAAAGAAATTCGACAGCAAGGGCTATGTTATAATATCTGTTTATGTGGACGACCTGAACATAATAGGAACCTCTGGAGAGATTTCTCAAACCGTCGAGTGTCTAAAGAAAGAATTCGAAATGAAAGACTTAGGGAAAACTAAGTTCTGTTTGGGATTACAGTTTGAGTATAAAGCAAATGGCATCCTTGTGCATCAAGGAACTTATACACAGAAAATACTCAAGCAATTCAATATGGACCAGGCACACCCCTTACCGTGTCCTATGGTCGTGAGGTCCTTAGACCTGGAAAAGGATCCATTCGGACCTAAGAAACCGGACGAGGAAACCCTCGGATCGGAAATGCCTTACTTAAGTGCCATTGGGGCCTTAATGTATTTAGCTAGTCATACTAGACCAGACATAAGCTTTGCCGTGAGCTTACTATCTAGATTTGGTTCATGTCCGACCTTAAGGCATTGGAACGGAGTGAAACATCTGTTCAGATATCTGCAAGGAACAAAAGACCTTGGTTTGTTCTACACCAACCGGCCAGGAGAGAACTTGGTCGGATATGCAGATGCTGGGTACTTATCTGACCCACACCAGGCTAGATCTCAAACAGGATATGTGTTTACACATAGTGGAGCCGAAGAGTAAGGTGAGGGAGGGGGAAGAGCTATCAAGTTCTAGATCTGGTCCAAGAAGCACTACTGTAGGGAACAATATGCTGGCGTTCAACAAAGCAATCCTTAGTTGCTACATCGTCTAATCACGCCGAGATCATAGCCATGTATGAGGCAAGCCGTGAGCTTGTTTGGTTGAGGAACATGACCGGCCATGTCTTGAAAGAGAGTGGTCTAGCCGTGGGACAAGAGAAGGAGGAGCCAATAATCATCTACGAGGACAATGCAGCGTGCATTGCTCAGCTCAAGGAAGGGTACATCAAGGGAGACAGGACCAAGCATATCCTACCCAAGTTCTTTTTCACCCACGACTTACAGAAGGCAAAGGAGGTTCAAGTAGTCCAAGTCCGATCCAGCGACAACTCAGCCGACCTTTTCACCAAGTCCCAACCAACCTCAACATTCAGAAAGCTGGTTCATCAGATAGGAATGCGCCGGCTGAAGGATCTGCAGTGATGACTTCATCAGGGGGAGTGTCATGCGTTGTACTCTTTTTCCTGTCTACGGTTTCCATTTTTTCCCACCTTGGGTTTTTGGTTTTCCTAGAGAGGTTTTAACGAGGCAACATCGTGCATGATACAAGCCCATATGGTTCTAGCATCCAAGGGGGAGTGTTATGAACAAAGTGGATTGCTAGAAGCCAAAGGCCAAAGACCGTGGCCCATAGAGAGAGAGAGAGTCGGCGGCCCAAGAGGAGAGAGAGTCGGCCGCCTCTTAGCTTTAGGATGTTTCCATTTATCTATCCATGTTTATCGTTAGGAGATTTTCCTTTTCCTTTTTGGATAATGATTTGTATACTTTCCTTTTATCTGATTCTTGTATCCCCTATATAAGGGAACACTTTGAATGAGAAATAATAATACAACAGAACACGATTTCATCTCTTGTTCACAACATTTATTTTATTTAATAATAGAGCAATTCTCTCAAATAAACATTTTTAAGTTTTGTGTCACAAAAATAAACCTCAAAAAATAAAATGACCAAAATAGACTTTTTTATTTTGAAAATTTTAATATTTTTTAAGTTTTTAAAATTTGAAATCAACCCCCAAAACCCCACCCCTTAACTCTAAACCCTAAATCCTAAATCATAAACCCTAAACCCTAAATTCTAAACCATAAACCCAAAAACATACTCCTTAATAAAATATTTTGGTCATTTTGATCCTTAAGGGCTATATTTGTGACAAAAACTTTTCTTAGGTCTATCCTAGAAAATTTCTGTTAATATAATATCAGAAAATTATTTTTATATCCAGAAAATAAAATTTTGATTTCTGAAATTAATTTACAATAAAAATATATTTTTTGAATAGTATTTCACATATAAAATAAAATTTAATTTATATAATATAATTTATTTTAAATTTGAAAATTATTTTTAAAAATAGATATTTTAATTATAAAATTTATTTTAAAATAATATTTTTTGATAAAAAAAATAATTTTTAAATTATTTAATAAAATAAATAAAATTAATTAATTATATATCTTTTTAATTTTATATGTCAATATATTTATGTATATATATATTAGAAATATATTATATACTAATTTTTATAATAATTTTAAATAGCATACTCATACTGCTTTACCAATAATCCTATTAAACAGTTTATTAAAAGCATACGGCTCCTGCAGCATAATGCTCACGTTCTACTAATCAAGGCCTTAAAAAGCTGAAGAGAATTGGTAATATATAGGAAGGGTTCTCATCGTTTAAGAAAGAAAAATTAATTAAAATAGAAAAAAAAAAGAAAAATATCTTACTGCAGAACTTTTAACAACAAATTTAAAATTGGAAATTTGCATTCAATAACCAAACAAAAACCCAAATTTAACTAACTAACCAATTTCACACTTTATCTCTTCTTTTTTTTTTCTTATCTCTCTCTATTTTCTCTCTATAAAACTAATTTCTTTTTTTTTGTTGGCTATTTCACAAATAACCCTTTAAAATTTTCATAGATTGATGTCTATTTACTATAAGTAAATATAAGAAACAAATACTATAATATTAATTTCTTTTTTCTTTTAGAAAACTGTTGTGGTTTCTAACCAATAATCCTACTCTATACATCTCTCATACTAAAGAAGAAACGAAAATAAACTATATCAACGATAGTGTTACAGAAAAAAAAAAACAATTAATATCAACGATAAAACTATATTTTCTTCTCTTTTTGTTTTTTCCTCTTATTTTACTCAATTACTCAAATTATTTTAGCAATCAAAGTTAATCCAGTGCTTGTGACACGGCCGTGTTAAATATAATATTTCTATAATGTCTCTATATTTAAACCTCTACATTTAGGCCTGTCCAATATGGTAAAACCGAACCGTACCTAACCGAACCGAACCGTAATAGACAATGTGGTGTGGTTTTGGTATATACCATATAAACGGAATGGATATGATTTTATAAAAACCGTAGGATTTAGATATGATTTGGTTTATAACCGATTAAACCGAATAAACCGAACAAAAATGACCAAAAGTAGAAACATGTAAATATGTACATATTTTATAACATCACATGAAAATCTATTTTTATATAAGTTTTTATTTTGTTAATAGTTATTACCATATTTTTTATAGTAATAAAGAATCCTAATTTGAAAAACACTTAAAATATAATTAAATAACAATTCATCGCAACTGAGGCTTTTTATTTTCTTAGTCTTCTTCTTTTAATCATTTTGCTTTCTTTTAGCATTTATTAAATTGAAGTGAAGGTTATAAATTTGATGGATAATAACTACAAAAAATTCTTCACAACTTTTTTCTTATTTATAAATGAACAAAGTTTCACTCGAAGAAGCATGCCTTGGATGAACACTAAATATAGAAGAGTGGAAAAACTTTTTTTTCATACTTCTCTTTTCTTTTTATTTTTGTTTTCAAAATTTCGAGCTTCGATTTTAATTCTAGATTTGATTATTTCATCTGAAGGTATAAGCGTTTTTATTTTTTTTGTTGTTTTATTTGAAAATATAAGCATGCCTTGGATGAACACTAAATATAGAAGAGTGGAAAAACTTTTTTTTCATACTTCTCTTTTCTTTTTATTTTTGTTTTCAAAATTTCGAGCTTCGATTTTAATTCTAGATTTGATTATTTCATCTGAAGGTATAAGCGTTTTTATTTTTTTTGTTGTTTTATTTGAAAATATAATATTTTTTAATAAATGACTGCGATGACAATATGACTCTAAAATTTATATAATATGATCCCAAAGTAAATAATAATGTTTTGGTATAAAACCAAATAAACCGAAAACCGAAAACCGACGGTATATACACCGAACCGAACCAAAGTAAATATGGATTTTGAATGGTAGTTATATTTTACTAACCTAAATACCAAAAAACCGAAAAAACTGAACCGATATGCGGATTGAACACCCCTATCTACATTTGCTCGATTAACAAAATCATCATTTCATTAACATGGCATGACGTCGAAAGATGGATAGATTCGAAGTAACTTTTTAGTTTGTACTGTTCGATTCTCTTAATATTTTGTGGAGAGGTACGCATTGAAAGCCAATTAATTTGTCTCTCTAAGAACAAATGTCATATCAGACTTTCAAAAGTTGTCATTGAAATCGATTCTAAACATGGTGAACTGTTTATCGCAAATCATTTTTCGTTAGATCATCCATCTTTCTACTATTCCAGTTCAAATACGCTTAACTCTGAAATTTTAAGCGGAAGTATACCGGAAAAGGTAAACACACTTTGTTGACATAGATAACCAAATCAATTCTCTTAAGTATTCCAACATATACCATAAATCGGGATGTTACACTTCACCCATTCTCAAAGAACCCAATGTCCCACTACGCCCCATGATCGTTACCCATGCTAGTGTGAGCTCTCAGTGACTCCACATAGTATGGATTCGGCTCTGATACTACTTGTAGCGCCTCGACCACCCACGGTTTATGGGTCCCACTCCGTGTAACGGACAGTGCATTAATTTTCAGCCGGAAAAAGTAAGCGCACTTAAATGACATAAATAGACAAATCAATTTTCTTAAGCCTTCAACCATATATCACAAACCGTGATGTTACTATTTAACGGGTAAATCTCATTAATATCATAGAGGGACAGAATCCGATGCTTTGCTGTGTTGGTGTTGTGGTTGAACTCCTATAATATCATAGAGGGACAGAATCCGATGCTTTGTTTTTTTTTTAAGGGATGCTTGGGTGGGTTTAAGGACAATTAGGTAATAATCTGCATCCGGAGTGGAGTGAATATTTTATAAAATATTTATTAAATAGATATTTTTTTTAAAAAAAATATTTATAAAAGATATTTAAATATATTTTATTGATTTTATTAACTGTAAATTCAATTCAATTATGATAATGTTTCAGAAATTTTGAAATTTAAATAGTTATAAATTTTTAAATCTTATATATTTTAATTTAAATGTTATTAATAGATATATACATTTTTAATTTGAAGATCGAGGTTTCCTATATTTTATAATGATCACAAAATTTTCTATATACAAAATTCTAATAATTTTAATAATTTATAATCATTTAATTTTTTTTAAAAATATAACAATTACAAAAAATCTCAATTTTTATTATATGGTTAATGTGATTGTATAATTTATTTTAGTAAGATAATATTAAATAAAAATGATAGATATAAAATTGTTTTCAGGTTTTTATTATTCAGTATCATTACCATATGTATTTTAAATCACCTTAGTTAATTCTATAAATTTTATTTAAGTAAATATGAAGGTTATTTAATGTATTATTTGAGAATGCATATGGTGATGACATCTCAATTTTTTTATGAGAATAATTGTGGTGATGACGCGTCAACAATTTTTTACGAGAATCATTACGGTGATGACACATCAACATTTTTTTCTGAAAATGCTTTTCAAAATACTTTTCCAATAATATATATGTTTAACTTTCACATTAATTGTAG
Organism: Brassica napus; assembly: GCF_020379485.1. Taxonomy (NCBI): domain Eukaryota; kingdom Viridiplantae; phylum Streptophyta; class Magnoliopsida; order Brassicales; family Brassicaceae; genus Brassica; species Brassica napus. The sequence goes on from NC_063447.1 coordinate 56,225,085, forward strand.
CATTACTTGTTTTATATAGTATGAATATGAGCAGCCACACATATACCATGCACACAAACATACACATGACTTGTTATTACAAACAAAAAAGGCACCCACATGTACCACAAACAGCTTTCTCCATTAGGTATGCGACTAGCAACGGACTCGGTTGAATGTTAATATAAGTCCGAGACATACAATACAATTAACCGATTTGATCTGTCACTTTTTATTTTATTTTTATTTAAACACACATCACAATATATATATATTATATATATATATATATATATACACACACACAAATATAGGACATGTAGATAAGTTCCTCAGGTAATTATTCTTGGGTGATATTGATCGATCGAGTCCATTAATATGCATCAGAGATACTCAGTAGTGGAGACAATTAAGAACTCAACACTTAAATATATCTGGTCGTTTACCAGATATCCGTTTGAAGTGTTGTGGAGTTCTGTCAGCGGGATATACTTGCTACAGCCCCAACAATTAGCACCCGGCGCAAACAAAGCTTGGTATTCTTTAACAGAAAAGTATAGATTAAGTTAAATTAGCAACCGGCTTGTATATAGATAATGAAAAAGGAGATATTAAGTATATGTACCAGGTTCTTTGTGATTGCGTTTTAGTTGGTCCAAGAGTCGCAGTTTATAGACGGCCAATGTTGGTCCCTTTGGAAGATTAGTCACGTAATCGGTCGCAGTCAAATAAAAAGACAGATGTCCTTCGCCACCTTTGTCTCCTTTTGGGTACATTTCTAGTTTCCTGGTTGAAATGGGAAACATATGTGTAAGATATATGTTCACATATTTTGCCGTAGTTTGTTTTCTCAAATGTAAAACGTTAGTCCATTTTCTAAACGTGTACGTGTCCCTATAGCATTGAAGAAAATTTGCAACAGCAACTATATTATAAAGCCTAGATAATTGAGGCAATTCAACCAAAACATACTATATATAATTACAAACGGAGGAGTATATGCATACCATGTCCGTGGTCCAAGGGTAAACTCGTACGACGAATGAGTTACACCATCGAAGGAGGAAAACCGAGTGATCTTCCAGGTGAATCTAGAGTTCTTCCGAGCCACATCCATCAGTTTGAGGCTTTCCGCTGTCCCCAGGGTTCGAGAGATACTGGTAAATTTGAGGAAATTTGGTTTGACGTTGGTGATCTCGGCACTGAAAACCGCTTTGTCGTTCAGAAGATACTTCTCCTCCAGCACCTCGTCCGTGATGAATATGTCTTGCCCCCATGAAGGATGTTTTTCGTCGAAACACATAACAAACACTGATAATACAACATATTGGCAGTATCAACATAAAATAAAGTCATCATTCAACACTAATTATATTCCCTATTTTACTAAATGATGTATGTTTTTGTGTTTCACACATATTAAGAAACATATTATAATTTTATTATAAATATATATTTTTTGTGACTAACTATTTTCTATAACTTTAAACCAATATTATTTGAATAAGTACATTTAATATTTTTGAAAATTACAATTACTATTATCAATTATTAAAAGTATATCTTCTAATAACATATTTTATTTAGAACTTTTATCTTATAGAAACGAAAGAGTAATTGGGAAAAATAATACACACCTTTGCATATATCAGGTGGTCCAGTCTGAGAGACTACGCTGAGTTTCACACTGCAGTTAACTTGCCAATTAGAACCTGTACACTTTTCATCCGTGATGTCCAGAAAAAAAGATATGTAGTCCTTGACAACATCTGAGCGGATAACAAACTTCCTATAACGCCAATTTCAAGCCAACAAGAATAATACACATTTTAGGTTAAACTATACTGACGAACTGTCTTGGGGAAACAGATCAAATCACTCACCATTTGAGACCAGAAACATGGAAATCCAATGACCCACACCTCTTAACTTTTCGAGTCAATAGCTTAGACATTCCCTCAATCAACATGAAGTGAGCGTTGGTGCAGTTATTTGCATTTTCTTTTATGGTGCCTAGATGCGGATGAACAAACATATATCAACAATTAATTATAATTAGATGGGTGCACAAAAAAAAGGATTATAATTTGATGAATGCATGGATATATAAGTTAAATGAACCTTCAAGTGACGTTAGACCCATGTTGAAGATGGTAGTCGTCTTAAATATCGAAGTAGGGTTTTATTCTTTGGTGATGTGTTGTTTGTATTGGAGTGAGAAGAAAGTGGCATGGTATGTCGGTATATATAGGCAAATTTCTTGACGATGGGGTTTCAACTGCTATAAAGCGAATGAACTGTGGATTATTTTCTCAAGAAACGCTTAGAGGTGTAACTGGTACCGCCTGTTTGACCCAAAAACGGTGTTTATGCTGGTGATGATTGTTGGAATCATTAAATAAAGAATCTAAAGATAATGATTAGATTCTTGAGGTTTATGAGAAATCTTGAAATAATCAAATGAGAAATGAACATAAAAAAGAGTTTATTGATCAAAGATTGTATTACAAGAATGATTTCTAGTGTACAGTAAAACTAAGAAGAAATAAACTCTTTGTAAGATGTGTTCTAGGTCTAAAATGGAAGAAGGGAAGATCATTTCTAATAAGGAGGTAGCTCCTTATTTATAGAACAAAGATATCTAGGGTTTCCTAACAAAGTGGGCCTAATTCATTGTCTTAATGGGCATTGAGGGAGGATGTAAATCCACCCCCAACTGTAAGCCCCCCCCCCCCAAGTTCGTAGAGAGATAACACCGATCTCTGCGAATTTTACGAATAGGGTTTATGAGACAATGAACTAGGCACATACCCATGTCGCAGACGATTTTCATGAACGGGCCGTCATGGTTAGGTTGCCATAGATGAATAGATGAAGTGTCATAGACAGACCGTCTCGGGCGAGCTGTCATCGACATACTTCTGATTCCGATCAGACTTCTTACTTCGGGATGGTTGCGCGAACGATCTGTAAGGACAGTGTTCTGAACCACCGGAGCAAGTTGCCATGGATGAAGTGTCAATCGACAAACTGCCAAAGACAAGTCGCCATAGACATAACGTACCGCCATGAGCGAACCATCACAATCAAATCGTCACGGGTGGATGTGTCTTCGCGGTATCACGTCATGCTCGAGACTTGCAAGCGATCCGAGCGACTGCGAGAGAGCGATCCGAGCCGAGTAACTGCGAGAGAGCGATCCATGACGAGTAACAGCAAGAGAGCGATCTGTGACAAGTAACTGCAAGAGAGCGAGTCGAGTGACCGCGGGAGATCGATTCGAGCGACTGCGAGAGAACAGTATGTGCCGAGTAACTGTGAGAGAGCTATCCTTGACGAGTAACCGCAAGAGAGTGATCCGTACCGAGAAACTGCAAGAGAGCGAGTCGAGTGACCGCGAGAGATCGATCCGAGTGACCGCGAGAGATCGATCCGAGCGACTGCGAGAGAACGATCTGCGCCGACTGACTGCGAGAGAGCAAGTGGAGTGACCGCGAGAGATCGATCCGAGCGACTGCGAGAGAACGATCTGCACCGAGTAACTGCGAGAGAGCTATCCATGACGAGTAACTGCAAGAGAGCGAGTCGAGTGATCGCGAGAGATCGATCCGAGCGACTGCGAGAGAACGATTTTCGCTGAGTGACTGCGAGAGAGCTATCCATGACGAGTAACCGCGAGAGAGCGATCTGTGCCGAGCCATCGCGAGAGATCGATCTGAGCGACTGCGAGAGAATGATCTGCGCCGAATAACTGCAAGATAGATCGATCCGAGCGACTGCGAGAGAGCGATCAACGCCGAGTAACTGCGAGAGAGCGAGACGAGTGACCGCAAGAGATCGATCCGAGGGACTATGAGAGAACGATCAGCGCCGAGTGACTGCGAGATAGCGAGCCGAGTGACCGCGAAAGATCGATCTGAGCGACTGCGAGAGAACGATCTGCGCTGAGTGACTGCGAGAGAGCGAGTCGAGTGACCGCGAGAGAGAGATCTGTATTCTCTCAAGTTCGGTATGCTTTGAAGATAGTTCTCCTTGAACCCCCTCCTTCTAGCGCCAACTGTTTGACCCAAAAACGGTGTTTATGCTGGTGATGTTTGTTGGAATCATACAATAAAGAATCTAAGGATAATGATTAGATTCTTGAGGTTTAGGAGAAATCTTGAAAGAATCAAAATGCGAAATGAAGATCAAAAATAGTTTATTGATCAAAGATTGTATTACAAGAATGGTTTCTAGTGTAAAGTAAAACTAAGAAGATATAGACTCTTTGTAAGATGTGTTCTAGGTCTAAAATGGAAGAAGAGAAGATCATTTCTAATAAGGAGGTAGCTCCTTATTTATAGAACAAAGATATCTAGGGTTTCATAACAAAATGAACCTAATTCATTGTCTTAATGGGCCTTGAGGGAGGATGTAAATCCACCTCCAACACCGCTCATATATATTAATCTCTACAGCTTCTAAACCATTTTTATAGTATCTTTATTAGGAAACTTAGATGCGTAAAAGAAAACATTAACCTCTATTTGCGACTGTCAATTGTTTAATAAATAATATTTTAAAAAATATTAATTAATAGTGTTGTTTAGAAACTCATTAAGGTATATCTATAATAATAGTTTTTTTAAAAAAGCTTTTTTAAAACCAACCGTGCTTTGTGCTAGTGATTTCGCATTTGGAGTTGGTTTCATTGTGCCCTCTGTTCGATATCTGTTAGGAGGGTGAGTTAATGCCAATGTCATCGGGTATAGCCAAAAACAGCTTCCATCTGAGAAGAATCAGGCCTCGATTGGTACAGCTGATGATAAAGCAGTATATTGTATAAGGAGTACGCTGCAAAAGCTGTATGCTCTCGTTAAAATTTTTAATAAATTGATTGGTAAAGCAGAATCATTATAAATTACCACAAAAGTTAATATATAATATATTTAATGTGAAATAATATATATTAAATTATAATATATATTAATAATATATTTGTTATTAAAAATAATAAATCTTATTTAATTATATAAATCAAATTAAATTTTAAATGTGAATTATTATTATTATTATCTTAAAAATGTAATTTAAAAATATAAAATTTGTTAAAAATAAATAAATTATATATAATTTATATATATATTATCATTATTTATTTATTGGTAGAGCAGTAAATGATTCATATACTATATTATCATAAAAATTAATATAAGATATATAATTTACTTATTTCTAAATAATATAGATATTTTTATTTTATAATATGTAATATATAAATATATATTATGTTATGTTTTGTTATTAAAAATAATGACTGATATGTGTAATTATATAAATTGTATTATATTTTAAATGTGAAATATTGTTCTTTTAAAAAAAAGTTAAACATATATAATTGCAACTTTTTTTAAAAAAATATAAATTTTATTTTTTATTATAAACATATTTTTATATTATTTAAGAAATTAATTATATATATTTTAAATTATTTTATATATTTTAACTGCAAATGCTCTATCAAAAGCTCCCTATGAGAGCATAGAGCAAAGAGAATTTGGAGAGCGTTAGCATCTTGTAAATGTTTTTTCAAATGCTTCTATGATAAATGTTGATTGGATAATGATGAACATAATGTTTACGCTAATGCTCTACCAATCAAAATTCGGGCTGTCGGATCACCTCTTAGTTTTTAAAAAATGGAGATTTTGGATGGTTGATTGAGTGGGGCTGTGCTTAGTTATGGACTTTTAATGGTTGTAGGGTGCTTTTTTAACAAGAATAAGTCTGAAAAACATTTATAGTGTGTCTACCATCTCTTGGAATACAACGTGTCTACTACAACCAAATGATTAAGCGCAGTTTTAACTGCATTATAAATATAAACTCTACAAATTAAGAATGTTGAGAGTGTAACATTTATTCTTTATTTTTTATTTTTTTTGACATCAAACATTTACAGACTCATATTGACTCTGTAAACCAAAGTGGTAACTCTGCATCCATGTGCACGACAAAAGACGGTTGGTTTCTAGCACTGCGTGCTAAGCTATCCGCCTTAAGGTTCGCCGTCCGAGGAACATGAATGATATCTGAGTTGAGAAAACTGCTTCTGAGAAGCTTAATGTCTTCCAGGTAGCTTTCAAATGCTGGTCATTCTTCAGGTTCTGAAACCATCTTCACCAATTGAAAACAATCCGTAGCAAAAGTAACCTGAAACTGTCTTAAATTCTTCATATATTCCATTTATTCTTTATAAATTAGTAATTTCATTCTCCTATTAAATTATAATTTTATATAATATCGCCAAAATATTGAGACAAAAAATTAGAAATAGTTTTCATTTTAAATAAAAAGAAATAATAAAACATTTCAAAAATTATAAGTTATATAGAGTATCTATTAACTTATGATTTAACGAGACCATATGTATACGAGGTTTATAAAATTAGTTTATTGTATTATATTATATTTTAGATTAATAACTTGAAACTAATTTTTTAATAATTTACCATTTTTAATTTATTCAGAATTAATTTATAGATTTTATTAAATATAATGTTCATTAAAAGTTTTTGGATCTAAGATTAACAATTCAGATCAAAATATGACGTGTGCATATCTAAAACTTTGTAAGTACGAATATTCATTCATAACTTCGATATCTAATCTGATATATGAATCCAAACTATATTTTCATATATTGAATTTTGATAGACTGAATTATATGTCATGTAATTAATATTTTTATACATTTTATTTTATTAGGTACATATAATGGTGACATAAGGTCACCACTAGTACATGAAAACATTAATAGATTTTTAGTAAGAATTTTTAGACACTCAAATCAACAGATCTCAACACTTGGAGGGGGAAACAAGTACGAATTAGATACAAAAAATTATTTCTGTTAGTCCAAGTTATTTGAATGGAAAACAAAAGATAACCACAGTTTTTTTGCTGGTAATAGGAAGAGATATTTTTTGCAAGTGATGCTTTTAAAAATCAATTTAAAGGACTCGATCGAATCTAAAAGGAGTATCTTCCGGTCCCTATATATATATTCCACAAGCGCTATGTTTATTCCCACGCTATTAGAGAATCGAACAACAATGGCAGTAGAGAGAAGCAATGCAAAATTCTCTTATTCAGCATAGCCAAATTCCTCTTCTTCAGCATAGCCAAATATAAATGCACTAGGGCCGGCCCGCCCTACGGACACGATTAAAATTAACAAATAATTTAAGTGGTTAGAGTAAATATTTAATATAAATTGTTATTATTTAAAAATATAAATTTTGTACATGTTATTGTATTTGAAGAATAAATAAACCATGTTATCTGAAAAATTAGTTATAATTTTAAAATAAATATTACTTGTTAGTTTTCAAAAGAGAAATTCTTTCAAATAACTTTTTTAAGGTTTTGTCACAAAAATAACTCTCAAAAAAATAAAATTACGAAATAGCCCTTTTTTATTTTGAAAATTTTAATATTTAATTTTTATTTTTTAAAATTTGAAACTCCATCCCCAAAATCTCATCCCTTAACTCTAAAGCATAAGTCTAGATTAGTTAACCTTACGGTAAAAATACATTTTTACCATTTAATAAAACTTATTTTGGTCATTTTCTTCTTTGAAAACTATTTTTGTGACAAAAACTTAAAAAGAGCTATCCTCGAGAGAATTTCTCTTTTTAAAATATGATTATTTTTCTTTTTAAAGGTTTAAGATGATTTTCTTTTGTTAAGTGATCTATATTTTAATTATATATTAAGAATTGGATGTCGCATTACATAATTTCTTATGATTTTTTTGGAGTTGGATGACCATAAAAAATCCTGTGAGCTTTTTTTTTTTCATTTTTATCAGTAGAAAAGAAACAAACTTGTAAATAAATTCACATACTTTTTCCTTTAATTTTATATACTTAAGTGGATTATCTCATGTTTTTACTAAATTTAGTTTTTACAGTAGATTATTACTGCAGATTGTTATTTGAGTAGATTGTTATAAACTACTCTAACAAGTTATAATATAAACTGCTGACAACTGCAATTTGCGAAGTGTGTAATGAGATATATTATCATCGTCTTTACATTTTTTTACCAGTTAGATTTTATCTGTTTCAGTTCGTCTGGAATCAAATTAATTTATTTAGAGCAACTATTTAGACTAATTGATTTATTCTTGACTAAGAGCTAACTGGTGATAATCATGTAATCAATTATGTTTACCCCATGCTCCAGTAACTCCTCTGGTTTATTCTCCTGAAAAGTGATGTTTCACAAATTAAATAATCTTTATAAATAACCATTTGTGCGGGGATTTTGTTCCGTTATATTTTTTTTTAACATTTAATTACTTTAGTTTAAATGATTTTGATTTATACTATGTGTAGATCATTATTTTGAATTTTTTTAAAATTATCGCCTTTTTCCTTTGAACTTGTTTGTTGTAAATGACTCAAGGTTAGTTTCACTATAGTTGAATAAGTTACATACTTCGTTGGACTAAGCAAAAACATATTTTATTTTCATATCAATATTAAAATTACGGTTGAACATTTTTTAGTATATAATATTTTAAATTTTCACTTTTATTTGATTACAATAACCTTAAATTTCATTGTCACAACAAAAACTCTTTTTAGTGACTGCAAATAATAGAGTTTAAGATTGCTAAGATTGGCACAACTTGAGATAAGTACAAAAAAAATGATCTTTTGAATCTGAACGACACTCTTGCATCCAAGTACAAAGAAGAACATTCATTATTGATGATAAAAAGCTTCTCAACCACCTTTGTAAAGCTTCTCAACCATCTTCATGTATTATGTACGGCAGCAAACTCAAAAGCAGACAAAAGAAGAACATTCATTATTAATGATAAAAAAAAAGAGAAAATCCGAGATGTGTAAATCTATTTATCATTGTTGCACTGACAAAAAAAATATCTGGACACGTGTCACTACGTGAAAGAATAACTTATCTAGGTGTCTGCCTACGTGGTTTAATGAGAAAACAGTAAACTATGTTTTATAATAATAGATTTTATGATAGTTACAGAAATGTGTATAGTCACCCAAGTGGGAAAAGGAATTATACGTAAGTTTCCAATATAAATAACTCTATCGTGTTAACAAATCATGAAAATGTATAAATAGATAATTACAAAACAATGTATAAAATTTACTAAATCAATGCTTTAGAAAGACACAAATCTATATTTCTTTAAAAAAAATTTTAAATTTTATTTTCTAGTACCAAAAATTTCATTGATATTAAAAATTAATATTAACAACTTAATGTAAAGTAAACTTTTAAAATCTATTTTTGCGGCCTAGTAGTTTCCGGTTGTGAATGGCGTTTGAACTTAGTCTATTAGGTCTTGACAGGTTTCTCCGTTATCGCACACAAACACCTTTTGCAGATGTTTGTGTTTAAAATTAGTGATATGTGTCTTAGTCCTCCAAAAAGTACATTTTACAAAGTATTTTTTGTTTTAATCGTGGTACTTATATATTGACTTTTATTTTAAATAATGGTGGATTTGTATATACAACGTTTGCAACAGGCGTTTGCATCGTTTTGTCCGACGAACTAGTTTTGTCCGTCGGGATTCCGTCGGAATTTCCTCGGTATGTCGGTAGGATTTAAACTATAAATACAAGCACTCCTCTTCCTCTTCATTCACTTCATATCTTCATCCTCCCTCTTACTCTATTTACACACGAATTTGATTCATAAAAAATATGTCTTCTTCAAATTATTTTCGTTCTTGGATCGATCGACCTCATTTGGATCCGAACACGAGATTGCTTACGGAAGAATACCAACGAGGTATAACCGAATTCATGGGGTTAGTTCACCGACAACCGGAAGCAAAAACAGGTATGTTAAGATGTCCTTGCTCTAATTGTAAAAATAGAAAGGTTATTAAAGAGTGAGATGTTTGGACTCATCTATATTTGAGTGGGTTTACACGAAGTTACAAAATTTGGTATCATCATGGGGAAACTGATTATGAACATGGTAGTACTAGCGAACCTCAGCCAGCGGTTAGATTAGAAGAACCAATTAGAACGGATGTAGATTATGGTGTAGGTACTGAGCAGATGGTAAATGATCATTTTAGAGGGGAAGATTTACCCAATGCACAAGCTAGGAGATTTTATGATATGTTGGATGCTGGAAAGCAACCATTGTACGAAGGTTGCAGAGATGGTCATTCAGCTTTATCATCTGCTACAAGATTGATGGGCATTAAAACAGATTATAATTTGGCTGAAGACTGTGTGGATGCGATTGCTGATTTTGTAAAATATATTCTACCCGAGGATAATGTAGCTCCTGGTTCATACTACGAGGTTCAGAAACTCGTATCTGGTCTTGGTTTATCGTATCAGGTAATAGATGTATGCAGCGACAACTGCATGATTTATTGGAGGGCGGATGAACAGCGTGTTACATGCAAATTTTGTGGAAAGCCTCGTTATAAAGATACGAGTGGAAGAGTTCCAGTGCCATATAAAAGGATGTGGTATTTACCTTTGACGGAAAGGTTGCAGAGTTTGTATCTATCTGAACGCACAGCGCAACCAATGAGATGGCATGCGGAGCACTCAACAGATGGTGAGATCAGACATCCTTCAGATGCAAAAGCGTGGAAGCATTTCCAATCAAAGTATCCCGACTTTGCGTATGAGAGAAGAAATGTCTACCTTGGATTATGTACTGATGGTTTCAGTCCGTTTGGCAAGAGTGGAAGACAGTATTCTCTATGGCCCGTCATTCTTACACCATACAACCTACCCCCAAACTTGTGCTTGCGACGAGAGTTTTTGTTTCTCTCGATTCTCGTTCCCGGACCAGAGCATCCTAAGAGATCACTTGATGTGTTTCTTCAGCCACTAATATATGAGTTGCAACAACTATGGGCTCAAGGTGCTGAAACATATGATGTTTCGTGTAAAGAAAACTTTCAAATGCGGGCAGTACTAATGTGGACAATAAGTGATTTTCCAGCATATGGTATGTTGTCTGGATGGACAACGCATGGAAGGCTATCATGTCCATATTGTCAAGATAACACTGATGCTTTCCAACTAAAACACGGAAGGAAAACGTGTTGGTTTGACTGTCACAGGAGATTCCTACCACCTGATCATCCATATCGTAGGAGTAGGAATTTGTTTACGAAGAACAAGAGGGTGTTTGACAGTCCACCTCCGGAAATTTGTGGGAAAGATTTGAAGATACAACTAAGAGATTTTGGTGCAGAAAGGACGCCAGACGTCGGTGGACATGAGCGTTTTCCGGTAGATGCTGTTGGAGAACTACATAACTGGCACAAAAAAAAAGTATTTTCTGGGATTTGCCATACTGGGAGGATCATCTGCTAAGGCATAATTTAGATGTCATGCATATTGAGAAGAACTTTTTTGACAATCTCATGAACACGATCCTTAATGTTCAAGGTAAAACAAAGGATAATTTGAAGTCAAGACTGGATTTAGTCGATATATGCGCTCGTTCAGAACTTCATGTTGATGAGAATGGTAGGGCTCCTTTTCCCATATACCGACTTGATGCAGAGGGAAAATATGCGTTCTTTGATTGGATTTCAAACGATGTGGAATTTCCAGACGGTTACGCGTCAAATTTGCGTAACTGTATCGACAGAAAAGAAGGAAAGTTTACTAGCTTGAAAAGCCACGATTGCCATGTAATGATGCAGCGCCTCCTTCCGTTCGCCTTCAAGGAACTATTAGCACGAAATGTTCATGAAGCAATTGCAGGGGTAAGTGGTTTCTTCCGCGATTTATGCACGAGATCAGTGACTCTTGAAGGTATTGAAAATTTGAAGACTAACATAGCCGTGATTCAGTGCAACCTTGAGAAGATATTTCCTCCCTCATTTTTTGATGTTATGGAGCATCTTGTTATTCACCTGGGAAGAGAATTGGAACTTGGTGGTCCTGTGCAGTGTAGATGGATGTATCTGTATGAGCGGTATATGTTCTATTTGAAGAAGATGGTGAAAAATTTAAGTAGGGTGGAAGGTTCTATAGTCGCACAGATGATCAATGAAGAAACTTCAAACTTTTTCGAGTACTACTTTCTAGCAGAAGTTCAGACCAAAAACAGAAGACCTGCTCGGCATGATGATAGAGGCGAACGGGCAACATATCATGTTACGGTTCCAGACATTTTCACAGACGTTGGACGACTTAGCGGAAAACCAAAGGACCGTCGACTTACTGAGCAGGAGCGAAGTCATTTGCAAACATATTTGCTCACCAACTGCGAAGACGTTCTTCAATTTGAGAGGTAAATAAATTAGCTTACAAATTTTTATTTTAACAAGTTGAAATTTAAATCTTAATTAATTACATTATTGTCATCATATACAGGATTTTCATGGCAGAAAGCAGTTCGAGTATAGATACGCCACAGAGGACGAACTAGAAGAAATGAAGCAGAGAGAATTTACTGGATGGATGTTTACTTATGTGAGTGCTTTAAACAAATTAAAATATATTTTATCACATATTTATACTAATTCACATTTATTGATATAACATATATATATGTGCTATTAATAGGTGTCTGCTGGTTTGGCCAGAGGTGAAACATTTGACGATTGGATACGTGAGATGGTCGTTGGACCAAACTTTGTTGTGAAGTCATATCCGAGATTTTGTACTCGAGGATATGCATTCACAACTCAGAAGAGGAGACATTCGAGTACGACTTATGATGCTGGTGTTTGTTCTGCATCAAGAGATGATGTATACTACGGACACATACATGAGATTTTGGAAATCAAGTATTTGGGCATGGTTGGATTGCGCTGTACTGTTTTCTATTGTGATTGGCACGACAACACTCCAGATCGAGGTGTGAGAACAGATGCATTTGGTGTTACATCAGTAAATTCGAGGCGAAAGCTGCAATATTATGATCCTTTCATTCTTGCTTCTCAGGCCGATCAGGTAATTAAATGTTAATTATTCAGAATGATTCATCATCATGTGTATTAATTCATAATTTTTCTAAATGTTACAGGTTTGTTATATCAAGTACCCCCGGGTAAGGAACAGAGATGATCCATGGGTTACTGTTACAAGACTCAACCCGAGAGGCCGAGTTCAGGGAAGTTCTGAGCTGGAAGACCCACTACAACCAAACACATCCGGAAACTTAAGTGCAGCAGAAGATTTAGCTGGAGTTGGCCTTCTAGTCGATTTAACCGACTTTGGAGAGGAAGCCGTCGTTCACGTAGAGGATGAACCAGTGATTGGAGAGTTTCACCAAGATCCAGATTCAGATTCATCTGGTGATGATGACTCGGAAACAGACTACCATTGATTTTTTTTTTTTTTTTAAGAAATACCGAAGAAATTCCGAGGAACACTTGATATAACCTCTTTCCTCGGATATTGGTTATTTGGTTTATCTAGCAAGGCAAAGCTGAATACGAATTAAAAACTACTCAAAACACAACCAAATAAAACGAAGAAACCATGTAAAAGAAATACGAACTCATAATTAAGAAAAAAAATAAAAAAAAAAACTAAGTTCAAAACTAAGTTCAAAATTAACCGAAAAAAAAACATAGCTCCTACTCCTCGTCTCCTGCTCCAGATGTTCCTGCATCTTTGGGTCTCTTGAACCTCTTTCTTACCCTGTGTGTACCACTCGAACTCGAACCAGAGCTGGATGGAGAGTTGTCCCGATGAACTACATCATCCTTTTGGCAACGACACGGCCTGATACGTGAAATGGCAGCCCAGATCTTGTATAGCATGTCGTTGTTTGTCTTTATGCTCTGATCTCTCCAATGTTGTTGCTGGCGCGAAGTGGCGTTCGGTGGAAGCTCTTGCAGCTTGTACTGGCTGGAGTCTGATGGGAGTAGCTGATGGGGTTGTGAATCATCTGGAATGGCTTGTGCAGCCTCATCTTCTCCTTCTTCATCATCCACAGCCTTGCCTTTGGTCTGATATTTTCGCGTGAAGAAGGATGGCTTGTCTACTAGTGCGGTAGCAGGGGGTAGGAACTCAACTGCAGCCTCTGAAAGTAGAGCAGTCAGGCCGATCTGAGGCAGGTGGCAATAGAGTGTTTTCTTCGCTCGGTCCTGGAATACGTAGACGTAAGGACCATCCCAATCGATCCTCGAGTGGGGACCAGCTATGAACTCCCGTATAGCAATGAGCCAATGAGGCGTGTGGCATATCTCAGTACTAGGCTCCGGATAAGTGACTCCTTTGCCTGAGAAGATCTATAAACCCCTGTGCCAATCGTTTCCCAGAAGTTCAACAGCTCTGAAGTCCAATAAAGACCAGATGTCCTCTCCCCTGCACTCAATCCAAATAGTCCGCAGAGGTCTGTGAAAGATACCTCAAAGTATACTTTCTGCACTACGAATGCCAGAAAACCTTCCTGATGGCTATCATCGGGATGGCTGACGTATGCGGATGCTATGAACTGGCGTACCAACTCCGGATAAGTGGGTTCGTTGAGGTTGCATAGTTGGCCTAGACCCATGTTCTGGAACAGCCCTTCAATGTCTGATTTGATTCCCAATATTGTCATCGTCTCAGGACATGCTACTTGTGTAGCCGGAACGGCTACCTTCTTCATGTTGTTGTAGTGGGTGGTATCAGACTTATCCCACTTCTTTGGCCTTTGCTTCTCTCGCTGAGACGAACCCTCTTCTTGTAGGGGAAATCGGAGGGGATGAGAGTTCTGAGGTTTTGATCCAAAAAATTCGGGTTTTGCCTTATAATTCTGTTTCCCGCACACGCATCGATCGATGCGTTTTTGTACAAATACGCATCGATCGATCCGTTTATAAAAAAACGTACGATATTTTCCGAGGACATTCCGAGGAACGCTTGAGATTCTCGATCGATCGATGGGATAATCTAATCGATCGATCACATTGTTACGCTTTGGTCCATCTTAGTGATCGATCGATGTGTTTTTGGATGTATATACATCGATCGATCCGTTTATAAAAAAACGTACGAGATTTTCCGAGGACATTCCGAGGAACGCTTGAGATTCTTGATCGATCGATGGGATAATCTAATCGATCGATCACATTATTACGCTTTGGTCCATCTTAGTGATCGATCGATGCGTTTTTGGATATATATACATCGATCGATCCGTTTATAAAAAAACGTACGAGATTTTCCGAGGACATTCCGAGGAACGCTTGAGATTCTCGATCGATCGATGGGATAATCTAATTGATCGATCACATTGTTATGCTTTGGTCCATCTTAGTGATCGATCGATGCGTTTTTGGATATATATACATCGATCGATCCGTTTAGAAAAAAAAATTGACGTATTGAAACCCAAAACACTAGTTCCTCAGAATTTCCTCGGAATATTCCGACGGAATTCCGAGGAAGAAAAGGGTTTCCTCGGAATTCCCTCGGAATAATCCGAGGAAATTCCGAGGAAATAGGGTTTTTAAACCGAAAACAACGTTTTGCGGTTTGAATAACACCTATATAACCCTTATTAAGTGTCTTACGTTCATTATGAAGTCAAAAATTTGTTCCTTACCGTATAATTAACACTTTTCTGATTGTATGAACGAAATCCCACAACATAAGAGAAACACTTACACCTTTTAATGAACGGTAAAGGGAATACTTTCAATTAGTTTTGAAATTTGTTATTTCATGGTTTATGCTCATCTATACAAAGAATCCTCAATGGTATGCATTACAATTGTATAAGAAATGAAATACGGCAAAAAAAATTGATGTTTTGAAACCCCAAACACTAGTTCCTCGATATTTCCTTGGAATATTCCGAGAAAATTCCGACGGATATTTTACTATCCGTCGGAATGTCCTCGGAATATTTTCATTTTACCGGGCAAATATTTTGCGAAAATTGAAATTAGAATTCCGACGGAATTCCGACGGATAATGTCCGTCGGACCCTAGGTTTTATAACCACGAGCCCCTTCTTCTTCCCCATTTCTTTCTTCTTCCTCTGCGCGACTCCTCTCTTCTCTCCGGCGATTTCCCCCTGAAATCCGACGATATCTCTGGCGATCTCCCCCTTCTCTTACACAAATCATGTAAGGACCCTATCCCACTCTCTTAGGTTCTATTTGTTAGGTTTTTGTGTAGTTTTGATTGATTTTTGTTAGGTTGATTGGTTAGGATTGTGATTTGGTTGTATCATAGGTTTAGAATTGTGATTTGGTTGAATAATTTGTTTTGTTGAATTGATTTAGAATTTTTTTAGAATTTTTTTATTTTTTTTGTATTTATAAAATCGATTTTTGTATATAAAATCGATTTTGTATTTTACAAAACGATTTTTCTATATAAATTCGATTTTTTGGATTTTACAAAATCTTTTTTGTATATAAATTCGATTTTTTGGATTTTACAAAACATTTTTTAATATCTATAAAACTTTTTATGTGATTAAAAACTATTATTTGGGATTTAAAAATATTTTTTAATATATATATATTATTAAAACTATTTTTTGTAATTATTAAACTATTTTTTATTTATTAAAACTATTTTTTGTTTATTAGAACTATTTTTATATATTTATTAAATATTTTTAATATTTATAAATCTTTTTTTTGTGATTAAATTATTTGGGATTTTTTTTAAAAAAAATTAATTTATATATTTCTGTATTTATTAAATATATTTTTTAAATTTACAGGTCTCATGATGATCAGACCCGGCCTCGACAGCGTTGTGGTCGTGGTGGTACGGGGAGCCAGTCTCGGGATTTCAGCCATTTTCAGGATTCCCCTTCGCCCCACAGCTCCAACCATATATCTCTCTCTGCTGCACCCGCTCCTGCTCCTCTCGCTCCCGCTGCTGCATCCGCTCCTGCTCCTCCGGGTCCTCCTGGAGTGAAGAGTGTTGCGGAGTTGGTTCAACAGCCCGGTCGTGACCATCTTCCGTATCTCACTCCGTATCCACATGGACGGGGTCAAACATGGTAATTAAACATTTTTTTTCTTTAAATTTGGATTCATTATTAACCGTTTGTTCTTTTTATTAGGTTCAACCGATCTGGGAACGGGATCAGCGCATGGATCAACCGTATGATGTACTCGGCCCTCGACAGGGGACATCCGACTTTCACTCACTTCCCTACCGACAAGCAGGTTCTGTGGTTTCGTCAGTTTGCGGTAAGTATTCTAATTTTTTACTTATATTTTTAATCTTTAATATAAATTTTCTACTTATTGTGTTTTTTTCAGCAAGAGTTTAACTGGAATTCCGATGAGACGCTCTTTATCTATCACCACTTCGTCCATAAAGTTATGGACAACTATGGGAAGCAGATCCACGAGTGAAAGAAGAAGTGAGAAATCAATAAGGTTCGATTTAATTTATTAAACAATTTTTTAATTTATTAAACTATTTTTTAATTTATTAAACTATTTTCTTTTCTTTTTTTATTAAAAGGTCCCAAAGTCGATGAACGACACGGTCTGGAAGGAGTTGTGTGCGCATTGGGATAAGGAAGAGACGGAAGAAACTTCTTCCACCAACTCCACCAACCGCAGGAGTGACCGTAAAGGGAAGGACATCTACAAGCATAACTTGGGTGCTCAATCTATTGCCACTCTGGGAGATCGCATGGTAAGTTCAACCGCTTTTTCTTCAATTATTTGAGTTTCAGAATTTTAATTTACTGTGCATTTCTTCTAATTTCTAATGTTTCTTTAATTTATGTTTTTTTTTAAGGCGGAAGAAAATGATGGCGAGCCGGTTGATGATCTCGCCCTAATGAGGAGGGCGTATACCAACAAGAAGACCGGCCAGATTGATGACGGTCTTGTGAGGGACGTGGTCGACCTGGTCCAAACTCAGGTGGTAGACGAAGTGTCTCAGCTTCAAACCGAGGATGACGCTTCGACGGCTTCGACCAACTTGTCCCGGTTTCGAATCAACGAAATCGTTGAACCGTAAGTTCTTTTTCTTAAAAGTTCAATTCATTTATTTCTTGGTTTAAATTTGTAAATTTGGCTATTTTCTATTCAGTCGGTTCCAAAGAAGAAGTGACGTTTGGTCGGTTTGGGTCGTCGCACCCGGTCGGTTCCTCCTTCTTCTGCACCACCGCCCTTTGTTGATCCAGAAGTACTTACGGCTCAGTTGAAGGACAAGGATGATCGCATATCTTTGTTGGAGACCCAGATGGCGGCTCAACAGACTGGCTATGAGGCACAGAGGAGGCTGAACCAGCAAATGATGGAGATGATGCAGAGGATGTACCCGAACGAGGTGTTCCCAGACGTGCCAAACCCGTAGTTTTTTTTTTCCAAAAACTCGGAATGTTTTATATTTATTTGTGAAACTTTGAATATTAATTAATATGATTTCAATTTTAATTTTAATTTTATATTTTCGAATTTAAATTTCAAATTTTTTTTTTTTTTAAATAATATTTTTTACATTCCGAGGAAATTAATTATATTTTTTACTCGATCGATCGATATGTTTTTGGACATATATCCATCGATCGATCTGTTTATAAAAAAACGTTCGGAATATACCGAGGGACATCTTCCTCGGAATATACCGAGGGACACCTTTCCTCGGAATATACCGAGGGACATGTTCCTCGGAATATACCGAGGGACATGTTCCTCGGAATATTCCGAGGAAGATGTCCCTCGGTATATTCCGAACATTTTTTATAAAAGGATCGATCGATGGATATATGTCCAAAAACGCATCGATCGATGAACTTCCGAGGAAATATCCCGACGAAGTTCTCCCTCGGTATATTCCGAGGAGATTTCCGACAAACTAGTGATCCTCAGAATTTCCTCGGAAATTTGTTTCCTCAGAATCCCGTCGGAAAATTCCGAAGGATTTCCGAGGAAAGAAGAAATTCCGAGGAATTATTTCCGAGGACTTGTTTCGTCGGTATGTCGTCGGAATAACGTTATTCCGACGAAATTCCGACGATTTTTCCCTCAGTATCCTTGCTGTTTTCTTGTAGTGTACTGACGAACTGTCTTGAGGAAACAGATCAAATCACTCACCATTTGAGAGCAGAAACATGGAAATCCAATGACCCACACCTCTTAACTTTTCTAGTCAATAGCTTAGACATTCCCTCAATCAACATGAAGTGAGCGTTGGTGCAGTTATTTGCATTTTCTTTTATGGTGCCTAGATGCGGATGAACAAACATATATCAACAATTAATTATAATTAGATTGGTGCACAAAAAAAAGGATTATAATTTGATGAATGCATGGATATATAAGTTAAATGAACCTTCAAGTGACGTTAGACCCATGTTGAAGATGGTAGTCGTCTTAAATATCGAAGTAGGGTTTTATTCTTTGGTGATGTGTTGTTTGTATTGGAGTGAGAAGAAAGTGGCATGGTTTGTCGGTATATATAGGCAAATTTCTTGACGATGGGGTTTCAACTGCTATAAAGCGAATGAACTGTGGATTATTTTCTCAAGAAACGTTTCGAGGTGTAACTGGTACCGCCTGTTTGACCCAAAAACGGTGTTTATGCTGGTGATGTTTGTTGGAATCATTAAATAAAGAATCTAAAGATAATGATTAGATTCTTGAGGTTTAGGAGAAATCTTGAAATAATCAAATGAGAAATGAACATAAAAAAGAGTTTATTGATCAAAGATTGTATTACAATAATGGTTTCTAGTGTAAAGTAAAACTAAAAAGAGATAAACTCTTTGTAAGATGTGTTATAGGTCTAAAATGGAAGAAGGGAAGATCATTTCTAATAAGGAGGTAGCTCCTTATTTATAGAACAAAGATATCTAGGGTTTCCTAACAAAGTGGGCTTAATTCATTGTCTTAATGGGCCTTGAGAGAGGATGTAAATCCACCCCCAACTGTAAGCCCCCCCAAGTTCGTAGAGAGATAACACCGATCTCTGCGAATTTTACGAATAGGGTTTATGAGACAATGAACTAGGCACATACCCATGTCGCAGACGATTTTCATGAACGGGCCGTCATGGTTAGGTTGCCATAGATGAATATATGAAGTGTCATAGACAGACCGTCTCGGGCGAGCTGTCATCGACATACTTCTGATTCCGATCAGACTTCTTACTTCGGGATGGTTGCGCGAACGATCTGTAAGGACAGTGTTCTGAACCACCGGAGCAAGTTGTCATGGATGAAGTGTCAATCGACAAACTGCCAAAGACAAGTCGCCATAGACATAACGTACCGCCATGAGCGAACCATCACAATCAAATCGTCACGGGTGGATGTGTCTTCGCGGTATCACGTCATGCCCGAGACTTGCGAGCAATCCGAGTGACTGCGAGAGAGCGATCTGAGCCGAGTAACTGCGAGAGAGCGATCCATGACGAGTAACAGCAAGAGAGCGATCTGTGACAAGTAACTGAAAGAGAGCGAGTCGAGTGACCGCGAGAGATCGATCCGAGCGACTGCGAGAGAACAGTATGTGCCGAGTAACTGTGAGAGAGCTATCCATGACGAGTAACCGCAAGAGAGCGATCCGTACCGAGAAACTGCAAGAGAGCGAGTCGAGTGACCGCGAGAGATCGATCCGAGTGACCGCGAGAGATCGATCCGAGCGACTGCGAGAGAACGATCTGCGCCGAGTGACTGCGAGAGAGCGAGTGGAGTGACCGCGAGAGATCGATCCGAGCGACTGCGAGAGAACGATCTGCGCCGAGTAACTGCGAGAGAGCTATCCATGACGAGTAACCACAAGACAGCGAGTCGAGTGACCACGAGAGATCGATCCGAGCGACTGCGAGAGAACGATTTTCGCTGAGTGACTGCGAGAGAGCTATCCATGACGAGTAACCGCGAGAGAGCGATCCATGCCGAGCCATCGCGAGAGATTGATCTGAGCGACTGCGAGAGAACGATCTGCGCCGAATAACTGCAAGATAGATCGATCCGAGCGACTGCTAGAGAGCGATCAACGCCGAGTAACTGCGAGAGAGCGAGACGAATGACCGCAAGAGATCGATCCGAGGGACTACGAGAGAACGATCAGCGTCGAGTGACTGCGAGATAGCGAGCCGAGTGACCGCGAAAGATCGATCCGAGCGACTGTGAGAGAACGATCTGCACTGAGTGACTGCGAGAGAGCGAGTCGAGTGACCGCGAGAGAGAGATCTGTATTCTCTCAAGTTCGGTATGCTTTGAAGATAGTTCTCCTTGAACCCCCTCCTTCTAGCGCCAACTGTTTGACCCAAAAACGGTGTTTATGCTGGTGATGTTTGTTGGAATCATACAATAAAGAATCTAAGGATAATGATTAGATTCTTGAGGTTTAGGAGAAATCTTGAAAGAATCAAAATGCGAAATGAACATCAAAAATAGTTTATTGATCAAAGATTGTATTACAAGAATGGTTTCTAGTGTAAAGTAAAACTAAGAAGATATAAACTCTTTGTAAGATGTGTTCTAGGTCTAAAATGGAAGAAGAGAAGATCATTTCTAATAAGGAGGTAGCTCCTTATTTATATAACAAAGATATCTAGGGTTTCATAACAAAATGAGCCTAATTCATTGTCTTAATGGGCCTTGAGGGAGGATGTAAATTCACCTCCAACACCGCTCATATATTAATCTCTACAGCTTCTAAACCATTTTTATAGTATCTTTATTAGGAAACTTAGATGAGTAAAAGAAAACATTAACCTCTATTTGCGACTGTCAATTGTTTAATGGATAATATTTTTAAAAATATTAATTAATAGTGTTGTTTAGAAACTCATTAAGGTATATCTATAATAATAGTTTTTTAAAAAAGCTTTTTTAAAACCAACCGTGCTTTGTGCTAGTGATTTCGCATTTGGAGTTGGTTTCATTGTGCCCTCTATTCGATA
The DNA here is from genome assembly GCF_020379485.1 of Brassica napus. Lineage (NCBI taxonomy): Eukaryota > Viridiplantae > Streptophyta > Magnoliopsida > Brassicales > Brassicaceae > Brassica > Brassica napus. The sequence continues at coordinate 56,246,927 of NC_063447.1, forward strand.
TCTGTTAGGAGGGTGAGTTAATGCCAATGTCATTGGGTATAGCCAAAAACAGCTTCCATCTGAGAATAATCAGGCCTCGATTGGTACAGCTGATGATAAAGCAGTATATTGTATAAGCAGTACGCTGCAGAAGCTGTATGCTCTCGTTAAATTTTTTAATAAATTGATTGGTAAAGCAGAATCATTATAAATTACCACAAAAGTTAATACATAATATATTTAATGTGAAATAATATATATTAAATTATAATATATATTAATAATATATTTGTTATTAAAAATAATAAATCTTATTTAATTATATAAATCAAATTAAATTTTAAATGTGAATTATTATTATTATCTTAAATATGTAATTTAAAAATATAAAATTTGTTAAAAATAAATAAATTATATATAATTTATATATATATTATCATTATTTATTTATTGGTAGAGCAGTAAATGATTCATATACTATATTATCATAAAAATTAATATAAGATATATAATTTACTTATTTCTAAATAATATAGATATTTTTATTTTATAATATGTAATATATAAATATATATTATGTTATGTTTTGTTATTAAAAATAATGAATGATATGTGTAATTATATAAATTGTATTATATTTTAAATGTGAAATATTGTTCTTTTAAAAAAAAGTTAAACATATTTAATTGCAACTTTTTTTAAAAAATATAAATTTTATTTTTTATTATAAACATATTTTATATTATTTAAGAAATTAATTATATATATTTTAAATTATTTTATATATTTTAACTGCAAATGCTCTATCAAAAGCTCCCTATGAGAGCATAGAGCAAAGAGAATTTGGAGAGCGTTAGCATCTTGTAAATGTTTTTTCAAATGCTTCTATGATAAATGTTGATTGGATAATAATGAACATAATGTTTACGCTAATTCTCTACCAATCAAAAGTCGGGCTGTCGGATCACCTCTTAGTTTTTAAAAAATGGACATTTTGGATGGTTGATTGAGTGGGGCTGTGCTTAGTTATGGACTTTTAATGGTTGTAGGGTGCTTTTTTAACAAGAATAAGTCTGAATAACATTTATAGTGTGTCTACCATCTCTTGGAATACAACGTGTCTACTACAACCAAATGATTAAGCGCAGTTTTAACTACATTATAAATATAAACTCTACAAATTAAGAATGTTGAGAGTGTAACATTTATTCTTTATAAATTAGTAATTTCATTCTCCTATTAAATTATAATTTTATATAATATCGCCAAAATATTGAGACAAAAAATTAGAAATAGTTTTCATTTTAAATAAAAAGAAATAATACAACATTTCAAAAATTATAAGTTATATAGAGTATTTATTAACTTATGATTTAACGAGACCATATGTTTACGAGGTTTATAAAATTAGTTTATTGTATTATATTATATTTTAGATTAATAACTTGAAACTAATTTTTTAATAATTTACCATTTTTAATTAATTCAGAATTAATTTATAGATTTTATTAAATATAATGTTCATTAAAAGTTTTTGGATCTAAGATTAACAATTCAGATCAAAATATGACGTGTGCATATCTAAAACTTTGTAAGTACGAATATTCATTCATAACTTCGATATCTAATCTGATATATGAATCCAAACTATATTTTCATATATTGAATTTTGATAGACTGAATTATATTTCATGTAATTAATATTTTTATACATTTTATTTTATTAGGTACATATAATGGTGACATAAGGTCGCCACTAGTACATGAAAACATTAATAGATTTTTAGTAAGAATATTTAGACACTCAAATCAACAGATCTCAACACTTGGAGGGGGAAACAAGTACGAATTAGATACAAAAAATTATTTCTGTTAGTCCAAGTTATTTGAATGGAAAACAAAAGATAACCACAGTTTTTTTGCTGGTAATAGGAAGAGATATTTTTTGCAAGTGATGCTTTTAAAAATCAATTTAAAGGATTCGATCGAATCTAAAAGGAGTATCTTCCGGTCCCTATATATATTCCACAAGCACTATGTTTATTCCCACGCTATTAGAGAATCGAACAACAATGGCAGTACAGAGAAGCAATGCAAAATTCTCTTATTCAGCATAGCCAAATTCCTCTTCTTCAGCATAGCCAAATATAAATGCACTAGGGTCGGCCCGCCCTACGGGCACGATTAAAATTAACAAATAATTTAAGTGGTTAGAGTAAATATTTAATATAAATTGCTATTATTTAAAAATATAAATTTTGTACATGTTATTGTATTTGAAGAATAAATAAACCATGTTATCTGAAAAATTAGTTATAATTTTAAAATAAATATTACTTGTTAGTTTTCAAAAGAGAAATTCTTTCAAATAGTTTTTTTTAAGTTTTTGTCACAAAAATAAGCCTCAAAAAAAAAAAAAATTACGAAATAGCCCTTTTTATTTTGAAAATTTTAATATTTAATTTTTATTTTTTAAAATTTGAAACTCCATCCCCAAAATCTCATCCCTTAACGCTAAAGCCTAAGTCTAGATTAGTTAACCCTACGGTAAAAATACATTTTTACCATTTAATAAAACTTATTTTGGTCATTTTCTTCTTTGAAAACTATTTTTGTGACAAAAATTTAAAAAGAGCTATCCTCGAGAGAATTTCTCTTTTTAAAATTTGATTTTTTTTTCTTGTTAAAAGGTTTAAGATGATTTTCTTTTGTTAAGTGATCTATATTTTAATTATATATTAAGAATTGGATGTCGCATTACATAATTTCTTATGATTTTTTGGAGTTGGATGATCATAAAAAAAACCTGTGAGCTTTTTTTTTTTTCATTTTTATCAGTAGAAAAGAAACAAACTTGTAAATAAATTCACATACATTTTCTTTTAATTTTATATACTTAAGTGGATTATCTCATATTTTTACTAAATTTAGTTTTTACAGTAGATTATTACTGCAGATTGTTATTTGAGTAGGTTGTTATAAACTACTCTAACAAGTTATAATATAAACTGCTGACAACTGCAATTTACGAAGTGTGTAATGAGATATATTATCATCGTCTTTACATTTTTTTACCAGTTAGATCTTATCTGCAAATTAATTTATTTAGAGCAACTATTTAGACTAATTGATTTATTCTTGACTAAGAGCTAACTGGTGATAATCATGTAATCAATTATGTTTACCCCATGCTCCAATAACTCCTCTGGTTTATTCTCCTGAAAAGTGATGTTTCACAAATTAAATAATCATTATAAATAACCATTTGTGCGTGGATTTTGTTCCGTTATATTTTTTTTAACTTTTAATTACTTTAGTTTAAATGATTTTGATTTATACTATGTGTAGATCATTATTTTGAATTTTTTTAAAATTATCGCCTTTTTCCTTTGAACTTGTTTGTTGTAAATGACTCAAGGTTAGTTTCACTATAGTTGAATAAGTTACATACTTCGTTGGACTAAGCAAAAACATATTTTATTTTCATATCAATATTAAAATTACGGTTGAACATTTTTTAGTATATAATATTTTAAATTTTCACTTTTATTTGATTACAATAACCTTAAATTTCATTGTCACAACAAAAACTCTTTTTAGTGACTGCAAATAATAGAGTTTAAGATTGCTAAGATTGGCACAACTTGAGATAAGTACAAAAAAAATGATCTTTTGAATCTGAACGACACTCTTGCATCCAAGTACAAAGAAGAACATTCATTATTGATGATAAAAAGCTTCTCAACCACCTTTGTAAAGCTTCTTAACCATCTTCATGTATTATGTACAGCAGCAAACTCAAAAGCAGACAAAAGAAGAACATTCATTATTAATGATAAAAAAAAAAGAGAAAACCCGAGATGTGTAAATTTATTTATCATTGTTGCACTGACAAAAAAAATATCTGGACACGTGTCACTACGTGAAAGAATAATTTATCTAGGTGTCTGCCTACGTGGCTTAATGAGAAGACAGTAAACTATGTTTATAATAATAGATTTTATGATAGTTACAGAAATGTGTATAGTCACCCAAGTGGGAAAAGGAATTATACGTAAGTTTCCAATATAAATAACTCTATCGTGTTAACAAATCATGAAAATGTATAAATAGATAATTACAAAACAATGTATAAAATTTACTAAATCAATGCTTTAGAAAGACACAAATCTATATTTCTTTAAAAAAATCTTTAAATTTTATTTTCTAGTACCAAAAATTTCATTGATATTAAAAATTAATATTAACAACTTAATGTAAAGTAAACTTTTAAAATCTATTTTTGCGGCCTAGTAGTTTCCGGTTGTGAATGGCGTTTGAACTTAGTCTATTAGGTCATGACTGGTTTCTCCGTTATCGCATACAAACACCTAGATGTTTGTGTTTAAAATTAGTGATATGTGTCTTAGTCCTCCAAAAAGTACATTTTACAAAGTATTTTTTGTTTTAATCGTGGTACTTATATATCGACTTTTATTTTAAATAATGGTGGATTTGTATATACAACGTTTGCAACAGGCGTTTGCATCGTAATATATAATATGTATCATACTAATCACATACAAGTCTACCATAATTAGATGTACATATCCAAGTCTATCATCTATGTATTTAAGCATACAAGACTATATTTTATGTAGACATATAAGTCTATCATCAGTTTAATAAATAATACAAGTCTGCTATTATAAATCTACCACCATAGTAACCAATAAATGTTTCAACTATCACTTGCTTAAATAAACTCAAAAATTAAGTTAGTTTACCGTCAAAAGAAACAAATCTACAATTTCTGGCATCATCAAAACATATCTACCATCATAGAGGTTAACATCATTAATTTCTTAGTTTTTTTTAGTTGACAATGCAAGAATTTCTACAGATCTTTAGAATACATCTCAAACTTTGTCATCAGGATATATCCTCTTTTTTTTTTTTTTTTTCTTTATCAGGATATATCCTCAAAAAAATCTGCTTTAATCGATTTACAGTTTTTTTCTTTCTTTCTATTTTGGATTAAGCTTTGTGAGAACTTCTACTTGAGGATTTTAAGATATATAACATTGTCATCAAAATATATTCCCAAGATGAATACGTTTATTTTATTTTTTTTGAACGGCTAGTATGTTTTATTAACTATATCAATTCCTACACATCAGTTCTACAGCTATGAATATCATGTGATTAAAGTTTTATATTTGTGTTTTACCAGTTTCTCACTTTTGTTTAGAGTCTTTTATCAATTTAATATCTTTAAATTTCCTTTTGTTCATTTCCATGTCTTTCAGGGATTAGGTCGATTTGAAACAAAAAAGAATCAATTTAGATGCTAGAGCAACTAAAAATGAAGAATTTTGCAGATGCGTCAGAAGTTAGATGGAAGAATTCCCACCAAGAGAATTAAGCTCATTTTTGTCACAAGTTAGAAATTGATTTATCTTTTCAATGCAACCGGTCTGAAATCAATCGTACAGTTGGATTAAAGTATTTCATTCTATTGAAGACGGATATGTTTGCCAGTTCAATACGAGAAATGTTTTTTTTGTTTTTCTTATAATATTTGGTTTAATTCGACATATATCTACTATTTTTGAGCCACTGTTGAGGTTAATTTTTTTTCATATGATTAGAGAGTTTGAGAGTTTTGGGGAAACTAATTCGTACTCTGCCTTTGGAGAAGCCCTCTAAAACCCTATTTTATGTCTTTTAACCTAGTTATTTATTTTCATCTTAGATTTGTGATTTTTCTTCCATTTATGCGTAGTTCAATAGTTAACTTTTAGGCTTTCAATGGAACTGAAGAAAATGATTGTTTAGGCTTGTTTAGATTAGAAAATTATCAATTGATTCTTTAATTGAAATGTTTTTTTGCTTGAACTTGATTAACTATCTATTTTTGATTTTATGTTTTTCTAAATACAGGTAGAGTTGGTTTGATTACCTGAAAATAATATGTGTTAGCAAAGTATCTTTAGCTTACAAGAGTTGATGTTATTGTACTTAGTGAACCTAGCGAAACTCGAACTTAATGCATGTTTAATTTCCTAGGGTCAACAAAATTTTTTTAGGTTGTTAGACCACCTCCATAGGTGTTTCTAAAGGAAGGTTCTGCAACAAAAGTGAAAAAAAAATGAAAAAAGAATAAAAATGAGAGAACCGGTGTTTAATATGAGCTTTTTGGAATTGATAAGAACCCATACGTGTCACTTTCTGAATGAACCTCCCATTTATGTTTCTTCGCCGGGATCAGTTTGTTCTGTTCCTCCTCCAATCTAGATCAATTCATCTTCTCTCTCGATCTTCGTCGGACAAAAGGCAAAGGCGCTCCAATCGTGATCACTCCGTCGTCTGTTGCAGTACCCAGACGTCTCGAGCTTTTGATCTCTGGTGAGAACCGATGGGTGTCACGTTTAAGATATCGAAGACTGGTAGAAAGTTCCGGCCGATGGTTTCTACTGAATCGGTTACTCCTGACTTCTCCAGAACAGCTGAATCCGAAATCAATCGTCCTATCTGAGAAATCAAAGGTAATGTAGCCTATTCTGGTTTGGGGCTAGTAAGGTTACCTGGAGCTGTGATCTTTAGTTGTTTGTGTAATGAATAATGATAAGACTTCTCTGCTTGTGCTAACGTAATTCTAAATGCATATGGTTTCAGTTTGGGCTGTTTTGTGTTTGTGATGGACATGGGGGAGCAGGGGCTGAAAACAGAAGCTTGGATGATCACCAATATGAGGTTCTGAAGCTTGTCTTTTTCTTTCCGTTTCATTTGATTGCATGTTTGTCTCCTTTGACGACTTGGCTGCAACTTTTTCATTGCTTAATGAACTAGCAGGGTTGTACAACTACAGCTCTCTTGGTTTGGAAAAGACAGTGAAGAACATTTATTCGCACAATCTGCCAATCTTGGTGATTCAACATATAATTTTTTTGGAGCGTTGGACTGTTTTTGTGTTATGTCGTTGTAACAACACTACATCAAACTGAGCGAGATGGAGAAGAACCGCAAGTTGAATGACCTTCTTGACGCATTGGACTTCAATCAAGTTGTCATATTTGTGAAGAGCGTTAGCAGAGCTGGGGAGCTGAACAAGTTGTTTATTGAATGCAATTTCCCCTCAATATGCATTCACTCTGGCATGTCTCGGGAAGAGAGGTTTGTATATTATTTCATCTGAACTGTCTCGACTTGCTCTTAGAGCTTTTCTGCAGGAGACCAATTCTTAACCCTTCACAATGATATGATATTTATGCTGACTCACTACAAAAGTTTTTAAGGAAGGGCACAAGAGGATCCTTGTGGCGACAGACTTGGTAGGAAGAGGCATTGCCATTGAGCGTGTCAACATTGTTATCAACTATGACATGCCAGATTCTGCTGATACATATCTTCACAGGGTAAATATTTGTTTTTAAATTTTCTGAAATCTCATATGGATTATTTTGACTCTCACTTAACAAAGAGGTCTTGTAACATTACTGCTATACTCTGTTTATGGTATAAGTTGGGAGAGCGGGTAGGTTTGGAACAAAGGGTCTTGCGATCACATTTGTGGCATCAGCTGCAGATTCTGAAGTTCTTAATCAGGTATGGAGTTTGATCTTCTTTATATGTCTACTGTCTAGCTTCGTTTTCTTAATCAGCTTCGTTTTCTTATTCATCCTTTTATCAATCTTTAACCGGGAAATAAACAATACTGCAGTGATGGGTTATGGGATGTGGTGAGTCCGAAGAAAGCTGTGCAGCTGGTGCTACAGGTAAAAAAAAAAATTTATTTCAAATGGAAGCAACATGGTTGTACTGCTCTGTCGTAAACTCACGTGTATGTTTCAGAAATTTTTTTTTTTAAATAACCTCAATGAGGTTTTACCATTGGAGGAAGAAAAATTTAATTAGACTAACATGGATTCTAAACTTTTCAAATCACAAAATTAATTACTAAATTATTCATTAGAACCCTTTAATAGTCTCTAACCAATAGACTTGCTCTTAGAAATAGTAATTGAGGTCACGAGTGAAAACATTATGCATTTACAGACTCCAGGGGCGGACCCACCACTAAAGGAGGTGTGGTACATACCACGTACTGTTTTAATATTTTTTTCTTAGTAACTAAATAAAACTTAGTTTATCTCTAGCCCAAACTAAGACAAAAATGATGTGTTCCACCCATCTACTATCTATCAGCCCAATTAAAATAAATATTATGTATCTCATAGCCCAACTTAAAATACAGTTTTCTATTATCTAGCCCAACTAACTATTATTCTAATAATTGAAAACCCTAATCTTCTTCTTTGAATGTTACGTGCTTCTCTTTTCAAAACAAATCTGCACAAAAATCAGTTCATACTTCATTTTTAATGCTTGTTCTGGTGCCTATGGAAAAAAATATTTTTAAAAACAGTGTGTATCTGCATCAAAAACTAATTTGGAGAAATTTCCTTCAAGTTTTAGATGGAACACTTCTCCATTATACCTATATTTATATGAAAGACAATTCCCTTTTAACATGTGGGATATGGAAAACACAAACCTAACCTAAATAGAAACTTCATTTTCCTATTTCTAAGTTTTTTTATTGTGTTTATCTTAACATATTAAACATCTAATAATATGTTAAGTTTTCACAAGCTTGGAATTATCCAACATTCACCTCTTTAATTCCAACTTGAATTAGAGAGATCAATTTCTTGAACTCCGATTAAGCTCCTCATTTGCTTGAACATAATCCTTGCTAATGGCTTGGTAAGGATGTCGGCCTTCTGCTTAAATCCCAACACATGCTCTACTTCGATCTGCCCGTTCTCCACACACTCACGAATGAAGTGATACTTCTTGAGCACATGCTTACTCCTTCCATGGAAAACTAGATTCTTCGTTAGAGCAATGGCTGATTTGTTGTCGATCCTAAGTTTGACCTTCTCGCCTTCTTTGCTTAGTATCTCACTCAACAACTCCTTGATCCATATAGCTTGCTTCGCTGCTTCTGTTGCTGCAATGAACTCTGCTTCACATGATGACAATGCAACCGTCTGCTGCTTCTGCGATGTCCAAGTGATCAGTGATGAAACGTAGTAGAATGCATGTCCTGACGTGCTCCTCCCGTCATCGAGATCAATGTTGTGACTGCTGTCACTATAACCAACAACACTCCTTGACCCATCTCTCTTGAAGAACAGACAGTAGTTTGTTGTTTCTTTCACATACCACAATATGTGCTTGATGGCTTGTCCGTGAGAGTCTCTCGGATTGTGCATGTATCGGCTAAGAACACCTACTGCGTAACACAGGTCGGGTCTTGTGTGAAGCAGATACCTCAAACATCCTATGATTCTTGTGAACTCTATAGCATCTATCTCTCGTTCATCTTCAGCTTTTGAGATCTTCAAATTCGCTTCTATTGGAATTTGAGTTGCGTTACACGCTTCCATCTTCGTGTCACACATGATTCCTTGAGCATACCTTTCTTGCTTTTTTCTGATTCCGTCTGCTCCTTAAATCACCTTTATGCCAAGGTAGTACGTTAGCTTACCTAGATCTGACATCTCGAACTTCTTAGACATCTCCTCCTTGAATTGCCTAATGACCTTAAGCGAAGTTCCTGTCACAAATAGATCATCAACGTAGATGGCTATGATCAAGACGTCTTGTCCTTCAATCTTGTGGTACACTGATAGTTCCTTCGTGCACTTCTCAAATCTCATCTCCTTGAGAACCTGATCGAGTTTCACATTCCATGCCTTGGGTGCCTGGCGTAACCCATACAAAGCCTTGTGTAACACATAAACTCGATCCTCTTCTCCTTTCTTTTCGAAACCTTCGGGTTGAGTTACATACACTAACTCCTTTAGATCTCCATTCAAGAAAGCGGTCTTTACGTCCATGTGATGTATCTCCTAACCGTTTGTTGCTGCGAGGGCTATTAAGAGCCGAATAGTTTCGAGTCGCGCCACTGGTGCAAACACTTCATCGAAATCTATTTGTTCTCTTTGTACATAGCCTTTTGCTACAAGTCTTGCCTTGTACTTGCTCACTGTACCATCCGCCTTTCTCTTGATCTTGTAGATCCACTTCAACCCTATAGGTTTCACTCCAGTCGGTCTATCCACAAGCTCCCATGTCTTGTTTCTTGGGATAAACTCCAACTCGGCCACCATCGCTTCAACCCATTCTCGTACATGTTCTGCTTTAAAATAGTTCGCTGGCTCGCCATCCACTGTGAGCAACAGCATTGCACTTTCTTGATCTGCAAGTAACACATAATCATCGAGATATCTTGGTTTTGTTATGGTTCGACCTTGTCTAGTCACCAACGGTTGACCTCCACCGTCTTGGTTTGCATTGTGATCCGCATCTTCTTCTTCTTCCTCATCTTGGTTTATAGCTTCCTATCCATGATCCTCACTTTGATCATTACCTTCTTCTATATCACCCTCAAGTGGAAGCTTAAGCATGTTCGGTTCACAATCAACTTGGTTTGTTGTAGACGCCCAATCCCAAGCTTTCTCCTCATCAAAAATTACATCTCTACTCACCATCACCTTCCTTCTGTCTGGATCATAGAGTCTATAGGCTTTGGAACCCGGCTCAGTTCCAAGATTGACCATACTCTTTGATCTCTCATCCAACTTCTTCAGATAAGGACCAGTGATTTTCGCATGGGCTACACAACTGAATATCCTCAAGTGCTTGATATTTGGCTTCCTCGATGTAAGGCACTCGTATGGCTCTGATTCTTCAAGGTTTTGTAGGAACTCTGTTGATGAGGTAAGTTGAATGTCGTACAGCTTCACCCCCACAAGTAGTTCGGCATCTTCTTTGCCTTCAGCATACTTCTTGTCATTCCCATCAAGGTTAAGTTTCTCCTCTCCACAACACCGTTTTGTTGAGGTGTGTAAGGCGCGGTTAGGTGCCTTTTAACTCCATTCTCTTCACAGAATATATTGAACTCAGCTGAGGTAAACTCTCCTTCTCTATTGGTGCAAAATAGTTTTGATGGTTGACCCGGTCTGCTTCTTTAAACCTTTTGAATCGATCGAATACCTCACTCTTCTCCTTCAATAGCATAACCCACATATACCTAGAGAAGTCATCGATCAAGACAAAGACATACTTATTATTTGCAGGCGTTGGTGGTGTGATTGGTCCACACAAATCTCCATGCAATAACTCTAATGGCTTTGCCGCACGAAACATGACTTTGATCGGGAATGACTGTCTGATCTGCTTCCTTGCGAGACATGCGTCACACACGCTTTCTTTGTGTTACACACGGCATTCCCACGACCATCTCCTTCCTAACCATGTTGTTCATCACTCCATAGCTTATATGTCCTAGTCGAGCATGCCACCTCCATGTAGCATCTACGTCCCTGACATGTAAACACTCTGGGTAGCTTATCTCCATAGGGGTCTTGTAGAGACGATTTGGAGATCTTGTCACACGAACTAGCAATCTTTAATGTGAATCTGTGAGCTTAAGTAGACATCTTTCATGTTAACCTCACATCTGTTCTCTGTTGCTTGCCCAAGATTCAATATATTGTGCTCAATATATTGTGCTTCAGGTCAGGTATGTAGTATATGTCTTTGAGTGTCTTCTTCTCTCCAGTCTTGCACACAAAGGTAACCACACCCTTTCCTACAATGTCAACACACAATCCATCACCAAACTTCACTTTCCCTTTGGTGTTGAGATTCAAACTCGAAAAGAACTCCTTGTTTCTTGTCATGTGATTGCTCGCTCCATTATCCAAATACCAGACACTTGTATTGTCTTTGTCGATATCAAGATTCTTCAGAATCACCTTATCTTCGTTCAAAAACACTACCTCGTGTACATAGAGTGCATCAGCCTCTTCTGTTCCGTTTAGGTTGGTTTCTTGATTCTTCTCTGTCTTCTCGGGACAGACAGTTGCGTAGTGACCAGGCTTGTCACATCTCCAACATATCAGCTTTGAACGATTCTTCTTCGAGTTGTTATCTTCGGTGTGTGACGCACGGTTTTGGTTGTGTGACCTACCTCGACCTCTGCCTCTACCGTTCCATCCTCTTCCTCTACCACGGGAATTGTCATAGCCCCTCTGACTATGCTCTTCATTTTTCGAAAACATCAGCTTCCCTTGGTCTTCTTTCTGAGTTTCTTCTCCTACACGCTCCTCGTACGCCTTAAGCCTTCCAACTATGTCTTCAAACCCTGTCGAGTTAAGATCTAGGACTTGCTCAAGTGATGCTACGATCTGGATATACTTGTGTCTCGGAAGACCCTTCAAGAACTTCTTGACCATCTTGGATTCTTCTATGTTTTCTCCCAAAGAGGTTGCTTTGGATGATAGGCCCGATATCTTCCCCGCGAATTCATCGACCGTATCGTTATCATCCATCTTCAACCTATCAAACTCCGTCATCAACGTCTGAAGTCTCGCCTCCCTTACACGATCAGCTCCTAGGTGTCGCGACTTGATGGCGTTCCAGATCTCTTTTAATGCGGTTTGTTCTCCCACCTGGAGAATCAATGTTTCGGGAACATATTGAAACAAAAGAGCTATCGCAACATCGTTCTTCTTTTGATCATCTGAACCGGGTTCAAAAGATGATCGGGTTCAATCGTGTCCCACACTTCATGAACCCGAAGTAGAACCTTCATCCTCATCGACCATACTGTATAGTTTGTCGATGACAACATCAGACATTGGATGAATGTAGATCCAAAGTCCTTCGTGCGTGGAGCCCTAGTCACGTCGGCCATCTTGCCGTTGCGATTTCTTATTCACAAGCACCAGGATCTTAAGCTACAACTTAAGCTTAGATCGAGTCTCCAACCTGAGGCTCTGATACCAATTCAAATCTCTAGAACACAAGAGTTTATAAGAACAACTTTTCTTATTAGCTTTAGAAACTACTCAAAACTAAAGCTCTCAATATGTTTCTCTTAGATCATATGAAACACCTCTCCATTAGACCTATATTTATATGAAAGACAATTCTCTTTAACATGTGGGATATGGAAAACACAAACCTAATCTAAATAGAAACTTCATTTTCCTATTTTGTTTCCTTATTGTGTTTATCTTAACGTATTAAACATCTAATAATATGTTAAGTTTCCACGGGCTTTTTCCACGGGCTTGGAATTACTCATTTTTTAATCATCCAATCATTTTCTTTATATCATAGCAATTCAAATATGTTGTATATTCTATTCTTATGAACAAACAGGTTACCTTCTTTCGCACGGTTTTAATCCCAAAAATTAATCATGAGTCTGTGACAAACATGTTACCTTCTTTCGATCACCATTTCTCTCATTATAGAGAGGGAAAAAAATATAAAGTTAAATTAAGGAAAAATACAGAAGAATCGACGCCAGAAAAAAAGGAAACAAACTTGATAAATAAAATAAAAGGGAACAAAATGTATGAATATATAGCCCTAAAATATAATTAAATAATGAACCATGATCAAGCATATATCCTCATTTTGTTAATTACTTTGAAAACATCATCCACGTCATTGTCGTCATGTTCTTTGACCTCCTCCACACACCGCTCATTATCGTCCCCAAGACTGCCATCGCCGCCGCCACATCCTTTTCTGGTGATGTCAGCAGTACCAGACTCGGTTCTCATGAAGAAAGTGCAAAAGAGAAGTGTTAAGAGGCAACAGATGATAAATTCTCTAGATGCAGCCATCGATGAGAACTCTCTCTTTCTATTGTCTGAAAAAGTACAATAGGTCAATCGAACTGGCTTTAAAAGCTTTGGTTCTTTTCTTTTGTTATGTTTTTCTCTTACAGTTATGTTTATATAAGAAATGGAATTTACTATTAATGGTATAAAGAGTTTTCGTTTGCGCTGGTCTTAAGGCTAACTAACTGTTGCTGTATTCTAAACTTATTACTATAATCACTTCTTTTTTTTGACATAATCACTTTCTTAGAAAATGAATATCTTCAATTTGATAATATTTAAAGTTAAATTATTTTTTGGTGTAAAAAGTTAAATTATTTAACGAACAGTTTCTTTGTAGAAGTCATTTAATGTACAGTTAAGTGGTTAAAATTTGACTTTTTCTTGGGTTCACCCCCTAGGGTGAACCTTTAGGTTCACCAACCAATAGAAAGTTGTCATTTTAGATCTAGTATCTTTTAATTAAGGAAACAAAATAACTTGCCAAATTATATTATGCTTTTAAAATAAAAAATAAAAAATTAAATAAATAAAAATAACAATAGTTCTAAAAAAATATTATTTTAAAAAAATATTTATTTTTAAGATTTAGAGTTTAGTGTTTAAGATTTATAATTTAGAATTTATCCAAATGTTTAGTGTTTTTCCAAGGGTTTAGGGTTTACCTAAGGGTTTAGGGTTTACCCAAGCGTTTAGGGTTTACCCAAGGGTTTAGGGTTTACCCAAGGGTTTAAGGTTTTCCCAAGGGTTTAGGGTTTAGGATTAGAGTTTAGGGTTTAGTGTTTTGTTGACAACATGTTTAGTGTTTTTCCAAGGGTTTAGGGGTTTACCCAAGGATTTAGGGTTTACCCAAAGATTTAGGGTTTAGGATTTGAGTTTAGGGTTTAGTATTAGAGCTTAGGGTTTAGTGTTTTGTTGTCAACATTTTTTTTTTTTGAATTCGTTTTTTATATATTATTTTTATTTATTTTTAAATTTTATTTTGAAAAGATAATATAATTTGCAAGTTATTTGGTTTCCTTAATTAAAAGATACTAGATTTAAAATGACAATTTTCTATTGGTTGGTGAACCTAAAGGTTCACCCTAGGGGGTGAACCCAAGAATAACTCTTAAAATTTATCCTACGCCCACATTAAAATTATCATTTGTCGAAACGTTGGTATGCTTTGATGAGGAAGCCACAAACCCACTAAAAAGTTAATACTCCACCAAAGATTATCTTATTATGTGACTATATATAAATCCAAAATTCAGACATACGAGACCACTTCTGAGCACAATCCAGTTAAGATGAAATATTCGTCTTAGCCTCCAATTTTTTAAAAAATTATTATACTTGTCGCGTAGCCCCAAATCGAAATTGTCTTTAGTAAGATTAATCTAAAAAATGTATATGACTTCTAAATCTTGGATACGGCACTCCAGACATGTTGGGAAATTCTTCACGTGGATTAATTGTTCATACTTCTTGAAATGCTCTTATCTTACTTTCTTTTTTTGGCAAATATATAGTGAGAAACATTCATCGTTCACAATCCAAAAGTAGTTGAATCAGGTCACACCTTGTATTCTTCACAAGTCATCCTTAGTACCAACACTAACATCATCTTCACCTCCTATGAGTTTTTCAGGTGAGAATATATATATCTTCCTCCATCACTTCCCCGTTCGTACCGTCCCACGCTTTTGTCTTCACGATCTCTGGTGTTCCGTTCATAGGTAAGTTTCCTTTTCCACCGGCTCCAGCATCCTTTACAAACTCTCTGACGCAGCGCAAACAAAGATTACGTGTTATACAACTGAAGAAATCACTCAACTGAATCTGAACTCTTAGAGATCTCTAACTGAACCAAAACTTACAAGAGGTGTTGAAGCTCAAATGCACTTCTAAGAGGAGTATATACTCCTTTCTTCACGTTCATGGCTACCATTGCTGGATAACCGTAACCTCCCACGTCAACTCTCTTCTCCAAATCCGGCTGAGTTACAGCCGCCACCCACACAAAACTGCATATTTTACATGAGATAATAAGGAAAACTGACTGACTCGATTGCTTTGAGAGTCACCGGAGTCAATCAGTGAAAGCCAAATGAAAATTTCTTTTTAGAGATAAGGAGGAAAATTTAGAGAGAGATTTCCTACGATAGTTAACAGAAACTGTGTGGAGTATTTTTTAAAAAAAATCTCTCAGAAAAATAAAATAGATAATCATCACCCTGATTGGTTAGCATCTGAAAATGGCTAATTGATGTCAAACTTTATCAACCAATTAAAAAAAAAAAAAATTCAATTCCTATTTTGTTTCAGCCATGACTGTCTTAAAAATCCAAAAAGAAAAAGATAGAAAATGTCCAAGCCCTTCTTCCAAAAAATTCACAAAAAGGGCAGAAAGAAATTTAGAGATTGTTAGAAACTCGGATCATGGTCATGCGGCTTTATCAGATGAGTCCTGCTTTCCGGAGGTGTCAACTGGTGAAGGATCATCGTCCTGCACTTCTGACTTCTCCGGTCCATCCTCTTCTTTCACAGTCACTGAGCTGTTTTCCTCTGCAGCAGGTTTGTCACCACCATTGGAGCGGCTTGGCGGTGATGTGATCCTCACAGGAGTTGAAACCGGTGGAGCATAAGCAGAAGGGGGAGAAGGCATGGTGGAGCCTGTGTTGTTGCAAGTGTTTACTGGCACAGGGTGATCAAACTTGCAGTTTGCTCCATACTTGCAAAACCCATAGGCCTTGAAGTTACCACATGCTGGTAGTCCCTGAGCACAACAAAGGCAGAGTCATTGGTGTCACCACAAGCTCCACTGATGTTGACAAAATAAACATAAAGACAAGAGAAACTCACTGGTCTAGCAGGGAGAACCACAGGGTTAAAGAGATTTGGTGGTGGTGATAGTAACATCCTTTCTTTTGGATGACTGTATTTGCAACTATCTCCATATTTACAGGTCCCAGTTTTCATAAAAAACCTACATTCAGCTCTTTCAGAACTGGAGTCAAGCTCAGTTTTCATATCATAACCACCCTGCACCACAAGAAAAGAAAGAAAAAAAAAACACAAGATCTTTCAGATTAAGACAAACTCTTGGAACATTGGTCTCTGTGAAGGGAAGGCAGAGAGCCACAGCAAGAACAACAGAGAGAAAGACCTCCACTGGAGCCATGACCAAACATATATATAAAGACATACCATGAAAGTAGACCAGCCTTGAGGAGGTGCAACCATAAAGGAATAGGCCTGAGGGTGAAGAGCTTGAGGACGTGACATAGCTTCATATGTTGCAGGAGCCAAAGGCATCACCGGCAAGCCACCACCAAAAGGAAAGCTAGTAGGTTGGGCATTATGAGTCTGAGGATGATGGAATTTGCAGGCAACTCCGAACCTACACATCCCTTTCTGCATGTAATATGGGCATGACTTCTCACCCTGGAGAGACAAGGAAACATATAAAGCTCTCTGTAAAACCATGCAACTGGTGACGAAAATGTAAAAGTAATCCTCACCTGACGCATAGGATAACCGAGGGTATTAAACAGCACCGGTCCAGCACCATTCCTGTCCTTTGGGTGGTTATATTTACATGCCGCGCCATACTTACACGCTCCTGTCTTGAGAAAATACTAAAAGAGAAAATTGCATATAGAAGAGTAATGTGTGCTCGTTAAAAATCTCCAGAGAGAAAATAAAACAAAATCTAATAACTATTACCACTTTCAGAATAAGGAAAGACACAAGACAATGTATCTTCTTCACCATATATGCAATTAAAGACTCAAAAAGCAAGTTTTAAAGACTATATTGCTAACCCTACATGCTCAGCATTCACTCAAGAGACAGAAACAGATACTCAAACTATTCAGATCAACACAAGAATGCAAAAATGAGAGATGATAAGCAGTGCACCTCACAGTCTGGCTGTCCAACCCTCTCAGGCAGTTCCTCTCTGTGGTAAAACACAGCCTGCAAAAGACATTACAAAACTGTAAGCTAGGTGTAAGAGATAATGTGCAGGGAAGAGTCAGTCCCCACCTCTGGAACATGAGAAACAGGATGATTGTAACGGCAGCTGCTTCCATAGCCACACTTGCCAGTCCTCATAAAGTAGTGGCAATCTCTCTCACCAGGACGATCAGGAAACAGACTTGTTTCATCTGTATTCTCTTCGTTAACTTTCACCTTCGTCAAGGTATCTAAACAACATCGTAACACCAAGAGAGAACACACGAGGCATGAGCATCATAAAACTTAAAACAACACTTATCAAACGTGAATAGACCGATCGAAATCTAAACTTTGAATACATTATCATCAGAGAACAATCTACCACGACGTAAGAGCGTGATCAGAATCAATGATCAGACAAGATAACTCTAAAGATCCGAACTTTTCGACGTATTGTACGATGATGTAATAGAAAAAAAAGAAGAAGAGGAAGTACCTTCAGTTTTGTCGGAAGATGGGATTGACCCAGTAGAGTTCTGAACCTGCTGAGTTTCAGACATGGCTCGTTATTACAGGAGACACAGTCACAGACACAAAAGAAACTCTTGTTCGTCTCTTATCTTCTCTGAGAAGAGTATTTATGAGTATGTGAAGAGGAGACGATGATCACAATGATCAACACCTAATAACAAATAGAAGGAAAAAAAATCTGTGAATATTAAATAAGGAAATAGATTTGTTTCTTTTTTACAATAAATGATAAAAGAAGAAGAAAATGTTGAAGTCTTAAAAAATATTAACTTTTTTTTTGGGTTCTTTCCCAAAGATAGAATTTTATTGTTTGAACAAATCTAAAAAAGAAAAAATCTTTGCCCAAATATTCTCTTATTCTCTCTCTTTTGCATTTTCCTTTTTTTTCTCAGAATACTGAGATTTCCGTGGGAATTTTTCGGATCTTGCTTTTTTGTTTTTTTTTTTGGTTTTTTTTTTTTTTTCCAATGTTAATGCGTTTCAATGTGAAAAGAAGAAAATAAAGGCAGAAAAACACAGGGTTTAAATAAAATAAATAAATAAATAAGAGTGCAGATTAATAATGAGATTTTCTCCTTTTGTACGGATTTACAAATTCTGCCGGTCCTTCGGAAATGACAATTTTATCCATATATTTTTGCGCTTGATTCAATTTTTAGTGCCATGCTCTCACTCAGAACCCTCGGATCAGAACTTTGTGGGACCCGTTTTATTCTCTTATTCTTCCGATCCCATATTAATAAAAACTACTAAATCTTCTATAAACATTTAATAAAATATATTTTATGAAATTAGTAATCTTAAAATATTGGATTTTTTCAATTATTACCATAAAATTTTAAATTTAAAGCAATTTATTCACATATCTAAATGAAGGTGACTAGGAGTGTATATTTGTTTTGTTAGATTTTTTCTAGTCTTATTCTTCAAATCACCAACTTACTATGTCAGATGGATAAATACTTGGATTGACTAGTGAGCTCTAATTTTAAGAGAATTTATGTATCTTTAAATTTTTTTGTCAAATAAGTTTCAGAATTCAAAATATTACTGAATTTTTATACGTCTTTCGTATACAAAAGATTGATATTTTAGTTTTTTTTTCTTATATACAAAAGATTAATGCATATGTTTTAATTAATACATTCTGTTTTAAAAGTTAAACATAAATTAACATATAAAATGTAAGTAATAATTTTATTGGGAATTAAATAAAATTTTAAACTAATTAAAATAAATCCAAAAGCAATAGACAAAAGTAAATATTTTTTTAATATGTGTAAACAACTTTAAACATCAGTATTTTTATACAGATGGAGTTTCTTAATAAAAGACTTACGGGCATTTTATATAGTATTCTCCCTTTTTTATTTTGTAGCTACCTAATGACCAATAACTAAGTTATATTTGGTTGATCAGTGTATCAAGTTATTTCAAATAATATTCAAAAATTAAAGATATATCTAAAGATAAAGACATAATTTTGAAAATTTTTTAAAACACAAATCATAAATTTAAAAGTATAATTAAAGTTTTAGAGTTTTAAACCATTAGTCTATGCATTTATTCAAAATTTTATTTTTTTAATATTTATAAAATTGGATATAGTTTGATCATTTCACTTGCACATGCCAAAAAACGTTTTTAAGTTAATTAAGGTGGCAACTCGAAAGTTCGTGCCACATTTTTTATAAACATGTTTAAGTTTTATTTTGTTTTTCAGTTTAACTTGTATGCGCCAATTTACTTATATAGTAGTTGTAAATAATATATATATATATATATATATATATATATATCATACATGTAAACTAGGTTATTTCAATCAAAATTGGTAGACTGCAGGATTGTATGATCATATACGAAAGGTACAACTATCATCTAGTTAAGATTAAACAGATCCAAAGAAACTAACCTGAATCATGGCATATGTTAAATTGGTAGTACTATAAGTGTTCTATTAATTTTATTTATAAATTTCATGTTTCATAAATTAAGTAACGTTGTAGAATAAAATTTACATTACAGACTAAATGTTGTTTTATAGTTTCAATGTGAAATTTGTTAACTCAGATGTTATATAACTTTTTATATTTTTAAATTTATTTTTCAATTTGCTAAAATATGTTTAGGTGTATAAGTAATGATATTTTTATTTTAAAATATACTTTTGAGCAAGGATTTAAAAACATATAAAGTTTTTAAAACAATTTGTGTGCATAAAATTTAAAACAAATACTCCTCAAAAATTCTTGTGTGCATAAAAAAATTCTTGTGTGCATAAAATTAAAATAAAACTGAGAAAGTATATTGATTTCTTGTTTTGGGGTAAGTCTCTTCAATATTAAAGTGACAACTAGGCGATAGTAAACATTGGGTTAATAAGCAAATAAATAAATAAACAAAACAATAATTAACATTGGGTTAATAAGCAAATAAATAAATAAACAAAACAATAATTAACATTTAATGTGGTTGGGCACGAATCTATTATCTACCAACATGCCGTTCTGCTGTATTCCATCATTTTTTTTTTAATGGACACAGAACAAGTGTAGACTATTAGGTTCAGAGATTACACGAGGGTTATTGTCTTAAAAGCAATCGAATGTCCAAGGATGATGATTATTTCTTTTCTCTTCAAAACATCAAATGTTTATTTTAACTGATTTGTATTACCACTCAAATTTAACTTTACGATAACACAAATAAGAAATTAAAAAGTTAAAATAAGTTTAGTCAAACCGGTTTTTGATATAGTATATTGAGGGACAGAGACAGAGGATATAAACAGCCTTTGGGACCAAGCCAAGCCTTTTGACTCGTACAATAGAAGAAAACAAAGTTAAAGAGGGGGCAAAATGGTGAAAAGAAAAGATTGATTCAAGCACAAGAAATCTTATGCATTGCAGTTTTAGCAGAGCCAGGTAGGAGCCACATGTGGGGTGAAGGAGAAGAAGAGGAGGTGGTGTTGGGAATAGCGTAAGAGCAAACGATACTGACCCGTCATTATTTTGCCACGTAAGCAGTTCTGAAAGGTAGTTGTTGTTTGCCACGTAAGCAGTTCTGAAAGGTAGTTGTTGTTTCTAGAGTTATTTACACTTAAAGGCAGTTTCTACGTTTTTATTTCACTCAAAGACATTTTCAGCTACTGAATTAGTTTATCTCAACTAAAATGAAACCAGAAGTGGACTTTTCAACTAGTGGGACCTATCATTATCTCTTTCCTTTTTAATCTTCTTTTTCTATCGTTGTTTCTTTTTCTTTTATAGCTAAAAATTAAATTTATAAATTTTATTATCTGTCAATCTTCCCAAACAAGAAGAAGAAAAGACAAGAACTTCAGATCCATTATAATCTACACCGTCAAAAGTCCCAAATTCCTGCGTTATTCCGTTTCAATCAAGTTATGCCATGAATTTCATCCATCGTCAATCTCCGCACCAGAGACTCTTTTGAAGTTTCGACCAAAGCTCTAGTTTTTTTGGGCCAACGAAATTACCATCGCGTCAGACTCTTTCATACCCCTTTCCGACGTCATGGCCTCACATCTCGCCCTCACGGCTCCGCCAGAACAAGTTCGAGAGCACCAATGGCTATTTTTATGTTTTTGCGCGTTTGGTCCTTTAGGATTCACATAATTATGTTTTAACCCCAAACTTTTAATTATGCGGATGTCTACCCGAATTAATTCTCTAACTTCTTGATTGTTCATTTCAGCCCTTCATCATAACTACATGAATGGTCTTTTATCTTTTGCTTGCTTTCATTTTTTCTCCATATTGTCAAAATAAACAATTGTGTTTTATGCTTTGCTTATGTACGTCATTCATGTACACAAGTACATAATGTCAGCGTACATGTGTACATGTGAAAGAGAAAATTTTATCTTTGTAAGTGTAAGGATGAGGAAGTGTGGTTTACGTGAATAGAAATAGTTCTCATTTTTGAGTGAAGCTTAGTTTAGATCTTGATACAATATGCGTTGATATTATATTTCCTACCTTCTCTATGTAACATGTGTGGTGTACACGTGTACAAGCGTTTTTGTGTACAATAAATAAGGAGGTGTACATGTGTACGCTAAATATGATAGTGTATATATGTAAAACAACCAGAAATTAATCAAGCTAAAACCTACCATGAAGCTAGCATGAAAACACACACACTGATCAGAAGCTCTGAAACATGATGAGAGCATGATTTGGATAACTCACAACCAGCATCAGTACTATCTGTGATACTCTCTATCACTTTCTATTGATTTGGTAGCTCAGTCTCTTACCGAATTTAGGTGTACATATGGTTTTTCGTGCACATGGATATTGAAAATTCAGGGTACATGTGGACATACATAACCAATAGAAAAATCCAGGCAATACGTACACAAATTTTGTTATATCCACATGTGCAATAATTCACATGTTCATCAATTAATTTTTACAATAATATATGGACACCAGAAAATATTTTATATTTATTTGCAAGGATTCGAATGCACACCTGATAAATTTGTTTGGTACATTTACAAATTACAATATTTATATGGTAAAAAATTGTAACTTTAAAAGCTATTTTATGTGTACACTATACTATGTACACAAATATTTTTCATCCATGTGTACAATAGTTCGCATGTACATTAATTGATTTGTAGAATAATACATGAACTCCAGATCATTTTTGTACACATATTGCAAGTTTCGTTATTTGTATTGTCAATATGATAGAAAAACTGAGTCAATATGACCTACTCAACTTATGTAAATATGTTGTTCATTGATAACTCATAATTTTAGTAGGTTTTAACATTTGCATTTACCTCATTTAAATAATTTTGGGATGTATTTAGAGGTATTTTGTGCATATATTTGTTATTTTTGTTTATTTGCATTTGACAAAGTCTAAAGTTCACATTTGAAAGTTTTGGGCTAATTAAACATGACTTATATGCAAATCTGGATGTTTTGAGACAACAATGGAAACATTTAAAATTACAAGGACCAAAAGTGAAAATTAAAGAAACTTCATCTCAAAGTTCAACAATGGCGATTAACATCTCGATGCAACAGCGGCTTCGCTTTATAGTCCACCGGAGGTCACGGAGAGAGGCTAAGATCACGGCAAAGACGTAACATAGGGCATGACGTTGAAGCTCCCACCGGATTTGAGACACCGCAAAAGATAACTCCCGTGGAAGAGAAATGAGACGGCGGCGGTGGAGCTCGTTGTGGCTGTGCTTTGCGGTGTATAATAAACATCACTTGACATATCTCAAAAGATAAATTGAATAATAAATATACTGATTATAAACATATTTTATTAAAAGAATGTTCTGAAAAAACAACATTCATTTTACAAAAAAAAATGAAGAACTGAAGGGAAAGAAACGAAGAAGAAGATACATGGAACCCACATTCTTTTATTTAGTTCGTTTATGACTAGAAAATAAATTTGATTAGAAAAAACAGCATTAATAGCACAAACTGCCTTATAGTGTAATATTAAAACTTGAAACTGCCTCTCGGTGTAATACTTTCTTGTTTCTATGGTTACGTCCACTTCATACTTGCACGTGGGTTTTGACACCGACCGGTTTGACCGTTTGAAAGACTTTGGCGTCAAGAGTTTTCCTCACTTTTCTGGTACACTCCCAATGATACAAGGAGAATAAAAATAGCCAAAGAAACTACTTTAAAGAGTTGTTAACGATTGTATCCCATTTTAGTCTGGTAAAATCTAAATGCATTGGTCGTTAGTTCGTCTACACTCTAATGCTTAAAAGCTTGCATCTGATTCATTTGAACTCGAAATTCTTATTTATTCTTAATCATTCTTTCACCAAAACAGTTGGTTTTAGTTTTGTTACTGATTCATAGTATCTTAAGGAAGATTGGCTAACCATTGTATTAGATTTGAACATTAGTTATCATAACTTTCAGAGGTCAGGGCATGGTTTAGTTAAGAACTTAGAAATTTTGAATTTTTATCAAGTTAATGATTTAGAATTTGAAGTGGAGTTATATCATTTTGCTAAAATTTTGAAAATTAATATATTTTTAATTTTTGATGTAAAAGTTAAACTATATATTCATAGCTCTAGAACAAAAAAAACATATTATTTACCCTCAAAGGTGTAAAACCATTGTTTCGAGGAAAATCAACTAAAACGTTGCAGACCGTCGCTTTTCTAATAAGAGCATCTCCAATAAAAATATTAAGATGAGTATCTCATATTTAAAATAAATACAAAAATTAGAAAGAAAAAAAAAGAATGTAACTTTTTTTATCAAATGAGGATTTATAAGAAACTCACTAGAACTCCCACTACAAGAAAACACAAACTTAACGAGGAAACTTAACGAGGAAAAAGAATCTTCGTAAATTTACGTCGATTTTACGAGAAGCTTACGTGGAAAAATAGTGTCATCGTTATTTCCTCGTAAAGTAACGACAAAAACATTTCGTCGTAAAATCAATATAAATTGACGTGCCTTTTACGAGGAAATACTATTTCCTCGTAAATACGACGTAAACTTCGCGTGTTATTTACGAGGAAATAATTTACGTGTATTTAGCGAGGAAATTTTGAATCCACCAACTTTGTAGGTTTTACACGTTTTTTTTCCCACCTAATTAATTTTCGTCGTAAATTCATAGGAAAATTACAACTACCAGATTGGAAATTTCCTATAAATATGGATGTTTGAACATCATTTTAAACACACCAACAACAAAAAACGTGAAAGAAAAAAAAATGGCTGGGTCCGGGACTATTTACGAGTTGCGGAGGTGGATGTATATGCATAGAGATGCTAACGGGAGAGTGACGAAAGAATACCTTGCGGGGCTGGAGACATTTATGCATCAAGCAAATTCAACACCGCTCGCCCAAGAAAGTGGTAAGATGTTCTGTCTTTGTCGGAAATGCAACAATTCGAAACTGGCAAACCGTGAAAATGTTTGGAAGCATTTAATAAATAGAGGTTTCACGCCAAATTACTATATCTGGTTTCAACATGGTGAAGGTTTTAATTATGATCAGAATGAAGCTAGTAGTAATAGTAATTTTCAGGAAAAAAAACTGGTTGATCATCATTTGCATAATGAACATAGTTACCATCAGGAGGAGATGGTAGATTATGATAGGGTTCATGATATGGTAGCTGATGCATTCGTAGCTCATGATGAAGATGAAGAACCTAATATAGATGCAAAAAAGTTTTACGAAATGTTAAACGCGGCGAATCAACTACTTTACAGTGGTTGTAGAGAAGGTCTCTCTAAATTGTCGTTGGCTGCTAGAATGATGAATATTAAAACTGATCACAATCTACCTGAAAGTTGCATGAACGAATGGGCGGACTTGTTTAAAGAGTATTTGCCGGAAGACAATGTGTCTGCTGATTCGTATTATAAGATTCAGAAACTGGTTTATAGTCTTGGGTTGCCTTCGGAGATGATAGATGTTTGCATCGACAACTGCATGATCTATTGGGGAGATGATGAGAAGCTAGAAGAATGCCGATTCTGCAAGAAGCCACGATTCAAGCCGCAAGGACGGGGACGTAATATGGTACCGTACCAAAGGATGTGGTACCTACCAATTACAGACAGATTGAAAAGATTGCATCTATCAGAGCAGACTGCTGGAAAGATGAGATGGCATGCCGAGCATACTTAGACGGATGGTGAGATGACTCATCCATCAGATGCAAGAGCCTGGAAACATTTCAACAAAGTACATCCGGATTTCGCTAGCAATAGCCGAAATGTGTATCTCGAACTATGCACAGATGGATTTAGTCCGTTCGGAATGTCAGGGAGACAATATTCATTGTGGCCAGTCCTTCTTACACCATACAACCTGCCACCGGAGATGTGCATGCAACGGGAGTTGCTATTCTTGACCATATTAATACCTGGTCTGAACCATCCAAAAAGGTCCCTGGATGTTTTCCTACAACCACTGATAAAAGAGTTGAGGGATTTGTGGTCAACAGGGGTGAGGACGTATGACTGTTCAACGAAGACGAATTTTACGATGCAAGCGATGCTTTTGTGAACCATAAGTGATTTTCCTGCCTATGGGATGTTGTCTAGATGGACTACACATGGGAGATTAGCTTGTCCATATTGTAATGGAACGACAGATGCGTTTCAACTGAAGAATGGTAGGAAGACAAGTTGGTTTGATTGTCACCATCGATTTCTTCCCATTGGCCATCTTTACCGAAGAAACAAAAATTTGTTTAGGCACAAAAAGGTTGTGAGAGACACTCCTCCTCCATATCTAACTGGAGAACAAATTGAAGCGCAAATCGACTACTACAGAGCTAACGAAACAGTTCGTTGGGGTGGTAATTGGCATGTCCCTCGTAATATGTCTGATTCTTACGGTGTTCATCACAACTGGCACAAGAAGAGTATATTTTGGCAGTTGCCATATTGGAAGGATCTTCTTCTGCGCCACAACCTTGATGTGATGCATATAGAGAAGAATTTCTTTGAGAACATCATGAATACGATATTGAATGTCCCAGGGAAGACAAAAGACAACATAAAATCGAGGTTGGACTTGCCGGATATTTGCTCAAGAAGCGAGTTACATATTAAAAGCAATGGACAAGTTCTCGTTCCGATATTCAGATTGTCTTTAGGAAAAAAAGTCGGTGTTGTTCAACTGGGTGGCATCAGAAGTGAAGTTCCCCGATGGGTATGTTTCGAATCTCTCTAGATGTGTTGAAAAGGGTCAAAAGTTCTCTGGGATGAAGAGTCATGATTGTCATGTCTTTATGCAACGACTACTGCCCTTTGCATTTGCAGAGCTACTTCCAACAAACGTACATGAAGCACTTGCAGGTACGTAGTGTATTATATCACAATAATTTTATAACGGTCTAATTTGCAAAATAATATATGACTAACAATGTGTTTAATTTTTTTTTGGAATATAAAAGGCATTGGAGCATTTTTCAGGGATCTGAGCACACGCACTCTTAAAGAAGAAGTTGTGGAACAGCTTCAGGAGAACATTCCCATCTTATTGTGCAACTTGGAGAAGATATTTCCTCCCGGATTTTTTGACGTCATGGAGCATCTAGTTGTCCACCTCCCATATGAGGCATTGCTTCGTGGACCTGTACATTACGGATGGATGTATCAGTATGAGGGAGCCATGAAATATTTGAAGGAAAAAGCAAAGAACCTCGCCAAAGTTGAAGGTTCTATAATTGCTGGAAGTTTGACGGAAGAAGTTTCTCACTTCACATCGTACTACTTTGTGCCAAAAGTACGTACCCGGAGAAGAGCTCCAAGAAGATATGATGATGGTGGTGTTACGCCAACATATGCAGTTGCTGGTGTTCCAGACATCTTTAGCCAGATTGGGCGACTCGGTGAGAAGTCTAAAGAGGTTTGGTGGTCGAGTGAACAAGACGCTCATAGTGCACACACCTATATTCTACTCAATTGCGAGGATCCATTGATGCGTTATTTTGAAAGGTAACATATATGGACAATTCGAAACACATATAAGTATATTTAATTATATAATTGTGAGAGATTCATTCCTATAAAATGTGATTTTATAGCCTATTTGTTTCTCAAGTCGAAGAAACATTTCCTGGTATATCCACAAGTGACGTAGACCAAAGGAAAGATCAACACTTCATTAAGTGGTTGCGGAATCAGGTATTAACTCAAACTCTTTTTTAAAACATGATCTGTATTTCAACATTCTCTTTATTTTTGCAGGTTGATTATGACGACGATGCAGATTATCCTAAGTGGTTACACGAAGTAATTCAATCTCCACTTGTAAAGGTCACCACATCACAGATGTATTTCACACGAGGCTATACTTTTCACACATATGAGTATGGTAGACAGCGGGCGACCAGTAACTATGGAATATGTGTGAAAGGGGAAACAGATTTCTACTGGATCTTGACGGAGATTATTGAAGTCTCCAGAGATACTGAAGCTGAAATGTGTCCTCTTCAAATGTGAATGGTTCGACCCCGTCGTCAACAGAGGTGTTCGGTCTAACAAATTCGGTGTAGTTGATGTCAACGGTGGACGAAGGTACAACAAATTCGAGCCTTTCATCTTAGCTTCAGAAGCATACCATGTTAGCTTCCTACCATACCCTCGGATGAGATATTCAGGTATAAATTGGTTAGCAGTGATCAAAGTTACACCTCGAGGACGAATCATCAGTGGAGAAGAACCACCATTGCAAGAAGAACAGATAAATGAAGTCGAGGAACCTGAACAAGAAATTGATGACATCCTTCTCATTGATCTGCATAATCACGAGTACGAAGATCTTACCGATGATGCCACAGACGAAGCTGTTGAAGACAAGTTTAATGAAAATGATGATGTTTCTAGTGATGAAGAGAATGTCGATGTATCTGATTGATGTATTTGTTCTGTGTAGGGTGTTTTATGAATAAGATGTGGGAGTTTGTTTTATGAATAAGGCAATGTGGAGTTTGTTTTATGAATAAGGTAATGTGAGAGCTTGTTTTATGAATAAGCAAATGTGGGAATTATGGTTTGGAATGGAAATAAAGATGGGGTTTGGTATATATGAAGTAGAAAATAAGGAATATGGGGCTTGGGGTTTGGGGTTTCGGATTTCGGATTTTAGGGATTTAAACATATTACTCGTTAATTCCTCGTAAAGCGACGTCAAACTTACGACGCGGGCCTCATTAATTCCACGTAAGACAAAATCGTCGTAAAGGACTCGTAAGAGTACGAGGAAATAACGATGAAACAAAAAATAAAGAAAGCGATCCCCGTAAATCCACGTAGGACGGAATCGTCGTAAACACCACGAATGATGTAATCGTCGTAAACACCACGTATGACGTAATCGTCGTAAACACCACGTAGGACAGAATCGTCGTAAATACCTCGTAGTGTAAAAACTAGAAAAAAGGAGAAAGATACCAGATTCACATGTGGCAAGACTTACAGCAATTATAATACGTAAGTCTCGCCCACATGAATTCTAATATCTTCTTATTTTCTTTTTTTTCAAATATTTATAATTTGAATAGGATTTTGCTGAGGAGTGTGATTTGAGATAGTGTGTGATTTGGGAGTTTGTGTGTGGTTTGAGAATGAGAGTTGTGGGTATATTTATAGGAAAGTGCAGCTCGTCAATTCTACGTAAGCAAAATCGTCGTTAATACCTCGTATGTAAAAACACGGGGCTTTGTAATTCCTCGCTATTTCCTCGTACAATAAAACACGGGCCTTTGTAATTACTCGCTATTTCGTCGTAACCTTACGAGGAATTTGCGACGATATGTAATCTTATATATACCCCCGAGCGCTCACTCTTTCTTTCCTCTCTACTTCCTCTCCACTTCCAATGGTAAGCCTCTCTAATTCCTCTCTAATTTGGTTAGTTTAGGATAGATTAGGTGGTTAGTATAGGGAATTTAGATAGGTTTACGGATTTTATGTTATTTAGTGTTGATTAGGTGGATAATGTTGGGAAATATACTGCTGATGTTAATTTTAAAAATTAAATTTTTTTTCCCAGGTTCGAAAAGGAAGACTTACAACCCATTACAAAGAGATGTCCGGTGAGCCGGGTAGTCGTTTAGACCCGTCTTCTTCAGCTCCCGGTTCTTTGGGTCAGGAGACTGTCTCCGAGACTCAGTACACTCAGAGAGTCTCTGGGTCTCCTTCTTCTAGTGCACCATCGGCTCCTCATGTGCCTTCCCAGATGGCTCATCCGACGATGCCTCCTCCTGTGCCTCATCCGATGGCACCTCCGATGCCCGCCAAGATTCATCCCGATTTGATGGTGCCTCCGAGTGCTCCTTACTCGCAGTACACTGTAGAGGACATTCTCCATCTGCCAGGCAAGAAGGTTTACCAGTCATCGACCCCGACCGACCGGACGGAACTTTGTGGTATGTTACATTATTATTTTTAATTCGTTTAAAATTCTTTTATAACATTAAAAAATAATTTATATTTTAAATTTGGTTTTTTCCAGGTTTGGGGTTGACAGATGTCTTGCATCGGACGTAACCGACACGATCTAAGGTTACTTCTCCATGGCACATCCGTACTGGCGTAAGGCGCCTCACTACCTCAGAAAGATTTGGTTTAAAATTTACGCTGTAAGTTTCTATTAATTAATTATATATACTTTAATTTTTTCATGATTTATATATATTTCTTTTTAAAAAACTAATTATTTATTTAATTTTTTCCACAGCAAAAATATCATTGGGCCTTGGGGATCACTGAGAGGGTGAGGAAAGCGTTTAACGCGAAGGCGAAAGTTCGCTTGTTGCACATGGTCTCCAACTGGAAGGGTGACTGGATCGTGAAGGGGTATGAGCGTGGCAAACCCGCTGAGCTTACCACGGATGTGTGGGATGACCTCATCCGTTATTGGCGTCTTCCTGATTCCATTAGAATTGCCCAGTCTTGCTCTAACTCCCGTAACACGGTCGATGAGCATGGGAACGGGCCAATGCTTCACAGTACGGGCCAAAAACCCCACGCCGGTGTCCTTATGGAAATGGTAATTAAATATTTTATTAAATAAATTTTTTAATATATATATTTAATTTTATTCTAACTTTTTGTTTTTCAAGCCAAAGAGACGGGATATCTCCCGTCTCTTATGGAACTTTACGAGAGGACCCACAAGAACAAGGCAGGCGTATTTGTAGATGGCAAGTCCGAGCAAATCTACAACGACGTGGTTGCTCGGGTTGAAGACCACCAGACCCAGCTGACCCAGCAGTCTACCGACGGATTACCCGTCACCTTATCCACACTTGAAGTGGATAAGATTTACGAAGAGGTAAATTTTCTAAAATTTTAATTTTTTATTATTCATTTAATTTAGCTTTAAATTTTTACTAACAATATTTATTTTTTGTTTCTAAAATTGTCCCTAAAAAAAAGGGACGGACGTTGGGGATTGGTTCCGTCAACGATGTTCCAAGAGCGACATCGTCTTATGGTCAGTGACGGGATGATGAAGTCACTCAGCTGCGTAACGAGTTGGCCTCGACAAAAGCTGCGCTCACAGCTCGTGTGGGTGGACTCGAGGGCTTCTTAGACTTTATAGCGGCCACAAATCCGGAATGGGAGACCATGTTGAGGAACATGCGACGACAAAATCCCATTCTAGGCGAGGGACCATCCGACGACACACATGCCGAGGAGGATGTAGACAGGAGGAGTGATGAATTCCTCCGGCAATGCACGACTCTTAGTTCTTCTTTTTTTGCTGTGGTTGTATTATAAATTCAAAACTTATTTATATATAAAACATTTGCGTATCTGTTTATTTTTAAATTTTAATTTTATTAATAAATTAAATATTTTTAAATATTTTTTAATTATATTTTTAAATTTGTTAAATAATAAAACGAAGTAGATTCGTAGCTAATCTACGACTTATTTACGTTGAACATTTACGAGGAAATCACGAGAAATGTTAAACGAGTATTTTACGAGGAAATTCTTTTAAGGTATTTACGTGAAAATTATGAGGAATGAATTTCAAGGTAATTACGTGAATTTTACAAGGAATTACTTTCGAGATATGTACGTGTCGCTTACGAGGAAATGCTTTCGTGGTATTTACGAGGAACGCTAGCGACATTCTTACGTGAACTATCTATGTGGTCTTTACGACGATTTGTTTTCTTCATTTTTACGACGAAATGGTTTCCTCGCTATTTTACGATGAATTAACGAGGAAATACGCATTACGACGAACGTATAACGACGAAACCCGTTTCCTCGTTAATTCCTCGTAAACCCTCTTTTACGACGAACTCACGAGCAAAACCGTCGTCGTTAAACCTATGTTTTCTTGTAGTGTCCTAATGCCAGATGTATTTATTTTCCACTTATTGATGATTTAAATCTTCTTAAAATTAAAATTTAATTATATAAACTAATTTATTAAAATAGTAATATTATTTGGCCGATGTACTTGTTTTGAGATACTAACCAATAATGTTACTCTAAGCAAATTGAACTAAGATTAAGCCTATGAGCTGTATGCTAGATGACCATTGCATATATGCAAAAAAGAAAACTATAAGCAATTCCTCTACAAAAAGTTTACTAGGTCTGAGAAAGAAGATAACCTACTGCTAATATTTAGTTATTTACTCAGCAGAAGAACATATTGCTTTAGACCCTCTTGTGCAAACACGGAAGCACCTGAACTTTCTGGCCAGACATATGTTCCAATTTACTAATTGCCCAAATCGAGCTGCGGCGAGATGAGCGTATCGTACTAGATCCACTGAGTACAAACACGCAAAGTGAGGACACACTGAATATTGAGCGGTGTGTGTCTCTAAATAGTAAAGACTAAAGAAGAAGGAAGAGGAGTTTGCATTTTATAATAGAAGTGTTACCAATTGAGGTTGAACTTGTGCTCCGTTGGTTGCTGAACCGATGATTAAAGAAAATAAGATCTTAGTAATAGTTATACATATTTGTTTTTGTAAGTGAAAATGCGGATTATTGAGTAGAGAGGACTTACACATACGAGAGAGAATGGATGAGGTACTGCAAGTCATCAGGAGAGAAACCAATCTCAGCCAGCTACACATTATATTGAGCCGGTCTTGAAGTTCCCTGAGAGATCACCAAAGGAAGCATAGAAGTAGAGTGAAATTTATCCTCGAGAGTAGATGAACTAATGACCAACTGGTTCTGAACTTACTATAATTCCTGCATGAGCACACATGTAGAACCATGTTAAACCATAAAAAGAATAAAAGCTCCATGCCTATCTATCCACAATAGTTAAATATAGTGATGAAAGTAAACCTTTGCAGACAAGTTACCTTGTAGTGAAAGTTCCACCGACCGCTGCGAGGTAAAATATCCTTGTTCTTTCCAAACCACACATTCTATCGTTTCAAAGAACCAAACCTTCTTTCCTTTCAAGATCTCTATGCCATGTGGCACATCTTCTTTAGAGAGTGGCCGAGAGATTTACGTACTAGGCTTCGTTTCTAGCCCATTTAATTCAGGTTAAAAGCCTATTAAATCTGTCTCGGGATTTTCCATTAAAACTGAATTAAATACAAGACTGATATAATATTTTAATAAAACAGATAGTTTCATAAATTCCTGAAAATCTAGATGGCTTAGTGGTTTAATCGCTGCTGAGTATGTCCTTTTGCAAATGTTGAAGGGTCCTTTAAGTGTTATTTTCTTTATAAAAATCTATGTATTATATATAGTGTTATGTGTACAATAATAGTTCAAGAAACTTACTTTCTGGTGGTTAAGATGCCTTATTTGAATGTTGTTGCCAGATTTAAGCCTTACAAATGACAATTTGTTTTTGATTTAACAGTTAATATATAAAAACATGATTTTTAAATTTATGTAGTTTTTTAAAAGACTACAAAAACGGTTTGTTCTAAAAATAATTTATGAAGTTTTTAAAAATATATATATTTAGTGTGTTATGAAATATGTATTATACTATAATGTGTAGGAAAAGACACAATCTACAAATTTTATGTTGAAATAGATTTTTCTCTTTATTTTCTATATTACAAATCTTCTTCATTTGCGACATCTTGTTTCCCTTCCTGTTTTCGCCTGCGAAATAAGCAAATAAAAATATATAAAATGCAAATTGGAACTGAGAGCATATTCACTAGAGAATTATCGGTACATGTTGAGTGTTTATATTTGAATCCTACTTTTTTGGTATCATTACCCGTTATACTTAGCACTACTATTTCTCTCTTGACTACTAGTTGTTTCTTTTTCCATGCCTATATAATAATACTCTTCTATCATACACCTCCATGCTTTTCTACAATAGTCGTTTTCTGTTTGTATCTTTGTGTCCTCTCCATGTTTCTCTTGAAAATTTCAAGCATGAAAACAATTCTTCTGCTGCTTCGTCTTCTTCTTCATTTATTTTTGTTTTTGTGTATTTTGATTCAATTTAGTTGTTGTAAACTTTTTGTTGTAATTTTAGAAGATTTAAGCACATGTTCACTGATATTATTGGTTTTGTATGGTTGATATAGTGATACTAGTGTGTTTTTTTGGAAAATTTCTTAGTGAACCTTTCGATTAGGAGGAAAAATGTGGCAAATCTTACATCTTTAATTCATGCAAGTTGCAAATTTTAAGTTTTTTTCTGGAGTATACCTTGGGAAGAAACGTAGGATCATCACTTAACATGGTGCAAGTTTTGGTATTTTTGATCGAGGTAAGATGTTTCGTTTCTTTCAACATTCTAGGGAGTTTGCACTAGATTTGACCACCACATTGTAACTTGTTCAATAACCTATTTTAGTTTGAGTCATTCATTCTTTTCTCCATAGTGGTTTGCACATTAAAGTGAAACATATCTATTTTGAATACCAAAGTCTTCAATAATCATTACAATTAAGTCTTTACACTCCATGTCATCATCTATGACTAAAAGTGACGAGATATTGTTGTTTCCACAAAAAAGAACTCTTACTATCATGCTTCTTCAAATGTCATTTAGAGAAATAGCTGATAGTCTTTCATATACAGTTGAGTCAGTAACAATGAGGCTTGCGTTAAATAGCTGATAGTCTTTCATAAGGTTTCAAAAGTTTGTAGTTTCAGCATGTAACCTTGTCAAGCTTATGATATACGTAAACTATACCTTGATGCAAACTGTATAACGTAAGCTTTTTAAGGGTCTGTGTAGTGGAATAGATATAACTTAACTCTCCAAATAATTATGTACTCAATAATTTTTTTCAAAAACCCTTATATTAAGAGACTATCATTGGAGCACAAAAATGTTGGTGTCTCTTAATTAAGTTCTGAACTAACATTTATTATTAAAAAATCATTAAAAGACCTTTACAGGATTGTAGGGTTAATCATGCTCTAAATTTTTTTACAAGATATTCACTTTCACATACACAATAGATATCCACCATATTCTAGAAACACCATAAACTTACCAAAAGAAAGAGAAATAAAAAGCATAAGTGACCAAAAATCATTAGTGAGCTAACGCAAAATCACAATTTTATCGTCAATTCCTCATTGTATATGTTAGTTTATGATAGTCTAAGAAATTTACTATTGATTAACTAGTAACTGCATCATGATTAAACTGTAATATTCAAATGTGTGCACATTAAAAATACCTTCTTAAAACATAAGAAAACAAATGATAAATGTGATTATGATTTCAACTGAAACTAGTGAGGATATAAATTGTGAACTATCACCCAATCATTCTACAATCAAATGAAATCGGCTGGTCATATTCGTAGTTGTTTGAACTAATGATTGATTCAAGCTTTGATTTTGAATGTGGTTGATCAAATCTTTGGATTAACCTATAGAAGTTTTAGCGTCTGACATGGTCAAAATTCCAAATGATATGCCCAAATCAAATCTTTGAATAAGTACCAAAACTTCATCTATTGTCGAAAATACGATTTCTCATATCCAATAAAGAAAACATAAGATGTGAAAAAAATTAAAATTTATTTTAAGTTAATTAAATATAATTTAATTAATGATATTTTGAAATAGAATATAATTTTAATTTATCTGTTTATCTAATGCAAATTTATTATTTTGACTCTTCTGTGTATTTTGAAAATTACAAGAGTTTTGGTGTTCATTCAAACTATTTCTGTAAGATTATATGATTTATCATTAACAAATATTTAATAGATAAATATGTAAAAATAATATGCGTTGATTTGGTACGATAGATAGTTGAGGATAATATGTTGAAATCATGTAAAATTTAGTATAGTTTTAATATTTGTATTATGTAATTGGAATATAATATATCGGATGATAGAAAAAAGTCTGTTAATCTTTAAATTAATTAGATGTAAAAAAAAACCCTTTAATTCGACATTTAACTTAAAAAAAAATAAGTGAAATGTCTAAAATGGATATATATTTGAAGAATTTTACGAAAATATACAGAGTTAGGTTGATGAAGCTCAACAAAACTCGGCCGTGAGATAGACTGGTAAAATGACTCGTACCCGCGAACATGAAGAAACGACTACCACACGCGCCGAACAAGCGCGTAGGCACCAACGTGTACCTATTGTATCCTCAGAGAAGAACCGCCGAACAAGCGCGTAGGCATCTCTGAAACTCTCCACAAACTAAAACTATTTTCAAAAAATAAAAAAAAATAATCATGGAAGCTATTTCGAAGGATCCGTTTGTTCCAGCTTTGAAACCCGACCAGAGAACAACCTCCATCGGGGAAGCTGCTCACCGTCATGAAAACGACAACGTAGGACGCGTGGAGGCGAGATTGGAGATAGGGAGCTACTAGATAAGGACTTGTATGCAGATAGTGAAGGATGCTTTCCTCACGGCCTGTGGATCTCGATAAGGAAGCTGCTCTCCTTGTTCGTTATATCAGATGAGAGATTGTGTGAGTAATGAAAGAATGTCTTCCAACTTAGTGTTTAGACTGTAGAAAATATCAAAATGTCCCCTTTAAGTGATCAATTTTTGTTTAATGTATGGATAGACTCAATGACCATCGTACTGAAACTTACTAAAAGAGAGAGAGAGAGAGAGAGAGAGTGTGTGTTGTTCCTTTTCAGCATAGAATTTGATCGTGATGATGAGCTGTTCGCCACTGCTGGTGTTTCTAGATGTATAAAGGTTTTTGACTTCTCTTCGGTACGTTCAAAAATCTTGTAGAGCATATGCATTTACATACCACTTGAATCATCTTTTTCAGAGTCATGCTCTTGTCAAATAGATGTCACTTTTGTTGAAGAAAGTCTAGTTGTGATGCATCATGAATCATGATAGCCATTTACACTTTGTTTTCTCAGTACTGCATAGAACAATGTATGTCCAAGCTTCTAAATTATCAAATTGTTAAATTTTTAGTAACCTGTCTATCCAATGGACTACTTTGGGTTAGTTGAAGATGGATGTGTATACTTTTCAGGTTGTAAATGAACCGGCAGATATATATACCGTGTCCAATTGTGGAGATGTCAACTCGTTCTAAACTTAGTTGTTTGAGTTGGAATAAGCATGAGAAAAATCATATAGCAAGCAGTGATTATGAAGTATACCACTTTTACGGTTTGGGTAGCTCTTATAATAAATGAACCTATTGTGATTTGGATCAGGTTAAGGTTTGGTGCACTAGACAGGAAGCAAGTGTGCGCTTCATATAGATATGAAAGCGAACATTTTGTTGCGTCAAGTACAATCCTGGCTCAGGCAACTTCATTGCGGTGGGATCAGCTGATCATCATATCTACTATTACGATTTGGAAACATAAGCCAACCACTTCCTGTCTTCAGTGGACACAAGAAAGCGGTTTCCTATGTGAGTTTTTGTCCAACAACGAGCTCGCTTCAGCATCTACTGATAGCACACCTTATGGGACGTCAAGGACAACTTGCCAGTAAGATTACTTCCCTATCTAGTCTTGGCTAAGTTGTTCAATGTTTACTTCTTTTTTCCTCTTTTCAGGTTCGGACATTTAGAGGACACACTAACGAGAAGAACTTTGTGGGTATAACAGTGAATTAGCGAGTATCTCGCCTGCGGAAGCGAGACAAACGAAGTATATGTGTATCACAAGGTTCACAAAATCTAGAAGCCTCTGCTCTGTTTTTTAAAGTTATATTAATTTACACTATTGAATCTCAGATGTGTAATATTGCAGGAGATCGCGAGACCTGTGACATCGCACATATTTGGAACACCAGAGATGGACAATGCAGAGGAGGAAGCTGGTTCATACTTTATAAGTGCGGTTTGCTGGAAGAGTGATAGTCCCACGATGCTGACTGCAAATAGCCAAGGAACCATCAAAGTTCTGGTACTCGCTGCTTGATTGTAATTAATATATTTTCAACAGATTTTAAAAAGCTTCTTGAATCATAGAGAGAACAACTTGTCCAAATTAGGGTTCATGACTTGGAAAGCAAGTTTGTATTATAATGCTTGACTTGGACCCCCCTCAAGAGAAGACTTTGTATCAAACTGTATAGATATCTCACGGTTCCTTAAATCTCTTTTTTTTCTTTTTTTTTTGTTCAACGGTTCAATCTCTATAGTTTATGTGTATAATCAAAATGCTTTGACAGGTGATAAGTCAAAAACCTTGACTACCTACAAAGCGTCCAACCACATGCATGCACTTATAAGTCATCAATGTGTGCATGTAACAAGATCGTTGATAATTGAAGACTTTGTGACATTAGAGTAGTACGTAAATAATCTAGAGAACGTATAAAATGGGATTGTATGTGTGTACACGTTCTCATTCTACGGCCATGTTAATATTGTAATAGTAATCCTTTTACATTTGGATACGTAACTCGGAATGTCATGAATTCTATGAGCATGCATGCTTTGGGAAGTTTGAATCCAATGGCCGACCATTTTAGTTATTTAAAGAAAAACAACTTCCTGAAATTGAAAACGTTACATAGCTCATCATAGTCATTGTAATTATAGGTGGCTTGATAAAAATAATCGCTAACAAGCTTTTCTAGTTCCCTAAGTATTTTGAAAGTTGTAACTTGTATTTAAGGAGTCAGAAACTCTTTTAACAGGAAACAACGACTTTTTTTCACAACGAGGGGGACACATGAATGTGTTTCTTCCCTTTAAGCAACCATATCCATCAAATCCTTTTATTTTTGTTTATTAAAGACGTATACACGTACAACTATATATTTCTCAATTGATGTGCTCTTTCTTATATTCGTTTTTCTGTTAATAGTTCGATAGATCACAAAATATTGTCCTGCATGCTTTGTTTATATATAACTTAATTTTGTACAAATAAACTTAAAACCACTCTTTTCGCAAAGATTATTCTTTAAGAAAAACCATAGCTTAGATTAGTAAAATGTTAGTTAATCAGATTGATAACAGAATTGATCAGCGAGCTCTAGCTATATCAGTTTTAAAATTCTGGACTTTAAATAATTGTGTATTGGAAACAGCGAAGTATGGTCAATCACGTCCGTCAGTAGTGATTTGATTTAATTTATTTAGAATATAAGTATAGCTTGATAGGCACAGATTTGGATTTTTCGTTGTTATGGTAAAAGCAATCGTTTCACGGTTGCCACATATATTTCCCAAGTTCGCATCGAATTATAATACTTATGTAGGTCGAGTTACGTAAGCATATATACCTATGAAATCTAAATGTGATGTAGGGTGGCATCGGCTATTGGTTATTGCTCTATGCAGCCACAATTATATTCACAGATCTTAATCTACACCAATCTTCATTTATATATTTTTTTTAAAGCTCACGACTTTTTTTTTAGTCCACAACACATCTTTAAATTTAGGGAAATTTGGACTCATGTCCATTGTAGAATATAAATTAACGTAATACACATAGCAGTGATATGGCTACAATTTTCTGTATATTTTGTGTAATATTACAGTATCTGTCCTTCACCAATCACAAAGCTAGATTAACTTGGGTTTCTATTTTTTTTTTTTCTTCTTTCTCCTTTGATTTTGTTTGATCGGTAGGGCTTCAATTAATTAGTTATAGTTAAGTATTAATAGTAAGAAAAAAACATATATTTTTTTTTTCACATATGCCATATCTAAAATTTTTTAAAATGGACATAAAAATTTTCAACGAAATGTGTAAATTGATCTTAGCAAAAAAGATTTTCCATTCTATATTATTTTTATAGAATAGTCCATATTTATAACAAATTTCATATTTTTATGATAAATCTGTATTTTCATTTTGAAAACAATGGTTTGTGAAAATTTAAAATTAACCTTTGCTTTTTACAACATTTTACATACATTTTAAATGAATATATAATTGGGGTTTTTGCCAAAACTAACCTACAACTTGATTTTAACCCCAAACTTATACCCAAACTTGAATCAAATGCAAAACTAACCTAAAAGCCTAGTGAAATTACAGCTCAGCCCCTTGTGACCAAACAAAAAAACAGAAGCCATTTTTACGAATATAGCCCTAGTAAATCGTCTGAGTCGTCTGAGATGTTGGAAGTCGTCTGGATGACTGAAGTGTAAGTCGTCTGGTACCGGTTTATTTTAAAAATAATTTATAAATCTTGTAAAAAAATATTTTGATGCGTGAAAAATAAAAATCAAGTAATTATAAACAGTTTTAAGTGATATAAATTAAGATATGATAAAATTGATTTGTTTTGAAGATAGATGAGTGGAAGTAGTGAATCATGAAATACTTTGGTTTAGGAGTTTGGCAAACATATGTTGTAGTATTGTATGTATTGTTAGGGTTAGATTTTGGAAAACTAAAATGTTTTTTTCAAAAATTAGTTTTCACCTATATGTGTTTATTTATGTGTATAGTAAACACTTTTCAAGTTTGATTTGATTTTATGAAGTCTTTAATTAGATAATTAAGTTTAGGGGTTATGCTTAGGGTGTGGACGACTTATATTTCAGTCGTCTGTTGAATAATTTACTCGGACGACGTATATTTTAGTCGTCTGTTGAATAATTTACTCGAACGACTTACATTTCAGTCGTCTGGTGAAGAAATTAAAACAGATGACTTACATGTAAGTCGTCCAAATATTCCCGCCTAAAATTTTTTAAAAAAATTATTTTCCCGCTTAAATAATTTAAACCAGACGACTTACTTGTAAGTCGTCTGGAAAGTCTTCTATTTTAGTTTTCCGCTAAAAATATTTAATTTCCCGCTAAAAATATTAAACTCTTCTGGACGACTTACATGTAAGTCGTCTGTTTTAATTTCTTCACCAGACGACTGAAATGTAAGTCGTCCAGGAAGTCGTCTGAGTAAAAAATATTTAATCTAATTGGATTTTTTGTCTCCCTATATAAAGAAAAATTTACACATTCTCTCTCCTCCTCTCAAATGGCTGCAACAAAAATGTAATGTTCATCATTCTAAAACTCTCCAACCTCTCTCTAATCTCTTTGACTTGAAAACACCAAACTTTATATGAATTTTTCAGTTTTGTCTCATGTATTTCTTACTAATCTATCTCTTTTACAGGTTTTTAATCAAATGGTACTCATCTTCCATTAATTTAAAGGTAAATCTATTAATTTTAAATATGTATTTTTGTGTGTTCTATAAATGTAGATTTATCTAATCTTCCACTCATTTTCTCTATTTTTAAGTCATTTGAACGTTTTTGGATATGCAGGTTTTTCAGATCTGGATTTGATATGCAGGTTTTTCAGATCTGGAAGACTTCTTGGACGACTTACCTGTTAGTCGTCTGGAAGTCGTCTGGAAGTCGTCTGGACTTCTTGGAAGTCTTCTGACAAAGTCGTCTGGACTTCCAGGAAGTCGTCTGAACTTCATGGAAGTCTTCTGACGAAGTCTCCCTTTCATAATAGATCTGAGCGTTTTTGTAAGTTCTTATGTCTGATTTTTCTTCATTTGGGAACTTCTTGTTGTATAAAGTTCTTACTTTTTTCCCAAACTAAAACTCTCCAAACCCACTCTAATCTCTTTGACTTGAAAACACCAAACTTTATATGAATTTTCCAGTTTTGTCTCATGTCTTTCTTACTAATCTATTTTTAGATATGTATTTTTGTGTGTTCTGTAAAGGTAGATTTATCTAAT
Source organism: Brassica napus (assembly GCF_020379485.1). Classification (NCBI taxonomy): domain Eukaryota; kingdom Viridiplantae; phylum Streptophyta; class Magnoliopsida; order Brassicales; family Brassicaceae; genus Brassica; species Brassica napus. Next base: position 56,288,706 of record NC_063447.1, read on the forward strand.
CTTTCACTCATTTTTTCTGTTTTTAAGCCATTTGAACGTTTTTGGATATGCAGGTTTTTCAGATCTGAATTTAATATGCAGGTTTTTCAGATCTGGAAGACTTCTGGGACGACTTACCTGTTAGTCGTCTGGAAGTCGTCTGGAAGTCTTCTGGACTTCTTGGAAGTCTTCTGACAAAGTCGTCTGGACTTCCTGTAAAGTCGTCTGGACTTCCTGTAAAGTCGTCCGGACTTCCTGTAAAGTCGTCCGGACTTCCTGTAAAGTCGTCTAGAAGTCGTCTGAACTTCCTAAAAGTCTTCTGACAAAGTCGTCTGAACTTCTTGGAAGTCGTCTGGACTTCTTAGAAGTCGTCTGGACTTCTTAAAAGTCGTGTGGTCTTGTCTACTCAAGTGGAATCCAAGCTTGTCTTTGTAGAGGAATGATCTATAATAGTTTTGTTTGTGGTCTGTTTTGTGAATTGCATGTCTACTCTTTTAGTTGTGAATTTTTTGTAAAATCAGTAATAATGTTTTCCAAGATGTATTAAATGTGCTAACAATGTGTTTACACATTTACAAATCAATGAAATAATAGACTTCAGTAGCTTTTTTCTTATCTTTGGATCTCTCATATGCAATAATAAACTCCAATGGCCTTTTTCTCATCTTAATAAACAAGAATGTTGGTAGCTTTATATTGATACAACATTTTAAGAAGTATTTTAACCCTTCTTCCAACTCATAACAATAGTCATCATTATTGTCTATAACAATAATACTTAAGAGATGGAAACAAACAATAGTAACTAGTCAAAGCATATCATATTTTATTATAAGTTTGCGTTGAAAAACTTAGTCAAATTTAGTAAAACTAAGGGAGAGAACATATTTTGTAAATATGAGTTTTACATATCTTGAAGTTACTTATCACTCTTAAAAATACAAGTTATTCAAAAACTAACGTAGAAGACTTAAAAACTAGCGGAGAAGACGCGGACGACTTCAATCTAAGTTGTCCAGACGACTAAACTATACGTCGTCTGGTCAACACAGAGGTTATTTTTTCAATTGACTTTGAAATCTGTTATTTCGGACGACTGAAAAATAAGTCGTCTACTATTGTTTGGCTAAAAAAAAACTCCAAAAAAGCTAGACGACTTACATTTCAGTCGTCATAGGTTAGTTTTGCATTTGACTGGATAATTTCAGAAGTTTGACTTTTCTGGACGACTTACATTTCAGTCGTCTAGTGAAAATTAAAATAATAATATTTTTTTAAAAGTAGACGACTTACAGTTAAGTCGTCATAGGTTAGTTTTGCAATTGAAAAAAAAACTTCAAGATTTAATTATATACAGACGACTTATAATTCAGTCGTCCACGAGACGACTGAAATGTAAGTCGTCCAGGATTTACGAGGTTTGACCAGAATCTTAGAAAAAAATCCTGGACGACTTACAAGTAAGTCGTCTCGTGGACTACTGAAGTATAAGTCGTCTGTGTAAAATTAAATTTTGAAGTTTTTTTTTTCAATTGCAAAACTAACCTATGACGACTTAACTGTAAGTCGTCTACTTTTAAAAAAATATTATTATTTTAATTTTCGCCAGACGACTGAAATGTAAGTCGTCTGGGGAAGTCAAACTTCTGAAATTATCCAGTCAAATGCAAAACTAACCTATGACGACTGAAATGTAAGTCGTCTAGGTTCTTTGGAAATTTTTTTGAAACCAAACAAAAACAGACGACTTAACTTTCAGTCGTCTCAGGTTACAGATTTCAAAGTCAATTGCAAAAATAACCTCTGCGTTGACCAGACGACTTCCAGGTAAGTTGTCTACAGCCAGACGACTTCCCAAGTAAGTTTTCTGACGAACAGATCTGGAAAAAAACTCGATGTCATACCTTAAATTGGTGAGATAAGTTCTTTAGCATACATAAGGCTTCTCCAAGCACACAGAATCACAAACGAAAGTAACCCATCCAGAATCGTTAGCTTCTATGACTCTATGAACCATAAAAAAATTAGAATCAAAATCTTGGGTTTTTTTAGCTCATTGTGGAGAGAAAGTGAGAGATATGTTGTGTTTAGTTCACAAGAATGGAAAAAGAAGAAGGGTAAATCGATTTTGGGAGCATTAAGAGCTTCAAATTGGTTGTTCATGGTGGTTGTGGTATTGATGACAATGGCAATCTTGTAATTACTTGAAGATGATGAGGGTGAGAGAGTAAAAATGTCATTTTCGAAAAAAAAAAGAAAAAAAAAATTGATGGCATTTTCGTAAATTATATGAACTTGTGGGGTGAATAGGGCAAAACCAATTTTCAAAAAAAAAGAGGTTAGTTTTGTGTTTGACTTTAAGTTATAGGTCAATTCTGCAAAAAGCCCTATATAATTTCTCTCTTATTGTATTTTTTCTCCAAAACCAGATATAATCATTTCTAATATATTGTAACTAATATAATATACTATTCTATTTAAAATATAGTATAATATATTATAACATTCTTCCTCTCTACTATTTTTTCTTCTTTTTTCTCACTCATTTTCACTCTTTTTTATTCCGTTCTCTTCATCTTCTCTGTCTCCCTCCTCCTTTCTCCTTTCTACCCTTCCTTCGCTTCTCCGTCCTCCCTCTCTTCCTCCTCCCCTCTGGCCTCTGGCCTCTTTCCTCCTTCCCCACTTCCGTCCTCTACTGTTCCTTTTTTTCTCTTTCGCAGTTAGTAAAATAATAATGTTTTATATCTGTTAATATGTTATTGCTATGTATTTAACTGATATAGTATAGTGTGTTTTGTTATTTGGATGTTATCACTCGCACATCCATATGTTTATAGAGAGAATATGGTCAATTTGGTGGTGAAAATGTCTCATCAAATACATATTACTGTAGTATAGCTATATTCTTTATTTTTTCCTCCATTATGAATATAGAGCAAATTGACCCTTAAATTTATGTCTTTATAATTGCTCTGCATAAACAATTTCCTACATCCTAAATTTAAAGACTTTGAAAATTAAAAAATCTAGAATCAAAACCAAAAAAATCACAGCAATATTTCTACAGCTGAAAAATGAAAACACAGCTCTTACCAATCATACCCGTATCCTTTGTTTGTCTCCATGTATAAATTTAAATAGTACAACATTTAACTAGCACTACTGATTAATTTATCCTCACGAGCACGAGTCATATAATTATTTAACTTTAAATTCGGAACCCCCTCAGACTAATCGGTAGACGGTAGTGGATAGCTTTGTAAGAAAAATGGCAATGGGTGACTCGGAGCTAATTTTTATTGTCATGGTATATCATAATTAGGCTATTTAGAGCATCTCCAAAAGACACTCTATAACTTCAGATATGAAGTTTTTTATCTCCAAAAAAACATTTCAAAACTTTGAAGTTTCACTACTCAAAATTTCAATTTTGAAGTTTCATATTTTTTTTTTGCATTTTAGTCATTACAATCACATTTCACCTTTATGATTCATAAATATTTTCTTGTTTATTGTTTTAATCTTTAAAAAATTATATCACATAAATATTTTAAATTTTGTTTACAGATTTTTAATTTTACACATAAAATTAAATAAAACTTTAAAATAATATTTATAATATTTTACACTAGATTTAAACAACAATAATATACAAAAGAAACTTAACAATTTTAAAAAAAAAATATTACATGGAGACATAACTATTACACAAATTTAAATATTACAACAACACTAATAGCTAGGTAAGTTTGATCCGGAACCTTCAAAATTTTCAAATATTGTCCAAATTTTTTTGTGTAACTTAAGATGGTTGTTGTTGTTGTTGTTTTTGATGTATTTTTCGTACAATTCTTTTTGTTCATATCGAATATTTTCACGAGTATTAATATCATCGAAAAGTAATTAGTCTTTTAGCAGTATTTTATGCTTCTCTTTTACTTTTTTTGTTCCGATCTAATGTATTTACAAGTATCAATATCACCCGATTTCAACAACTTTTAGCTCGTAATCTACAAAGTAAAAATGAGGAGAACCATTTTTACTTCGAAATGCACTAATAGATCATATATGCATTACGAAAATTATTTTATGAAATAATATGGTATTTTGTTTGAAGTTCAATATTAATTTATTTATTTTTATTTCTATTTTTATATTTTAATAGAATATTTTATTAATATTGTTGTAATATGTTTATATATATGCTAGTTATTTACAAAAGTCTTATGAATTCAAATTAGTTATGACAAATATAAGGATCATATTATAAAATACAAATAGTTTTAAAGTGGAGTTTGAAGTTTTGCTTTTGGAGAAGAACCCCTTTAAACTTCAAATATAGAGTTTTGGAAACTTCAAAATAGAGTTTCTTTTCGTAGATGCTCTTAGGAAGAAATTGTAAGGTAACTCGTTCTATAAATCTATCTTATTATAAGTACTTTGAGTTTTTGTTTGACAACATTGATAGTAGTAAAAAAATAAATATAATGTTGTTTTAAAACATAGATAGTAGTAAGTTGCTATTAAAAAAATTTGAAGTCCATTACATTATATTAAAAAGTAATTGGCTTATGTTACTTGATATACATATTCAAATCAAAATAATAATTTTTATATCAAAAACCATTTCAAAATATACATATATTCAAAATTTGATTTTTGCTAACATATTTTCCAATAACCATTCTAAAAATGTTTTCAACATATATAAGAAAAATATAGTACAAAGCACAATTTCAAACACCAACTTAAATTATTGTTTTTATATTTCACGTTGAAATTTAAAAATATAATATATATGATTATTTATATGATTGTACGTATAAAATATTATTAATTATAAGATTACTTATTTGATGATACGTATAAAATACAATTAATTATATGATAACACATATATATTTTTGTAACCTATGATGACACATATAGGATATATAATAGTGATTAAGGGTGGGCGTTCGGGTTCATTTTCGGGTCTGTTTGGGATTTCGTGTTCAGTTCAGATCTTTGAAGATTCGGTTCGGATTTGGATAACCAATTTAAATTATTTTTAAAATTTATTATATGCTTTAATTTTTAAAAAATCTATAAACAATATAATATATTACTTATAAATTTGAATACATATGTCAGAGTACCTAACTTAACATATAAATTAGTTTGGTTTAAATATTTGGATAGAGAATTAATCATTATTTAAGTATTTTTGGAGTTTTGAGTATATTTTAACTATTGTAGATATTTACGTCTGATTATTTGTATATATTTTCAAGTATTTAAATAAACTTAAAAGTATCATATATATTCTGGATTTTTTATATATATTAAATTTAAAAATAATAAATATATATGTAAGTATATAAATCTATTTTGGTTACCCAAAATACTTCGGTTCGGATCGGATTACGTTTCAGTTCTTCAAATACCAAAATTTTGAATAATTCAAATATTTAATCAATTTCGGTTCGGGTTTGGACTACTTATTCGGATTGGGATCAGTTGGGTTTTTCGAATTCGAAGTTTTTGCATAATCCTAAATAGTGACATAAAAATAAATAGTATCGTATTTTTTAAAAAATACAGTCGCGCGGACCAAAATCACGTTTTATGTTAAATCGAATCAAAAAGTATTTGTCATAGATGAAGGAAAAGTTAAGGTATTAGGCACAGTCGTTGGGATTTTTATTTGGGTTCGGGTGAGTTTTTAAAATTTTTGAATTGTGGGTGTTCTGTATCTCCTTCAAACTTTATATATGTTTGAGTTTAGTTGGATTAATAATATTTCGAGCTCTAATAGAATTTTATAATATATCTAAGACATTTCAAATTTGAAGTTACTCAGATTCACTTAAAAATGATTATTTGAAGTACTTATTTAACTTCTCAATACTAAATTCTAATTAAAATTTTTATATTCATTTTTTCTTTTGCTTGAATTTATTTTTAAGTTTTTGAGTTTTATGCATAATCGAGTGTGGATAAGATTCGGATAATACTTGCTATCAAAACACCATCATACAAAATTTATTCCAATATTTTTGTAAGTCGGACAAGATACAAATTCAAGTTTTTGTTTCAGATTTAGTTTTCAAGTTCAGTTTGGTTTGGGTATACAATACTCATTTAATTAGGTTTTCACATCCATTCATTTTTAAACTCAACCTAACCATGTGTACATCCATCAGTAAAGCTAATGAATATTTGAATAAAGTAAGGACATCCCAGTTGATTGATTAAGAACCATTTCAATAAATAAAAGGCACTAGACCCTAGTAATCAACCATAATGCTGGGCACAATTATGAACTCTTCTCTGGTTTAACGGCTCTAGTTAATTTAAATAATCTGAGAACATGGTCGTCACATATAATTTGATTAATTAATTTGAAATTTATGCCCTAGTTTTAGTAGCAATAATCATTTGCTCCATAATCATTTTAAAATTATTTGCTCCATATATATATAACAAACAACATCTGATTTATGGTATTCTTAAAGTATGATAGCAAAAGCAGTTACAAAAAAAAAAAAAAAAAAAGTATGATAGCAAAAGTCAAACAAAAATGGCTATTGTAAAAATTTCAATGAAAAAATAACAACTACTAAAATTTAGCTTGCTTGTTTTAACCAAAAATACTGGAAAATTTTGAGAAATATAATTTTTAAGAATAATTTTATAAAAGTTGTTGGATAAGCTTGAATAACTTGGAGAATAAGTTATGTGTTTCCTATTTCCGAGATATAGATTAGGAAGAATATGAAATCCTTGATGTTTAGGAGTTATCTAAATGTCATGTGCTTGAGGGATAAGCTTTACGGTTTTTATATATATAGGTGTCAAAGTGTGGCATCATATATGAGTTGTGTTGTGCTTTAGTTTTGAGGTATTTTTTAAGGCCTTGAGAGATTAATAAGCAAGCAAGTTCTTATTAAGTTTGCTCACATTCGAGTTCTACGCGTGGTATCAGAGTATACAGAGTTCGATTGCTTGGTGATAAACAATGGGGGACCTAAGACGGTCTCAAAACCGAAGATTAGCGGACCTCTTTCAATCAGCTGTCCCATGCTGGATTCAGCAAACTACATTGTGTGGGCAATAAGGATAAAGGTTTTGCTTAAGCTGCATAAAGCTTGGGATGTTATTGAGGAAGAATCCAACGATGTCGAGAAGAACAACGTAGCGATTGCACTGCTCTTCCAGTCCATACCTGAGACACTCATATTGCAAGTAGGAGAATTGGACACTGCAAAGAAGGTCTGGGAAGCTGTTAAATCAAGACATATGGGGGCAGAAAGAGTTTGAGAGGCTCGACTACAGACTCTCATGTCTGAGTTTGATAGATTACGAATGAAAGACGGTGACAAAATTGATGACTATGTGGGAAAGATGTATGAGATTTCGTCAAAGTCAGCAGCCCTTGGAGAGGCTATTGAAGAAACCAAACTCGTTAAGAAGTTTCTGTCTGGTCTTCCGCGAAGGAAGTACATACATATCGTGGCCTCCCTGGAACAAGTCATCGATCTAAAGACCACTTCTTTTGAATAGATCATTGGACGTATTAAGACGTTAGAGGAGCGTGTTGCTATGGATGAGGAAGAAACACAAGATAATCAAAAGCTTATGTATGTGAATTCTGACTCTCACTCTACCTCCACAAATCACGACCCCAATGGATACTATCGCGGTAGGGGACGTGGAGGACGGTACTATAATAAAGGCAGAGGAAGAGGACGATACGGTGGACGATATAACGAAAGATACTATGGAGAAGTTGACTTGTCAAAGATTACATGTTTCCGCTGCGACAAGAACGACCATTATGCTTCTACATGCCCTAATAGTTTGCTAAAGCTACAAGAAGCTACAGAAACTATGGAGAAGGAGATTGATACGACATAAGCAGAGGAACTAATGATGAATGAAGTTGTATACTTGAACGAAAGGAATTTCAATTCACGAGATTTCGAGTCAAACACCGACAACATCTGATACTTGGACAACAGTGCAAGCAACCACATGACCGGAAATAGGAGTTATTTCAAGTCAATCAACGAGTCTATTACAGGAAAAGTGCAGTTTGGAGACGACTCTCGTATAGACATAAAAGGGAAAGGATCCATCCTATTCTGTAGCAAAGATGGGGAAAACAAGATACTAGTCGACGTCTATTATATACCAGATTTGAGGAGCAACATTATCAGTTTTGGACAAGCAGCTGAATCTGGTTTTGATGTGAGGATGAAGGATGATTATCTTACTCTGAGTGACAAGAACGGAAAGCTCATAACAAGAGCTAAGAGGTCAAAGAATCAAATATACAAAGTCCTCATTAATTTGGTTGATCCAATGTGTCTACAAGCCGCCACTTTAAGAAGATCAGATACATGGCACGCACGTCTTGGGCACGTAGGAAGAGACTCGTTGAAGACGATGATCAAGAAAGAACTGGTGATTGGGATACCAAACATTAAGGTAGAGAAATACACTTGTTCCGCGTGTATGCTTGGAAAACAAGTAAGACGCTCCTTCCCGCAAGCAACCTCTCATCGAGCAGAAGGAATACTTGACTTGATACATGGTGACCTCTGTGGTCCTATCACACCCCAAAAACCATCTTACAAGAGATATATCTTCGTACTGATAGATGATTATTCTCGATATATGTGGTCTATCTTGCTTCGAGAGAAAGGAGAAGCATTTGAGAAGTTCAAATCATTCAAGACAGTGGTAGAGAAGGAAACAGGGGCTACTATCAAAGTATTCAGGACATATCGCGGGGGTGAGTTCATATCAAACGAATTTCAAGCATACTGTGAAGTGACTGGTATTGTTAGACATCTAACGGCTCCCTACTCTCCGCAGAAAAATGGAGTAGTAGAAAGACGTAACCGGACTCTGATGCGAATGACAAGGAGCATATTAAAGGCGATGGAATGTCCTAATTACCTTTGGGGAGAAGCTGTTCGACACTCTACCTATCTGATTGATCGAGTGGCAACTCGGGTGCTTGAGTCTATGACACCGTATGAAGCTTTGAAGAAGAAGAAGCCATCCGTTGCTCACATACGAGTGTTTGGTTGCATCAGTTACGCCAACGTAGTCACTCCACACCTTAAGAAGCTTGACAGTCGGTCTCGTATGCTGGTTCATCTTGGCATAGAACTAGGATCGAAGGCATACAGGTTGTATGATCCTACTAACCGAAAGATAGTGGTGAGCAGAGACGTTATTTTCGATGAAAACAAAATGTGGAACTGGAAAAGCAACTCTGAAGACAGTGAAGGTACCTTCAACGTCACTTATGGAGTATTTGGAAATAGAGGAATCGATAATGTTGAAGAAGAGAGCTCAGATATGAGCAAAGCGATTGTTGTGAGTGATCAGCAACAGGAAACACCAGCTTATGAAGAAGAAGAGGAGGAAGAGGACACCAATGAGACTATATTAAGGAGATCCATGAGAGAGACAAAAGCCCGCGTATTTAGATGATTACATCGTCTTGGCTGAACTCGATGGAGAACGTCTTCTTCTGAGCATGAATGATGAACCTTGGGATTACGAAGAAGCAAAGGAGACAAAGGTCTGGTGTGATGCTTGTGATGATGAGATTGCCTCTATAATAAAGAACAAGACGTGGGAGTTGGTTGAACTTCATGTTGGTGCAAAAGAAATTGGTCTTAAGTGGGTATTCAAAGTCAAACGCAATTCAGATGGGAGTGTTAACAAATTCAAAGCTAGGTTGGTGGCAAAAGGTTACATACAGAGACATGGTATTGATTTTGATGAGGTTTTTGCTCCGGTGGCTCGTATCGAGACAGAGGACTTCTTATTGCTTTAGCGGCTTCAAGAGGTTGGCAAATTCACCACTTGGACGTCAAGACGGCCTTCTTACATGGTGATCTTAAGGAGGAAGTATTCGTCAGTCAACCTCAAGGCTACGAGATAAAGGGGCAAGAGAACAAAGTCTACAAACTAAGGAAAGCACTATATGGTTTGCGTCAAGCACCACGTGCTTGGAACGAGAAGCTTAACAAGGTTCTAGGAAGTTTGGGTTTTGTTAAATGCTCGAAGGAGCCTGCACTTTACCGAAGAACAGAGAAGGAACACGTCCTCTTAGTAGCAGTATACGTGGACGACTTGCTAGTTACGGGAACAAGTCTTGATCATATGAACAAATTCAAGAGAGGAATGGCAGAGAACTTTGAGATGAGTGATCTTGGAATGTTCACTTATTACCTTGGGATTGAGGTAGTCCAGCATCCAAAAGGAATTACACTAAGACAAGAGCGATATGCTATGAAGATACTATGCGAGTCAGGTATGAAAGAATGCAACGCAGTTCATGTTCCAATGGACCCGGGCTTAACACTGTCCAAAGGTAACAGAGAAAAGAATGTGGATGAGAAGGAATACATTAGGAACATAGGCTGTCTCAGATACTTGTTGCACACGCGACCATATCTTTCTTTTGTTGTGGGAGTCCTCAGTAGATACATGCAGACACCGAAGACATCTCATGAAGCAGCTTTGAAGGTTGTCTTACGTTATCTACAAGGAACATTGGCTTATGGTCTTAACTTTAGACGCTCAAGTGAAGTAGGAGTTGAAGGTTACAGTGACGCATCACATAATGTTGATGAAGACGACGGAAGAAGCACAACTGGTCATGTGTTCTACTATGCAGATTGTCCGATTACATGGAGCTCTCATAAACAAGACACAGTCGCATTATCTTCCTGTGAAGCCGAGTTCATGGCAGCAACAGATGCAGCTAAGCAAGCTATCTGGCTCCAGGATCTTTTGGAAGAGATAACGGGAATATAGTACAAGAAGGTGCCACTCATGATTGATAACAAATGAGCCATAGCCTTAACAAAGAATCCAGTGTTTCACGGCCGCAGCAAACACATTCACCGCCGCTATCATTTCATCCGTGAATGTGTTGACAATGGACTGATCGAAGTGCATCACATAGCTGGAGTCAAACAGAGAGCAGATATTTTAACCAAGACACTGGGAAAGTTAAAGTTCAAGGAAATGCGAGAGATCATAAGAGTCAAGGAAGTGTCAAAACCAACTTCACGAATAGTTTTCACAATTTGCGGCTGAACAGTCAGTACAGTAAATTATTCCATATATAATAACCATTTTTTTTTAACTGTATAATAACCATATTGATGACAAAAAAAAATTATAACCGTATTAAAACAGTTTTATCATTTCAGACATATATAATAAGTAAATAAATAATTATCAAGATAGAATCGAGTTTTAGTCTAGATTTACATGATGTCACCGTATATCAAAAATACTTTTGAGTTTAATTTTGAAATGTCGAAACTCAGTTATTTTTTGTTGGAGGGTAAGAAATATTATTTGTCTTTTACCTTTGCCTATTTCTTCATCTATTAGTCTATATTATTAGATGACAAACAAAAAAAAGTCTATATTATTAATCATTGAAATATTCCAAAATCATATAAAATCTTAATATTCCTTTGTCAATTGTGTAAATGTGTGTGGATGCATGAGGCATTGTTATCAGTTCGGTCCTACTAGGCCAATTCGATAAATTCGACCACAATTAGAAATGAAGCTTTGAACTTTTTAGTTTGAATCAATGTATTCTAACAATAGAAATGTGACCGGAATATAGAAATGAATCTTTACTTTCTATTAAATACTAACTTATACAGCCGTATATAGTAAATTCCAATGTTTTAGATTAGTGTATTTATTTATGGATTCCGTGATCTAAAAGATAATTAGATTCACTTGTCTAATCAAAACGCTAAACTCGGAAAATTATATAACAAAGTATATTTTAAAAATATAATACCGGTTATAATCATCTAACTGGGAGTTTTGTGCCCAACTATAAGGTGATAATTATTAGTTAGGTGAATGACTATATACTTTTTAATTTAAAAAAAAAATGAAATAATATTTTGGAACCATATATACCGTAAGCTATTGAATCAAATCTTTATCTCAAACTTAAACTCTTTATTGATCTCTCAATGCTTTATAAAATAACTCAAAACTAAACCTCTCAAATCTCTCGAATTATACAACATTCTTGCATCTCATTATATATAAAACTAAGTTCCTAAACTCATTAGTAAAACACAACTCAAAATATAACTTTCCTAGTCCATATCACAATAGCAAAATAGTAGCTTCTTCCCTAAGTTACTTCAAGCTCACTTCAACATTCACCCATTTCATCTTGAAGTCTCCATTTAAAACATTTTAAATCCCAACATTGCTCACGAGAAATCTACAAGAAGACACATTTTAAATCCCAACATTGATATCAGAGTTAGGTTGACGAAAAATCTACAAGAAGACTAAAATACATTTCGAGATATGAATGGTACCCTTCGAAATTTGGATGAGAGGTATGTGGCAGAGATCAAGTCAGATAATCCTGGAAGTGTACACGAAATGAGTGTGACCCTTAGTTTGAAGGGGAGAATGTGAGATATCAAACTAAATCCTACATTAAAAAATTAGACAAGAATTGTCTAATATATAAAGAGATGTTCAACTCTAATTAGTACGAAGCCTTTTGGAAGGAAACCAAAAGTAAATCCATGCGGACTTGTCTAAGACCCAAAACGGACAATATCGTATTAATCATTCAATATAGAGTATCACGTTGATTTAATAAATCCCAACATAAACAGCATGGTAGTTTTAAGAAAAATAAAATATGGTAGCTTTTTTAAATATCATGTTATTCAAAAGTATAGCCCTGATTATAGTTTGAATCGAATGTTACAGAACTTGTATTTGATTTAAAGTTGCATTTCATGTTGTCTTAACCAATATAAAACGAAAGGATTTGTCCGGAACATCATGGCCCAATGGTAAGGACGGGCTCCTTCCTGCACCCAGTTTGTGAGTTCGAACCCTGCCGGAGGGAACTACCTCATGATGTCTCTGGACACTCCACACGGATATGGGTCCATGCTTTAGGGCCCATTTGAATATCCGGAGAGAAGGTCTATCCGTGGGTTGCACCTCCCTTTGGGGATTAGTCTGGGCTTCTCCATGGGCCTGGGATACCCTCAGGTTAATCAAAAAAAAAAAATATCTTTTTAAAAGACAACGAACTTTCACTACTAAATATAAATATATTTGAATACTAGTGTATTTTACCATTGGTTCACATGGTTGGAGACAAAGAATATTTAGATAGACAGAGAATATATTTATACGATATGATTTTTATCTTTGTCCTTTTGGTTTGAAGAGAGGTTGGAATGATTGGATCGGCTTCTCGTCTCGTCGTCTCTTCTTCTTCCATACAGTGACCAACTCGAGAACAGAAAATGATGGGAGAGATATGAATGAATTCCCACTTAGAGTTTTTAGAGTGGGATTCTTATTGTAAGTTAGGAAAATATTTCTTAACTTTTAACTAAAAATGTTAAAAATCGGTTCTTAAAATCCTTGTTTAAGAACCGGTTCTTAATTTTTTTAGTTAAAAGTTAAGAAACAGTTTCTTAACTTCCGTTAAAAACCCTATCCTAAAAACTCTGGATTAATCATGCTCTAAGTCACTGAGGTGGAACAATAATCAAAACTTATAATAATGTATTCTTTTAGCTAAAACTTTTTCATTTGACCAATTCAATCCTACAATAGTATTATGTATACATACCGACATTCACCATTCAAGGTGTTTCCCAATAAAGTATAACTCGGCATTAGATTCTATAATTTCGTTTATTTGTAAAGTTTGGGGAATTCATAGTATAGTAAATTAATAATTATCAATTAAAAAAACCATAATATAAGACTTCGACATTTTTGCTAGTAGTCCAACTTAGAGCATCTCATATTGATCCAACTAAATTTTACAAGACTCTTGAAATCAATATTGAAGACGAAGTTGTAACGATATCTAAAACATGCATTTGAAATGGTACAAAAAACATTATTAAAAATATAACATATATATTTAACAGTAATAATAAGAACTACTCATTTTCCTTATTTAAATTGGTCATGGAATCTCTTTACAAGAGTCTAAAAAGATCGAAAGGACGAGAATACATAAAACTAATGGTGGTATCAACATATGAGGTGATGTGTCTCTTATTCAATACTAAGTTTTTTTTTTATATATAGTCCGCGAATTGTTGTGGAAGGGTTATGTTATCCACAAGTTAATAAGTTATTCCATTATTTCATTTTTTGTTTATATTTGTCTGTGGTCAATTATATTAGAAGCCCGGCCGAGAGATTGAACCAATTTGGACACCGAAGAAAAAAACATGTCTCTTGCGTAGGAGCCCCACAGGTGGTTTGACCCTCTATAGAGATACCAATATCGGGTCCTCAGCTGAATGAATCTCAATTTTGAAAAAGCCTCCTAGACGACATCATCCCTAACCCAATTAATTTACGACAAAGCTTTTTTCTGTTTTTCTTGACTCCCTGGTTAGTCGCTTTTAAGAAACGTGAATATTGGATAATCCTTATAACAACACATTATATTATCTTTTTTTAACAAATTATATTATCTCATAAGTATGTAAGCTAGTTCTTCGTGTTGCAGGCATTATTCGATGGCAAATTATCATTATCATGACTCTAGAAATGTCACTGTATCAAAATCATTCCACATTATTTTCTATTATCTCCCAACCCGTCTTATTACCAATCCTAATTTAAAAAGTGGACCGAGAGCTTATCAGATATATCTAATCCCATCTTCCAAAAATGGGTTTCGGGATGAGCCAAAATGTAATGCATTATAATTCACTTGATGAAAAAAACCTTTTTAGATATATGAGACTGAATCTTTGTTTAAGCACGTTCGAATATAAAGACCTTTGTATCACAGACCTTTGTAGTTTATAGTTCAAAAAAAAAAAATACAGACCTTTGTATCACTGGTTAGAGGAGACTAAATTAAAATGTTTTAAAAAAAAAGGTTAAAAACCAATACACATACCATTAAATGTCAATCGACAATTTTGGTTTGTGAATCTTCTGTCTTAATTAAAGGTTTGTTTTATGAATGTTTCTTTAACAACCTTGGTCTGAACTTTTTGAGATAGGAAACCCAGCAAAATGAATTCAGATAAACATATATATAAAGAGATATTTTCTTTTTATTTTTTATTATTTCCAGATTTACGTATATATTAAAAACCATTGAAGTTTAATAAAAAATCATCTCTGCTTGATTAACTATTTTAATAAATTTAATTCAATAATAATTTAATAAATTCAATTGCTTTTTATGCTTATTATTTGTCCTTTATTAACTAATAAAATACATAAAGTTTAAATTTTTATTATATTTCTAAAAGATTTTGTCCTTTGCAAACAGAAGGAATATGAGGTTGAAAATTGGTTGAAAATTAACAAATTTATAGCATAACTTAATTGTATGACGTCAAGTTTATCGAAGCAATTTTCTGGACTAATGTTAACACATAAGCTTTGGATTAATACAAAAGTTAATTATAACAAAAATGCTAAATCGAAAATCTCTATAATATTATTTAAGAAGTTATTTTCCTATGTGTCGCTCTCACGTTAAATTTCACGATGATTGATTACAATGATACTCTTAATGAATTAATTTATATTTAAAATACTATTATTTATTTTTTATTTAGTTTCCTTTTAAAAAATTTCCAAAAATATACACATATAATAAAAAATTAAATTTTTTATAAAGTTAAAAAAAATAAAAAACGAAAATATATGTATATATAATATGATTTCACAAAAAAAAAAAGTTCACAAAATAGTAGTATTACATTTAAAAAATATTTTTAAATAACATAAAATATACTTTTGAATTAATAAAATAAATTTTTATATCTATATTTTCTTCGATGAAAAATATAAATTTGTATATAATATGATATCATTAAAAACAATTTACACAAATAATCTTGATATTAGAAAAATAAATATTATTTCCTCTTAAAAAATTCCAAAAACATACACATGTAATAAAAAGGAATTTTTCTCACAAAGTTAAAAAAATAATTGAAAAACGAAAATATATGTATATATGATATGATTTCGTAAAAAAACGAAAGTTCACAAAATAGTAATATTACATTTAAAAAATATTTTTCAATAACATAAAATATACTTTTAAATTAATAAAATACTTTATATTTTCTTATTTGAAAAATATAAATTGTATATAATGTGATTTTATTCAAAACAATTTACACAGATAATCTTAATATTAGAAAAAAAAATATTATTTCTTTTAAGACATTATTTGAAAAAATACAAAAAATATTCAAAGTAATGGAAGTATTTTTATATATCTATCTATTTTCGTAGATGATTACATAAAACAATTAAAACTGATATATGTTTAATTGACTAAAATAGTTTATAATTAGTAATATTGAAATGTTTTATTTATTTTTCATATATTTAGTTGACTATAATATCTTTCAATTACAGAAAAAAAAATATCGATAAATTATATTTTTTACTTATTTAATATTATTTTCAAATACATTCACAATTTTGTTTACTGCTTATTTTTAAGCGATATTAATTTTTTTTTTAAAAAAAATAAACATTGTTTGATCAAATAGTTACAAAATAGTTTAATGAGTTAGATATATTATATTTTATCATTATTAAAGTTATTTTTTTTATTAATATTAAATTTTCTTTTAAATTTTATGTTTTTATGTTTGTAGAACTTAATAGAACCATAAGTAAATCTGAATTCTCAGTTTTAAGATTATTTAAAATAAATTTCAGTTTCCGTTAAATAAATCAAATGCATAAAGTTATTTAGAATTTATAAAATATTTTAATTATTATAAATATTGATATGTGTTCCTGAGCTTTCAAAAATGTATCAGCTACTTATGCATGTAATTTCCTATTGATCATCTCTTTATTTTCTAATATTTTTTTAAGAAAACATCAACATATAATTTGATAAATATTATGAAAATACATGCACATTTAAACGATAAGTAAAATTGATTTGATTTGACTTAATTATAATAAAAAAATAATTATATTTCATTTTGAATTTAAAATAATATATGTAACTCGATTTAATCACAATATGAGTGACTCGATTAATCAAATTTATATCTAAAATCATAGATATAACTATGATAAAAATGTATAATTTTATAAGAATAATAATTTATTTTGTAAATATAAATCATAAGACAACTCAAAACATATTAAAAATGAAAATAAAATATTAATCGACTGTTACAATTTAGTTCTTTTGTAAAATTTATATATATGCATGAGACTTCAGAATATTATCGTTATATTAATTTATGTAATTTGGAATCAAACACTTTAATTTTTTTTCATTCTAAGCACAATATATCTTAAGTTATACATAATCTTCATTAAATATATTTACATATCTAAGACAACAACCAATTAAATGTAAATAAGAAATTAATCAAAATTTTAAATTATAGATAAAAAATATTACAGTTGAATTCAGATATGCAATCTAATTTATCCAAATGATAACTAAATCAATTGAAAAACAACAAAACTAGTTAGATATAACATATATAAAATCATATTTATAATTAAAATACTATAATATTATTAATATAAATAATGTGTATAAATTATAAATTATTTTAAAATTAAAAGTAAATAATAATAAATTATTATAGTATATTTAATTTAAAAATATTTATATCTATGCATAGACACGGAAATATTTAAAAATTATTATAGTATATTTATAATTTAAAAATATTTAATATAGAAAAATCGCCTAGGTAGGGTTTATTTGTACATTCTTTTAACACGGTGAGCTCATTACGGGATGTGGAGCCAGCTCAGCTCGGGGCCCAATAACCTTTCCCAAATCTGAAGCATATTCCACAGAATGTGCCTTTTCGATTTCTCATTAGCTATTTTATTTTTCTTCTTTTTTAGAAAGAAGCGACGAAAAAGAAACCGGCTTGGAATTCGTCTGTAATTGGGTCTTCTAAAATATACAAATTTTAATTCTGTAAATCAACTGAAGAACTGTTCTTATCTTCATTAATATGATAACATTGCATTGATAAACTACGTATTCTTATTTAGATACGAGCTACGATCAAATCCAATAGTTAAATTAATAACAAAAGAACGACAACAGTGAATAACAAAAGATTCTATAGTTATGAACCACTTACGGTTGAATAGAAAAAAAGATTCTATAGTTTTTTTTTCTATAGTTATTATATCTCTGTGTATACTTAATAAGTTTTGGCTTTATCTCCAGTTTTATTTATTTTTTTAAGGGTTAAATAGCTGTTTTTTAAATAGCTGCTTTGTTTCCATTTATATGTTGTGAATATTGTATATGACAATAACATGACGTGCATGGCACAATTATTGAGCCAATTAGAAAATTTTGTCTATTTAAACATTAGAGTGGAACACATTTGAGCAGTGATTGAACCAATATAGGTTTTTTGTTTCGGGCTTGGAACTTTTCATCGTTTTCGTCCATATTATAAATGACCACATGAACATTGATTTAATATTGTTACAAAATTTCTTAAAATGTCTAATGTAAGTTTTCTTTGAGCAAAAAAAAATGTTTAATGTAAGTCATGTAAACAAAATTCTCAAAAGAAAAGTTATGTAAACAAGGAAAGCTGCACATTTGGAGGGAGCCCTTTGCACTTTGCAGCATGTTTATTGATTCGGAGCTCATGCGAGTCCACTCAGTCTTTTGTATATGTTTTGTTGGTATGCAATCTAGTCGTTGAGTTGATAATATGATTTGTGATTCACATATCTTAATTATTAATCATTTTTGTATCGTCTATAATTTACACACATCTTTCTAGACAATACTAGGACAAATCACTAAACTATATGTGTATGTTATTATACTAGTAGTTGACAAAAAAAAATGTTATTATACTAGTATCATTTATATTTTCTATATATACATGAAAATAAAACATTTCGTGAAACAAAAGAGAAAATTAGCACAACATTAATAACAGTCTTAAAATAGTGGCCGTAGCTAGGGATAGGCATTTTACCCAATATCCGAACCCGTATCTGAACCCGACCAGAAAAATCCGAACTGAAACCCGAACCAAAATAGCAAAATACCTGAACAGGTATTGTATTAGAAGAGATTGGATATCCGAACCCGAATGAATATCCGAAGATAATCGAACATATGAATATTTGACCATATATTTCTAATTTACTTCTTTAATTTTATTCAAAATATTTATATTGATTCTGAACATGGTTCAAAATCATATAATATACATATAATTATGGACAAAATCATTTGATACTCACTTAAAATACATATCAAGCTCTTGTTTCTTACTTTAACAAAAGTTACATCCAAAATTTTAAAATAACAACTAAATTTAATGTTTTTTTATTTTTCAAATTTTATCTTCAAACCTAATCTATTAGAAATAAAAAACAGTTAAATTAAAAGTATATATTTCAAATACAAAAAAAACTTAAACAATGAAGAATTTAATTTATTTTTTCCTTCAAAATCTAAATATCCGAACCCGATCCGAAATAACCGAATCCAAACATAAAATAACCGAACCCGACCCAAAATGTAAAAATATCCGAATGGGTTTTATACCTGTATACCGAAATATCCAAAAAGCCAAAATAACCGATCTGAACTCGAATGGGTATCCGAACAACCACTCGTAAGTGCTAAACATTTATGGAGAATTGTACTATTCATACGATTATGGAAACCATTAAGCCTAAAATAAAAATATATTATCATAATTATTCTACAAAATACACAGCTATACATTTTCAGCCGGTTCTTCTATACAATTAACTTTTTAAAACTATATATAATACGGAGGGAGTAACAAAATACCTAATATATCTTTTATCGTTACTGTTAAATTACCAATCAAAAACATACTTGATTACTTGAATCATACGAATTAATGAAAATAAAATTTTAAAAGGAAACTCACATATAGAAGCAATTACAAATTTTAAAAGGGACTCGCATATAAAAACAACAAAATACTGACACGATCGGGTCGGTCCTTAAAGAACTAACCTAGATACGTCAGCGAACTACGACAACAACATCCTTTATTTTTTACAAAACTATTGTTCGGGTGTTAAATTACTCACAATATTACTGTCACCAGTTTCATGATTTCTTTTGTCGTGAAAAAGAAAAATTGTAGTTTTACCCAGCAACTTAAGTTCTATGTTGAATTATCGGCTTCACTTGATCACCACAAATATGAACTGTATTTCTTTGGCGTGCGATTCAAATAAGTAGTTTAACAAAATATAAAATAGCGTATTATAATAATACGTGCGAAATCGTATATTATCTACTGAAAGTCTGAAAAAAAAAATTAACCAACTCAACTTGTAAACCAGTTTGTCATATTCTGTTTCTGGAAATAAAAGGTTGTGGAATCTTGGCGTATGTATACTTTATATTTACACATGAATTAAGTATTATTTATATTTTCATATATCCCGCAAAACAGAATTAACATCATGCAACGCTTTTAAAATTAATTAATCGAAAAACACACGCAAGTCTCATTCACCATCCCCTCAAAATTGTTCTTTTTCTTTTCTTATCTCTCTAAAAGTTACAAAAGCGACAACAAAGTTACTCTCTCTCTACAATGGCGTGTCTATATAAAGCAACAAGGTTGTGGAAACATAACTACCATCTTCATTACTTCTCCATAACCAAACCGAGAAATCAAAAACAAGACAAGAGACAGATCTTCAGAACTCGTTTTGAGGATGAAACTGATTGAGAAGACGATGAACAAGTCTATCAAGGAGGAGGAGAAAGATGATGGAAGCAAAATCTTCCAGACGATCGAAGTAGCTAAGGTTGACCACCGGAGCAACGTATCTCCGCCGCCGTCGGCTGGTACCACCACACCATTGGTAGAAGTTTCCACCGGCGACGAGCTTAGCCTGCTTCCTCCGTTGAACTTTGCGATGGTCGATAACGGTATCTTCCGGTCTGGATTCCCGGACTCGACCAACTTCTCCTTCCTCAAGACTCTTGGCCTTCGCTCAATCATGTAAGCATTACGATCAGTTGAGTATATTTTCTAAATAAAAACATATATATAGGAATAGTTTATTGAAGATTTTCTTGTTCTTGTTTCTGTGAAAGATCGTTGTGTCCAGAGGCGTATCCTGAGAACAACATGCAGTTCCTCAAATTCAATGGGATTAAGCTTTTCCAGTTTGGCATTAAAGGCTCTAAGGTTTGTGTCTGCTTTTGCTTTTTATTATGTTGGCACTTTCTTGCTACTCTGTTTTCCCCAATGCCCATTTACTTTGATCATTGTCTTGCTTGCTCAGTAATTCTGTTTTACCAAGTGTTATTAGCTCAACTGAAAAGTATACAATGCAAATCTTAAAGGTCACGTTAATGAATGACTCTTATATTAGAGCAATATAATGTGTTTTTGAGCAAAAAAAAACTGATATTAGAATTCCCAAGAACCCTTCTAGATACCCTAGTGACAATTATTCCATTTTTAGTGAACCTCTCTTTTCCCTGAACTACATAAAGGGAATTCTCAGAATTTAAAGTTTATATCTTTAAATTTGCAGTGTCTCCCAGGATTGGAGAACGAGGTTTGGTTGCATCTTCGGAAGCATCAGAAAGAGGGTTCCTATACAAATGGAAATTCCAAAACTACGGTATTAACCTGAATACTATTTGGATGATACCTTCTTATCACAATCTGAATTGCTTAATATGCATGTATCCTAGCTAATTCGTCTTTAATCCTCGCTTAGTTTCATGTCACTTCAGAGTGGTCATTATCGTTGTCATGTTATGATTTAGACTTAAAAATGGCATTTCATGTGTGTGGATTTTTGTCTTGGACTTGACCCTTGTAAGAGACTATTCTAAACCACATTATATGACCTCCCAAGAAAAGCGTACACCATTCATTAAAATTCATGGCCCCATTGTTTGTTTCTTCTTGCCTTTTTTATTTTTGATAAGTATATTTCTTCTTGCCTTTCATCAACTATAATACCGCTTTGTCCTTTTACTGTATATATATTTTTAAAATTAGATAATGGGCTGCGTCAAATAAGTGCTGAGTTGCTTAATTCAATTCTTGTCAGAGATGCACTACTCTGAAAGTTTTTACTTTTCTTTTGTGTTTATGTGATACTGTTTTCTTGTTCATGTTAGTTGCGCGTGCACTTTGATGCATGAGTGGTATGTATACCTTATGCAATCTTGAACCAAAAAAATAAAATAAAACTGGTTCTTAAGGCAGCACAAGTTGTAGCTGAAAAGGACAATACATCTCAAACTTTTTGGTTCTGATTATGAAAACTTGCAGAAAGTGACTCGTCGAAAATGTGTTAGTGGTAAAGTTATCCACTTATGAACTGGTGGTAGGTATGTATCTAGATAAAG